>NC_073243.2:85675000-86925000 GCF_029281585.2 Gorilla gorilla gorilla
CAATGAAATCAAGACATAAATTTATTTTTTTTTTCAAATAAATGAAAACAAAGACATAACCTACCAACATCTTTGGGATGTAGACACAGCAATGTTAAGAGGAAAGTATAGCACTAAACACCTACCTCAAAAGGAAAGGTCTCAAATCAACAATCTAACAGCGCACCTACAGTAACCAGTAACCAGAAAAACGATAATAAAATAACCCCAAAACTACCAGAAGAAGAGGAATGGCTAAAAAGAGAGTAGAAATGAATGAAATTAAGACCCAAGAATCCATATGAAGAATCATCAAAAGCAAAAGTTATGTTATTTGAAAGGATAAAAATGATTGATAGACAGGTAGCTAGATTATCAAAGAAAAAAGGAAAAAAGATTCAAATTAGCACAATCAGAACCTACAAAGGTGATATTTCAATGAATTTCTCAGAAATACGAAAGAACCTCAGACTAATATGAATGGGTACTTCTATGCACACAAACTAGAAAATCTGGAGGAAATGGATACATTCCTAGAAACACACAACCTCCAAAGACAGAATCAGGAAGAAATTGAAGTACTGGACAGACCAATATTGAGTTCCAGAATTGAATCAGTAATAAAAAACTTACCAACCAAAGAGATCCCAGACCAGATGGATTCTAATTCTAGCAGATACAAGAAGAGTTGATACCAATTCTACTGGAATTATTCCAAAAAAAGTGGAGGATTAAATTCTCCCTAACTCATTCGAAGAAGCCAGCATCACCCTGAAACCAAAAACTGGCAAAGACACAATAAAAAAATAAAACTACCAGCCAATATCCCTGATGAACATGGACACAAAATCCTCAACAACATACCAGTAAACCAAATCCAGCAGCATATCAAAAAGTTAATTCACTATGATCAAGTAGGCTTCATTCCTGAGATTCAAGTTTGATTCAACAAACCCAAATCAATAAATGTGATTCACCACATAAACAGTACTTTTTTAAAAACATATGAACCTCTCAATAGATGAAGGAAAAGCTTCCAATAAAATTTGCCATCACTTTATGATAAAAACCCCCAATAAAGTAGGCATCAAAGCAACACACCTCAAAAAAGAGACATTTATGAAAAATCCACATTTAACATCACACTGAATGGATTAAAACTGGAAGTATTCCCCTTGAGAACTACAACAAGACAAGGGTGCCCACTCTCACCACTCCTATTCAAAATAGTACTGGAAGTGCTGGCTACAGCAATTAGGCAAGATAAGGAAAAAAGGAATCTAAGAAAAATAAAATAGGAAAAGAATTCAAACTATTCACCAAAAAGCCATTAGAAATGATAAAAAAATCAATGTGCAGAAATCATTAACATTTCCTTACACCAATAACATTCAACTGAAATGCAAATCAAGAATGCAACCCCAATTACAATAGCCACACATAAAAATAAAATACCTAGGAATACATCTAAAAACAGAGTAAAAGATCTCTACAAGGAGAACTAGAAAATGCCACTAAAAATCATAAATGACACATAACATGCTCATGAATTGAAATAATCAATATCATTAAAATGGCCATACTCCCCAAAACAACTGACAAATTCAGCACCATTCCTATCAAATGGCCAATTTCATTTTTCACAGACATTGAAAAAGAAAACTATTCTAAAATACATATGGAACAAAAAAGAGCCTAAATAGGCAAAATACTAATTAAAAAGCACACATTGAAGGTATCACATTAGCTGACCTCAGAATATGCTATGAGGCTACAGTAACCAAAACAGCATGGTAGCGGTACAAAAACAGATCTATGGATCAAGGGAACAGAATAGAGAAACCAGAATTAAGTTGCACACTTAGTGCTATCTAATCCTAAACAAGGTTGACAAAAATGAGTAATGGTGAAAGCCCTCCCTATTTAATAAATGGCACTGAGGTAGCTGGAAAGCCATATGCAGAATAATGAAACTGGACCCCTACCTCTCACCATATACAAAAATTAACTCAAGGTGGGTTAAAATCTTAAATGTAAGATCTCAAACTATTAGAGTCCTGGAAGAAAACCTAGGAAATATCTGGACACTTGTCTTGGAAAAGAATTATGACGAAGTCCTCAAAGGCAATTCCAACAGAAACAAAAACTGATAAAGGATCTAATTAAACCAACAATTGTCTACATGGCAAAATAAACTGTACACAAAGTAAACACCCTACAGAATGGGAGAGAGTATTCACAAACTATCCATCTGACAACGGTGTAATATCCAGAATCAGTAAGGAACTTAAACAAATTTACAAGCATAAAACGAACAACCATATTAAAAATGAGCAAAGGACATGAACAGACACTTTTTAAAAGACATACACGTTATTGACATACACATTGTCAACATACATAGGAAAATATGCTCAACAACACTAATCATTAGAGAAATACAAATCAAAGCCTCAGTGAAATATCATCTCACACCATTCAGAATGTCTACTATTAAAAAAGTCAAAAAATAATGGGTGTTAGTGAAGTTGCAGAGAATAGGAACATTTATACACTGTTGGTGGGAATGTACATTAGTTCAACCACTGTGGAAAGCAGTTTGGAGATTTCTCAAAGAACTTAAGACAGAATTACCATTTGATCCAGCAATCCAAACACTGGGTGTATATCAAAAGAAAACAAATCATTCTATAAAAAAGACATATGTACTCGCATGTTCATCACGGTGCTACTCACAATAACATAGGCATGGAATCAACCTAGGTGCCCATCAATGGTGGACTGTATAAAGAAAATGTTGTATGTATACACCATGGAATACTATGCAGCCTTTAAGCAGAACTAAATTATGTTCTATGCAGAAACATGATGCAGCTAGAGGCTACTAGCTGTAAATTAAGGCAGTACCAGAAAACCAAATACCAAATGCTCTCATTTATAAGTGGGAGCTACATTTCAGGTACTCATAGACATAAACATGGCAACAATAGACTCTGAGGACTACTAGCAGGGAAGTGGTGGAAAGAGGGAGGAAGACAAGGTTTGAAAAACTATTGGGAACTATGTTCAGTACCTGAGTGATGGGATCATTTATATCCCAAACCTCAGCATCATGCAGTATACTCAGGAAACAAACCTGTATATATACTCCCTAAATCTAAAATAAAAATTAAAAAATTATGGAAATATATAAAAAAAGAAAATGATGATATAGTTTTTCATCTAATTTTACTTGAAATATGTGGCTTTCTTTTTCCTTGATAAATATATACTGAATTAAAAATATATTTTTATAATAAAACTAAAACATTATAATGCTGACTGCATTTTCTTATTTTGGGATTAATAGGGTAGCAAAGATGAACTCCATTATAGTAAGTGGCATGCAACTTAAATTGTGCTCAAGATAAAGTTGATATTATTACTCTTGCATGCACATAAACGTAAATATGCACTTCAGCTATGTATGAATAGTTAGGAAGCTCCTGGTTCTGAACAACATTACATTATTTTTAAAGGAAAGAAAGACATTTTCAGGGGTAGCCCCAAAAGCAAGTCAGTGAAATGTCAAACACCTTTTGGCAAGTGGTCAAAAGAAGAATATTGAAAGGTGAATGACCGGAGCTCACTGTTATTAATAATCTGTTACATAATGATGAGATTTTGAAATAATGGGCAAGAGCACAATCCTGAAAGTCAATGGGATTATAATGATGGGAGTATTGTAAAGGAGTTAATATTATAAAGGAAGAGTATGATTCACATTTATGGTGTTAAAAATACTGTGGTAATCACCAAACCTGTTTACACCTCAAATAAGTGAAAGCTTGCTTTCTCTATTTAGCTTATCAAACTTTAAACAAATTGCTGGGAATAACACTCTTTTATGAATATTCACCTATGTACAAAGGATACTTGGTAAAATTTTAACCTGAATAAAGCCAAATCCCCAGGCACATTCTGAAACCACTTAGTTAGTAGTCCAAGAAATGATATTAGTTTCACTTTGGGAAAACAAAAACAAAGACAAATTTCAATTTTTACTGAGAATAGTCTTAGCGCCAACTTTTTCATTTATCTTCCAAAAATACCATGGTATTAAACCAGCTGAGGTTTTTGGTTACTTATTCAAAAATTCTTTTAAAATGTTATCTTAGGATGTGCATGTATAGACAATAAAGACCACATAAAATAAAGTAAAATAAATATTTAAAACACCTGAGGTTATTTTGGTTGATTTTATTCACTGTATATTTTGTCTTTATCATTTCAGAGTGTAATTTCACTCTGTTGTGAATACAGTATTTTGCAGCAGAGTGATTTCATGTCCTATTAAGAAGCAATTATTTTTCAAACAAAAAAATCAATTATGATTTTGGAGTTTTACCCTTGTATTTGTCTAAACTTTACTCATCCTTGTCTCTGGCAGTAGAGCAGACCATACTTTAAAGAAAGGAAGAGTTTTGGTTTAAACAGATGGCTTCCTGTCCTCCCTGATTCAAGGGTCACCATAGCAACGAGGAAAGAGGAGGTGTTGCCTAGCAACTGGAAATATTAATGAAGAGATTTCCAAAATGTATTTAGGGAAAAAAAGTTCTTGGAAGAACTTCAGAACTTGGCATAAATGCACACCAAAATTTATTTATGAAACAAGCTGAGTACATAATCACAAATCTGGAAGGCATAATGCTTTATAAGGGAAAAATATCAAACAATGGCCTTAAAAGATTTTTTCAAAAAATGATATTTTTGCATTAATAACATCATTTATTGACAAATATAACAAAGTAAAATCACTAATTTTTTTCTTCAGATGTAATATTAAGGTAGGCTAAATTAATTACAGAATTTATTACTATTCTATGCTGTAATACAACTTGACATTCAAGGTAGGATCAGGAATTTAGCTAGTTGAACTTTACACTATGTTTGCTAATACACATGAGATAGTCATTCAAAACATTTCAGGGGTTCTCTCTCAACCCCCTGAAATAGGCACTGCAGTTACAAACTATCAATGTCTATGTTGACTAAAAGCATCTTTTCCCTTTGAAAAAGTTTTTCTTAGTAGCATTTTACCCTGCATTATGTTTTGAAGTTAATCTTAAAAACGTGGTTCATGCAAGCTTTTTTTTAGATCGGTTAAAATAGAACCAACCTGAGTCTCTAAGGGAGATATGTAACTATCTTAACATCTTTCTGTGTTCCTGTATAGAAACATAAATTTCAATAAATAGTCTACATCAGATATGAAACAATTATGTTTATATGGGTTACATTACTTAATATATCTGTTTCTTTCAAATGTCTATCAATGTTTTTGCACTAGTTTTATAATAACTATATCATCATCATACCACAAAAATTATTCTTCTATGATTTATTGGAACTTATAGAGTACCAATACTTTGCTAGACACTATAGTAACCATAAACATATATTGCTAATCTTTACAAAATGTCTGTAACTAGTTAGTGTCTCCAATTTAAGATGAAATTATGGAGATTAGGAAAGTTTAACCAACACAGAAGATAGTGCAGCATACTATTTATCAACATTTTCTCTGCCTGAAAGATAGGAGCTCAAAAAAAACTCACCTCCATGCAGTCCTATGCAAGATATTAAGTCATTCTGCCCCTCAGTCTTTTCACTTTACAATATGTGTTATCAGTCAGTATTTGGTCTTCAAGACTTTGTTAAGGCCTAATACATGCAAAGCAAAAGTAAATGGATTATACGAATTGAAGGAATTAATGTACATGAAGCTCTCAATAATGCTAGCACAAGCATTGATGTGTGCTGCTTTTGTTGCCTTTTTATGTTGCTAAAAGTCGTCTGACTTATTATTGAGTAAGCTATCCATATAACAAGGGGCTCTTCTGGTACTTAAATGCAGTTTCTGATTAGCAGTATAGATACTGATTTATAAAGGTAGTTAAATATATGTTATATTAGTTTATGGAAAGGATAGAAAATATTTAGTTTTAAAACAAATTTCAAGATTCTTTAAAGTTGTTTTCTTATGTATAAGAAAGTTAAGACCCAGTGATATTAAAGGATTCATCTAAAGTAAGGAAAAAGGATCAGTGTCTTTCTTCTTAGCTCATTTTATTTACTAAACAGCTAATATATTACAGGCATCAGAATATGCACTTTAATTGTATGATCCTCTCTTCTGCATCCACAAAAATGTATGTTAGAAATTATTAATTTTTCATAAATTGCCCTTTTGCACATCTAAAAAGTAGCAGTAACCAGTTTCATGCCTGTGTTAGTATTTTTTTTTTCTGCATACCTAGATGTTGGTCAAATGATATAAAACTTTCTGTTGAACTGGAGGAACAAGTTCAAGAAATCTATGGTACATTATGTTGACTGTAGTTAAAAGTGATATATTGTATCCTTGAAAATTCCTGAGAGTAGATTTTAAGTATTCTCACCACACACACACACAGAAAAGGTACACATGTCAGGTAATGCATATGTTAAATAGTTTGATTTAGCCATTTCACTATACATACATACACATATGTACTGTATTAAAACATCATGTTGTATACTATACATACATATATATATACATGCATTGTTTAATTTGTCAATTTTAAATATTAAAAATAAAACTGTTTAAAAAGGATTAGAGTGATACCCATTTGGTATCTCATAATAAGGTCAGAATCAGCTTCACTGGTTGAGTTCTTTTAAAGTCTCAAAGGCTGAAACCAAAGTGTTAACAGGGCAGGCATTTGCCTGCAGGCTCTGAAGAAGAATCTGCCTCCAAGCTCATTTGGGTTATTAGCAGAACCAGTTCTTTGTGGCTATAGGTTGAGGTTATTATTTCCTTCTTTCCTTCTTCTTTTAAAAAGTTTTTTCCAAATATCAGTTAGAGGCCACTTTCTGCTCCAAGTGGCTGCCTGTATTATTTCTCAACTCCTGGTTGTCTCCATTGTCAAAGTCAGAAACAAAGCACTCAGTACTCTTACCTATAACCTCTGAGTTTCTGCCACTAACCAGAAAACTGTCTCATTTAAAGGGTTCATGCATTTAAAGTAGGCCTACCCAAAAATATCTTCCTATTTTAAGGTTAACTGACTAATAACTTTTATTATATCCACAAAATCACTTCTGCCATTTAATGTAGCAATCATGGAGTGACAACGTTTCATATTGATAAATTCTATTGACTTAAAGGGGAGAAGATTCTACAGTGGGAGATCATTGGGGTTTATTCTTAGAATTCTGCTTATACAACAGTATCCAGATCTATTATACCAAAGAGCATTCTCTAAAACATTGTGTGATAATGTGAGACAGTATTAAAGGTGGTCTTAATATGGTTCTGAATAAATGCTGGTTGAACAGGCATTAGAATAATATATTTGGTGGACTCTAAAATTAGATGGAAAAAGAATGCCTGTAGGTTCATTTTGTTCCAAATATCATTCTCCCTTTTATGCTTTCAGGTTGCTATCAAGTTATCAAAATTAGCTGGTTTTGGGCTCCAAATTTAAAATACACATAAATCATTGAAAGCAGTAGGATTTATCTTACAGATCTCTATTTTTTTCTGAACGCCAAAAAAATTATCTATCATAAAAATCAATATAAAATTATGTACTAGGCTAGACATTAATAAACTTTATTATTCCTCTTTATTATATCTTCTGATAAAGATGTTTCCATAATTAAGGAAAATTATTTTTTATAATTGTTTTATTCTTTCAAATAATTATTCTATCTTTAACTATTATATATTTCAAATAATAATCAGAATAAATATCTACAAAACCTCCACAAATGTAAACTTTAAAATCAGTAATACCAATTATATTCGGGAAGATGACATTATTATTCTAATAGAGTGTAAATATATGTTCCCAGACCATTTTTTTGACATCTCTTGTCAGAAAAATTTCAAATACAATTAAATAAATAAATAAATAAATTCAGATAATCGTCTACATAAATTCAAATAATCATCTAAATGCTGGAGTGCATGCATATGTAAATCTACAAAGTAAGCTATTACTTTGCTAGTTTAAATATTATAGTCAGGACTTTTTTGCCATTAAAATCTACAAATTAACCTAGCAATGCTGTTTATGTCTTCCTCTCAGTTTGACAACCATTTGCTGTATGATAATTGTAAAATAACCTAGCATAATTAAGCTGTATTTTCTATAAAATATCACCTATATTATTCTTATATATCTGTGAAATAATCAGAGATAAATATAAGTCATATGTATCAAAAACTAATAAATAGCTTGTTTTGTATTTAAGTTGTAATTCTATATTTTTATTATTGTTTAAAAATTATGCTCCCTACCATTAACTACACTGAATGAGAAAACTTAAAACAAATCAGATATATGGTTTTGAAGTAGTTTTTTTTTTTTTCATTTTGTATGGTGTGTCTTCACTTGATCGATTCCTTTCCCATGCATAAGATTTTTAGTTTTTATACAATCCCATATGTCTATTTTTGTTTTTGTTGCTTGTGGTTTTGAAATCCTATCCAAAAAATAATTTCCTAAACCAATGTGTGAAAAGGGATTAATATTCAAAATATGTAAGAAATTGAAACAACACTATAGAAAGAAAACAAATAGCTTGATTACAATAATAATAATAGTAATAGTCAAAGGACCTGAATGAACATTTCTGAAAAGAAGACATACAAATGCTTAACAAGTATATGAAAAAAGCTCAATATCACTGATTATTAGAGAAATCCAAATCAAATCCATAATAAAACATCAGCTTACACATGTTAGAATGGCTATTATCAAAAAACAAAGGATTCAACATACTCAAATCTATAAATGTGATTCACCAAACCCTCAACAAACTAAGCATTGAAGGGACATATCTCAAGATAATGAAATCTATGTATGACAAAACCACAGCCAACATCATACTGAACAGGAAAAGCTGAAAGCATTCTTTCTAAGATGTGGAAGAAGAGAAGGATGCTCACTTTTACCAGTCCTATTCAATATAGTACTAGAAGTCCTAGCCAGCATAATCAGGCAAGAGAAATAAATAAATGTCATCCAAATTAGAAAAGAAAAATCAAGTTATCTCTGTTTGCTGATACTATGATCTTATACCTAGATAACCCTAAAAACTCCTTCAAAAGACTGCAAGATTTGGTAAACAAATTCAGTAAAGTCCAAGAATACATAATAAATATACCAAAATAAGGAGTATTTCTATACATCCATAATAATTAAGCTGAAAATCAAATCCAAAAGTCAATCCCATTTACAGTCATTACAAAAAATAATAAAATACGTAGGAATACATTTCACCAAAGAAGTGAAAACGTCTACGTACAAAAACTACAAAATACTCATGAAAGAAACTGTAGATGACACTAACAATGGAAAAACATCCTTTGCTCATGGATCATAACAATCAATACCCTTAATATGATCATACTGCCCAAAATAGTCTACAGATTCAGTGTAATCCCTATCAAAATATCAAAGTGACTTTTATAGAATTAGAATAAAAAAGTCCTAAGATTCATATGGACCCAAAAAAAAAGACCCCCAAATAGCCAAAGGAAACATAACAAAGCTGGAAGTATCATACTACCAGACTTCAAATTATACTACAAAAGCTTGGTAATCTAAACAGCCTGGTATTGGTGTTAAAATAGACACATAACCCAGTGGAACAGAATACAGAATCCATTAATAAAGCCATATACCTACAGCCAACTGATATTTGACAAAGTTGACAAAAACCTTCACTGGGGAAAAGACACCTTTTTCAATAAGTGGTGCTGGGAAATTTGGATACTCATATGCAGAAGAATAAAATTTAATCTCTGTCTCTCACTCTATATAAAAAATTGACATAAGATTTAAATGTAAGACTTTAAATAATAAAAATAGTAGAAGAAAAAATAGGAAAAACTCTTCTAAACATTGGAATATAAAGAGAATTCATGACTAAGACCTCAAAAGCAAATGCCATAAAAACAAAAATAGACAAATGGGACTTTATTAAACTAAAAAGAGTCTGCATAGCAAAAGAAAAAATCAGCAGAGTGAACAGACAGCCTGGCAAATAGGAGAAAATATTTTCCAACCATGCATCCAATACAGAACTGATATTCAGAATCTACAAAAAAACTCAAATGACTCAATCACCACCACCACCACAACAAACCATTAAAAAATGGGCAAAGGGCATGAACAGGCATTTTTCAAAAGAAGACATACAAGTGTCAACCAGCATATGAAAAAAATGCTCAACATCACTAATCACTAGAGAAATGAAAATTAAAACAACAATATGTTATAATTTTATACCAGTCATAATGGCTATTATTAAAAATTTAAAAACAAAAAAAAGATGTGCAGAAAAGGGAATGTTTACACATTGTCAGCAAGAATGTAAATTGATACAACCTTTATGAAAAACAGTATGGTGATTTCTCAAGAACCAAGAATACAACTACCTTTCAATCCAGCAATTCCACTACTGGGTATCTATGCAAAAGAAAATAAATCATTTTATCAAGAAGATATCTGCATTCATATGTTTATTCTAGCACTCTTCACAACAGCAAAGTTATGGAATCAACCTGCCTATGAATGGATGATTGAATAATGAAAATCTGGTGCAAGTACATATATATGTATGTGTATATATATGTATGTGTGTATGTATACATGGATGACATTTATTATATTCTGTGTGTGTGTATATATATGTGTGTGTGTACATACATATAATGATATATATAAAATGGAATACTATTCAGCCATAACAAACAATGAAATAATGTCTTTGGCAGCAGCATGGATGGAACCGGAGGCTTTTTTGTTAACTAAAATAACCCCAAAACAAAGTGTCAAAATTTGCATGTTCTCACTTAAAAGCAGGAGGTAAATAATATGTACATATCAACATAGAGATTGGAATAATAGACATCAGAGACTCAGAAAAGTGGGAGGGTGGGAGGGGAAATAGGATGAACAATTACATTGCAGTTACAATATATACCATTGTGTAATGGGTACCTAAAAGCCCAGATTTTGCCACTGCACAATGTGTCTGTGTAACAGAACTGCACTTGTTCCCCCTAAATCTATAAAAATAGTTTTAAAAAGATAGCAAGCATAGGGGAGAATGTGGAAAAAACAGAACTCTTGTACACTATTGATGAAAATGTAAATTGATATAGCTATATGACAAGAGTATGAAGGTTTTCAAAAAATTAGAAAGATTTCTATTTTTTAATAAGAAATATTTCTTATTTAAAATTACCATATTATCCAGCAACCCCACGTTACAGTAGACATACAAAGAAAATAATATATATATTTATAAATATATAATATATATTTATAAATATGTATATTTATAAATATATATATGTACATGAGAGAGAGTCAGAGGGGGATATCAAGGTTTCAGAGAGAGAGAGATTGATTTTCTTTATCCATTCATTTTTTGATGAGCATATCTTGGCTATTGTGAAGAATGCTGTAATAAATATAGGTGTATGGAATGGGTATCTCTTTGAGATACTGATTTTATATATATCTCCACAAATACAAACTCAGCCATTAGCAAACCAGTGGCATGACAGTTGCTGTCATTGTGGTAGTTACCGAGAATCAAAAGAAGCAAATAAGACTCCAAGTACTCTCAAGAATGTCAGTTGGGTAATAATACTTATTAACCACATATCAATTACTTACTATATATAAAACCTCATGTATGGTCTTATTTAAAATTATTTTTATAATGTGGTAATTGCACTTATTTCTGTAATAAAGAGAGAGACTAAGCTCAGTGAGGCTGACTTTTCTAAGGTAACCAAGGTAATGCTGAATGCGACCAATGTCCATACTTGCTGTGGTTTAATTGGTCTCTTCCAAAACTCAGGTGAAGCCAATGTAATGGTATTGAGAGGTAGTGCCTTTAAGAAGTGATTAGGCTATGAAGGCTGCTTTGTTTATTAATGCAAGTAAGGTCCTTTAAAAAAAGAGGAATCAGAAAGCATTTGGCTAGATTGCTAGCTTGTAATTTTGATCGTCTGCTATGTGAAGACACAGCAAGTAGGCCCTCACCAGATACTGGTGCACTGATTTTGAACTTCCCAGCCTCTAGAACTGTAAGAAATAAATTGCTGTTGTTTATGAATTTTCCAGTCTCAGGCATTCGCTTCCAGCAGCATAAAACAGACTAAGGCAGAAAGTGGAACTGAGAATTGGATGTTGCTATAACAATTACCTAAAAATGTGGAAGCAGTTTTGGAACTGGGTAATGGGTAGAGACTAGAACCCTTTTTAAGTGAATGTCTGAAAACATCTGTGTTTCTTCCTTGAATTTAAGAGTAACGGCTATTCTGATGACTTCTCAAATGAAAAGGAGAAACAAGGTATTGGAAACTGGAGGAAAAATAAACTTTGTTGTATAGTGGTAAAGAACTTTGATGAAGTATGTCCATGTCCCAGGACTTTATGGAAGCTAGAGTTAATAGTAATGAAAAAGGATGTTTGGCATAAGGAATCTCTGAGTAGCAAGGCATTCAAGATGCTGTGTGACTTCTCTTAACTGCTTAGTTATAAAAACTTAACTGCTAGTAAGTTGAAGAATAGATAAATGATTTAAAGATGGGATTCTTAATTAAAGGGAAGTGGAACATAAAGATCTGGAAAGTTCTTACCATGGCCATATAAATAATTTTTAAGCATGTCTAGGAGAGAAAGCCAGGGGTATGATCAAGGAACCATTTGATAAGGAAAACAGTATGTCTAGAAGGAACCCAGGTACTTTTTCATCAGGGCAATGAGAGAATGACCTCAACAGTATTTCAGAGCTCTTCAGGGATGCTCCTCCTATCACAGGCCTAGAGTGCTAGGACCTTGAGTGGGAGGTGCGTGGACAGAATAGTTTTAGGGCAAGGGCTCAGGGTGCCTGTGGAACCTCAGGGCTAGCTGCCCATGGCTTCCTTGGGGCTCAGCTACCCACATTTGGGTGCAGCATTTCTCAACCACTCCAGCTGTGGCTCAACCAGGTCCACGTATGGTTCAGGTCACCACTCTGGAGAGCACAAACTTTGCATCTCAAAGCATCCAAGTGCTGCTAATTCTGCAGGCATGCAGAGGGCAAGAACTGTGACACAATGGCTACCTCCAATTAGATTTCAAAAGATGTCTTGAACATCCTCAGGGCCCAGAAAGAGACCTGCTGCTGGCTCCAAGCTGTCACAAAGGACCCCCACTAGGGTAATGTCCATCAGAACAATGGGGTTGGGAACACCATAGAGAGTTAAAACTAGAGCAATACTTAATGGAGCCATGAGGGCTGGGCCACTCTCAGGACTCCAGAACTGTAGAGCGACAAGCATGCAACATCAGCTTGGAAGAACTGCAGGCATGTGACCTCAATACATGAAAGCTGATGTATGGGCCGAGCCCAGCAAAGTCATCATGTCATGTCTGTCAAAATCCTTGGGGCCAATCCTGTGCCCTAGTGTGACTAAAAGCCGATAAATGAAGTCAAGGAGATTCTTTTCAAGCTCTAAGATTTAATGCTTCTTGCCCTCTTGGGTTTTGGAATTACTTGGGACCTATCACTCATTTCTTCTCGCTTATTTCTCCCTTTTATAATGGAAATGTCTATGCTTTGTCTGTCCCAACATTGCAGTTTGGAAGCATGTAACTTGTTTCATTTTAGAGTTTACAGATGGAGAGAAATTTGCCTCAGGATGAATCATGTTATGAGGTTCATCCTTATCTAATTTAGATGATACCTAGATGAGACTTTGAACTTTAGATATTAAAGTTGGCACTGGAATAAATTAAGAGTTTGAGGTTATTTATATGAAATATATGTATTTTGTATGTGAGAATCACCTGAATATTGGTGGTCCAGTGGTGGAATTCTAAGCTTTTAATATGTTTTCTTCAAAATTCAGGTGTTTGTAATGTGATAGTATTGAGGTGAATCTTCTAACAGGTGATTAAGCCATGAGGGCTGCTCTCTAGTTAATAGGTTAAGGTTTTTTGAAAAGGGGGTTTCATGCAGTGTTCAGTTAGCTTATTTTCTTCCTTTTGCCATGTGAGAATACAGCAAGAAGACACTCAGTAGACCAAATGTGGGTGCCTTCATCTTGGACCTCCCAGCCTCCAGAATTGTGAGAAATATATTTTTGTTCTTTATTAATTACTTAGTCTTGGGTATTCTGTTATAACAGCACAAAACAGACTAAGAGAAACATAGTTTGTACCTATATGTTTTGATAGCAATGATCTTGATTTATCTTTTTTAAAGGGATATAGTTTTCTTACCTCACTTTTTTTGTAAATGATCAGATTGTATATAGCATATAGTTGCTGTTAGAGTGAAAATGAAAATTGACACCTTTTATCCCACAGAATTTTAAAGTATAATATTCATGCACATCTTCTAGTAGTAGTTTTATTTCAGTTATAAAATTACTATCCAGAAACTGAAGTGCAGAAATGATGACATCAAGAATAAGATATCCCAGGGAGAGAATTAATGTCAAAATAATTACATGGTTCACAGTCAAGACTGTGTGATTATTAGCAACTCTAGAGAAGCTAATTAAGTAAGTAAAAAAAGCATGTTTAAGCCAGTTAAGTTGGAGTATTTCTATGGCTTCTGAACAAATAGGTAACACCTAATAGCTGAGAATGTACTCATTAATCAAAGGAACTGAGAATTATATCACACTGATTAAAGCCACATGTAAAATGCGTATTTCGTCTTCTTTTTTAAATTAGATCTTAGCAAATGCTGGATGGCTACTAACTTTAATGTACTCCTACAGTCAGATAAGTTTTTCATTTTATTATTTTTTCACAATGATTTTTATAATTACTTAAATTTTAGCAATTTCTTGTCCTTTTTTAAATCAATACTTATTGTTAGTTTTTAAATAGTATCAAATTGCATCTTTAAAAATATAGAACAAACTTCTTGTATGAAGTCTGAACACAGGAAAAATAGAATGTGCAGTAGTTTAGCAAATTTAAGATAAGGCTAACATGTGACATTTACTCACCTCTGAAATAAACATTACTCTAGTTATGTCTAAATTAATTTATCTTTATTCCAACGATTTTATTTAGAAAAGAAAAATAAAACAACAGAAATCTCTTTATATATGAATATGGAAGAATCATACGTACCGGGAGGAAAAAATGTAGAATTTTGTAAGGTGAAAAGAATCGTAAAAGTCACAAATGCAGTGGCAGTGCAAGGTTAAAAATCTTGCTACTCATTGCAGGCCATTGATCTTAATTCTTACTTAGGCTGCCTTCATGATTTGTGGTTTATTATAAAATACATCACTGCAAAGTTTTCAAGAAAGTACTCCTCAAGTTCTCATGAAATGAATACAACATGATGAATTAACTTAGCAAATATTTTCATGCTTCACATCCCATGATTTTAGTACAATTCAGAGCCAATTAAAAAGAGTATGTTAATAATTATTCAGAAAATACTTGTTTTCAAGAGTATTTCAATTATTCTTTAAAAAGTGAAGAAATTTACTTTTAAAATTTTAACGTTTTTCTTTAAATAAAAATTGAAGAAAATTTAGAGTTTTCTGTTAAGCATTATAAATATTAAACAAAGTAAAAGGTATGGAGTGCATAGCTCTTAATGTAATATAGGTTCCATGAGAATATAGCATGAGTCAGTTAGAAATGCAAAACTGAATAAAAGAAATGTATATTTATAATGTCTTGCTGTAGTGTTTAATTTTACATCTCACTTTATCTTTGCTTTAAATATTTGCAAACTGGCTAGCATCTTCTAAAATGTAGTCTAAATCTTCAGTGCTATTTCATATTTAAAATCATGCATTTTGAGTAGAATTTGGTGGCAAGAATGTATTGCCCAAAATTGGAAATATTAACACAAAAATGTTTGAGGACAATAGAAAATAGGTTAACATGTATTTCAATGGCTCCTAAATCTTGAAGAATGTGCTAGCCTCTAGAGAATAGAAAACTGAAGAGGATGCATTTTGTAATCTGACAGACCTTGCTTTTAATCCTGGATTGTGAAATTATTTGATGTGTGACTTTGAACAGGTTACTTGTATTTTTTTGATATCTGTGTTTCTTCTGCAAAGTGGGGATAATCAAATCTACCTTACTGAACTATTCTGAGAATTAGAGATGGCTTATTTCAACAACTGAGAATGTACTTGTCACAGAGAGAAGTAAGAAAATTTCCTAGGCCTTGAGCTATTCTGTACTTCCTACAATGCTTTTACACCTGGCAATCATTCTGGAACCAACTAGAGAGTTTTTAAGATGTTCCGATGGCCATGTTATTTCACACACTAATTAAATTAGAATCTCCATCGGAGGGACCTGAAAATTGGTATTTGTTTAAAACTGGAGTCATAAAAGTTGTAGCCAGATTTACAAATCACTGATTTAAAACAAGGCAAATGGATATTGTCAATAGTCTTAAAAATTTGTGGTCATAGCTATTGAACAAATTTAATATTAAACAACCTTAGATCAACAATAAATGGAATGAGAGAATTCAAAGGATCTTTGAGACAATGGCAGGAATAAAACTAGGAAATGAGAGAAAATAAGATAATGCCATTGCTTTTAATTGAAAAGAAAATAACAATGAGGAAGCAGTATTTTGCAAAGGAAAGTTGAGGTATGACAGTATTAATACAATCCTTTTATATATTTATATAATTTTGGTCAAAGTAGAAAGGCAAGTTCTGAGGTTAAATTTAAAAAGTTATATCTAGTGATGCATAAAAACATGTAATTACATATGCAAAATGGGTAATTTTGCATGTGATCTATAATTTGCTTTTGTTTAATTTGAAGTTTAGCTAAATTACTTCCTTTGCCTGTAGAGTTTTAGGTTGCTATATTTTTCTCCATTTGAAATCTTCTAAAGCATCACCTGCATTTGCCTTGGAGACTTAAAACCTTTTTTTAATTCAATATATATCTGTCCCAGGTGGATCTCATATAACCATGACAGTATTAACAGATTCATGAAATAAAATTAGGCTTGATTACAAATTGTTATGTATTTTTATAACGGCAATTATAAATTATTAAAGATATTGGGAAAATTTTATGAATTTTTCCCATATATAGACAGAAGTAAATTTTTTATAGAAGACGATATTGTGCATCTGTTATTTGAAATTTTTTAAGAAGAGAAACTATATAGAGGCAATATCTTTGTTTACTTATCAATTTAAAGAATGTTTTGGTCATCTATATCTCCTGGTTATCTATATCTCCTTTAAAAATTATAGTAAAATATATTTAGCAAATGAGACATTTGTTCACGTATAACATTTTCTTTCAAGCCCCAGTTTATACTGCCATATATCTTGCATGTATTTAATTATAATATTTAAGCCTGAAGCACATTTTTCTTATAATTTATCTTCTAACATTGTAATGATATGAAATAAATTAATGCTTATTTAAGGGTGGACCTTCCAGTTCACTGGAGCGGTCTTTTATTAAATATCACCCTGTAGACATAAAAATCAAATACGCTTTCTCAAACGTTTCACTTTCAGGCAAGAATTAGATACCCCATGCCAAGAAAATACCTCATTAAATGCCTCCAGTTTGAATATTTATATTTTTTAAAATACATTATGTATATACACACACACAGAATAAACCCTTCCATAAAATGTCCACTTCCTAATAACTGAAATCATAAATGTGATTACAATAAGGATTTTGGGGTGGGGAGACCATTTTGGATAGTCAAGGTTGACTCAATGTAATCACGAGAGATCTTAAAAGTGAAAGTAGGGCCAGGCGCGGTGGTTCACGCCTGTAATCCCAGCACTTTGGAAGACCGAGGCGGGCGGATCACAAGGTCAAGAGATCAAGACCATCTTGGCCAATATGGTGAAACCTCGTCTCTACTAAAAATACAAAAATTAGCTGGGCGTGGTGGTGCATGCCTGTAATCCCAGCTACTTAGGAGGCTGAGGCAGGAGAATCACTTGAACCAGGGAGGCGGAGGTTGCAGTGAGCCGAGATCGCGCCACGGCACTCCAGCCTGGTGACAGAGTGAGACTGTGTCTCCAAAAAAAAAAAAAAAAAAAAAAAAAGTGAAAGTAGGAGGTAAAAGAAGTGTCAATGTCAGAGTGATGAGATGTAAGAAAGACAATTGTCCATTGCTAGCTTTAAAAGTAAAAGAAAGCCGTAGCCAAGGAACATTGGCAGCCTCTAGAAGCTAAAAACGTCAAGTAAACAGAGTCTTGCCTGGAGCCTCCAGAGAGAGCATGACCATGCGGAAATCTTGATTTTGTTCCAGTAAAACCCATTTGGGAACGCTGATTTCTAGAAATGAAACAAAATAAATTTGTATTAGTTTAAACCAGTATGTTTGTGATAATTTGTTACTGCAACAATACAAATGATTGTGTATAGTTGCATGTGTTTTGTGTATATGTAAATTGAAGTCAAAGTAGATTTAGAAGCAAAAATTCTAGGAAGCCACAAGAAATTCACAACATAATTGCATTTATCTGTTTTTAATGAAGCATCAGCTCATGTGAAGTTAAGATTTTGGAGACATAACCATATCGTCCTCTAAGATCTGGGGCTGTGGAAGGAAACTGGCAAGTTAACTATCTAATGAGAGTTGGAGGGAGGATAATAGTGACGTTCTTAACTGGCATTTATTACTTCTTTTTAAATAAAATGAAACGGGGAGGGATGAATGCCAGGGTGTTTTTAAGAAACAGTATGCTTGAAAGGATAGATTCTCAGTCAACAATTGCTATCTGGTCTTTCTAGAATGGTGAATCAGTAGGAATGTTTGACCTTGAATGAGTTGGTCAGTTTCTGTTTTGTCTACTGTAAAATAATAAAGGTACTATCAATTCCAAAGTTAATTGTGAAAATAAGGATATAAAATAAAACAAATATTTTGGGATATAACACGTGTCCCAAAATATTAAGTCCCTTTGCTTCTGTATGCATGTCTTGTACTCTACATAGTAGACACATTAAAAGTTATATGCAAAGTTAAGTTATATGTAAAGTTAAGAAAAAAAAGCCTCAGTGCTCACACCTGTAATTCCAGCAATTTGGGAGGCCAAGGCGGGTGGATCACCTGAGGTCAGGAGTTTGAGACCAGCCTTGCCAACATGGCAGAAATCCGTCTCTATTAAAAATACAAAAAATGTACATAATATATTATGTATATTATGTATATATTATATATACAAATGTATATATAATATATTATGTATAAATATAATATATATTATATATATAATATACAATATAATATATAATATATAATATAATATATAATATATTATATTATATATATAATATAATTATATAATATATTATATATAATATATATAATATATAATATATAATATAATATATAATATATATAATATATAATATATAATATATAATATATAATATTAATATAATATATAATATATAATATAATATTATATATTATATAATATATATAATATATAATATAATATTATATATTATATATTATATATTATATATAATAATATAATAATATATTATATATTATATATAATATAATTATATAATATTATATTATATTATTATATATTATATAATATGTTATATATTATATATTATATATTATATATTATATATTATATAATATGTTATATATTATATATTATATTATATATTATATAATATGTTATATATTATATATTATATTATATATTATATATTATATTATATAATATATTATATATATATTATATAATATATTATATATATATATTATATAATATATATATAATATATATTATATATTATATATAATATATATTATCTAATATATATAATATATATAATATATATTATCTATAATATATAATATATAATATAATATATAATATATATATAATATATTATGTATATATTATATATACATAATATATATATATGCCAAGCATCATGGTGCTCGCCTGTAATCCTAACTAATAGGGAGGCTGAGGCAGGAGAATTACTTGAACCCAGGAGGCGGAAGTTGCAGTGATCCGAGATCGTGCCATTGTACTCCAGCCTGGGCAAAAGAGCGAGACTCCATCTCAAAAAAAAAAAAGCCTCAGTGACTGCCTTTTTTAGGTGTGTATCTGCTTCAGAGTCAATAAAATAAGAAATTAGAATGCAAATTTCAGATTTAATTCTGGTAAGTCTGCTTCTCATTTGAAGAGAGAAGCTTTCCATCCTGCCTTCACCTAAATGCATGCTACTCCAGGTGTATCTATTTTCCAGAATTGAGAAACAGGAAAAGTATATGAACCAAATTCATAAAACTTCCTATGACTTTACGTTCTATTATGCCCTATTTTTCATAATAAAACAAATCCCTATAAACAGATACAACTGGCAATAAAGAAACACAGTTTTATACTTCAGATGAAAGGTTGTGTGAAACAACATGTGAAATGCCAATGATACCACATTTATCTCCTGCTTAAGAACTGAATTTCTCTAAATAAATATTGTCATATAATCTCCAAAAATAATCTTCACAGACCACTGCTATAAAAGTCGTTTCAAATATCTTTTTATTTTTAAAATTTTATTTCAGAATTAGAAACATTTTCCAGTAAAAAGTTCTAAGTCCATTCTATGTCACAATGAAAGCCATTCCATTTAGTAATTCTACTGTCCATAATTTTTTGTTTGCCAATTTAAAACTTAGATTCCACTTTCAATGTACATATTTGAGTGATTTATAAGCTATTATTGCATTTATATAAGAATGTGAAAAAAATTGAATTATAATTACAGACTAAGGGTGCAAAAATGTAAAAACTGTGCATTTCCATACCTTAAAGTATTTATACACCCAAGAACATGTTATGTATGTACACTGACAAAAATAAAATGAAATTTATAGTTATAACATAGATATGGGTAGCCATTTATCACGTACAAGCCCTATTGTAATGGACTGAATGTTTGTGTCCCTCTCAAAATACATATCTTGAAATATAATCCATAGTGAAATGGTATATGATAGTAGGGATTTTGGAGGTAGTTAGGTTATGAGAGTGGAGCCTCATGAATGGGATTAGTGGCCTTATAAAAAGAAGATAAATAACTCTCTTGCCCTCTTCCCACCATGTGGGGCTACAACACGATGTTGGTGGTCTGCACCCCAGAAGAGGAGCCTCACGAGAACCCTGCCATGGTGGCACACTGAACTCAAGACTTTCAGCCTCCAGAACTGTGAAAATAAATTTCTGTTTTTTCATAAGCCATCCAATCTATGATGTTACAGCATTCCAAACTAAGACAACTGCTGACAAAGTAGACAAAATATAGTAATCAAATATTTAATTCAAACTACTTAATCAGTGTTTGAGGATGAGAAAGAGGAGTTTGATCCTAACTCTTGTGCCTATTTTAAAAAACACATTTATTCATTCATTCATTTTTATTATGGGCCTATGACTTACCCTATGTCAATCTCCTGGCAAACATAATTGAACAAAATAGGAAAAGATATTTGTCCTCTAGGCCTTGAAATTGGCAGTGAAAAATACGCATAATCAATAAGTAAATCATATCATAGTTTTAAATTTTTTAAATATTGAAAAAAATAAGTATAGAGCAACTGAAGTTCACCAGATTTTCTTTTTTTAGCCTGATACAGTAAAAACGTTAAAAGATAAAGTATTTATCAACTTATCCCCAGAAATATTTTCACAAATAGTATCATTCTTTAATTTTCAAAACTCCTCTGATAGATCCTTATCAGTAACAATCTTAGAATTGAAAGATTGAAAATTGAAATTGAAAATAATGTGTTGAAGAACACTCAACTAGCAATGTCACCTTACATAAGAATGTGACTTTGTTTATATGAGATGAAGGTTTGTTAAACATTTTATTGCAGATTTCAGCTGGCTATTGAAAGTTTAATATAAGATAAAGGATGGCGAAGAATGCATTTCAAATATCCGGTCTATGTATAGAAGTTCTATCCTTCCAGCAAAGGAATCAAGACATATTTCTAGCTCCATTTGGAGCTAGAACTGAGTCTTCTGTCACTTAAATTAGGCCCATTTGAGATGTCTCTACAGAATGGAATAGTGTAAAGAAAAAAACTCAGTATAGAACTTCTGCTTTTCGCAGATGTGAGCAGTGAATGGATGTTATCTTTCACAATTAGCAACAGCACAGGTTTCTAAAGGTTGCCAGGTCACAGAATGGCACCTTTCTGGTGGCAGTAGCTATTGTCCTCTAGTCAACATACTTGTTTTGTGCCCACAGTTGCAGAACTTGCAGAGTTGGAGGTTTCTCCCCAGGTAAGATCTTGCTGTGTGCTTCTGAGGAGGCACCTGGCGAGAGAAGCAAATACACAGCTCCTCTGTTCCTCCAATCATAACTTAATGATTTAATGAATGACTTATTCAATAATGAATCCCTTTTTCACTTAAAGTAGATAGAGTACTTTCGGTTATTTAGTAATCAACAACCTTGACTGACATAATGAACTTAAAGAGCAGGTGGCTTCCTGACACTCTTTCCCCTGTATCTGAAATTGATTCTTTTTCTTTTCTTTAGGGTCCCTGCTTGAGGTCAAAGCAGAGGGACTCTGAATTTGTTGTGCTTGTTTCTGCTTTGGAGGTTTTCCTTATCAAATATATGTGTTCTTCCTAATTTAAGGTCCTGTCCCATCTCCAAGGAGTTCTGCTGCTCACTCTGCATCTGCCCTGCACGTCACATGCAACTCTGCAGGACTCTTCTAATAATACAAACCAGTGTTACCCACTTTGTAAACTTCTCATGTTTCATTAGTTGTTTTCTAGTAGTCTTTCTTCTGTTTTCCAAGAAGAGAAGTAAAAACGTACTTTTTACCAATTGATATGCTTCTCACCATATTTAAGAATATTTTCAGGACTTTATAGTGTGACTTCTGTATGTGGTATTTTTAGGATCCTTAGCTACCAATTTCTAATGGCCTGCCCAGAGGACTTAATATTCTTACACAAAATCTCCACTGTCCATATTAGGAAGTTCTCTTCCAGGTCCTTCTTTTAAAGTTACTTTTTCTGTAGTGGAGGCTGGTTTCCCATTGGCTTACTAGCACCTACATACTCAATTTTTAGAATAGAACTGTTATGTATGTGTACGTATTATGATATACACTATCAGAATATATAATTATGACATATAAGGCTAAGTTATATAATTTTATTTTACTTTAAAATAAAAATAGGAGCCAGATATGGGTTGGCTGTGTCCCACCCAAACCTCATCTTGTAACTCTCATAATTCCCACATGTTGTGGGAAGGACCCGATGGTATGTAATTGAATCATGGGGGCAGGTCTTTCTCATGCCATTCTCTTGATAGTGAATAAGTTTCATGAGATCTTATTATAAGGAGAGTTTCCCTGCACAAGCTCTCTCTCTTTGCCTGCTGCCCTTCATGTAAAATGTGACTTGCTCCTCCTTGCCTCCTACCATGATTGTGAGGCCTCCCCAGCCATGTGGAACTGTAAGTCCATTAAACATCTTTCTTTTGTAAATTGCTCAGTCTCAGTTATATCTTTACCAGCAGCATGAAAAGAGACTAATACAGTGCCCTCACTAAAATAAATTATGTGGGTAACTTTGAATTACATGGATTACTTTGTGTTTGCTAATTGGTGTTTATGGAAATTAGGCTCCTGCCCTCCCACAGAGGCTAAGGGATGAGGGCTCTATCTCTCCTGATGATTTCATTTCAAAGGGATGGCTCCTTGAGAAAGAAAGACAGTCCTAAATTGTAAACCTAGCCAGAGACTAGGAGAAGATTTGCATCTCAAAGGGTCAAAGGAAGAATTCACACTGGAGAGTTTTCTACAGTAAATATTCTAAGAAAAGGGAGGACAGGGTCCCATGATCAGGAAGAAACGGTCACAGGTTTGGCCAAGCTGAGGGGAACATTAAGGCTATCTGGCTCTGGGTTTGTGAAAAGCTAGCAGGGCACTTAACTTCTATTTGCTTGGGAAACCTAGGACCCTCAAGGTAAGGAATTAACTTATCAGGGAGAGCAAACAGACACTGAGCTTCATGTAAAAATAGTGCTGTTTATTTTTTAATTTTTTATTAATTTTTTAGTATACTGTAGTTTGTATTGCTCAGCAATCCTCTGTCCTGGCTTCAGTTTCACTGCTCAACCTCAGGGTCCTGTGATGAAGCTGGATAAGTCAGTAACAAGAAATAAATAAGAAGATCATTAAAATAACTGTGAGTTAATGAGCGCTTGAGACAATGTCCAAATTGTTGTCATGTACTGGAGTGAAATCAAGCCCAGCAAGAGAAGTGTTTGCTCGAGTTTAATGAAGCTATTATGGGAACACAGGGTAAGATGCAGCAGAGTGAGGGGCACAGAGGCCTGGAGAGAGAGAAGCATCGATAACCACATGAAACAGGAAGCCACATGAACATAACGGAGGTCTCAGCAGCAAGCAAATCTGATTATTGAGGGAGTAGAGAAGATAAAATAAAGTGAACCTAGAATTTGCTGGGACATCAAGGGTTTGAAGCCATAGAGAGCTTGATATATATATGAAGTAATTGACTGTGATCTTTACACAATTTAGAAAGAAAAATAGCCTGTTCGAGATTTACACAATCCCTACATAGTGCCCGAATTACCAAACTATGTACAACACGCAGACTAGTTCAATTCAGAGAAATCTGTTATGTATATGCCCTGTTCATCACAGGGCAGAGATGTTCACAGTCATCCTCTGTTATACACATACTATTTGTATGTGCTTTCATAAAGAAACTGAATTATAAGAAAAAATATACAACTTGAAATAGCCAGATATACTAACTTGATTATGACGTAGCCTTTGGATATTTTAGAAGAAGTAACATTAAATTGCATGTATTTTAAGCCACAATGAAAATAACAGGATATGCGTAAGGCTAAGCTGCGTGATATTCCCGATGAATCTCTGCATTTGAGAGAAGTAATTACTGCTGCTCTTCTGAACTTTTGGTACCTGCTATTAACCCAGTAGGAAATTTTAAATTGTAACTTACCCTGAAGTCAAACACTCATAGAAATGACTGAGCTCCTCCTTCTCACAGGAATAATAAACATTCTTTTCTATCTTCCTTTGAACTAAGGGGGCTGAACATTGCATAAAAATAGTATGTATGTGGTTTTCATTTAAGTATTCTTTTGCTGTATTATTTCATTTAAAATAGTATAAAGAAAAAAGTAGTAAGTATAATACTTTCATTGTAATCATTGTTATTTTGTACTTGTACTAAGTGTAGGCTAACTATGATATAGATCCGTAAAACAGATATTTGTAATTGTTTTATATGGAACATTCAAAATAGAAATATAAAACAATTTTTGTCTGCTTTCAAATTAATACCCTCTGGCTGGTGATTGCATGTTCTCACTAGCATAACTTTTCAAAGTTTAATGACTGGATATTTTAGAGAAGGACAGTATTCTATATCAGTAATAATTTTGGGCAATTTCAAATGTACATTTATATCTCTTTCTGGCTGAATACTTTGGAAGAAACCAGGGAGTTATAATTTGGAGAAAACTGCACTCAGAATATCAAAAAATAACAAGTGATTTCTGATTTAAGAAAAAAAATTGTTCCCAATATCTCACTGAGTCTTGTGTGTGCACGTGGGTCCATGTGTCTGAGTGCACCTTGCTTCTCAAACTGCTTGATATTTAATATTATCGTGTGATATTCCCAAGAACACTGTTACAAGGCATAGCTTGCTACATTAATTTTTAAAGTAGCTAATTTTGAGCATATGCTCTGACATACTCTGAAATTAATGTGTACTGTGGACATGTAGGTGGTGACTGATGCGGAAATAAGGAATTGATTATTCTTATGGGACATTAAGACACTGGCAAATAAAGAGACAATAAAAATGGAAAAAGCATTGTTTATTCAACAGGAATTGGTATGTGATATACATTCTATTAAGTAAGAAGGAAAAAGACAAATCTACTTTTTGATAAATAATATTAGAACGAGTCAATTCTAGATTGGAAAAAATTGTAGACACGAACCTCACATTATCCAAAAACAATAAATTCAATGATATAAATCCATACATAAATTCAATAATAAACAATAATCATTGAAAAGAAATCCTGAAAAGTATTAAAGAAAATAAAAAGATAAATAACTATAGAAATAAATAAGGAAAGAAAAAGATTAATACATTTAAATATGTGAAAATAGAAAGTTATTTGTTAAAAAATATTGTCAACGTACAAATAACTAGTGAGTAGACTCTTTAAAGATTTCTTACAAATAAATTAGAACAAAGGAGAAAACCAGGTGCAGTGTAGGCGGCTTGTGAAGGGGCCTTGGAGTGAGGAATCAGGACACTGAGCCGCTTGGCTCCGCAGGATGAGGAGCTGCTGCATTAGTTTATTTGCCTGTTTTGTGCTGAGTGGCAAGAATCCCGCACAATAGGAAGCTGCTTGGCCACATGAAGGAAGGAGGCGCGGCCACAGCCACACGATGAACCTCGGAACCTCACGCTCCGGGCAGCAAGCCACCAGGAAAGGCCACACGTCGATTCCATTTTTATCGATGTCCGGAATAAGCAAATCCTAGAGATGGAGAGTAGATGACGGGCTGCTGAGGATTCGGGATACTTTGGTGGTGATAACTCAAGGACGTGGGGTTTCCTTTTGATTGTGGTGATGGTTGCACAGCTCTGTGAATCACTAAAAATCAAAGAATTGTGCACTGTAAATAGGTGAATTGTATGGTAGGTGAATTGCATCTTAATGAGGCTGTTAACAAAATTAAAAGGAAAACGGGAATAAGTTGAGATCAGCATAGCCAGTTACTACATTCTGTTCTTCAACTGTTATTTTACCAAAAGTCATCAAACAATACGGCTAAAATGGAAGCATCTTACCAATTGCAAGTAACAACACAACTGGCCTGTGACACATGCAGGAACACCCGGAGAGTCCAATTTCGCCAGCGAACGGCCGGACCCAAAAAGGCTGGGAGAGTCCAGTTTCACCAATAGACAGCTGGACCCAGAAAGGCTGGGAGAGTCCAGATTCACCAGCAGGCTGCCGGACCCGGCAAGGAAGGCTGACACCTAGTGAGGTTGACAGTGCAGGCCGGGAGCTCACCTGGCTTTTGGCCCTGGTGTTTCCGATGTGGTGTCTCACACAGGAGTTCAGCTCCTGTCAGAATAGTGGACTCGGTATTGTTTGTAAAGACCTACCAATAGCTCAATGTCTATACATGGGGTAAGAGCATAGGGTCCAGAGAGAATTTCCTGGGACCCAGAATTGGTGCTGGGTCCCATAGTGGAAAACCTGAACCCAACACCTGGGAGTGCTCTTGGGAACCTGCACTTTCCTGGGTCAGGAAGAGGTGACAAACCCGTGGCAACACCCGCCCACCACCACATCTGAGTCTACACCTGCCCACCACAACACCCGCCCACCACAACACCCGCCCACGACAACACCTGCCCACCACAACACCCGCCCACCACAACACCCACCCACCACAACACCCAAGTCCACACCTGCCCACCACCACACCCGCCCACCACCACACCCGAGTCCACACCTGCCCACCACAACACCCGTCCACCACAACACCCACCCACCACAACACCCGCCCACCATAACACCCGCCCACCACCACACCCGAGTCCACTCCTGCCCACCACAACACCCGCCCACCACAACACCGGAGTCCACACCTGCCCAGAACAACACCTGCCCACCACCACACCTGAGTCCACACCTACCTGCGCACCACAATACCCACCCACCACAACACCCATTTATTTATACATATATACATATATGCAAAAATTGTCTTCATAGGCCTCTCGTACTACATGGAGATCCTGTACATGTTTGAAAAGATTCATATCTAAATGTTTCATTGCTTGGACCTATTATACAAAGGCACTTTTAAAAAAATTGAATCTCCAATTATACATTGCTATTATGTTAAAATATGATTGGCTTTCTATGTGAATGTAGAAATATGGTTTGTTGATCATAAATTCTACTTTGCCAAATTCATTCATTATTTCTGGGAGTTATTTATTTAGTTAGTTTTTGTGTTTCTTGGGATTTTCTGTGTGTAAAATCATGTCATCTACAACGAAGGACACTGCTGTTTTCTCTCCAATCAATATGCATTTTATTTCTTTTTCTTGCCTTATTGTACTGACAGGGATTTTAAGTATGATGTCCAATAGGATTAGAAAATCTGGGCATTCTTATCTTCTTCCTGATCTCACTGAGAAAGCATGGGTCCCTCACTGTCGAGTGTGAGGCCAGCCATAGACCTTCTGCAGATGCCCTGTTCAGGTTGGAGAAGTTCTCCTCTAGTCTTTGTTGCTGACTTTTTATCATAAATTGATATTGCTTTGTCAACTGCCTTTTGGCATCAATTGATATTATCATGTCATTTTTATTATTTAGACTGTGAATATGATGTATTGCATTAGTCAATTTTACTTTTTTAGCTATGAAACCACCCTTGTATATACCCAAAGGATTATAAATCATGCTGCTATAAAGACACATGCACACGTATGTTTATTGCGGCACTATTCACAATAGCAAAGACTTGAGTTTTGAAATTTTTGTTTCAAGTATTTTAGAGTTCTGGCACTTGGTGAATTCACATTTAGGATTGATGTTGTCTTGATCCTTTTGTCATTATTTATTTCTTCTCTTTATCCCTGGTGATTTTGTTTGCTTCAAAGCGTACTTTGCCTGATACTAATGTGGCTTATTCCGCTGTCTTTGATGAGGGTTTGCATGGCGTTTGCTTCATTTTTCATCTTTTGATTTTCATCCTATCTCTATCATTATATTTGGAGTGATTTAATTTTACATAGCGCATCACTGTCTAGGAAATAAAATGTACATAGTTAACTTTTCACACACTGCCTAGAATCCATATTTGCTGGTTGGAATTTATGAATCAATCTCCACGTAGATCTCCTTCACCTGCCCCTCCAGAGACAGGAGAGTTACTAGCTAGTCTGCACACTGAGTCTCCACGAGAAGATATTCTCATTTAAAACATTCCTTTCTCATGTTTTTCTCTGTTGTTAAGATTGGATAATTTCCATTGATCTATATTCAAATCCACGGACTCTTTGTTCCATTCTGGTATTTCTTTACCATCTTTTATAATCCCATCCAGTGAGGTTTTTTTCAAAAAGAACTTATTGCCCCTCCATTCTAAGATGTCCATTTGGTTTATATTTATATCTTCTAGTTCCTTCCTGAGATTTTCTCCTTTCTCATTTGATTCAAGAGTGTTTGTGACTATGGGTGGAGTGATTTTATCATAGCTATTTTCATGTTTTTGTCAGTAGATCACAACACCTCAGTCGTCTTGGCATGGGCGTGGGCTGGCTGGTTCCTGAGTGAGTTGAGATTTTCCTGGTTCTTCATATCCTAGTAAGGTTGAATTGCATTCTGAACACCATGAATATTATGTTAGGAGACTCTGCATCTTATTTTACTCCAATGAAGGATGTTGATTTTGTATTGGTTTGTTTTAGTGACCATTAACCCAATTAAATTCAGGCTGCAAGTTTCAACTAACATTTTGTGGTCTGGGTTTCCACAGCCAATTCCTGTCTCAAAGCCTTCAGTGCTGTTTGCATCTGCCCTGTGTGTGCACCGCCAGGGTCTAGGCTGAGGTCTGCCCGTGAGCTCAAATCCATACGTGGGCAGCCCAGGAGGCCATGCACCACTTACCAAGACTCTCCCTCTTCCGAATCTCCCTAAAATGTCCTGTCTCCCTGGGAACCCTCATTTTCGTTCTCTAGCTGGAAAGCCGGGGATTTAGTTACCTGCTGAGCTGTGCACTCCGATGGCTGTGGCAGGCCTGGGCCAAGTGCTGGGAAGACAGAGGGAGAAAGAAGCAATGGGGCTGGTCCCATCCTGCTGGAGCCCCACATGGAGAGGAGGTTCCCCCTCAGGGCTGGGTCCTGCCCTCTGCCTTTATCACCACAGCTGCTGCCACAGACCCAGGTGATTGCCGGGGGCAGGGGCCAGAGAACGGGATGTGGGGAGTGATGGGGTGTCTGCCCTTCCCCTTAGGTCCTCTCTCCGTGGCCCCCAGCTCAGACTGTGTGGTTTTTCCTGGAGTGTCCTGCATGTGGCCCCTGAGTGCTTGTGGACCCGGCTGCCTCCATGCGGGCAGGGGATGCAGAAGGGGCTCAGGAGAGGACGCAGGTGCACCCGCTGCCTGGTCGCTGCTCCTCATGTTCTGCACCATTGTTCTTTCCAGTCTGTGGCCGGGGGCTCCCTAGGAGAGGCGAGTGGCACGTCTCCCCTCCTCAACCAGTAATGGAAGCCCCCTGAGCAGGACCTTCTCAGCGAGGGCTCCAGAGGGCTCTGGCCGCAGACCTGCCGCGGCTTGCTTGTATGTGCAGTCCTGATGTTCAGGAACTAACATCACTTAAATATTTATGCAAACTTCTGTCCACGGAGTCGTGTAGCTTCAACCACTGGCTACTTTTCATGGAGTCCTAGTTCACATGCACTAGTTTCCTTTTCTGCTATTTATACTTTTGTGGAATTTTAAAATTTGTTCTATAACGTTTCTGTCCCCTAAAAATATCTTTTAAAAATGAAATTTGATACATATAAAATGCCAACGCTTCTACAGTTATGTCCTAGTCTGTCCACGTGATCATTAGCTGGGATGGATCAGCTCATGTGATGCTGAGGAACCACGTGACTTAAGAGCTATAACAATTTTCAGGACTTTGCTATATAGAAGACGATTTCTGTTTCTACTGTGAATATAAATGTACCTCAATAGGAACGGGACGGGTAAGCCACCTCGTGGCACTTCACTATGTGTTAAAAATTCTAAGACGTATGGTCCCATGAAGAACTTCCAAAGGGATGGCTTGGTGACCGACAGTTCCTGACCATGTTTCGCTGCTTCAGAGAGGGTTATGCTGCATTAGTCTGTCCTCATGGGTGACGGACAGGATTTCACCCCACCACAACCTGTTGAAGCCCCACTCCTCTGACTTCAGAGCTGTCCAGGGCCCAGGCTATGAGGCAGCTGTCGAGAGGTCCCACGTACAGGTTGGGAGCACCTTTTTTCAAGAAATTTTCAGAACAGCTCCTGGAACTGAGGCCTACATGACAATGGAGAATTCAGGCTTTGTTTCACTTCTCAAAAAAGAAGTCCAATTAGATTTATGAGTATGTCCAGGAACATGCAGAAATATAACTAATTTCTGAAAGTAGTGCATACGTGAGTGCTGGTTCATGGATGTCAGTATGATGCCACCTGTGTGAGGCTATCAACATTAGGAAGATGAAAGACACTCCTGAAAAACAAGTCGGAACGGGGACAAGTGCTGGAGGATATCAATGAAACACCACCCACCACCCCCAGAGCCTGGCAGAAAGCAGCTCACCCAGGAGGGCCAGCTGGGTTCTGTGCCAGCTTCCCTGGGCTGCTTAACAGCATTCTAGAGACTGGGGGCTTCAACAAGAGAAACCTATTATCTCACGGTTCTGGGGGCCAGAAGTCTCTGAGATCAAGGTGTAGCTGGGTGTGGTGGCACACGCCTGTAGTCGCAGGTACTCAGGAGGCTGAGGCAGGAGAATCACTTGAACCAGGGAGGCAGAGGTTGCAGTGAGCTGAGATCGCGCCATGCACTCCAGCCTAGGAGACAGAGTGGGACTCCGTCTCAAAAAAAAAAAAATAATAAAATAATTTAAAAAAAGAAGGTTCCAAGTAGTGTAAAGAAAAATAAAGCAGGCTGGACTTAATGGCTCATGCCTGTAATTCCAACACTTTGGGAGGCTGAAGTGGAAAGATTGCTTGAGCTCAGGAGTTCGAGACCAGCCTGGGCAACATGGCAAAACCCTGTCTCTGAAAAAAAAAAAAAAAAAAAAAAAATTAGCTGGGTGTGGTGGCATGCGTCTGTAGTCCCAGCCACTGTGGAGGCTGAGGAGGGAGGATTGCTTGAGCCCGGGAGGTGAAGGTTGCAGTAAGCCAAGATCATGCCATTGCACTCCAGCCTGGATGGGGGACACAGGGAGGGTGCTGGGGATGCAAGCTTTCCTGAGCTCTTACAGTTTTCTGCCCCTCTCCTGTCTCACAGGGCGTGGGCCACCTGGGGCTTGTGGTTGTTTTGCACCGAGCTAATATCTTGTTCTTCCCAACAGATAGAGGCCCATTGAGGCTTCTCTGTCCTCCATGGGTAACAGCATTGGCCTAAACCTGCAGACACCATTGCAAAGGGAAGTCAGCTCAGGCGAACCTGCTGTCGAAGAATGATTCCAGCGTGGGGACACCGAGGCTGACTTTTCTTGCTGTGGGCGATTTAACATTGGGCCTCAATATTTTACTCCCCCTATAAGAGTATGACACAGCCACATCCTTGCCGGGGTTATGCTGCATTCGTCTGCAGCAAGGGAGGGTGGATAGACTTATCCATCCCAGAGGTGTTGCTCATGGCTGGGTGACTTTCTTCTGCCAACAAGATTTTCACAGACACGGCACAAGCAGAAGCCTGTAATGTGTGGGCACTGCCAGGCCTGCCCTCTAAGGCTCTTGATTTTCCCCATGAGATGCGCATGCCCCAGGGAATGGCGGCTCTGGCTGCAGGATGAGAGGCATGTGGGGCACACATGGTTCCCATCCTCAACCTAGAGTCAAGCCCAGAGTAGATCAGCCAAAGCCCAGCCATGCCATGGGTCCAGGAGTGAAGAGCAAATTCTGACTGTCTATGAAATTTACTTTCAAAGGCGCATGTCATGTGCCTCATCCCAGCAACTGTGAAGGTATTTCTCTATCAGTCACTAGGTAAATAATTATTGATAAACAACGTGCTAGGAAGGTGGAGTGATTTCAGTAGATTTGGCCTCTATTGTCATGGAGCTTCCTTTCTAGAGGGGAAGTCAGATGATGGACGGATAAATATAAATGACTCTAATAGGTTGGTGCAGCAGTCATTGTGGTTTTTGCCGTTAAAATTAATGGCAAAAAAAAAAGTGGGGAGGAGCTGGTGCTGTAGTTCATTAACAGTAATGACAAAAACCACGATGACTTCTGCACCAACCTAATAGCATAATTACAGGTGTGCAAAATGTGACAATAGGGAACTTCCAAGTGCTAGGATAGCATCTAGCTTCCTGGAGTCAGGAGACAGGGGTTGCAACCTAACGAAGGTTAAGTCCAAGTGAGGGGGGTGGGCAGGGAGTGATATTTCAGTGGAGACTCCAAGGGTGAATGGTAATTAGAGAGTAAAGCCTGATTGGGAGAGGGGGAGTGTTTCCAGCACAGAGAAGAGCCTGTGCAAAGGCCAGGGAGGCAGGGGGGTGGGAGGACACCCTGTGTGCATCCACCTGAGGGGCGGCAAGCAGGCTGGAGCTGAGCGGGTTGAGAGGAGGATGCGAAGCCCGAGAAAGGCACCCCAGGCAGAGGGCACAGCAAGGCAAAGGCCCAGAGTCAGGCCTGAGCCTGTGTGGTTTGAGGAACTGACAGAGTCCTGTCCGGCAGGAAGGGAACCGCAGAGGGGAGAGACCTTAGGCCAGAGCAGACGGCAGGGTAGCGGGCAGGGCCGTGTTGGGCACTGTGCGCTATGGATGGGCGCTGGCATTTAAGAGGGGAGACCATAGGCCAGGGCAGAGGTCAGGACCATGCTGGGCACTGTGGGCTGTGGATGGGAGCTGGCATTTAAAAGGGAGGACCATAAGCCAGGGCAGAGGGCAGGGGCATGCTGGGCACTGTAGCCTGCAGATGGGAGCTGGCGACCATAGGCCAGGGCAGAGGGCAGGGCCGTGCTGGGCACTGTAAGCTGCAGATGGGAGCTGGCATTTAAGAGAGAAGACCATAGGCCAGGGCAGAGGGCAGGGCCATGCTGGGCACTGTGGGCTGTGGATGGGAGCTGGCATTTAAGAGGGGAGTCCATAGACCAGGGCAGAGGGTAGGGACATGCTAGGCACTGTGGGCTGTGGATGGGAGCTGGCATTTATGCTGGGGTGATGGGAACATGTTAAAAGATTTTAAGGAGGGGAGTAACATTTGGGATTAATGTGTATTCTGGGAATCTCAGCAAAGTAAATTCATGGTTTGAATTTTCACAAGATTTCTGCACAGGCAGAGAGAAATAAGTTCATGTCTAGAGCTCTGTGATGATCATATTAAAAAATATTACTAAGTTTTTAAACGTCGTTTCAAATGGTGTATTTCTATCTCACATTGAACATAAGATTACAAGGTTAATGGAAAGCAGGAAAGTTAACTGAGTTGCATGAACATAAAAGATACGTTGATTTGAAAACAAAACATTTATTCATTTACTTCTGCTGCTGTTTTCTTGACTGCGAATTTCATAAGAAGGGATTGTTCAGAGGGTCGTGGGGCTGAAGACCCGGGCAGGAGCTGGTGCTACCGCTGTTAAAATCTGAGGGCGGTGGAAATGGAACGTTGGGGAGGAGCGGGCGCTGCCTTTTAAGTCTATGAGAGTCGTTGAGCTGGAGGTCCACGGAGGAGCTGGTGCTGCTGGTGCTGCCACTGATGTCTTAGGTTGTGGAGCTGAAGACCAATGAAGGAGCCGGTGTTGCTGTTCTTCTGTGAGGGTCGTGGAGCTGGAGATCCAGGCGAGGGAGGTGTTCTAGTTTGAGGATCTTTCTGCTGGAGACCCTGGAGGAGCTGGGATTGTTTTAATTTGAGGGTCATGGAGCTGGAGACCTGGGGAGGAGCTAGTGTTTCTTAGTTTGAAGTTTGTGCAGCTGCAGACCCTGGGAGGAGTGGGTGTTTCTTTAGTTTGAGGGTCATGCAGCTGTAGAACCCGGAAGGAGCTGGTGTTTTTCTAGTTTGAGGGTCTTGCAGCTGGAGACCTGAGGAGGAGCTGATTTCTAGATTGAGGGTCGTGCAGCTGAAGACTTGGGGAGGAGCTGATGTTCTAGATTGAGGGTCATTTAGCTGGAGACCCAGAGAGGAGCTGGTGTTGTTCTAGTTTGAGGTTCATATAGCTGGAGACCTGGGGAGGAGCGGGTGTTTTTTAGTTCGAGAGTCGTGATAAACAACTCTGTAGAACCAAGTGGAGCTAGCATTTTTCTAGCATGAGTGTCCTGCAGCTGGAGACCCAGAGAGGAGCTGATGTTCCAGTTTGAGGTTCGTGCAGCTGGAGACCCAGAGGGGAGCTGGTGTTTCCTTAGTTTGAGGGTCATGCAGCTGTAGAACCTGGGAAGAGTTGATGTTGTTCTAGTTTCAGGGTTGTGCAGCTATAGACCCAGAGAGGAGCTGGTGTTTCTTTAGTTCGAGGGTCGTGCAGCTTTAGAACCTGGGAGGAGCTGGCGTTTTTCTTGTATGAGTATCCTGCAGCTGGAGACCTGGAGAGGAGCTGATGTTCTAGTTTGAGAGTCATGCAGCTGAAGACTCGGGGAGGAGCTGATGTTGTTCTTGTTTGAGGGTCTTTCAGCTGGAGACCCAGAGGGCAGCTGATGTTGTTCTAGTTTGAGGTTCATGCAGCTGGAGACCCAGAGAGGAGCTGGTGTTTCCTTAGTTTGAGGATCATGCAGCTGTAGAACCTGGGAGGAGCTGGTGTTTTTCTAGTATGAATGTCTTGCAGCTGGAGACCCGGAGAGGAGCTGATGTTCTAGTTTGAGGGTTGTGCAGCTGAAGACTCGGGGAGAAGCTGATGTTGTTGTTCTCCTTTGAGGGTCATGGAGCTGGAAACCCAGAGAGGAGCTGGTGTTGTTCTAATTTGAGTTTTGTGCAGCTTGAGACCCAGAGATGAGCTGGTGTTTTTGTTTGAGGGCCGTACAGCTTTAGAACCTGGGAGGCGCTGGTGTTTTTCTATTATGAGTGTCCTGCAGCTAGAGACACTGAGAAGATCTGAAGTTCTAGTTTGAGGGTTGTGCAGCTGAAGACTCAGGGAGGAGCTGATGTTGTTCTTGTTTGAGGGTATTTCAGCTGGAGACTCAGGGAGAAGCTGATGTTGTTCTAGTTTGAGGGTCATGGAGCTGGAGACCCGAGTAGGAGCTCATCTTCTAGTTTAAGGGCCGTGCAGCTGGAGACCTGGGGAGGAGCTGATGTTCTAGTTTGAGGATCGTGCAGCTGGAGACATGGGGAGGAGCCAATGTTTTTCTGATCAGAGGGTCGTGCAGCTGGAGACACCGGGAGGAGCTGATGTTTTGCTAGTTTGAGGGTCGTGGAGCTGGAGAAATGGGGAGGAGCTGGTGCTGCTGTTGTTTAAGTCTGAGGGTCATGAAGCTGGAGATCCGGGGAGGAGCTGATGTTCTAGTTTGAATGTTGTGAAGCTGGAGACATGGAGAGGAGCTGATATTGCTCTAGTTTGACGGTCATGGAGCTGGAGACCCAGGGAAGAGCTGATGTTATTCTAGTTTGAGGGTCATGGAGCTGGACACCCAGGGAGAAGCTGGTGTTTTTTGAGTTTGAGAGTCATGCAGCTGACCCTCAAACATCCTCAAACTAGAATGACACTGCTCTCCTCTGGGTGTCCAGCTCCACGACCCTCATACTAGAAAGACACTGGCTTCTCCCTCGGTGTACAGCTCCACGATCTTCAAACTAGAAAATTATCAGCTTCCCCCTGGGTGTCCAGCTCCATAACCCTCAAACTGGAAAAACACCAGCTCCTCCCTGGGTGTCCAGCTCCACAACCCTCAAACTGGAAAAACACCAGCTCCTCCCTGGGTGTCCAGCTCCACGATGCTCAAACTAGATTTAAATCAGCTCCTTCTCAGGTGTGCAGCTGTATGATCCTCAAACTAGAAAAAGCTTGGAAGGTTTTTTTAGTTTGCTGCTGTTTTTCTCATTTGAGGGTCATGCAGATGGAGACCCAAGGAGGAGCTGATGTTGTCCTAGTTTGAGGGTCATGGAGCTTGGAGACCCAGGGAGGAGCTGGTGTTTTTCTAGTTTGAGGGTCGTGCAGCTGGAGATCCAGGGAGGAGGTAGTCCTGCAGTTCAAATGTGAGGGTCCCGGAGCTGAATCTATGAGAGGAGCCAATCCTGCCACTGATGTCTTAGGTTGTGGAGCTGGAGACCTGCGGAGGAGCCGATGTTGGTGTTCTAGTGCGAGGGTCATGCAGCTGGAGATCCAGGGAGGAGCTGATGGTGTTCTAGTTGAGGGCTGTGGAGCTGGAAAACCAGGGAAGTCAGCTGATCCTTCTGTTGTTTAAGTTGGAAGGTCATTGAGCTGGAGATCTGGGGAAGAGCTGGTGCTGCGGTTCAAGTCTGAGGGTCCTGGAGCCTGAGTCCCCGGAAGGAGTTGGTGCTGCTACTCATGTCTTAGGTTGTAAAGCTGGAGATCCACGGAGGAACCAGTGTTGCTGTTCTAGTGTGAGGTTTGTGGAGCTGGAGATCCAAGGGTGAGCGGTGTTATTCTAGTTTGAGTGTCATGCAGCTGGAGACCCAGGAAGGAGCTGATGTTGTTCTAGTTTGAGGGTCTTGCAGCTGGAGACCTGGGGAGGAGCTGATGTTGTTCTAGTTTGAGGGTCTTGCAGCTGGAGACCTGGGGAGGAGCTGGTGCTATTCTAGTTTGAGAGTCGTGGAGCTAGAGATTCATGGATGAGCTGGTGCTACTGTTGTTTAAGTCTGAGGGTTGTGGAGCTGGAGATCCAGGGAAGAGTGGGTGCTGTGGTTCAAGTCTGAGGGTCCCAGAGCTGGAGCCCCCAGGAGGGGTTTGTACTGCCACTGATGTCTTAGGTTTTGGAGCCGGAGACCTGCGGAGAAGCCGGGCTGGTGTTCTAGTTTGAAGTCTGTGGAGCTGGAATCCTGGTCAGGAGCCAGTGATGCTGTTTAAGTCTGAAGTTCATGGAGCTAAACATGGAGCCGATGTTGGGGAAGTAGAGTAGAGAGAGAGTTACAGGATGCCACTTGAAACTGTACATATAGCTGAATCCTAAGCAAGTTAAGTCTGGGAGCTTCTCAGTCCTTGTGGTCAATGAATTTCTTTTTCTGTTACACAGTTTCGATTTGTTTTGTGTCTCACGTGATAGAAAGACCCTGATTAATACCCTCAGAATTAAAAAGAAAACTAAATGATATTGGTATAATAATAATAGAAATTGAACTATGATTATCCTGACAGATACAAAATCACTCATCACATGCAATATATATCTTTTCAATCAGTTAGTTAAATAAAATATAAATTGAAAAATAGACCCATGCAAAGCTATAAAAAGTTATTTAATGGAGAAGTGATGGATGACAGAGAGTAATCTGAGAGTTACTATTAATGGAGAAACTTAGAACTTACTATTTTTCCTGTGAGGTTTCGGTGCTGATACTGATATTCTGTGAGTTCTGGCAGCTGAGTTCGTTCGCACAGCCTGGTGATGCAGCAGGTGTCACAGAAGGACACTGTCCCAGCTGGTCCTGCTCCACTGCTATGATGGTGCAGCCTCTCATCTCTGACTGTGTCTCGAGGGGAGACCAGGCCCTTGATCATAAGCATATCCCTGGTGAGGTTCTGTGGATGGAACCTCATGGATGTTCCTGATGTTCCTTCCTGATGTTCATCTGCCATCTTGCTATTTAATGCATCTTGTTTGTAACTGTCTTCTAAATATTGAATGGAAATAAAGCATTTGTACAATATGGGTAAGGTATAAAGAATATCGACACATTGCACACAGAGGACCTCCATCAAGTTTAGGGAATAGAATCTGAAGAGATATAACTTTGGATGCTCCCTGGTGGCCCTGCCTGAGTCCCAGTCACTTCTCTTCTCCTACAGAGGGAATCACTTCCTGCTTTAGTCTTTATTTGCTTCACAGTACATTTCTTTCACCGTGTGTACATCCCTAAAAAATATGCCATTTAGTTTTGGAACTTTCTGTTGTCTTTTTGAGACAGGGTCTTGCTCTGTTGCCCCGGCTGTAGTTTTGAACTTTCATGTGAAGAAATTCTCCTGTGTGGCTGCTCCTATGCTGTATGGCTCTGAGCATCTGCTCGATGTCTATTTTTGTCCTCCATTCTCTTCCTGAGACACACCCACATTGACATGATTCATTTTCATTGCTGCGTAATCTCCTGTCATATGAGGGGAGCATGGGAAATGTCTTCATTTCCCTGTGGATGAGTATTTGGCCTGGTTGGGGCCCTTAGGACTGTGTTTTGCTAGGAATGTTCTTGGGCATTTCTTTTGTACACAAATGCAAGTTTCTTCTGGTCAGTAGCTTTCAATTTTTAAATTTCATCCCAGGTAAGAAATGTAATTTTCCTTATAACACACAACACACACCCTTTCAGATACAAGCATAACAAAAATATATTTCACAACCATTCTTAGCAGTTCCTGGTGTTCCTGCTGCTTTCCATTCTCCTCAACACTTGCATTGATTGGGTTGTGGGATTTTTGCCGGTCTGGTGGGTGTCAGGTGATATCTCCCCGTTAGGCTGAGACTCTCTTCATGTTTTTATTAGCCATTTCTCCACATTTCCTCTTCTGTGGAGGGCTGGTTCAACTCTTTTGCCCAATTTCTGTTTAGTTCTTTGAATTTTTGCTTTTTTCTTTTATTATTACTATTTTTATGTTTTTGTGATAGGGTCTCACTCTGTCGCCCAGGCTGGAGTGCAGTGGCATGATCTCAGCTCACTGCAACCTCCACCTTCTAGGTTCAAGTGATTCTCTTGCCTCAGCCTCCCGAGTAGCTGGGATTACAGGCACATGCCACAACACCCAGCTAATTTTTGTATTTTTACTAGAGATGGGGTTTCACCATGTTGGCCAGGCTGGTCTCAAACTCCTGACCTCAGGATATTTTCACTGGATATACTATTCTAGGATGAAAGGGGTTTTTTTGTTGTTTTTTTGTGTGTTTTTTGTTTTTTCCTTCAGTTCTTTAAATATGTCATGCCAGTCTCTCCTGGCTTATAAGGTTTCCACTGAAAAGTCTGCTGCAAAATATACTGGAGCTCCTTATATGTTATTTGTTTCTTTTCTCTTTCTTCCTTCAGAATTCTTTCTTCATCCTTGACTTTTGGGAGTCTGATCATTAAATGCCTTTTAGGTCATCTTCTTTGGATTTAATCTACTTGGTGTTCTATAACCTTCTTGCATTTGAATAGTGATATCGTTCTCTAGGTTTGGAAAGCTCTCTGTTACTACCTCTTTGGATAGATTTACTATGCTGATCTCTCTCTCTACCTCCTCTAATGCTTAGATTTGTTCTTTTGAGGATATTTTCTAGATCTCGTAGGTGTGCTTCATTGTTTTTATTTTATTTCTCACTTTACAGTTTTTTATTCTTTTTTCTTTTGTCTTCTCTGACTGTATATTTTCAAATAGCCTGTCTTCAACCTCACTAATTCTTTCTTCTGCTTGATCAGTTCGCTGGTAAGAGATCTGATGCATTCTTCAGTATGTCAATTACATTTTTCAGGTCGAGAATTTCTGCTTGATTTTAAAAATTTATTTCAATCTCTTTGTTAAATATATTTGATAGGATTCTGAACTCCTTCTCTGCGTTGTCTTGAGTTTCATTGAGCCTCCTGAAAACAGCTATTTTGAATTTTTTCTCTGAAAGTTCACATATTTTTGTCACTCTGAGACTGGTCCCTCATGCCTTATTTAGTTCATTTTGTGTGGTCATGTTTTCCTGGATGCTCTTGATGTTTGTGGATGTTGGTCAATGTCCGGGCATTAAATAATTAGTTATTTATTATAATCTCCACAGTCTGTGCTTGTGTGTACCCATCTTTCTTTGTTTCTTTCTTTTTTCTGAGACAGAGTCTCACTCTGCCACTCAGGCTGGAGTGCAGTGGCATGATCATGGCTCACTGCAGCCTCAGCCTCCTGGGCTCAAGTGATCCTCTCACTTCAGCCTCTCAAATAGCTGGGACTACAGGCACATGCCACCATGTCCAGCTGATTTTTGTATTTTTTGTAGACACAGGGTCTCAATATGTTGCCCAGGTTGGTCTTGATCTCATGGATTTAAGTGATCCTCCCTCCTCGGCTTCCCAAAGTGTTGGAATTATAGACAGATAGGCATGAGCCACCACATCTGGGCCCGTTCTTCTTCTTCTTCTTCTTCTTCTTCTTCTTCTTTTTTTTTTTTAATGGAGTTTCGCTCTTGTTGCCCAGGCTGGAGTGCAGTGACACAATCTTGGCTTACTGCAACCTCCACCTCCCAGGTTCAAGTGATTCTCCTGCCTCAGCCTCCTGAGTAGCTGGGATTACAGGCATGAACCACCATGCCCGGCCAATTATGTATTTTTAGTAGAGACAGGGTTTCTACATGTTGGTCAGGCCGGTCTCAAACTCCCGACCTCAGGTGATCCACACGTCTCGGCCTCCCAAAGTGCTGGGATTACAGGCATGAGCCACTGCACCCAGCCTCCCATCCTTCTTGAAAAGGCTTTTCCAGTATTCAAAGGGAATTGAGGGTTGTGATGTGATCTAAGTCTTTGGTCACTGCAGACATATCTGCATTAGAGACACCTCAAGCCCAATAACACTATGACTCTTGCAGACTCATAGAGGTACCACCTTGGTGGTCTTAAGTAAGATCTGGGAGAATTCCCTGGGTTACCAGGCAGACCCTCTTGTTCTTTTCCTTCACTTTCCCCCAAACAGATGGAGTCTCTCTCTCCATGCTGAGCTGTCTGGAGTTAGAGAAGGGGCAACACAAACACTCCTGTGGCCACCGGCACTGGGACTGTAGCAGGACAAGCCACAGACAAAACCCCTCAGACACTGGGTTAAAGAAGGAAGAGGCTTTATTCTGTTGGGAGCGTCGGCAGACTTGTGTCTCAAGAACCAAACTCCTCGAAGAAAGAGTTCCTGGCCCTTTTAAGGGCTTATAAGTCTAAGGGGTTCCATGTGAAAGGGTTGTGATAGATTGAGATCTATAGATAGCACATGTGGTTAGAATGGGGGGTTAGATTTTTAACCTCAGGCCTGGTCATCAGTGGCACTGGCTGGTTTTGCCACTGACTTCATTCCTGCTGTTTTTCAGCTTTTACTTCCTCCTTCTCCTCAGAGACAGGAGACAGTAAGAGAAATGGCCTCTCTCCTCAGGACCATGTTGGGTCAGACCTGAAGCCAGCCCAGCACTGGGTCTGTCCCACAGCCTGCAGCAACTATGGCTTCACTCCCACTGATGTTTCTTTAAGGCCCAAGTGCTCTTTGCGGAGCAGGAGGTGAATGCAGCCAGGCTTGTCTTTCTCCTTTCAGGGTGTGGGTTCCCTTCTGGCCCAGGGTGGGTCTAGAAACCAGGGTGAATCTTGAAAGAAATGCTTTCCAGGAGCTAGGGCCTAGAATTGAGAATTTTTGATATCTACTTGGTGCTTGATTTTACTGTGGGTGAGCTGACACCCGAGTTAAAGACAGAGTCGTTCTCAGTCTCCCCTCTCCTTTCCTCAAGCAGAAGGAGCCTCTCCCCATGGCCACTACCACCCCAGGCCCGTGGCAAGAACTGCTTGGCAACCACTGATGTTTCTTCAAGCCCCAGGGCCTCTTTAGTCAACAGGTGGCAAATGCAGCCAGGCTTGTGTCTTTCTCTTCAGGGTGGCAGATTCCCTTCCAGCTCAGAGCAGGTGCAGAAATGCCATCCAGGAACTAAGGCCTGGAACCTGGGACTTTAGGAGTCTGCTTGGTGCTTTCTTTACTATGGGTGAGCTGGTACGCCTATTGCAAGACAAAGTCCTCTTTACTCTTCTCTCCCTTTTTCTCAAGGAGAAGGAGCCTCTCTCTGTGGCCACCACAGCTGGAGATGTGCTGGGTCACACTTAAAGCCAGTAAGGCTCTGAGTCTCACCCAAGACCCCTGGTGAGTACTGCCTGGCTACTGCTGATATTTATTTAAGGCCCAAGGGCTATTTAGTCAGGAGGTGAAGAATGCTGCCAGGATGGGGCCCTTTCCTTCCAGGCGGCAGGTTTCCTTCTGGCCCAGTATGTGTCTAGAAATGTTGTCCAGGAGCTGGGGTCTAGAACAGAGGAGCTTCAGGACTCTGCTGAGTGAGTTATTTTACTGTGACTGAGCTGGTGCCCAAGTGGCAAGACAAAGTCCTCTTTATCCTCCTCTCTCCTCTCATCCAGTAGAAGGAAGGAGTCTCTCCCAGCACTGTGAGCTGCACAGCGTGGGGGATGGGTGAGGGTTGACACAAACACTCCCTGGGCTGCCCCCACTGGTGTCTCACTAGGTCTCGTGCACCCCAAGTCCAGTGGCTCCAGGGCGCTTCCAGGAATTGCAATCCCTGCGGCCTAGACTGCCTTTCAAGTTTATTTAGGACCCCAGAGCCCTTTAGCCAGCAGTGTGTGGCTTGCCAGAACTCAGGTTCACACCACTGGGATTGAGGATTTGCCTTTGCTAGGGCTGGTGTAAATGCTGTGTCTGTGAGTGCCCGCTGAGTGCTGCCTTGTGTTGTTTTCCACTGTGACTGGGCAGCACCGAGTGCCAATGCAAAGTCCTATCATCACTGTGCTCTAAGTTCCCCAGCACACAGATTCTCTCTCTGTGCCATGGGACTGCTGCCATGGGATAGGAGATGGGTGATGTTAGCATTTCAAGACCGTCCTCCCTGTCCTCTTCAGCGCCTCTTTTCTTGAGATGATACTAAAACCAGATACTGCAATTGTTCATCTGATTTTTGGTTCTTATGAAGGTGCTTTCTCATCTTGAGAGTTTTCCGTTTTGTGGTCCTAGGCAGGGGTGGGGTGGGGTGGGGGGTGTGGGATGATTGCTGGAGGGTTCTGCTTGAATATCTTGCTTCACTTTCTTCTCACCACCTTTTCAACATTGTTTGGAAAGCCCTAGCCAATGTGATAAGATTAAAAAAAGAAAGAAAAGGTATGATGATTAGAAATAGGTATAATTAGGTCAGGCTAGGTGGCTCACGCCTGTAATCCCAGCATTTTGGGAGGCCAAGGTGGGAGGATCACTCGAGGTCAGGAATTTGAGACTAGCCTGGCCAACATGGTGAAACCCTGTCTCTACTAAAATTACAAAAATTAGGCGGGCTTGGTGGTGGGCACCTGTAATCCCAGCTACTCAGGAGGCTGAGGCAGGAGAATGACTTGAACCAAGAAGGCAGAGGTTTCAGTGAGCCAAGATTGTGCCACAGCACTCCAGTCTGGGCAACAGAGGGAGACTCTGTCTCAAAAAAAGAAAGAAAGAAAGAAAGAAAGAAAGAAAGAAAGAAAGAAAGAAAGAAAGAAAGAAAGAAAGAAAGAAAGAAAGAAAGAAAGAAAGAAAGAAAGAAAGAAAGAGAAAGAAAAAAATGCAGCCATGGATGAAAGCTGGAAGCCATCATTCTTAGCAAACTAACACAGGAACAGAAAACAAAACACCACATATTCTCACTCATAAGTGGGAGTTGAACAATAAGAACACATGGACACAAGGAGGGGAACATCACACACCGGGGCCTGTCGGGGGATGGGGGGCAAAGGAAAGGAGAGCATTAGGACAAACACCTAATGCATGCAGGGCTTAAAACCTCGATGAAGGGTTGATAAGTGCAGCCAAGCACTATGGCGCATGTGTACCTATGTAACAAACCTGCACGTTCCACACGTGTATCTCAGAACTTAAAGTAAATTTTTTTTAAAAAAGAAATAAGTACAATTATCTTTATTTGCAATGTTTATGATTGCTTCTGTATAATATCCCAAGACATTTACAAAAAAACTTCTAGAACGAATAAATGAATTTCTCAAGGTCACGGGATACAAGAGTGCTGTATTAAAATCATTCGTATTCTTGGTTGGGAGCCGTGGCTCATGCCTGTAATCCCATAACTTTGGGAGACAGAGGCGGGAAGATTGCCTGAGCTCACAAGTTCAAGACCAGCCTGAACAATGCAGTGAAACCCCATCTCTACAAAAAAATATCAATGGATCAGGGTCCAGAGGGGCTCAGCAGTTTCTACTTTTAGGATCAAGTGTGAGTTTATAATTGGAAATGGTAATGTATATTACGGTATTGGAAGAAATCTTGCATTTAGGCAGTTTACATTAAATAAATGGGCCAAAGATAATTGGCATTTGCTTCAGTATCTAATTTTTACACCCTTATTATTTGTCCATGGAGCTGTAAGGGAACATATTGAGTAATTTTACATTTAATGTTGGTGTCAATTCTGACCTGTGTATCATAATATTTGCAATCCTGTATGCCTTACATACTCAAATGAGAGAGATTTATCTGAAAGCTTACACTATAACATAAAAAAGGAAAAAATCTTACATGAGAATGCCAATTTCTTAGACCCTTTTTTCATCCCTATTTAATCAAAATTGTGAAATACATTTCACAGCAACTCTGGGAAAATATTATCATGCCTCATACATACTTGTAAGGAAGTAATAAATTTGCTTAGTACAATATAAGACATCCTGTGAGAGCTCTATAAATACTTGTTGACTGGCTGACTAAAATAATATATAAAATAATATATACTCTTTCTCATATGGCTGCAATTGCTAAAGAGGTATTGAACACATTCTAATTGAAATAAATTCTAAAAATGCTTTCAATTTTGAGAAAATTCCACTTTACAAGTAGGAAGCTTCATCAAAGATTTATAGCAGTTAAATGAAGTAAGCTATAAAACATATCAAAAAGACTATTTGACGTGGTGGCAGTAGAATACAGTTGGTTTTGCTATAATAATTGTATTATTCAGAAAATGCCTGTTTTTAAATTAGGATATTATTACCATGCAAATGGGAATATGAGGGTAACATGAACATATTTATTTTTATTTATCTGATTTATTTTTACCCGTTTCTATGACCATCAAAGCTCCTATTGGAAGTAAGACGTTAAAAACATTGCAACATGAAGGTAAATTTTACACCAGTAGGAATCACCAAATAAACGTATAAAAATATATGCAAAGTCATGAGATGGTGAAGCATACATTGTAAGCAATAAATAAATATTAGTACTTTTAGAAATTTTTAATCAACTTTTTTGAGATCTGATTTGCATTTTAAAAACCACATCCATTTTGAGTGTACCTTTTAAAATGAGTTTGACAAAAGTCAAACTCTATTATTTACCACCCGAATGGAGATAGAAAGCTTTTTTAGAAACCCCAAAAGTTTCTTTATGTTCTTTTCCCTAGTCCCCAGTAATGACCAATGTGTTTTTTGAGACTATATACTAATTTTCCTCTTCTAAGTCTCACACAAATTGAATCAAGCAGCATACCCTATTTGATGGCTGGCTTCTTTTAATCAGCATAATGTGTTTATGAATGCCATTAAATGTTAACAGTAGTTCTCTACTTTCCATTGCTGAATAGTATTCTCTTGTAATAAATTTTTTGCAATGTGTTTATCCATTCACACATTAATTGACATTTGGGTTTTTACCAGGTTTTGGATACTGTGAATAGAGCTGCTATAAACTTTCATATGAGTCTTTGTGTACATATATGATTTCCTTTCCCTAAGATAAACATGTATGAATGGAATTGCTGGGTCTTTTTGTATGTGTACATTTAGTTTTATACATTTTCCTGATTTTAAAGTTTATGGATGACTGGAGTTTTATTATAGGTGCTGCTTAAATGCTGTCTTTAATTCTGGACTTGTTTTAACCACTTCTCATATTGTAGCAGTGAATTAACTGAGTAACGGGCTCGAAGTGAGTCTGGAAGTTGGGGAAAATGTTGTCTTTCTTGTGACAGTGAATGAAACATTTTACTTCAATTTCTCCTGTCAGTGCAAGGACATTCATAGGCTTTCTCAGGCTGTTGAAATATTTACAGCATGAAATTTGGGGAAATAAATTCATTTTTACCAAATTTTAATGGTTTGTGAGCAGCAGATATGTATTAAACTTTTTTTATTATTATACTTTAAGTTTTAGGGTACATGTGCACATTGTGCAGGTTAGTTACATATGTATACATGTGCCATGCTGGTGCGCTGCACCCACTAACTCGTCATCTAGCATTAGGTATATCTCCCAATGCTATCCCTCCCCCCTCCCCCCGCCCTGCAACAGTCCCCAGAGTGTGATGTTCCCTTTCCCGTGTCCATGTGTTCTCATTGTTCAGTTCCCACCTATGAGTGAGAATATGCGGTGTTTGGTTTTTTGTTCTTGCGATAGTTTACTAAGAATGATGATTTCCAATTTCATCCATGTCCCTACAAAGGACATGAACTCACCATTTTTTATGGCTGCATAGTATTCCATGGTGTATATGTGCCACATAAAACATTTAAGGTAATGTAAAAAGTTTTCTTCTTTGCAGACTACACTTTGACTCAGATTTGACATTGAGAACTTTATTTTTTTTTATTATACTTTAAGTTCTGGGGTACATGTCCAGATTGTGCAGGTTTGTTACATAGGTATACACTTGCCATGGTGGTTTGCTGCACCCATCAACCCATCATCTACATTAGGTATTTCTCCAAATGCTATCCCTGCCCTGGCACCCCACTCTCTGACAGACCCTGGTGTGTGATGCTCCCTTCCCTGTGTCCATGTGTTCTCATTGTTCAACTCACACCTGTGAGTGAGAACATGCAGTGTTTGGTTTTCTGTTCGTGTGTTAGTTTGCTGAGAATGATGGTTTCCAGTTTCATCCATGTCCCTGCAAAAGACATGAACTCATCTTTTTATGGCTGTATAGTATTCCATGGTGTATATGTGCCACATTTTCTTTATCCAGTCTATCATTGATGGGCATTTGGGTTGGTTCCAAGTCTTTGCTATTGTGAACAGTGCCGCAATAATGTATCTCAAAATAATAGGAGCTATTTATGAAAAACTCACAGCCAATATCATACTGAATGGGCAAAAACTGGAAGCATTCCCTTTGAAAACCAGCACAAGACAAGGATTCTCTCTCTCACCACTCCTATTCCACATAGTATTGGAAGTTCTGGCCAGGGCAATCAGGCAAGAGAAAGAAATCAAGGGTATTCAATTAGGAAAAGAGGAAGTCAATTTGTCTCTGTTTGCAGATGACATGATTGTATAGTTAGAAAACCCCATCGTCTCAGCTCCAAATCTCCTTAAGTTGATAAGCAACTTTAGCAAAGTCTCAGGATACAAAATCAATGTGCAAAAATCACAAGCATTCTTATACACCAATAACAGACGGAGAACTTTAACATTCATTATCCGTGCTTCAGCTTTGAAACCAGGAGGTCATTAATGGGAAACTAAAGCTGATCAACAAACTACTGTAGTGAAAAAGGGTGATAAGCTAAGAATATATGAGAGGCATTTTTATTCGTCAGTATTATGGATTTTTCACCAACGTATGAGTGGTGAAATAAATGGTTAATAGCAGAATACTCATACTATCACATGCACACACACACACACACGCTTCACATACACAGGTAAACATATTTATTTGTATCATTTGTTTAGAATTCTATGTAAAGATTTTTTTTTTTTTTTTTTTTGAGACGGAGTCTCACTCTGTCGCCCAGGCTGGAGTGCAGTGGCACAATCTCGGATCACTGCAACCTCCGCCTCCCAGATTCGTGCCATTCTCCCACCTCAGCCTTCTGAGTAGCTGAGACTACAGGTGCCCACCACTACTCCCTGCTAATTTTGTTTTTGTATTTTTAGTAGAGACGCGGTTTCACCGTGTTAGTCAGGATGGTCTTGATCTCCTGACCTCGTGATCCACCCACCTCAGCCTCCCAAAGTGCTAGGATTACAGGCAGGAGCCACTGCGCCCGGCTATAAAGAATTTTTGGAGATTATGCTTACGAAGTTTCAACTCAAAAAAGTTAAATGCCTTTAACTTAAAAGTAAAAAAATCAAATATTATGGTAAGCTAGGTGAACAAAAACACTGTGTTTACTATACTGGTGCCACATCTGGATACACAAACCAAGCATTATTTTTTAAATAAATGATGTTCCCAATACAGAGTTCATTCCAATTTAGATATTTTACCCTCTTCACAATTATATAGATTATGATTAATAATAATTTATTTGTAATGGCATGTATGTTTAGCTTTATATTAATTTTATGCTCTACTGAAGGATATGTTTAAATTGTAAGGTGCTAGAGGCTTATCTTTGTTTACGTAGCAGCAGTAAGAAGCAAAAAAATGATGGATTAATTGAAATGACATGAAGCATGCCCTATAGAATATAAATATTTAAGCATGTTATGAGAGTATTAACAGGGAAAACTTCCAGCAAAAGCAGTTAATTAGCACTGAATCATGATGGGTTACTATCTTTGTGCATGATTCTTTAGCTGTGAATTGTCAATAGGCTATATGTAAATGGCTATATGTAAATGATGTATTGTGTGTGATAGCCTTCACACATTTTCAGCTTAAATCAAGGAAGTGACTGGTCTTATCTTTATCACTAATTGAGCAGCGGAAAAATGTTTTCAGTTGTATTACAAAATATAGTTGTTATTATATCATTGATTAGGGACATATTTATGTAGCATTTAAAGACTAGATCATATCCTTTAATGGGGAGGACTTTTGAGACATTAACTAGAATGATTTTCATTTAATTTGGAAGAACACCTATTCGTTAATTTGAATAAGAATTGTCATGTGTGAAAATGTTAAGTGAAGCTGTAACTTCTCTAGCACATTTTAAACTTTTATCTATTTTATTTCTGTCAGGAACCAATACTAATGAAGTCATCTTGATGTGAAATTGTTTAAGAGACTAGTATTAAAGACCATAAAAACACATAAATACAACACATTAATGACTTTTCCAAAATATTGTCTTGTATTTTTTTATACACGGCAATTGACTTAAGTTTAGTTCCAAATATAAAGCATTTTGGGGCACATTTGTCTATACCTCAGTTACCCAAACCTCTTTATCTTACTGCATCTTCAAAAAAGCAAGGTCAGTGTTTTCTTATTCTGTATTAGTTAACATACACACTTATTTGGGTATCATAAAACTTATAAAAACATAGTTTAAAATATGATTAATTCTATACAATTTATTTTTTCAGAAATGTTTAGGTAGATAAATTATATTAATTGATCACATTAATTTGAGAGTTTTATATGACACAAAACAATTATGTTTGCAAAGCTAGACAAATTATTATTGTCCTTGTTTCCTTTAAGTATTTTTTGTTTATTTTCCACCCAATACTAAATTTTGGCATGCATAAACACAAATTCACACATATGCATTGTGGCCAGGGAACACAGTTTGGGACATCAACTTATAAATTCTGATGGTCATCAAACATATGAAAAAGAGAAGTCATTTTTCATCTTCTGTTACATACCTCATATTTTATAACAAAATTTGCATTTATAGTAGGAATAGTTTCATGTTCATGAATTTTTCTCATGTTTACCACTATTAGAAATAATCTTATTTCTCTTATTAATAATTAATGTTAAAGGAATTTCATTGTCACATTTAATGTATATTTCAAGAAGTGGAATGATATAGTATTAAACCTAATACATCTCATTTATTTATTAATTTATAATTTCAACTTTTATTTTAGGTACATGTGCAGGTTTGTTTCATGGGTATATCGTATGATGCTGAGGTTAGGGATACAAATAATCCCATCACCCAGATAGTGAGCATGGCACCCAACAGTTAGTTTTTCGGACCTTGTGTCTCTCCCCCACTTTATTAGTGCTTGGTATCTATTGTTGCCATCTTCATGTTCATGAGTACCTATTGTTTAGCTCCCACTGTTAAGTGAGAAAATGGGATGTTTGGTTTTCTGTTTCTGTGCTAATTTGCTTAGGATAATGGCCTCCAGCTGCATCTATATTGTTGCAAAGGAATTATTTCGTTCTTTTTATGGCTGTGTAGCATTCCAGGGTATATATGTACCATATTTTCTTCATCCGATCCACCATTGATAGGCAGCTAAGTTGATTTAATATCTTTGCTCTTGTGAACAGAGCTGCAGTAAACATGAAAGTGCACATATTTTTGATAGAACAATTTGTTGTCTTCTGGATATATACCCAGTAATGGGATTTCTGGGTCTAATGGTACTGTTTTAAGTTCTTTGAGTAATCTCCAAACTGCTTTTCACAGTAGCGGAACTAATTTATATTTATGTCAAAAGTCTACAAGTATTCTCTTTTTCCATAACCTCACCAAAATATGTTATTTTTTATTTTTATTTTTTAAATTATAGTCATTCTTACTTGTGTGAAATTTTATCTCATTGTATTTCTGATTTGCACTTCTCTTATTAGTAATGTGGAGCATTTTTTCGTATCTTTGTTGGATTATTGTAGGTCTTCTTTTGAGAAATGTCTGTTCATGTATTTCACCCTCTTTTTAAAATGGAGTTAGTTTTATTGCTTGTTGAATTGTTTAAGCTCCTTATAGATTCTGGATATTAGGTGTTTGTCAAATGCATAGTTTGTGAATATTTTCTCCCACTCCATAGGTTTCTGTAGGTTGTCTGCCATTCTGTAGGATGTCTGTTCGCTCTATTGACCATTTCTTTTGGTGTGTAGATACCCGTAAGGTTAATTAGGTCCCAATTGTCAATTTTTGTTTTTGTTGTAGTTGCTTCTGAGGCCTTAGTCATAAATTCTTTTCCAAGGCTGATATCCAGAATGATGTTTCGTAGGTTTTCTTCTAGGATTCTTACACTGTGAAGTCTTACATTTAAATATTTCCTCCATCTTGAGTTCATGTTCATATATAATGAAAGGTAGGGGCCCCATCTAGGTATCCCATCACCATTTATTGAAAAGGAGTCCTTTCCCCTTTGCTTATTTTGTCAACTTTGTTGAAGACCAGGTGGCTCTAGGTGTGCAACTTTATTTCTTGATTCTCTGTTCTGTTTCATTGGTCTATGTGTCAGTTTTGCTACCACTACCATGCTGTTTACTTTCCTGCAGCCTTACAGTGTAGTTTGAAGTTCAGAAGCATAATGCCTTTAACTTTTTTCTTTTTGCTTAGGAATTATTTGACTATTCAGGATCCTTTTTTGGGTCTATAAAATTTAGAATAGTTTTTTTTCCTAATTCTTTGAAAAATGACATTGGTAGTTTGATAGGAATGGTGTTGAATCTGTAGATTACTTTGGGCAGTATGGCCATTTTAATGGTATTCATTTTTTCAATGCATGAGCAAGAAATGTTTTCTTCCATTATTTTCTGTCATCTCTGATTCTTTTAGCAGTCTTTATAGTTCTCCTTGTAAGTATTGTTTAACTCTTTAGTTAGTTGTATTCCCATGTACTTTTTCTGGCTACTGTAAATGGGATTGTGTTCTTGATTTGGCTCTCAGCTTGAATGTTACTGGTACATAGAGATAATACTAATTTTTTTGCATTGAATTTGTATCCTGAAACTTTACCAAAGTCCTTTATCAGTTCCAAGAGTTTTTTGGGAAAGTCTTTAAGGTTTTCTTAGCTATAGAATCACATCATTAGCAAAGAGAAATAGTTTGACCTCTTATTTTTCTAATTTGGATTTCTTTTATTTCTTTCTCTTGCCTGTTTGCTCTAGCTGGGACTTTTGGTACCATGTTGAATAGGAGTGGTGACAGAGGTTATCTTAAGCTAGTTCTGATTTTGAAGGGAAATGCTTCCAGCTTTTCTCCTTCAGTATGATGTTGGCTGTGGATTTGTCATAGATGGCTCTTATTATTTTAAAAGTATGTTCTTTTAAAGCTTGGTTTGTTGAGGGTTTTTATCATGAAGACATGTTGAATTTTATTGAAAGCTTTTCCTGTATCTGAGATGATTATATTGTTTTTATTTGTAATTCCGTTTGTGTCGTGAATCACATTTATTGATTTGCACATGTTGAACTAATCTTGCTTCTCAGGAATGAAGTCTACTTGGTCATGGTGTATTTACTTTTTGATGTGCTGCTGGATTTGGTTTGACAGTATTTTTTTTTTTTTGAGGATTTTTGTGTCTATGTAATTCAGCTATATTGGCCTGTAGATTTCTTTTTTTGTTTTGTCTTTACCAGGTTTTTGTATCAGAGTGATGCTGGCATTATTGAATGAGTTAGGAAGGATTTCATCCTACTTAATTTTTTGGAATAGATCGCGTAGAATTTGTACCAGCTCTTTGGATGTCTGGTAGAATTCTGCTGTGAATCCACATGGTCTTGGGCTTTTTTAATTATTATTGGTAGGTTTTTTTATTACTGAGCCAATTTGGGGACTCAATATTGGTCTGTTCAGTATTTCAATTTCTTCCTGATTCAATCTTAGGAGGTTGTGTGTTTCTAGAAATTTATCCATTTTCTCTGTTTTCTAGTTTGCTGCATAGAAGTGTTCATAATAGTCTCTGATGAACTTTTGTATTTTTTGAGATGGTAAACCAAATTTACTTTAAAGATAATGGTATATTTTCTCCGCATTACATTTTCTGTTAACCAAGCAAACATATAAAAACACATGTATATATACATACATACATACATACATACATACATATTATTTCTACATTGTTTTTCTTAATACTCTCTCTCTCTTTTTTTTTTTTTTGAGATGGAGTCTCGCTGTGTTGCCCAGGCTGGAGTGCAGTGGGCCAATCTCAGTTCACTGCAACCTTCACAAGTGATTCTCCTGCCTCAACCTCCCAAGTAGCTGGGGATTACAGGTGCCTGCCACCATACCTGACTAATTTTTGTATTTTTAGTAGAGATGGGGTTTCACCATTTTGGCTAGGCTGGTCTCGATCTCCTGACCTCGTGATCTGACCAGTTCAGCTTCCCAAAGTGCTGAGATTACAGGAGTGAGCCACCGCACCAGCCTGTTTTCCTTAATACTCTCTAAAATACACATATTTGGTTTTGAATAATTAACAGAGTTTCATATGATTTCTACTGTTTACATTTCTCTACAAATCAAAGTTAGGAAATTTTCCAAGTGAACCAAATTCTTCTTCTTCAATTAAATGTCCTAAAAAATATAGCTGGCTCCAAATGAATATAACTATATTTTCATGTTTGTATTTATATTTTTACATGTAATCCTTCGTAATTTACCCAGAAGACATCAACACACTGCAATCAAATAGTATAACTTATTTAAACCTGAACATCTTAGAGTCCTCAGTGTAATAATTTATATAAAATTTAAGTATATTAATATATTTTCTATTAGCTATTCATAGGAAGCTTATGCTTTAAACCTAGTTATTTTGAACATCAGATGTTTTCATAGTAAATTTAGCCTTTTTTTTTTTTAAGATACTTAAATTTTTAGTTTGACACTTTGGCTCAGATAAGTCTGACAAATTAAATTTTCCCACAAATATAAATCTAAAATTACTTTGGCATATATATGCCAAAATGATTTTAATCAAAATTTATCCTCAAATATTTGTTAAAAATAAATTTGTATAAATATCAAATAATTTTCATATAGGTTCAGATAAAACTAATTAGTTTTATCTGTAAATCCATTGCATGGTTTTATAATTTACTTCACAGAGAGGCAACATTATACATTCCTCATTTTCAGAAAACAGAAATGCAGAACAAAGGTAATAAACCATGCAACTGAAATTTACTGAGATGTTCTAAACATCGAGTCCAAATAGAAGATAGCCCTTAGTCTTGCAGGTTTAAAAGACATTTGATGATTACAGATATTAAAAATATATTCTATAAGAATACAGATACTATGAAAAGCTCCAGATCCCAATTCCTGATGCCTTCGCACATTTCAGTCCGCCTGTCAGAGCATCACCTGTTCCGGGGCAGGATGGCACATAGAAAAGTGTGGTTTAATTTTTTTTTCCTGCCATTCCATTGGGATGGTGATTCTGTAGGAAATAAATTTGTTATATAAAAGTTTATTTCTTGAAAAATATCAATTCAAAGGTTGCAATCTACTCCCAATTCATGTGGGGACTTGGCTTGTCAAACTAAAGGTGTCCAGGATTACAAATGTGCACAAGTAACATATCAATCACATCTAAAATTGCAACCACTTACTACTGATATAATAACCAAGGCCTTCTTTGAAAATCTATGTGTGGTAATAAGGTTATAATAAGTTACTGAAATTTAGGGGATACCAGTAAACTTCTCTGAGACTGAGTTGATCATGTTGTCAACTGATGAATGAATGCTTTAAATGTCTCTGTTTGAGTACAGTGTGCTGGCAAAAAGGAAAGAAAAAAAGTGGAAAAAGCCGATTGTTTGATTTTGCTGGTCAGAACATATTTTCTAGTTATGCAACAAATAAAAATTTTTTAAAAATACCTGAAAAGAAAGGACATGAATTTGAGACCCCTACTTTGGACTGAGAATTTCTCAACTGAGTAAAAATCTATCTCGAATGATAAGGCATGGCTCAACCTCACACTTGACAAGTACAGATGGAATTTATAAATCTAGACTGCCTCTTTTCTACCTTTTTTCTGTATTTACAGGTGTTACTAGCTAGTATCCTTTCTCCAGATTCCCAACTAGAGCTATATTTCAACATAAATGATTTTTTTTGTTTCACCGGGCCTATATAATTCATCAATCTACTATAGTGTGGGATACCTGAAGGCAGACTATGGCTTACAGAAGGAGACTAAACTCCGTAGAAGAGTGAAAAGTTCAAAGAGACGCATACTCTGCCTTTGGTTAGCAGAGAAAGTAGAAGATTTAATTCTCAAACGTTTGTTATGAATTTAGAAAGAGCTTTCATTTCTTTTTTGAGAGGTCATGGTGAATTGTTCCTGTTAAGAGTTCCCAGGTCTGCAAAGGTCAAAGCTAAGGAGAATTTAATCAGGGCGAGGCCTAGGAGCCTTGGAATTTTTTAAGTAACATTGTTTGGTGCCACTCCAGTCAGGCAAGCATGTATGATCAGTTAGCTCTCATTTTCCTTCCTCCTTCAGGCAAATTCAGTTCAGGAGTGTAAGGAGAATGAGACAAAATAATTCTCTTTCATAATTACACTTAGTAGGTACTGCTAACATAGCAGCTTAATTCCTAATCTATTTCCCATTGTGGAAAACTCATAACAGAAAACCTCTTCTCATTTGTTATGTCCAGATAATGGAGCAGTAATGTCTCAAAAGAGAAACTGTTTTCAGCTGGAACTATGGCTTGTTAATCCAGATGGTTATATGCAAAAACTGAAAACTCAACAAGTCAACTGTTTGGGCACTTTCCTGCTTCTCACCATCTGGCCACCTGTTGTGGAGTTCATCTTATTTTGGGAATGATTCCACCTGATCTAGGGATAAGCCCAGTAAGAAATAAAATAGGGTAAATAATAGAAAAAGGCAGATATACAGCCAATATCTAAATCCTTTCCTCAAACACTTGGAAACACTGAGGAAAATGTCATTTTCTTAGCATGATGCTGCTTTGCAGGTAACCATTACTGTCTGAAAGAACACAATTAAGATTCTCTGTGGGAGGAAGACATGATAAAGAGAAAACTTTATTTACTAGACAGCTTTGTCGTGAGGGACTGTATCTGGTGTAATAGGTTCTGATTCTAATATGTTTCATTTGACTCCATCTTCTCTTTCTTCTACGGAAATATTTAGATTCCTCTGTGCACAGTTCAGAAAGCAGAATGGGCAGAAGGCAAATCGAATTTTGATGCCAAATACAGCATTATTTCCACATGGCAAGAGGAGAGAATTCACAGAGAAAACATATTCTTCAAACACTGGACAGGGGAAGCATGTTGCCAGACAGAAAATAGATTCCTGCCTGGATAGGATGGAGGAAATTGAAAAGAAATGTCTGCAGATTTCCAAAATAGAGAACACTTTCTCTGCTTTTGCAAGCAATGGGCAAAGGCACAGGAGGAAAATCATGAGAAACATCTAGAAAGAGAAAACCATGCCCAACATTCCAAATTGTTTTCCATATACAAATTACAGACAAGATGAAATAGAGATAAACTTGAATAATTTCAAGACTCCTAGGCCTCGCCCTAATTAAATTTCCTTAGCTTTGACCTTTGAGGATCTGGGAGCTCTTAATGGCAACAATTTACAATGACCTCTCAAAAAAGAAAGGAAAGCTCTTTCTAAATTCATAACAAATGTTTGAGAATTAAATCGTCTACTTTCTCTGCTAACCAAAGGCAGAGTATGCTTGTCTTTGAACTTTCTACTCTTCTACAGAGTTTAGTTTCCTTCTATAAGCCATAGTCTGCCTTCAGGTGTCCCATACTATAGTAGCTTAATGAATATAGATCCCTGGGGAAATACAAAAAATCATTTATGTTGAAATATAGCTCTAGTTGCGAATCTGAAGGAAAGATACTAGCAAATAACACCCGCAAATACAGAAAAGAAAAGACAGAAAAGAGACAGTCTAGCTTTGTAAATTCCATCTGCACTTGTCAAGCTTGAGCTTGAGTCATGCCTTATGACATATTTTTACTCAGTTGAGAAATTCTGAGTTCCAAAGTAAGGGTCTCAAATTTATGCAAGGGGGACGTTTGTCACCATCATTCAATCACCTCCCACCAGTCCACTCCCCTAACACAAGGGGATTACAATTCGAGATGAGATTTGCATAGGGACACAGAACCAAACTCTTCCAGTTTTGAACCTGAACAATGAGAGCATAAGAAATTATCAGTTGTTAAGGAAAAAAAAAAGTAACCTTTTGACTAGGGTACTGTAAGAAAGGTTTCAGAAAGAAGTACACATCCATCACCTCCAAAAATTTCCATGTTCTTTTGTGAAGTTTTTTTTTTCTTTTGGCAAGAACACTTAATGTAAGATTTATTCTCTCTCTCTCTATGTGTGTGTGTGTGTGTGTGTGTGTATATATATATATATATATATATGCTTTTTTGGTTTTTTTTTTTAGATGAAGTCTCTCTGTGTCTCCCAGGCTGGAATGCAATGGCACAATCTCGGCTCACTGCAACCTCTGCCTCCTGGGTTCAAGTGATTCTCCTGTCTCCACCTCCCGAGTAGCTGGGACTACAGGCATGCACCACCACGCCCAGCTAATTGTTTTCTATTTTCAGTAGAGACGGGGTTTCACCATGTTGGCCAGGCTGGTCTTGAAATCCTGACCTCAGGTGATCCACCCACCTCAGCCTCCCAAAGTGCTAGGATTACAGGCGTGAGCCACCACGCCCGTGCTCAACATATTTTAAAGTACACAACACTCTATTATTAACTGTTGGCACTATATCATACAGAGATCTCTAGAATTGATTCGTCTTGAATCTTAGTCCACTCCTGCTGGTATAAAAACATACCACAAACTGGGAATTTATAAATAGCAGAAATTCATTTCAGACATTTCTTGAGACTGGGTAGTCCCAGATCAAAGTATTGGCAGATACAGTGTCTAATGAGGGTCTCTCTGCTTCCAAGATGATGTCTTGTTGCTGTGTCTTCACATGGCAGAAGGTGGAATGGCAAAGGAGAGGAACAGCTCCATTATACATCTTTTTTTTTTTTCTTTTCTTTTCTTTTAGACGGAGTGTCGTTCTGTCACCCAGGCTGGAGTGCAGTGGCACAATCTCGGCTCACTGCAACTTCCGCCTCCGGAGTTTACGCCATTCTCCTGCCTCAGCCTCCTGAGTAGCTGGGACTACAGGTGCCCTCCACCACGCCCGGCTAATACATATATATATATATATATATATGTATTATATATATATATATATGTATACTATATATATATACAATACAATAAAAATACAATAAATACAATACAATAAAAATACAATATATATATATATAATACATATATATATATATATTGTATTTTTAGTAGAGACGGGGTTTCACCGTATTAGCCAGGATGGTCTCCATCTCCTGACCTCGTGATTTGCCCGCCTCGGCCTGCCAAAGTACTGGGATTACAGGCGTGAGCCACTGCGCCCGGCCCATTAGATACCTTTCATAAGGTCATTAATCCCATTTATGAAGGCAGAGTGAGCCCCTCTAAAGACCCCACCTATTAATACTATCGGTTTGGGGATTGTGTTTCAACATATAAATTTTGGGAGGACATTATTCATACCATGGTATCTTATATAACAGATATTTTATATTCACTGAAGAATAATTGCCCACTTCCTCCTCCCCCAGCCCCTGACAACCACCATTCTATTCTCTCCTTCTATGAGTTTAACTATTTTAGATATTTTATATAAGTGGAATCATACAGTATTTGTCCTCCTTTGCTTGGCTTATTTCACTTAGCATAACGCCCTCCAGTTTCATACTTGCTGACACGAATGGTAGGATAAGGCACAAATGGCGGGCTGAGTAATGTTATGTTGTACGTAACATATTTTCTTTATCCATCTATCTATTGACGGATATTTGGTTTGTTTCTATATCTTGGATATTAAAGATAGTCCTGCAACAAAAATAATGTGGCAATGAACATTGATGTATATCTCTTCCAGATCCTGATTGCAATTTTTGGATGTATACTCAGAAATGAGATTGCTGGTTAGAATGGTAGTTCTATTTTAACTTTTTGAGGAACCTTTATAATGTTTATTATAGTGACTGCACCATCCTACATTCCCACCAACACTGTATATAAGTGATCCAATTTCTCCAAATGCTTGTACCACTTGTGTGGTTTTTTTTTTTTTTTTTTTTTTGAGATGGAATCTTGATCTTGTCACACAGGCTGGAGTACAGTGACATGACCTCGGCTCACTGCCTCCTCCGCCTCCCGAGTTCAAGCGATTCTCCTGTCTCACCCTAACAAGAAGCTGGGATTACAGGCGCCAGCCACCAGGTCCAGCTAATCTTTGTATTTTTAGTGGAGATAGGGTTTCACCATGTTAGCCAGGCTGGTCTCGAACTCCTGACCTCAGGTGATCTGCATTATTTAAAGGAAAGCATAAGAATCCCTGGAAGGCATGAGAATTTTGGAAATTCGAAATGGATTTTCTAAAGTACTCTATATTTTCCTTAGAAAAATTTATAACCCTTGGCTGTTCAAAATTTAATTACATATTTTAGTTACATGAAAAAAGTGCTTTCTAGTATTCTAAATTATGTAATTAGCATTAGTGATAGTACTTTAAAAAAAATACAATCCAGTTTACCCATATGTATAAGGAAATGGTAATCCTAATAAAGTTTAAAAACAAGACAAATTTAGAGAAAAATTAGGTATTAATAAATATGAATGAGGCTTAATCTATCCAAAATTTATGAATTAATATTTTTGAGTGTTCATTTTGTGCCAGGCATTGTTTAGAAACCGGCATCCAGAACTGCACAAAACTGATGAAAATATCTTCCTTGGTACATTTTAAATTCCAGTAGGAATACAAACAACAAATTGATTTCCTTAAAAAGTTATATATACAAAAGGTGTTGAGAAAGTGTTTTTTAATGAAAATAAGGAAGAATAGTGGGATAGGACGCAGCAGGCTGTTGGCTTGAAAGGTAGAAAAGGTGAAATAGTTATTCACTGAGAGAAGGCATTGAGAGCTGTAGGTCTGTGTTGGCCATGGGGTATGGAGACTGAAAATTATGTATCTGGAGTGTGATATTTTTACTCTGAGATGCTTGTGATCCCAGCTAAAAGAATAAAGCTGTAGACAATGTTTGAGTTTTTATTTAATTTTTAATCTCTGATATCTACAAATCAATTTCACTAATCAAATGGTGTAGGTGCTATCCATCTACTGCTTCAGAATGAACCATTTTACACTTTGTTTCCTCTTCGCATGACATTTTTTAAACACACACACTTTTTAACCCAGTTAATCTCCAAATTTCAACCACATTTTATTCCATTATTCCTGTTATATAAAAGTATTCCCTTCATTCAAATTATCTTCACGTCATCTTATAAAATCTGTAACATTTTAAGTTCTCAAGACAATTACAGTTGCTGTTAATAAGAAGAATTTAATCAAGTACTTTTCCTGGATTTTTTGGTGTATTGGGCTTGGGGATGATATATGTAATGATTACACGCAAAGAACTTGATATTTTTATAATGAATAGTAAAAGTAAAATAAACTTTAAATGTGTAATTTTAAAATACACTTTAATTGCTTAGTCTGTGTCTAAAGCTGCCGTGAAGTTCTAAATTCTTAAGGTGATTCATAAGAAAAAAGGTTATCTTAAAGCATAAGAAGGTTTATTTTCTGCTAATTGTATTTCTGTTTGCTTTTTCTTATATCATTAAGAGTAGGTTTAGCTTACCGCTGCTTTTAAGAGATTTGTTCTTATTAAAAATAAAGCGTAAATCACTTTACAAAGTGAAGGAAACAAAGAGTATTACTGATAAACATTTCATAGGGCATATTTATATTAAAATTTATTTGTGGTTATCTAAAATTCAAATTTAACTCCTTTTTTGAATTCTGAAAACCCTAGAAAATGTCATATCAAACTACACAAAATTAAGTGAAGCTTTGACATATGACCACTTTATAATTTGGCAGACAGTGCAATGTATGCAGGCATAAAGTCTAATTTACATTTTTTTTGTGAAAAATGAAATCCTGAATTAATAGTGTACCTGCATATATTGTTCAACCTGTCTGAAAATCTATCAAAGGCCTAATAAAGTTAGTATTTTGAACTTGAACTTGTTAAAATGCACAATTGTTATAACTTTTTATAAAATATGTGTAGCACTTTACGATTTACTCCATTGTTTTTAAAATGTCATGATTCTATTTTATAACAACATGTAACTGACTCATTCATTCATCAAGAAATACTCATTGAGTTTCTGCCATGTCTCATCTCAATAACTCCAATGTTCCATGCGTGGCCTCCTGCTTCAAATATAATTATATAACTGAGTAGATCTACTTATTGGAGCTGAGCTAGGGAAGAAAACCATCCTCCTTTATAAGCGTTGAAGCCTGTCATGGTCTGAATTCTGCACCCCCACAAAAAAAGACATATTGAAGTCCTAACCCCTGACCCAAATAAACACGAAAGAGGGATGACAATGTGAGAAGACAGAGGACAAACTCCCTATGAAGTCAGAGGCAAACATATAAATTATGCCTCCTGGCACAAGCCAAGGAAATGTCTAAGGCAAGCAGAAATAGGAAGAAGCAAAGACGGATACCTTCTCCTCCAGGTTTTAGAGACAGCATGGCCCGCTGACACCTTGATTTGGGGCTTCTCATCTCCAGAGCTACAAGGTAATATATTCCGGTTGTTTTAAGCTACCTAGCTTTTGCTACTGTGTTATGGCAGCCCCAGGAATGTAATAGGAAAAAAAAGACATTCTCACTTGCTCTCTGAGACCTGGCCCAGCCTGATGCATTGTTAATGCTTTAGAGCAAGTGATATTATAAAGTATTAATCACAAGATTCAGAATTTATATGTTCTAGTATAATTTGAACAGCAGAATGTTTGTACCTAGAAAGCTAACCTGTGGGTTTTTTTAAAAATTTCATTTGTTTATTCAAAAAAAGTTACTGAACTCTACAATATGACAGGAACTTTTCTTCTAGGATTCTAGGAGAAATTGGTGAAAATTGTGATTAATAATAATAATAATAAAAAGCTAAAGACTTCTGGAATCATGCAGTTTCCACTAAAGTTGATCCATCGAATAACAGTCCAAAAAGAGTTTACTACAAACAAGATGGTAAGTAAAATGAAGACATCGTCTGTTTTTTGTATTGCATATGCATAAGTTTCTATCTCTATTCTTACATGTATCCTTATCCCGATTTGTATCTCTGTCTAAATTTTATCTTTATTAGAATTAGCTAAATTATGTATAACGTAAGAAAAGCTTCATTTTCAATACAAAAAAATTTTTAATTTCATGGATTTAAAAATCTATTGTACTCAAATGTAGTGCCACAAAGTATATTGCTTTAATAATAATATTAAAATTTCATTTTTGCAGTATCCAGTGTAAGTATAACCATTATTGCTTATGCAGTTCTTAGGGCAAAATCCTAAAGTTTGTATTTTTACTCAGAAACTTTAATGAAATCACCAATCGCATCTTAGCTTTTACTTTTAAAATAGTCATCAAAGTAAAATTATCCCCTTATAGTCAGAGTTGCAATATAACAAAATGAAAACAGTTTTAGCAACAAGATAATGTGGGGACAATGAAGCATCAGAATGGTGATGTCATTATGAACAACTTTATATTAACTTTGTGGTTTTGAAAGCATATGCTATCACCTGTTTCTAAATAAAACTGTTTTATCATAAACATGCTTTTCAATTACATTCATATGTCTATATATAATTTTCTCTTTTAATTGAATTATATTTTCCTTAGCCATAAAACATCAGAAGTTTAGTTTTAAATTAAACTTCAACAATATATTACTTTGGACATTCCCTGAGAGATAATAGTTCAGTTGATAAAGTATTGATTATAACACATTATATAGTACCTACCATGCGCCAAATATTATTTAAAACAAGATGTGTCTCTTTGTGTGTGTGTGTGTGTGTGTGTGTGTGTGTGTTTACCTTTTCATCACCTTCACGTTTAGGTGGGAATACACTGTTTTCAGGTTCACTAAAACAAATAAAAAACAGCAGGTGTTACAACTCAGATTTCACCTTGGCAGTCTGGTTCTAGAATTCATTCTTTTAAAAACCATAAAAGAATAACATTTACTTTACAGTATAAGCTATTCGTATAAATTGCTAAAGGTTATACATGGTGTTTTTAAAAGGTCCACATACATGAAGGATGACTACTTTGTAAATATTGATACATATTTATCTGTATAAACCATGCGGTGTTTGGTTTTCTGTTCCGAAACAAATATTTTTTTCAATAGGAATAGGTTTGACCAAAGAATCAGTGATGTTAAAGGCAGCAGAAATCTTTAAAGAATTCATTTGTTCTAATCTTTAAATGTTCACACAATAATGATTTTATTATCTATCTATTGTAAATGAGTCAACAGGAGTCAAATTGATTATCTGCTTTCTGACAGATGACTCAATACATTCTGGGGGATGATACCATGGGAGGATGAGGGGGAAGCAAGATAGTTGTTATTTCTGAACTTCACCTCTGATATCCAATAGTCACTCTATTTTGAATCAGTGTTATTTCAAATTAAATTTAAAATTCTACCAAAAAGACTATCTTCAAAATAGGAATGTCCTCTTTTTGTAGAATAAGGATATCTTCCTGATAGGTTTGAATTAATATCTCCAGTAATAAATTAGAAAGTACGTTTTATTTTTAAATTGCATGCGTTTAACTATTAATGGCATGGACTATATTTCAAAAGTTACTGTGACAGCTTCAATTTTGTTTTATCAAAATAACTTATGTTTGATCATAGGACACTTCTTTTACATCCAAGGCACAGAAAAGCATTTTTATAGCACGTCTATTTTAGAAGAACAGTAATACTTGACATTTTTTACTTCATAGGTCAATATAAATAAACATCAAAATAGATTTTTACAGTTTTTCCCTTACAGAAATGTAATTCTTGCCAGCAAAAAGCAGGTCATATGCAGAGGTTAAATGAAACACTTGTAACTTGAGGAAATTTGTTTTAAAATAAACATTTTGGTTTACCACAGTCTTTCCTCCTCCTTCAAACTTACCCACAAAGTGAGCTTTCTTTTCATTGTAAGATTGAAAAATTATAGCAATGGTATAATAGAGATAACTCCCAAGGCCACCTATTTCATATTTAGCTCATTTACTCAATCTTGACTGGTTAGAAAAATTAATCTAGTTTTAAAAAAATAGAAATAAAAATAAAAAGTTTTACCCAAAGCAGGAAATATACTTTCTGCCAACGCCAGCATTGAGTCAAAATATAAAACAACTGAGTGCCTGTCTTAGTGTGTTTGTTGGAGTTATGTTTCTTTAAAGATAATACTTTAAAAGTGTTTGCTTATACGCCAACCCAATCTTTAGATAGTTATTAGAGAAATTAAATTTTTAGGCACTGATGTTGGTATTCTGTGGAAATATGAGTTGGTTGACAATCATATAGATGACCAAAGCATAACGGGATAAAATGCAGACCATTAGCTGCTTAGTGAAAAAATGTATCTATCATGGGAAAAACAGACCAGTTTAGAGACAGCCAGGGTACCAGATGGAGTTGAAGACTAAACAAATGGAATTCAGACAGTATTTTAAGGCAAAATCAAAAGGGGAAAGCAACAGTGCATTTATGACATAAATCAGTGTCTGAGTCTAGCATTTTTATTATTATTATTATACTTTAAGTTCTGGGATACATGTGTATAACATGCAGGCTTGTTACGTAGGTATACATGTGCCATCGTGGTTTGCTGCACCCTTCCTTATTTTCATTAAAAAACACTTTCTCAACACCTTTTGTATATATAACTTTTTAAGGAAATCAATTTGTTGTTTGTATTCCTACTGGAATTTAAAATGTACCAAGGAAGATATTTTCATCAGTTTTGTGCAGTTCTGGATGCCGGTTTCTAAACAATGCCTGGCACAAAATGAACACTCAAAAATATTAATTCATAAATTTTGGATAGATTAAGCCTCATTCATATTTATTAATACCTAATTTTTCTCTAAATTTGTCTTGTTTTTAAACTTTATTAGGATTACCATTTCCTTATACATATGGGTAAACTGGATTGTATTTTTTTTAAAGTACTATCACTAATGCTAATTACATAATTTAGAATACTAGAAAGCACTTTTTTCATGTAACTAAAATATGTAATTAAATTTTGAACAGCCAAGGGTTATAAATTTTTCTAAGGAAAATATAGAGTACTTTAGAAAATCCATTTCGAATTTCCAAAATTCTCATGCCTTCCAGGGATTCTTATGCTTTCCTTTAAATAATGCTGGAGGAATTAGTATCCAAATGTTCTCTTGAGTTTTTTGTTAATTAGGCTGAATTAACAACATATTACGTATAGTTGTTATTAAGCAGAAATGGTTTCTAAGATCCTTCTCATTTTATATTAATTTACATTTAGATTTATAAGCCTTCAAGAAGATTGAGGAGCAAACTATCCTCATGAGTAACAAATACACTACACACCACTTGGAATGAATTCATCCTTGCAGAGAGCTCTTCTGATCCATATATGTTGGTTGTTCTTTGTGTCATTTTTAAGGAGAAATGACACATTGTTATTTTACCTTAAATTGTTAATAGAATACTAAGCATCAAATGTGTTATTTAACACACTAAGAGGAGATGTAGGTATTATAAAATTAAGATTTCATTTTTGTTAACAACCTTACATTATAAATCACTATGTAGTTTTCTAAAATACTTGAGAAATAAATAAGCTTATTATGTGAATAATAATTTAAGTATAAAAAAAATTGACAAAATTAGTGAAGCAAAAAAAGCTTACACATCTCAGGGAGAAACATAATTATTTTAACTGAACTTCCACTGTTATTTTCATTTACAAACTAAAATAGAAAACCATGGAATTGAAACCTTTCAATATGGAATTCATAATTAATTTCCTGTATAATTTTATACATTATCATTAGAGATAAGTCAAAAAATGAAATAATGTATGTGGGAAGTACTGCGGATTACCAAAGGATTATGCAGTGACAGCATTCACTGCACTGGCTGCATTATCACATTCCATGGTACTAATTTTCCTGGGTCTACAGTTAACAATGGGCACATAACATGAAGCATAACTCAGTGAAGCAATTCAGCAAGGTGCTGGGATTATGTAGGCCAGATGTGTAGCCTTCTGGTGGTGATACTTAATTCAAAGACATAAGGTAGAGTAAGAATAAATATACATAGCACTTTTACCTATTTGAATATATCCTACAGTTGTTTCTACATATATCTACATATTAGCATCTATAACTATAATAATTATAGATCTGCTTGCAATACTTAAAAATTATAAAATACCATAGAGGTACATACATTAAGGACTGGGTAAATAATATACTGTATGTTCTATGAAAATATTTTATATGGCTGATTAAACAAATTCTAACAGGGCCTAATATTAATTAATCAAAACACACTATTAAAGAAAGAAAAGACCCTAGCTTCAAGAAGCATGAAAAATAAATAACATTTATTTATATTAAGAAAGTACAACTATATATTTGCTATTTTTAAGTCAATTATCAAATATTTCTAAGTTAATATAGTTTAACCTCATATATTTAATTCTTAAATATGTACATCCTTGGAAAATATCTTAAAAATAAAAACTGTAAGCATATTTCCCCCAGTTAGAATAGTTGAGCTTGAAGGGCAAAATGATGTGAGGTTAATTTTAAAGTACACTTTTATTATATTTATGATGTGGCCATTATAAGCATCACTTGATAGAATCTGAAATATACAGGCTTGATGTGTGATTCTCCAGAGATAGTATAGAGTTAATATTGTTGATTGCTTGTTGAAAGTTTATTCACATATTTATACATAAATTATCAAGTTGATGTCTCCTCCTTATTAAAAACTTGAGGAGTTTGACATACGCCTGGATGAAAACACACTTCTGTTAAAAAGGTAGAGTAAAATATTACCTTCAATCAAACTAGAAATTTTCCTCATGAATAAGTTAAGGGCCCACTCCTGCATACTTATAAGGGACATATGAGTTTCAAATTTCAGCATCAAAACGTAATTCTGAGTTATTTTCATTTGTCTGATTTTCTATGAATCCCCAAAATTTGTTTTAAGGTATTAGAACTCTAGGATTTAACCTAAGACTGAAGAAGCAATGTCAATTATAGTTCTATTAAGCAAGAGAGAATGAGAGCCAAGCAAAAGGGGGAACCCATTATAAGACCATCAGATCTTGTGACTTATTCACTACCACAATACCAGTAGTGGGGACACTACCCCTGTGATTCAATTATTTCCCACCTGGTCCCTCCCACAACACATGGAGATTATTGGAGCTACAATTCAAGATGAGATTTGGGTTAGGACACAGCCAAAGCATATCATTCCACCTCGACCCCTCCCAAATCTCATGTCCTCACATTTTAAAACCAATTATGCCTCCCCAACAGTTCCCCAAAGTTTTAACATATTTCAGCATTAGCTCAAGAGTCCACAGTCCAAAGTTTCATCTGATAAAAGGCAAGGTCCTTACACCTATGAGCCAGTAAAATCAAGAGCAAGTTAGTTACTTCCTAGAAACAAAGGGGGTACAGGCATTGGATAAATACACCCAAACCAAATGGGAGAAATTGGGCAAAACTAAGGGGAAAAGGCCACAAACAAGTCTGAAATCCAGTGGGACAATCAAATCTTAAAGTTCCAAAATGATCTCCTTTGACTCTCCGTCTCACATCCAGGTCCCACTGATGCAAGAGGTACATTCCCATGGTCTTGGGCAGCTCCACTCCTGTGGCTTTGCGAGGTACAGCTTCACTCTCAGCTGCCTTGACCACCTGGCATTGTCTGTGGCTTTTCTAGGCACCTGGTGCAAGCTGTCAGTGGATCTACCATTTTGGGATCTGGAGAACAGTGGCCCTCTCACATAGCTCCACTAGGCAGTGCCCCACTGGCAACTTATGTGGGGGCTTAAACCCCCCATTTTCCTTCTGTAGGGCCCTAGCAGAGGTTCCTGTGAAGGCCCTGCCCCTGCAGCACAACCTCTGCCTGGATATCCAGGCATTGTTATGCATCCTCTGAAATCTAGGCAGAGGTTCTCAAACCTCAAAACTTGACTTCTGTGCACCCGTGGGCTCAACACCACATGGAAGCTGCCAAAGCTTGGGGTTTGCAAGTTCCGGATCCACAGCCCACACTAACTCATTGCCTTATCAGCATTAACCATTTCACTTAAGCAAGCGGTACCTTGGTCCCTTTTAGCCATGGCTAGAGTGGCTAGGACACAGGGCACCAAGCTTTTAGGATACACACAGAAGGGAGACCATGGGCCCAGCCCAAGAAACCCTTTTTCCCTCCTAGGCCTCCAGGCCTGTGATGGGAGGAGTTGCCTCCAAGGTCTCTGATATGCCCTGGAGACATTTTCTCCATTGTCTTGGTGATTAGCATTTGGTTCCTCATTACTTATACAAATTACTGTAACTGGCTTGAATTTTTTCTCAAAAAATGGGATTGTCTCTTCTACCACATTGTCAGACTATAAATTTTCTGAACTTTTATGCTCTGTTTCCCTTTTAAAACTGAATTATTCTAACAGCACCCAAGTCACCTGTTGAATACTTTGCCACTTAGAAATTTTTTCCATGAGATACCCTAAATCATCTCTCTCCAGTTCAAAGTTCCACAAATCTCTAGGGTAGGGGAAAAACGCCACCAGTTTCTTTGATAAAACATAGCAAGAGTCACCTTAACTGCAGTTCCCAACAAGTTTCTCCTCTCCATCTGAGACCACCTCACTGTGGATTTTATTGTCCATATCATTATCAAGATTTTGTTAAAGTGATTCAACAAGTCTCTAGGAAGCTCCAAACTTTCCCTCTTTTTCCTGTCTTCTTCTAAGACCTCCAAACTGTTCCAACCTCTGCCTGTTACCCAGTTCCAAAGTCTTTTCCACATTTTTGGGTATCTTTACAGCAGCACTCCACTCCTGGTACCAGTTTACTGTATTAGTCCATTTTCATGCTGCTGATAAAAACATACCCAAGAGTGGGTAATTTATAAAGAAAAACAGTTTAATGGGTTCACAGTTCCACGTGACTGGGAAGGCCTCACAATCATGGCCACAATCATGGCAGGGTGAAAGGCACATCTTACATGGTGGCAGGAAAGGGTGAAAGGCACATCTTACATGGTGGCAGCCAAGTGAAAACGGAAGCCACATATAAAACCATTAAATATCATCAGGCTTATTCACTACCATGAGAACAGTATGGGGGAAACCACCCTTATGATTCAATGATCTCCCACTGGATCTCTCCCATAACATGTTGGAATTATGGGAGTTACAATTCAAGATGAGATTTAGGTGGAGACACAGCCAAACTATACCAAGGTCTTTAACCCTAATTGTTAGATAGGTATTTTAAAAATATTTTATCTAAATATACAAACATACTAACTCATTGCCTTATCAGCATTAACCATTTCACTTAAGTAACATCTTTGCAATTCAGATAGCTGTCATGAAGTATGATTGATAGTTTATTTATTATTAGAATAATATTATATCTAAGAATAATTAAAGTCTCTCCACTCCTATGTTTTGCTACTCACCCATTCATCCATTCTAATTTGTGAGAACTGGTAAAGATGAGAAAAAATGTGAGTTCGTATCACCTATTATAATTTAATTACGTCCACCTGGGCTAAAATCACTATTTTTCATTAATTATCATGTGTATAATTGAGGGGCTTACATTTTTATGGTCATGTAGGTATGCATATATTGGCACGTATATTATTGTGTTTTTCAATATTTAATAATTTATATATTACATACAGATTTAAAATATACAGTATTATTTTAAGAGCATGGAATAGCAATACTTATATTTTGCTTAACCTAACCACAATTTGGGTCATATAATTATTGTCATTCTAAAGGCAAAAGAATTAGAACCAGTGCGTTGAAAATCTGTCATGTTTCTGACTACCCAGCAGGTTGCACATCTTTGGTTATAATTGGCAAATTCATAGCCTCATGGTCTTGCACACCAAAGTACAACCCAGAATTAGAAATTTCTAACAGTATTGTAGACTAGTACAAAGGCTTGTAACAGAAGAGCTTCATACCAGAAACATTCCATATTTAAGTTAGAAAATGAGCAACTTGATAAAGGCTTCATAACACCCATCATAGGTAATGATTACATTATCAGATCTTGATTGCAACAGGGATAAATAGTCTGGTATTCTGTTGATTTCAAGATTGAGTACTTGACAAGGAAATTTCTTTGGTTGGGCAACAAAAAAAGTAGTTGTATTTTCTTTGCATCATTTTTAATATATGACCTTAGGCACATTACTGAAATGTGTTTTCTGTATCTAATAATAATTTTCTGAACTGCCTAATATTCTTTTACTGAATCAATTTTTGCTTGTTCATTCAGAGTCGGCATCTGTTATTTGCAACTAAGACCCATGCATTAAACAGAAAATTCTGATGTCTGTTAAATAATTGTCTTTGCTATGAGCTATAAGGGACAGAAAATCTGACATTAGCTTTACAAATGTTCTTTTTTTTTTTTTTTTTTTTTAGCCAGTGCCCTCAGAAGTGCAGATGGAGAAGATTGTTGCATTGATTCAGTGCTCAAAGCTGACAGGCCCAAGATTTCTGCATTTCTCTTAGCCTTTTCCTGCGGGGCCATATGACAATTGTTACAGATTCAGCCATTAAGACAGAATTTCCTGCAGGAAAAGAGGTTAAAATAGATAACGCAAAGAGAAATAGGAGACAGGTGTATTAGAAACACAAAAGTTTTGCCAGTATTCCCAGCAGACTCACACTTGTGCCTAGTCGGCTCATGTTGTGTTACAGCGCCATCATAATTGCAGTACAGCCTGGTGACTACAGTTTTAAAGCTGGGTACATTGCTGTTCCAAATTAAATTGGGGATTGGTTTTTAGCAAAGGATCTAGCTTGACTACGCTATTCAGGATCTATGCATCCACATTCAGATAATATAAACTCTCTTAGCTGTTTTACCAAAATGTATTTATTTCATAAAGCAAATTGTGTATTTATAGAAAGTATCAACGGCTTGAGGAATAGGAATAATCTTTATTTTCCGGAATGACTTTTGAAACAACGTTCCTATCAACAGAACCAGCCTGTCAAAAGATGTGCTACTTCTGCTTCAATCAGAAAATTGCCGAATTAAATGTTGGCCCCTGAGTCATACTCCATTGGTCATAATCTTGGAATAGTGAAGCCACTGCTGTAATTGTTAGATCCAGAACTGCACTGCTCCAGGCCTAATGCACGGATCTCACGTTTTTTCTAAATGTCTCACTTGAACTGGTCTCAAATTCAAGTCTCATATGAACCAAATAAGATAGAAACCAAATCACAACACAAAGCCTATCTGTAAAAAAGGTTCAGAATATAGGCCAGGCGCGGTGGCTCACCCATGTAATCCCAGCACTTAGGGAGGCAGAGGTGGGCAGATCACAAGGTCAGGAGATCGTCACCATCCTGGCAACATATGAAATCCCGCCTCTACTAAAAATACAAAAAATAAGCTGGGCGTGGTGGTGTGTGCCTGTAATCCCAGCTACTCAGGAGGCTGAGGCAGGAGAATTGCTTGAACCCGGAAGGCGGAGATAGTGGTGAGCCGAGATCCTGCTACTGCACTCCAGCCTGGTGACAGATTGAGAATCCGTTTCAAAAAAATAAAAAATAAAAATATAAAGAAAAAGTTAAGAATATAATTTGTAACTTCTAAGCCTCCACATGCAGAATGGTGTATCAGAAAACTGTTGAGAAGTTTGTATGACCATATATACTACAATTAAGCAAAAATAAAATTATATTTTAGTAAATTATATTATTTAACCATTGCATTACATTTGTAAAAGATGAAATCACATTATAGTTCTTTGAAATCATGATGATTTAAAGGATAAACTAGAAAATGCTTTCTCTATTGTCAAGACCACCCAAGGTAGTTCATTCTCTCTTTAAAAAGCCATGCCTGGGTTACCAGCTCATTCTTCTGATTCATTCCCTGTCTCTTACCTTATTTCCTTCACAGCACTCTTTCTAGAGTAATTAGAAAGTGGGGAAAGTAACTATTAAATAAAGTAATTTTACTCTTTTTAAAATTTTTTGCAGCTCATTGTCAAGTAGAGCATCAACATTGAGTTCCCAACTCTGCATATGAGGTTCTGCCAAACTCTCTTCTTCCAACATTCCTTGTTTTATTCCTGAAAACACTTCCAAACATTTTATGTTCTAATACTAGACATCCTATAGTTCTCTGCACACTTCTTTGTTTCCCAAATCCATAAATTGACTTTTGGAGTTCTTTTATATTTGTCTCACATATTTTCCAAGCTAAATTTATTCACCTCTTCAGATACAGCTCTGCCATCACAGCCTATTAGATGCCTTCCCTAACATGACGGTCTTTCACTTAACTTTCTTTCTCCTCTCCTTAAGAACAGCTCCCAATACTATTTGAAAATATCTGTCACTGGCTGGGCACAATGGCTTACACCTGTAATCCCAGCACTTTGAGAAGAAAAGGTAGGTGGATAACCTGAGGTCAGGAGTTCGAGACCAGCCTGGCCAACGTGGTGAAATCCCGTCTCTACTAAAAATACAAAAATTAGCCAGGCATGGAAGCGGGTGCCTGTAGTCCCAGCTACTTGGGAGGCTGAGGCAGGAGAATCGCTTGAACCCAGGAGGCAGAGGTTGCAGTGCACCGAGATTATGCCACCGCACTCCAGCCTGGTGACAGACCGAGACTCCATCTCAAAAAAAAAAAAAAAAAAGAAAAGAAAAAGAAAATATCTGTAGTGTACCTGGTACATTTTAATTTCCTATCTAAGAAATTTGTCTTTTCTATGAGATTATGAGTTACCTGAAGATAAGATTAATAGTCACGTGTATATTCTCAGCACATTGCTCAATGCCTATTCCCTCTAGGTTGTCCATATGTGTTTATGAGAGAAAAACAAAATCCGATGAAAAAGATTATGTTTTTATATTAATATTGATTGATGGGAAAAGCTTTTATCTGAGTGTTGTTTGATTTTTTTATATGAAGATTACCTGGAATATTCTTGGTTATTAACACCAGTGGTTTTAACACAGGTAAAAATTCACTTGTACTGGGGAAAAGAAGAAGACAATGTGATGGTTTATGTGTCAACCTGACTAGGATAAAGGATGACCAGATAGCTGGTAAAACATTATTTCTACGTGTGTCTGTGAAGGTGTGTCTGGAAGGGATTTGCATTTGCATTGGTGGACTGAGGATTGTGCTGCCCAGTTTGGGTAGGCTTCATTTAATCCATTAAGGGCCTTGAATAGAACAGAAAAGTAGAGGAAGGGCAAAGTCACTTTGTCCCTCCCTTACGGAACTGGGACATCCGTCTTCTCTTGTTTTCAGACTTTGGAGCTCCTGGTTCTTGGGCCCTTGAACTCAGATGGAGATTTACATCACTGACTTCCTTTCTTAGACCCTTGAACTATGACTGAGACTTAAACCAAGACTTTCTCTTGTTCTCAGGTCTTTGGGTTTGGACTGGAACTACACCTCTGGCTTTCCTGGGTCTCTTGTAAATGTCATATTGTGAGACTCTCAGCCTTTGTAATCACATGAGCAAAAAGTGTAACTAATCACCTCATAATAAATTCATAATAAATATCTTTATATTTATATCTGTATGTTTATCGTCTATATCTTCTTTACTGGTTCTGTTTCTTTGGAGAATCCTGACTAATATACAAGACTTATTGATGTTGTTGCTGTTATTATGAGCATGAAGCTAAAGTTTATTTAAATTGCTCATATATTCTCATATCATGAAACATCAAAATTACTTAAATAAGGTGAACATGTTTTAATAAATTTTTCATAAAGTACTGTTTCTATGTCTGTAGAGGCAGAAAATGCTAAAGGATCTGAATAATTAGTCAAAAGATCAGAAATTTTCAGGACAAATATTTGACATCATTTCACACTTAGAATTTTTCTAAATGTTGGAATTATACTTTATGTAAATGGAATAGGTCTTTTACTGAGAAATATATCCTATTCAAAGAGATTATTTCCTACTTATTTACTGATACCTTTTAATTTCACTACCAGAATTCTAAGCCTTATTTACTTTTTTAGAGATGAAATAAATGTAACTACTTCTTTAATTAATGTTTTGAAGAAATAGTGCATAAATTATGGACAAAAGATGCTCTCTTGTGTGATTAGTTACACTTTTTGCAAGATTATTATTATTAGTTATTTCACAATAATTACTTGTTTTCATTAATAAGGAACATATTTTTCCATATTCTAAATTCAGCTAATAATAAAATAATAATACAATATCCATATGGAATTGTGGCTCTGAGTTGTCTTTTAGAAAATGCTCTCTAAAAAGCAGTAATGGCTCAGAAGTTTATCTACCCTAATGTTACTCTGATTAGTGTGTTTGAGAATTGATCCTTAAAATACTAATCTGGTAAGTTTCCATCTTAATAGTGCACATCTAAAAAAAAGAAAACTCAACATGTTATCGGAATAGAGAATTAGTCCATGCAGGGCAATCAGTAACCATTTTAATCTGAATATCACTCAACATTTTCTAGCAAGGACATGAATCCTGTACATATTTTTGGCCATCAAAGTTTTGGAAATAGCTCTCATTTAAGATTTTCATACGGTCTTGTAGATTTTTAAGACTGGTTGCTTTTTCTGGGCATTAGAATTCTGGACTCTGAACGCTAGGGTAAAAACCTAGTATAAATGTAATTGATTTTTTAAAGGTTTCTCTAAAGTTCAGTAGAGATTTAAAATGAAGAATTTCAAGCCTGCCTGGCTATAAATGAAATATGTTCTTTAATGTTGGAAACAAGCGCATTTTTTTTTCTTGTCAGCAGAATGTAGAAAAAAAAAGCATCGTTGAAAAATATGAAATATGACAGGTAAGTCAAGCATATTTTCATCCTTGTCTTGATGTTTTTGTCATTGGAGGTCAAAGTTCTTATGATCTTACTCCTGATTTGTTTTAAATTTGGGGGCAGGTTGGATGGGATCCAGATTAAAGAATCCCAATTGGGAATTTTGTCAATTATCCAGCTCAAATGAATTGGAGGAAAGGAAATACTTATAGACAAAGACATACACAGAGACAGAAACATATATATATACAAACACATGCACATACACATACATGCATGCACATATATGCACACATATACCCATATGTGGCTACAGTTATTGTTTATATTTATATAAAATGTATTAAAATATTAATATAAGCAGAATATGACTGATTAAAAACAGGAAAGGGATATTAAACAACAACAATAAGACTAAGTATATGTAATAATAGATAAGTATTTATCTTATTTATAATGGAAAAATAGAGAAGTTTTAAAAGGAGTGAATACTTTCACAGGAAAAATTCGGAGAATGTTAGAGTATAACATCATTCTATTTATACTATTTTTATAATTAATTTTACATTAAAGGTAGCGATTAAAAACATCATAGCTCTCATACTATCCAAGTACTACAGAATGAAATTATACTGATTTATTAGAAGTCAGAAAAATGACTGCATTTAAGTTTCTCTTTTACATGAACATTGATATCAAATAGAGAAGAATGACCTCTACTCTTGTATAGAATTTACTTTGCATAAAACATGTTCATTCAAATCTGAGTCAAGAATTCCTTTCTACAATAACACTAAAAATGCATATGCTGTTAGAATAGCGTATTTCAAAATTATCTAGCTTTTTATCTAATAAAATTTTTTTGCTTATTTTCCAGTAATATGTATGCATACTTAATGTCCGAAAGAAAGTGTTATAAAAAAAACTCATGAGTGTTAATTTGCTTTTGGTAGTACTGTTACTATATTAGATACTTTAATTAAGACTATTCTACCACCACTGCTACCACTATATAATGAGAATGATAAACAATAATGTTAGGATTTGTGGATGACTTACTATTAGATTTGCATTCTCCAAATATTTTACATGTATTATATCTAATATCAGCATTGAATTGTGTGAAAAGTTCGTTAGGTTTCAGTTTGAAATTTAGAGGTGAAAGAGATGCATCATTGTAAAATAGTATCATAAAAAATGTCTTTCCTGTTCCTTAATCCTATTGTTAATTTGACAACTAAATTTATCATAATCACTATTTATATCCACAGTTAAAAAAGAAGAAAAAAAGATTACATACCCTGCTTAAACCCGAAAAAAGATTTTTTTTTCATTTTCATAGTGCCTAAATTACTGTGTGTCTGGACAACAAATATTTTTACTGCATATATTTTCCCCCTACATAGCTCATCACAAAATTATAATTGACTTCAACTTTTTTTTCAAAAAGTATATCTCGAAGGAAAAGTAAAATTACTGTTTTTCCATATGTTGGTGAGACAAAATAACTAGATGAAACATCATATCAGTTGAAATTATGCCCTTGTATCTAGTAAATTTTCTAAAAATATTTTACTATGTGTGAATATACACAAATAAAATATTTGTGCATTTTAACTCTGTCTGTAAATTCAGAAACAATCGTAAAACATGTTTAAATATTTTCCGAATGTTAAGTCCAATTGGAAAGGGAAATTAAACTTAAAATTACGGTCCAAAATTAGTCAGAAAAACAGATAAGTTAATCAAAATACCTAATGGATTGAAAGTTACTTTAGCTGTTTCGTGTGTATTTCCCTTTATAATGTGTTGAATTGGCTAAAATTATTTTTTCTTATGAATGCATTTCTTTGGATAACCATGATAGATATGTGTTTTCATATATAATCAGATGAGCTCTTTTTTACTAAATGTTGTGAAAGCCTGAATATACCAGACAATAGTTAGTTGTGTAGTTCAATACAGTTTCAAGTATCTAAAGACTTGTATTCAATGGGTTCTTACTCCTTTTGCCTTTAACACTCTTATTTACTGCAAAGATTGTGTTTATAAGAGTGTACAATTGCTGGTTTTTATCCTTTTTTACTTCTTCACTTGAGATTAGAGAGCAAGTTAATCATTGTAAAGGAAACTGCTACTTTATCTAAAGTGCTATTCCCATATAGAAATAAATGATGTCTCTGACAGGCTTTTAGTGACAATATTTTAAGTGTCCTGCAATGGGTATGACTTTAAAGTTGTCCCATTCTGTTATCCATATTACGTTTATGTAACATTCTAGACAATATCCTATGACAGTATTGACAAAAAAAAAAAAAAAAAAAAACTTGGATCACATGATTCTGTTACCTTCCACTATGGATGAAGTAAGCCAAAAGGCACAGTTTAAAAAAAAATACAAATCCCCAAGAATAATTTTTTGGGGTGGCATTTGACAATCACTATGGCTATATATTATATCAGTGGCCCTTCTTGAGGGGAAATTTATGTTGATTAAATTTTGTACTTAAAATTCACAATTATTGACCAATCCTGAGGGATCTGCTGTTTCCTTAGTTGTTTCAAATTCTAGCGAAGGCTGTGGACTGCTAAAATGCTGTGCCTTTTTTTTCACAATTACACTGGATATCTAGAGTTTTCTTATTTACTTATTTTAAAGGAAAAATGCACTGCTAACAGAAAAAGCCTTCTTATAAGCAGGCCACAATTAAGCTTACCCAACATTTTAATTACTTAGTTTATTCACTGTTTTAATATGAACTGAATCATGATATATCTACTATCCAAGATACTTAAGAAAAATAAGATGTAAAATAAAAATATATACCCAGAATGCAAAGAAAATGAAGTCCTAAGTTCAGAGCTATATTAAAAACCCAGCATGAATGCAGTGTATATTAGAAAATTGCAAAGTATAATTAAGAAGTTGTATTGTTTTATGTACATTATAATAAAGAAAATCAGAAGCCCATTTAACTTATGAATATAAGTGAAGGATTATTGATTCAACTGAATCCTTACATATTGAGAAGTATGCGGTGAACCAGTGAGTTTAACAGTGTACAAATAAAGCATCATGATTAAGCAGCATTTATTCCAGAAACACAAGGCTCCTCTCACGTCAGAAAACCTAATAACATAAATTAGAAAATTAATGGACAACATATAGCCATACCATAATTTCAAATAATGTAAACAAATTACTTTATGAATTTCAACACTTTTTTATTACTTAAAGTATTTAGCGAATAAAGACTGGGAGAGAATTTTTTAACTTGGTTATAATTACATGCCAAAAAAGAAAATATAACAAACATTATACTTATTAGAGATACTTTTTGTTTTTTAGATACATTCTTTGAGAGCAAGAAAACAATGTCTACTAAAATTGAATTATTTGTACTGTCATTACTAGCACAACAAAGCAAAGTTTTGTGAGGATTGGAAGAGGAGGGCTGCACACTTTTTAATTAGCTAACAATATCTCAAATAGAGAAGTTAACAGTTAAGAAATAAACTAAGAAAGCAAGTAAAAGTGTTTGACAAATTTTCTAGATGAAGCATGGGCTTACAAATACTGGTAACATTATCTCTAACCAGCTAGAAAATATAAATTGTAAAAATATACCTTTCATAATATCAATAAGAACTATGTGTATAATAATTAACTTAAGCGAGAATATAGCAGACGCTTAGACAAACAAGTTTAAAATTCTAATAAAACATTGATTATAATATGAATTAATAAATACTCCAAAGTTCTAATTTAAATTGAAAAAGACTTTATTAGAAGCCTAACCCACCTAGGGAAAGGGTATTTATCTAACACCAGATACCTCTACTGTTCTCTCATATTAATTGAGGAAGGAAGAACTGTAAAACATTTGTTAATGTCAACACTTCAAGATATAGACTGGAAATTAATCATAGGACTATGAAATATTATGCAATACTAAATTACTGTCGTATCAACAAGGGTCAGATATTCTCAGGGGACTGCAACTTGAAAAGTGCTGAAAGACACAAACTCTTTCTGAAAAGGAGTTTGTAGAGACGTCCAAAGTCAAGGAGGGAGACAACAAAAAAATTACATGGCATGCCAAATGACAAAAAAGAAAACAAAAACAGTGTAAGAAGACAAAGTAAGCATGGAACCAGACTCAGATATGACATAGATTTTGGAATTATTAGCAAGATAATTTATAGTAGCTATGATTAATATGTTAAAGACTAATAGTAAATGACAGGCAAGAACAGATATGAAATATAAGTAGAGATATAGAAAAATCTAAGAATAAAAAAGGAATGTTAGAAATTAAAACAAAATAATATTTAATAGAAATGAAAGATATCTTTGATGGCCAAGGAAAGAATCAATGGAAAGGCAAAAAAATAAAAAAAGAAATAGGAGGAAAAAAAGTAGAACAGAACATTCAATAACTATGGGAAAAATCTAAAAAGATGTAACCTAAATATGGAATAATGGAATAACAAAGAGAAAAAAGAGGAACCAGAAACTTAGAAATTATCAAAATTAATACCAACAGCAAAAATTCCATCTAGGAAGCTCAGAGAATATCAAGTAGAAGTAAAAATATATATATATATACCTAGGCATGTTATATTCAAAGTGCAGAAAGCTGTTTGTGGAAATAAATGCAAAATCTTAAACAAAGCCAGAGAAAATAAACACCTTACCTAGAAAGGTAGAAGGATAGGAATTTCAGTGGGCTGCTCATCAGTAATCATGCAAGTAAGGGGGGAACGTGAAATATTTAAAGTGTTGAAAGAAAATACCAACATAAAATTAGATATCTAATTAAATTACCGTTCAAATTTGAAGAAGAAATAGTTTCCTAACAAACAAAAACTGAAGGAAATAATTGCCAACAAATCTGGTCTACAAGAAATGTTAAAATAAGTTTTTAAGGAGAAAAAAGGATAATATAAGTCAGAAAATACTTAAAGAAAAGAAGAATGCCAGTGAAGTAATGAATACAGGTAAAATAATATATATCATTTTTAATTCTTTTTTTTTTTTTTTTGAGACGGAGTCTTGCCCTGTCACCCAGGCTGGAGTGCAATAGCACAATCTCAGCTCACTGTAACCTCCGCTTCCTGAATTCAAGCGATTCTCCCACCTCAGCCTCCCAAGTAGCTGGGATTACAGGCACCCACATTCATGCCTGGCTAATTTTTGTATTTTGGCAGAGATGGGGTTTCACCATGTTGGCCAGGCTGGTCTCGAACTCCTGACCTCAGGTGATCTGCCCACCTCGGTCTCCCAAAGTGCTGGGATTATGGGCATGAGCCACTGTGCCCTGCCTATAATCTTTTATTCTTAATTGATCAAAATGATAATTGTTTGTTAATGTCATAATAGCACCAATGCAATGGGTGATAAAACATAAGAATAACCAATAGGAATGACAACAACATCATAAGTACCTCAAGAAAGAGAATGAGAATAAACATTTATGTGCAGTAATATAAGTGGACTTATGTTCATTTAAATTTGTATTGGAACCTCTTAAGAAGCTACTAAACAAAGTTTTTAAATGAAGAGAAAATTGATATCACAGTAGGGAAGATGTAATAGAATCATATAAAATACTAAATTCATGCCAGCAAAGGCCAAAATAGATCAGGGGAAAGGAGAAAGAAAGAAAAAATGCCAGAAATAGAAAACTGTTTCAAACATGGCAAATATTAATCCATTGATATTAATAATCACTTCAAATGTCAATGGTGAGCACATCAATTAAATGCCACAGAATGTCAGGTTACCTTATAAAAAAAAAAGACCAACTGTATGTTGTCTATAAAAATCCAACTAATAAATAAACACTAGGATGGAGAAATATATAGACTGCTAACACTAATCAAAATAAACCTGTAGTTATATTAATTTTATAAAAATCAAACCCTATAAACTGAAAACATATGAGTGTAAAAGAGGGGCATTAAATAATTATAAATAGGTCACTTCTCCAAAAAGATATATTAATCCTAAGCAAGTATGCAGCTAACAACAGAGCTTCAAATTACTGTTCAGCGTCAAAACTGATAGGAGAAATAGACATATCCACTATGGTAGCCAAAGATTTCAACATCCTTTTATCAGTAATTTGTAAGACAAGCAGGCAGAAAATTGGTAAAGCTAGAGCTGACCTGAATAACTATGTCAATCTACCTATATAACTGATATACAACATTAAACAACAGCAAAATACACATTCTTCTCAAGCTCACACTAAATATTCACCAATATAGAGGGCATAAAACACATGTTAACAAATTTTAAGTAATAAAAAGCTGTAAAGTGTGTCAGAACATATAATTAAACTAAAAATCAGTATCAGGAAAATAGCTGGAACATTCCTCAAATATTGGTAAAGTAAATAACATTTCTAAATAGCAACGGTTTAAGAAGTCTCAAAGTTAACAAGTATTTTAGATTAGATGTATATAAAACTATAATATATCAAAATTGTGAAATGCAGTGATAGCAGTAATTACAGGAAAAATTAAGGCACTTAAGCACTTACATTAGATAAGAAGAAAGATCTAAAATGAATAATAAAAGATTTACCTTAGGCTAAAAGAAGTTAACTCTAAAACAAGCAAAAGAAAATAAATGATTCAATTAAAGTAGAAATCAATGAAAATAAAAACAAAAAAATAGAGAACATTAATAAAACTAAAAGATGGTTCGTTCAAAAGATCAAAAAAATAAATAAACATCTAGCCAAGATAACAAAGAATAGAAAGGAATACAAATATTAATATCAGAAATTAAAGAGGAGTAATGATTAATGATCTTATGGATGTTAAGAGGATGATAGAGGAATGGTACAAACCACTCTAATTTCATAAATTTGATGAATTAGATGAAATGTATGAATTTCATGAAGACGTGAACTAGCAACCACACACAAAAATAAACATATAACACGAATACAACTGTGTATATATATATACATAAAATTAATAACCTTCCCCCCTAAAAAAAGTACCAGGCATAGTTTATTTCACTGGTGAATTCTACCAAACAATTAATGAATAAACAATATAAATTCTTTACAATCTGCTCAGAAAATGGGAGCAGAGGAAACACTTCTTATTTTTTTCAGAACAGCATTCCCTTAATACTGAGGAGAGAGGCCATTTCTCTTACTGCCTCCTGTCTCTGAAGACGAAGAGGAAGTAAAAGCTGAAAAACAACAGGAATGAAGTCAGTGGCAAGACCAACCAGTGCCACTGATCAGGCCTGAAGTTAAAGATTAACCCCCCCCACACTCTAACCACATGTGTTACCTATAGATCACTTGCTCAATCTGTCACGACCCTTTCATGTGGACACCCTTAGAGTTGTAAGCCCTTAAAAGGGCCAGGAACTTTTTCTTTGGAGAGCTTGGTTCTTGAGACGCAAGTCTGCCAATGCTCCCAGCCGAATAAAGCCTCTTCCTTCTTTAACCTGGTGTCTGAGGGGTTTTGTCTGTGGCTCGTTCTGCTATAATACCAAAACAGATAAATATATTATAAAAAATAAAATCTACACATTTTACACATTAATATTTTCATGAACAGGCTTGCAAATATTTTTAACAAAATATTATCAACTTTATCTAAAAAAGCATAAACAGCATTATTCACCAAGACCATGTGTAATTTATTTCAGGTATGCAAGGCAGCTTCAACATTTGAAAATCAATATATATTATTTATTACATTAATTGCTTTTCTAACATTGCTTTTCTTTTTTCGTTCTTTTTTTTTTTTTTTTTTTGACATGCAGTCTCACTCTAGCTCAAGCTGGAGTGCAGTGGTGCAATCTTGTCTCACTGCAACCTCTGCCTTTGGGGATCAAGCAATTCTCATGCTTCAGCCTCCCAAGCAGCTGGGACTACAGGCCTGGGCCACCACGCCCAGCTAATTTTTTTGTATTTTAGTAGAGATGGGGTTTCACCATGTTGCCCAGGGTGCTCTTGAACTCCTGAGCTCAGGTGATCCGCCCGCCTCAGCCTCCCAAAGTGCTGGGATTACAGGGGTGAGCCACCGCCCTCAGCCTAACATTGCTTTTCAATGTTACTAAGATTAGAATTTTAAATACATAATTATAGAATTAATAAATACATCCATAGATATAAATCTAACAAAATGTGGAAAACTACAAAACTCTGGTGAGGGAAATAAAAGAAAATCTAAATAAATGGGACATAGTCCATGAACATGGATTAGAAGAACTGATATTATTAAAAATGTCAATTCTTTCAAATTTTACCTATGAATTCAATATAATCCCAAATAAATCTATGAATTCAATATAGTCCCTATCCCAGGAAATTATTTTGTAGACATTCAAAACAAACTGATTCTAAAATTTATATAGACAGACATAAGGCCTAGAAGCAACAAAATATTGAAGAAAACAGACAAAGTTCAAGAGTTCACACTACCAGGTTTCATAACTTACTACAAAGCTATGGTAATGAAAACAGTATGGTATTAGCAAAGAAACAGATACAGAGATGAATGTAACAGAAGACAGAACCAAAAAACAGGTTCACAACAAAATTGTCAACAAAAATATAGTCGCTGACATAGGAGCAAAGGCAATTCAATAGAAAAAATATAGTACTCAAAAACTGGTGCTGGAATAATTGAACATCCATATGTAAAATTGAACTTAGGCAAAAAAAATTATAATTTTCTAAGAAGTTAAGTCAAAAAGATTACAGAACTAAATGTGAAATGCAAAACTATAAAACATCCAGAATAAAATATGGGATATGATTTGTTACCTCAGGTTTGGTGATGAGTTTTCAGATAAAACACCAAAAGCACAATTCATTAAGCAAAAAAATTGAAACGTTAGATTTTATTAAAGTTTAAAAACTTTTGCTGAGCAAAAGACACTCTTAAGAGAATGAAAAGACAAACCATAGACTCAGAGCAAATATTGGAAATAATATTTGATGAAGAATTGTATTAAAAATATAAAACAAAGCCTTAAAATTAAACAATGAGACAAATAGCACAATTAATATGTGAGCAAAATATATGCCCATTTATGATTTCAACATATAAGTTGCCAAAGAAGGTATACAGATGACAAATATACAAATGAAAAGATGTTCATCAGCGTTTCTAATTAGGGAATTGCAAATTAAAACAATGATATGCCTTTACACTCCTATGAGAATAGCTTTAAGATCCCAAGCCTGGCAATACATATTGATGGTGAGGATACAGAGCAACCAAAGCTCTCCTTCATTCTGGTGGGAATGCAAAGTAGTACAGTAACTTTGGAAAACAGCTGGGCAATTTCTTACAAAGGTAAACAGTCTCACCATGCAATTGCATATAATTACACTTCCAGATAGTCACATAAATGATTTGAAAAGTTATGCTCACACAAAAACCTGCATGAAAACGTTTATAGCAACTCTATCCAGCCCCTTTCCCACCCACCGCCTGCAAATTGGAAGCAACCAAAAGGCCCTTCAATAGGTCAAAGAACAAATGGTTCTATTCATACAATTGAATATTATTCACTGACAAAAAAAATAGAGCTATCAATTTCTGAAGCAACATGAATGAATGTTAAAACAATTGATAAGTGAAGGAAGCCAGTCTGAAAAGAATATGTATGATTCCAGTTATACATCATTCTGGAAAACACAAAAGCTAAAAGATAATGCTTGCTAGTGGTATAAATGGAGAAGGTAGAGAGAGGAGATTGAGTTAATAAAACAAAGAGATTTTTGAGGGTGGTGAATTTATTATGATACTGTATTTTTTCATTTTTGTAAATGAAATTATGAATGTGTGAAAACCCATAGAATTTTACAGTATAAAGAAGAAACCATAATCAATTATAATAAAATTTATTTAGAAAATTAGGAGATCCAGGAGTAAAGGTGAAATGTGAAAAAAATGTAACTTATTGCAAAAGTACAAAATCTTATTTGAGGAGTGAGGATTGCAAGGAAAATAAAATGTTATTTTATTTATTTATTTATTTAAGACTGGGTCTCACTTCGTCACCAGGCTGGAGTGCTGTTGCGTGACCTCAGCTCACTGCAACCTCCGCCTCCCAGGTTCAAGCGATTCTCCCGCTTCAGCCTCCTGAGTAGCTGGCACTACAGGCATGTACCACCACGCCCAGCTAATTTTTGTATTTTTAGTAGAGACAGAGTTTTACCATGTTGGCCAGGATGGTCTCGATCTCTTGACCTCATGTTCCACCAGCCTCGGCCTCCCAAAGTGCTTGGATTACTGGAGTGAGCTAGCGTGCCTGGTCTATGCTACTTTAAAAGTGAGTGGACTGTGGACTCTGTAAAACTAAAGGCAAAGGAAGCTGTATTGTTCACCAAACTCTAGTTGATATTGTTTCCCATAGGAGGAGGGTTTATCAGTTTTGAAATATCTATACTGGTATTGAAGTAAATGGATGGTGGATGGCGGGAGACAGGTTCCTCAGTACTGGAATGACAAGTTACAGATAAACAAGGAAGCTAGAAGGATCCATGTGGTGATGGATTAGAGTTAGAGGTATCAGAATAAATTCATGTTTAACTGAATGTAGATACAGATGGAAACACATAGTAATATTTATATATGTGCATATACGTCTATTGTGATACACAAATGTATTTCCTAGCTCTGTCAGCTGAAAGTTCCTAGAAGCAATGACAAAGAATATTAATGTGAACACATAATAACACCTAGATCTTGTTTCTAATACTTTTCTTCAATAAAAGGAACCAGGTCTTTTGCATGAAACAGCTGACTCAAGGATGGTGCAAGAAAAAAAAATGAACCTGAAATATTTTGCAGGGCCAGAAATTGAGAAAAAAAATAAACAAAATGATGGGGCATGTTAAAAAGACAGAGGAGCCAACTGAAAAAGCTTCCAATGCCTCCAATCAGAACAATTGGAGCAAAAATGTAGTAGTGTAGTGTATAGGTCTGTATCTTTACAAAGTAAAAAATAAATATTTTTAAGTCCATACTTATAAAAGTAAACGGTTGTAGAAATCAAACTATGTGGAAATCAGTGTGTATTTTTGCAGAAGAATTAAAAAAATTTATATAGATGCTCTAGACTCAAAGTGCAGCATAACCTCCCATTCCCTAATTGTGGGCTGCATATAATGACCTCCTTCCAAAGTGCACAATAGGGAAAGGGGCAAAACAAAGTAACGGTGGAAAAACCTACCAAACTCTAGTTCTACTAAGTAATGAAGCTCAATAGAAACAGTGATAAGTCATATTGATGGCTTATCAACAATAACAATAGATAAAGTTCTATTGTCACATTATATCAAGGGTGAATGTTACAAAATTTCTGACCAGGATTCAAAACTGTTCAGAATATAAAGGAAGAAAAATCTAAGACAGTGTCACAGCCAGGAGAAATCTAGCAAAACATGGCTAATACTGTGATAAACAATCTTGCATGAGGTCCTTAAACAGAAAAAAAACGATATTGGGTGAAAATTAAGGAAATTTGAATAAATATGAACTTTATTAATAAACTGTCAACATCTATTCATTAAACTCACCATAAAAATGCACCATAGAAAACTAAGATGTTAACAATAGGAGAAACAAGGTGTGGAGGTATATGGAGACTCTGTTCTACCTTCACAAATTTTCTGTAAATGTAAAACTATCCTAAATACGATGTTTATTTAAAAAAAATAAGAAGACAGAATACTAAATTGAACAAAAGATAAGCTACCTAAACAGGGAAATTATAGAAAATAAAACCCAAAATACTAATTGGGTTGTGAGTAGATGTGTGTATTTCTTACCAATTGTAGAACTGAAAATTGAAATTATGGTAAGTTGTCATTTTAAACATTTAGATTGGCAAGAATAAATGGATGGTAGGGAGCATTGATGGTCTCTTGGGAAGTAGGAACCATCCAATTGGTGAAAGCGCATATGGTGTGGCCATTCAAGAATGTTACCTGGCAGTATTTAGACAAATTAAGTATACACATCAACAAGATGACATTTCCACTTCTCATGGGTATGTCTCTCTCCAAAAAAGCAAAACAAAAATCCTTTTACATTCTTGCAAGTAGACACATACAAGGGTGCCCATTGCAAGATTGTCTGTAGTGACAGAAAGGCAGGTGTAAGAATCTTGGAATGTAAGAGCCAGTTGGATGTGCAATAGTAAGTACTAGATATACATATAGCGACAATAGAACATACTCATGCTAACACTGATATAATGAGAAACTGGATTGAGGGCAATAGCAAAACGATAAGACCTAAAAAACACTTTATCGTGTTTGTGAAAACCATAAGTGTACATGATAGATTGCACTGAGTTAAAATTAAGAACGAGCCTTCATCAAATGACATCAAGTTACCCATATTTTCAGCATATTCTATTAACAAAATAATTTGCCGTTTATAAATTTGGGGATGAAAACTGCTAGCTATATAGTAAAACAAAGTAACATGAGAAATGTTTGTTTTCTGCACACATGCTAATTTATAAATGCGAATTTTATAAAATAAATTATAAATGCACTTTTTAATATCCCTTCATGCAATTTAAACTGATACTCTATCTTTTGTGAAAGAGAGGCAGCAAATTCTTGCATTTTATTGAAGGCTCACTAAAGTTCCTAGCTGTGACCACTTCAATGATGATTTGTTAAGGACTTCTGCATTTTAAGGCTGAAACTCATCTGGTTTAAGGTTAAGCTGACTAGGGCGTAAATTTGCAACAAGAGAAGCATGGTATCATACACAAATTTTAAGAGTCCATGTGAGTCACAGCAGACAGAACCATCCTTCTAAATTATATACTTCTCACTGTCAACATTTGTGTTTTTATTCCTTCTTTTTTTTCTATTTAAAATAAAAACTCAGTGATCTTCTGCCAGTGAAGTAGCAAAGGAAATATATATGAGTGAATGGCAAATACTTAAGTAAAAGAAAACTAATGTGAGATGGAATTTGCATTCTAGTCATTGGGGTGGTATATAATCGTGTACTGTACTCAGTTAAATGAGTCTGTTGTCTGGCTGTAATGAATATCCACATCCATCCTAACAGCTAATGAGGAATAAATGACTTATTATCCATGAATGTCTGTGTCTAAATAGCTCTGCAACAAAAACAGAATATTAAAATGTGTAGCTAAAATAAATCTTAAATGATAATGAACTCACTTAGATTATTAATTAATTTTTAAAGTATCAATAGGTTCACTGCTTTAGAACAAATTCAGCAATGACATAAGTTCAAACACAATGACAGGCTCAAAGTCTGAATTTAAAATAGATTTGAATGTATATGTACTCATGCTAATATCTATGTATGTATGCATATATCTGCATATATATTTAAACATATGTATATATATATACATATATACAAATAAACACACTAGGACATGCTAAGATACAAAAATATACACATTTAAAGGAAAACTGTCTTGTGTAAGATATATTTGTCACTTTAAAAATAATAACATTTAATTAAACTTACTTACCCAAAGTGCAACAATTCATATTTAATACACTCATTTATGAGTAATAAATTTAGTTTTAAAAGGAAATAATGCCATGTTAAAACTATTTTTGATAGGCTTAACATTTATGCATAATTTTTGAAATAACAGGGGCATATTTTTTGTGGTAAAACTAAAAAGGAATATCTTTTAGATTATACTGTTTCCGGTTTATTAAAGTGTAATTCACCAAAAAAAATGTATATATTTAAGGCACACTATGTGATTTTTTGACACATATATATTGTGAAATAATTACCATAATCAAGCTAATTAATATGTCCACACATTACATTATTACCTTTTTTGTGTGTATGTGATGAGAATATTTAAGATCTACTCCTTTAGCCAATGCCAAGCATAGTACATTTTATTAACTGTAGTCATCATGCTGTGTATGAGGCCTCCAGAACTTGTTCATCTTATAACTAAAGTTTTTACTCTGGCTAACATCTCCCCATTTTATCCCACCCCTGACCCCCTGTAATCACCCTTCTATTCTGTTTCTATAAAATCAGCTTTTTAACATTCCACATATAAGTGAAATTATGCAGTATTTGTCTTTCTATGTCTGGCTTACTTGACTTAACACAATGTCTTCTAGTTTCATCAATGTTGTTGCATATGGCAGGATTTTTAATTTTTTCCCCTTTATTTCTTCTAAAAAACATCAGGGCACATGTGCAGAACGTGCAGGTTTGTTACATAGGGATACCTGTCCCATCCCGCATGTCCTCTAAGTTCTCTCCCCTCACTCCTTACCCCCAACAAGCCCTGGTGTGTGTTGTTCCCCTCTCTGTGTCCATGGGTTCTCAGTGTTCAACTATCACTTACGAGTGAGAACATGCGGTGTTTGATTTTCTGTTCCTGTGTTAGTTTTCTGTGAATGATGGCCTCCAGATTCATCCATGCCCCTGCAAAGGATATGATTTCATTCCTTTTTATGGATGCATAGTATTCCATGGTGTATATGTGCCACATTTTCTTTATCCAGTCTATCATTGATGGGAATCTGTGTTGGTTCCATGTCTTTGCTATTGTAAATAGTGCTGTAATAAACATACATGTGTATGTGTCTTTATAGTAGAATAATTTATATTCCTTTGGGTATATACCCAGTATAGGGATTGCTGGGTCAAATGATGTTTCTGGTTCTAGATCTCTGAGGAATCACCACACTGTCTTCCAGAAAGGTTGAACTAATTCACATTCCCACCAACAGTGTAAAAGAGTTCCTATTTCTCCCCAGCCTCACCAGCACCTATTGATTCCTGACCTTTTAATAATCACCATTCTGACTGGTGTGAGATGATATCTCATTGTGGTTTTGATTTGCATTTCTCTGATGATCAGTGATGTTGAGTTTTTTTTCATGGGCTTGTTAGCCACGTAAATGTCTTTCTTTTTTGAGAAGTGTCTGTTCATATCCATTGCTCACTTTTTGATGGGGTTGTCTTTTTCCTTAAATATGTTTAAGTTCTTTGCAAATTCTGGATATTAGGCCTTTGTCAGATGGGTAGATTGCAAAACTTTTTTCCCATTCTGTATGTTTCCTGTTCACTCTGATGATAGTTTCTTTTGAGTGCAGAAGCTCTTTAATTGAATTAGATCTTATTTGTCAATTTTCGCTTTAGTTGCAATTGCGTTTGGCATTTTTGTCATGAAGTTTTTGCCCATGCCTATTTCCTGAATGGTATTGCCTAGGTTTTCTTCTAAGCCTTTTATATTTTTGGGTTTTACATTTAAGTCTTCAATCCATCTTGAATTAATTTTTGTATATGGTATAAGAAACGGGTCCAGGATCAGTTTTCCATATACGGCTAGCCAATTTTCCCAGCACCATTTACTGAATAGAAGATCCTTTCCCCATTGCTTGTTTTTGCCAGGTTTGTTGAAGATCAGATGCTTGTAGATGTGAGATGTTATTTCTGAGGTCTCTGTTCTGCTCCGTTGGTCTACATTTCTGTTTTGGTACCAGTATCATGCTATTTTGGTTAGTGTAGCCTTGTAGTATAGTTTGAAGTGAGGTAACACGATGCCTCCAGCTTTGTTCTTTTTGCTTAGGATTGTCTTGGCTGTACAGGGTCTTCTTTGATTCCATGTGAAATTTAAAACATTTTTTTCTCATTCTGTGAAACACGTCAATGGTAGTTTAATGGGAATAGCATTGAATCTGTAAATTACTTTAGGCAGTATGGCCATTTTCATGATATTGATTCTTCCTATCTGTGAGGATGGAATGCTTTTCCATTTGTGTCCTCTCTTACTTCCTTGAGCAATGGTTTGTAGTTTTCTTTGAAGAGCTCCTTCACATTCCTTATTAGCTACATTCCTTGGTATTTGATTCTCTTTGTAGTGATTCTGAATGGGATTTCATTCATGATTAGGCTCTCTGCTGGCCTATTATTGGTGTAAAGAAATGCTTGTGATTTTTGCACATTGATTTTGTATCCTGAGACTTTGCTGAAATAACTTACCAGTTCAAGAAGTTTTTGGGCTGAGATGATGGGGTTTTGTTAATATAAAATCATGTCATCGCAAAAAGAGACAACTTGACTTCCTCTCTTCCTGTTAGAATATGCTTTATTTCTTTCTCTTGCCCAATTGCCCTGGCCACAACTTCCAATATTATATTGAATAGGAGTGGTGAGAGAGGGCCCCCTTGTCTTGTACTGGTTTTCAAAGGGTATGCTTCCAGCTTTTTGCCCATTCAATATGATATTGGCTGTGGGTTTGTCACAAACAGTTCTTATTATTTTGAGATATGTTCCATCAATACCTAGTTTATTGAGAGCTTTTAACATGAAGGGATGCTGAATGTTATCAAAGGTCTTTTCTGCATCTATTGAGATAATCATGTGGTTTTTGTCTTTGGTTCTGTTTATGTGATTGATTGCATTTATTGATTTGCATATGTTGAACCAGCCTTGCATCCCAGGGATGAAGCCCACTTGATCGTGGTGGATAAGTTTTTTGTTGTGCTGCTGGATTCGGTTTGTCAGTATTTTATTGAGGATTTTCGCATTGATGTTCATCAGGGATATTGGCCTGAAGTTTTCTTTTTTTGTTGTGTCTCCTTTCGGTTTTGGTATCAAGATGATTCTGGCTTCATAAAATGAGTTAGGGAGGAATCCCTCCATTTCAATTGTTTGGAATAGTTTCAGAAGACATGGTACCAGCTCCTCTTTGTATTTCTGGTAGAATTCAGCTATGAATCCATCTGGTCCTGGACTTATTTTGGTTGGTAGGCTATTAACTACTGCCTCAGTTATAAGGCTTGTTATCAGTCTATTCAAAGAGCTGACTTCTTCCTCATTTAGTCTTGGTAGGGTGTATGCTTCCAGGAATTTATCTATTTCTTAGATTTTCTACTTTATTTGCATAGAGGTGTTTATAGTATTCTTGGATGGTTGTTTGTATTTCTGTGGGGTCAGTAGTGATATCCCCTTTATCATTTTTTATTGTCTCAATTTATTCTTCTCTCTCATCTTTATTCATCTAACTGGCAGTCTATTTTGTTATTTCAAAATAACACTTCCTGGATTCATTGATTTTTTTGGAGGGTTTTCTGTGTTTCTATCTCCGTGAATTCTCCCCTGATCTTAGTTGTTTCTTGTCTTCTTCTAGCTTTTGAATTAGTTTGTTCTTGCCTCGGTAGCTCTTTTAATTGTGATATTAGGTTGTTGATTTAAGATTTTTGTAGCTATCTGGTTTGGGCATTTAGTGCTACAAATTTCCCTCTTGACATTTGTTTAGCTGTGTCCCAGAGATTCTGGCACATAATCTCTTTGTTCTCATTGGTTTCAAAGAACTTATCAATTTCTGCCCTAATTTCATTATTTACCCAAGAGTCATTCAGGTTCAGGTTGTTCAATTTCCATGAAGTTGTGTGGTTTTGAGTGAATTTCCTAATCCTGAGTTCTAATTTGATTGCACTGTGGTCTCAGAGACTGTTATGATTACAGTTCTTTTGCATTTGCTGAGGAGTGTGTTACTTCCAATTATGTGGTCGATTTTAGAATAAGTGCCATGTGGCACTGAGAAGAATGCATATGCTGTTGATTTGGGGTAGAGAGTTCCATAGACATCTACTAGGTCCACTTGATCCAGAGCTGAGTTCAAATCCTGAATATCCTTGTTAATTTTCTGTCTCGTTAATCTGTCTAATAGTGACAGTGCCATGTTAAAGTCTCCTACTATTATTATGTGGGAGTCTAAGTCTCTTTGTATGTCTCTAAGAACTTGTTTTATGAATCCGAGTGCTCCTGTATTGGGTGCATATATACTCAGAATAGTTAGCTCTTCTTGTTGAATTGTTCCCTTTATCCTTATGGAATGCTCTTCTTTGTCTTTTTGGATCTTTGTTTCTTTAAAATCAGAGGCTAGATTGCAATCCCTGCTTTTTTTTTTTTTTTTTTTTTTTTTTTTTTTTTTTTTTTTGCTTTCCACTTGCTTGGTAAATTTTCTTCCATCCCTTTATTTTGAGTCTCTATGTGTCTTTGCACTTAAGGTGGGTACCCTGAATACAGCACACCAATGGGTCTTGACTTCTTATCCAGTTGGTCAGTCTGTGTCTTTTAATTGGGGCATGTAGCCCATTTACATTTAAGGTTAGTATTGTTATGTGTGAATTTGATCTTGTTATCATAATGTTATTTGGTTATTTTGCACACTAGCTGACACAGTTTCTTTGTAGTGTCATTGGTCTTTATATTTTGATGTGTTTTTGCAGTGGCTGGTACTGGTTTTTCCTTTCCATGTTTAGTGCTTCCTTCAGGAGCTCTTACAGGGCAGGCTTGGTGGTAATGAAATCCTTCAACATTTGCTTGTCTGGAAATAATTTTATTTCTCCTTTGCTTCTGAAGCTTAGTTTGGCTGGATGTGAAATTCTGGGCTGAAAATTCTTTTCTTTAAGAATGTCGATTATTGGTTCCCAATCTCTTCTGGCTTGTAGTTTCTTCTGAGAGTTGTGCTGTTAGTCTGATGGGCTTCCCTTTGTAGGTAGCCTGGCCTTTCTCTCTGGCTGTCCTTAATGGTTTTTCCCTCATTTCAACCTTGGAGAATCTGATGATTGTGTGTCTTGCGGTTGATCTTCTCATAGAGTATCTTAATGGTGTTCTATTTCCTGAATTTGCATGTTGGCCTGTCTTGTTGCTAGGTTGGGGAAGTTCTCCTAGATAATATCCTGAAGTGTGTTTTCCAGCTTGTTTCCATTCTCCCTGTCTCCTTCTGGTACTCCAGTCAATCATAGGTTCAGTCTTTTTATGAAGTCCCATATTTCTTGGAAGCTTTGTTCATTCATTTTCATTGTTTTTTCCCTATTCTTGTCTTTGTGTCTATTTCAGTAAGGTGGTCTTCAGACTCTGATATCCTTTCTTCTGCTTGGTTGATTCAGCTGTTGATACTTGTGTATGCTTCACAAACTTCTTGTGCTGTGTTTTTCGGTTTCATCAGGTCGTTTATGTTCCTCTCTAAACTGGTTATTTTAGTTAGCAATTCCTCTAACCTTTTACCAAGGTTCGTAGCTTCTTTGTATTAGGTTAGAACATGCTTTTTTAACTCATCCTAGTTTTTTATTACCCATCTTCTGAAGCCTACTTCCGTCAATTTGTCCATCTGATCCTCTATCCGTTTCTGGGCCCTTGATGGACAGACATTGTGATCTTTGGAGGAGAAGAGGCACTATGGCCTTTTGTATTTTCAGCAGTTTTTTTCACTGATTCTTTCTCATCTACCTGAGTTTGTCTAGTTTCTGTCTTTGAGGCTGCTGACCTTTGGATGGGTTTTTTGTGGGGACCTTTTTGTTGTTGTTGTTGTTGTTGTTGTTGTTGTTGATGATGCTGTTGTTGCTTTCTGCTTGTTTTTCTTTCAATAGGCAGGTCCCTATTCTGTAGGGCTGCTGCAGTTTGCTGGTGGTACGCTTCAGGCCTTATTCATCTGATTCACTCCCACGCTTGGAGATGTCACTCAAGGAAGCTGGAGAGCAGCAAAGATGAGTGCCTCCTCCTTCTTCTGGGACTTCCGACCTTGACAGGCACCAACCTAGTAGGATCACTTTTGTATAGAGTGTCTGAAAACTCTGTTGGAAGATATCACCCAGTTGGGTGTCATAGGGAGCAGGGCCCATTTAAAGAAGCACTTTGTCCCTTGGTGGAGACGGTGTGTTTTGCTGGGGGGAAACCCACTCCTCTGGGCTGCCTGGATTCCTCAGAACTACCAGGAGGAAAGGCTAAGTCTGCTGGTCCACAGCGACTGTGGCCACCCCTACTCCTAGGGGCTCAGGCCCAGGGAGATCCGAATTCTGTCCCTGAGCCTCTGGCTGGAGTTACCGGAGATCCTGCAGGGATGCCCCACCCACTGAGGAAGGATGGGTCAGAGTTAGACCTGAAGAGGCATTCTGGCCGCTGACTGCCACAGCTGGCATGTTAGGCTGTGGGGACATGTCTTAAGACCAAGCCGTCCAACATCCCTGTCTCCAGCAGGGGAAAAGCACAGCCTGAGCTATAGAAATGGGTGTCGCCCCCTCCCCCACCCAGGGAGCTTAGCGTGTTAGGCAGTTACCAGTCCCAGTGCTGGCTGCTGCCCCTTCCTCAAAGAGTTCAAATGGCTTAGAGAGCAGGCAGCTGCAGGCAGTGCTGGTCGCCCCACCCCCTCCCCACTGCTGGGAGTTCAGTAAGCTTAAGCAGATTCCAGCTGAGAAGCTGTAAGAATCTGCATGATTCCTGGTTGGGGCACTAGGCACTGGTAGCATGAGTTCATGAGTGGTATCTTCTGATCCGTGGGTTGCACAGTTCTGTGGAAAAAGCACAGTTTCCACGGGTAGGTAGAGCACTCACTCGTTGCCTCCCTTGGCTGCAGAGAGGGGGTTTCCCTTCCCCATGTGGCTCTCAGGTGGGTCGCAGCACCACATGTCCTTCCTTCTCTCTGTGGGTCATGCCAGCCTTCTAGTCAATTTTGCCAGTGAGGATTCACATGCTTATTATGTTTTTTTTCAATGGAAACCTCTGAAGGCAGCCATCTTGCCTACCCCCCCAATTTTTTACATTTTTATGGCTGAACAATATTTCATTATATATACATATATGTATGCAATATATACAAAATGCCATAAATATATTCATATATACAAAATATATGTGATATTCATACATCACATTAATATATTACATATTCTTTATTGATTTAGCCACTGGCAGACACTTGAGTTGTCCACATGTTGGCTTTTGTGAATAACACTGAAATGAACGTGGGAGTGCAGATATCTATGAGATACCAATTTGTCTCCCTTTATATATATATACACACACACACGATATCTATGATATCTATTATATATATAAAACTTGTGTGTCTGTGTATATATACCGCAAAGTGGCAATGATGGATTCCTACTTTTAATTTTTTGAAGAAGCTCTGTACTTTTTTTCCGTAATGGCCGTGCTAATTTATAGTCCCACTAACAGTGCACAAGGGTTCCCTTTTCTGCATGTCCTTGCTAATACTTATTAGCTTTTGAATTTTAGATAATAGCCATCCTAACAGGTGTAGCCTTATGTGGCTAATAGAATGAGCACTAGATTTCAGCTGCTTCCTGCCACACATAGTAGGGCAACAATAAATTAATGAATGACAATTGAGCATTTGAGCAAGCTTACGGCAGTTAAAATTTGATTTTAGTTTTCTGGCATCTATTCCTGGAGAGGACAGTAATATTCTATCTTATAGAAAGAAGGCCAACCTATATCAATAATGCATATTCCAAATTGTCACTATGATTTATTTCATGGCTATATGACTGTAATATCAGAAATATAGGTGCCTGTGGCTTTCCGTAGCTGATTATTTTCAAGATTAATTACATTTGAAGACAAGTTTGGCAGACTACTGTATATTTGGATTTAGTTCAAAGTGATCTCATGCTCTTTTTGTCAAGTGTCAGTATTTTAAAATATCTTTAATTCAATGCAAATATCGCATGGGGGTTAGCAGATAAATTAACATTGATTTTTCTTCCTGAAATGTGCTAAAACTATGCTAGGAAAATATCAAAGACATGTTTTTGTGTTGATACAATTAATGATTAAAGGAAAATATCTCAGAAGTATGTTTTAATGAAAGAAACAATTGAAATTTGTTGAAGAGTCTAGAAAACATAATGACTTTAGCCATGAATTTTTTGCAGGGGTAGAGAGGTAAAAATGACATACTGGCATATAAGACACACCATATTTTTTTCTAATTTTCTACCTGATAATAACAGCTATTGATATGCATAGATTTGACCGGTAATTCTAAGATCCTTTGTAGCATGCTCAAATTTTTTGTCATCCAGTTTTCACATTATTTGAATTCTCATTTTAAAAAGTAAAATGTATTTAAAAATTAGATTATTACCAGGAATATCTGAAAATTGTAACACTCTGAAACTGAAAACAGAACCAAAAGTCAAAACAGAAATAGTAATCCAGGAAAAATCCAGGGATCACAAGTTAGGGAGAGATATTTAAGAATCATATTTACAGGTCAGGTGCAGTGGTTCACGCCTGTAATCCCAGCACTTTGGGAGGCTGAGACAGGCAGATCACGAGGTCAGGAGTTCAAGACCAGCCTGACAATATGGTGAAACCCCATCTCTACTAAAAATACAAAAATTAGCCAGGCATGGTGGGACGCACCTGTAGTCTCAGCTACTCAGGAGGCTGAGGCAGAAGAATCACTTGAACCTGGGAGGCTGAAATTGCAGTGAGCCGAGATCGTGCCACTGCACTCCAGCCTGGGCAACAGAGCGAGAGTCTGTCTCAAAAAATAAATAAATAAATGACAAATAAGAAAAAATAAAAAATAAAGAATCAAATTTACATTCATTGTTGATTGTTAAAGATAAATTGCTGATTGTCGACCAGGAATAAGCAATTCTTTGTAATTATTATTTGTGTTTCTACTTTTTTTATTCTAAAGCTCACTATTGAGGTGTCCTATCTAATCTATTTAATCATTTTTTTTTTACAAATAGAATTAAAATCAAGAAAAGTCTAGAGTTTTGGATAGTCTCACCATTTAGCATGGCACAAAAACTGACGTAAATCTGCCTTAGTCTTATTTTATGGGGCCTATCATCTATCTTAGCATGGCACAAAAACGGATGTAAATCTACCTTAGTCTTATTCTATGTTGTCTATCATCTATCTTCCCCTACATATACTATGTTTCGGCCACCTAACATATTTGTCATCTGTAGCCAACCCTTAATTTCTTAAAAAAAATTGATATTTCATATACAGTTCTTTATTTTCTCACTTTTCCAGATTCAACTGAAATGTCACTTTCTCCTTATGCCTAAGCTTCTTTTGAAATAGGAGCCACAGATTATCTGTATATCTTTAAAACTGTTCAATGCTTCATGTAGCATATTGATTCTCATTTTATAAAAGCAGTCATTTAAGTCATGTAAATATCCAAATTATAGATATCAATTCAGACACCTGGATCATAAAGCAGCAAAAACAATGAAGAAAAGGGTTGTGTAATTATGTCCACATTATGAAAAATAAAACATTAGCGAAAACTATAAAACTTCCCTCAGCTTCTTCATTTAAAACAACTTTCAAATTTCAAACTATTTGATGTTGAGATTTTTAATTACTTAACCACAAGTGCAGATGCGAACATGACTGATGAACTCTTTACCTGACTTTTCAGCTAGAGTAAATTGCCTTTCAGAGAAGAGCCTTAAACACCATCTTGGTCAGTCTTATACTAGCAAGATTACTACTTTTCTTTCTTTTTTTTTTTTTTAAATGGAATCTCGCTCTGTCGTCCGGGTTGGAGTGCAGTGGCGCAATCTGGGCTCACTGCAAGCTCCACCTCCCGGGTTCAGGCCATTCGCCTGCCTCAGCCTCCCGAGTAGCTGGGACTACAGGCGCCTGCCACCACACCCGGCTAATTTTTTGTATTTTTAGTAGAGATGGGGTTTCACCATGTTAGCCAGGATGGTCTCGATCTCCTGACTTCGTGATCCACCTGCCTCGGCCTCCCAAAGTGCTGGGATTACAGGCATGAGCCACCGCGCCTGGCCTACTTTTCTTTCTAATGAAAGTAATACTGCTCGAAAAACATGAAAGTATTTAATAATACCTAGAAAATTTAAAAAGTAAATAGATTTAGTGAACTTCACTCTATAATTTTGTTGAAAATAAAATATTAAATTTAAATTTTTCTTAAGTTTTTTTAGGTGTGTTGCTTAATTTGTTGGCCAATTGATTTCAATTTAGTCTTCTATGAGCTTCCTTATTTTTCTATATTTCTATCATGTTACTTACATATTTCTGAGGCTTAAAAGAGATGTGGTTACTTCTTATTTTAGGGTATTTAAATCATATTTATTTTCAGGAGTTCAATATAAAACAATGAGAATTAATACACATAGTGGGCAGAAATTAGACTCTGGAACTAGACTTTCTGATTTGAATCCTGAAATTGCCAATAAGAGATTACATAACTTCGTAGTAACTTAACTTTCTTGTGCTTTAGTTTCCTCGTCTTCAAAGTGGAGCTACTTAGTTAACAGAGTTATCATAAAATTCAAATTAATTGGTTTTATTAAAATGTGGTAAAGATGCATTGCATATATGAACATTCAAGAAGTATTTATTTTCCATCTTGGTAAAAAATAAAGCTCTTCTTATAAGTCAATATATAATTTTTAATGGAGTTCAGTTTATCATGAGATATTATTTTAATGAGTGTACAAAAATCATACACTTTAACTTGTTTTTTGTAATGCAGTGAGTTTTCTAAATTCCACAAGTATGTTGCCTTCCATTTAAGGATATTATTTTGTATTCTCACTTGGCTTTTAAATTTCATATATTTTATAGTTGTCCATACAAGGCTTATATCAAGTATTAACAGAAGAGCTAGACTTGGAATGCAAGCACTTGGGGATTCTTATTTTGAATCTGTGGTAGTTTCAACGCTTATTTTTTGTATATAAATAATATGTATTTATATTGACGGTGGGATATCAATAATGTTTTCAGTGACAGAAGCCACTTTTCACATGACATTAATAATGCTTAATACCAAGGAAGAATATCTCTTTTAGTGACCGCTGGGAGATAGTATTAAATAGTAACATTTTTTCTTACAAATAGTAAAGAGAGATGTTATATATTCAGCATTATTCCTAACATTTATCAGTAATTTAATGTAACACAAAAAATACATTTCTTCAACCTCGCACACAAGAATCTGTCTGCTCACTTAAAGGGGACTCAAGCATATTTCAATAGGTGACCTAATTTGATGACCTTATTGATCCATAATTTTAAATAATTTTGTAAATGTATTAAGTGACAATTATGGTTCAGTAAACATAATTAACTATTTATATCTTCAAACTAAGATTTTTACCAAAGTCACCTCTTCTATGCATAGGTATTTTGTGTTTCTGAACCCTAACAATTAGTCAAACATAATTTATGTTTCTTCAATGGCTTTATTTATACAATAGTATATCCCAATAATGTGTTGAGGAAAAATGGTGAGATTACCAGGAAAGTTAGTAAGGCAAAAGATATTCTTCTCCTTTATGTTTGATTTCTGAGCTTTTGAAGATATATATTAATATATAACAAAAATCCAGCGTAAATTAGAGAATTTGTGCAAATTGTAAATGTGTAGATCATTTTTAACTTCCAACTTTGCTAACTTTGGAGGCTTTAATAATCTAAAATTTATATTGAAACTCTCCAAGAGAGGAATTTAATTAAGTTGTTTTGTTCTAGTAAAACTGACCATCACCACCACAAACTTGTTTCAGAAATGCCACTTGATGTTTTGCTACCATCTCAATGTACTTATTTGGCACCTACTTCCATTCTGACGTCACACTAAAGAAGAATGACCTGTTTAGAAAATTTTTATTTCAATGTAGGTTTAATTTCAAGGAAGTGCTGCCAAAGTGAACGTAAAAGAAAACTGCATAAATGTCCGATGCAATTTGTATACAGCAAGATATAACTCTACCAGAAGTGGACCTAGCTGTGATGAAGCTTTTGGAATTGTTTTCTTGACAGCTACATCAGGAAGATTAGTATCTTCCATATTCCTTTGTAACTTTTTGAGGCAATACTACCTTTGAGTATCAGGATAGTAGGATGAATGGTTCAGAAGTTAACAGCACAAAAACACAGCAAGGATTTCTATCTCCTGTCGCCTTTATTTTCATGCCCCCTCTTTCCTCTTTCTTCTCTCCTCCCCTACTCTTCATATATTATATTAAACACAGGGAATTACCTATTACTCCCTAAAACCTAACATGGTTTCACAACTTGTTCTCTCTAATTGCTTTAATTCTCCTTGCCAGGAGATAGTTTTAGGCCCAGTTTGCTGCACTTTTCATTTTGTTTCAAAATTAAATAAGGCTGATTTATTCTCAAAATATCAGTGATGGAGGTCATAGCAGTGTTTACTTACCTAATTATCTGAAGAATAAGAAAGTTTATGTTTAAGAAATCAAAATTCCAAGACCATACATCTTATATTGCCTAGATACCACAACACTTTTACACGACACAATTTATGCTGGAGTGAAAAATTTTCCAAATCTTAATCTTCCCCACGTTTCTTTGCCAAGGGCCATATCTGTCAGTGTCTTGTATTTAATGCAATGCACAAGATATTTTTGAAATACAGAATACATTTGCTATTCACAACAACAAGGGCAAAAGGGGTGATAATACCAAATTTACAAAAAATTTGGTCCACATAGAAAAAGAAAATGAACTTTGGAAAAGCTAATATATATAGTTTATCTACAGTCTGAGAAACAATTAATCTGCCAAAAAAAGATGGCTACAAGCTAGCAGAGATGGTAATTACCTGACCTAAAAGACATGTGAGTTAAGTAAGAAATATGCATTCATTTACTGGAAATGCAAGAAGACTCTCTCATAATAAGAGTAAGAATCATTACAAATAATTGCTTATTTTTATTTTTATTTTGAGACAGGGTCTCCCTCTGTCACCCAGACTGGAGTGCAGTGGCACGATCGTGGTTCACGCACCCTCGCTCTTTTGGGCTCAAGCAGTCCTCCCACCCCAACCTCCCAAGTAGCTGAGAATATAAGCACATAACACCATACCTGGCTAATTTTTTAGTATTTTTTTTTGTAGCAACAGGGTTTCATGTTTTCCAGACTGGTCTCAAACTCCTTGGCTCAAACAATCCACCTACCTCAGTTTCCCAAATTTCTGGGATTACAGGCATGAGACACTGTGCCCAGCTCAAAAAAAAAAAAACGGTTTTATACTAAAAAATAATTGAAAAGAAATAATATATTTTATTGCCAAAAATAGTCTTCTTACATGAAATACTTTTACATCTAATGTTTGTTATAATGGAGCATTATATTAGGCAGCATATAAGGAAAAACATCATGGTAAAAACTATCTGCATGAACAGTGGTGTTTTGAATTTTCTGTAGAAAAGTTACACTCTCCAATATATAGCATTAATTGAAGGGTTAAAAGGTGTCTGTATTCTTTAAGTAAGTAAAGTCTTGTATAGAGATGACAGTATATACACAAATCTGTGAGGTATTATATTCCTATGAAAAAGTAAATAGCCAAAAATGTCCTTGTGTGACATGAATGAAGTAGCTCTGAGCTTCAAGTACTCAAGATAAAAATATTACCATAGAGTTAGAATTTGTTTAAAATAACTTGGAATACATATGTATATACACACACACACATATACACACACACATACACACACGCACGCACACACACACCATGTATATGTGCGTGCGTGTGTGTGTCTGTGTATATTATGAAAACAATGCTAAGGAATTCAGTGAAAACAATGTTAAAGAATAGAGAATTTACAAAGTTAAGGAAATTGTTACTAAAAGTATATCCAAGCAAGGGGAGTAAACTCAATTACAAGGAACAAATTTTGTAACCATGTAAAGTGTTAGAGAAATGGCAGGGCATTCTCTATGTTTTAATATAAAATATGATGGGAGGTGAAGGAGAGAAGGAGAAGAGAGAGGAGATATGAAAATAAAGATCCTACAGAAATCTCTGTTTTGTTTCTGTGTTAATGTTAATCTCTTAGCCATGCATCCCTGCTATCTTGATATTTAAAGGCAGTTTTGGTTCCTCAAGAAGTTAGAAAGGGAATATGGAAGATACTAATCTTCTTGATGTAGCTGTCAACGCTTCATTCATAACAGACATCAATCTTGGTGCATACTTACTTTTATAGAGAAATCTTTTTGAACTTCCTTTTGGTTTCTGCTGTCAGTTACTATCAATCAGTCAAACCTTTTAAAGCAAACTAGAATAGAATTCTTAGGTCACCTTTATTTTGTTGCTTCTCAAAGGAAGCATGTAAAAGGACAAGTGATTTCATTGAATGGCTGTTATGTATATTAAATATATCTTTTAAATATTCCAGGCACTTTCATAGTCATCGCATATCTTACAGTTTATTTAAGAAGGTATGCAAGCCTAATCTTATTCTTATTTTATTAGTCTGGCATTAGCACCTCAGAGACTTAACTTGACATAAAACGCTTTTCTAAAGTTAGAAAAAGTAAATTTCAATACCTAGAAATGAGCTCTCACCTTGATTAAAATAAAAAATACGGCAAGCCTTTACTTTCAATGTCTTTCTGCATCAGAGAATCAATTTTCACGTAGTGATTCTAAACTCATATGAGGAAAACATAAAATAATATTTTGGATCCGTTTAGTTCAACTAAGTGTTTCCAAGCGTAATTTATTAAAGTATTGAATGTCAGATCTTCTGTACTTAAAAAATAAGATCAGTTAGTGCTAATGAAATAGCAAAGTAATTTTTTCAAAAGTGGCTTTCGAATAATTATGTATTTTATTTTCATAAAATTAAAGCAACATGAACACATCATAGCTCATTTTAATATTATTTGAAAAACATTAAATTCAAGCAATTTGTATAACATTTAAGGAGCAAACATTATTTTGGAGCAAATAAACCAAAGTAATGTATTATTTAAAACTAAATTGTATTCTAGGCAAATGAGGTTTTTTTCTATGAGTATTGGATTCCTTGCCAGATAAACAATTTGAGTGAACCAAATGTTTACATCTCTCATATAATTCTATAATGTAAAATTTAGTAAATATATTTAAGGTAAGAAGTTAGATAAACTGAATAGAAGATAATTGATAACTGATTGAGGAACAGACACTAATTTCTACTCCACACACGTGATTTAATATGTATGTATTGCTGTAAGTGTACAGAGAACATAAATTTTGCCTCAGGAAAAAAAATGTGTTTTGTCCTCTTGTTGGAATCAGGATAAAAATAAATATGTTTAGGTATAGAAAATTAAAGAGTTACATATTTCTTGCACATCTAAATTTGCAACTGACCTAAATACCTGCTACTGTTGTGGCATTTTTACTCACTTAGTTTGGCGGGCTGGAGCGTTACAGCTCTTTTACTCCTGCAGTTCGGCAAGTTCCGGATTCTTGTCCTGCAACCAAGAGGAATAAGATGTGTGAGCACTGGAGAGGGGTAAGGCAGAGTAGAATTTATTGAGTGAAATAAAAGTTCTCAACGGCAAGGGGGGACCCAAAAGTGGGTGGCTGTCTGTGAAGTGGAGCCTGGGGTTTTTATGGTCCTAGAATCGGGGAATGAGTGCTGACTGGTTTATGGGTGGACTTGGAAAAGGCACCATTCAATTGGTTGAAAGACGTTGTTCAGAAAGAACCAATCGAGAGAGTGGGTAAAACAGGGATCGAAGGTCCCACTCCAGACCGTGGTTTCTATCCAGAATTGATAACTCAATTTTCTTGACTTGAAGGTCAAGTTTCACTGGGGACCCTTCCCTCTTTGCCTAGGAATTTGTCTGTCTCTACTCTTACATGAGTTTGGATTTAAATAAGTGAAGGTACTGTATATCTAATAGGTAGACAAGTTTTGTGATCAAGGTAAATGTAATACATATGCAACTAATAAAATAATTACATAATTTATCAGTGTATTCCAATAATAACCCTATATATGAACAAATGGAACAGTCATACACTATTCTTTTATTCATGTGGATATTTAAAAACATACACTGGATTATTTGGGTTTATGTCCCTGCCGCTGCCTTGGAAATTGTCTTGTCTCAAAGTATGCCTCTGGACTTAACTTCTGAACTATGGTGGTCTCCAAATTGCTACTTATTGTCAGAATTAATTATTCAAACAAGCCATTTCCAAAATGATTTTTGGGCTGATATCAATTTTAAGGTCCTCAAAGAACAACATGGATAAGTGGTTCCAACCTTTCAGTGACATTACCATTAATGGATACGTAGTGGCAGTAGGAGTGAGCCAGAAGTGGCGTAATGGAAAATAGGATTAAAATTAGTAACCAAGAGCTCAAAAATTAGCTCCCATTTAGTTTTATCTGAGTTAACGCAAATGATAGAATTAAATATCTGTTTCTATAGACTTGGGAGTATAGGAAATAGGTTTTTTTCATTGGTAAGCTAATTTTATTACACTTGTATCTTAAAATGGCAATATTTTTGCATATTGCATAATAAATGAAAATAATAGTAAAATGATTACTAATTTTATTTTGTAATACAGTTTAACGTCATTAATCATTGCTGAATTTATCTTCATCTTTAGAATACAATATTTCTGGCAATAATTTTTGTTGAAAGGATAATGATGTATTTGTAATGCACTTATTTTTAGATTTACTGAAGTGCATCCCATAGTAACATTAACTTGACTTTTACACACTTGTATTCAGTCATATTTAATCAGTAATGAAATATATTAAATAAACCATCACATAACACTGATCTAATTTAGCTTGTTAGATTATTAAAAGAGTAACAAGGTTTAACTTTGTGAGCAAAAAAGATATTTATTTAAATAACTAAACATAGGGTCACCAAGAACTTTATATGTAAAAGTTAAACAAAGAGAAATAAAATGATTCATAAAAGTAGAAGGCCACATTGTAGGAAACATGGAATAAAGATACAAGTTTCTAAATTCTCTAAATTGATACATTCTGCCAGACGTTATTGTACAAATTCAGTACATGAGAGAAAATACCATCACAGGTTACCTATGCATATAACATCTCTGCATAGCAATGTTACTAACTTGGATATTTTCCCTCCAAAGCACTTATTTACAATTATAATTGATTACAAGGTAACTATTTTTGTTGTTTACTTAATGTTTCCTAATTTATTAGCTTCATACACCTAACAACCAGGACTGTCCAGCAATTTTCAGATATCTTCCTATGATTAGGAGTTAATAAATAGCTGATGAAGTAATTAACAAATGACAATATAAGGAAAAGTAACATAAACCATTATCTGTTTTTTCCATTATCATTTTGTCACTACAGCGTCCTTCCTGCTACCTATGAATAATGCACTTCTTGAGGTTAAGGAAATACTTACCTTCGTTGATATTAAAGAACCATGTCTAATTAGGGTGGGGTTTGAAGATGTCACCAACGCTTTTGTTTATTACACATTTTTTTTTTGCTTTGGATGTATTAATTTTTCAACTAACATATTTTGTTCATACTTTTTTTTAAGTTTATCTCTCTCTATTTAAGTTTCTTCTAAATTTTAAAATTTTAGCTCTGGCCAGTTTTAAATATATGTATTTATGAACTGGCAAGAACCTGAATATAATACAGGTGCAGAAGACATATTTATATTATGTATTTTCAGTTGGAAATGATGTTGTTTAGTTTTAAAATATTGAGCAAACTGTATCATTTAAACTTACTGTGCCATATGTTTAACATTTAACATTATATATTTGATAATCATGTCATTTAAATATTCTTAACTACTAACCCATATTCATCTTGGAAAACCTCACTCATTTTCTTGAATTTAGTCATTAAAACCTTTATCTATTGTCTTTATTGAAGTTAATTTTAAATCTTATTTTTTAATGAATTTCTATTTTAATAATTTCAACTTTTATTTTAGATTCAGAGGGTTCGTGTGCAGGTTTATTACATGAGTATGTATAGTGTGATGCTGAGAGCTAGAGTACAAATGATCCCATCAACAAGGTAGTGAGAATAGTACCCAGTAGATTTGCAAACCTGGTCCCCAACCTCCCTCATTCCTCTAGTAGTCCCCAGAGTCTATTGTTCCCATGGTTATGTCCATGAGTACTTCATGTTTAGCTCCCACTTATAAGTAAGAACCTGTGGCATTTGGTTTTCTGTCCCTGCATTAATTTGCTTCGGATAATGGCCTCCAGCTGCATCCATGTTGCTGCAGAGGACATAATTTTGTTCTTTTTTATGTCTGCATAGTATTCCATGGTATGTACATACTACATTTTATTACAGTCCACTATTGATGAACACCTAGGTTGATACATGTCTTTGCTATTGTGAATAGTATTGCAATGAACATATGAGTGCGTGTGTCTTTTTGATAGAATGATTTGTTTACTTCTGGATATATAGCCAGTAATGGGATTGCTGGGCAAATAGTAGTTCTGTTTTAAGTTCTTTGAGAAATCTAATTGATTTCCACAGTGACTGAAGTAATTTACCTTCCTACCAACAGTGTATAAGTGTTTCCTTTTCTCCATGTGTCTTGAATAGATTTTTGTTTAAAATCAATACCTGAAACTTGGTTTAAGAGGAACAATAATATTACAAAAGGGTAAAAAGCATATATCAAACTTTATGAGAACAATTTTACAAAAATCAGAAAAAATAGCCTTAAAAATTACTGGAATCAAATATGATTTGCTTACCTAAAATGTTATGCAGCTTTATTATCTTTTTAGTAATACATTGAGCTTACTAATTTTACACATTCATGATAGAATATGATAATATTTTACTTTTATTTGTATTTGCCCACTGGGTGGTCAAAGAACAAAAAACAAATAAAATGCATTTTATTGTATTCAGTTAAGTACCAAGCACCGATTGACTACTAATATTTCAAGCTGATTCACAAGTATGACAGGAATACTAATACAATAAAATGTTTCAGTTACCAAGAAGTCACATTTATTTGTCAGTAGAATAATTTTTGGAAAAACTGACTTGTGTACTCTCTGAGCTCTTAGTTCTAATCTCATTTTCGCAAGATAAAGGTTCTATAAAATGTCATCTTATTTATAATTACACCTAATACAATTAAAGTAATTTTTTTTTTTTTTTTTTTTTTTTTTTTGAGACGGAGTCTCGCTCTGTCGCCCAGGCTGGAGTGCAGTGGCGCGATCTCGGCTCACTGCAAGCTCCGCCTCCCGGGTTCACGCCATTCTCCTGCCTCAGCCTCCCGCGTAGCTGGGACTACAGGCGCCCGCCACCACGCCCGGCTAATTTTTTGTATTTTTTAGTAGAGACGGGGTTTCACTGTGTTAGCCAGGATGGTCTCGATCTCCTGACCTCGTGATCCGCCCGCCTCGGCCTCCCAAAGTGCTGGGATTACAGGCTTGAGCCACCGCGCCCGGCCAATTAAAGTAATTTTAAAAACTATAAAATAGTGCATATTTTAAGAATATAGCTTTCAGAATATTAAGAATATGGTAGAAAAATACATTTGTTACCAACACTAAACTGCAAATGAAGTGGAAAATGCACATTTTCAGTTAATCATGAATCAAATGCAATGTAAAATGTAATGCAATTAATTGATATACCTAATATCAAGTAAATATACTCAAGATGTTTCATTACATACATAAGGTATTGGTGGGAAAGTAATCATTCTATATTCAATCAAAACACTGGTTATTTATATAAAACTTTTATTTTAGAATAATAATACAATTAGAGAAAATTTGCATAGAGAGTTTAGATAATTCCCATACTAAATTAACCCCACTTCTCCAGTGTTAACCTCTTACATAAACATGCAACGTTCGTCAAAACTTAAAATTTACATCAGTACAATACATTAAGTAAACTATATACTTTATTCAGATACAGTTACATTTTAAAGCATCAGTGGAAATCATTGATCATACTCGGTTATGTCACCCATAACAGGTGTTTGGTGATGTTTGAATTAATAACAATGCATAGAAACATTTTTGATTGATAGTAAGCAGAAAAATGACCCCCGAGATATCCATGTCCAAATCCATCAAGCCTATGAATACATAACTTTACAAGACAAAATGTGCTTTGCAGATGTAACTAAATCAAGGATCTTCAGATGGGAAAATTATCCTGGATTATCAGACTAGGCTGAAAGTCATCACAAGAGTATCTATAAAAAGAAGTAGAAAGATCAGAGTTAGAGTGGAAATGTGACCATGGAAGCAGAGGTTCAAGAGATCCACTTTGAAGATGCATGATTGTATATTTAGAAAACCCCATCATCTCAGCCCCAAAACTCCTTAAGCTGATAAGCAACTTCAGCAAAGTCTCAAGATACAAAATCAATGTGCAAAAATCACAAGCATTCATATACACCAAAAATAGAAAAGCAGAGAGCCAAATTATGGGTGAACTCCCATTCACAATTGCTATAAGGAGAATAAAATACCTAGAAATACAATTTAAAAGGGATATGATGGACCTCTTCAAGGAGAACTACAAACCACTGATCAAGGAAATAAGAGAGGACACAACAAATGGAAAAACACTTCATGCTCATGGATAGGAAGAATCAATATCATGAAAATGGCCATACTCCTCAAAGTAATTTATAGATTCAGTACTATTCCCATCAAGCTACCACTGAATTCTTCACAGAATTAGAAAAACTTTCTTTAAATTTCACATGGAACCAAAAAGAGCCCAGATAGCCAAGACAATCCTAAGCAAAAAGAACAAAGCTGGAAGCATCACACTACTTGACTTCAAACTGTACTACAAGGCTACAGTAACCAAAAGAGCACGATACTGGTACCAAAACAGATATATAGACCAATGGAACAGAACAGAGACCTAAGAAATAACATCACACATCTACAACCACCTGATCTTTGACAAACCTGACAAAAACAAGCAATGGGGAAACAACCTCCTATTTAATAATTGTGCTGGGAAAACTGGCTAGCCATATGTAGAAAACAGAAGCTGAAGCCCTTTGTTACACCTTATACAAAAATTAACTCAAGATGGATTACAGACCTCATGTAAAACCCAAAACCATAGAAACCCTAGAAGAAAACCTAAGCAATACTATTCAGGACATAGGCATGGGCGAAGTCTTCATGACAAAAACACTGAAAGCAATGACAACAGAAGCCAAAATTGACAAATGGGATCTAATCAAACTAAAGGGCTTCTGCATGGCAAAAGAAACTATCATCAGAGTGAACAGGCAACCTACAGAATGGGAGAAAATTTTTGCAAACTACTCATCTGACAAACGTCTAATATCCAGAATCTAAAAAGAACTTAAATTTACAAGAAAAAAACAAACAATTCAATCAAAAAGTGGGCGAAGGATATGAACAGACACTTCTGAAAAGAATACAATTATGCAGCCAATGAACATATGAATAAAAATTCATCATCACAGGTCATTAGACAAATGCAAATTAAAACTACAATGGAATACCATCTCATGCCAGTTAGAATGGTCATTATTAAAAAGTCAGGAATCAACAGATGCTGGCAAGGCTGTGGAGAAATAGGAACGCTTTTACACTGTTGATGGGAGTGTAAATTAGTTTAACCATTGTGGAAGAAACTGTGGCTATTTCTCAAGGATCTAGAACCAGAAATACCATTTGACCCAGCAATCCCATTACTGGGTATATATGTAAAGTATTATAAATCATTCTACTATAAAGACACATACACACATATGTTTATTGCAGCACTGTTTACAATAGCAAAGACTTATGTCCATCACTGATAGGCTGCATAAAGAAAATGTGGCACATATACACCACGGAATACTATGCAGCCATAAGAAAGAATGAGTTCATGTATTTTGCAGGAACATGGATGAAGCTGGAAGCCATCACTCTCAGCAAACTAGCACAGGGACAGAAAACCAAACTCTGCATGTTCTCACTTATAAGTGGGAGTTGAACAATGAGATCACATGGACACAGGAATGTGGATATCACACACTGGGCCTGTTGGGGCATGGGGGACAAGGGGAGGGAGAGTATCAGGACAAATAGCTAATTCATGCGGGGCTTAAAACCTAGATGATGGGTTGATGGGTGCAACAAACCACCATGGCACATGTATACCTATGTAACAAACCCGCACATTCTGCACACGTATCCCAGAATTTAAAGTTAAAAAGAAACAAACAAACAAACAAAACACAACTTTGCCTTACCTTAGATCAAAAATATTTTCTCATACCTTTTCCTCTAGCAGTTTACAGTTTTACATTTTACTTTGAAGTCTGTGATCCATTTTGAATTAATTTTTATATACAAAGTATGGATTAAAGTTCTTTTTTAAAGACAGGAACATCTCTTTTCCAGTATTATTTTCTAAAAAAAAAAACAAAAAAAAAAACCTATCTTATTCCACTAAATTGCTTTTGCATTTTTGTGAGGAAAAAAGAAGGAGAAACAGGCTGTGGCTCAAGTAATGAAAGCAGCCACTGAAAGCTGGAAAAGGCAAAGGAATTTCTCCCTATATCTTGCAGAAAAAATGCAGCTCTACTGTCTCTTTTTAGATGTCTAAACTCCAGAACTGTAAAATCATAAATTGGTGGTGTTTCAAGTTTGTGGCAATTTGTTACAGTAGATATAGAAAATTAATACAATATCCTTACTAACTCTGTTTTACGTCAGCATTTACAAAATTTTTTTCGAAAATCCTGCTGCTTCAGCTTTACTCTAGGCAAAGCTATAATATCCTCACTCACTTCAGTTCCTTCTCTCGTGTTTCAGTATGTTCTTGGCCTTAAATATTGCACATGATGTTATCTTGCCTACCTCTCTTGACATATATGAATATTAATTATTTTTACATATACGAAGTGTTTTTTAACAACCAAAACTTAATAATCTATTTCTTCTTCCTGGAAAAGCTAGAAACTTTTATTTTTGCTACATTTTTTTTCACTATGTATACTCTTTTCATTGACATGGGAGCCTTCCTTGAGGGCTCATGATATCTCCAGGTCCTTGCACAGCAGCTGACTCATAGTAGACATATAGTAAGTCTTTATTTACATATGAATGGAAATACCATTTTAGCTAACATTTATAAGATAATATATGTATTTTAAATAGTAAGGAAAGGAATTCTCCCTATCAATAAATCTAGTCAATAAATATAGTCTCCAAATTGTTGTGTTATAACTACTTTGAAATATCACATTGGCGGTTAATTAAAATAACAATGTGAGCACATTTGTTCAAACACTACTCAACATGTTCTGGCAATACTCCAATTGTTTAACTACCAACTATGTGAAAGCATAATGTTTTCTGTTTATTTATTTGTGTTTGCCCTAAAAGGTGCTAATTAGTATGGTAAATAGATATGCAGGCTTATACATATAATTACAAGGACATACATGTATTGCAGCATTTAAACTTTTATAATAAAATACCATATATGGTTAATTGATTAAGTAAAGTACTTTAGTGATATGCACTAATTTGTAATGAGACAACAGAGAGCAAACAAACCAAAATGTTAGTGGATTACCTGTTAAAACTTATAATCCTTTATGCCTTTAAAAATCTAATACTTACCTTCACACAAAGACTTGGAACCAACCCAAAAGTCCATCAGTGATAGACTGGATAAAGAAAATGTGGCACATATACACCACGGAATACTATGCAGCCATAAAAATGATGAGTTCATGTCCTTCTCAGGTACATGGATGAAGATGGAAACCATCATTCTCAACAAACCAACACAAGAACAGAAAACCAAACGCCACATATTCTCACTCACACGTGGGAGTTAACAATTAGAACACAAGGACACAGATAGGAGGACATCACACACTGGGACCTGTCGGGGGGTTAGGGGTTAGGGGAGGGATAGCATTAGGAGAAATACCTAATGTAGGTGATGGGTTAATGGCTGCAGCAAACCACCATGGCACATGTATACCTATATAACAAATCTGCACGTTCTGCACATGTACCCCAGAACTAAAAGTATAATAATAATTTTTAAAAATCTAATGTTATATAATGGTTCCAATTTATAAATGTGTAGATTTTCTGTGTAGTTTTCAAAACATGAATTTTTGCTTAATATTTCTCAATTTTTAATATAGGCATAAAAACCTCAATATGCAAAATTTTTTTCCTGTTCCCTAGAATTCTAAGTTTTCTATCTAAAAAATTTAGAATTCCTTATTGTTTTCTACTTGTTACCTTTTTTCACAATGCTATTTAATAAATTTCATTAAAAACATGTTGCTTAAGTAAATTAACTTTTAAATTGCACACCTTTTTCGTTTTTATTTTTCTCTTGTTCATTGTTAGTAATACATAATAGTTGTACATATTGATGGGTTACAGTGATATTTTCATACATGCATACAATGTAATGATCAAATCTAGATAAATGAGATTCATTACCTCAAATATTTATCATTTATTTGTGTTATTCCAAATCATCTATTGTAGCTATTTAGAAATATACAATAAACTATTATTAATTGTATTAGCCCTAGTGTTCTATCAAACACTAGAAATGATTTCTTCTTCTAACTGTATTTTTGAACCGATCAACATACCTCTTTCATCTCCTCTTTTCCTACTCTTCTCAGCTTTTGGTAACCACCATTTTAGTCACTACTTACATAAGACAATTTTTTAGCTCCCACACATGAGGGAGAACATGCACCTAACAACTATTTGTCTTTCTGTGTGTACTTATTTCACTACTCATCAGGGAAATTCAAATCAAAAGCACATGACACATCATCTCACTCCAGTCCAAATGCTATTATCAAGGGGGCATAAAATAACAGATGCTAGTAAGGATGTGGAAAAAGGGGAAACCTTGCACATTATTTGTGGGAATGTAAAATTAGTATAGCCACACTATGGAAAACCATATGAAGATTCCTCAAAAAACTAAAAACAGAACTACCATGTGATCTATCAATCACACTGCTGAGTATATATCTAAAAGAAAGGGATCAGTATAACAAAGAGATGGTATAACAAAGAGACACCATAGCCAAGATATTAAATCAACCTCAGCGTCCATCATTGGATTAATGGATAAAGAAAATATGGTATATAAACACAATGGAATATGATTAAGGCATAAAAAGAATGAAATTCTATCATTTGCAGCAACATAAATGGACATGGAGGACATTTTGTTAAGTGAAATAAGTCAGGTGCAGAAAGGCATAGCTACTTCTTTATGTGTGCATGTGTTTATATAACTCTAAACTCTCTAGATGTATTAAAATCAGTGATATAAAATAATCATTTTCTTATCACTTGTTATTCATCGATATTATAATGAATTATGTAAATAGCATTAATTATAGTATAATAGAAGACAAATACTGTGAATATCAGTAATTTTGGTTTTGAAAGTAAAATAATAATAATACATATAACAATGGCTCACTTTGTTCAATAGTAAAACAGCAAAAATCAAAAATAAACTTTTAGGCTTCTACAAAATAAAAGGGAATATTTTGTAGAAATATGTAAATTCATGAGTCATGTCAGGTCAAAAATATAGTAAACACATATAGGATTTGATATAAATAAAACCAAATTATGGATGACTTAATTAGTGTTATAATTATATCATAAATTTGTTTCAGATACAAAACCAATATGGGAAGTACTATCTAGAAAGTATATCTATGCTCCTTTTACTATATTTTCTTCAAATATACTTTTTATTAGAAGGTAGTATTTTTATATTCCCTTCCTTATAGTAAGAAAATGAAATCAAAATTAATTATGAAAAGTAAACTTGATACAACATTATTCCCAAATTTGAATGCAGTTGTTTAACTTATGACTAAATTGTTATCTATTACTAAATTTTTAAATATATTTCTAGATTTACACATAGGTACATACTTACATATATCTATATACAAACACATATATAATGTATTTTGGAAACAACAAAATATCTGGAAGAAAAATCATTTGCACTTTACATTAGAAAGCTTGATTCTAACAGAAAACCATCTTTGAACTAAATGTTTTTGGGATACACAAAAGCTTTCAAGTACACAATGGAGTCAACAAGAGCCCTAGCTGGTGAAACCTGAGGATTACTACTGTGAAAAAATGCTTTTGACTGAAGTACCTGTAAGCTCTGGTTCAGGACTGTTGCCTATGACAGAAGAAAATAAAAGCAGCTCTGGAAACAACGAGGTTTTACCTAGAGTATGAAACATAATTGCTAGGAAATCCCTCAAAAGTAAGCACAGTAAACAAAGAACTCTAAAATACATTATATTCATATTTTCCACAAAAGCTAATACAAAAGAAAGTCAGTATTCTTTACTAATTCTAAAATGAAGACAAAATTGTATGATAACACTAAGAAAATTTCGCAGTATTGGATGAACAAAACTTCTAATGGCAAAGCAGAGAGCCACCTGCCGCCAAGATGTTGGATTTTAAACACCATTTACCACTAGAAAAGTGACACAGCCAGGATAAGAAAATACAAGAGGAGCCTGAAAAATCCTGGTGTATGAGGAAGTAAGAAAATTATTTTTAAAAAATTGCTTTTGAAAAGAGTATGTGTGACATCTCAAAGTAACTGTTAGTGGCCAAAATTGTTAAAATTGGGGCACAAAATAAATAATTGTAATATTAGATTTATCTGATAAAACAAATATCCACAACTCTGTACTTATACAAATAATTTGATATACTTTCAAAAATGTGAGAAAAGCAATTAATCTTTCTTCCATTAGCAATCCAATTAAAAACACAGAAGGAGAAAAGATAGAAACAGAGAATTATCATTAGGCAAACATAACAATAATAGTGGTTGTAGACAAGATCCACCACTAGATGCTAAAATAAGTAGGCAATAAATAAAAGAAGTGTGAGAAAACATGGGATTTGCATAGTCTTAACATATCTTCCCAAAGATAACATTTAAATACAAAAGGGAAGATAAATAACTTTACATGGAAGAAACTCATGAGACAGCAACTTAACGAAGTGATCAAACTAAATATCATTAGTAAGATCTAGCCTCATGATGAAACCCTATATATATATAATGGACCTAAAAGTATACAGCACACCTTCTATGATATTCTTGCCAAAATGTATAACTTCATATCAACCATGAGAAAGTATCAGACAAACCAAATGGAGGAGTGTAATTCACAACAATTGATCAATCCTCAAAAGTGTCAAGGTCATGAAAAACAAATATCTGAGAAATTGTCAAAGTTTTGAAGAGATTGCTAAAAATTACTCAATGCAATGTGGAACCCTGCATAGTATCTTAAAAGAGAAGTACAACATTTTAATTTTTATATGAGGTTTGTAGTTTAATAATAAATATTATGTCAATATTAATTCCCTAAACTTGATAATTGCATTATAGCTACCTAAGACATTGACATTTGTAGAGGTGAATTAATGACGACAAGGGAGCTCCACTTGATAATTTTTAACTTTTCTGTAGTTCTAAATGTTTTCCAAAACATTCAAACTTCTGATATATCAGTCACATTTCAGAGAATAGATGCAGTTTTCAGATAGAACAGCTAATCTTCAGATAATGAATTTTAAATAAAAAGTCCCACGCTACTTCCACAACCCTCATCCACAGTATTTATCAATGGAGGAAAATATATGTGTTCCTTTGAATATAGCGGTAGTTCTCAAAATGTGGATTGATTTGAGAGCAGTCGCTCTCAAAAATTTAAGAAATTCTGAGGATTATTGAGACTCTTTCAGGGCTCTATAGGGTTAAAACTATCTTCCTGAAAATAAAATAATATTTTTATTTTATTTCTAATTTTCTAAAGAGCATACAGTGGAGTTTACCAGAGGCTACATAACATGTGATATCCCAAAGGAATAAATACATGAGCAGATAGAAGGATTCAGCTGTCTTCTAATTAAATTAGTCATTAAGGAGATTTGAAAAAATAAAATGAGTCCAGTGTTTTTCCTTATTTTTATTGGTTTGTAAATTACAGTTATTTTTCATAAAATGTTATCTCGTTAGCATATGATGTTTTCTTTTTACTTCTATTTTGAAATGAAGAAATAGCTTCAGTTTGCTCAGTTTTAATTTCTAATACTGTAATTATTGATCTATGTAACCTATGTAAATAAAAGCCTCTCCAGATCCTCAATAATATTTTAAAGAGTTCAAAGGGGGCCTGAGATAGTTTGAGAACTTCTGACACATGTCACAGCATATATGTTATACCAGAGGATCTAATTCTAGCTGCATATAAGAGTCACCTAGTGAGCTTTTAAAAAGAAACTGTAGATAGGCGCCATCCACATAACCTGATTTAGCAAGATTGGGATTGGGCTTCAGCATCAGTAGGTTTAAAAACTCCTCATGTTATTCTAATAAACACTCAAAGCTGTAAACTCTTTAACTTTGAAAATATGTATTAATATGTTGAATTTTATTTTTCATTTCTTGTTTGTATAAGCTAAATAAGGTCAATGATGCTCCTAGTTGCCTAAGCATAGTGAAAGTAGATAAATATCATGTTTAATTTGCACAGCCAATTTTATTCACAATTATACAAAGAATATTTACGGGAAACTTTGAAAATATAAAAGGTAGGGGTGGAAGGATTTGTGGTTAAAAAAAAATGAATGTGGAAGAGAATGCATAGTTTAAACCCTGATGCTGAGCAGGGATAAGAATGGTGATGAGAAAGATAGATGAAATAGAGAATCAATTATGTATTTGGCACCTGAGGATAACTGAGATCACTGGAAAGACAGAGTAATGTCTTAACACAGTTTTTACGGTCAATGGTTGATAGAGCAGATACATTTTAACAAGCTTGAGGATTTTCTCCCAATAATCTATGCAATTTTTCTAAAATGAAAAAAAATTCTCAAGTTGCATCATACATATTGTTATCTGAGGATTTATGCCACTTGAAAATGAAATGTGAAATTCAGTTTTAAAGAATAGTTGAGTCTTACATGGTGATTTTAAAACTAAAATGTATGAGATATAGCCAAAACAAGTGTACAGTTTAGATATTTATCATACTATATACCTATTATTAATTTATCTTTTTATTAGTAGCAACATATTAGTTGCCTATTTAGCAAAAACTGATAATATATTCCATACAAGAGAGTTATAAACTCCCAAAATGATACATTGCCAAAATTACTCTCTAAAGATTAAGGAATGCTTTGGTTCGCATGTGTTTCCAGAAAAGCATGAAAAGCATGTGTTGGAAACTTAATTAAGACAGTATTGGAAGGTCGGGCCAAATGAAAGGTAATTAGACCATGAGTACTCTGTCCTCATGAAAGAATTAATGCCACTATCTACAGAGCAAGTTCATTGTCACAGAAGTAGTTTCCTTATAAAAGGACGCTTGACCCCCTTTTGTCTCTTTCTCTTCCCCTCTTTTTGCCCTTCTGCCATAGGTTGATGCAGCAAGGAGGCCCTTGCAAGACGCTGGTCCCTCAATCTTGGACTTCCTAGCTTCCAGAACCATGAGCCAATAAACTTCTCTTCATTGTGAAATACCCAGTCTGTGGTATTCTGTTACAGCAGCATATTAAGCGTAAGACAAGAATAATAATGCCCCCTCTCCTTTGACAAACTTTAATTTCAGATGTTAATAAAAATAAAAGAAATTTTAACAACATTATGTCTCTTGCTATTTCACTAGGTTAATTTTAACTTTGAGGAATAGCTTAAAATCCAAATCTTATTTTATGCAGCTTATTTACTATCTTAGTATTCTTAGTTTAGACTTCTTTTAGATAATATTTATTATTTTGGTATGGGAATCATAAAAATTGAACATAAAATTTATTTGAATTACCAGACCCATCTTCATAAATTGTGTATCTGTTGTGCAGCATCTAAGAAAAATAAAACTATATCACCTGGCATTTCTTAGCAACGCCATGGTTAATGGACCTGGTGAATAATTTTTGTCATGGATTCACAGAAGAAAATGAGCAGGTTAGTACATCGTTGATTTTAGATATTATGCCATAGATGGCATTGGTTGAGTTAACGACCAACTTAAATGACTGCAAACTTTTGTAAAGACTTTTATTTTTATTTTTTATTTTATGAAAATGACATTTAACCTGCTATAGTGAATTATAGCATTAATGCAGGGATTCCTCAGATCTATGCTGACAAAAGTTAATCTCCACCACCTTCCCAAAACAAAAAGAAAACTCATTGAGAATGGAAAGAGTACGGATATGCTTATGCTTTGTGTCCCCACCCAAATCTCATCAACATGCGGGAGGTTTCCTCCATGCTGTTCTCATGATAGTGAGTGAGTTTTCATGACATCTGATGGTTTTATAAGGGGCTCTTCCCTCTTTGCTCAGCACTTCTCCTTCCTGCGGCCTTTTGAGGAAGGTGTCTTGCTTTCCCTTTGCCTTCTGCCATAATTGTAAGTTTCCTGAGGTCTCCCTAGCCATGCTGAACTGTGAGTCCATTAAACCTCTTTGCTTTATAAATTACCCAGCCTCAGGTAGTTCTTTATAGCAGTATGAAAATGGACTAATACAAGTACTATGAGTACAGGGCTTCTATTCAGCTTTATGATATCTGTCTATCTACATATCTATAATCTATTAATCTACAGTTGCCCTTTATTTATATAAATCCACTATATATTTAAGAGTTCTTCCTGTGTCCATGTGTTCTCATTGTTCAATTCCCACCTATGAGTGGGAACATGCAGTGTTTGGTTCAAGTACCCTAAAACTTAAAGTATAATAATAATAATAATAAAAGAGTTCTGAGTATTTTTTTTAATGCTTGGTAGTTTTCCGTAGAAATTTGTCCCATTGTTACTGTGAAAGTTTTCAGTATATTTTCTATTTGTAGTCACAGTTATTTAATGATATTACCTTTCTTTCACCTACTAAATACAATCCAGGATTAGGAAATAATTTGAACTCTACCTTAAAAATGCATTGAGGATAAAGGGGAAATATCCATTTGTATAAGTGGCCATGTGAACATTTTTCCCCTTTGTTCGTTTGTCCATTTCTTAGGCAAATTTATAAAAATAAAACAGTGTGGGAGCCTAGTCAATCCTGATATCTGAGAAATGCCTTCCCAACAGTTATGGAATTCCTGTGCTCACTGTTACAAGTTACTTTTATAAATAAGTATTCTTGTTATAATTTGTTATAATTTTCATCTGTTGTGTGAGTTGTACATCTTGTTCATTGAAGAATCTAATGATTTCCTACCACTCGGCTGCCAGCACTGATGTGAACACCCATAGCTTCTTAACTGATCTCTTTTTTTTTTTTTTTTCAGCTTTGCAGGGGAATCTTTATAAAAGTAAATCAGTTGTCAATTTTTAGGTCAAAGCTCTACAATAACTTCCCAATTCAAAGCAAATACCAAAGTACTTTAAAAGGCCTCAGAGTCTCATAGGATCTGACCTCCCTTTATCCTTCTGGTTTACACTTCACTACCTCCTCATCTCTCCCTTTTCTCTGGTCCCACAGGACTTAAAGATGTTCCTCAAATTCACCGCGAAAGCTTCTATATTGGTGTGATTGAAGTTGTTAAAACTTCTGCCTGAAAATCTCCCTCATAACACAACAACCAGAAAAAGGTTTTTTCCTGTGTTTGGTCAAATGAAACCTTCTCATTAGTGGTTCTTGGAATTTTCAAAATTGTATCTTTCCTCCCTATAATCCTTACGTGCTTGCCTCCTAATTTTGCATCTTATAATCATCTACCATGGCATGTATTTTTATCTTTGTTATTGTCTATAACCTGCAGTAGAATGCAAGCTCCATAAAGAAAATAATTTTTGTTTGCTAGATTCCTTATTTTATGCTTGGCTCTTAAACAGTGAACCAGAAATATTTTAAAAGAATAAATTAAAATGCATTCATGGTTGTTATTTTATTGTCAACTTGAACTATATTTTAAAATAAGTAATGTACTCCTATTTGGAGTAACAAAAGGAATTCTGAATGCAGTTTACCACATTTTGAACTTTTTCTTACTATTTATTTATATGCTAGAAAATAAGGATTTGCATCTCTGTACTTTCAATTTGAAAGCTATTTTTCTATTTACAATAAAACCAAAAGAGATACATTTTTGAGCCTACAAAAAGAAGCAATTATTTGCTTTAATGAATCCAGGTGTTTAGTTGAAGTTACTATCATTAGGTCACTCGGGGGTAGTCTTCAAATTCCCATCACCACACACATTTTTACATCCCAAAGATTTTAAATTTTTGTTACAAATTATAAAGCATTTTTGTAGTACTTTTTAAACTTCAAAGTATTCTTTCAACACATAACTTCTATCTTGTGAAGTCTTTTAAAAACATTAATAGGCCAGGCGCAGTGGCTCACGCCTGTAATTCCAGCACTTTGGGAGGCCAAGGCGGGCAGATCACAAGGTCAGGGATCAAGACCATCCTGGCCAACATGGTGAAACCCCGTCTCTACTAAAAATACAAAAATTACCTGGGCGTGGTGGTGGGCACCTGTAGTCCCAGCTACTCAGGAGGCTGAGGCAGGAGAATCGCTTGAACCCGGGAGGCGGAAGTTGCAGTGAGCCAAGATCATGCCACTGCACTCCAGCCTCGGGACACAGTGAGACTCCGTCTCAAAAAAAAAAAAAAAAAAAGAATATCTTAATTCTTCACCACTTTGTAGAAATAAGAATGCTTAGATAATAAATAGATACAAGCTTAATTGACGTACCAAATATTTAACAGAAAAATGTCTATAACGTTCTTATTCTGGTAGAAGGTTTGCAAACTATTGCTCGTGGACCATATCTAATCTGTCACCTTTTTTGTTAAAAATGTTTTACTGGAAAATAGACCCATTTTTTATGTATTGTCTATGGTTTCTTTTGTATCACATGGTAGAGTTAACTAGTTGCAACAGAGAAATAAGGCTTGCAAAGCTGAGTAATATTTACAAGGAAAGTTTTCCAACCTCTACACTAGTAGACGATAAGGGTCTAGTTCTGTGAAATGGAAAGGACAAAAACTCTGTAACTACCTTGATCCTTCTGGAACATTAAAGTCAGTTACTGTAAGCCATATTTGCAAATATGACAGATCAAGTTAGTCAAACAGTAAAACTGAGAGTTATCATAAAGAATGCAATATAATTTTGATAAAGATTAGATACCAGTGCTATGTTGGGATAAACAAATGTAGTAAAGGTGGATTTTAACAAACACATAAAAAAGTATCAGGTCAAATAGCCACTCAGTTGTGTCATGGTTTGCTCTTTGTCAAGGAATACAACCTATTCTACTTAAATGCCCCTCCAGTTCTACATCCAAAATGTTTTTTCCAAAGTTTTTATCAAAGTACACTAATGCTTAAAAGCATCGTGTGCCTAATGTAGAGATCTATTGAATACTATGCTTATCCTCGGTTTTAAGAATTTCCTCAGCAGTCAGGCTTGCCACATAAGAATGAGGAGTAACAACCATGGCCCTGCTTGTTAGAAACAAATTTTGATTCTGGTCACTTTAGGCTCACAGCTGGGGTAGGTGGTAAGTAAAATATATAGTTACCACTTAGACGAAGAAATGGAAAATTATTCAAAAAATACAAATAAATAAAACAAGATGAAGCAAACAAAAAAAACTGGAATAAACATACAATTGAGTTCAGTAAAGGATAAGTTATCTAAACTCCAGGGGAAAATTAGAAGGATGTGGGAGGCACAGAATATTCAAGTGTTACTCTCTAAGTGTACTACCCATTTCTCTATAAGAAATCACTATAGAATTCACTGTCTGCAGCTGATCCCAATCTTTTATTAAATCATAAATATGCAGTTTTGTCGGGTTTGTGGGAGAAAGACCTATTTCTGCTTTATGTGACATCACTTGGGGTGTCGCAAAGGACAGCTGAAAGATAGACTTGTTTGCTTGCTCACTTACATGTCTAATGGATTGCTGGGGTCCCTCAGCTGAGAACTCCCTAAAGGGCTGTCAGAAGAACGCCTCCGTGTGGCTACATGGCTTCTTCAAAGCATGTTGGCTGAGTTCCAAAAGCAAGCTTCCTAAGAGAGTCAGGAAGCGCTATATTGTTTTTAGCTCCAGAAATCATGTTTTAGCACTTCTGCCACAGTTCAAGGGAGAGGTACACATATTCTACCATTTGACGGTACAGTAGCAAAGTTCTAAAAAGAACACAAGAAGAAACTAGGTGTATTCTTAAAACTACTTAGGGGAAATGCAGATGCTTCTTGACTCATGATGGGATTACATCCTGATAAACTGATTATAAATTGAAAATATTGTAAGTTGAAAATATATTTAATACACCTAACCTTCTGAACATTATATCCTAGCTTAACTTAACTTAAACATGCTCAGAACACTTACATCAGCCTACAAGTGGGCAAAATTATTTAAGAGAAAGCCTATTTTATGATAAAGTGTTGAATATTACTTATAACTGACAGAATATTGTACTAAGAGTAAAAAACAGATTAGTTGTATGGGTACCCAAAATACGATTTCTACTGAATGTGTGTCAATTTTGCACCATCATAAATGTCAAAAAGCATCAGTTGAACCAGTCCGATATCATCTGTTTAATCTGCCATACTGAGGGTAAAACATTATTTTAAACAATATTTATGCCATCACTTACTTTCAAATCTTGTTGACATAGGAAACATTGAATATGCTTTGTATTATATTGCGTCTTATATAAAAATAATTCGAGAAAAAAAACGTGGGAAGAAACTCATGCAAGTGAACCGAAAGTGTTCTAGGCGTCAAGTTAATTGCTTTTATTTAATTATAGTATTTACTTTGCAATATGAATGAAAAAATGAAGTGAATAAAATGACTCAGAGAGTTTAATTTGCTGATGTTCATTATATACTTAGTGTATTATTGTTACAGAGATGAGAGTGATTGTTGAATAGCAACAGAATAAATCAAAGTATGTAAGTTTTTTTGTAGTTAGTGAGAGTACAGCTTCCTGTTAGCAGATGGCTGGGTACACAAAGGAGTGACTTGGTGGCATTTTCCTGATAATTGCTTCTGTGGTCTTCACTTCCTAATGAAGAATCCTTGATGCCAAATGTAACATCTGATTGAAATCCTACAGGATGATCCCTTTTCTACTATCATGAGTGTTTTATAACTTCTTAATCCTTCTCAATGGTTTCGGAAACACTGGTTGAATGCTGGCCAGCCCTCTAGGTAGGTGAAAGTGCTAGCTGATTCATTGTACCACTGAGTACTTAGGGAGAGACTGGATGAATCAAAAGTCAGGGTCCCTTTTTATCACCTTCCTACCAGGTTCAGGTTTGCTGAAATTCATTCTTTCATTATAGCCAAGTATTCACTCACACAAAAAAACACTAATAAACACTAAAAACATAAATTTATTAGTTCACTGTTATTTAAATTCCTGCTTAATTATAGTGAAAAACCTCAGGAAGTTAAAAGGGTGGACATAGTGATAATGATTATGCCAGAACTGATAATACCTGTAATTGTTGGTTTAAAATACAAATTACAAATATAATGCAATCAATAAAAACATAAAAAGAGGAAGAATAGGGGTTGTCATGAAAGTAAATTATGCTACAATTTTGAACATATTGTATTTGATTTTTTTGTAGGTAATGGGATTTGGCAAAGGGTCTAGGTAATAGCACATACATAATACTTGAAGCACTAAGAATGCATGGGGTCACTCTATTCTTAGTTTACATCAACAGCTATTCAATTCCATTGAGAAAGTTTATGTCTGTTTTACTTTAGATAGTCTACCTAGTTTTACCAGAAACATACATATGCAAAACTCATTTTGATCAATATCATAGTTTACCCCGTGTCTTCCTCATTCACAGGATAGCCTCACTTTTCTGTGGTAATTTGCTTGTCAAGTCTTAATGCGTGACTGAGACCCTTGGGAATCACTTTGTCTTTAGTCTCTTAGGGAGGTAACATGGAATATTATTCCAAGAAAACCAGTAAAACCATGCAGACATTTTAAAAAATAAATGAATTATTTGAGGGAAAAAAATCAAATCACACTGTTGAATTTCTCTTATGTGTATATTAGAGTCAAAAGGAATAACGGACGGTGTTAAATGTTATGAGTATGGAGGTGGTATAATGTTTACCACCTGCTCTTGAAGCCAACCTTTTCTATTGCACAGGATATTCAGTAAATCATTATCCATGTGCAGCTATACATGGCACATAAGTTTGAGGGAGGAAAGAGTTTGCTCTGATACGGTAAATCCTAAATAACAATTTTGAATATTGAAAATGAAACATTTCTGTAAAAACAAAAGAGTTATATACATTGTCAGCAATCTCATTCTTTCTGAGGAAAATAAAGGGATATTTCTAGCTATGAATGTAAATGTACATTAAATGCATATTGAATGATAAATAGTTGAAATAAAATTAAACAATTGCCAGGGTAAAAAGAGTGAAATGATATGACTACAATGGCATGCTTCCCCTTGAGTAAACATTTACAGCTGAATTATGAGTACAATAAAATGGACATATTTATTAACTCCATTTTTGCTAGAGGCAGTACATATTAAAATATTAGTTCCACTTACTTTTCAATGTCATGCTCATATCCTTTATAACTTAGAGGAGATTTATGGATTTGTTGGAGGTTTTGTTTATCTAGGTATATGACTTGCTAATTTTGTTAGATAAAGACCTGCAGAAACTGAGAAACTGATCCAATTGTGCAAATATTCAGAATTTTTATTAGGGTGCCAAATATAATAAACTATATGTCTACATTCTTTGATCTGTTTCTGAGAAGATGGTTTAAAAAAATGGACTGTCACTAAATATTTCAGTTTATCTCCATGGATCTCAATGAAATCAAATCATGTAATAAAGGCTGAAACTTCATCTTGCAGCATAATATGCTCCTGTCACATTTTATTAAAATGACAAGGTTTAAACCATAATTCTTCTGTGCAGGTTTGTTTCTCATTATTCACAGTTATTCTTTTGTCCTTAAGATTTCTAGTTTAGAAATACTATTCAAAATTTAAGACAATAAGTAAAGCTCTCACAATTACAGAAAGGTAGATTTTGTTTGCTACTGAATAATTTATATTTATAGGAAAAACCTTCCCTTTCTCCCAAATACTGATTGTGTGTGTGTGTGTGTGTATATATATATGTGTGTACATACATATAGTATACTTAGAAACAACGCAAAATCTTACTATTTGAATGTTATGTTACATGATAAACATGAATATTTAAAGTGTATCTTATTTATAATAATGAAAATACATTAAATTTTAAACATCTCATATTAGATTCTCTCAAGAATTTGCATGATGGTTAAGTTTTTTCTCTGGTTATTTAGGAGTTAGCAGCCACATCTTCGTAAAAATTTAAATGAATCAGCTTGTCTCCATAAAAATAAATAAACTAGTTATTAGTTTTACTAAGAGAGCATTATTTATATACATAATCGGAGAAAATTTTGAGCATGAATTTCTTACAAAAATAAATCAAATGTATTAAAGCAAACCTTGTCAAGGAAGCACAGTGAGGGGTGACTAGCCTGACCTAATTATGAAATTTTTTGTGTGTTATGATGGAGTCTCACTCTGTCACCAGGCTGGAGTACAGTGGCATGATCTCGGCTCACCGCAACTTCCACCTCCTGGGTTCCAGTGATTCTCCTGTCTCAGCCTCCCAAATAGATGGGACTACAGGCATGCACCACCATGCTCAGGTAATTTTTGTATTTTAATAGAGATGGGGTTTCACCATGTTGGTCAGGCTGGTCTCGAACTCCTGACCTCATAATCCACCCACCTCGGCCTTCCAAAGTGCTGGGATTACAGGCTTGAGCCACCGCACCCACCCTATAAAATTTTTTAAAGCCTCAAAGATTGAAAAGAAAAATATAATACTGTAAAACGACTAAATTGATTAACAATAAAAGAGACCAGAAAGTCTAGAAATTGACTCAAATACATATGGAAACTTATTCTATGAAAAAAAAAGGCCACTCAATCAGTGATATAAATTCTATATTTAATAAAATTGTTTAGACAACTGAGTTGTCATTTTATCATTGACATAAACATAAACCCATACTTATAGTGTTAACCAGGACAAATTCAAAGGATTCATGTTATATGTAAAAAATAACATGAGTTTATTAGAACCAAATCATGATAAAATTGCTTTATCATCATCACGTGAGAAAGGCCTTTTTGAATATGGACTTCTATCAGATAACCACAAAAGAAAGTTTAATAAATGTAACTACATAAGGCTTAGAAAAAGAATGATCAGCCTTAGAAAAATACTTGCTAAATTTTTGCCATATGAGTTAAATTCCCTAACGTATATAGACTAAAATTTAGTATCAAATAGATCAAAACACGGTAGAAAAATGTGTAAATGCTATAAGGAAGTAATTCACAGAAAGGGCAACACAACATTTTTCTTAAAGAGATGAATTTAAGAGTGGATTATCAGATGGTAAATAAAAATTAAAGCTACATGGAGGTGCAATTTTCATTATCAACCAAGCATTGTCAGGTATTGAGAGTAGTATATTAACATTTTAAAAGCTGCAGATGAAAAAATTATAAACGTACCTTAAAAGCGTATATATATACAGCTCGAAGGAGCTTGCCTCAATTCAAATAAAATCTTTGCTCAAATCTAGATTTTTTCTGGTATGTTTTCATTTTAGGAATTATTAGTATTTTAAAAAGTGCAAAAAAGAAAGGTAAGTTATATATAAAAGAAAATGAGTCGTATGACAAGCTGGCCTCAAAAACGCCCTTCTGTATCACACTACATGTCTGATGACAGAAGATAATATATTTTTAAGTTAAGAAAGGTTTGTCAAGATATAATTTCCAAGTAGTAAAATTTTACAAATTTTAAGTGTACAGTTGTATTGATTCTAAAAATATGTAAGCTATACGTAATGTAGATTTATGTTTCCTTCTCCCTCAATATTTTCACTTCCACTTACATTCATTTTCCTCCCTCAACCTCTGGATCCTGAAAATCATTGATCTTTATTCTGTCACTGTAATTTTGCCTCTGTTACGGTGTCATAGAAATGGAATCATACACAGCATTGTCTTTTCTGTTTGTCCTCTTTCATTTGGCCTATTTTTTTAGATTAACCCATATATCTGATTTAAAATATTTCATTCTGGGACATACCAAAATAGTTTATTCAGTCACCATTAGACACACATCTATTTTTATTTTTAGGTTATTAAAAAATTACTGTGGACATTCAAGTATATTTTGTGTGTCTGTCTGCAGTATATGAGAGTTCTCATTTCTCAACTCAACATCATCGCCAATGCATGATATTGTTATTTGAAATGTATCTTTTCCAGTGATTATGTAGAGGTATTAGACTGTTAATTTTCATTTCTTTAATGACAAATGATGTTGACACATTTTTCATGGTTGCGTTTACCATAAACTTGCACACACACACATATTATTTGGTGAATTGTCTTTGTCTGTTTAATCAAGTGGTTTGTCCTTTATTTGTTGAATGCTAATAGTTTTTACTTACGTATTTGATTTGAAAATACTTTCTCCCAGTTTGTTAGGTTGCCTTTTTAACTTACTGTCAGTGTCTTTGGATGAAAAAAAGTTTTAATTTTAATGAAGGCTAACGTTTTTGTATGTTATTATTTGTGCTTTTATGCCCTATGTAAGATCTTTGCCAAATTCAAGTTGGATTACCCCCCAGGATTGCTCCAAAAGGCTTTCTAATTTTAGCACTTACATGTAATCCTATGATGCATTTCAAATTAAGTTTTTATAAGGTGTGAAGAAAAGGTAAAGATTGTTTTAAAGTATAAGTATCTAATTCTTTAAGAAAAAATGTCAAAAACACTGCCCTTTTCAATAAAAACACTTGACATCTTTGACAAAAATAACCTGGTCACATTCAAGTATGTATTCACATATGGGTATTATGACACTCTATTTTTTTCATGAATCTATATGTCCAACCCTATTCTACACTATCTTAATTGCTGTATACTTCCAGTAAGTATTAAAATTGCAAAATGTAAGTGTTTCAACATTGTTCTTCCTTTTAAAAATGATTCAGTGCCAGGTTCAGTGGCTCATGCCTGTAATCACAGCTCTTTGGGAGGGCAAGGCGGGAGGATTGCTTGATGGCAGAAGTTTGAGACCAAGCTGATCAATATAATGAGACCCTTTCTCTACAATTTTTTTTTTTAATAGCCAGGTATGGTGTCGCTCACCTGTAGTTCCTGCTACTCAGGAGTCAGAGGTGGAGGATTGCTTGAGTCTGGGAAGTGGAGGCTGTAAGTAGCTGTGATCACACCACTGCGCTTCAGCCTGGGCAACAGAACAAGAACCTGTCTCAAAAAATTAAAATTAAAAATGAAAACAAATAAAAATAAAAATTATTTAGCATAATATAAGCTATTTGCATTTTCATATAAGTTATAAATTTAGTGTTCAATTTTATCAAACAAAATATTGGGATTCCAGTTGGGAGTGCATTAAATCTGGTGTCATTAGGGGGACAATTGACATTTTAATATCTGGAGGCTCCTCACAGATGAACATAGTGTGTATCTCCATTCATTTAGGTTTTCTGAATATATTTTAGAAACATTTTGGTTGTACAGGTGTTACACATACTTTACCAAAGTTTCCCCTCAATATTTTATATGTCTGATAGTCTTGTAAATAGTGCTATTCTCAACTACAAATTTCCCCTTGTTTGTTGAAAGTACATAGAAGTAAAGTTTTTAATAAATAATACATTAATCTTGCATTCTGTAGAAGTTAAACTCACTTCTTAATTCTAATAGAATGTTTGTAAAGTATTTATAATTTTCTACATAGATGCCCTGTTATTTGTGAAAAAAAGTTTTCATTTTCCTCCTTCTTTCTAATCTCTATGTCATGTAGTCATTTTTTCCCATCTTGTTTCATTGGCTCGGATCTCTCCCACATTGCACAATAAAAAACAGTGGCAGCAGATCTCCTGTCTGTGTTACTGAACACATCAGAAATCAATCTGTCTTTAGTATTAACTACATCTTAGCTTTTCATTTATTTTTCACAAATGCCTTTATCAAGTTGAGGGAGTCCCTTTCTCTTTCTAATACACCAAAAAATTAAGTGTTTAATTTTACAGATGATTTTTCTGCAAGTATTAAAATGACAGTGTTTGTTTAAAGCCTCTTTATATTGTGAATTATGATAATTTTGGGATAGTAAATATTGTATTATTTGAATGAACAACATTTATTCATAACATATTTTATCCTTTATAATTTACCGCATTCAGTGCCAGGTGCACAATTCGTGGGGCCCAGTGCAAAATGAAAATATAGGCCCCTCGTTCACAAAGAAAATAAAGAGTGCCATTAATGGTACTAATTTATACAGCTTTCCCTTTCTTCCACTTCTTTCTCTTTTTAATTTTTTTTTAGCTTTTAAGTTCAGGAATACAAGTGCAGGTTTTTCACATAAGTAAACCTGTGTCATGGGGGTTTGTTGTACCGATTATTTCATCACTCATGTATTAAGCTTAGTACCCATTAGCTATTTCTAAATATACTAATGATGTTTTCTGTTTGCCATTTAATGCTGTTCTATGTAAAGAAAAACCAAAATTTTATAATTTTAGAATGACTTTTAACATTCATTCATATACTGTTCAACACCAGTTTTAAATGCAGAGGTAACCGCATTTAACTCCAATGTGGGATCACCAAAAATACAAAGATCATAATATGTGGATCAAACTTATTTTATTCTTAACAGAAAAATGGAAACCCTGAAAAAATCTAATTCAACTATTATTACTTTGCTTCTTGATTGTATGCACACTATTAAGACTCTCATTAGCTTACTGATGAGTTGGATAAACAGGGGGAAAATCTATAGATTGCTTTTTTTTCCACTTTACTTTTATGTCATGATTTTCAGCATAATTGGTTGGCCAATACAGAAATGTTCCTATGGCAAATGCAGCTTCTTTGGTTTGTCAGTGCCCGTGCCTAATCAGTCATACCTAGTAATGGAAAGAGTACACAATTCTCATGGCCTTGATGCATGATTTTTCAGGAAGACTCTGAGTGTGCACAAGGCAAGCCATCCTAAAAGGTGTACCCTATGTCCACTTGGAGTCTCAATGAACTGCTATGCAGTGTGGGTTCACTAGCATCCTGAGTTCAAAGGGTACTGGAAATGGTGCCCTTGGGGCAGCAAATAACCAAAACATGCATATTCTATCACTCTCTGCTCACAGGCATGTTCTATGATCAAATCAGAGTTTGCTTACAAAGCACAAGTTTAAAGATACAATGAAGAATTTCAAGATGGTGACATGAGAGGATGCAACCAAGTATGGGATCTCTACAAATGTTGAACTCTGTCTAACTGCACAAGTCACAGGTCCATGGAGCTAGCCATGTTACACATGTGAGATAAGCATGTGTTCGTGTATGTGTGTATGTGTGTATGTATATGTATAAATATTTTTTTCATATTTTGCAAATTAGTATATTATTATGAAGGGAAAAACATTCAAATATTTTGTCCCACCTATTATAAATACAAAATTATAAACATCTTATTCTATTTATATTTACTCTGTAATATATTCACATTTTTTATACATTTTCCATGGAATTTTCTCATTTAAGTATCTCCGGGAATTACCGTCTTTTACAGGCTCAACTAGTTGCAGTTATTTTATTATTATTATTATCATGACATGTTATTATTACAACTATTGACATTTTCAAATATTAGATAGTGAGTCACTAAAGCTATCCCTTTTGTATGACACCTATTCCTGTGTCCATTTTGAGTCTCAGTTAATTGCCCACCATTATTTATAGAGTACATGTTTTCTAACAGTGTTACCAGAGTCACTCTTACATTCTCTTTGCAACCTAGGAACATAAAAGAATCAATGACATCCAAAGTGTCCCTTTGAGGGACAAGAGTTTAAAGGACATACTGAAAATGCTGGAGTGGTGATCACGGGAATCTAAAAGTAATAAAATCGCATAGAACTAAATACACACATACATGCAAATGAATGCATGTAAAACTGATGAAATCTGAAATTAGTGAATTGTATCAATGTCAATTTCTTGGGAGTGATATTCTACAAAATATGCATGATCTTAACATATTGAGAAACTAGATGAAAGTATATGAGATCTCGTTGTTTTATTTCTTTCAATTGCATGTGAATCAACAGAAATCTCAAAATATTTTTTTTTTCTTAAAGGATGAGCATCCTTAGCACAAATCACCCGAAGTTTGTATAACGGTGACATTCAAAGAGGTATTTTTTCTAATATTCTATGCAGGATCAACAACTTTTTTTCATTTTTTCTCAGCTTTAATGAAGAAAAGACACCATGTTTCTTATTTCTTCACCTCTTTTTAACACACCATCAAAGTGTGAAAATACTAATCTTGGATTCTAACCTTATATAATTTTATTTTTACATAATATGTTACCTTTAATTTTCAAATGTTACCTATGATGTTTGTATTCTGTTTTCACCTGGATTGGTAAATGAAATCCTTAGATTTAAATAGTTACAATAACCTACTCAGAAGAAAGACAAACCTGCAAAGACTAAATTTTACCTTATTTTAATGCCAGATTGAATAAAATCCAAGCTCCTAAAATTGCATACCCCTAAGGAGGAATTAATCTTATGTTTGACATACAAAGATAGAGCAGGAACACTTTTTTGAATCCTGCAATGATGACAGGTATAACTCAGGGTTTAGAAATTTGCAGAATAACCAGATGTATTTGCCACTTTTCAAAAGAGATCCTAAGGCATTGCTGTATCCATAACTTCTATAGGGATGTAAAATTTTCTGGTCAGCAGTTTCAAGAATATCATTTACTTAGGAGTGGTTCATATTACCTCATAGTAGCTGTGATGTGGAAGTTAGCCAGAAGCAGGGTGATAAAAGTGAAAGAGGTAATTATCTAGAGAACTAAAGTATAATATGCACTTGTGAAAAGATGAAAGAAAATGACTAGATGCTTGCTTCAAATAAAGAGGTGACATTATAAGTCCAAGGGAAGAAGCAGTAATGTATTGTTTTATAGCTTATATATATGCACCATAAAGAGAAAATAGTGTGATACTTGGTAATGAGAGAAAGAGGATCTGCAGGAAGTCGGCTTTAGACATTTTAAGAAAGCCTCTTTAAATTGGCCAATGACTTCTGCAAGGACAAATTTTTTACACCAGATATATATCAGAGAACAGACTTCATCCCTTAGTAACATCGTAATCCAAGGATAATGTCTATCAATATTCCCACATTTGCATAATTAGGAGTGATGATTTTTTTTTCTCTAGTTGAACTATGATCTGGAAACATGGGTGAGACTAGCATTTTAATTACTCCTTATTGGGGACATATCTGTAATCTTGATAGTATAAAGGTATATTCTTTTTTCATTTTACAATTATAAGTAATTTGTGGGGGAAATTATTATAGACTCTGAATATGTGGCTCCCATTGCTGTAGACAGAGTATTTTCCAAAGATTCATGGAACAGTATGTCTGTTTTCAAATGCTCCTTTATAATGTGCCCTTGCTGCTCTCCTATCAATAGGTAAAATCTAATTTCCTTCTCCGTAAATCTGTGTGGGTTTCTGACTGCTTTGACCAATAGATTGCAGTGGTGGTGCCACTGTGTCACTCCCAACTCTGGGTTAAGATGTTTTTTCTCATGTTTGTTGGAACTGGCATGCTTAGAGTGCTGAACTACCGTGTAAGAGGTCTGACTTCCTGAGGCCACTTGCTATGTGGAAGCCAAGCAACACTGAGAGACTACACGAGGCCCCATTGTTACTACAAAATTTTCATAGGTATGTGATGGCATCACATTGTGATTTTAATTTGTATGTCTCTAATGATAGATAACATTGAGTATCTTTTCATACGCTAAGATGTTATCTGTATATATCTATGTTAAGTGTTTAAATCATCTACCTGTTTATTTCATTTGGGCTGTTTCCTTATTATTAAAAATGGAGATTTCTTTATGTATTCTGAATGTAATTTCATTATCAGGTATATACTTGCAAATATCTTTCCCAGTCTTAACTTGTTATTTCACTCTCTTAACAGTATCTTTCAAAAAGCAGATGTTCTTAATTTTAATAAAATTCATTGTGTAAATTCAACCACCTTTTATGGATTGTGCTTTTAATATGGAACTTAAGTATCCTTTCACTGATTTTTTTTTCTATGGTTTTGTCCATGAGTTTCATAATTTTAAGTTTTATATTTAGGGTCATGATCCGTTGTGAGTTTTTTTGGCATATAGTATAACATATGGATTGAGATTCATTGTTTTTGCATATGGATGTACAGTAGTTCCAGTTCCATTTTTTTAAGAATATATATTTCTCTACTGAATCATCTTTGTAACCTTGTTGAAAATCAAGTGAACATATGTAAATTGTCTATTTTTAGACTCAGTATTCTGATCTATAGTGTGATGTGTCTAAATGGATGACTGTAACACAGTATCTTGAATACAGCAGCCACACAATAACTGCTGTACATAGAGTTTCTTCTCTTATTTTTCAAAACTGTTTTGGTCACCCTAGTGACCTTTTATTTCTAAATAAATTTTAGAGTTATATTGCCAATTTCTACAAACAAACTGGCTTGTCTTTTGGTTAGCATTGCATTAGATAGATTGGGGAACAAGTAGTATCTTAAAATATTGAGTTTTCCAGGCCATGACATTGTGAATTTATCTTGTGGTTGATATTTGTGTATTTCTATAAATATCACTTGGTATTTGGGGGAACAAAATTAAGTTACTGAAAATGTTTTGCTCCTTTAGAATCTCGCTTTGTGAGCTGGAATAAGAGCAGTTTTTATTTTAGGGTTAATTTTGCCTCACTACTGAGGCAGACTCTTCTAGGTTCTCTACTCAGAGTCCATTATTTGTATGTGTATTCTTTTTTTTTAATTGACGGAAACAGGCATTATTCCTGGTACTGTGTGAGCTTAGGGGTTTATCGTTTTTGTTACTTTTGGGTAGTTCTTTCTCATCTTCACCCAGTGCTCTTATAACCACAGTTTGATTAATATCTGGTGAAAACCTAAGATCTTCAGAATTCTCTCTCAGTTCAGCTCTGTCTGCTCAGTTAGGTTTCATTATCTCTAGCTGTTTTGCTCTCCACCTACTTCCAGCTCTGTCTCCTCATCTCAGCGAGACGTACTGACCCTGTCTGGGTTTTCCCTTCTCTTGTGGTTTAGCAACTTTTCTCCAGGCATTGAACTGAAGAAATCATAAGGTTACCTTATTTATTTCCCTTCTCTAAGTAATTATTGTCCTTCGTTCATAAACAACATATTGAGGAACATTATTCCTCTGTGTGTGTGTGTGTGTGTTTGTGTATGGGTGTGTGTATAAATTATCTATCAAGTGTGAGAGTAAATCCAATCCTTGTTTCTCCATCTTGACTGAAAGTGGAAATGACTGGTTAATTTTGTTTAATGTTTGAAAATTTTTGTAAAGGTAGAATGCACAGGATTGAAGGTCAAAGAACAAGTAAAGGAAGAGGGAACAGGGACCTTATAGAGTCTTAAGACTAGTAAGCAATCCACAATCTTGTGGAGATAAAGTTTATCTCTTCATTATGTTGTTGTAATACTGAATTCTAGGAATTGGCTTAGCTTTAGTGATATGTATGAATGAGTATTATATCCTTTTATCAGAAAGAGCAAGAAATATGAAAGGAAAAATGGAAAATGAAGGAAAAGTAAGGGAAGGAAAGATAAGAGAGTCGCGGATAACAGAAGATAGGACCCACAACACAGGCTCACACAAGGACTCAAAAAATGGAACAGAATTAATACTTCAAAAGGAAATTCAAGTACTGCTACAAGAAAAAAAATCTGTATAAGGAACCAAAAAATTCCAGAAACATTTACCATATCCTAATTTATTGAATGTGCTCATGGGAGATAGACATAGGAAACATAACAGTCATATACACACAATTAATTTCATTATTAGCTCCTGAAATTTGCAACCCAGAGAAATATTATGTGGTATATATTTATTTCCAGATATTTTCTATGAAATCTTCTTTTAAGTTTAAGAGAACTAAGTATTTTGTTACTGTTTTATTTTTTGTATTTTGCTTTCTTTCATTCTTCATTTGGTAGTACATATTTTTATACTAAATACCATATGTCCATGATTTATTTTTAAAGAGATAAAAGGAAACTCAGTACATTATTATTTTATTAGGTTAAATCTTTTTTTTCTTTTTCCAAATTTAATTTAGGTTCAAAGAGTACATTCACAGGTTACATGGGTAATTTATTGCATGTAGCTGGGATTTGGTGTAGAGACAATTTTGTCACCCAAGTAATCTGCATAATACCCCACAGGGACAGTGATGGTTAATACTGAGTGCCAACTTGATTGGATTGAGGGATACTTAATCCTAGGTGTGTCTGTGTGGGTGTTGCCAAAAGAGATTTACATTTGAGTCAGTAGGCTGGGAAAGGCAGATCCACCCTTAATCTGTTGGGCAGAATCTGATCATCTTCAAGCAAATATAAAGCAGGCAGAAAAACATGAAAAAGAGAGATGGGCCTACTACAGGATTTTTAAAAGGTTTTTAAGTAGGATAAATTCAATACATAGAAATAAATCGACAATGCAATTGTAAAATGGACAGTAGGTAGGCTTTATTTACCAAGGGGAAGAATTTGCCTTGGCCTGGAGAAGGGTCAATTCTTCTTAAGTAAGGAGTTTAAGGAGTTTGAAAAAATGAGAGAATAAATACACTAGAGAAATACAGTATTTTTTGTAGTCATCATTGTGGGTATTATATCTTTTTAGGTATTATATCCTTTTGAAATCTCATGATTTCCAGTCTCCTATTTTTCTAAACTTTCCCCAGGAAGGAAAAGTCCTGATAAGGATTGGTGACAGAGATGGGGTCATTTTTTGTTCCTTAGGATCAGCCTTTATTAAGAAGATTAAATATGGTTTGTATGGGGTTCTTATGATTCTATTTGTTTCCACAAGACTTGAGGGGCATGGGAATTGAGGGTGTAGCCAAAGGGAAAAGATCCAGTGAGATTGGTTTCCCCTTTTTTTGTTCAGTGTTGTTCCAACTCAGAAAGGCTGACTGTCATAGGAACTGGAGGAGTCACTTGAAGAATACCTGAGTAGGAGTCTCAGACAGCATCAACATATAGGAATTGGACAAAAAATTATTTATTTGCTCATTTTTTTCTTTTTACTCATCAGTGGTCAAATAGCATATTAACACATTAGTCTTTTTAAAGGATATAAAGGAGGTCTGATCATTTCCTTTTGGAGCCTAGTCCAGCATGTATTTCAGAAATTTTTAAAAAAGTCATTTATGATGTAACCAAGCTTAAATTAATATTGCTGCTTAAATGCAAAGAATTGTATTCATAAAGATGACTAGAGTCTCAATCATTGTGCACTTTTCTTACTTGGTCTGTGGGAACTTTTTGCATGTATTGGGTGGAAACAGAATTCCACTGTTCCTAGGCCCCTTGGTAAAACTCTATCTCAATATCACCTCTTAGCCTATGCAGACAGTTTGGAAAGACCACTTACACAATTTCAGTAAAACATCTTGTCAGATTTTTATCTGAACTTTATTTGTCCCCATCTTGATTGCTAATTAATGATTTTAAGATATTCAATTAACCTATTTTGTCCATAACTCGAGTTAACCTATAAATGTAAAAACCTTTTGAGGTGGCATTAACCATTTTATCTGCACCCCCATCCCATCACCATATTTGGTTAATTGACAAATTCACTGATTATAATCAAGTATAGGTAACACACTATTCATGAAAAGTAATGCTGCTGGAGCCAATTTTTGGCTCTCGCTTTTTTACTTTTGATGGTACCTCTATTTCTTCCTTTACCTTCCTTTCTCAACTTCATTTCTTCCTGCTTACATAAATCAGATAAACTCTGTTATTCCCATGAATACTTAACTGTAAATTCTATAAATTTAGTCATGCTTTTTGTTACTTAGTCCATATGAAAATTAATTGAAACTTTCAATATGTATACTAATTTAGAATTCATACTTAGAATAGAATGAAAGTAACTTAGAATATAATTCACACTTAGAATAGAATAAAAAATAACCTTTGTTGAAAGCTTAACAATCCAATACTTGCTTTTATGAAAAGAAAGAGATGAAAACAAAAATAAGTAATTGTCCTTTGATGTTATACTACTTTTTTTTTTTTATTTTCCTGTGGAGAATTCATATAGAAGTGCAAGGACAACAAATTGTCAGGTTCAAATAAAAATTTATATCTTAAGATAAAAACAGGAAGCAGAATGAAACCACATACATCTTCTCAACAGAAGACCTCCCGTTGCTCTTATTGTAGGCGGTAATACTGTATGATCCAAAGGTCCTATGAATTAATTACTTTCTTGACACATTGTTGGGAACCAATTGCCAGTTTTCTTCCTTCCTGAAAGTCTTCAATGTTTGGAAAAATATGAAACTAACCATATTTTACTTTCACTTTGAAGCTCTCAAACATCTCTAAAACAAAAATGTTTTTTCTTATTATTTGACATTTTTATAAGGTCTACTATGAAATGAACTTGATTATTCTTCTAATAATATTCTACTAATCTGCCTTATTATTAAAACCAATAACATGTTTCTATAGAAACAAACAGAACTCTTGGTTTTTATCCTGATTCTTACATCACTGTCTGCTCAAAGAATCACCAAGACCCTTCAATTTCACTCCTGTACTAATTCTTGTAACTATCACATGATTTGATTTCTGTTATCACAGCCATTTCTGTACTTCATTTTCTCTGTTGTTTAAGGAAATTAAAAATAATGTTATTTTATTATGATAATTATAATTGATCTTTGATTCATACTACCAATTTGGAGCCATCTATTTTGAACTATTCTGAGTGATTTTGAGATAACTCATCTTCTATTCGAAGGCTTTAAGTACTCACCAATCACTTTCCCAATTTCAGTATCTGTTCCACAAAAGTAATACAACTAGGTAATTAAAAATGGGTCTAATGGAAACCCTCCCTAGGCATTGTTTTGTTGTAAATGCTTTTCGAATAAGTGGTAAATAAGTGCACAAGTAAACTCCATATAATTTAGACTTGACTGAAGTAAACATAATCAGAAAGGGTACAACTTGAAAGTATGGAATAGCTTTCATAGAAATAAAGCCACCACAAATTCTAGCTACGTTGTGAGGAACATAGGGAAGAACATTCCTATCCTATCTACCTTCTGGTTGCGCACAAATTAAGACTCAACTATTTTGCAAGCTGCTAGGTTTCTGCAAGGTGAAGTGGTAAGAACACCCCAATCCGAAGTCAGTCTTGTGTCTTATGTTTTCCACTTCCGGATTTGAGCTTTCAGTTTAAGAATGCCTACGTGACAGTGAGACAGCCAGGTGGAAAGGGTACCCTGGAAAGACTCCAACCAGCCTGCCCACTGAGGTGGCACCTCAGGATATTCACCATGTCTGTAGGGAGTGTGGCCCCTCCTTTTCCTGTGTGAAATCTGGGATTTGAATTGCTGGGCAGGAAGTGCTCTAGCAGGGACTCTGGTCTAGTGAGAGTTCCTGTTTCCCTCTTTTTTTCCATTTTCACCCAATAAAACCCTGTTTTGCTCACCCGTCAAACTGTCTGCGAGCCCAAATTTTCATGGCCGTGGGACGGACAAGAACCCGTCTTCAGCTGAACTAAGGAAAGTCCTGCAACAACAGTAGGGGGAGAACCCACAAATCCAAAAGCACGTAAGACTGTTATGTAAATACTGAAGTTATCTTATTCAGAGTCAGTTATGTTGGCTCCTTAAATCCATGTGTCTTCAAGTTACTGCTGTTACTACTGTTGAGATTTCACTGTTCATAAAATTACGTTTTAAACGTGAAACTGACATTACACATCATTAGTAACACAGTCAAATACCAGGGAGAGAGTTAGAGGAAGGGTTTGGATTTGAGTTCATTCCACGCACGACAGATTAGTTGTCTTCTTCAACTATGTCCAGTGTATTCTCAATTCTTTCCCTTCTCTTTGGTTAATCTTTCTTATATGATCTTCCCCTTATTATTCAAACATGCTTATTGAATTTCTAGTAACAATAGATCATTGTATCACCTACTATAATGCAGATATTTACTGGGTGCATGGAATACATTATTTTAATCTATTGCTATATCAACCTGAAAAACTAGATATTACTATTTCAATTGTAATTAATCAAGAATTGATATTTTCAGCAAAGTATCCAAAATAAAGTGGTTATATCAAATAAGTATATGGATTGGAGCTTGGGAAATAAATCCAAACTGCAGTAGAGATGTGAAGCCCTTAGCACATCTATTGTAATTGATGTCATGGGAGAGTAAGGGATCATTCAGGGAGAAGTACTAGAGAAGAGATGAGGACTGGTAACAAATCCCTGTAAAATTTCAACATTTAGGAGTCATTCATAAGAAGTGAAACAGAAAATCAAGGACCATTGACCAGAGCACAGAGTGGAGACCAGAAGAGTATGGTATCATGGAAGCCAAAAGAATAAGGTTTAAAATTGGTAAGCAATTTCAAATGCTCTGCAGATTTCAAGCAATGTAAGAATATGCGAATATATCAGTATACATTCTGAATCACCATAGTAAACTGCCTCTCCAAAATAGGTAGAATGAAAAGAAAATGAATGGAAATACAACAGCAAAAGATAATTTTTTCCAAACATTTGACAGTGGAAATGTGCACAAAACAATAAATAGACATAATTTATATATTTAATAAAGTTAGTAAAGTTGATTTAACACATTACATGTTATACACTGCTAAAATACAAGGTACCCATGGAACATCCCCAAGACAATCTCAATTGGTTAAAAGTTTATAGCACTCTATTTATAAGGTCATGTCACAAGATACAAAATTAATAACAATAGTTTAAATTTCAACCATATTTAAAAGATTACATTGCATTTAAATAAATTAATTAATTACCAAATACTGATACATTTTAATGGCAAACCCCATCTGCCTCTATATATCTCTTGAGTGAAATTTAAAAATAAGTAATATTATACAGTATTTAGAAAAGATGAAAAACTTAGCACAATTCATCAAAACTAAGCAATCTCACTTGTAAATATGCATTGAAAATATTAAAGAAAACAAATATAATTTATTAATACCTTAAAATACACATACATAAGAACTGTATATGTTTTATCTCAGTGGTTGTAAAAATAAATATTTAATCTGTTTTAAAAGTCTTCATATTTATAGTTTAAATTCAAAAAAATATAGCAACCATAATTGCACAAAATCTAGATGTAAAAAAACTATTATCACATTGAATAAAATTTCCTTTCCTAAGTGTAAATCACAATACAAGAACATAATGCTTATCAAATTAAGAATCTCCAAATGAAACCAACAGACAAGGCATATTGTTGATAGGAAAATTCTCATTTACAATATCAACAAAAAACATTCCTATCAATCTCCTTCGAAGACTAAAGTGAAGATTGACTCTATTGACATTTTATTTATCCAATCCCATGCATTATTATAAAAGTGAATGCAAAATGGAAATATCAGAAAGGAATTAAAAATGTCACTTTCAAGTACAATATGATTGTTTCTCTGGAATCCAAGAGAATCAAGTTAATAGGAAAATTTAATATTACAACATTGTCAATTCTCCTATAATCATCCTCAATCATTACACAGTTTAACAAAAATTTCAAAAACATAATTTAAAATATATCTAATGTCAGTAGCCAGTGGGGAACAAGGACTAGAGTTACAAGTGTTTGTATCTGATGAGAAGAAGACACTGGGAGGTGAAAAGAGTGAGTGATATGACAAGGTCCTAAGTAGACCAGAGGTGAAAGGATCCTGAGTATATTTAGAAAAACAAGTATTATCCTATAGGAAGAATATCTTTTTTCTATGCAGAAGAAGAGATGATGTAAAATGTAGGTGACACTATGGGATTTATTGACAAAACATGATGGGAAATACAACTGCATGTCAAAATGTGCATAGATTCACATATTTTCTTCATTCAATATCCTGTTAATGATGGGATCTCAAATCCCTGAGAATTATTAAAATTATTGATATTTTCTGTTGGCAAATTAGCTATAAAAAAGAAAACAGAAGTCATATCAGAAACTAAATAATTTCTAGATGTATTGAAAATGTATTATCATATCAGTTTCCTACTTTGGCTGCAAAAAAATGCCACAAACTTACTGAGTCACTTCAAACACCACAAATATATTATATTACATTGCTGGCTTTCATACATCTAAAATGGGTGGGAAGGGCTTGTTTCTTCTGGAAGCTTTAGGTGAGAACGTGTTTCCTTATCTTTTCCAGGATCTCCAGGCAGTTAACGTTGCTTGGCTCCTGGATCTACGTTACCCTGACATCTGCTTCTGTCGTCGTGTCTTCTCTGACCCTGCAACTCCTGCCTTCATCTTCTGAGGCACCATTGTGATTATATCTGGCCCAACCAGATAATTCAGAATAATTTCCCCAATTCAATCCTTAACTTAGTCACCTCTACAAAAGTTCCTTTGTAAGGTAACAAATATACAGGTTATGGGAAATAGGATGTGGATATCTTTTGGGGTAAGGGACTTTATTCTACCTACTACACATATAACAACATATAAACAGGAAAACACAATGAAGGCACAGGTGTAAGATGACAGTATAGTTACATGTTTATATTCTTGAGATGGATACAAGAACTCTTTTTAGGACTCCAACATAAGTCATATTCAAAAACCTAGTTTTCTGATAACACAAAATTCCAAAAATATGATTCTTCAGATAAGAAGCTTTTATCTCAATAGTAAGATATTCTCAATTTATGAAACAAAAAAGACTTCACCAAAAAGAAATGAAATTAATAAACAGACTAAAGTATTTGATTTCCAAATAAACCAATAATAAATTATCTGAAGGTAAAAATAATAAACAATACTCATAAAATGCTGAATGAAATGTAAATTTGTACATCCCTAATCTTGTATATTAAACTAATAATAGTTCTGATGCATTCTTCATTAATTCTAATTCCAGAAATATCATCTAAGACAACAATGGGAAGAGTAAAAGAATTTTACAGAATAATTTCTAACCAAAGAACAAAATATGAAAACTACCTTAAAAATTATAATATCCAGAAACCAAAATATTCTGCCCACATGTACAATAGTGGACATATATTTACTGGCATGGGAAGATGTTGCTGATTTTATCAAATTATACACAAAACATACATACAATAGTTCTCTCAAGGACACAGGATAGCTACAAAGTGTCATAACCAGTCCTGGCTTTGAGTGACTATTTATTTCTTGGTCACTGAGACACTTTGTTCTGTAAATTAATAGGTGATGAGAAACATTGATGTTTGAAATTTTGTCAGTGAGATTGAAGCACCCTACTCTTGCTTGGAGGATCTTACTCACCAAGACAATCAGCCTTGTTTAATCCCAGTTGCAGAGCTTCAGTTCAGGGGTTCCTGGACATAACCTTCCAACATGTTTTTGTTTTGATTTGTAGTTTCCAAGTACATAGAATTCTGCTTTGTTTTGTTGTTATTGTTTGTTTGTTTGTTTGTTTTTGCCCATGCTTAGTGAGAAACTCATGGTTTCTCTGGCATTTTGATACATTCTTTTGTTGTAGTGTATCAAAAACCCCTATTTTGTCAGTGTCAGAAGCTCAGCTGAGCTGAGTGAAAGCTTCCAACATGTTATATTTTGACTTCATAGTTTCCAAGTACATAGAACTCTGCATTTTTTTTTTGCCCTTGCTTAGTGAGAAACTCATGGTTTCTCTGGTGTTTTGGTACATTCCCTTGTTGTAGTGTATCAACAACCCCAATTTTGTCAGTGTCAGGAGCTCTGTTGAGCTGAGTGAAAACTGAGTTGCCAAGTGATGGAGTAGCCAACTGAAGCAAAGTTGAGCCAGAATGAAAGTAGCAGCAAAGCCTATAATCATTTATCACCATAGTATAAGCAGACAGCTAAAACCAAAGACACCAGTTCCCTCTGTTTCATGCTCCCTTATAAAACAATGTGCTGGTAGAGGGTCAGGTGGATCAGCAAAGACGTGTTGATTTTCTCACTGTTGAAGGAGCTCCAAGCAAAAGTCTCTGCCACTTTTTTGGACCTGTGGGCTGGGTGAAGGCCCACTGAATAGGTCTAGGAGTGAAAAATTACTAGATACTGAGTCAGAGTGGGGAAAATATCTTTAATTTTTCTCCTTTCCTCTAGTAAGAAGGCCTCACCAGAGGTGTCTAAAGATGATCTCTGTCCAAGGCCTTAGACAAAGAGACCTAGGAATATGACCCCTGGGCTAGGAATGTAAATTTGTGGAAAAGCATGACTTGAGATCTTAGTCCTAAACTGCAACTCTCTTCAGGACTGCAATGCGCTAGCTGAGCATCAAGTCAGGAGTGGGAAGGGAAGCAATCTTCCCATGAAGTCTGCCAGGTAAAATCTTTGTAATTACCTATGGATGGGCCTGAAAAATCACACATCCATGTTTAAGCAGGAGCTGTACCCAGTCAGACCGCAATTTTATCCCTGACATTGTTAGGTTTTCTGGTCTAGTACAGTGCATAGATGTGAATGTACACACAAACTTATATGCACACACATGTATCTAAACAAGCATCCATTCATCAACATTATATGATGAATATCCGTGGCAGGAAATGCCATTTTTATGCTTACTCATTTATACACTCTAATGTTGTCTACTGGACTAATATCACTAAGTAATATTAAACTAATAAAAGGAGAGATGTGAAATAAAAAGAAATAGAGCAAATACAAAGAAATTATCTAAAGTAATCATAACATAAATTCATTTTATAACTCCAGAGAAGACAATAAAATCATTTACTATCTGAAATTAAATGTAATGAATTTACTTAATAAGAAGTTGTCTATGAAAATTTAGAATAATCAAAGAAATATGCTTCCTTATAAAACAAGCCCTTTTGTTAAAGAAAACACGAGTGCTATTTGTCTCAATGTTCTTGAATAAAGAATAATGATTTTCAATAATCTTCATATTTTAAGTTTGCTAATGGAAACACATTTAAGAACATAAAGTGCATTTCAAGGTACATACACTCTACTTAAATTCTTTTTTTCCTAATACTTTAACTTCTGTAATTTGAAATATTTATAGCTATTCTTCACTTTCCATATACATACACTCTTCCACAAAAACAAAGAGATATGAGATTTCAAAATACTATTAAAATGGCTTGGGCTATTTTAGGAAATAAAGCTAGATATATGTGTTAGCCTTTCTCTCGATTTGGCACATAAGGAAAAGGATGTCTCTGCTCTAAACTTGTACATTTCTATAAGGCTTCCTGAACCTAAAGGAATTATTTTTTGTGAGAGTTGGATCTGATTTTACATTCAAATCAATGACAACATTCTATAACAATGGCCAATCACAAAAAAGAGTTTTCAGTCAAATTATCTAACAAATAAAATTATGTTTTTCTAAATCCAACCTTATTTAGAATTAACTTCCTCCTTTATGCCTTAAAATGACCCCCCCGGTTAAAAAAGACTCTTTATTCTAGCATGACATGAGCTCTCCTGGCTTAAAAAAACAATAAACTTGGTCTTGATTTGGATTAACTTTTCATCTTTGATTGTTTTTCTACATTTATCCTAAAATATTTATAATTTCCAATTAATATCATGAGCTTTCTATAGCAAAACACTAAATAAATTATAATTTAAAAATATTTTCAACATGCCTTTGTTATTTCCGCTTTTGAGAATACAACTCTTCTTCCTCTTTTATTTCTGTTTATATACTCGTTTTGTGTTTCTTGTCGTTAGGCATATCTAAGCTGGCTCTCTAAGTAGGCTCATCTGGTTAGATCATTTCTTTCTCCTCCCCATGGCAGCCACGGAGTAGATGAGGTTCATCAGTACTACTAATCCACCTCTTTTTCTTTAGGTTTTCGAATTCTGGGGATCTTTGAAGCCTTTCTGTAGGGAATTGGGAGATGTAAATTAAATTTACCACATGATCAATGAATACATGAATTTCCATTTCACATAAATGAAATTTGGCTGACTGGCTTTGATTGTGGCTGCTACTGCCTGTCCCTGGAATTTGATAGAAACCTCCATGACTCTCCCTTTGTTTTCCAAATAGGCCTTTCAACTTTTAATTATTTCTCCCATGTTTACTTTTCTAAAACATTTGAGATCACATCTTATCACTTGTAATTCATTATCCCACTTGGTAGATGAAGTTGCTATTAAATACTGGATTGTAGACAAGAGAACTCAATGGGAATGTGGGGATTTAGAAATAATTCAGATAAGGCAGAAAACTATAAATACCTTGTGAATATACCAGGATAATAAATTAGCTAACCATGGCACCCAGAGGTGAAGAAAATATTTTAATTATTAACTGTGATCATTGGGAAGCAAGGGTCCATTGAGTCAAGCCTTTGCAGAGTATAATGAAGAAGGATCTAAGCGGCTGGTTTGGGCAGTGTTTTCCAGGCAGAAGAAAACCCAAACCCACACACGCACACACACACACATTAATAAATTACAAAATCATTAGCTAAAATTAGGAACTAAACAAGGTTATTCCATGACAATAGAGAAGCAAACTTTCTACACTTCTAACCTCTCAGGACTGTGAGAGGTTACCTGGAAATCACATACCGATTTTGATGTGGTAGGTTGGTAAATTACAAGTTCCATTATAAGGTCTATTGGTTAATCCAAACTTGGTTTTAATGTACAGATGATAAAGAAAGATGTAGAAATGCCTTGGTATAGTCAAGATCTGTATTTATTAAGAACTTTCAAAAATATCAAACAATAAAACATAATGTCTTTATGACATTTTAGACAAAGTAGAAAAACTACTCATAGCTCTGAAAGACCAGCCCAGGGCCCCAGCTCTTACTAGCTACACAAGGACTAACGTAGATCAAAATTTCAGCACCCCTGTATAACAGGTACAGTATCCTGTATTGAGGAACTGTAAATATTGGGGAAAATAAAAATTTCAGAAGAAAAGATTATGTTTGTTATGCTCAATTGACCCCTTGTATTCTTCAAGATGATTCAGAAAAGATTCCCATTACCAAAGATCTGATGCATTCTTTCAGTGGGGCAACGTTTGTACCTTTGTGGAAACACTTTTGGCACATTTCTGGGTGCTGAAGAGGCTAGCGAGAGTTGCACTAATTAAAATGGACTTGTGATGATGATTTAAGCATTTTTGATGATTATGTGATCATGTCTTCCCTTTGAATTAAATAGATTGGCAATTCATGAAACTGATATCTTCCGTTAAAAATCTAACAATCAATCAATCAGTTCATAACTGGCAAGTCAAAATTAAGATTGAGCCAATGTGTGGAGAACTGTGATTTCCTCCTCCAACCGTCTCCTGTATTTTTTCCAATTAGAGACCCAAACTTTGCAGAATGAAATATGTTAGATTGTAGTCATCTGTCAATAGACTCGCTGTTTCTTTTTATGTGATCCCCTGCCAGTATCACCTTTCACATCTGCCTCTTCCATTGGGAAGACTAATAGACATAGCCAATAAAATACAAACAGAAGTGATCATTGTCATTTGCAGGTAAAAGTTTTAAAAGACATTTATGATAATGGTTCTTTTTCCTGGCTACAAAAAAGTAGCATGTTCCTAAAATGGGTTGTTTTCTGAATTTGCTTCCCATGAAGAAAACAGGTAAAGCAGTACCACAGCCAACATGTAATAAGAGAAAATGAAATAAAATATTTCTATGTATATCACTTCGATTTGGGGTTTGTATGTTAATGAAGCATAACCTAGTGAAGTTTGATGGATTCCCAAATAAATTCAGATATATTTGCAGAAGAAATATTCAATAATACCTTAAATAATATTGCTGGGTATATTTCTTTTAGCCTTATCCAAAAGTATCTCTTGATATGCCATTTAAATGTATACCAAGAAAAGCAAAACCCAGAATTTTCTGGAATACACTAGCTCTACATTATTATTTTCCAGAATTTCAAAATATCATTGCAGCCCTATAATTAAAATCAGGACTTATTGAATTCTAGTGACTAATAGTGTTTTAAGCTAAAACTCATGGATACCCCACAAAAACTCAAAGCTAGTTTTTTTTAAATCATTATTTACTCAATTACTCAATTTTTGAGTGTAAAATTAAAATATCTTTTGTCAGAAACTGTCAGAATTTGTTCTCTTGCTCTCTGCCTCAGCCCAGACCCTGAGGTAAGGACAATTAGGAAGATAATCTATTGAGAATGTGACCAAGAGCTTACATGAAGAGTAAAAATTGATTTTTCAAGTGAGATGGAGTTGGAGCATTTTCCAAACAGAGGAAGTAGTACTGTCAAAGAGAGTGTAAAATAAGGTAACTCCCAAAGAGTGAAAGAAGGCCAGTACTACTAGAATTGGGAAAAAGAATCATTTTATGAAATGAAAGGACAACCATGGGTCATCATTAAGACTATGGCTACATACTAAGAGCCATAAGCTTGACTGAATATATTTTAGCAACATAGTTAGACTTACATTTTGTAGTTGTCATTTCATTTGTATATTAAGAATGGGTTAGCGAGAGGCAAGAAAGTAGATTGTTAAACACATTGGTGTTCCTAACCAATCCCAGTTCCAATTCCTACACAATTGGAGTCACATGCCTGAGAAATGATGTGGGGTAAAGAGAAGCAGATAGAGATATGAAGAGATATTAAAGATGAACATTAGAGAGACACGGCAGTAGATTGGCTACGAAGAGAAAGGACAAAGGGGGTAAAAACTAAAACTCAGGTTCCTGGATTAAAAACTTGAGGGATGGATGTCCTCTCATGCACATGCATACATGTGTGCATACACATACACCTACACACACACACACACACACACACATCTGTCTGTTTCTTACTGCTAGAGATTTCCATTTTATTACCTTGAGTTCAACTCTCTATTTTTTACATTTTATGAATTACTCTTATATTCTTCTGAATTTATAGTGTCACACGAGCCCACAGGATGAAATCAGTTATTTTCCAACGTATATTTTTTCCTCAATTTTAAACATTTTAATGAATATCCATACATATCAAATATCCTAAGGATACAGCTTGATAAATTTTCACAAAGAAACACATCCATGTAGCCAGTACCTTGATTAAGAAATAGAACATAAACTGAAAGCCAGATACCCCTGGAGCCTGTTTTCATTCATAACCAGCTGCCTCAAAGGTAACCGCGATTCTGACTTCTACTAGCTTTAGAAGGGTTTTTGTTTTCAAAATTTATATATGTTGAAAAAAAAGGTAGTGTGCTGGGTTTTAATTCTTTTCATGTTGTTTGATTTTCATTATTTGCAGGCTTTAAATTTAATGTAAGTCAAGTGATTGTGCCCTATAGCAGTTTGGTTCATGCTGTTGTAGGCAGGAGGCTGATTATTTCTGTGAAAATAGTAACTGAAAAACATCAGAGTGAGAGTAGAATATAAAGAGAGTGAAAGACATGGGCTAAATACAAAATTATACATGTAAGGAATAGAAAATTCAAGCTAGGTTATATCTGTTTTCATAATGTTTATGCAATAAGGTTCTAATTTGTATTTAGCAAGATTGTTAATAAAATGATATCATCTTTATTTTAAATCATTGATACAAATAATTTATTATAATATCAAATAATAATTTTAACATTTATTGCTTTTCCAGTAGCTCTTCTAAGCTCTTTAATGAGTAATTTCACGTTAGGATATCAGCCTGAGAGAATGATTGCAGATTCCCCCCAACTCATAAAACATGGATATGAAATCCTCTTAAACAAAAGGCTTGATACAGGACCAATTAAGGTACTTTCCCTAGGAGTTCAGAAAATCTAGTTAGGTAGATTTATATACTCTATTTGTGAAAGGTAGAGGAAAGAGTTTTCTAAACTACTGTAGCTATTTTGTATTCCCTGAACATTTATAATCAAACCTTTAAACTCATTTCTAATATCCATTATGCTAATTAATAAGACACTTGTTTAACCGATATCAAATATTTTATCAAACATGCTAATGAGAAAACTGTTGATTGTTGAATGAAATACATTTAGCATAAGGATATTTAACATCTCAATATAAATTATGCTCTCTCTTATAAAGCTCATTGACTAACTTCAAATGGTGCTTGTTTGATAAAATTTGTTATTTCAACAAAGAGTTGACCTTAACGTAACTGACATATACATAATGAGCATTTCACATCAAAAGTTTATACCAAAGTTTATGAAGTGTATTGTCTCTAAAAGAAATTGGGATTACTATCGGAGGGAATAAACCCATATTCATGATTATGCTATTAAAATGCAGAGTATTGTTTTAATGCCATGATCCAATTTATTTAAATAAAATTTTACTGGAATTTTAGTAAGCTAAAGCTCTTAGAAAACATTACATTTAAACTATTTTTAAAAAGTAAAATTATTCCTTAGCTGTCATACCCAGTAGTAGAATTTCATAGAGCCAATACATATTAGAGAACTGAGATTTAATTATAACTTTTAAACTGCAAGAAGCTCATCATTTGCAAATGGGAAATTGATGAATATATTGTGAGAATATTAAATTTCAGATTATGAGTGTATATTGATTTTGCAATGTACTTTTTGGCAATTTTATCAGAGCCCATCCCAATTTTAAAACAATCTTTTGAGAAACTATTATTCTAGAAGAATAATGGCAATATCCAAAATGGCCATACATTCTGTAGAAGTACTACTCAGAAATTTCAAAAAGTAAAATTGCTATATCTCCATCATTTCTTTTCAGCCGAAGCTCATTCTTCTTTGACTTTTCTGTCTGAATTCTTGTTGTAGCAATGAATCTTAAATGTTACTGGCTCACCTGCCTGAGGATAAGGATAGGTGTAAGTCACACCTTAGGAGATAAGATGATTTGTAACTGTTCCTTTAAAAATCTAGAAAGTAAAAAAAGGATAATAATTTAAACTAAATAAAAAAGATATGATTGATGGTGAGAATAAGTAGTGTCTGCCTTGGGCATCACTATGATATGGATAGAGAATTTTTAGTTTTTTTGTGTGTAAAGTTACCCTGATTCTGCCTCTTTACTAATTTTAAATCTAAGATATTATTTCTGGGAACCTTATCCCTCTCATATCTTATACCATAAACTTGACAGTTACATCAGATATAGACTCTACTTCATTGCTACCCTGACTATTTTTCCAACCTTCTACCTTTATCTTTGATCTTCAGTGTCTTGCTCTGTACTTAGTGGGCTGCTTGCTCTCCTACAAGCAATTGGAGCTCTCTACCTCTTTACTGCTCTTGCACATACTCTTGCGGCTGCTTGAAAGGACTTCTCTCTCCACTCTTCATTTGACTGAATCCTACTTATCTTGCAAGTGTTCAGCCTAAATGTCCCCTTCCCAGCTAGACAATCAGTGAATAATGTATCACAGTGGGTCTCCCCGCTGCCAGAATCTGAAGGTCTCTTAACCCTCTGTTATTCTCTAGCATTACAGCCTGTTTCTATCACTGTGGGTACTATGTGTGTTTATTGCAGATTATACTTTCATGCCTAAAGGGTAAATATTAAGTCTGCCATATGGAATGCAAATAATATTTTTAAATATTTATTGTGGTTATCCTTATATTCTTTTTCATTCTAGAAGATTTTAAATTACACCTTTATATGTATGTCAAAATTAAGTTTAAAAGGTAAACATTTTCAGAGGCAAAAAATTAATTGCAAGAAAATACACAATCTGGAACAAGTAACTGGATGTGAGCCTCCCCTAAGCAGGTAGATACATCTTCATTAATCATATTCAATGCATTTCGACAGCATTATCTCCACCCAGTCCACATCTCTATTTCCCATTATTAAAAACCTTGTGTACTCCATATTTCCTGAATAAAATGTCATCACCCAGTTGTTGCTCAAATGTTATATGCCCTTTGCTCACAATAATGTCACCATTTCTGGTTATAGATTATTATATTCCTCAAATGTCACTTCTTTTCTTATTCTTCCAACTCAGAAAAAAAGAGTTTTTTCTCCCCAAAATTCCGCATCATTTACCTATCAATTTAGCCTTAATCTCAGTTGGATAACTTAGCATTAAATCATGCAAAAAAAACCCTAAAATTATCCTTAATTACTATTCTATGAGTACACATGTTGATTCACATTTTCTAGTGTTAACCTTAAATTTATCGACTATCCCTCCATTTTTCTACATTTTATCAGTTTCATACTCATGTTGTATTATAACTCTCAAAAGGTCTACCCGCAACAATTTATGAAGGTTTCTCTTTTTTCTTTCATCTTAGCCTTCTCAAAATATCTCACAAAAGATGCCACTTTGAATGTCTAAAATGCCAATGTGACAATGTCATCCATTGAAACAAAATACTTCAGGGCTTCCTAATGTCTTCAAAGAAGATCCGAGGTTTTTGATCTAGCAGATGGAGACTTTGAAATATGGTTCCAGCAGAATTTTCCCTTCTCTTTTTCCTTCATCTCATTTTTCCACTTCCATACTCCAATAACTTCAAGCTGCTTGACATTCTCTTCAACAGGTTTCCTCATTGCTGTTTCTTCAGTCTGGGACCCTTTCACCAATATTATTCCTTCATTAATTAGCTTGCTGTATGACATTTCAGAGAATCTATCCTGTCTTTTAACCTCATTTACCATAAGCTCTCCTCATAGCTGGTTCTTCACACACTCCTGTGGCACCTTGTTATTATACATATGTTTGTTGCGTGTGCCTTTTAAATATTGTACATGAATTGCATGCAGTCCCACATTTGTCATTCTGCAGTTGTAAGACCTTGAGCAAGATCTCTTAGCTTCAATTCCTTCCTCTGAGATATGAGGATCATAATTGTACTTAATTAAAGGAATATTATAAAGATTTAACAAACCACTTATGACTTAAGGAATGCATCCACTAAATGACCCCTGCTTATTTTGTTGTGATTATTTGTGTCATAAATATCTTTTTCTCTCTCTCTCTCTCTCTCTTTCTCTCTGGAGATTACCAGCTCTTTGAAGGAATATTCATAGACTTTTATTTTGTGATCAGCACAGCATAGAACAGTGACAAACAAATATATGTATTCAAAACTTTGTTGAGTTAAACAATGAAGTGATAAAAAATATTATTTTGAAAGTATGCAGCCTTTCCTCTTACTATAGTAGATTTAATTTTTGTGTGCTCTTGAGTGTTCTGCATGTATTAAACCAACTAATATATGTTAAAAAGCATGTGATATTGTCTAAAGCCTAGATATGATCTTTGCGTTTTAACAGCAATCTCTGTAGACAGTCAAATGACAGACAGTGAAAGCTGAAAACTGATCCTACAGACAAGTTTAGGGCTTCCTGTGGCTTATATCTAGTCTACTGCAGGTTTTATTCATGTTCTTGTGATGTCAGCTCTGTGATCCAAAAGAAACTTATTTTTTCAAACTTTGAAACAGTTAAAGATAATATTAAGGTGATTTGGAGGAGGAGTAGTCAATTCTTAGAGATCACATTGCATTTGTTATTTACTCATGAAAATGGATCCTATGCCATTTGCATATGATTTGCTGAGATATGCAAGTGGAAAGCCGTGGTGACTGTTTGACAAATTAGCCAATCTAGAGCATTTTTTAAAACGATGTGTATAGTCTAATAATCTTATACTTGTTATGGCTCAGAGTTTTTCAATATGTGTTTATGCATGTGAATGACAGAATTGGCTGTAGAGGAAAAGAAATGATGGGGGCAAAGGTAACCATGAAACAACATAATTTTATAAATTATAAAGCAGTGAAACAACATGTTTTGAGAAAATAAGCAAAATTCATCATGATGAATCACTAAGTTTACTTAGAAAGTTCTTCATTTCAAATACTAATATATTTAACATCATATAGTTAACTGAATTCAATTTATTTGCTGAATGCTTCTAATATTAATATTAAAGATATTTATTTACAGAGTCTTTTAAAGATCTACCTTGTTCTGTTAACTGACATTACATATTGTACCATTCAACAAGTTTAAATTAATGCAACTCCAGAATATATTTCCTGTGGACCACAGCACCTCGGCCACCAGCAGCAGGTCACACACACCATTCACCACACAATTTCTGTAAAACCAAACAAATTTTATAGCTCAAGTTCACTTACAATTGTAATATTAATCTTAGTGAGAAAAAATAGATGTCTTTGTGTCTCACACAGAAAACTGTTGTTGGCTTTTTTTTTTCCTAATAAATAAGACATAAAGTAGGAAGGGATAGTCAGTCCCAGGTATCTGGGAATTTCTTATAACATTTATAAACCAAAGAATCCCGATCTCAACCACTCAGAGTGCAAACAGGAGAAGAAATTGGTGATTGAAAGAGTGTCGTGAGAATAGCTGATCAGAAAAGGATACTTGAGGGGATGTTTTAATTACTTATTTTTAAGTGATTTGTTTTATCAACAAGACCAGGGTATACTCACAGAAATCTGCCTGTGGTGAAGAGGAAGAAAATAACAGTTGTATGCAGATCAAGAAACAGCTTAGGTGAAATATATCAATGTTTATTCATATGGATACGTAATCCTATTAGAGACATGCCATGATTTCAGGTAGAGAAGAAACCTGAATGTCAATTACTATTATTTACCAAAAATGACAGGGAGAGGTCAGAGTTGAATAGATTGAAAAGAAAAAAAGAAGACAAAAAAAGAGCATCCCATGGGGTGCAACTTAGAGAAAATATTTTTTTGTTTTCCTTACCATGTTTATGGTTGAATAATTGGAAGCAGAAAACAAGTTAAGGAAATAACACTGAGGAGCAAGAAGGAGACCTACACTAGCTTCAAATACAAGGATTGTGAGAACTACAAAGAAACTATAAAGCAAAAAGGTAAACTTTTCACTTGAATATTTGCAGGGGTAATATTATTCTCGGGGAAAAAGCATTTTTTTTTTTCAATTGAGACCAGAGGCCAGAGACAGTTTTGGAAATCTCTTTCCTAGTTTTCAAGCCGAATTCCCATAAAGCAGACCTGAAACTTAGAGAAAGGTGTGGTGAGGGTTGGATGAATTAAAGGGAATGACTGAAGAGAGAGGGAGCAGCAGGTTGTACGTGGCTGTTGTAATCTCTAGAAGAGCAGGATGTTAAGTCCGATGGTGGAAACATGAAGAGGTAGTGAAGGGTGAGTTTAGTATGCGGATGTACCGTACCATTGATTTTTAAGGGGTCGTGTGACCTAGACTAACAGGAAGGTACTTTAGTGGTCTTCAATCATTTGGAAAGCAGGACATTTTTGTTCTTGTCATTGTTCTATTCTCAGTCCTATTCATTGGTTCTGTTGACTTACATTGTCTTGAATGTCTACAATTTTTTTATTGTGTGGCTTTGGGATATCAAATGCAAAGCAGGTATTTGGGAACATGAAAAGATGATTTTCCAACAGACTTATAGGCAAATGAGAAATAAAAGCTAGTGAATAGCTTTTTGTAATATATACTTATATAAAAACTTGTGAAGTATTAACTTATGCATGTGTTTCTTTTCTCCTTTTGTTTCATTTATACCACAAATGAAGAATTATTTGAGAACAACAACAACAAAAAAGGCAATTAAATTCTGGCTCTTGATTTCACAAGCAGGAACAAAGCTGTAAGAGTTGGTTTTGGCATAAAATTATAGGTTTCATAAGAATACATTTTATGGTCCAAGTACATAAAGTACTATGTAAAGGTATCTAACGCTTGGGAATATGAAAGAAAGGAAACACAAGAGTAAGAGGCTAGTGAAATACTCTGAGGAAAATCCCTCAGTTTGAGTACCAGAGAGCTACATTGCTGAAGGAAGAGGACAATTATATGTCAAAGACATTAGAGGACTTAAATATTTCTCCCACATCACCAACGGGGTCAGGCATTCAATAGATTCACAGTAAGAAAATTTGTTGTTGTGGTTGTTGCTTTCTCACAATAATATAAACTCCTAGGAAACAAAAATATTTCTTCCATCTTTACATCAACTATGCCTACTACATGGCTGGATCAATATTTGCTAAATAAGTTCCAAATACATGAATGTCAGTATAGAGTTATAAATTCAATATCTACACATTTCATAGAATTCTAGTATTTGAGAGAAGAAAAAAATCTTAATTTTGGTGTTTACAACAAATTATAGTAGTCTCTGTTTTAAAAACTGAACTATTTTAGGCAAAGAACATATCATATTTGCTTTATTTTCTTATGTGACAAAATTTTCATTAAGCTAAATGCAGAGTGCAATGTAATAAAAATCTATATTTCTCCTAGTCACGTAGGTTCAGAGATGTGTTGCCATCTGTAACATCAACAGTATGAATAGTGTCAGTAATTAGAAAATAAATTACATAACTAATTATGACCAGCCCATTGCAAGGGGAAAACATCTAAGGCCTAGTATATTAGTGAAACAGTGGTGTATGGGGAAACTGAGATTACTAAATGGCAGAATCATAATTAAATACAAAAATAACAAACTAAAAGTAGCCAGTAAACATTTATGAAAGCAGAAAAATAATTATTTGATTCAAACTTTTGTGTTTGTCTTTCTCCTGCAGTTTAATTTATTCAAACCTAAAATTAAAACATTTCTCAAATACAAAAATATATTCCATCTATAAAAATACAACTGCTGGATGTGGATTATCATTTACCAGAACCCTTTAAATGCTTACAAGTTGTTTGTTATTAATGTTTCATTTCTGCTCACCAGTGTAATATAACAATATGTTTATAACCTTTAAAAGCAAAAATGTGGAGCATTATAATCAATCGAACTTAATTAAAAGCAATTCATTGAGCACTTATTATCTGCTTAAACATATTATTTACCTTTCCCTTTCCCCAGTCTTAGGTATGTTGGGGCTTGCTATTATATGAAATCACTGTTTCATGTTACACCATATTTGTAACAACACTTGTTCAAAGTATGTTTCTTCTAAGGATTCTAAATGTCATTGTAGCAATGGACAGCCATATCTACATTTTAGTGTAATGCAAGAGATGTATTACAAATTAACTTCTTGTTTTTGTAAGACTAGTGATTATACTGATGTTATGAGAGTAATCCAAGCGCTAAACGCAATACAAAACCAACCTCCAAGTAGTTTATAATCTAAAATAAATGATTACGGCAACACAAGCAGAATATGTGTTGCACGCTAGATGTAAAGACCAGTGTTCTAGTAAAGGTAGAAGAAAGATAATTTGACAGCACATAAAAAGTTAACTATTCTTAAAAGACATGTTCTTAGAAGTTAAAATGGGAATTTTAGTGGATTCAAAAAGCAGAATTTGTCAGGGTACAGTGGCTCATGCCTGTAATCCCAGCACTTTGGGAGGTTGGGGAGGGTGGATCACTTGAGGTCAGGAGTTCAAGACCAGCCTGGCCAACATGGTGAAACCCCATCTCCAATAAAAAATACAAAAATTAACTGGGGGTTGGTTGTGCGTGCCTGTAGTCCCAGCTACTCCTGAGGCTGAGACAGGAGAATTGCTTAAACCCAGGAGGCGGAGCTTACAGTGAGCTGAGATCATGCGTGGGCGACAGAGCGAGGCTCCAATCTGGGGTAGGGGGGGGAAGCAGAATTTGAAAAGGCAAAATGTACGAAAGTGTTCTAAGATAAAAGTATTATAACAGATGAAGGATCAACCATGTCCTCTATGATTTAACTCTGGGTTAATATTTAAACACTGGATAAATGGGAGTTGGTGTTATAGAAACATCTTGAAGTCCATATCAGATTCAGGAATGTCATGAATAGCAAGGTAAATGGTATGTACTTCTTTCTTTCACGTTTCGGAAACCAAAGCTTGTTTTGTCTTTTTTATTGAAATGAGACTTTGGGAGATAAATATCTGAAGTGTTGTTCACAGCAATATACTTGCTTGATAAATGGCAACCAAGTATTATTTACTTGTTTTATTTATAAACCACTTATTTTTATTTTTTATGAAAGTGACAATTTTTTTCTCTATTTTTGTATTGTTTCTATCTTCTATCATGTGATAATCAAGTATAAAGGATATAAAATTAATTTAACATATCTACTAAGAAAATGATAAGCAACCAGTGTTAAATTTCTGAAGCTTAAATATTAACACCTAGTTAAATTTCATCCTTTGCTTTTGGACAACAGAGTTTAAGAAAGGCTAATACATAACTTGATTATGCTTCAATAAGATTATTGTAGCATATTTATACAATAATTTTTAAATAATGTATTTTTCTTACACATATGACTATAAGATTTTAGTTTATTCCATTGAATTCTTCCCAAACTCTTTTTTAAAAATTACATTTTGGAGATATCTGAGTCAGAGATTGAAATTAAATGAACAAATTGTCAACAAAGACAAAATTGGCATTCATGTTGTTTGGCTGCTGCCTTGTATAAAAATTACTGAAGCTGCTGATACCAAAGATTCTTGTGTGAGTTTATGACTGGCGATAAAACTACTTAATGTGTACTTTAAATATGACTTTTAATTCCTTGCACAGTGCAACATAAAATTTTGAACTCTGAAATAAACATTATAGTTTTCACCCAAGAAGAAGTTCCAACCTAAGGTGCCCATAGCTATTGCATCGTGATATTACAAGAGCAAATGTACATTTATATGGCACATTTGTTAACACAAATAGGCTAATTCTCATAGAGCAGAGACTATGTATGTTTTTAGAATAGCCTCATGAGGGAATAGCTTTTTGTCAGAATATTATAATTATAAGCATTAGTAAAACATTATTCTTCATTTAAAAAGAAACACTATTATTGAAAGTATTCATTTTGTTTCTTATTAAATATGTTAACTTTATAATCTCAAAAGAAGATATGCAAGTCTAAAATGTAATTCTTGTTCAGGAAATAGACTGGAGATGAATTGAAATTCAAGTCATAGGATAACATCTATTTATTTTTCATGTGTGTTGGTCAAGGGAGGTTGGTCAAAGATTTTACTCATATCCTATTAAAGGCCAATAGAGAGATAATATAGACAATTAAACTCATTTTCTGGTTATTAATTGTTTGTATTACTATTTTGTATATATCAACAGAGATTTCTCAATAATAGTTTGTTCTGTAAATTTGAATCCAAGTGCAGTGAATATTTTAATATCATTTAACAAGAAAAGCCTTCAGGTATTGTAAGTGGCAATTATGCTAACAAGCCACTTAATATTTCAAAGTAAATGAAGCAAACATCATTGTAGTATTTTTAACTTACATTCAGTAGGAAATCTTAAACTTCCTGAGTAAAATTAACTAATTTTTTTACCATAATTGTTTTACTATTATTTATTTTTGAATAGTAATAAATATTTTACATATACAGATAGAAGAATAGAGCAATTTTTCCACTGCTAACAGTAAAAAGAAAATCCCTAAACATATTTATGAAACTGAATCTTTTTTTAGAAAGAACTCTACATTTGTATTAGAGTACTTCAATAATAATCTCTGTATTTCAATCCTGTTTCATCTGGATTATTATAGTAGCTTCCTAATTTGTCTCCCTGCCTTTATCTTTTCTCCTACTGTCTATTCTCTATTAGAGGGGTACGTAGTTCCTTTTTAAACACCAATATATTCACGCCTGTTTCTTGGCTAACCCCCTATAATGGATTCTCACCATTCTCAGGACTAAAAACTGTACTCTGCTCCCAATAGCCAATATGTTCTGGCCACTGGTTCTTTCTCTGGCCTCATAATCTGTTAAGTCTTGCCACCAGCTCACTCTGTCCCATACACCCTGGCCTCCTGTTCTTTACTTGGTCATGCCAAGCATGCATAATTTGAGAAAATTCTAGCTAGATTATTTTTATACTTACAACAGTATTTTTATTGATGGTTTATTGCTTACATTCTATCTCTTTATTACCATTAAAATGTGTCATGACACCAGTGATTTTTGTTTGTTTGTTTTAATTTATATTTTGGTTGTGTTATATTCTGTTTTACTTTGATTTCACTGCACTATACTCAAAACTTATAACAATTCTTGGCAAAAAGTAGGGGTTTAATAAAAATAAATTGAATAAATAAATGCATATCAACATGTGACTAAAATAAGTAACAGGTTATGAGTAGTCAGCATTTTCTCTCTTTCCTTGCCTTTGTGTTTTTTAAAAAACTACAATATTAAAATGTATCAAGACTGAATTAGTGTAAAGTTGTAAGAAAGTTGGAAAAAAGGTGCGTTTCAGAAATAATTCAGAAAATAATTTTAATATTTTAATCATGTTGCAATATTGAACATGATTAGTTACTAATAAATAGTTTTCAGATGCTTATAGAAATGAATAGAATATATTCTGAAAATTATTGTTAAGTATTTATTAGGTGAATAAGTGGATGCATGGATGGATGGATGGAAGGATGGATGGATGGATGGATGGATGAATCAGTGGATGAATGGGTGGACGAATGGATGGATGAATGGATGGATGGCTAGATGCATAAATGAAGGAATAAGGGGAAAATGAGGAAAAACTTGATGTTTAAACAGATATGTTTTATTTTCCTCTTTTCATCCCACTGGTGAAGGAGATGTTCCTGATCTATGTTAGCGGATGGCTGAAAGCATGACACCTAACACTTGTCAGTTGAGATTGACAGCTTGTTGCTGGTCACAGCTAGAGGTAAGAGGATACTACCACACTCACACTTAAAGCCAGAGGTAAGAGAACACTCACAACCAGAGGTAAGAGGACATTGCCACACAGGGCAATATGGAGGCTGCACTGGAGACCAGAGTAAACAAGTAGGGCATGCAGGAACCTGGCGTTGTAGTATCAAGAGGGAGGATGTCATTGACTGGAATAATTCTAGGGCTGTCAGAGAACTGAAGTTCACTACTAAGGAATAAGTAGTCAGTGTGTCTTGGTCTCTGTGATGGTTATTTGGGTAGGGAACCTTAGCCACTAGGGCAAAGGAGGTGGAAGACTTGCAATTAGAGCATTTGAAGCTCTCCCAATTTTACTTGATGTCAAGGCATGACAAAATATTAAATATTAATGTCAGTGTTGTACATAAAGAGAGGCAGAGTAAAATGACTTGATTTTCTGAAATGGAAGATGGGGAGAGCATGTATTCTAGGTACTCACACAGAAGAAGGAAGAACTGAGCTGGAATGTATGTTAGTTGTCAAGCTGTTGACATTATAAAGGTGGTGAGTCTGGGCCTCACTCCCGCTCAGAATAAAGGTTTAGGAGTCTCCATCTAAAGTATTTAGTTCTAATATGAGTAATGGATTTTAGTAGAATAAATGTAGGGTTCATGATAAGCATGGTTAAATGTATACTTTTGGAGCATTAATTCTAGAATTCAAATAACATATTAATGAATTTGTAAGGAGCAGAAACTGTGTTGTGTACTTTATTTCACACATCCAGGCAAAGCTGGGGGCTTTTATTTTCATTATTTTGTGGATAAAAAAAAATTGCTAACCAAGCCATCTAAATAACACAGCCAGGATTCTGACAAAATTCTATCATAGACCGGCCAGGCGCGGTGGCTCACGCCTGTAATCCCAGCACTTTGGGAGGTCGAGGTGCGCAGATCACAAGATCAGGAGATCGAGACCATCCTGGCTAACACAGTGAAACCCAGTCTCTACCAAAAGTATAAAAAAAAATTAGCAGATCATAGTGGCAGGCGCCTGTAGTCCCAGCTACTCGGGAGACTGAGACAGGAGAATGGCGTGAACCCGGGAGGCGGAGCTTGCAGTGAGCCGAGATCGCGCCACTGCACTCCAGCCTGGGCAACACAGCAAGACTCCGTCTCAAAAAAAAAAAAAAAAATCTGTCATAGACCAAATCCAGTAACCTTTTTACCAAACCCTAGTTCCCATTAGAGGTGCACTTTAAGTATTTGCAGTATTTAGCCATGAGAAACTATCAATAATTTGCTAAGTGCAAAGTAAATCTCTCCAATTATTAGGATAGTAAAAGGATATAATATTACAACTGTATTTGTAAATACTCAACTGTATTTTTATTATTTTTAATTATAAATGCTAAAAGCTATGATTGAAATAGATATGAGAGTGGGCTGTGAAGGCAAATGAAGCAATACATGTCAGACACTCAGCTAGACATTATAATGTTATCATTTGCTGAAGTATACATCTTAAATTTTAAATGCTCATGTAATTATAAAATGGACAAGTGTTAAAATTGTACTTACCTGATTAATGAAGAAACTAAAAGTAGATTAAAACCTGTTCAAAGAGCATTTAAAAAGCTAGGTCTCTATATGTAATTTAATAAAGGAATGTTAAGCTAAGGTTGGGTAAGCTAAGATACAGAATGTTAAACTGAGATTGAAATGTTAACCTAAGGTACAAAACTGGTTAATATCTTACTGAGCAAAAAGAGTAACTTTAGGACTTGTCTTTCCTTCAAGACAAGTAAGAAACTGTCCAGTCAATAGAAAGCCAATTAAAAGTGTAGGCTCTTAAAAAGGGCTGAAAAAACACTCAGGAATTTTTGCCAGTTTATAGGTTTAGTATATTTTTCCAGACACCTTCAATCTTTAAAAAATATGAAATGAATATATTTGAATATATTCCTCTTCATTTTACATATAAAAAATAAAGCATAAAAATGTGTAAGTAATTTGGCAAAGATTATAGGATAAATAAGATAAAAATATTTAATGTTAATGACATTAATTCCCTCTGCTTTTAAATGTCTTTTTTTAATTATAACAAATTTCTCCATAAACTACCCCTAGACATTGGACAGTCAATAAGCAGAGATAGAGCAGAAGGAAAACCAACAGTTGGGTGGTGGTTGTTTCTGTAACTAGCATGTAAAGGGAGAGTTGTCTTATACATACTTTTTCAAACAAAATACTTGATACCTATTTTAACTCTCTCACTCTCACCTGATAACCTTGCAATAAATAAAAGTCTAAAAGCTCCCAACCATGGATCTACTCTCCTTCACTGTTCTATGCATCTACTCTTTCCTTCGAGATACTATGGAAGAACGCCCCTTGCTTCAAATAAAGCCCAACCCTTTCATCTGCAACCTAGATCCCATACTTTGTTATCCACTCAAAAGATACTGATCCAGAAGTTTTATCTACTTTATCGTGCATATCGTTTACCTATCTTTTTTGACCACTGCATGCAGACATAGGGTTATTTCTTTCCCTTTGTTTTCTAAAAATGTTCTTTGACATAATTTTAGCTACATCTATGGGTCTATTTCTTCTTTTTCCTCAAGAAGTAGTACACAATGAAAATAGCATTTATATTAGCTTGCTCCAAATTATTCCTGATATTTTTTCTTGAGCCCCACCTAACAAGGGTTTAATCCCCTCTCCTCTGAAATTATTTTTGCCAAAGTCACAGATAATGTTTAGATTGTAAAATCTGTAGTCAACTTTTCATTTTTTGCCTTACTTGAAACACTGAACCTTAACAGTTCCAGGACACAGAATTCTACTAGTTTACCTTCAGTCTCTCAGTTTCTTTTGCTAATTCCTCCTATTCTTCCTGATGTATTAATTTAAGAGAACTGGAGAGCTCACACTTATAATAACATCAATAAATTAGTTCAAATTTCTACTGCAGTCTGAATCATTCCCCTGAACTCCAGCCTCATGGATTCAACTTCATACTCAAGGTTTATAGTCCTAGGCCAATCTAGCATCTGCAATCCAAAAGTGAGTGCTCTTTTTTCCTTTACTGTCCCTCCTGCCATCATTTTCATCTAGACTGATAGAAATCCTATATATTTTGTGGGTAAGCCAAATTAATATCAGTCATCCTTGACTTTTCTCTTTCTTACATAACCTGTAGTTAACCCACCAGCATTTTTTTTCTTCTAGCTTCTAAATATATTTAACCTTCAATACTGGAATCTTGTCCAAGTTACAATCACATACTCACTAAATTATTCAATAGCATCTTAAGGTGTCTCCTTGTTTTCATTTCCCTTCTTTTTTATTTATTCTCAGTAAAGCATCCAGAAAAGCATCCCATATATAAACTAGGCTTTCTCCTTTTAATGTCCTTGATTGAATTTCCATATCCTTCTGAGTAAAATCAAAGTTTGCAGTGGTAGGCAAGTAACCGCATGGACTGACCTTTCATTATCTCTCTGGCCTCTTTCCTACTTCTCTACCTCTCACTTGTTCTAACTTCCTACTACATCAGTCTCTGGTTTCTACTCAAAAACTGTATAAATTTACCCAACTCAGTATTAGTGTTTGCTCTTCTCTTTAATGAAATAGTCTTTCCCTAGCTATCTACGTGGCTTAATCCCTCACTTAATTTTTTGTGTTAATTCAAATACTAACATTTATTGGCAAAGTTTCTTCTAACAATGTTTTTTATAAGTGAAACTTTCCAATTTTACCTACACTCTTCTCTGCCCTTTTCCCCAATTATCAACATACTCTTATATGTATTTTAATCATTACTTTCTACTATCTGCTTGACTTAAATATAAAATCTCTGAATGCAGAAGTTTTGTTCTATATTTATGCATCTCCCACCACAATATTATAGAATAGTGTCTGATGGCCTAACATATCACTGACATTTAATACATATTTATTCACTATGTTAATTGATATGGTTAGGCTTTGTGTCCCCACCCAAATCTCATCCTGAATTGTAATCCCCATAATCCCCACATGTCGAGGGAGAGACCTGGTGGGAGGTGATTGGATCATGGGGGCAGTGTTCCCATGCTGTTTTCATGACAGTGAATGAATTCTCACGAGATCTGATGGTTTTATCCTTGTCTGACTGTTCCTCCTTCACACACTCTCTCTGTCACCTGCCACTGCGTAAAATGTGCCTCTTCCCCTTCCACCATGATTGGAAGTTTCCTGAGGCCTCCCCAGCCATGCAGAACTGTGAGTCAATTAAACCTCTTTTTTTTTTTTAAATAAAGTACCCAGTCATGGGCAATTATTCATAGCAATGTGACAGTGAACTAATACAGTTCATTGATTCTGAGGTAGTGGGGTGCTGCTATAAAGATACTTGAAAATGTGGAAGCAACTTTGGAACTGGGTAACAGGCAAAGGTTTGAACAGTTTGGAAGGCTCAGAAGACATGAAGATGTGTGAAAGTTTGGAACTTTTTAGAGACTGGTTCAGTGGGTTTAACCAAAATGCTGATAATCATGTGGATAATGAAGTCTAGGCTGAGGTGGTCTCAGATGGAGATGAGGAACTTCTTGGGAACTGGTGTAAAGGTCACTTTTGCTATGTTTAGCCAAGGGACTGGAGACATTTTCCCTGCCCTAGAGATCTGTGGAATTTTGAACTTGAGAGAGATGATTTAGGGTATCTGCCAGAAGACATTTCCAAGCAGCCAAGCATTCAAGATGTGACCTGGTTGATTTTGAAAGCATTCAGTCTAATGTGTTCACAAAGAGATGGTTTGAAATGGAAACTTATGTTTATATGGGAAGCAGAGTGTATAAGTTTGGAAAATGTGCAACCTGACCATGTAGTAGAAAATAATAAACCTATTTTTCTGGGGAAGAATTCAAGCCAGCTGCAGAAATTTGCATGAGTAATGAGGAGCTTAATAGCCAAGACAATGAGGAAAATATCACCAGGGCATGTCAGAGACCTTCATGGCATCTCCTCCCATCTCAGGCTCAAAGGCCCAGGAGGAAAAAATGGTTTCATGGGCCAGGCCCAGGGCCTCACTGCTGCTCTGTGCAGCCTTGGGACTTGGCACCCTGCATTCCAGCCATGGCTAAAGGAGGCCAACGTACAGCTCAGGCCATTGCTTCATAGGGTGCAAGCCCCAGTTGTTGGTGGTTTCCATGTGGTGTTGGGCCTGCAGGTTCACAGAAGTAAAGAATTGAGGTTTGGGAACCTCCATCTGATTTCAGAGGATGTATGGAAACTCCTGGGTGTTCAAGCAGTAGTTTGCTGCAGGGTTGGAGCCCTCATGGAGAACCTCTGCTAGGGAAGTATGGAAGAAAAATGTAGGTTAGAGCCCCCACATAGAGCCCCACTGGGACACTGCCTAGTGGAACTGTGAGAAGAGGGCCGTTGTCCTCCAGACCCCAGAACGGTAGACCCACTGACAGCTTGCACCATGCACCTGGAAAAGCCGCAGACACTCAACCCCAGCCTGGGAAGGCAATCGGTGGTGGGGCTGTACCCTGCAAAGCCACAGGAGTGAAGCTGCCCAAGACCATGGAAGCCCACCAGTGTGACCTGGATGTGAGACATGAAGTCAAAGGAGATCCTTTCAGAGCTTTAAGATTTAGTGACTGACCTACTGGATTTAGGACATGCATGTGGTCTGCAGCCCCTTCATTTTGGCTAATTTCTCTCATTTGGAATGGGAGCATTTATCCAATGCCTATACCCTCATTGTATCTAGGAAGTAACTAACTTGCTTTTGATTTTACAGACTTATAGGCAGAAGGGACTTGCCTTGTCTCAGATGAGACTTTGAACTTGGACTTTTGAGTTAATGCTGAAATGCGCTAAGACTTTAGGAGACTGTTAGGAAGGCATGATTGGTTTTGAAATGTGAGAACATGAGAATTGGGAGGGGATGGGGCAGAATTATATGGTTAGGAATTGTGTCCCCACCCAATCTCATCTTGAATTGCAATATCCATAATCCCCACACATTGAGGGAGAGACCTGTGGTAGGTGATTAGATCATGGGAGCAGTGTTCCCATGCTGTTCTAATAATAGTGAGTGAGTTCTTATGAAATCTGATGGTTTTATAAGTGTCTGACATTTCCTTCTACACATATTTGCTCTCTTTCACCTGCTGCCATGTAAGATGTGCCTCTTTCCTTTCCATCATGATTGTAAGTTTCCTGAGGCTCCTCCAGCCATGTGAAACTGTGAGTCAATTAAAACTTTTTTTTTTTTTTTTTTTTTTACCCAGTCTTGGGCAGCCCTTTACAGCAATGTGATAACAATACAGTTAGTGAACAATGAATGTACGAATAGCATCTAAATCAATAGATAATAGATACTTGTTAAATAAGTTGCTCTGTTTATCATGTCCCTTCTTTCCAAACCAAATATACCTTTCTATATTTCAGGCATTCTAGATGCCATCTTAATTTTCAAGATTGGGATGACAGCAGATCTAAAAAAGTTATATAACCCTCTGCTGAATATTACTTTTATTTGTTTCTTACTTATATTTCTATGTGTTACAATTCCTAAGTTACATGAATCTAAAGAAAAATTGTCTCATAATGTAATTTAAAATGCTATAACATGTTGCCTAGGATATTGACATCACTGAAAAGGGAGGAGAATCTCTTATTAATTCTAAAATCTTTAAAATGTTTATCTATTAAGGAACATGACTAGGAAAACAGATATTATATAGTTTTTTAACATAATCTGAAAGATCTACAGCTTGGGTGATATAAAGAACACCTCTAGATCCAGACTTACTTGGCCACTTTTGTACGCTCATTCATTTCAAAATAGACCAATGAACAAAAATGAAGCCATCATCTATCTTACTGAATGACAGTACACTTCAATAGAAATGATATTATACTTTTCTAGGAGTGTGAGTAAAGAGCAGAGTGAAGTTGAGTGTGAGAAGTTTGATAACTCAGGTAAGAGAAAGACAGCATGAATTTCCTTAGAAAAGATAACAACGGGTATGATGAAAAAGGTGGTAAAGGATTTTGCATACACAAAATCCATATTTCCGGAGCCAATTTTATCTTTTGCTCATATCTGTCAATGAAGATCACTAAAAAAAGTAAGTCAACAAATTGTGAAAACATGTGATCTGAAGTGATGATGATGATTATGCCCTGTAGAAATGTATTAGAAATTAGAAGAAATTTATTTTTCAGTTCTATAGTTATAATGAAGTTTATTCTCAAGATTTACATATTCACAGTGATCAAACTATAGTAGCTCGACTCACAGGACTTTTACTATAGCACCTAGTTTTCTTTTATTTGAAAGAAGACATAAGCAGAATAAAAGAAAAATGGAAAGGTAGTGTCAACTGCCTCTAACCAGTGCTCTCCAAGGGCCTTCTCTCCCACTTCTGTGTTTTTGTTTTATTTTCAATTTAAATTCATCATGTCAGATTATAACTGTAGTACTAGCATATCAGAGTTTAAGGTTCATAGATCAGATTTCTTACACATATAGCTATTGGCATATATGTATGATAGTAACTATCCTCACACACATTGTATAATATGTACATTCCAGTGAAAACATCAGAAAGAATCAACACAATGACAAGATAAAATCAGTGGGCATTCCTAGACATATTACAGTTATTTTTTGATTTTATTTTTCTTAAAATTATAAAATTAAAATTAATATTGACAGCCAGAATATAAAAAATCCAGACTTCCTATTGTTTTCCATTAACTATTAACACATTGTAAATTTCACAGCTATGAAGGACACTGTGAATCAATAGTACCAATACCAAGTGGAAAGACCTTTTTTTTTCATTTAATCATTCTACAGTTTTTCATGGATTGTGATGGAATAAATGAAAGGAGTTATTACAAATGATATAAACTGAAAGGCTTCTCACATTAACAAGTCTTTGAATATTTTCCTAGGAGGAAGAGCTGAAAGTTAATTTTTCCCTTCTGTTTTTATTTTTAATACAGCTCATCTTCAATATGGTATCTCTTTGCTGGAATAGATTTATGTGGATTGGTGCAATTGGCCATCATGGTTTATATGGTCAGTATTGCAGTCTTAGTTAGTAAATTAGAATATTGTACATATGAAACTGTTGCCAGGAAAGACTACTGATACTTGAGTGTTGTCAACATTCTTGAAATTTCTTTTTTTTTTTTTTCGAGACTGAGTCTCACTCTGTCAGCCACGCTGGAGTGCAGAGGTGTGATCTCGGCTCACTGCAACCTCTGCCTCCCAGGTTCAAGCAATTCTCCTGCCTCAGCCACCTGAGTAGCTGGGACTACAGGCGCCCGCCACCATGCCCAGCTAATTTTTGTATTTTTAGTAGAGATGGTGTTTCACCATATTTGCCAGGCTGGTCTCGAACTCCTGACCTTGTGATCCACCCTCCTCTGCCTCCCAAGGTGCTAGGATTACAGGCGTGAGTCGCAGTGCCCGGCCCATTCTTGAAATTTCTAACGGTACATTCATAAAAGCATGGACAAAAGAGTTACGATGGGTTGGATCCTTGCTAAAGTATAATCTACTTCCTGTTGCTGACACAACATAGTATTACTGTCTTAAAACAGCACACTTTTGTTATCTTGCTGTTCTGAAGATCAGAAATTTAAAATTGGTCTTGTTGGACAAAATCTAAGGTGTCATTGGGGCTGCTTTTCTTTCTGGGGGCTTTAGAGGAGAATACGTTTCCTGGCCTTTTCCAGACTCCAGAGGCTATTCACATTCCTTTGGCTCATGGCTTCTTCCACTTTCAAGCCAGCAACAGCCAGTCCAGTATTTATCAGAATGCCATCAACTTCTTGTTCTAACTCTTCTACCTCCTCTTGCTCATTTGATAACTTTCTTCATTATATTGTGTCCATGTGGACGACCCAGGATGATCTCCTTAATTTAAAGTTGGCTGATTGGCAACTTTACTTCCATTTGGTACCTGAGTTCCCCTTTGCCATGTAGCATAATGTATCCACAGGTTCTAGGGATTAGGAAGTGAACTTCTTTGAAAGGGTTATTATTGTCTCTGCTGCATGTGTAAGCAGACAACATCAGCAACAACTGTGAGTGGGGTAGAAATGCAAATTGTTGCCCCGCTATCCAAGTCCTACTCATTCAGAATCTCTGAGAGTAGGACCAAGAGTGTATGTTTTACCCAGAATTCCAGGTTTTAATTAGTTAAACTTAAGTTTGGGAAATAATGGTTAAGGAGACATAATTCTCAAGCAGGGACTTCTTTGCCCAACAGTTAACATCCTAAATTAAAATATTAAAATATATTACCTTATATATTTCAGATCTTCTTCCGGCCGTCCCTCTTGTTTTCCATTACTGAACAGAAGTCTCCCAACAAAACGTCAAATAAATTTTTGTCCTTTTTCCCTGCTCACCTCCCATTCCATGGTTTGCAAAACATATGATTTATTTATTTGTTCTATTTTTAACATTATAGGGATCACCAGCAGTAATCCCTAGTGTTATCACCACTCTTAAACCAAGATTGCACCATGTAAGTGCTTCTGAAAAGCAAAAGTTATCAGGAATTTTTAATTCAGAGTCTGCTTATTGCTATCACCTGTGTGAATATTGGTTTTGACATTTAAATCACTATTGCCAGAAAGCTGGCATGTACATGTTTATGAATTGTGGCTTGGCATATAAATATCTTCTTCTGATAGAAATAGCCAAGAAGCCAGAATGAAAACATAACTCAAATCCTGGAAATATTTGTTTAAAAAAATCTAGTATAAGAATTATATCTTTTATTTTATATATAGTGATTTATAAGATCACTACATGGAAGATTACAGTTAGATATAAAATTGAAGAAATAAAATTTCCTTCTTCTTTGACACTTTCTTTCATGTTATCTAATATTTACTACCTAATTAATTCCATATTAGATGATGTTATTTTTCTTTGTCACTCAAGTAGAGACATCGATTTGAATCCTATCTTAGAGATATATTGATTTGACTCTGTTCTCAAAATAAATTGTTATCTGTGTGATTGAGGAAGAAGCCTAGGGTCTGCAGGACCCTCAGGGGCAGAGACCTGCCAATGTTCATATAGAGCCCTGACTTTCTGTGAATTACTTACAAAATATAAGGCCAAGTAATATCCTACAGTGCTACTCTTGCTGACAGAAAAGCCCAGGACATCAAAGCTGGCTTAGCACTCTGATTGAAGGGGTGTCAGGCATCCCTGTCTGATTGAAGGTGGTGCTGGCTGGATTGGCCACTTGCATTATGAGACAGACACATTCTTAGGCATAAAAGGCTCTACTTTAACCTATTTATGACTCACTCCATTTACTATATTAGTCTCGCAAAAAAATTGAGGCCCCATGTAATGTCTAATGAAAACAATAGGGAATATTCCTAGCATTTTAAGAAAAATGAAAAATAATCATGATACTTGCTATGATTTGAACATGTGTCCCCTCCAAAATTCATATTAAAATTTAATTGCAATTGTAACAGTATTAAGAGGTGGAATGTTTCAGAGGTGATTAGGCCATAAGGACTCCGCACTCATGGGTGGAATTGGTGCCATTGTAAAACGGTGAGTTTGACCCCCTTCCTCTCTCTGGCCATGTCTTTGCCCTTCCACTGTGTGATGATGTACCAAGAAGGCACTGGCAAGATGGCGGCCCCTTGATTGCGGACTTCCTGGCCGTCAGAACTGTGAAATCATAAATTTCTGTTCATTATAAATTACCCAGTCTCAGGTACTATGTGAAAACAGCACAAAACAGACAAAGACAATACCTAACCAGAGGATCTTTAGCCAAGAAACACAGACCATAGAAGAGCTCACTTAAGAACAATAGAAAAGGCATTCAGCCATTCTATCCCATCTAATCTCGGCTAGCAAAAAGCGTACGCTGGTATTGTTCATTTTCCTGAGTCTACAGCAAGTATAAATGTCTTTAAGCCTAAATTCCTTTAGCGTTTATCCCCACACAATATAGGATATAGCAGTAGTGTATACCTCAAGCAGCTATTTTGAGAAATAAAGAAAATAATAATATAGGTAATATCTGTAGTAGATTGTTTGGCATAGAGCAAGCCCTCAATAAATAATAACCATATTAATACATCATATCACTATTTTTTTATTATTTTAACATGGGAGCCTATGTCTAATTCTATGATGTTTGGAATAAAGTAAGGAAATTTCAGAGTTGAAGTCATCAACATTAACAAAAGCTTTACTTCATTTCTGATATCTCCTGTTTTCTAAAGAACAGGAAATCAAAATAAAACAAAAATGAAACAATCTTTTCTTCTTTTTAACACAAATTGGAGATTCTGTATTAAGTAGTTTACTTTTTGCTTTAATTTTTAAATTTTAGATTCAGGGTGTACATGTGCAGCGTTGTTACATAAGTATATTGCATGATGATGCGGTTTGGGCTTCTAAGGATCCAGTCGCCCAGCTCGAGTAGCAAACATAGTATCCCATAGGTAGTTTTTCACCCCTTATTCCCTTCCTCCCTTTTCTTGGAATCCTCACTGTCTAATGTTCCCATTTTTGTGTTCATTTGTACCCAATGTTTATCTCCAACATACAAGTGAGAACATACGGTATTTGGTTTTCTGTTTCTGCATTGATTTGCTTAGGATTATGGCCTCTAGCTGCATCCATGTTCCTGCAAAGAAAATGATTTCATTCTTTCTCATGGCTGTGTAGTATTTCACAATGCATATGTACCACATTTTCTTTATCCAACCTAGCAATGATGAGCACCTAGGTCAATTCCATGTCTTTGCTATTGTGAATAGAGCTGCAGTAAACATTCAATTACAGGTGTCTTCATGGTAGAAAAAATTGTTTTCCTTTGAGTATATACCCAGTAATGGGATTGTTGAGTGAAATGGTAATTCTATTTTTAGTTCTTTGAGAAATCCCCAAACTGCTTTCCATGGGGACTGAACGAGTTTGCATTCCCATTGACAGTGTATAAGCATTTCCTTTTATCCACAACCTCACCAATTTCGGTTGTTTTTTTGTTTTTTGGTTTTTTTTAAACTTTTTTAATAGCCATCTGACTGGTGTGAGATGGTATTTCATTGTGGTTTAGGTTTGCATTTCTCTAAAGATTAAGAATGTTGAGCATTTTTTCATATGTTTGTTGAACATTTGTTTGTCTTCTTTTAAGAAGTGTCTGCTTATATCCTTTGCCCACTTTTTAATGGGGCTGTTTGCTTTTTTCTTGTTTATTTGTGTAAGTTCCTTTTAGATTCTGGGTATTATTCCTTTGTCATATGCATAGGTTGCAAATATTTTCTCACATTCTGAAGACTGTGTTTAATTTATTGATAGTTTCTTTTGCTGTGCGGAAGCTCTCTAGTTTAATAATGTCCAATTTGTCTTTTTTGATTTTGTTGCATTTTCTTTTGGGGTCTTTATTATAAATTATATGCCTAGACCAATGTCTAGAAGAGTATTTCCTAAGTTTTCTTCTATAGTTTTGATAGTTTGATGAATCACATTTAAGTCTTTAATTCACCTTTTTTTAAAGAATTTTTATATACATATTTTCTTCAGGGATATTGGCCTGTAGTTTTCTTTTTTTTTTTTTTTCTTTGCTAGATTTTGGTATCAGGATGATACTTGTTCACAAAATCAACCAGATTTGATATCCAAATCTGTCAAAGGGAGTCAGGGAGAAGTCCCTCCTCCTAAATTTTGGGGAATAGTTTAGTTTTTGTATATGGTAAGGAGTAGAGGTCCAGCTTCATTTTTCTTCATATGATTGGCTTGCTTTCTCAGCACCGTGTATTAATAGGGAACCCTTCCCCAATGGTTTATTTTTATTGTAGGTTTGTGGCTTTATTTCTGGGTTATTTATTTTGCTTCTTTGGTCTATGTATCAATTTTTTTCAGTATCGTGCTGTTTTGGTTACTGTAGCCTTATAGTATAGTTTGAAGTCGGGTAATGTGTTGCCTCAGGCTTTGTTATTTTTGCTTAGGCTTCCCTTGTGTATTTCAGCTCTGTCTTGGTTCCATACAATTTTTAGAATATTTTTCTCTAATTTTGTAAAGAATTAGGTTGGTAGTAGGAATAGCGTTGAATCTGTAGATTGCTTTGAGCAGTATGGACATTTTAACAATATTGATTTTTCCAATGCATGAGCATGGAAAGCTTTTCTATATGTTTGTGTCATCTGTGATTTTTTGCAACAGTGTCGAAAGATTGTCTTATAGATGCCTTTCATCATGTATGCTAGATGTATTCACAGATGTTTTAATTTTATGGCTATTTTAAATGAGATTGTGTTCTCAATTTGGTTCTTAGCTCGAATGTTATTGGGTATAGAAATACTACTGATATTGTACACTGATTTTGTATCTCGAGACTTTGCTGAAGTCATATATCGGGTCTAGTAGTTTTTTGTGTAAAATTTTTGGGTGTTTTAGGTATAGAATCATTGTCTGTGAAGAAAGATAGTTTTAATTCCTCTTTTTCTATTTAAATGTCTTTTATTTCTTTCTCTTGCTTAATTCTTCTAGATAGGACTCCCAGTACTATATTGAATAGAAATGGTGAGAATGGGTATCCTTATCTTGTTCCAGTTCTTAAGGAGAATGCTTCCAACTTTTGCCTATTTAGTATGATGTTGGTTATGGGTTTGTCATGGATGTCTTTTATTATTTTGAGCTATGTTCCTTTGATGCCTAGTTTGTTAAAGGTTTTTATCATCAGGGATATTGGATTTTATCAAATGCACTTCCTGCATCTATTGAGATGATTACAGGGTTTTTGTTTTCAATTTGGTTTATGTGGTGAATCACATTTATTGATTTGCATATGTTGAATCATCCTTGCATCCCAAGACTAAAGCCCAATTGATTAGGATGGATTAACTTTTTCATTTATTGCTGGATTTGGATTTATAGTGGTTTCTTTTCTTTTCTTTTCTAATTTTTTGTGTCTATTTTCTTCAGGGAAAAAAATGTCCTCTTTTTTGTTTGTCAGATTTTGGTATCAGATGATACTAGTTCAGAGAATGGGTCCAGAAGCAGTCCCTCCTCCTTGATTTTTGGGAATAGTTTCAGTAGTTTTGGTTTCACTTTTTTCAGTAGGCTAGGTTTCATTAATCTTTGTATTTTTTTTTTTTTTTGGTCTCAATTTCATTTAGCTCTGTTCTGATTTTGGCTATTTCTTTCTTCTGCTAACTTTGGGTTTAGTTTGTTCTTATTTTACTAGAACAACTTTAGGTGTGTTGGTAAGCTGAAATTTGATATCTTTCTGTCTTCCTGACATAGGCATTTAGTGTTAGAAACTTTAATTTTAAGACTACTATTGCTGCATCCTAGTGGTTTTGGTGTGTTTTGTCCCCTTTTCATTTATTTCAAGGAATTTTTAAATTTCTCTCTTAATTTCATTGTTTACCCAAAAGTCATTCAGGAACAAGTTGCTTAGTTTCAATGTACTTTGCGGCTTTGAGCATTTCCCTTGCTATTGATTTCTATTTTTATTCCACTGTGGTCTGAGATGATGATTTCAATTTTTTTTTTGAAAATAATTGAGACTCTATGACCAAGCATGTGGTTAATCTTAGAGTATGTCCCATGCAAAGATGAGAATAATGTGTATTTTAGGGTTGTTGGTTGGAGTCTTCTTTGGATGTCTATTACGTCCAAGTGATCAAATGTAAAATTTTAAGTCTTGGTTTTAAGACAGAATTTCTGTCTTGGTTTTCTGCCTCAGTGATCTCTGTAATGGTGTCAGTGCAGTGTTGAAGTCCTGCACTATTACTGTGTGGCTGTCAGTCTTTGCTTAAATCTAGAAGTAATTGTTTTATAAATCTGGGTGCTCCAATGTTGGGTGCATACATACTTAGAATAGTGAAGTCTTCTTGTTGAATTGAACACTTTATCAATGTCATACCCTTTTTTGGGTTCTTTTTTACTATTTGGTTTACTGTATACTTTATCCGATACAAAACTAGTGACCCCTGTACTTTTCTTTGTTTTTCATTCCCACAATATAACTTTTTCCCTTTCTTTACTTTGATCCTATGGGTGTCATTACATGTGAGATGGGTCTCTTAAAGGACAGAAGAAGGATGGCCATTTTTTAATCTAATTTGGCACTCTATGTCTTTTAGGTGAAGAATTTAGACTATATGTTTCAAATAAATATTGCTATGTGAGAATTTGTTCCTGTTATAGTGTTATTAGCTAGTTGCTTTGCAGTCTTGATTGTATTGTTGTTTTATGGATTCTGTGAGCTATGTGCTTGCATGTGCTATTATGATAGCAATGCCATTCTTTTGTTTCCATGTTTAGAACTCCCTTTAGCATCTCTTGTAAGGCCAGTATAATGGTGACAAATTCCCTTAGAGATTGTTTGTCTGGAAAGTACTTTATTTCTCTTTCGTTTAGGAAGCTTAGTTTGGTAGCATATGAAACTATTGACTAACATTTCTTTTTCTTTCTTTCTTTCTTTATTTTTATTTTTATTTTTTTTGACAGGCTCTCACTTTGTCACTCAGGCTTGAGTGAAGTGGTGCCAATCTCAGCTCACTGCAGTCTTAACCTCCTGGGCTCAAGCTATCCTCCCTCCTCAGCCCCCCAAGTAGCTGAGACTACAGGCATATGCCATCATGCCCAGAGCTTTTTTGTATTTTCCATGCAGATGAAGTTTCACCATGTTGCAGAGGCTGATCTCAAACTTCTGGGCTCAAGCAATCCACCTGCCTTGGTCTTTCAAAGTGCTAGGATTACAAGAGTGAACCACCACACCTAGCCTCTTTTTCTTTTTCTTTTTTTTTTTTTTTTTTTTTTTTTAGAATGCTAAATATATACCCGCAATATCTTCTGGCTTGTAAAGTTTCTGCTTAGAAGTCCATTGTTTTTTCTTTTATGCATTACATAACCCTTTTCTCTAGATGCCTTTAAGATTTTTTTTCTTTCATATTGACCTTGAATATTCTGATAACTATGCGCTTTAAGGAATGATATGGCTTGGATATTTGTTTCCTCCAAATCTCGTGTTCAAATGTAACCCCCTGTGTTTGAGATGGGGCCTGGTAGGAAGTGTTTTCATCATGGGTTCAGATCTCTCATGAATGACTTGGTCATTAATTAGTCTGTGTAAGATTTGGTTGTTTAAAAGTGTATGGCAGCCTCTTCCTCTCTCTCTTGCTCCTGCTCTCGCCATTTGACATGCTGGCTACCCATTACCTTCTGCCATGATTACAAGCATCCTGAGGCCTCATCAGAAGCTGAGAAAATACTGGAGCCATGCTTGCTGTTCAACCTGCAGAACGGTGAGCCAAGCAAACATATTTTCTTTATAAATAACCAAGTCTCAGGTATTCCTTTATAGTAACAGAAGAATAGGCTAATACACAGATGGGCATCTTCTATAGTTTCTCACTGGAGTTCCCTGGATTTTTGTATCTGCATGTTGACCTCTCCAGCAAGAATGGGTAAGTTCTCCTTAATCATATCCTCAATATGTTTTCCAAGTCACTTAATTATTTTCTTTTTTCTCTCAGGACTGCCAATAAGTTGTAGGTTTGCTTGGTTTACATAATCCTGCATTTCTTAAAAGCTGTGTTTATTTCTTTAATTCTTTATTTAAAATTTTTGTCCAACTAGATTGATTTGAAGGATTGGTCTTTGAGCTTTGAAATTCTTCTTCTTGGTCTAGTCTGTTTTTAAGGCTTCCAACTGTATTTTGAAATTCCTGCAGTAAATTTTTCAATTCCAGAAATTCTTTTTGGTTCTTTCCTCATACCTATGTTGTCATTTAAGTCTTGGATCATTTTTCTTGCTTTTTGCCTTGGATTTTGACTTGCTCTTGGATCTCATTGAGGCTTTTTTGCCATCCAAATTCTGAATTCCATATCTGTCATTTGAGACATTTTATTCTGGTTAGAATCCATTGCTTGAGAGCTAGTGGGATCCTTTGGAGGTGATGAAACACCATGGCTTTTTGTACTGCCACAGTTCTTGTACTAGTTTCTCCTCCTCTGAGAAAGCCGGCACTTATTTATTTATTTATTTATAATTTGCAATCACTTGGATGGAACGTCTTGAGTTTTTATTCTCTTTTCACTTCAGGTATGACGGTTGTGTATATCATGTGTCATGGAATGGCTTTATTTCTAGTTGTGTCAGGGTGTCACGGCTCTGTCCAGGTTTCTTGGTTGCAGATGGGTTCATGCAGTGGCTTTCTCAGACATTGCTCATTGTAGCAAAGTAATTGTGTTTGGTGGTGTGGTTCAGGTTGCAGTCTAGTAGACAGTGCTTAAGAATAAGAGCTGATAGGTAGGGGTATGGATGGAAGCAATGGATAAGTGTCAGAAGCATTCTCCCCCAGTATACATTCACCTTCAGTGGGTCTGGAGCCACTGGAGAAGCCTGAGAAGTGGACTCTGTCAGCACATGCTCCCTGGACCCCAGTGTGAAGAGCTGCTGCTGAGTCCACAACAACACACTGAAGAGAGGATTGAGGGAGCAAGAGATGACCCCTCTCCATAACTGTTCCCATACTTTAGTGGTGCCACCTTCAATGGCTGGCACTGTACTCTTGTTTTTACCGACCCAAAGTAGGCTTTGCTGGGCTATGCTTCCCTTAGACCTCCACAAATGTGGTCCACCTCCCTCCCGCTCCTCAGAGCTGGTGGGGGAATATTCCCCGACTGACCAAGAGAGCAGGCTGAGGCACCTATCAATGACACACTCAGATCAGTTCCAAGTCACAAGGCTGTCACTGGTTGCAAGTGTCACTGCCCAGGAGAAGCCTTGGTTTCAGCAATTCTCCTCCCACTCCAGTCCTGTGGTAGGAGAGAGCCTAATTCCAGTGTCTACTGCTGGGAGACTTTCTAAACTCTCCACTTAATTCCAGATGTGGGTGCCTTTCTCCCATTCCAGAGCAAGTATTTCCATCTCTGGCCCAAAACTAAATGACTTGCTGTGTTCACCACTGGCAGGTAGCCAAACAATGGCTCCAAACTCTCAAAATAATGCCTACTTTGAGTTTATGACCAGAAAGGGTGGCACCCCTCTCAGGTGAGCAACTTGGTCAGGAAACTGTGGGGAGTGCAGTCTGTTCTAGTCTTGGTCTCACAGCAGACCCTACCAGGGCATTAGATATTGCCCTAGGTATGCATGGGAACACCGAGGTTCCCTGCCCCTCCTTGGCTGGCTGGCATCTGCATCCACATCAGCCCAAACTCAGGCCAAGGGTGGGGTGCAGCTCAGAATTAAACTCTCAAAATCACACCTTGGGCCTGCAACCAGCTGGGGAGGGATGCTGCTTAGGCAGGCAGTGTAGGCAAGACATTGTGGGGATTGTGATCTGATCACAGCTCAGTCTCACAGCAGCCCATTGCAGGGCAGTGAGTATTGTCCTAGATATGTGTGTAGTAGCCTGGTTTCCCTCTCAGTCCTTGGCTGGGCAATTGCTGCAGTCATGTCAACCTGAACTGAGTCCAAGGCAGAGTTCAGATTAGCATTAATCTCTCAAATGATGCCTTGAGCCTGCGGCTAGAGAGGGTGAGGCACCACCGAGGCAAGCAGTATATGGAAGAAGCTGTGGGTAGCATGGTTGCTTACATCTCAGTCTCAACAGCAGCTCAGCAGGATGACAAGTATCCACCCAGGGCTGCATGGATGTGTGCTTTCATTCATCTCCCTCCTTGGGGCAGTGCAGCAGCTTCAGCTGTGTCTATAGGTCCCCAGTACTAAGTTCTCAAGATGGGTCCCAGTTGAGGCTGCTCCAGGCTCAGATGCCTGTGGGATTCTGTGTGGGTTCCCAATCTGGAGCAATGTCTCTGTGCAATCTTTAGCAAGCTTGGTTTGTCTAAGGGTTTCTCCCGTATACAAGATGATAAAAGCCAGTTTTTGACCTCTAGGGATTTCTTTCTTTCTGTTTCCCCATGTCCAGAAGCCTCTCCCAGCTCTCAGCATTTTCCTGGCTGGGTAAGGTGCCTTGAACTCTCCTTCCTTATTCTGATGTTTTCTGTCCCTTTTCCCGTGAATCCAAGCTTTCTCTTCTAGAAGATTTTTTCAAAATGTATCTGCTTACTCTTCTGGCTTTTCTCTGTGGAGAAGACACACACTACCAGCAACTAGTCAGCAATCTTGATTTTGCCCCTTTTAGGTAGATTTTATACCACTGTATTTCTATTTTTATTACTATGTCTATCAAATCCAAATCTCTAGCATCGAGGGCATCTTTGCCCAATAACTTGATTCAGTTTACTCCTGTCTATTGACACCATGATTCCTCTCACCAGTCCTGTTTTATTTTCCCAGAACTCATGTTTGGATGCTATAAAACACAGCATACAATTGTTTAAACATCAGGAAGAATTACTTTCTTATGCATTCATCTTTAGTGGTTCAAATCATGTGCTTAATTTCAGGTAATTCAGTGAAGTATATTTTTTAAGTGCACATTTTCTTAAAAAATAAAAACACCAAGAAAACATCATGGAAGAGTGTCATCTCATTTGACTAACTTTATTTTATCATGTCTAACAGATAACCAATCACCAATTTTGTACTTCGCTATTTTGCTTAAGAACTTCAGTGGCAGAAACGGAAACTGCATGGAACAAAGACAATGATATTCAATCTTGTAACATTATAAATGTCATAAGAGGAACATAGAAAAATAAAAGTTCATTTGTTATCTAATATTTTTGATAAATATTTATAAAAAAATGAACTAGAAAAAAAGCATATTCTGATGCAGACCAATATTAAATTAATAGAGGAATAAAATTATTTCTTTCACAAAGAGTATCACCAACTTTAGAGACAAATAATTGTCATTTCTAAAAATATTTGCTTTGAAGTCTTTAAAAATTATGAATAAAAAGTCTCTATTTCAAAATAAAGTGAGAATATTGTTTTGCCCATTTCACCCATTTGTTCAAAATAAAAGGCTATTAATTGGTATTTATGTGCATGTGTTACATCTCTCTTTCCTTCTATAATGCATGATCTATGAGTATAGAGATGATTCATTCTTATTCAACACTCGGTCTAACAACCAGAAACAGTAACTGGAGCATCATAGGTCAATCAACAGTGATTGAGTTAACAAATGGCTGAGAGTTGGTTACATGTGGGTTTGGGAAGAATGGAAATTTAGGACTATATGATTACATATGTATTTTAGAATAATGGAACATATCTGTTCATATATAAATTGTATACTATATAATATATATGTAATAGTATATACATCTTCATATATATAGAAATATACATAATTAAATATACATATGGAAATATATGATGTTATACATCTATTACATTTAATTCCACTTATATAATGAATTATTTTTCATGATATCATATTCTGTTTTACTTTCCTTGCAGATAAGTATCCTTAGCTGTTATTGTGAACATTATAATTTTTTGTAATTATTTGTGAAAGTGGATGTTTAAGTGTAAAATAAAATCCAAATGTATTATTATTTTTTAGTCAAAAATATATAATATTTTCTACCGAGGCCAATAAAATAGGTTAAATTTTAAACTTTGCCTCACTTTCTGATACCTCCTTTTTGAATCTCCCTCTCAGTTGAGGAACAAAAATAAATTATCAGAATTCTAAAGTTTTAAGATTACTCTCTGAACTTGTCAACCCTACAGCAATCCAGAACTTAATAATAGCCTGTCTACGTTTACTCTTCTGCCTGCCTTCCTCCTACCTCAAACCTATCTGTTCCAATTTTCATTTCATCTCCCCTGTATCTCTATATAGTTTAAGATGATGATTAGTCAATCTACTGAAGCTGTGACATTAATATTTTTGTTTAAACTTGAGTAATCACAAGTTATTTATTTCTAATAACTGTGCCTGATTTCCTTTCCAATAAATTATCCATTTGAATGAGAGGCTTGTTGCTTAAATTATTAAAAGTTTAAAAATAACATTATCATACATATCAATTTATGTTCTTAGATGTAAATTTTGTGATTGTATTTTTTGAGATACTTAGGGTAAAACAATTAAAGAACATGTCATACTTTTTCCTATGTCAGAAGAGTCTATTGCATTTACTCTGGCTAGACTTTCTTGGAGGAAATTCAAAGCAATGCATTCTGACAGTAGATATTTGTGAAGGCAGATTTGGTATCTGTCAGGTTCACTGTCGTATCTCCATAATGCAGCATAGTTCCTGGTTCATAGCTGATCTTCCATAAACACTTGATAATTGAATGACTTTAATTATTCTCCCGTCAGCTCATCATTTGGCACAACTTTTCAGGGCACTGCCGCGGTCATACATAGGGATGAGAAGCAGCAGGATATGGCTATGTAAAGGAAGCCAAATCCAAAAATCTGTTAGGGTAGGAGAATTCTGGCAGATTCCGTTGGTGAGCATACAAGAGATTAATTATACAGAACTAAATATGTCTAAAAGTATCAAGTGGGAAATATTGAAGCAGGCAAGCAAAATAATTCAGTTTAGAAAAGTCAGGAAAGGGCAAATAGCTACCAACATACCTACCTATCTACCACTCCATTTTGGTCTATTTGGACAAAAGGACAATAGTAACTAAAGAAATAAGATAAATTTAAGAGATTACTAGCGAAATTACACTTTCAGAGCTGTCAAATTACACATTTAGACCTGTAGTTTTAGGTTAAAAAATCACATAAATTATTATTTATGCCAAAGCCGGTCCAATTACAGAAATGAGTCCAAATATTCATTATTTGTTATGCTGACATACTTTGTGAAATTCTTCCCATTGGTCCACATAAAGAGAATAGGAAAAATTTTAGGAATGATGACATTGACATTATTTTATGGAAAACAAGATTTTCTGTATTAATGAAGGGCAATGGGATAACAACTGCATTTCAGTCAAAGTATTTTTTTTAGAGATTAAAAAATATGCCACATTATTCGGCTTTCATGATAGTCTAAATTCTATGATCACTAAAATAAATAATATAAAATAGATAACAGAGGAAAACTTGCAATAGTTTCAAGATATTGGCTACTAGGCAATGGAGGACAGTGAATTATAAAAGATGGAAAACAACAAGGTGCGCCCCACAATTGCCCCAGCCTAATGCTCTGTGAATATTTCCAAAACACAAAGCCTGGATAGGAATTCAGTCTGGAGCTGAGTGAGGTGAGGTGATATTGGTAGAGTATAGGAAAACAATATATTTAAAAGTTGCAAGGCAGAGTGCCAGAAAAGAGAGACATACACAGAGAGAAATATCCAAAGATTCATAGAGGGTTCCCGTCAAGTATTCAGCAGTGTACAGATCAATCCAGGAAGGTGAGGAAACGACCCTGGTCGATGGAAAGAACCGCCCTCATCAGGATTAGAAAGGGTTTCAAAATGCTCATGATTCATGGTCATTAGACAGAGCGTTCAGAAGGATCTTACTTCAGCTGAAGTGAATAGCCGTAGATGACAGTCTGTTGTGGAATCACCTAACAAACTTTAAAAGCAAGCCTCAAATGAATGTTTCCAAGCAACTTAACCACATGGCAGAACAAAGCTCCATAGTACTTATGGGGATACAGAAATATTCTGCATCTAACCAGGAAGAATTCACAATATTTACCATCTAATAATAACTTATCTGGCATGCAAAAAAGCCGAAAAATATAACCCATATGAGGAAAAATGTAAATAATTTGACACAGGCTCAAAGTGAAACATGTTAAAATATCTAGTCTTGTCTGATTTGTTCAAACTAGATGGAAGTTGAGCATGATCAGTATAGATCTGGAAGATACATATGAAACACGTGCAATTGCTAGAGATAAAAACTGCAATATTTAAGGTGAGAAATACACTGCTTAAGATTAACAGCAAATAATAAGCTACAGAAAATGAGTTATCATAATGATGCAGCAAGAGAAGCCCATCCAAAATTCATCACCAAAAGAAGAATGGAGAATAATAAACAGAGAATCCATGAACAGTGGGCTATATCTTCCAATGGCCTAATGTGCGTTTATAATTGGATTCTCAAATGGAAACATTAGAGGGGGAGGCAGAAAAAATATTTAAAGGAATAATGGCCAAAATTGTCCAAATTTGATCAAAGCTACAAATTCAAATGTATTCTCTGAAACTCTCGAACACCAAGCACAAGAAGCATGAAATAAATCACACCAAGGAAGATTATGGAACTGCTATCCCTGAATCACCAGCCTGTTTTTATATTAGGGTTTATTTCTATATATTAATAAACTAATATATATTATATTAGGGTTAATTAGGGTTTATTAATTAGGTTTATTAATAAACCCTAATATAATATATTAGTGTTATATTAATCAATTGGGAAAGATTGATCAATAAAACCTATTCAAACCCAATTAATATTATTTATTAATATCAATAAACTTTAAAATAAAAATTAGTATTTATTAATAAGCCTAATTAATAACCCTAATAGGTCTTATTGATCAATCTTTCCCAATCACTATATTTATGTTTCTCTACTGATTATCCTTTGACAGGAAGGTCATGTAGAAGGGGTTTTTATATGGTGTGGATCTGTGTCCCCACCCAAATATCATTTTGAATTGTGATCCCCAATATTGGAGGTGGGGTTTGGTGGGAAGTGATTGGATCATGGGGGTGGATTTCTCATGAATCGCTTAGTACCATCTTCTTGGGACTGTCCTTGTGATAGTGAGTGAGTTTTTGCAAGATCTAGTCATTAAAAAGTGTGTGGCGCCCCCACCCCTCTCTCTCTTGCTCTCGATTTTGCCATGTGATGTGTCTGCTTCCCCTTCACCTTACACCCCTTACACCATGATTGTAAGCTTCCTGAGGCCTCCCCAGAAGCAGACGCCACTGTGCTTCCTATACAGCCTGCAGAAATGTGAGCCACTGCAAACTCTTTTCTTTATAAATTACTCAGTCTCAGGTTTTTTCTTTATTGCTATGCAAGAAAAATACAATGCAGTGTTTTTAATCCAGTTTGAGACATTTTTTCAATGTTCATTCTCTACTCTTGTATTATGGTTAAAGATTATAGCTTTATGGGCCGGGCACGGTGGCTCACGCCTCTAATCCCAGCACTTTGGAAGGATGAGGCAGGCGGATCACGAGGTCAGGAGATCTAGACCATCCTGGCTAACACGGTGAAACCCCGTCTCTACTAAAATACAAAAAATTAGCCGGGCGTGGTGGTGGGCGCCTGTAGTCCCAGCTACGAGGGAGGATGAAGCAGGAGAATAGCGTGAACCCCGGGAGGCAGAGCTTGCAGTGAGCCAAGATAGTGCCACTGCACTCCAGCCTGGGAGACAGAGTGAGACTCCGTCTCAAAAACAAACAAACAAAAAAAAAATTATAGCATTATGGCCAATAAACTCTCTCTTTCTTTGTATCTTCATGTTTTAGCTGAAATATTTGACTTTTGTGTATGTATTAGATTCATATGAGCACTGTCTTAAATTATCTTGTCTTAATTTATTCTGACTCTTTTCCCATTAGGTTACCTTTAATTTCGGGTCTAACTGCTTCCTTTATGTAGGGTCATCGCTCCACGTCTGGATACTCCAGTGATTTGCGGAATCTGATGATGCACCACATGCAAGGACCGGGGTGTAACTTCCCAGCAGCTATAAAGGGAAAGTGATATGACAAAAAATTGCAGAAACATCAACTCCCTGATGATCATACTGACCGATGGAGGTAGGAGATAGAAAGAAACTTTAAAAAGTGTCTTCTTCATTCTGCTCTCCAAAGAAAAGGGGCACACCTTGTTTCTCTGCTTTTGACCAAAGACAACCAGCTTGGCTGAAGAGTACTGCTGCGTCTCTTTCTGAAGCAGTGGTTACCTGGAATGCAACATGTACCACTGCTCCCTATCTATCCCTGACTCATATCCTTTGTCTAAGACAGTCACTGCTCTAGGTTTGCAACTCTCAAGAAAGCATTACCACTTGAGCTTTCCTTTAGGGTCAAAAACAGTGTGATTTGGAGTTCATTTGATAGTTTCTGTGTTTTTGTGTGTCTCTCCTTTTCTGATTATTTTAGATATGTAGCCTATTTTAAGCCTTCTAGTTCTTTAAATTTGACAAGTATTACAATATATTACATTAAAATGTAATATAGTCCTCTACATAGAAATAATATATTCAAAATGGTCACAACTATTTTTTTAAATAATAAGAAAATAAAGCCTAGGGTCAAATACTCATGTCTTTAGTAATTTTTTTTCTAATCATTTTCTCTGTGTGTGTGTGTGTGTGTGTGTGTGTGTGTGCACAACAGAGAGAACGAAAGAGAGTGAGAGGTAGAGAAAGAGATAGGAGATATAATGTGGCAACGCTTTATTGGGATCTGCACACCTAGAGCAGCGAAAGTCACAGACAAAGCAAATGAGTCGGATAGATAGAGAACAGTAGTATATGATGCATGCTAGGCAGGCTCTGCTTCAGAAAGAGACATAGCAGGCCTCCTCAGCCAAGAAGAATGTCTTTGGCTACAGGAGATATAAAGGGTATGAATGCAAATGTATTTCCTCATAAAATTTGAGTTTAGTTGTGTAGCCTGTTTTTCTACTTAACAATATATGGTAACATCGCAAAGTAGTAAATACGCTTTTAAAACATGACTATAAAGGCCAGGCGTTGTGGCTCATGACTGTAATCCCAGCACTTTGGGTGGACAAGGCAAGAAGATCACTCAAAGCCAGGAGTTCAAAACCATCCTGGGCAACATAGACCCTGTCTCTACAAAAATAATAAATAAACACTTTAATTTTGTACTTATTTCATAAGATGAAAATATTCTTAGTAATGAATAAGGTCGACAATCACTGTTTTTAATCCTTTTGCACAATTTCTGCTGGAAAAAATGTATGTATGGTATATTTGTCCATTTCTCATTAGAAACAATGCTCTACTATTGGCTTACTCTGTCAAAGATGAAGAACTGTGTCTATATTTTAAACTCCTCATACATGTACAGCATAGTTTAAAACATGTTTTCAATTTATAAACATTCCATCTTATAGGAATATAAAAATAAGCATATGCTTTATATTTGTTATATATTTTTATTATTTCCATGATTGTGTATTTATGTACTTCGTTGATCACTTTATATTTAATGGTTACCAACACTCTCAATCTTATGCATTTTTACAAATTTTCCATACATCACAGATAATAATGTATAAGGACAATTTTTAACATATAAAATACATTATAGTAATAACATTTGAGTTTGGAGCAACTCTGAAGCTCACTACACACTTTACAAAAAGCTCACAAATTCTCACAACAATCTTATAACATGATCAATACTGGGGGAACTGAAGCGCCATGTAGTGAATAACTATGGAAATTTGGCACAAAAGTATGCTTTGATTAATTGATCAGGTCCATATGTTAAATATTCTCAGAGTTTCTTTCTTTTGAAGGTGAGTTAGAAAGTAAGTACTGTTACTTATAAGAATATGTGAATGAAATTTAATTAGAAGCACAAAAACAATTTGCTATTTCATGGATGATCAGAGACCTTGCTATTACGTCTGAATATTGCTATTTCCATTAATACTGATAAAGATTTTTATTATATTCCTTAATGTAATCTTCTTATGTAATTCCAGAAATGTAGTGTCATTTATATTTTCACTGTTACACCAGCTGTAATAAATTTATTGTGGAAAATATATCCTATCATGCCGATAAAAAATAATAATAATCAGGCCACACACATATATTTGACCTCTTAATTAACATAGTAGTTTGGGATAGCAAGTAAAAAGTATATAATTTTAAAGGAGTTATAAGTTAATTTTGACATTTTTAATTCGAGTTTTAATGAAGAAGGTACACTGCCTCAGGGCATTTTTCAGTACTTCTTTTTTTTTTTTTTTTGGAGACCGAGTCTCACTCTGTCACCTAGGCTGGAGTGCAGTGGCTTGATCTCAGCTCACTGCAACCTCCCCTTCCCAGGTTCAAGCAATTCTCCTGCCTCAGCCTCCTGAGTAGCTGGGACTACAGGCGCACGCCGCCATGCCCGGCTAATATTTTGTATTTTAGTAGAGACAGGGTTTCACCGTGTTGCCCACTCTGGTTTCCAATGCCTGAGTTCAGGCGATCTGCCTCCCTCAGCCTCCCAAAGGGCTGGGAATACAGGCGTAAGCCACCGTGCCTGGCCTATTTTTCAGTACTTCTAATGTTTGTACAAAGTAGCCTATACTCCTGCAAGCTGTTTTACAGGGTTTACAGCAACACTTTGTCAAAATGAAGATAAGAAGGGCTGCTTAATTTATCCAAATTTCAATGTTTCTTTCAAAAAATGTATACAAAATAACATGCTACCTTCCATTATTATTATTTTTATATTCAAGCTAGTAAGGTTTAGTCCACATAGAACGCCACTAATTGTCTCCAACCACAAAATTAGCACCTGAAATCTCAGTCCATCTATTGTTTTCCTTGGCTTGTTGATGATCTTTATTATGACTATTTTAATGAACTATCAGGTAATTCATACACCTCTGTTTCTTTAGGATCACTTTCTGGAGACTTGTTTTGTTTATTTGATAGGGCTATGTTTCTTTGTTTCTTTTTGTGTGCCTTGTAACTTTGTGTTGGGAACTTCATATTTGAAAAAGTAGCCATTTATCTTGTTTTTATGGATGGGTTTTATCCATGGAAACACCTTCACTAGTCAGCTGGGCTGGAGATTTTGGTACATACTCAAACATTTTCTGCAGGTGTGTCTTTTCTAAATTGTGCATATAAATTCCCAGTTAGAGGGGTTTGTCAGTTTCTTTTTTCAAGGGTTTAATAATCTCTTGTCCTTTCTGGTGTCTGTTTGGGGTAGTGCAGGTTCTATCGAGCTGCCTCAAGCTTCCCAGTTTTATTATGTCCTCAGCTCCTTCCAGACTTCTAGATTATGCAGTATCTCATCAGGGTTCTGCATCACATGAGGCAGAAATCAGTCCCTTGGGAAGCCTCCAGAAAAGCCAGAACATGGACCACTGTTCCACTCTTCTTTTTGACTCCTAAGACATAAGCCACTGAGCTCTACCAGAATGTGCTGACCATAGCATGCGTTGGTTGTCTGGAGCAGGGGCAAGCTTTTCTCTTTTGTTTTTAGTGGCCTCCAGGACTCTAAAGTATGCAGGTCTTATCAGTTCTCCAAGACAGGTGAGACATAAACCAGACCTTCAGGCATCCGTCTGAAACCCAGAGTATTGATCACAGTCTCCAACTCTTTCCCTCTGCAGGGAGATGCTGAGGGTTGGGGTTTTCTCTTGCTCATTCTGAGCTGAGCTTGGGAAATGGACTATATAGCAAGTGAGTGCTGGACTAGTCCAAACCACCCCTTTGTTCTCAGTGATCTGCAACATCGTGTCCTTTTTCATTAATGCTTAGATTCAGGCAAGACAAAAACCAATCCTTTAGGTGGTCCCCTGAAATGTCTATACATTGAATGGACGTTTCAGTCTCCTAATTCCCTTCAAAGAGGGAAGCCAGGAGCTGGGAGTTTTCTCCCTGTTTTGCTGTGCTGAGCCATGAGGAGGAACGATGATGAGTATGTGTGACACATTTTCCTACCAACTGGAATGCAGCTGTTTTTTCCCTGAGGTGGAGAGGCCTCTCCTAATTGGTTTCTAGATTTCTCACAAAGTGAATTAGTCCATGTATTGTTGTTGAGTCAGTGTGTCCATGGAGAAAGAAGAATCTGGGGCTTCCCATTCCACCACTTGCCAAACTCTACTCTCTATTTTAAACCCCACATGTGGTGACCACTGTCTCTCTAGACAGTGTAGCCATATAATTTTATCATAATGTTGTAAAAGCTGTTCAGTGACATTTATGGCAGCCAGATCTTACATGACTCTCCAATTATTATAATCCTCACATCTGTTAGCTATCTTGAAGATAGCCCAAAATATGATATTTTATTTAACCAGAAAATGTAAAAGCCAGGTATGTTTCTTCTTCTCAATTTAAAGGGTAGTAAGGAATAATGCTTTTGCACAATGCGATTATCTGTGTTATTCCACCAACTTTTAGCTATCCTCTTCAGTATATACATTTGCTGAAGGTGGCCTTTTACCATGATAAGAGATTGGTTAGCATTTATAACTCTATAAATTACCATACCAATTTAGAAATCATGGGTTCAAAATATATGAATATTTGTAAGCATAGCAGGCAGTTAGGTCTCTATAGATACCGATTTCTACTACGTTTTTAAAAGCAGAAACAATAGCTTTCATGCTGCGTGGTCTGGGAAAACACACACACCCACACATGCCGTTTACGCACTTCCAGTTTAAGGCATTCATGAATAACATTTACTCTTCTTTGAGACCTAGAAACCAAAGGACACGTTCCTGGACTAGCTCTCAGATATCCAGTTCTTCCCTTACTCTGGTAGAACAATGTCTGTCCTCTTCGTGTAGACAAAACTTCCATTAACACAATGCCAAGGATGACAAATGACTTCTGCATTCACCTTTCCACAGTCTGCTTGATCAATAGCTTAATGTTCTTCTTATTGCGTCACACAGGGTGGTTTTCAGGCACCTTCCACATAAAGAACTGGCTAGGTTCTGCTCAAGTTGGAGGCCAATATTATGCCCTCAATTACTTAATTGATTCTCTGAATTCATTCCCTTAATTATTTTAATATTAAGCGTTTTTTTTTTTTTTTTGTTTTTTTTTTTAGGCGGAGTCTTGCTCTGTGGCCAGGCTAGAGTGCAGTGGCGCGATCTCGTCTCACTGCAACCTCCACCTCCTGAGTTCAAGCGATTCTCGTGCCTCAGTCTCCTGAGTATCTGGGATTACAGGCATGCACCACCTCACCCAGCTAATTTTTGTATTTTTGGTAGAGACGGAGTTTCACCATGTTGGCCAAGATGGTCTTGATCTCTCGACCTCGTGATTGGCCTCCCAAAGTGGTGGGATTACAGGTGTGAGCCACCATGCCCAGCCACATTTTTTAAGTAAGCAAATTTTTAAGCTATTGATGTCTACAGTTAGGCAATAATTAAAACCCAGACCCATGAGAAATTATTATTAGGCATAATTTAATGGCTTTCTCTTGACTGTATCACTGCTTCCTGTGTTTTGCTGAAGTAGATATAATTTTTAATGTATATGAGTATCACTTCATATGTTATTATGGCCGGGCATGGTGGCTTATGCCTGTAATCCCAGTACTGTGGGAGGTTGAGAAGGGTGGCTCACCTGAGGTCAGGAGTTCAAGACCAGCCTGGCCAACATGGTGAAAACCCATCTCTACTAAAAATACAAAAATTATCAGAGTGTGGTGGAGTGTGCCTGTAGTCCCAGCTACTCAGGAGGCTGAGGCAAGAGAATCATTTTAACCTGGGAGGCGGAGGTTGCAGTGAGCTGCAATGATGGTACTGCCCTCCAGCCTGGGGAGACAGAGTGAGACTCCATCTCAAAAATTATATATACATATATGTGTGTGTATAGATGTATGTATATATAATGTATAACATATATAATGTATATATGTATATATAATGTATAACATATATAATGTATATATGTATATATAATGTATAACATATATAATGTATATATGTATATACAATGCATATATGTGCATATAATGTATATATGTATGTATGTATAATGTATATATGTATGTATGTATGATGCATGTGTATGTATATATAAAGTATATATGTATATAAGTATGTATATATAATGTGTATATATACATTGTATATATAATGTGTATATATACATTGTATATATAATGTGTATATATACATTGTATATATAATACTATTACATTTTCAAAGAACCTTGTCTCAACTACCACCTTAAGAAGAAATATCTTATTAATAAATGTAAAAGTTTATATCCTATACAGTTTTATATTATTCAAATTTTGTTCTATGTCAAATGCCTTACTTCTTTTTATATTTTAGTTTATTATTTGCTGGGATAAATTATCAAATGTCTTATTTTCCAGAGATATATTGAGCCCTAAACTTTCTAAATTTTTCAATAATTGAAAACACTTTTATTGTTAAAAATTCTACATAAAAACATTTTTCTAAGTGTATTTTTTTCTAAATTTAGAATATTTCTAAAACATTAAAAATGCTGACTTTTTTCCTATTATCATCTTTTATTATAAATGAGACTCTTTTGCTGACCTTATTCTATTGACCTTTTAGACAACCAGTGTTGACTGCTTTTTGTGTGCTTGATTGCAAAAGTTTATAAGATTGGTTTTATTCTGAGAGAAAATATTTTCTCAAAATATAAATAGTATTAGTTATTTTATTTTATTGTCACCAAGTGAATTTGTCAGCCTGAAGGTTTGAGTATTCCTTCATCAATGGGATTTTATTACTTTTCTATTTGCTGTGTATCTTTTCAATTTATTCTCACACTTCTTCAATTACATTATATTTCTCACATTCTGACATCTCTGTTGGATTAATGGGAACTTCCAGCTATTTTAAATACTATTTACTTTCCATTTTTAGTTTATCATTAATTCTAAAATAATCTATTGACTTGTTCTCTGATCTCAACATATTTGGATTTCAGTTGCTTTCTTTTATGTCTCATTGAGTCTCTGTGTGTGTGTGTGTGTGTGTGTCACAAGTATATTTAATTTATAAAAGTTTTGGCTATTTAGAGATAAGATTGTTTTATTTATCTGTAATTTCTCTTTGATTCTATTTATTTATTTACTCTTTTACATAAACAGTCTGATTATTAACATGTATGTATGTATGTATGTCTGTATTTATGTATTTCATTCTGCTAATTTCTGGATTAGCAAAATGGATTCTGCCATAAACCAGAATGAATGGATGTGGATTGTCCTCCAGAGACTTGAGAATCGGCCAGGCTGGTGACATACTGATTTTACCTCATGAGACCCTAGGCTGAGCAGAGCCATTTTGACTTCTACCTTGCAGAAATGTGATACAACAAGCAGATGTTATTTGAAGCCACTACATTTGTGGTAAACAATTTTGAAGTAATAGAAAATAAATACATATTATTTATTTATATTTGTCTGTATTTTTAGTGTACATTTGGAATTGTAAGTTTCTTCTCTCCATTGGTGGTTTAAGTTACCTTGGAAACTATTATATTCTTTAGTCTCAACATCATTTTGTTATAAATTTTACCTGAAAGAGCTTTTCATGTATTTAAATCAGAAAACACTTTTTCTGAGAGCATTGATCCACTAAAGCTGTTCTCCTGTTCCGTAATTAATTACCTGTATAGTCCACACTCCCTAACTTCCAATACCTCCAGATTTGGAGCCACACTAGGAAAAAACTGGCAATTTTTGAGATTCTCATTTTCATCTGAATGTGCTTGTGTTTTTCTCAGCTCCGTTGAATTTTATTGTAAAACTTTTATTCTTTGTATGCCATGCAGAACCTCCTAAATATTTGGATATGTTGCTGCCTCGCTTTTCTTTTCTGCATTGCTGCATTTTAATTTTATTTTTATATTATTTCATAATTTTTCAATGTTGACCAATAAAGAAGTAATCTTATGTGTTTAATTAGCCATTTACAAACTCAAAGTCATATATATGTGTATATATATATAGTTTCCTAATAACATTCAGATATCTATAACTATTTATCAGAGAAAATATGTTTCCTAGAATTCAGATAACTAAAATTAAATTAATATAGTTTCAAAGGAAATGATATTATGAAAGAGATAGGCTATTGCAAAACTAGACAGCAATAAAGCCAATAAATTTTTATTTTTCAACCTCATTTATTAAGAACATTGCCTTTTACCTTTGAAGTTATGTTTTTGTTCCCAAATGTAAAAAATATAAGGCCAGTAATGCTCTTATAAGACTGTGTATACATATTATATTTTCATTTTGGATTTAATATTATATTACTTTTTGTTTCAGTTGTTACAAATGATGTAGTATGCCTTTTTTTTACTTGCCATTGATGTATTTTATAGACTATATATCTGTTTATATTCAAAGCAATCTTTTAGAAATACTTATGGCTTTTTTACCTTTGAGTCTCAAATATAAGACATATTTATCTTCAATGGTAAATTGATCTGACAGGATGTTTAGCCACAAAGTCAATATGATTAATAATATCTTTCAAAGGAAAATTTAAAACATTTTTTCATCTAAAAGGAAAAATCAAATTACTACAACAAATACATTAATGTAGTTAATCCATTACATTTATAGATTCCATTATGTAAATTCATAGATTTTTATCCAACATCATTTGTTGAAAATAATACAGTCTCAGAAGCCATAAATCGAAGCTTGCTAATGGACTCAGATATGCTTATAGTTTTTAAGTGCTGAGGAGTACAAATGCGAACACTATTGCTCTCCAAGTAACTCAGGTCATTCACCCGTGAAGAAAGACAAAAATACATTAAAGCAATAAAATGGCAATCAACTGTAAATAAATATTAGAACAGTTTTTTCAAAAGAGCACTACCTTGTCAAAGATTCCACAGTTATTGTCAATGCATGAGAAGATGTTTGATAAAAGTTTACTGTGAGTTATTTATTCAGCCTACTAATGGTCTAGCTTTGTGTGAATAGCTTTCAGGTTTCCTCCCTACACTTTATTTTTGTTCTTATATTTGTTTTTGTTTTCTAGTATTAAGCTTCAGGTAATTACAAAATTTGTTGAAGTGATTAAACATTGAAGGTAAAAGAAAGGAAAACATATTATTTATTTTCATGTTTCAATCAGATCTTGCCAGCGAAATGACTAATGTCTCCAGTTATCCTTGCTGTAATCCTCACTCATCCACTAAATATTTAATGTAGTTCCCAGATCCTGAATCCTTTAGTCTGAATACCATTTTATTTATTTTTTTAAAAAGTATTGATTTTACAGATCACTATAATTAATATACGAAATTGACAATATTGATAAATAAAAGTTAAATGTTTCTTTTCAACGAACATATATTCTCATTTAAACGTTGTAAATGTTTCTTTTCAATGAGCATTTTTTCTCATTTAAAATTTACACTCTAGTTCAGAGCAGTATTTCTCCAGTTATTTAGGGGAGTGCTAGTCAGAAGAAGTAATGTATAACAAATGTCCCTATAGCGTAATACCCATAAAAATTTTTGGTGAGGATCTGACGGGTTATGAGCATAACTGATCTAAAGAATATTTAGTTAAAACACAATACCTCTTCTATGGTTCCTCTTAAATCACTGACATTACCATAGTTCTGTGGCTCTCCGAACATGCTCTCATAAGCATAAACTCATAACAAAAGTTACTTCTTTTTTTTGAAGTTGACTATCTTGAAGGAAAAATACCTTTTACATTACAACCATTTGGAAATTTTTAATATGCATTGGGTGAGCACCCTAATAAGTTTGTCTTTCTTTTAATTAGGTAACAAAAAGGAACAGAACAGGTGGTCTGAGTGTCTCACGCCTGTAATTCCAGCATTTTAGGTGGCTGAGGTTAAAGAATCACTTGAGCTCAGGAGTTTGAGATCAGCCTGGACAACATAGTGAGACCACTCTCTACAAAAAAATTAAAAATTAAAAAATTAGCCAGGCATGGTGCACATACCTGTGGTTCCAGCTACTTGAGAGGCTGAGGTGGGTGGATGGTGTGACCCCTGGTGGTCAAGGTAGCAGTGAGCTGTGATCCCACCACTGCACTCCAGGTTGAGTAACAGGGAGACCCAGTCTCAAAATATTAATTAATTAATTAAAAGTAAATATTTTAAAAAGTAATGGAACAGATGTTATTATTTTATTTTAAAAGAAAACTTCAATGATGAGTAGAAATTTTAAATATCTTGTAAATTAGTAAACTATACATTTGTCTAAATGATATATTTACTAAATAGAGTTGCAATTCAAATATTTTTAAAGGGATGTTTAAATAAATAAATACCTAAAGACACACCTATCTTAAATAAGCCTAAATGACTATATATGCCCTGTATTCAATACATTAAAATTACAGACTCCTTTTACACACATGAAGTCTTCCTGTCGACATGTGATCACTGAAAGCCCTAACTCTGTGTAGGAGATGCAAAAGCTTTCAATCTATGTTGAGATTCTGAGGTTTAACTAACATGTGCTGTTTTCTAGAACTTACTATTGCAATGACTAAGTTGATCAGGCTTAAGAGGATTCTACTTTAGAAGATTTAATGCAAACCCAGATCTGTAACTTCCTAAGTCAATGATCTTGGACAGATTATTTATCCTAATTTCCACTATGATATAAAATTTGGACTAATAGTGGTGTATGCTTGTACGGGTTTGATTAATCAAAGAAGCAGTTACCAAGATGATTTAAACATGCAAGGAAGTTAGAAACTATAAGTTTTCGGGGGCAGTCATCTAAACAATTGAATGATGGCACTGAGAGAAGAAAAAAATTAAAATAGATTGGGCACATATATTAACATCTATGCAAAGTGGAAACTTGCCACAAGGCCATTGGTGAGTCTTCAAGCCAAAGACAGCTGTCAGAGGTGTCTGAAGTCTCACACTAATGGGTCTGCAGTAGTATCCTGGCTGGGCTCAATCAGTGCCAGGAACACCCTAAACAAGTGAAGACATAACATAATTTCCGAGATGTTTTTCAAATTTTAGCAGCTAGGCCCTGAATCAACTATGCTCTCTGTAGTTGGGAGTTTATGAGGTGCACTCTTGTGGCCACCATATTACCTCATAAAGATACCAAAACATTATAGAAAGAATTCCATTGAAAGCACTTAAAACAGTCTTAAGACTAAGCTCAATAAAAGTTTGCTGTCATTTGGAAACATAAAGTGCTCATCCTTGAGTAATGAAACGAGCTACACTATATTGCAGACATGTTGGACTTTGAAGATTAACACTATTCAGAATTTCTAAGCCAGAATACCCAAGTACAGGCTGAAGGACACGTAGGCTTCATATTATCAGGCACCTCCTTGACCTCACAGATCTTTTTCCTAAACTGTCAGTAATGTCATCAGGCGCAAGATCAGCCTTTCAGAGAGAGCTGATAAGGAATAATTGAATAATTCAGCTGTTCCTGACACAACACATTCACCAATTATAGAGAATATATTGCAGGGAGGCAGTTCTGGTGGGCTCCCAGAAGCTCAAGGTGTACCTTACTCAGATTACAATATCAGATTCCTACAGTGGCAGTGCAAATACACAGCCACAGCTGCCAGAGGCTCATGAGCAGATGTATCTTATAGCACTTTTGTGAGGAAGCAGGGTATATGATTTTCAAGTTCTGACATAATTAAACATTTAAATTAGTTAAGTAAAACAATACCTTATTTTTATCTGACATATAAGAATGCAATCATTTTAAGCTTAGATTGTAATTCAAGTACAGATTCCTTTCTGTGCCCACATTTTTCTCAGGTTCTGTGTTGCAGGATTTGCATATACTCAAAGCATTTTATCTATAGTCTATGATATTTCAGTCACAACAAATATACTATGTCCATATTTATACTATGCTCAAAGAGTTACACTAAGAAACTTGAAAGTGTGTGTACGAGGACAAGAAGGGCACTCAGGGACATGAACAGTATGAGAACTTAAAACTGTGTGACACCCAGAATATGGGAAGGCCAATGCAAGTGGTTCAGTTGAGGCCAGAAGTTTGAGATCAGCCTAGCCAACATGGCAAAATCCCCTCTCTACTAAAAATACAGAATAATAATAATAATAATAATAATAATAATAATGATAATTAGCTGGGTGTGGTGGTGCGCACCTGTAATCCCAGCTACTTAAGAGGCTGAGGCAGGAGAATCACTTGAACCTGGGAGCTGGAGGGTGCAGTGAGCCAAGATTGTGCCACTGCATTCCAGCCCGAGTGACAGAGCAAAACTCCGCCTCAAAAACAAAACAAAACAAAACAAAACAAATGACAACAAAAAACTGTACGATATTGGCTGGCAAGTAGGCTGGTTTACAGCACACAGTACAGATTTTCCTGGGGGGAGGAGATCTAGACATTTTCTTTAAATATCCACAGATTGCCACATGAACAACTGATTATAGTTTCATGTGTTTTTTGTTTTATTTGTCTTTTTCCATAGTGGGGGTTATCAGGCACAAATGTCCTTTCAAGAACCAGTGTAATAATGAGATTAAAGGCATGATAATCAAGAACCATTCCCAACAAAAACTCTCTGTGCCTCAGATTTCATATTGATAATGCAAGGTAGAAATTATCTCTTAGCAATGTGTGAGCACTAAATTTATAATATTGGTAAAACATGTACCATGTGTCTAGGTCAAAGTACAAAACTCAAAAGAACAAATCTTAAGCTCATATATTGGACTATCCCAGAAGGAGGCAACACTGCTTTTATAAAAAGTACTCACAGTCACAGGACAAATTTTAGGACGGTTTATTTCATTGAATATTAAATCATTAGAAAAGTGTTAACTTCTGTTTAGAAAGCCTGTGCTCCCCTAATAAGTTTTATATCACACAATTAAAATTTGAGGTAATTGACTATCCTTCCAAAATTTCCAGATACTTAGTTATTTCCTTTTCTATCCTTTATTTTCTTTCATTCACTTTCTTATTACAAAGAAATAATTTACTGAAACATGAACATAAGACAAAATAACTGATTTCTTAATATTCGAGGTAAATTCTTCTAAGCTCACTTCACACCCCTATAATTCTCTAAGAGATAAATATTTGTTTGAATTATGTTTTTCAGCCTAAAGAAATTAGACACTAACATATTGAAAAAATGATGTTACAACAGTTTTTGGCTTATAGAAATAATAACCCAAATCTTGTGGATTTGTTGACTTGCAGCACATTAATCTGTCTTTTAGCTATTGTGACATTCTTATTTTTGCATTATTTCCTTAATGATTTCTTCAGATACCTGGGGATATAATTCATTGTCTTTCTGCTGGTGCTTAATTAACAAATAGAGAAAAATTTTAACCTGAGCCAAACACCAAACTAAATCAAACCAAAACAAAGCCTTTGAGTATTTTGCATTTACCTATTTTCCTTCCTACCTTCCCTCCCATCCTCTTTTCTTCCTTCTTTCCTCCTTCCTTTCCTTTCCTGTTTCTTTGCTTTCTTCTTTCCCACATTCTCATCTTCCATTTCTTTCCTTTGCATTCAATATTTCTTCCTTCGTCTTTTTCTTCTCTTTATTTTTTTACCTCTAATGTTTGTTAACTGAGTCATAAACTAGAATATTTCCAATTTTGTATGCACTAAAACTACTTTTATATAATATCATTGTAGTGTTACTATCATGCACCATACAGTGCTGTACTTTACCGTATTGTCTTATCTCTGAGATTAAATAACAGACAAATGTAGCAGACTATTTTACTGTATAAATTATGAGCATACTTCCTATTTATTTATTCTGAAAAAGTGAATCAATGAGACAGTTGGGTAACCTGGGAAAGACTCTGAGACTTTGCATGCAGGAGGGAAGATTTGAAGGGTGAAAGGTGAGACAAAAAGAATTGGGAAGAGGGAGAATCTGAACTGCAGTGTCCTTTTCTAGACAATACACATAAATGAAATCATATAGGTCTTTTATAACTGGTTTACTTCACGTAACATGATATTTTCAAGGTTCATTCATATTTAACCTGCGTTGTTACTCAATTCCTCTTTATAGCCAAATAATATTTCACTGTTTGGATATGCCACGTTCTGTTTATGCATTAATCAGTCAATGGACATGTGGATTTTTAACATTTTTTGGCTATTGTGAGTAATGCCACTATGATCATTAATGTGTAATTTTTTGTGAACATACATTGTTAGTTCTTTTGGTTATATAACTAGGAGTCGAACTAGCTGAGCTATGGTAACTCTATTACACATAGACAATGTGAGGAACTGAAAAACTGTTTCCAAAGAGGTTGTACCATTTCGTACACCGTCAATGAATGAGAGTTTGTGTTCACTCAGCTCATTTTTCTACATCTTTGCTGATACTTATCATTGTTTGCCGTTTCATTTTAGCCATTTGCTGGAGGTAAAGAAATAATAAATAAGTAAACCTTATTCTTATTTGGCTTGCGTTATTCAGGTGACTAATGAGTCTGAGTATCCTTTTTTGTACTTATTGTTAATTTGTTTACCTTCTTTAGAAAATTGTTTATTTAAATTGTCAGTTTTACTTGTGTTATTTATCTTATTGCTGAATTGTAAAAGTCTTTTATATAATACTGACTTAAAAGTCACCCATTAGAACTACAATTTGCTAATCTTTTCTTTCATTTTGGAGGTTGTCTTTTCACTGTCTTGATAGCGTACTTTGAAGTAGAAACATTTTTAATTTCAAGGAAATTCAATTTATCTACTTTATCTTTTGTCACTCATGGTTTTTTTCACATTGAAGAATGATTGCCTTACCCAAGACCCACCAGGAAGATTTAATTCTACGTTGTCTTATAATGGGTTTATAATTTTAGGTTATGTATGTAGGTCTTAATCTATTTTGAGTTATTTATGATGTGAAGTACTGAAGACCCATACATTCTTTTACCCATTGACACGCAGTTTTCCCAGTGCAATTTGTTGTAAAGACTGCTTTTTACACATTGACATGTCATGGCAACCTTGTTGAAAATTATCGGTCATAAATTTAAAGTTTATTTATGAATTTTAAAAAAATATTCTCAATCTATATGTCTCTACTTATGTCAATGTAACACTGTCATGAATATTTTGGATTTCTAATAAATTTGGAAATCAAAAATTATGAATCCTCTTACATTTTAAAAAATGTTTTTTTTACCTATTCTGAGTTCTTTGCTCACGCACACACACACACACATATATATATAAATTTTATGATTAGCTTGCCAATTTCTAAAAAAAAAAAAAAGCCAGTTGAGATTTCATAACCGTTATGTTGAATCTGTAGGAAGTTTCAGCAGTATTGCCCATTTAACTGTAGTCTTTCTTTTTACTTTTATTTTGCTTTTTTAATTGACAGATAAAATTGTATGCATTTCTTGTGTTCAATATGATGTTTAAAAATATATACACATGCACATTGTGGAATGGCTAAATTTAGCTAATTAACATATACATTAATTCACAAAGTTATAATTATTGCGATGAGAACACAAAATCTACTCTCAGTAGTTTTCAGGACATCTTTTATTCCATGATATGGGTGTTTTCCCATTTGTTTAGTTCTTCTTTAATTTTCTTCAACAACGTTTTGTAGTTCACTATATGAGTCTTGCAATTCTTTTCTTAACTTTATTCCTATTTTTGCTGATGCTCTTGTAAATAAAATCATTTATTAATTTCATTTTCAGATTGTATATTTGCTGATGTATAGAGCTACAGTTGTTTTTCTGTACATTGATCTTATATTCTGAAAACTTCCTGAACTCACTATTAATTATAATAGTATTAGCGGATTCCTTATATTTCGTATATACGTGATCATTTTAACTGCTAATAGTTTTACTTTCCAGTATCCGATCAGGATGCCTTTTACTTTTTTTTCTTATTTAAATGTAACAAAAAGGACCTTTAGTACATTGTTGAATGGAAGTTGTGAGAGTGGAAATTATTGTCTTTCCATGGTATTCTATTTTTTACTATTAAATATGGTAACAGGTGAATATTTTTCACAGATATTCATTTTTAGTTTTGAGGTGTTCTCTCCAACTCCTGTTTTTTCATGCTTTTAGTAAGAGTGTTTAACTTTTTTGAAATGTCTTGCTTGTATATCATGAGATTTACATACTTTTTTCTTTTATTCTTTTAATATGGAATATTATGGTGATTAATTTTTGAATGTTAAATTTTGCCTTCCTGAAATAAACTCATTGGTCATGATGTATGCTTATTTTTGTCATAGATTTGCATTTTTTGCAAATATTTTTATAATCATTTTTGTTCCTTTGTTTGTTAGATATAATTTTCGATAATTTCTTCTTTATATGCTGCCACTGTCTGGTTTTGAAATTAGGGTAATTCTGTTCTCATAAATTGGAGGGCAATTTCTTTTCTTCTAATTTTTCTGAAAGAGTTTTTGTAGGAGTTGTGTTAATTATTCATTAAATGTTTGACAGTGGTACATAATGGGTTTATAGTTTTGTTTAAGTATTCTGTTTTCTTGTTGATGTTTTGTGTAGTAGTTTTATCCATGTTTGACATTGAATATTAATGACACCAATGATGATTTGCCTATCCCTTGTCTTAGGTCTGTTAGTTCTTGTTTCCATGTATTGTGAGGCTGTTTTATTATATATGTAAAGTTTTATTATTGACAAGTCTTCTTAATGGATTAATGCTTTTATTGTTGTAAACTGTTCTCTGTCTCTAGTAACTCACTTATACTTAAAGTCTATATTGTCAACTATTAGTATAGCAATCTTAGCTCTTATTTTTACTCTTTACATTGTACATCTTTCAACTGATTTGTATGTGAAGACATAAAATGTGTCTATGGTAGACAGCCTACAGATTGATCATAGAACTTTTATCCATTCTTCAAGTATCTCCCACTAAAAATCAGAATGTTTATTTACGTTTAATGTAATTACTGATCAGATTTACAATTATTATTTTTTTCTAAATTTCTTATGTCCTTTTCAATTTATGCCTTCTGTAAAATATATTTTTTCTACCATGGAATTTTGATTTCCTTTTTCTTGTTTTAATTTACTTTTGAAGTTTTTGTTGTTGGTGGTGGTGGTGGTGTGTTTTTTTTTTTTTCTGGTTTGGTTTTGTGTGCATGTGTATTTGTTGTTGTTGGCCTGGACATTTCACTTTGTACATTACAATAAAGGAATTTAGTTCTGATTAATACCAGCATAATTTTGCTAATATACAACACTTTCGTCTTTTTCCTCTTTTATGCCTTCTTGTAAAAATGGTACTTATTTATACAAGATAAGTTCATTGACACAATTCTATAATCAATGCTTTATGATTTTTTTATTTTTTATTGTGGTAAAATATGCATAACATAAAATTTATTATTTTAATCTTTTTTATGACTGTAGTTAGTGGTAATAACTGTATCCACATTCTTGTACAGCCATTACCACTATTCATCTTTAGGACTCTTTTTTGCATCTCTCAGGCTGAAATCTGGACCCATTAAAAAATCACTCTTCATTTCTTCCTCCCCAAGCCCCTGGTTGCCAATTTTGTTTTGGCTCTATAAATTTCACCACTTGAGGTAACTCATATAAGTGGAGTTATGCAAGTTGGTCTTTTATGGCTGGTTTATTTCACTTACCATAAGGGCTCAAGATTCATTCATGTTATAATATAGGTTAAAGTTTCCTTCATTTTTCTTGCTGAAAAACTATTTCACTGTATGTATATAATACATTTTGTCTACCCGTTTACCCACTGGTGAACACTCAAGTTGCTTTCACCTTCTGGCTACTTTAAATAATGCTGCTATAAATGTTGGTATACATGAAACATGGATATACATACAGACATATCTGTTCAAGTCCTTGGGCATATACTCCAATATGAAATAAATGGATTATATGACAACTCTGTTTCAATTTTTAATAAACTGCCATACCATTTTCTCTAGTAGCTGTACCGTTTTACATTTTCACCAACCATGAACAAACGTTCCAATTTCTTCATATCCTCACCAACACATATGATCTCTTTCGTTTTATTTTGTTTACAACAGCTATTCAAATGAATGTGAAGTGGTATCATGTTGAGCAATTGGTTTGAATTTCGTCAATGATCAGTGAGATAGTGCAGTTTTATATGTGTTTATTTGCCATTTTTAGATCTTCTTTGGAGAAATATCAATTCAGATTTTTTGCTCATTTTTAAATTCATTTTGCTATTTTTATTGCAATATAGGGGATCTTTATATACTCTGGATATTAAGTTTTCATCCAATAATAATTTTCAAATATTTTCTCCCATTTCATGGGTTGCATTTTCACTCTGCCCATAGTGTTCCTAGATGCACAAAAGTTTAAATTTTGCTAAAAATTTTGCTTTATATCTTAGAAATGGTTGCCAAATTTAACTTTATGAAAATTTTCCCTTGTGTTATCGTTAAGAGTTTCGTTTCCATTTTCAGTTAAATTTCGTATACTGTGTAAAGTAAGGGTCCAGCTTCATTCTCTTTTTCATGAGTATGTCTAGTTTGCCTAATACATCTGCTAAAAATACTGTCCTTTCCCCACTGAATGGTCATGGCTCCCTATATTACTTTGAGTTACCTAAATCTCTAGTATGATTTAAGGTTACTTTAGCAAATAGATTAGTCAGAGTTTTACAGGGAAACAGAACCAATAGGATATAGGTATGAGACATTCACTATAAAGATACTGATTCACACAATTTTGACACTGAGAATTCCCATGATCTGCTCTCTGTAAGCTGGAGACCCAGAAAACCCAATAGTGTAATTTGAAGACTTAAGAGCTGGAGAACCAATGGTGTAGATTCCAGTCTCGATCTGCAGGCCCTTTCAGGAGTGCAGAAGGAGAGCAAAAGATTGATGTACCAGCAGTCAGGCAGAAATAAAATTCAGCCTTTCTTCACCTCCTTTTGTTCCGTTCAGGCCCTCAGAAAATTGGATGATACACATTGTATTAGTCAGGATTCTCTAAAGGGACAGAGCTAATAAGATATATGTATATATGAAGGGGAGTTTATTAGGAGAATTGACTCACACTATCAGAAGCCGAAATCCTACAATAGGCCTTCTGCAAGCTGAGGAGCAAGGAAGCCAGTCCGAGCCCCAAAACCTCAAAAGTGGGGAGGCCAACAGTGCAGCCTTCAGTCTGCAGCTGAAGGCCCTAGAGTCACTGGAAAATCACTGATGTAAGTCCAAGAGTCCAAAAGCTGAAGAACTTGGAGTCTGATGTTCAGGGGCAGAAAACATCCAGCACAGGCAAAAGATGAAGGCCAGAAAACCCAGCAAGTCTCCCCACTCCACTTTCTTCTACCTGCTTTATTCTAGCCAAGTTGGCAGCTGATTAGATGGCGCCCACCCAGGTTGAGGGTGATTCTGCCTGTACACTGACTCGAATGTCAATCTCCTTTATCAACACCCTCACAAACACACCCCAGGAACAATTCTTTGCATCCTTCAATCCAATCAAGTTGACACTCAATATTAACCATCACACTCATCCACATTTGGGAGAAGTCTCTGCTTTCCTAAGTAGAATTCAAATATCAGACTCTTTTGCAAACATCTTCACAGACACAACTAGAAATAATGTCAGCTATCTAGGCATCCTGTGGCCCAGCCAAATTAACATATGAAATTAACTATCGGTGGCTCACGTCTGTAATCCCAGCACTTTGGGATGCCAAGGTGGATGGATCACGAGGTCAGGAGATCGAGGCCATCTGGTTAACACGGTGAAACCAAGTGACTACTAAAAAAATACAAAAAAATTAGCCTGGCTTAGTGGCGGGCGCCTGTAGTCCCAGCTACTCAGGGGGCTGAGACAGGAGAATCGCTTGAACCTGGGAGGTGGAGCTCGCGGTGAGCCGAGATCGTGTCACTGCACTCCAGCCTGGGCGACAGAGCGAAGCTCCGTCTCAAAAAAAAAAAAAAAAAAAAGAATTAACCATCACAATAAATAATATGTTTTATAGGTTACAATTATTTATTCACCCCAAATTATAAATGTTTATGGCACAAAATTGAACCTCGATGTTCTGAAATATGTGATTTACTTTGAGGTTTTGTGTTTGACCATTTGATCAGTTTCATTTTTCATTTATTTTTCGAGATAATTGAAATTATTGGTCATAGACATCTGTTCTGTGGGCCATATGAAACTAGATTTATGTACATTTTGAAATGAGGAAAAATATGTTACCAAGGTTGATAATCATTTTAACTGACACAGATGTAAAAGTTTTCAAAAGTATAAATGGAAAAAATGTGCAATATAGAGATGTCAGTTTATGAAATGGTACATTTGTTTGTGTCAAGAGCCTCTCTCATATCTTTGGTTTGCTGGCTGTAAAGAACCAGTGAATTATACAGGTCCCCTATTCTAAGACTTTGTTCTGCTAGAAACAGTTACTAATAGACTGGAAGAAAGTGCAGGTAACTGAAATTTGCACAGTAAATTATTCCAACTATTACTGCTTCTTTAATCACATACTGCATGTCTGCCACTTCTAATAACAGCTTGGTGTCTGGCAGGCATTCTGCTTTATCTCTGAATTTCACTGCTTGTGTGATCCTTTGTGAATAAATTAGTCTAGTAGTCATTATGTGCAGTCTGAGATTAACATTCACTCTATTTTTATTGCTTCCATGTACTTTTTTCTGTTAAGAACAAACTAGCGCTGACACTTGGTCTGATCTGGCCCATGCATTCCTACTGCCTCTGGTGAAATTTCCATAGACCAACTATTACCTGCCATGTTTCTTTGTATAAATTGCTCCTTGTTTCAAAAACAAAATAAACATATTCTCTTTTCTTTTCAGCATGGTCATATTGAATGTGACTTTGTATGTCTATTTCTAAATTATTTTCTTTACTGATTTGATGGTCTCTCATTTTTCAGTCTGAGTCTGAGTCAAAATCTACATCTCTATAACTATTTTCCCCGAACCATTTTTTTCTTTCTTTAGTTAAAATGGTAAAAGTAGGACATTTTATTATTTTTATAAAAATTTAAATGATGCCTAACTTTCCTTATTCTTAAGTTAGGGTTCAAATAAAAAATGCTATTTTATATTTTCTTCATAAAATAATTTTAACTGCTGTGACTCTCTACTCTATGAGTTAAAATATTTCTTCTATCCTTACTCTATTAAAACTTGCTGCACAAATTTTCTTATCAAATTGAATAAAATGTTTTCTGAAAAGTAGTTGCTATATCTTCATAAGAAATCTCAAATGTATGCATCTTATTTATTAAATAAGTTAAGTCTATTGTAATTAGCTTTAGTGCCATTCTGTTAGACATTTATTCCTCTTAGTTAAAATCCATCTATCAATTTTATAAGTTAATTTGCATTTACTGTATTTCTTCCAGTATTGTCCACGTATTAAAATTAGTTTTCTAAGAATAATAGTTTAGGCCGGGCATAGAAGCTCACGCCTGTAATCCTAGCATTTTGGGAGGCTGAGGCGGGTGGATCACTTGAGGTCAGGAGCTCAAGACCAGCTTGGCCAACATGGTGAAACCCTGTCTCTACTACAAATACAAAAATTAGCTCGGTGTGGTGGCAGATGCCTGCAGTCCCAGCTACTTGGGAGGCTGAGGTGTGAGAATCACTTGAACCCAGGAGGCAGAGTTTACAATGAGCCGAGATCACGCCACTGTACTCCAGCCTGGACAACAGAGTGAGATCCCTCCAAAAAAAAAAAAACAAAAAAAGAATTATGATTTAGCAACAAGTCTTCTTTTTTACTTATGTTTTATCTATTTGTATTAAGGCTCAGAAATCTCAGCTTTTGAGTAAAAGTTAAAAAATTTGTCACTATTATACTTGTTTAATCAATTATACTCATTTCAAGGCATACAAACATTACTTTATGCTTTATATATTAACTGCCATTTGTTGTTATAAACTTTTTTTATGTTTTTGTGGATAATATCAAAAATTGCCAATGTTGATTATATTACAAGTCATCATGGTGAGGTATCAGGAAAGTTTTCAATTAACAATAATCACTTCTTGAATAAACCTCTAGCTATAATACTGCCAATGTGCAAAGCTGTTATAAACTATTTGTACAAGTTTAAAAATCCACTGTGTAATCTATCATATTTGTATAACATGTTAGTTATTTTGAATTGTTTTGTTGAATAATTCTGATTAAAAGAGAAAATTCATTGATTTTATTAGAAAGTTTCAACATATTTCTAGCTTTATGTATCATCTATAAATTGAAGTTCAAAGAGAGGAAATTTCTATTGAAACGTTATTTTATTCTTATACCACTCTGGGCATGTTATAACATTTTGCTTTTAAAACTATAATGTATTTAAATATATAATAAACTAGAAAAAATGCTCCATAATTTCATAAGAAGCACATATTTCTATGGTAATGCATTTACTTTTACATTATGGATAGTTAAGTTCAATATTATTAATGATTAGAATAAAGATATTATAATGTCACACAAGTAGTGAATATATATTCTTTAATCTTCAACAGAACATAAGCATTTGACCCAGAAGGCTTCCTTCTTTGCTTTTCCACAACAAGATAGGAAGTGTATAAAAGATAAGGCTGCAAGAAATCTTACACTGTAACAGTCGATTCAAATGCTTTGTGCTGCAAATGTAACTGGGAGCCAGATATTGACAGCAAAAGACAGCTTTTGCCAGGGAAACTCCATTTAGCACTTAGGAAATGAAATATGAAAGACAAGTTAACTGATTCCCACAGTAACAATTACATGTCTATACTCTAAGAATGAAAAGAAGACTTAAACAGTTATAAAATTAATAGAGTCATTGTTAGAAAGGAACTTAAATATAAACTTTATTTGAATTTCTATGTATATTTTACTAGAAACAGTGTTTTACGGTAATTATTATATATAATTACAAATAATATTATACATAATATATCATATATATTATTCCATATTCCCCATATTATTACATACATAAAGTGAGACAACCTGACTCTTTGGCTACAGCCTTTTGTACTGCAAGGTTGGAAAAACATAGGTCTATTCCTTGAACAGGTAAGAGACTGTCGTCCAAACACTTAATGTTGTAGTAATATCATAAAATTAGGTTTGTGGCCTGAGCTAGCACCTTAGATCTCTAACAGATTGGTTAACTTTAGTAATTAATTGAAATCATTTCCCATAGCACTTTTAAATAATCAAGTTTCTTAGAAGTATTAGATATTAACACTTAGCTGGGAGACATTAAATGATAACCAGAAAGGGGCCTGATGATCATTCTCAGTAAGTAGGTAAAGTTGACTGGGGTGAGATTAAAGAGGTCTCTGTCCATGCACAATTTCACTAATACAACTGATATGACACACCCAATTCATAGATATAAAAAGTAGAATGGTGGATGCCAGAGGCTGAGGGAAAGAGGAAATGGGGTGTTATTTCTTAATAAGCAAAGAGTTTCAGTTTGGAAGCTGAGAAAGTTTTGGAGACATACGGTGGTGACGTGATGGTTGCACAATAATGTGAATGTATTTAATGCCACTGAATTACACACTTAAAAATGGTGAAGATAGTAAATGCTATGGTATGCATATTTTATCATAACAATGGAAATGTGACCAGCATACAAACTCTTGGAGAATAAAGGTATTCAATGCTGTAGTCTGAATGCTGGTGTCCCCCTCAAAATTTATATGTTGAAATCCTAACTCCTAAAGTGATTGCATTAGGAGATGAGAGTTTTGGGAGGTGATTAACTCGTTAGGACAGAGCCCTCATGAATAAAATTAGCATCCTTATAAAAGAGGCCCAAGACAGCTGCTTTGCCTCTTCCATCACATGAGGACACAGGGACAATGTGCTACCCATAAGGAAGAGGGCTCTGACCAGACACTGAATCTGTGGGTGCCTTGATCTTGGACTTCCCAGGCTCCAGAACTGCAAAAACAAATATTCATTGTTTATAAGCCAATCATTTCTGATATTTTGTTATATCAACCCAAATGGACTAAAATATTTAATGTTTAGAAAAAATAATAGAGAAAAAAATATTTTATCTCTTTTTGGGAAGTCATTTCTGAAACAATGAAAAAATGAAATACTACAAGGAAAAATAGTTTCAGATATAAGAATATTTAATATATATAAATTTAAAAATTAAAAATAAAGGTTCATAATATCAGGTATATATTTATATTATATTTATATAGATAATGCTAAGATAATGACTGAAAAATAGGTATGCAATAATGTCAATTTCTTAAGGGTCTAAAAAAAGTTCCAATGTTTCACTAGATAGTAATAAAATGTGTAATAAAATGATATTCCACTTTCAACCATAAAACTAAAAATCTCCCCTTTTTGTTTACATTTACAATGGTCAATACTGGCAAAGATCTGGAACATGAATGTCTGTTTCTTTGTACCCAACTGAATTACTATGATGTATTTGGAAAAGCATTTGCTAGATGTGTCAAAGCGAGATTTTTAAAACGTCAGTTATTTTATGTCTCTCATGAACAGCACTGTGACTTAATCTGAAAAATGTAGTAATAGATATTTTTATTCTTATATTTTGGAATTTCTAAACTTTGTTTACTGGCCGTATATAGTGCAGTGATAATCAGAAAGCCAACACTCACTGAATGCTATTTTTAAGAAAAAATATATATCTAGTTTGAAGACAACTTAAATATAATGTTTCATTCATCTTCTATAACTGAAACTTTGCACCTTTTGACCAACAGCTCCCCACTACTCACCCCCCACCCCCCATCCCACCACCAGCCTCTGGAACCCAACTTTCTGTTATGCTTCTATAAGTTTAGCATTGTGGGCATTGTTTCCCGGGTTTCACTCATCTCCAAACCACGTACAGCTTTTTTATGTCAACATCTCTCAGTAAAGCGGTTTATAAATAGTAATCTGGTCAATGCTAGTGACATTAATAAAAGCTCTGTTAGTAGCAGGAGTTCTGAGGGATTTCAGAGCTGAACAAGGAAAAAGCCATGACCAGGAGGCGGCAGCAGCACACACGACTTTACTGGGGGATACATTGGTTTGCACGTTCTCCAAATCCTCACTTTGGGGAACGTCTAGAAGAGGAGAAGGGCCAGTGAACTCTTGAGGAAAGGGGTATTGGAGAGGGGACTTACATATCTCAGTGATGTTCCCCAGTAGCCTGAAAGATTGTCTCTGGGTCAGAGACCTCTGAAGAGCAGCAATGGCTTTCCACAGCTGGTCGATGGGCATAACTTTGTGAGGACAAATTGCCTAAAAATCTGTTTATTTGTTGTTTATAAACCAACCTTTTTGTGGTATTTTGTTGTAGCAGCCCAAATAGATTAGGATATTACATGTTTATAAAAATTAATATAGAAAAAAATATTTTATTTCTTTGCTGGGGAAACATTCCTGAAACCATTAAAACACGAGAAACATTAGATTTATAAAATTTTGAGTTTGGCACTAGCAGACTTTTGAGTGAACAGATCTCAGCACGCTGTGAAGAAATAAACATCTTAGGAGCTAATATACAGAGACCATCTTTGACTCATCTTTATAACACATTGAAGTACTTCATTTGGAGAAGATGCTCAGTAAATCTTTCATTTGCATTGAAAGAAATATTGATTTTACACTTCAGAAAATATAATTCAAAGACAATAGGAGACTTGGTTAAATTTACTCAACTGGTTAGGCAGAGTTAGTTATATCACTGGGTTCTTCTCATTTAGAACCAACTCTTCTTTCCGTCATTATTATTTTCTCAAACATTGTTAATAAACTTAATACATTTCCACATGTAGTTCCAAACCTTCAATGTATAAATGTACTTACCTAATTCAATTTCCACTTTTTGTGCTGGAAAAAAAATCAAAGGCACTCTGACTCATAGTGAATGAAAGACAATCTTATTTTCCACAAACTTCTAAACATGGCAAAAAAAAATTGTAATTGTCTAACTTTTAATTTTCTCCATGGTGTAGATATATCGATATATACATAAATATGAATGTATTCTCAGAGTACTCTTCTAGGTTTTATTATGGGACATTATTTTTATGATTAAAAAAGGAAATGTAGTATTCATATATCACTGCTGTGATGTGTGAAGCAGATTGTTTGGTAAAAAGAATTCTGAGCTACAGGTTCTTTGATATGTATTCCAATTCTGACTCACCCAACGACACAAATATTGATGTATTTGTTCATTTTCACACTGCTAATAAAGACATACCTGAGACTGGTAATTTATAAAGGAAAGAGGTTTAATTGACTCACAGTTACACATGGTTTGGGAGACCTCACAATCATGGCAGAAGGCAAATGAAGAGAAAAGTCACATCTTACACGTTGGCAGACAAGAGAGAGCATGGGCAGGGGAACTCCCTTTTATACAATCACCAGATCTCATGAGACTTATTCACTATAATGAAAACAGCATGGGAAAGACCTGCCCCTATAATTCAATTACCTCTCACCGAGTCCTTCCCATGACGCGTGGGGATTATGGGAACTACAACTCAAGATGAGATTTGGGTGGGGACACAGTCAAACCATATCAACTGATGATTTTAGAAAATGCTGGAACTACATTTTAAATATATTAACTTGCAGGGTATTTGTTTACATGTAGAATCTCAAAAAAAGATGAGAATATTCACAATTTGGGGTATTAAATTTACAATTGCCAGAAATTTATGAGAAGTGATATTGCCTTTTGTAGCCTTAAATATTAATTAGTGCAAGTTGTATAACTGTAATATAAAATTGATGAATTAATTTCTGTACTTGTTTATATTTCTTTGAATGCAGATAATACTGTATGTCATTGTTAGAAATTCTTTATTGTTCTATATTATTCTAAACTTCGTGGCTTGCTGAAGACTCAGATGATCATGCTTTAACAACAAAGTATTTTAAAATTATGTACATTGATTTTTCGATAAAATGCTATTGCTAGAGTATAAAGTAAATTATTAATATGCATATTAAGAAAACTATAGTGTAAATGTAACTTTTATATGTACCAAGCAACCAAAAAAATGTTTGACTTTCTTTACTGTGATACTTTATTGAGGTGGTCTGAAACTTAACCCACTATATTTCTGTGGTATACCTGTATTCCTTATTTCTCATAGACAAAGCAAGAAAAATTGTTAGAATTCAGCTGAGTACACTAGTATATCAACATTTTATTTATTTTTTTGAACAAATTGCTATTACTAAACATAATTCTTCCTATGAAAATTATTATAAAAGAAAAAACCTATTTTTATGAAATGGCACCGAAAATATCAATTTTGTTTGCACTTAATGAAGGCAAGAAGAAAGGACTCCAGCACAGAAATTTAAGTTTTGAGTATAAAAAAGAAAATCAGTGGCTATTCAGAACAGTTTGTAATCTCTTACTTGTTGAGGAATAGTTTAAACAGTACACGATATGAAGCTAATACAAAATATAGTGTCATACCTGAAATAGACATGTTTTATATATAATCATGAAATACTTATGTATGCCAGGACATTAAAAAAAGGGTAACATGAGGATTGAAACAATATACATCCCACGCTTTTCAACTTGTATATATTTTTCAATTATATAAATTAACTCAATAAAATTGTTAGAACTCTGACCACATTGAAACAACTAACAATGGTGAATAGATCTTTTCCTAGGATGGTGATGACATAAGTCAAATCTCAATTTACGTCTTTAAAACCTATAGAGTTCAATGAAGAGGGTAAGTAAAACCACTTATCATTCACTTCTACAGAAGGCCTAAGAGGAAAGAGAACTCCGAAAAATTTAACTTACACATAAATGGGACGATAAACTGCTGAACCCAGAGGAGGAAGCTCAAGAGCCCATAACAGAGCACAGAGTGAGGCAGGAAAAAAGAAAAGTGTGGTAGAGTTCTAGTGGTAACAGGCATGGATATTAACCCTTTGAGAAGAGTCTGTTTCTGAAAGAAAAACAACCAGCACAGGAGCCAGGCTTTGCAAATACAAGCCCTGGCTACTGTGTAATTGAATTAGGCTCTCGATTGCTCATGGAGTTAGAATTGGCATCCTTGGGACCGCAGTGCGGAGGACGGGAACTCGGAAGGGAGAGACATATCGTGTTGACTTTATATAGAAGAAAAGAAAGAATACAACCTTAGAGCCCTACAGTAAAAAATAAAAATAAAATAACAATTCTGAAAACAATAGTTTTTTTCTACGGAAGTATTTATTGAAATAAACACATTTTCTTTTACTAACAATAGAGTTGATCTTGCAGTAAGAATCTCAGTAAGCTAATACAACATATTACAACATCCAAAGAAACAATTGTTACCGTCTCCCAATGAAAATTCGAAACAGTTAACACAAAAAAAGCCATATATCAAAAGCTGTTATCACACAGAATAGATAAAATGTACACATGATGAAAATATTAAGCTAGCAGGAACAAAACTGTAAAATAGAACTCCAACATAAAGTACATATTTTTAAACTAGCAATTGCAACTTTAAAAGCACAAAATGAATCAGGGAATTTTAAAACTCACAATACATTTTTTAAAAAAGTAAGACATGAGAACATAATTCGGAACATTCACTAAACAAACTCACCAAACCAAGCCAAAAGAACGACAGATTTACAAGATGCCCAGAAAAATCATGTCTCACTGTGAGGGAAAAAAACAAACAAACAAATAAACATAAAAACAAAAAGGGGATGTGAATTAAAATAAAATACTGCGATAAAAATATTAAAAATAAATACAATATTTTGAATACCCTAATCCATTATTTATATAAAGATATGAAGAAAGAATAAATAAAATAAGCAGATAGAAGTAACATTTAAAACTACTATTGATAGTTTCAACACAAATTGAATGTTTCAGCAGTAACTAAGAAAATTTTACTATGACTGACTATTTTAGGATATAACCTGATAAAATTATTAGACCTAAAAGTCACATGAAAAACAACAATGACAAAATCTCCAGGCAAAGAGGCTAAGTCATTTGCAAAAATATATATATATATAAAAGTAGAAACAGGTCAACACCAGCTTTCTTGACAACATACAATATAAGACAACAGTGAAATAATATTTTGAAAAACACAAAGAAAAAAGATAAGCAAAATTTTAAAATTCAGTTAAGCAATCATTCAACTATAAAGGATAGGAGAATGATTAAACATTCAAGAATGCAGGTGTAAGTTCTTTCTGAGAAATCCAGATTCGTGAAATTTCATGAAGAAAATGGTCATCATCCAATATATTTAATTGCAGTAATAAGATTCAAAGGAGGGAACAAAATTAACTAATAATATTTAAATTGTATAAATTCTATAAAAGTGGAAATAAATAATATGACAGAAAGGAAACAAAAAAGTGAAAGTAAAATAAGCTCATTGGTGTTTGCAAAAGTCATGGGTGAGAGTCAAGGATACTATACAAAGCTAATAAAATAAAATGCAGTCACCTAAATATTGAAAAGGAGACTAAGGACATTATGAAATATATTAGTATAGGTAACCATTTGAACTAAAACAAAATCTTTATAACTATAAATACCAGAATTAGCAAAATAGAACAAAGAAAACACTTTATACAGAGATACGCTTAATACTACATAAAAGAACTTAAGATCTCATGAAAAAAATGAAACTAAGCATATCAGTCATGTCAATATTATAAATCGGCTTAAATATTCTGCTTCTGGATTTGTTCACTAATCAAAATCTAAGTTTATTCTGTACAAGGACTTATGTAAAATAGACATAAACATAAAGCCTAAAAGGATAGGAAAAGGATACCAAGCAAATACAAGCAATGAGAAAGCAGGTTGTAATATTCATAGCAGACAAGGTTCTCAGAAATATTTTTTGAATGCAGGAATGCAAGAATTTGTGGGGGATTTGTTCTGAGAATATAAGAACTCATGCCCTCACCCAACAAATCTGTATATAGTTAAGGATAAGAAATAAATAGCCAGATTACATTTGATTAAAATAAATGAATGTTCTGATTTATTGGATAAGCCACCTTATAAAATACATTAAAATATATTTTTATTAAATCATAGATTTCACAGCAATCAGAACACATGAAATAAAGTTTTATTAGTTCGCACACAGTTTTATTAGTTCACACAAACTTTTATTAGTTCACATAAACTTCTGTGAGTAGAGAAGTTTTTTGTAGTTATCTGTTTTGGTTTTAATCAAATAAGCATGATAAGTATATGCATAATAAGATTTGGAAGTGGGAAATTGAAGAGATTAAAAAACCATAACTTTATGGAAAATACACATATGATAATTACACATTGGGTGTATTCTGCATTGCTTTTCTGCTAAGCTGTTACAAATGATAGGTATTGCTAATATAAAGGGGGAAATGGGAAGGATTTGTATTGCCTCTTAGTATTACTGAAAACTCAAGGTCAGATCAGAATTTACACTTTCTGAAGGTGATGTTCAAAGGCCTTCAGCACTGCCTGAAAGCTCCATGTGTACATACAAGACGCATCTCTGAAATACATGATGATTATTACTTCATATTCAGGAAAACTCAGCAGTATTAATGCAGTGATTAAAATAAGAGAGTACAAGATAATGAAGATGCTGGGGGCAGAGTGGCAACGCCTTATTGGCAGTGATGAATAGGGCTTACTCTCCATAAGTACCACAAGCTTGTTCAGTGTGGGTACTCGTGCTGAGTTCCATCAGCCAGAAAATTGGCTGTTGAGGGGATTAAAGTGAAAGCAGATGTTTCACTAACACATCCTCAAACTGACAACTTATGACTAATGTAGGCCAACAGAGTCATGTCTGCCTATTGACTACAGGAAGCTTTGACATACATAATTTAAAAATGTTTTGATTGTGTTGGTATCATGTTTCCATGATAAGAGGGAAGAAAAGATTCCGCAAAAGAAAAAGGCAGAAGGGAGACCTAAACCAAAGTTGAGTTATCCACCCCCAGAACCATACAGCAAATTGTATTTCATGGCTATACCCCCTTTGGCTCTGTTTCAAACTTTTATTTTTGTAAAATGTATTGCCAGGTATAGAGAACCAGGACAATGTTATTTTTAAAACAATTTAATGTCACAATCTAACAAAACCAGAGAAAACTTATGTACCTACAAGTCAGTAACATTTCACAGATGATTTCTGTCCTGATTTCCACTGGCTGACACTTAAGACTTCTCAACAAATGTCTAATGTATGACATGAACAATTCAAAGTGGTCTCTTTTGAGGGGTCAAAAAAGTAACTAGGAAAACTAACCTCATTATTTGTCAACCATATTTTATGATTAAATCTATTTTTTATGTTCTCATCACTGTGGAAATAACCCATCATTTTTCTGTGTCTTATTGCCTGAAATTCAACGTGTGATACAAAGTCAATTTGATCATAATAAATCTTGATGCTTCCATTGTACTATATTAGATTGAAGATGGGGCTATATATGAGGGCATATGTGCATATTTCTGTTGTATTCAAATAAAATTATGGTCACTTCGTCTCATTATATTTAACAAGGGGCCATAGTATTTATTTATAATGAGTTTTAACAGCATGTAATTACTATTAATTACTCTTTTTATTGCTTATGAGTCTCTATTCCATTCTATTTTTGTTTCAGAGAGATATTGTCAGATGTTCATTTCATTTGATTTTTAATTATTTTCTTCAATTTTGAAAAAAGAAAACAAAGATTTTGGATCTTAGGTAATTAACCTTCCAATTTAATTCTCATTCTTGCTAGAACCATGAAAATTATAAAAATTTTATTTGGTATCTATTATGTTCAGTATGAGATCTATAAATGATATTTAGATACAAACATATTTTGCAAGATTTTGAAATACAAAATGGTTAATAAAATATGGACAAAAATATACCACAGGTAGAAAACTATGGGTCATAAAATAGTCAGCAGTTAATCAGAGTCATGTATGATTTAGAGAAGAAATCATTTTGTCATAGGTTGTGAAAGATCGAAAAATATTTTGGATTAATTGAGATAAGCTTTAAAGTTTAAGCAGATTATGGTGAAGGGAGATGAGTGAAGACTAAGAAACATGTGTATAGAATCAATGGAGACATGGAAAGCCCAAAAACATAAGAAGCAGTTTATTTTGCATAGGTCCTGGACTTCATTAAAGGAATTAGAAAAAGATAAACATATTTTGAAAAGAAGGAAATCCTGTCATTTGCAACAACATGATGAAACTAGAGGACATTATGTTAAATGAAATAAAGCAGGCATAGAAATACAAATATTGTATGATCTCACTTATATGTGGAATCTAACAAAATTGAACTTATAAATCAGAGAGTAGAATGGTGGTTGCCAGGACTGGGGTGGTCTGGGGAAATGTTGGTCAAGGGATTCAAAATTTCAGCTAGATACGACGTTAAGTTAGACAGTTACATTTGGGAGATCTACTTACAATATGGTGACTGCTATGAGTAACAGTGTCTGTACACCAAGTAAGTAGATTTGAAATTTTCTTACCCTACAAAAGTAATAAGTATGTGAGGTAATGGATATGTTAATTACCTTGACTTAACCTTTTGCAATGTATACATAATATTGAAAAATTGCACTGTACAACATAAACAAACATATTTTTCATTTGTTAACTAAAAACATTTAAAAAGAAAAAAGATAAAGCTGAGAATGTTGAGTGAGGTTAGTTCAAGCAGAAAATTAAATATCAGGAAAATACAATTGAGGTGTGAAAAAAGACACTGACAAATTTGTTGCCATTGCTTCTCTTTGTTTGTTTGCTTGGAAAGTGACATATTATCAGATCCTGTGGGAGAGCTATGAAAAAGAAATAAAAGAAGAGTTTTATGGATATTCTAGGCAAAACACACTGAGAACAGGAACAAGAGAATTGGCAGTAGTGCTGTACCAAAGAATAATATTGGTTGTGTTTTAGAATTGCCTTTGTGTCTCCTTAAGGCAATAAAATGGAAAACTTATGCTATTTTTTTGAATGAAAAGTGAGGTAAAAGTCTCAACTTAGCTATTTATCTAATTTGAATTAAAATATGCACCATATCACAGTTAATATTGTACTGGTCATTGAGATCAAGTAATAAAAATATGATACCTAAATAATTTTCAGATACTGTGTCCTGTAAAGAACTTCAGTTTTCTGATTTACTTTTAAGAAAAAAAAAAGTCACATTAAAATAAAATGTCCCTTCATCTTTGTCTCACTCTGACTTGATGATGAACAATAAATTTTTCTTAGAGAAGACTGAGTCTTATTTATGGTGTAAGGATGTGAAAATGACCTCTTCCTTTCCATCACACATTGAGACATAACTCAAAGGCAGTCACTTTTCATATATGATCATATCAAACAACAGCTGTTGCTGCTCTTATTCCAAGGAGACTATCATCAGTATATTTCTCACAATTTAATACACTGTAAGGGAAATTTTAAGGGTATACACAGAGTGAAAATACCTTGTCTTAGAGTCAGAGCAATGAAAACAAAGGATTATTCTAAATAGCACTATTTTATTGTTATTCATAATACACATTATATTTTCTTTAATGAATATGCCTAAAATAAAGTAACCATATAGCTAGGCTTAAGAGAGTTTGGACAATTTAAAACAGAAGCAATTCTACAACTATCAGTCAAAATTATAAGATATATTAGCTGGTGATGGTGAAGTGCAAGGGTGTAAGGCAAAATCAAAATTGATTTCAAGTTTTTGTATAACCAGGAAGATAAATGTGTCATTTTGTAACTGGGTAGCAAGAAAGCACAGACTGTTTTTGGATAAGGTATCTTCAGGAGTTTGACGACAAATTTCATGTTGAAGGTTTTTTGAATTTTAAATGCCATTTTGTTGTTAGAAAATACAAAAGAGGAAAACTTCATTATAAGTAAGAGCTTGATTAACGATTGTGGAAGAACTGTAGAGTATTTGTTAGGAACCAGTAATATCAAGATGACTAGAAAATCTACATTAGCTTGTTAGGCTTTTAGCTTCATGGAGGCAAAACCTAACTATGTCAGATCATGAACATGGAGAACACGCCCCTTCTTTTCTTCTACAGGGCTTATGTGGCACAAGGACATGGAATAAATATGAGAAAGTACTCTCTAGGAGACCCACAGAAAGAGCATTTTCCAAAAAAGTGGAGCTATTTAGATAAAAAAGTAGAGATAAAATAAAGAATGAAAATAAATAGAAGATGAGAAAAAATAAAATGTGAGAATCGATATAAATAATAACCTTATATATACTGGTGCTATATTGCAGTTTTATGTCAATCAGTATGGAATGAAAGTACCAGATTTCTCAATCACAAAAGATAGAAGGGTGATACAAAGAAGATGTGTGTTAAGATCCTTGAGGAATGAGTGAGATGGTCACTCTAATTGTATGAACAAATAACTACACAGAAGATCTCACATCTAGAATTGCCCCACCCCAGGTGCAGAATTAACTTTAGCATATTTACGTGATCTTGATAGGACAGTATTTTAGTTTTGTAGTCACAGGACTCACTGCCAAAATTTTAATTCATAGAATGTTTGCACAGGTTACTTACTGACTTATGGTTGAATTCAAACCATCAGTGTTGCTCTTTTGAGAAAGTTAAGAGAACAATTAAAAAGAAAATAGCTCAAAAAGTAAAAACCAAAATATTTGGTACATATTAAAGACCTAAAAACTTCTCTCATACCAAAGTGCAAAAAAATGTTTTTATTTACATAGGGAGTCACTACTTTAATGAAAAGAAAACTAACTCTTCTGCTATTGACCAAATGCCCATGGACACCTGGAATCAACCTGCTCTTGGAGTTCAATGAAGATTTTGTGTAGCAATCAGAGTCACAACCTGAAGAGTGTTATTAGTGATGATTTAAAAGGATATTTGAGCAAGGAATGTGGGAAACAATTTTGTAGTAAGCCAAAATTCAAAATGCTAGATATCTTGGATTAATTTTATTTGGGGTAAGCACAAAAATATGATATCACCAGATTGCCATTCGATTTATGTGGACCTTAATCTAACACTAGTCCACCTCAAATAGTATCTAAATGTTAGAAATAGTTTGTCAATTTAAGAAAAAGGATATTAAAAGTTAAATGCCAGTTTTTAATAACTATGTATATTAGTTTGTTTTCATACTGCTTTAAAGAAATACTTGAGACTAGGTAATTTATAAAGAAAAGAGGTTTCTTTGGCTCACGTTTCTACAGGCTGGACAGGAAACATGGCTGAGGAGGCCTCAGGAAGCTTACAATCATGGTGGAAGGTGAAGGAGGAGCCAGCACTTCAATATGGCCAAAGCAGGAAGAAGAGAGGTGGGAGAGAGGTGCCACACACTTTTATTTTTACTTTTTTATTTTTATTTTATTTATATATATATATATATATAACACTTTAAGTTCCAGGGTACATGTGCACAACGTGTAGGTTTGTTATGTATGTATACATGTGCCATGTTGGTGTGCTGCACCCATTAACTCATCATTTACATTAGGTATATCTCCTAATGCTATCCCTCACCCCTACCCCTACCCCACAACAGGCCCCAGTATGTGATGTTCCCCTTCCTGTGTCCAAGTGTTCTCATTGTTCAATTCCCACCTATGAGTGAGAACATGCAGTGTTCGGTTTTTTGTCCTTGCAATAGTTTGCTCAGAATGATGGTTTCCAGCTTCATCCATGTCCCTACAAAGGACATGAACTCATCGTTTTTTATGGCTGCATAGTATTCCATGGTATATATGTGCCACATTTTCTGAATCCAGTCTATCATTGTTGGACATTTGGGTTGGTTCCAAGTCTTTGCTATTGTGAGTAGTACTGCAATAAACATACGGCTACACACTTTTAAACAACCAGATCTCATGAGAACTCTATCACAAGAACAGCACTGGGGAATGGTGCTAAACAATCAGGAACTGCCCCGATGATCCAATCGCCTCCCACCAGGTCAACCTCCAACACTGGAGATTACAACTGAACATGAGACTTGGGTGGGGCACAGTTCCAAACCATATCACTATGTATGTCTCATAAAGCCACTTTTAAGTATGTCCTTGAAGAATCTTTCTTCCCCCACTTATGGTAAAGAATAGATTCAGCTATAGAATGCCAGAATTTTTTGGTTTTGTTTTGCTTAATTCTGCTCTCTTAGAAATTCTTGGGGCAGCATTACAATTACAGTGTTTTTTCTGATCTCAGCAATACCAGTGGATAGTAGAAATACAGGATGACCCAACACGGTGCTTCTCAGTTTTTCTGATTTCATGGCACATATAGAAAATATTATTTGTAAAATGGGTATAGCATGTCAAAGTAAGGCAAGAAACTGGATTGTGTCCAAAGGAGACTGGCCAGTGGACTTGAGTTACCTCAGATCATGTCTGTCTGACTAAAACAACTGAGTGTGTTGACATTACAGCACATCAGCAATCCATTTGATGCCTAACATTGTGATTTAAAAACAACATTTTGTCCCAGAGATATGCCCTACCTATAGATGCTCCAAAGCCAGAATAAACATAATGTCATCAACGTGATGAAAAATAGGGTGGAGATAATAATCACATCTGCAGAAAAGACAAGTATACATAATTTTCACTGGCAATGAATGATCAATTATGGGGATTTTGAAAAGAAGGACATAAGAAAGTTATATTATTCATTTGATTCATGTAAGAATGAATCCTACCAAATAACTTTAGTTTTGAAACACATACCAGAATTGAGCCATTAATCTAAATCTTAGGTCCTGTCCAATTTTTGAGGTAAGTTGAGAGAACTTGAATGAAAAAGAACTGACGTACACTTGAAGGATTCCAATGTAACATCATAATTTTGTTCTGGAAAACTTCCCTTCAGATTATTTTAAGAAAACTGTGGCATGTAAACTGGTGACAATAGCCTGCTTAGGCAAAAGGATATGTCTAAGCATTTCAGAAATTTTGAATCTGAAATCCATGGAAATAGCAATTGCTCCCATTTATGACTGCTTTAATTCCTTTATATATAATGTTCTTCCATAAATCAAGAATCTTATTTTTAAGATTGCCGTAATAGTAAGTCATTTCTTTTAGGATTGTTGCTTTTTATGTTTACTTTTAAAACACTTGTTTACCTATAGATATAAAAATAGGGTAATATGTTTTGAAGTGTTTATAACTTTGCTTTTCATATTTAAGTTTAATCTACTGAAAGATGATTGTTATACATCTTGACAATTCTTATTAATTGATCATTCATATATATGCTGACTTTATTTTGTCAAATTCCAAAAAGGCATATTGAGATTTTCACTAAAAGTTTTTCCAGTCTGTAGTCCAATTTTGGAATAATTGACATGCTTTCCTGTATATGAGCATGATGTATCTCTCATTAATTTAGCTTGTTTATTATGTATTTCTATAAAATGCTATATTGTTGTTAAAAGAGTTTCTTAATGTACCTTGTTAAAAATATTCTTTAGTACATGGAACTTTTGCTGTATTTGTGCAACTATTGGCCATTATACTATTGCTGTTATATCATCATTTAAACTAATTTTTTTTTTTTTTTTTTGAGGTGGAGTTTTGCTCTGTCACCCATGCTGGAGTTCAGTGGAGCGATCTCGGCTCACAGCAAGCTCCGCCTCCTAGGTTCATGCCATTCTCCTGCCTCAGCCTCCCCAGCAGCTGGGACTACAGGCACCCGCTGCCACGCCCAGCTAATTTTTTTTTGTATTTTTAGTAGAGACGGAGTTTCACCATGTTAGTCAGGATGGTCTCGATCTCTTGAGGTGGTGATCCGTCTGCCTCGGCCTCCCAGAGTGCTGGGATTACAGGTGTGAGCCACCGCACCCGGCCAAACTATGCTAATTTTATGTTAGATGTATGTACAAGTGAAATCTATTTTGGGAGTATTTATTTTACTTCAATAAAATTTGTAGAAATCCCTCCTGTTAATTCTAATAATTTGTTATTCTGATTTTATTTTTTGGATCTCAAATGTGTACTAAATTTTTTCAAATACATTTTCTTCACCTTCTGAGGTGATCACATGAATTAACATGGTGATTTAAAATGATTTGTTGGTACACTAAGCTAATATTCCTTGAGTAAATATTGTACTTGATATTTTAAAATTTAAATTACTTCAAAATCACTACTGTTAATCCCCTCCAATTAAAAGACACTACAAATACTTAAGTCTGATCACCTCCAACTAGTTTACATTTTTGTTATACATCATTGTAGTATTACCTACTACACTTTTTAACCTCACAATTATAAATATCATTGTTATTCTTCCTCCCTCCTCCTCATCATTTGTATACTTGTATTATTCAGTCAATATATAAATTTAGGCACTTCCTGTAGTGCGTTCATTAAATTATCTTTCTTTAATATTATCTTGACAAAAATAAAGTGGTTTTGATTATTTGCAGTGTATTTTTTACCCTCATGATTGATAAATAATTTCAGGAGCAGATAATCTAAGTAGACAGTTATTTATTCTCAGCTCTTTACAGTTATTATCCTACTTTTCCTTTATATTATCGCTTTTAAAAACTTCCTGGCCATCATATTGTTTTTTGTTGTGGTGGTGGTTAATCTTCCTTTTTTCCCTGATTGATTTTAATGTAGTATTTTTGCCTTCATTTTGATAATGTTTCAGCTTAGATTTGTACACAAAATAGTTGATTTCTATTTATTTTCTAGTTGATTTTTTATTCATTTTATTTTTATTTATTTTCTATTTATGTTCTTTTAGCTCTAGTTTCGTATCTTTTATTCAGTCTGGAAAATTCACACACTGATTCACTTTCCGTTTCAAGCCTTTTCAATTCCTAATCCTTTTCGTCTGACTATTCTTTCATATTTAAAGTTTTTTATTTTCTTCAAAGTGTATTGTCGATAATCTTTTAAAATATATTGTCAATTAACAGAATTTTTATTCCTTTGTGACTAATCTGGTGCTTTATCCATTAATTGATGTTTGTTTCTGAGTTAATTTTTCATATCCAGAGTTATATACTTTTTTCTACTTCTTGGTCATTGTAAGTGGTTCTATTTTCTCAAGTTGTCAACAAAATTTGTTATATATTTACTTGGTTTATCCATGGTTATTTTATATCCTATTTTTGAAAATAAAGGCTTTGACAGCTTTGAGCACAAACACACTCCTGTTTATTGGTTATATTAATTCTTAGGCATAATAATCTGATTTTTGATTAGTGAACTATTATTAGATCATGTTTAATTAAATTTAGCATGTGAGAATCTATAGTTTCTGCATTGAGGATTTATTGTTTAATCCAGGGAAGTCTTTCACTTGTGTCTGTTAAGCACCAGAGTTACAAAGTGCCTGGAAGAATTTCATCTCTCAGCCCGAGAATAATGTAAATTCATGAATGGACAAACTAGCTCCTTCCTGGTTGAAAGACTATGGAGAAAGATAGTGGGACATGTGTGACAGACAATGACTTCTTTCATAAGTGTTTTAAAAGGATAAATAATATGAACCTGTGTGCTAAAGCATTTCTGGGTATATCTGGCCTGCAGTTTCTCTCATTAACTCTGGGAAAGTTATTGTAGATAACTAATCACATAATTTCATACAAATATTGTGTTTTATTTTCTTACTCATCAGCATTACTATCTGGAACAAACCAAGAGTTGGAAATACAGCAAGCTGTTACTCTCGGTGTCCAGCATTAGCTGGTCTGGGACCGGGGCGTCTATCTGCCTTTACTGCTATCCTTATTGCAACTATCCTAGAAGGTAGGGCATCCCCAGAGTAGACTAGAATCCTGCACTCAGCATTTGGAAGACAAAGCAATGTTATATGTTCCTGATCTCAAATCATGGTAATAGAACTCACAGATCCGTGTTGAGATGCACTCAGCTTAATCAGGTTCAGATACTGAAAAGCAGGATTTGGCTTTAAAGATTGAGTTTTCAGGAAGGATTCATTAAGCCCAGACCAGTGCATATTTGATTTATAAAATGAATAGTTTCCAGAAAGGCTTCCAATTTACCTGAGAGAACCATGAAGGAGCTGATATAGTTCTCCATTAAGAGAGGGTTTCTGTAGAAGAAGCTGGAAAGAATTGGAGCCCAAGTAAACTCCTAGTTTAGGGGCAGGAAAAAACACTCTGGAGTTATAGCAAAACTTTAGACAAATTTCTTAAGGCTAAGGAGTTAAGAATAAGCACAAAATAAATGCTGCCTCTGAAAAAAATTATGATAATTACTTGATTAGTAGGAAAAGAAACATGGAGATAGATTGTAGTTATTACAGGAATGCAACAGATTCTCCCTGTGAGCTCTGACTAGGCAACTTCAGCAATGAAAGGAAAAAATATCCACGACACAAAAAATAGTAATCTAACAGCTTTCTTGATTGAAGTAGAAACTATTTAAAAAAAGCAGAGAGTCATAGGATGACATAAAGAAGAGACATTCTCACCTTATTCTATACTAAGAGATAGTCACTATCTCTATAATTCTCTTACAGGATCTTAGAGAATTTCAGTAAATTTCCAAAGTTCTTTTATTTAGGATGTGAATAGAAGACCTTGAAATTAACTGAAAGCTCCAGACTACGCTCTCTTTATTGTTAGTTTTACTGAGCCCCAGAAGAATTCACTGATATTGTAAAGCCAATGTTATAAATAGGAATATTCTATAAGTCATTAATTGATGAAAACCTAACTTGGGGTGAAATGTAAAACTACTTTTAAAAGTAACACAAAAATTATCCTTTTATATCAAATACTATTTTAAATAGCAATTTATTATAAATATGTAAAATAATAGTTCTCAGAGATTAAATATGTCTCTCGAATTCATAATACCTACTTATCATGGCAAAGCAAAATTTTGAAAGGATGAATACAGTTTGTTATTTTTCCCCCTCTGGGTTGCCTAATAACTAGGTTGTTGACTGAAGTGACTGGTTGTTTTATTTATTAAGCAAACATAACCTAAATACTATGGAAAAGAACATCAAGTGTTTCCAGAAAGCAGATTTTAGAGCTGAATGTCTGATGCTAATGCTTCTGTTTTTCTCTCCTTTACGGCGTCTACTCTGGAACATTTGAAAGTGTTAAATTCATAACCAAAGATAGAGAGCAAACATGGAAAGCAATGGTTTCCAAATTTTATTACGCATTTTAAACTAAGTAGTATAATTGCTGAAGAAAAATCAAGCTTCCTGCAAATTGATAGGATACAGGACTGATATGGTCACTTTCTGGCATTCTTATATATTCATCAATTTTAAACACTTGATGAATATGTAACACAACTGGATTTTAATACCAATAAATTATTTTTATCACATATTGCTCTATACCACATATCCACTTCTCATAAAACTTTATGAGACATATACAATTATTATCTCCATTTCAGAGATGAAAAACCTAAGACTGAGTGGTTAAATAATTCATTTATAGTCACATGTTTATGACATAGCAGAGCTAAGCTGTTAACATAGTTAACCACTATTCTATATCCCTTCTCTAAAAATACTTGTCTTATTAGGAAAAGAATAATTAATGCAAAAAAAACTAATGTCAAAGCACTTTGCCAAAACTATCTCATTATTATCAAAATAAATATATTTAATTATATGATATTTTATGAAAAGAAATCTAAATGTGAATTTTATCCATACATATATTTGATAATTTTTTTTGTATTTCTCCTTTGATTTGGTAATGAGAGGAAAACACTGGAGAAAAAATGACTTAAAAATAGTTTATTCAAAATATGCAGAGAATGATCAGTGCTCCATTTATAAAAAGAAATAATGTAAGAACTTTTAATTTCCAACAAATTGAAATATTTGTTTCAATTATTAAAATAAAGTATGCCCTAAACTCATTTAAAAGTGCATATCTAATTTAAATATTTCATTTAGATATATAACTTGTTTTTCATTGGTACCATTTAAAATATTAACATTTATAAGCGTATGAAAATATTAGCTATTACATATGACCCTTCAGGGATATTTTATTTTCTTCAAAGGAGCATGCACCACCTGTCTTTTTCACTTGTGATATCTCTGAGGTATAATCTATGATAACTAATATACACCTATTAGAATGGCTAAAACAAAACAAAACAAAACAACCCTAGTAATACAAAATGTTACCAAAAGCTGACAAGAATGTAGAACAACTGTTTGCCATACTTTTTGGTGAGAATAGAAAACAGTACACCCAACATGGAAATCAGTTCATCAGTTTTTTATAAACTCAAGCATGTACTTACAATGTGACCAGAAATTCCACTGAGACAAAAACAAAATTATGTCACACGAAAACCTGTATTTGAATGTTCATAGAAACATTATTTCCTCCTCCAAACTGGAGATAAGATAAATGTCTTTCGAAAAAAGAATAAATAAGCAACTGTAGTACATACATTCATTGGAATACCATTCAGTAACAAAAAAGAAACAAAATATGGGCACAGACAATGACTTGGAAGAGGACATATTTATGGGAAAATGGTGCTGATAGACTTGGCCAATGCAGGGCTGTCAGAAACCTTCAATCTGTAAAAAATGTAGTATCTGCGAAGCACAATAAAGCAAAGTGCATTAAAGTAAGGTATGCTTGTATGACTTGTGGTTTTAAGTTACACCTCCCTAATCACTAACAGTTTTCTGTAACTTAGCAGATTATATAATGCTAAATTGAAGAAGGCAAACTCAAAAGGTTGAATATGGTATAATTCAATTTTTATGAATTTCCAGAAACGACAACTCTATAGAAATGGAGAACAATCAGTGTTGCCAGGGGTCAGCAGTGAAGGGAGAGTTTGACTGTGAAGAGTTAAGATGAATGAGTATTTGGGGTGAAGAAATTTTTCTGTATCTGGGTTTATGGTGATGGACACATGAATCTCTGCATGCATTAAAACTCACAGAAGGCCAGGCGCCGTGACTCACGTCCGGAATCCCAGCACTTTGGGAGGCCAAGGCGGGCGGATAACAAGGTCAGGAGATTGCGACCATCCTGGCTAATACGGTGAAAGCCCGTTTCTATTAAAAATACAAAACATTAGCCGGGCGCGGTGGCACGCGCCTGTAGTCCCAGCTACTCTGGAGGTTGAGGCAGGAGAATCACCTGAGTCCGGGAGGAGGAGCTTGCAGTGAGCCAAGATCGCGACACAGCACTCCAGCCTGGGTGATAGAGTGAGACTCCGTCACAAAACAAAAACAAAAACTGCAACAACAAAAACTCACAGAGGCCAGGCACAGTGGCTCATGCCTGTAATCCCAACACTTTGGGAGGCCGAGGCGGGTGGATCACCTGAGGTTAGGAGTTCGAGACCAGCCTGGCCAACATGGCAAAACCCCATCTCTACTAAAACTATAAAAATTAGCCAGGCGTGGTGTCAGGTTCCTGTAATCCCAGCTACTCGGGAAATCGAGGCAAGAGAACTGCTTGAACCTGGGAGGCAGAGATTGCAGTGAGCGGAGATTGCTCCACTGCACTTCGGCCTGGGTGACAGAGCAAGACTCCCTCTCAAAAAAAAAAAAAAAAACCCGCAGAATTTCATGCCAACCTAAAAAGAATAATATGCTAACCATAAAAGAATAATATCATTTTAAACTATCATTTAAAAATTAAAATAATATTTTAAGGAATTTGAGTATAAAATTGACATATATGTATAGTATAAAGCATTGATCTGTCCTCATTCATGTAGATTATGTCTACTAGAAAATTCATATTTTTAATTTTAGTATGTTTCATTTGACTTGACAGTATAGGAGTAGTATTCCGCATTAGATTTTCCAGCTCTAAATTCAGCCTATGTACAAATTAATGTGCTTTGGAATGAAAAAATTGCACAGATGTCATTTTCCTCAAAAGCAAGCAAACTATGAATGTAAATAATGCAGTGTTTTGGTTTGGAGCTTCCAGAATCACTTGGAATCTGAGATATTGAAATGTCAACAGTTTGAGACCATTTTCTGCCATAAAAATGAGTAGACTGATAGCCATTTTTCTTATTTGTTACTTTCATTAACTTTTTAAAAAATCCTTATTAATAAAATTTGGCAGAGTTTTCTGTATCTGTGATTGTTGTGACATTATACTGTTTTGAAAAAAAAACAACCCAAATATTACAGTTATGTCAGATTTATTATGCATAATTATTGTTATTACTGACATTATATGGGAATATCAAGGATATTATACAGGAATATAAAGGTGAAAAAAATAAAGTCAGAATACAGTTGCAGGCATTACTCGTATATATTGAGGGTTCAATTCCAAACCACCACAATAAAATGAAAATGACAATACAGCAAGGCACACAAGTTTTTTTTTGGTTTCCCAGTACACATAAAAAGCTGTTTACATATGTGTGCACGTGTCTTTATAGCAGCACGATTTATAATTCTTTGGGTATATACCCCGTAATGGGATGGCTGGGTCAAATGGTATTTCTAGTTCTAGATCCTTGAGCAATAACAAAGACTTGGAACCAACCCAGATGTCCACCAATGATAGACTGGATTAAAAAAATGTGGCACATATACACCATGGAATTCTATGCAGCCATAAAAAAGGATGAGTTCATGTCCTTTGTAGGGATGTAGATGAAGCTGGAAACCATCATTATGAGCAAACTATCGCAAGGACAAGAAACCAAACACCACATGTTCTCACTTACAGGTGGGAATTGAACAATGAGAACACTTGGACACAGAAAGGGGAACATCACACACCGGGGCCTGTGGTGGGGTGGGGATGTGGGGAGGGAGAGCATTAGGAGATATACCTAACGCAAATGACAAGTTAATGAGTGCAGCACACCAACATGGCACATGTTTACATACATAACAAACCTGCACGTTGTGCACATGTACCCTAGAACTTAAAGTATAATGAAATAAAATAAAATAAAAAATAAAAAAATAAAAAACAAAAAACAAAAAAAAGCCGTTTACATTGCATTTTATTTTATTAAGTTTGCAATAACATTATGTCTAAACCAATGCACATACCTTAATTAAAAATACTTTACTACTTGAAAATGACAGCAATCATTTGAGTCTTCAGCAAGTTGTAATCTTTTTGTTGGTGGAGAGCCTTTCCTCAGTGTGACAGCTGCTGAATGATCAGAGTGGTGGTTGCTGAAGGTCAGAGAGACACAGCATCTTCATCAGAAGCAAACATCATCTCAAAAACACTTTCTTGGCTTACCTATCAAAAGCAACTCTTTATCTATTCAAATTTAATCATGAGATGAGAGCAGTTCGGTCCTATCTTCAGGCTCCTCTTCTAATTTTAATTCTCTTGCTATGTTCACCACATCTGCAGCTACTTCCTACACGGAAGTCTTGAATACCTCAAAGGAATCCATGAGGACTGGAAACAACTTCTTCAAAACTACTGTTAATGTTGATCATTTGACCTTGTCCAATGAGTCACAAATATCCTTACTGACATCAAGAATGTTGAACCCTTTCCCAAAATATTTCAAAGGACATGGCCCAGATCCTTCAGAAGAATCAGTATTCTCTGGTAGCCATAGCCTTGGAAAATGTATTTATTAAATAATAAGAATGTAAAATCAAAATTACTCCTTGATTCATGGGCTTCACAATGGACGTTGTGTTAGCAGGCATGAAAATAAGATTAATCAGCTGGGCTCGTGCCTGTAATCCCAGCAGTTTGGGAGTCTGAGGTGGGTGGATCATTTTAGGTCAGGAGTTTGAGACCAGCCTGGCCAACATGGTGAAACCCCGCCTCTACTAAAAATACAAAAATTAGCCAGGTATGATGGCAGGCACCTGTAATCTCAGCTACTTGGGAGTCTGAGGCAGAATAATCGCTTGAACTCAGGAAGTGGAGGTTGCAGTGAGCTGAGATCGCGCCACTGCACTCCAGCCAGGTGACAGAGCGAGACTGTCTCAAAAAAACAAAAAAAAAAAAAAGGAAAAGAAGATAAATGTCCTTGTACAACTCCATCATAGCTCTGTGTTTGTTACGTTTGGTGTCTTATATGGCTGTAGTTATGGGACCACAAAATAATTACAATAGTAACATCAAAGACTACTGATCACAGATCACCATAACAAATACAGCAATAATGAAAACATTTGAAATATTGTTAAAATTACCAAAATGTGACACAGAAAACACGAAGTGAGCACATGCTATTGTAAAAATGATGCAAATAGACTTGCTCAATACAGGGTTGTCAGAAATCTTCAATTTGGAAAAAATGTAATATCTGCAAAGCAAGATAAAGTAAAGTGCATTAAAATAAGGTTTGCCTGTATTACTTGTGGTTTTAAGTTACACCTCCCTAATCACTAAGAATTTTGTGTACTTTTCATGTACTTACTTGCTTTCATCTTTCTTCTTTGGTGAAGTATCTGCTCAAACTTTGGCTCACATTTTTAATGCTTTTTTGTGTGTGTGTTTGCATTGACAAATTTGAGAGTTTTTTCACGTTTTCAACACAAGTTATTTACCAAATATGAGATATGCAAATTTTCTCCCAGCCCGGCTTGTCCTTTTATTTACCTTTGTAAATCATATAATACATGTAGATTAATACATATGAGACAGCTTATAGTAGATTAAGTAATACTGTATTTTCTTGTATATATACCTGTTTTATTCATTTAAATCCCAATGTCTATAAATACTATTCCTGGAGAATTACTGTGTAGGTTGGAATTTTGCATTTAGTTTAGAAGCCATATGACTAAAGGTTAATTGATTTAATGTCTTTTTGCCATCGTGAACTTATATACAAAATGGAATAAAAATAGTGACTAAATTATAAGGCTATTGAAATAATGTATATAAAGGTACTTAGCATAAAGCATAGCCTAAAATGTGTCCTCTATGGTTAAATATTAGTAGTGAGCTTTAAAAATAACTTTATGAAGTAAGATAAACTTGACTCTTTTTCTGACTTTATCTCGTATTTTAAAATATTTCCAGGCTTACTCCTTTGTTGTGTTATTCTGTTTTTATTTTAACTTTACTGGATATCTTACTACTAGCCATTTATTAAATTGCTGCCACAATATATCAAGGAAATTCTATGGTAACCACATTGTGTATAGCACTATTTCACATCTTGAGAACATTAAGCCCACTCAGTTATTTCCACATTTATTCATATGTTTTTAATTCACCTCATTTCTTTTTTATCAGTACTGCTATCTTATCAGTCCTACTATTACTTCTAGTTCCTACAACTCAACATGAACTATATTTGTTTCTTTTGGTTTTTGTATTTCCTAGAATAATCATGTAATAATGGCTGTTTTGCTCCCCCCATCCATTTTTAGACAGTTGTTTTATACATGAGCAACAGATCTTTTTTCCACAAATAATTCTTATTGTTTTGGGGTAGAGGGTGTTGCATTTCAGAGCTTCTCAGAACTACAAAGGAGATGCAAGTGTGTTGAAAAAAGATTTCTCCTGAAGTTCTTATGTGTTATTTACTGAGGAAAGCCTTCTAGACTATGGTAAATGATGAATATGATATTTTAAGATTAATTATGTTGCATGTTAAAATGAATAAAAATTGTTATTGTTACATATTTAAAACTGGCAAAACCATCTATCAATTTGGATCTAAAGTATAAAAAGTAAAAAGATAAAGGTGATTTTACTACCCTACTTAAGATTTCAGATTATTTATTTTCTGTGTCTTTACTTGTGGCTGCGAATGAATTAAAGCTAATGTTATCTCTGAAATCCTTACTCATTGGGTTCTCATTTACAATTGTTTGTATTGTTCTCGAGTGGCAAAACGTCAGTTTAAGCTTCAAAATGTCATACGCCCCAGCCAGAAAAGCACCGAAGGTGGCATATTTCCTGTTTGTTGTTTAGCCCCCTGATAATCTCCCCTGTTTGCACTCCTTTGTCATCTGTTCTAGGAAACGTCAGATGGAAATTGCTTCCTGAAAACCTTCTATCATTATTTTCCTTCTGATTGTCTTCTGATTCAAATGATGAAATTTCAGTTTTCCAGAAGGCAGGCACTGAGATGGAATTAGAATAGCCAATGTGTCATCAATTTATTTTACCAGTGTCTCACTATCTTCAGTGTACAGAACTTTCACCACCTTGGTTATATTTATTACTAAATATTTTACCATTTTTATGCTATTTTATATAGAATTGACTTTTTTCTTTCCTTTCCAGATTTTTTTGTTAGTGTATAGAACCAAAAAAAAAATTTCTGAGTTAATATTATATCCTGCTACTTTACTGAATTTCTATGTTAGTTCTAATAATTTTGGTGAAGTCTACAGGGTTCAAAATTGAATAAGACACAAATAAATAGAACAATCTCATGTTCATGGGTTGAATGCATCTTTATTAAATTCCAAAAAGATTTTTTACAGAAATAGAAAAAAAATTCTAAAATTCACATGGAATAAAAAAAAACTCAAATATCCAAATAAATCTTGAGAAATAGGAACAAAGGTAGAAGCACCACACTTTCTAATGCCAAATGATATTTCAAAGTTATAGTAATCAAAACCGTATAGTTCTAGCATAAAAACAGACATAGAACCATGTGGAACATAATTGAGAATACAGAAATAAACTCATGCATATAGAGTCAACCAGTCTTTGACAATGACACCAAGAATATATTAGGGGAAAGGATAGTCTCTTCAATAAATTATATTGGCAAAAACTGATGTCCATATGCAAAAATATAAAATTGGACATTTGTCCAACTGCATATACAAAAATCACCTCAAAATGGATTAAAGACTTAAATATAAGATCTAAAATCATAAAACCCCCAAATAAAAAGTAGGAAAGAAAAGCTCCTTAATTTTGTTCTTGACAGTGATTTTTTGGATATCACATCAAAAGCATAGGCAACAAAAGCAGAAGTAGAAAAATGGAACTATATCAGATAAAAATCTTCTGCAGAGCAAAAGAAACAACCAACAAAATAAAATGATAGCCTGTGGGATGGGGGAAAATATTTGCAAACCATAAATCTGATTATGAGTTAATACTCAGAATATATGAGGAACTCATGCAACTCAAGAGAAAAACAAACAATGACAAAACTGAAACAAACCAATTAAAAATGGGCAAAGAAACTGAAGAGACATTTTCTTTAAGAAGACACACATGTGACCAACAGGTATACAAAAAGGTACTCAATATTACTCATTATCAGAGAAATGTAACAAAACTACAATGAGATATTACCTCACAATTGTTAGGATGGCTGTAATAAACAAGAAGAGCTCACAAATGTTGGCAAGGATGTGGAGGAAAGAGAAGCTTCATACATTGTTGGTGGGAACGTAAATTGGAACAGCCAGTATGGAAAACAGTTTGCAAGTTCCTCAAAAGATTAAACTAGCATGAGAATTTAGTAGTTCTAAAAATGGAGCTACTATATGATTTGGGAATCCCACTTCTAGGTATATATCCAAAAGAAATAAAATTAGTATCTCAAAGAGATATCTGCGCCCCATATTCATTGTAGCATTATTCCCAGTAGTCAAGATACAGAAACCTGTGTGTCTGCAACAGATGAATGGATAAAAAATATATATAATATATAAATAAAATTGTGTATATTTATGTGCACACACACTATATATATATGATATGTCATTGTGTGTGTGTTTGTGTGTGTGTGTGTGAAATGAAACATTCTTCACCCATTAAAAAAAAAAAAATCCTGCCTGTATGAATGTAAAGAACATTATGCTAAGTGAAATAAGCCAGACGCAGAAAGACAAATACTGTATTATGTCTCTAATATATGGAGTTTAATAGTCTAAATCACAGAATCAGAGAGTGGATTGATGGTTACCAGGAGTTTGGGTTTGGAAGAAATGGGGAGATGATCAAAGGTTACAAACTTTGAGTTATAAGATGAATAAGTACAGGAGATCTAATGTAGTGTGTGGTTACTTAGTTAATAATACTGCATTCTTTACTTGAAATTTGCTAACAGAGAAGATCTTAAGTATCCTCACCATACACACATAAATGCACACACACAGGCAAGATATCTATGTTTGACAGATGAGTTGGTCAATTTGATTGCGGTAATCATTACACATCACTACAATGTATGTAGATATCACCTCATCACACTATAGACCCTGAGTATACACAATTTTTATTTGTCGATTATACTCCAAAAAGTCTGAGGAAAAACACAATTGCAAAATTATATTGGGTAGTAACACTTGTGAAAAAAATGAAAGAAAAATAGGTAGAATTGGGCAAAGCCAACAATGAGACCATGACCCTGGCCCCAAAAATTCCGAGCCAGTCCAATGGACACTCTTCAGAGCAAATATTGTTCCTTAAAGCAGCTCCTGTTTGGAGTGGAAATAGGCAAATCCTTTTAATATCATCTTGGTCAGCCATTGGCTGGGGGCCTCCTTGATACCTGCATGGATGCTGCTGGAAAGCATAGGAAGATTCTGAAAGTTCTGAGCACTGGAGACTTTGAGCTAATATGCACTTTTCAGGTGGACAGAGGCTTTCTTGAATGAGATGATCTAAGTGGTGTTTTTGCTTCTCCGTTTGTGCCATGGCAAGCAAATAAATACAGTTTAACTTTTAGTTAATTGCTTTAACTGACATTAAGGGGTAATATTAATAACATTGGACATTAATGCTTGTCAAAATCAACTTATATTCATGTTAATTACAATTATTAGCTCATAGTTATTGATCATTCAGACTGTGTTATAAAACTAAAACATATATACTCTAAATATATTTGGCTTGAGAAACATGGGCTAAGAACAGAAGAGCCAAAAAATCCTAGTGTCGTTTTATAATTTCTAATGAAAATTTAATGTAAATAATTTTTAAAAGCATAATTAGTAGAGGAATATGAACTATTTTATATTTATGCTTAAATGTGTGTATATGTGTGTGTGTATATATATATATATCAGAATGTACAGTATAATAAAATTATGACCTACTTTTGAGTAAATGTCCCAAAGGGCCTAATTATCCATATAAAATAATATATTACTCATTTTAAATTTTAATTTAACAACTTGACATACTCTGCTTTTTCAGACTAGATAATCAACTTTCTTAAATATGTAATTTTAACAATAAAACTTTTATGAAATATAATTACGCACATTGTTAAAACAAATATTAATTTTTGCAAATCAATCATAATAAAGTAAATAATCAAAATAAATAATGCACACAAAGGAGATTAGAATTATAACCAGTAAATAACATACGATATTTTCACATCAGAAGAAAAATGAAACCAAAATTGATTCACCTTATACTGAGGAAAAGTATACAAATAAAACAATACATTCAAAAGGTTAAATTTGTCTAAATGTTACTTTTCTATGTATTATATCTTTCATATAATTTTAGAAAATATAAGATATTAAAAAGCACATTACAATTGGCACAATAAGTTATCACATAGTATTATTAAATAACAAGTGTGGTGTTCCATTTTGTGTGTTCTACTTACTGAGCAACTATTGATAATTCATACTTATTTACAATTTTGTAACTTGGTATTCTCATTTAACTCTTAGAGGAGAAGAAATGCATAATGAATCATTGATGACATCGAACAGAAGGATATCTATACTGAATACTTAAATGCGTATTAATGGTTTACTGTTCTAGCTTACATCAACTATTAAAAATTGATCTATTTTAATTAAAAAATATGGCATAGATATTGAACTCAGAATGTTGTAAACACATTGGTATTCTTTCTCTCTGGTTGCTTTTCAACTTTCAATCTTTTAAGTGAGAAGATAAAATTTTCAAATGTATTTATACTAACATCAAAATAGTAATTTAACAAAATAAGTGCAAAACGTACACCTTGAAGACTATGAAACATTGCTGAGAGGAATTACAGAAAATCGAAATAAGTAGAAAACTTATATTTCATATGCATGGGATGAAAGTATCTATATTGTCAAGAGAGCAATTCTCAACAAATTGGTTATAAATTCAACACATTCCTTGTCAAAATTCCAACAGATATGATTGTAGGTGTTGACAAGTTGAACTTAAAATTTGTATAGACTTGAAAATAACTTATAAAGTCACAGTGATCAAAATAGTGTAGCTCTGGAGCAAGAACAGGTATAGAGATAAATCAAACAAAACTGAGCATTCAAAGATAACCTTTACATTTATAGTCATATTAATTAATCACAGGTGTGAACACAAATAGGGGAAGGACAATATTTCCAAACTGTTGCTGGGACAATTAGGTATGCATGTGCAAAAGAAATAATTTAGACAATTTGTTCCATACATAAAATTAACTCAAAATGATTCAGAAATCTAAATATAAGAACAAAAACTATAAAATGTCTAAAAGAATACATATGAGAAAATGTTCATGACTATGGGTTAGGCAAAGATTTCTTAGATAAACCAACGAAACATGATCCGTAAAAGAAAAAAATATCAATTTGACCTTATCAAAGCTAAAAACTCTCTCCACTTTAAAAGACATCATTATTAAAACTAAAAAATGAGCTACAGATTGGGAGAAAATATTTACACATCATGTAGCAATAGAAGAATTGTATTCAGAACATATAAAAAAAATCTTAATTCAATGATTAGATGCTAACCAAACTAATTAAAAATAGGTAAAACATGAGGATAGATATTTAACCTTAGGATACTTATGCCTAAACATAATTTTATATGTAAATATAATTAATTGTATTTTATTAGCCTTTATAATGTTTTCTAATGTGTTCCACTGACACTTAATAAAGCATATTTCTACCATTTTTAAACTCATGGTTTATGTAGATCTAAATATTTTTATTTTGTAAGTGAAGGCCATGCTTTTCTAATCTATTGGAAGTACACGTCATGAATGTGAATGGAGGTGACAGGGAGATATTTAGATATCTTTCTGAAGGTTTAGTTTAGTTTACATTCTATGATGATGTATTACTCTAGTGCACACATATGATTAGACTGAGAGAGAAATCATTTTGATCATGTGTTTGTGATCATGAACATGCTCTTCAACCTTTTTGCTGCAACAAGCAGATCATTCTTAAATGTAAGTCACAGAAATCAGATATCTAAGATAATAAGAAAATATTTAAAATGAAAAGAGTAAGATAACTTTAACAGTCGCAGCTGTTCCTTGATGGCATGGCTGCCTGACAAGAAAGCTTTCCAGCGCAGGAGGTAATAAAACAATTATTGTATAATCACCTTTGGGAATGTTGTAGAACAGAGAAAAAATACTCAAACGTCTACAGAGGTTACTATATAATACAAATGAATGAATCAAGCCAGATGTAAGATTCACGTTTTCAAGAATTGTGAAGAAAATCAATCTTTTTACATTGTTCAGTTTTCACGGAGTCATGGATACAGTAAAATTGTTTCTTTCTTTTTTATTTTTCCATGAAGAAAACACAAAATAAGTATGGTAATTAATGGTTGTAGACACTGGGCCCGAATGTCAAAAACCATGAGAAGGGGTGGTCAGTAGCAAACTATTAAATTCTGTGATGTAGTTAATAGGTGGCCATTATTTAGCTGTGTAAGAGTGTTACAAAGGTTCCCTCCCCTCACTTCCACCCCTCAACAGGCCCTAGTATGTGCTAGTCCCCTCTCTGTGTCCATGTGTTCTCAATGTTCAACTGCCACTTTTAAGTGAGAACATGCGGTGTTTAATTGTCTGTTCCTGTGTTAGTTTGCTGAGGATGATAGGTGCACCAAACCACCATCGCACACATATACCTACGTAAAAAGCCTTCACGTTCTGCTCATGTATACTGTTTTTTTTGTTGTTGTTGTTTTTGTTTTTGTTTCGAAGAAAAAAAGAGAGTTACAAAGGGACGAACATGGATAATTGATATGGTTTGGTCATGTCCCTACCCAAATCTCATCTTGAATTCTCTCATGTTGTGGCAGGGACCCAGTGGGAGGTAACTGAATCACTGGGGCAGGTATTTCCTGTGCCATTCTTGTGATAGTAAATAAGTCTCAAGAGATCTGATGGTTTTAAAAAGGGAAGATTCCCTGAACAAGTTCTCTTCTCTTGTTTGCCTCCATGTGAGACATGCCCTTTACCTTCCACCATGATTGTAAGGCCTCCCCAGCTGTGTGGAACTGTGAGTCCATTAAACCTCTTTCTTTAGTAAATTGTCCAGTCTCGGGTATGTCTTTATCAGCAGCAGGAAAACAAACAAATACGGTAAATTCATACCAGTATAGTGGGGCACTGCTGAAAAGATACCCAAAAATATGGAAGCAACTTGGGAATTTGGAAACAGACAGAGATTAGAACAGTTTGGAGGGCTCAGAAGAAGACAGGAAATTGTGATAAAGTTTGGAACTCCCTAGAGACTTCTTGAATGGCTTTGACCAAAATGCTGATAATGATATGGACAATGAAATTCAGGCTGAGGTAGTCTCGGAAGGAGATGAGGAACTTGGGAACTGTAGTAAAGGTGACACTTGCTATGTTTTAGCAAAGAGACTGGTGGCATTTTGCCCCTGCCCTAGAGATTTGTGGAACTTTGAACTTGAGAGAGATGATTTAGGGTACCTGGCTGAAAAAAATTTCTAAGCAACAAAGCATTCAAAGGGAGACTCGGGTGCTGTTAAAGGCATTCAGTTTTAAAACGGAAACAGAGCATAAAAGTCTGGCATAGGACAATGGGGAAAATGTCTCCATGTCATGTCAGAGACCTTTGCAGAAGCCCATCTCATCACAGACCTGGAGGTTTCGGAAGAAAAAATGGTTTCATAGGCTGAGCCCAGGGTCCTTCTGCTGTGTGAAATCTAGAGACTTGGTGCCCTGAGTCCCATTCACTCCAGCCATGACTAAAAGGGGCCAAGGTAAAGTTAGGGCTGTTACAAAGTCTCAGGATACAAAATCAATTTGCAAAAATTGCTACCATACCTATACACCAACAGTGAAGCTGAAAATCACAAATGAACTCTCATTCACAAGCTCCACAAAAAGAATAAAATACTAGGAACACAGCTAACTAGGGAGGTGAAAAAATCTCTTCAAGGAGAACAACACACTATTAGTCAAAGAAATTAGAGATGACACAAACATATAGAAAAATAAGAACCTCTTTCTTTAGAAATTCTTTAGTAAAGATCTCTTCAATGAGAATGACACACTATTGCTTAAAGAAATTAGAGATGACACAAACCAACCCAAAACTAGTAGAAGAAATAATAAAGATCATAACAGAAGTAAATAAAATTGAGACTAAAATCCAATGCAAGGAATCAGTAAAACAAAGACTTGGTGTTTTGAAAGAATAAACAATATTACTTTTAAGACTAAGAAAAAAAGAAAGAAGACAAATAGAAACAGACAAAAATAGGAGATATTACAACTGACACCACAGAAATCCAAAAGATCATCAGAGACATATGAACAACTATACATCGACACATGGGAAAACTTAGAAGAAGTGGATACATTTTCAGACACATACAAGTTGCCAACATTGATTCATAAACAAATAGAAACACTGAACAAACAAATAATGAGTAATGAGATGGGTCGAAGGGTCCAAAGTTATAACTAGGAGAAATAAGTGCTGGTGTTCTATTCCATATAGAATGGCTAGAGATAACAATAATATATTGTATATTTCTGAATAGCTAGAAAACAGATTTTTGAATATTCCCATTACAAAGAAATCATGAATATTTAAGGTTATAGATATGCTAATCATCCTGAGTTGATCATACACAACGTGTATCTGTATCATAATGTATTTCTGAACTCTAAATATGCACAACTATTACATGCCAACCACAAATTTAAAATTCTGAAAAGTTATGTGATAACACGTGTTTGAAAACAAATTTAATTACCACACACACACACACACACACAAACCCAGATACTTCCTGTGGACCAATATTTTCATATCCAAACACAATTTCAATTTAGGCAGTATAGAGCAGATGATTTGCCAGTTTGCAACCTTTAGGCAGTAGGGATACTTGAATTGGGTAGATATTTAAATTAAATGTTGCTATGACATCCTAAACATATTGAAAGCGACATAGTTCTGAGTCTAAAATATCAATGATTGGGTGTAAACTCTAAGTATCTATGATCCAAACACAATTACTATTTCCATTTGCAATCTCAGTTTAAAACATGAATAATGTATGTTTCTTGAAAAAAGAGATGTGTCCATCTTATCTTCTCATATGCTTATCAGAGAACCAATAACATAGTAGGTCTGCTCTAAATATTTTGTAATAAATGAATAAAGACTCAAATTAGTACGGCATTCTTTATATGCTTAATTATTGTGTAGGACTAGGTGATTATATGCCTTTGTAAGACAAAGCACCTAAAATTATTCCTTTTTTCCCTAACTTTTACATTTCATCTTTGTCAAGTATACATAGGGGACATTAATTTTTGGAATCATACAAAACATCCGTTACAGACATAAGAGTAAGGGAGAATGAGTCTCCATGGACTCTTCTTTCTACTGCTAAATGAATTTCATAAAGAAGTCATGTCCATTATGAAAAGATAAAGTGATGGTGTAATTCTTGAGATAAAACTTACATCTACAGAACCAAGAAATGTTGAAAAATTGTACTTTTTTGTTAACTACGTTAAGTTTAAGGATGTTATACTTTGGAATATCTTTATCATAACTGTTTCACAATTTCAATGGATTGCAGATGATAGGTGATCATCAGTGTAATAATTCTATTTAAATATGTTGGAATATTTGTAATTTATCAGTTATAATTATAAAAGTCTATTTAATATCATTAGACTTCAAAGAAGACAACTATTTCTATGATTCCCATCTCCACTTTAGTTAGACTGCCAATATAAGATATAATACCACTGGCCTGTGTGCTAGAGCATAGCTTTACTGGCAACACATGAGTATGTGACTGTTTATCTCCTAACAGTTTAAACAAAGCAAACAAATATATTGAATGTGTTGCTCCTTAAAGATTTTGCCACAAGAAAACTAGTCAATCAATCGAGATTCCCATGTTGGTCAATCTTAAGCCTCTTTGGCAATCCCCAAATAATTATATAGCCATTGAATAATACTTTTCAAAAGTCTTATCTTTAACATGAAATTATGAGCACTGTGGTGTAATAACTTTATTCTACTGAAACTAGAACAAGACAGAATCAGTGCTGGTCACCTAGAGTAGAGAAATTTGGAAGTATTTTAAAAATGTGTTCTCAAAGTTTACAGCATAACCCTATCTCATCATACTTGGTGATTTGGTGAGTGTCCAACATACTTATTACAAATAAAGGAAATACATTCTATTTAAAATACCCTTTCAGTGAGTTCCATAATGAAGCAAATATATTTATACATATGTATCTTAATGAATTTTTTTCATTTTCAGGTATTTTTTCCATTTAGAAAGCAATACATTAAAATTTTATTTTTAAAAAGTAGGATAAGAATCAGACATTAAAGGATAGTTAATGCATGATATTGTAATCAGGAAAAATAGGAAAAAATTCATAGTAACTAAAAGTAGGAGTTGAAAGAATATACTCCTACTTCCAAGTAGACTATCGCAACTGCAATTTATTCATTAACTGAAGTAAAAAGAGTGGAATTTATGTGGCTGCTTACTTAAAATATGGATTTTATTTCTCTGAAGTTTCAAAAGAGTCTGCATTCTGTTGTTTCTTATGAGAGAAAATCCTGAGCATTAACTAAATGGAAATATCACTCAGAGGAATATTTTGAAGCCAATAATGCAAATTATGAATGAATATGGCCAAATTGTTTTTGCAACTCCAAAGAGAAAATTCTTAGCTGGGAGCAATGCAATGAAAAGTATAATCAAACAAGCAAATTAATTAATTGCTTGGAGCTTCCTTTTAGAAAAGTTTGAAAATTGCCTGATAAGTGAATTTTAAGAAATAGATGAAAACTTGCCATCCCTGTAAGTAGATATTTGTCATATATCAAAGAGAGTAGTCAGGGTCTTAACAAAGTTACCTTAGGACACAACTAAAAATGCCTACACTTGAAAGTGTTTAAAATATGCTTGAAATAAATAAGAAAACTAAGATTAGGTGAATGTTATCATTAGATAAAACAATGGATGTCACCCACTAAGTGTATTTTCTCATCTCTTTTTATTTTAGTGATATTAATGGCTTATAATGGCTTATAACAGTAACTAACAAAGTGCTTGATGGTAAATATATATCTGTGAAGAACAGAAAAAAGTGACTATTCAGATGAGGCTAAATTGACTGGGGAAAATTAAGTGCTCATAGCAGTAGTTGTAAACACAATGATTTGCAAAAAGTATCACTAATATTAAAATCCTAGCTGCATTCCACCCCTCTTTGTTTCTAATATTAATGACACTAAGGGGGAAAAGTTTAGTGACTTATGCCTTATGTATGTGATTTTTCCAGTAACCACCCAAACAAAGATTAAAATATTTCTAGAATATCTCAAATAAAATAAAATTCAGATCACTTAAATATAAAAGACAAAATCATAATATTTAACCTTAGAAGATCATGGTAACATATGGCATACACTGAGTGTGGGATAAGCTGAGAACAACTTTAAATACTTTATATCATTTAATATTCAGCACATGCAGATAAACTATGAATTATTCCAATTTTAGAGGCGGCAGCACCAAGGCTTAGAGAGGATAAGTAAGCTGACCTAGCTAGCCCCTAGGGATAACAAGATTTAATCTCTAATCTGCCTGGCAACAAAACAAAGCCTTCCTGTATTACACTCAACTGACTTCTCTGGTGGCGTGGATGTTACAATTCCAGTTTCACTGAAAACTTTTTGTTTGCTTGTGACTGGTTTTTCATTATTTGGGACAAAGTTGTGATGAATATAAATCTGTGCAGGGTGATTTTCCATGAGTTTACAAAGACATAGATAGCACTAGACAAGTGTGCAATCTCCTTGTTAACATCTGAGGGTGACATGAGGATAGCATGTCCAGAAATGTTTGTGTTATCTGTCTACAAAAAAAAAAAAAAAGTCTTCAGTTTTTTGTACATGTGATTCCTGAGTGACTTCAACTACTTTCCAGTAACAACGTTAGCAACTATTTTAGTTCAGGCTGTCAGCTAACAAATTAATTTAGAAATGTCCTCTTGTGAGTGGATTCTCAGACTCATGTGTGCAACTGCAGAGCAATATTGTTAGGATTGTACTAGCTGCCTTTATACATCTAGAAGAAGCATCACGTGGCCCTTATTCTACATAGCGATGAAGAAGATTTGCTGTAGTTGACTGCTCATTTTTAAACCAACATTGGCAATTGAAATTTATATATCTAGTATGTGTTCATCTGTGTGTTGCGTGTGTATATCTTGATATCTGTGCATATTTGATATATTTATATATAAACAAGACATGGTATGCAATGTATAACATATACGGATGTGTGTATTTATTGTCTAATCTAGAATGGAGGTAATAACAGAATTTGTTTCATGAGCGTCAGGCAACCAGAATCAGAATTTCAGAGACAGAAGACAGATGAATATAATCTGCAGGTACAATTACAATCTCATGTGTCCTAAACAGCCTACATTTGCACAGTAACTGGAAAGAAATGTATATTGCCAAAATTATTCATACAATAACTAACCTGGTTTCTGAAAAGGGAAGTTCACTATAAAAAATTCTATTTAAGAGTATAAAGAACCAATGTTTATTATTTTAAAAAATTAATATCCAATGGTGGTTCAATTTAGCTATGTGAATTTTATAAAATTGTGTTGAATTTTTTCTCCCATGGTTCTGAAGTCAGATTTAAGTCATTAAAATAATAGTTATTTTAAATAATTACATTTAAAAATAAAACTAATTACTCAAGTTTTCTATTGGCTATTTTCTTGCAAAATATCTATTAGTAAATTTTAAAATATAGGTTTGTACAGTGCTTGAATGATAAAAAATCACAAATACTCCTATTGCCTGTAATGAAAATAGGTATGCAGATTCTGCCATTCAAATGTTCCTTTTACTTTATCATATTTTACAGAACTTTATATCCAAAGGGGAAAAGGAAATTTGCAAATATTTCTTATTCGATGAATAAACATAAGGACAATCCTCACAGCACTTTGCAGATTGTGCTAAGGCATCAGACTGGCAAGAATGTAAAGGCTCCAAATGCTTTTGTTGGTCTAATTGTTTTGCATCTGCCAGCCCTGCCAGCCTGTGTGTGTTCTAGTTGCTGACACCTGCTTCATTTCATTTTGCAAAATTCCACCTAATTTTCAAAAGAGAGGGAAACAAACTTTAATATTTGAAGAAAATATATTACATAAAAAAAACAAAAACACCTCTGGCATTGTGTCAAAATATAAAACTTTACATTCAAGAGAATCCTATACAAAGCCATCTTAATGTACATGTACACCTTAGAAATAATTCTTGCTTGCTGAACAACAGGGAATTCATGTTACATGAATATAATTTTTAGGAATTCCATCTGCTACCTAGTTAACTGATCAGGAATATCTGATTAGTTTTATAATCACAAAGTATTTGGGGGAAGAAAGATGATTTTTTATGGCTGTAAAAAGATTACCAGCTATTTCTTTACTGGACAAATATTATTTTAGCAGGTACTATTCTAGCCACCTGAATTACATCATTAAACAGATCTTTGCCTTCATGGAACCTATGTCATTGGAAAAAAGTGTAAGCCATAGAGTGAATAACCATAGCCCTGCTTGCCTGTGATAACTCCAATGTATGCCTCTTGTCATGAGATACTGTGCATAGCAACCTCTTTCATTCCTCGAATTTTACTGGTTCAGTTAACACATTGAATGGTCACCTTAGCAATACACATAATAACTAGGTAAATTACTTAGAATGTTATGTAATAAGTACTTTGGGGAAAACATAAGTAAAGTGAGGTGGAGGGTATCAGAGTGTGGGAGATGATGGAGAGGGAGTTACAAATTACAAGGGCTGCAGGGGTAGACCTCACTGCAGATTGATACCTAGCAATTACTGAAATGAGTAGAGGTGCATTTTTTTTTTTTTTTGAGATGGAGTCTCACTCTGTTGCCCAGGCTGAAGTGCAGTGATGTGATCTCAGCTCACTGAAACCTCTGCCTCCCGGGTTCAAGCGATTCTTCGGCCTCAGCCTCCCAAGTAGGTGGGATTACAGACACACGCCACCATGCCCGGCTAATTTTTGTATTTTTAGCAAAGAAGGGGTTTCACCTTGTTGTTCAGGCTGGTCTCGAACTCTTGACCTCGTGATCTACCTGCCTCTGCCTCCCAAAGTGCTAGGATTACAGGCGTGACCCACCACACCCAGTGAAGTGCCACTTTAGAGGTTCTGTGTCCAGGCCAAAGCAACTCCACTGCAAATATCTTAAAATGGGCATGTGCCTTAAGCCACAGGGTCAGTGTAGTTGGAACAGAGAGTAAATATATCCAGGAGAAAAAGAGAGCCAGAACATGTAATTACTTGTAGGCCATTGTAGCATGTTTGGGTCTTTCTCTAAGAAAATTGAGAACAAAACTGGATTGGTTTCCACAGGGAAGTAACAAAATAATTTCTCTAACTGTTGTTGGAGGCTTGGCTGTACGCAGTAAAACCTGAAAAGGAAGACCCGTTTGGGGAATTTTCGGCTTCCTGTTTCACTGACTAAAGTAGGTAATAAAATGAATTGATTTAGTAATAGTGATATCTTTGACATTTTCACCATTTTTTTTCTTTTTTTTTTGAGAGGGTATCTCGCTCTGTCTTGCTCAGACTGGAGTGCAATGGCGCCATCTTGACTCACTGCAGCCTCCGCCTCCTGGTTTCAAGTGATTCTCCTGTCTCAGTCTCCCGAGTAGCTGAGATTATAGGCGTGTGGCACCACATCCGGCTAATTTTTTTGTATTTTGAGTAGAGACGGGGTTTCACCATGTTGGCCAGGCTGATCTTGAACTCCTGACCTCAGGGGATCCACCCACCATGGCCTCCCAAAGTTCTAGGATTACAGGCATGAGCCACCAAGCCTGGCCATTTTCAGCATTTTTAATAAATGCTTTTTTATTTTAATATATAGTAGCATATAGTAGCATGCTTATCCTGTCTTTTTCATATTTTGCTGTTTTGTTTGCTTTATAAATATTTATAAAATAAATAATTTTATCAAATTACTTATTCAGCAACTTCTCATGTAATTGTGTTTTTTCCATTTAATATGTCAATATGGTGAATCAAACATGTATTATGTATGCATGTGTCGACCTATAAAACAAACAGGGAGACTCTAAAAGAAAATGGTATTTATTTGGGAATTGACATTGCAATGGGAATATACATGCCATAATAAACTGTGCATATACAGGGAGGCAAAGGACAACAAAGGTTTTTAAAGGAAAAATGAGGATAATTATTTTCTTGAGATAATTATCCTTGGCTACAAGGATCAATAACAAATTGGCAACAGTCTGAGATTGGACAGAAAGTTGCTAGGAAAATGTCCTCAAATAAGTATATTTTTAGTTAAGTTTATGGTGGCTTTTGTGAAAAGTTGAATTTGTTGTCGTCTTTTGTGATAGTTCTTGTTACCAGATATTTGTGCATGGGAACCTTCCCTTCATGGCCTTATCTGGCTTTATTTATCAGCATTTTTTAGCACTAATGATTCCATTTTTATTCTGACAACATTCATATTTCACAGTTTTGGTCAGGGTCTTTCTCTGAAAGCACTACTGATCAGTCATTCTGTAGTTATGTTTGATGTCCCTTGGTACTGGGATGAACCTGTCCCAGGTTGTTGCTCTAGCCCCACACTGGAGGATGCAGTTGGCAACTAGTAGCCTGTGTCAAAACCTTTTTTGCCACATTTGAGTTACAAGGGAGATTCAGAAATAGTGGCTCTCAGGCTAAGTCTACCTAAAGTTCAGTGTTAACTTCAATTTTGTTTGTCTATTACCTTAAAATGCTGGGCCAGCATTATTCAGTTAGGAGTTGTAGTTTTACATACATTTAACAAATAACGGTTACAACATTTAAAATTAAAAAGAAAAAATATGAAGTGAAATTGATAATGAGAACATAGTTCCACTTTGCCTAATGGGTTTGAGCTATGAACCTACGCTTAAAGGCAACAAATTCAATAAATCAAATGAGAATAAGCAATTAGGTGGCATCTATTTTAACCATGTGCCCTACTTTCTTATTTTGTGTATATGGGTCTCAACTTTCCATGAGGAATTTGTTTAGGTACAGCATGAAATATTAGCAATAGCACAGACTTTTTTTTTTTTTTGAGACAAGTCTGTACTCCAAGGCTGAAAATACAGTGGTGTAATCACAGCTCTCACTGCAGCCTCAACTTCCTGGGATCAAGCAGTTCTCCCAGTTCAGCCTCCTGAGTTGCTGGGACCACAAACATGCCACTATGCCCAGCTAATTTAAAAAAATAATAGTAATAGAGACAGGGCTGGTTTCAAACTCCTAGGCTAGAGGGATCCTCCAGCATTGGCCTCCAAAAGTGCTGGAATTACAGACATGAGCCACCGAGTCTGGCCAGATATTTATTTAGTTAGTTAGTTAATAGATAATTTTTAGGCCATTTTTGTTTTGCTGTAAAGAAATACCTAAGGCTAGGTAATTTATAAAGAAAGCGAGTTTAATTGGCTCACGGTTCTGCAGACTGAACAAGCATGGTTCTGACATCTGCTTTGTTTCTGAGGAGAACTCAGTGAACTTTTACTCAAGGTAGAAGGTGAAGTGAGAGCAGGTACATCACATTGTGAAACCAGGAGCATGAGAGAGAGGGGGCAGGTTCCACAAACTTTTAAATAATCAGATCTTGTGAGAATTCCCTCTCAATCAGGAAGACAGCAGCAAGCCATTTATAAAGGATCCACCTCCATGACCAACACACCTCTACCAGGCCCCACCTCCCACACTGGGGATAACATTTTAACGTGAGATTTGGAGAAAACAAAAATCTAAACTACATCATAATATTGAGCAAATTTTTAATCTAGTATCCCATGACTGGGTTGAATTAGAGCAGATAGTAAGTGACAGTTGTATTATGGGTGTTTTCAAAGTTACCTTCTAGGTGGTAGACTAAAGGATCTTTTAGGTCAGGTTCTGTCAGGTTACCAGCAGAAGATACTAATTGTGAAATTTCAACTCTACCATTATCCAGACAATTGAAAAAGGTAGCCTTAAGGGAAGTAAGAGTCTCATTATAATATGGAGTCCTGCTCCAATGTCACAGAAAGAGCCGTGCACAGCATGAAGCTATCAACTTCTCATTCTGGTGTATAGTTAAAATATCTCTGGTTATGGTATCAGGTAGTTTGGTGAAATAGTTGTGTGACCCATGCATGAGACATGAGACTTGTTCCTTAAAATATATTTAGTTTCAGCTTACAGGGCTTTGAGAACCAGAACAGTCCCTGTTCTTAGTCATTACATGAAAAATAGTTGGATTGAAGAAATATAGAAGACTTCAGGGTGTAGTCCATTCTATAGGTAGATAATAAGACCTCAAAAACAATGAACGGAGCTAGAATCTAATAATAGATATAGTTTTTTCTTTAGAAAGACAACTTTTTCTCTCTATAATCTTGCCCATTATTTACCTAAAATAATCAAACAAATTTGTTTGTAAAATTTTAGGGTTATCAAATTTGGCCTGAAAGAATAGTGATTTGAACACATTGTAATCTCAGATTTAAACTTTTTTTAAGACTGAAAAGCCAAATCAAGAAAGATTTTAGAATTTCATCTGCAGTACCTAATATCTTGAGGTTCCTGGGACTTCCAAGAGGTCACAATTTTCTATTCACTCACTGTGAGGCTCAGAACCCTTGAAGCTAGGCAGTCTATGCATATTCCCAAATATAACATTCTAATCAAAGTCTTGGTGATATAACCAATGTTTCCATTTGTATCCTGTTATAAAGAGAGCGTATTGTGATTGAACTTCTGCAAATAACAATATTGCCATAGAAAATAAGAATACTCATGAATAGTTTCTACATTTTGCAAGGATCAAGTAGGGAGAACAAGTAAATGCTCCCACTTTTGTTCATAAAGATATACTGTAAACTTCACATAATTTGAAAGAGAAAGTTTCTTTAAATCTGGAAAACAAAAGATTAAAGAACAGGTATGTTTCAAATAAAAGTCACAAAAACATTATCTTTAGCAGTGATTTAATCTGATGTATCAGGGGAATCCGCCCCCGATAATTCAACGTTATTTCACATAGGTTCTTTTCTATTTCCCTAAGTGTCGGCCGGTCTGAGAAATAAAGGGAAAGAGTACAAAAGAGAGAAATTTTAAAGCTGGGTGTCCGGGCGAGACCTCACATGTTGGCAGGTTCCGTGATGCCCCCTGAGCTGTAAAACCAGCAAGTTTTTATTAGCAATTTTCAAAGGGGAGGGTGTGTATGAATAGGGTTTGGGTCACAGAGATGACATGCTTCAAGGGTGACAAAAGATCACAAGGCAGAAGGTCAGGGCAAAACTAGAATCACTAATGAACTTCCCCGTCCTGCTGTGCACGCATTGTCAGGGTTCAAGAGCAGAGAACCGGTCTGACTAGAATTCGCCAGTCTGGAATTTCCTAATCCTAGCAAGCATGGGAGCGCTGCAAGATACTAGGGCATGTTTCATCGCTATCTACATCTGCATAATGCAGACACTCCCAGGGTGGCCATTTTAGAGGCCCCACCCTGGGAATGCATTCTTTTCCCAGGGCTGTTAATTATTAATATTCCTTGCTGGGGAAAGAATTCAGCGATATTTCTCTTACCCATTTTTGGTAATAAGAGATATATGGCTCTTTCCTGCCCTGCCCACAGGCAGGACAGACTTTAAGGCAGCCAGAATTTAAGGTTATCTCCCTTGTTCCCTGAAAATTGCTGTTATCCTGTTCTTAAGGTGCCCAGATTTCATATTGTTCAAACACACATGCTCTACAAACAATTTGTGCAGTTAGCACAACCATCATAGGGTCCTGAGGCGACATATATCCTCAGCTTACGAAGATGACAGGATTAAGAGATTAAAGACAGGCATAGGAAATCACAAGAGTATTGATTGGGGAAGTGATAAATGTCCATGAAATCTTCACAATTTATGTTCAGAGATTGCAGTAAAGACAGGCGTAAGAAATTACAAAAGTATTAATTTGGGGAACTAGTAAATGTCCATGAAATCTTCACAATTTATGTTCTTCTGCCATGGCATCAGCCGGTCCCTCTGTTAGGGGTCCCTGACTTCCCACAACACTGATGTAGTTAATTTTTGTTTTGGTTGATATGGATTTGCAGTTTCACAAGTTCATCAATTTCTTCGTTAATATTCTGGAACATTTTTCTTTAGTCTATTGGTTGTAAAGTTTTTAGAAATCTGTATTCAAGAGTACTATTATAGAGTTTTCCATGAATTTAATGGCAGAATCATTTAGATAATTCAAAACAATAACTACAAATAACAAAAACTGAAATCTGACAAGGAAATGTGGTTAATTTTGTGTGACGCCACATAACCCAAATTATCATGACATATTAGATTTTTGTAAATATTTTATACATTTTTGGAACATTAATATCAATAATGTATCCATAAATGTAATTCAAAGAAGATCTAGCATCTTTTATCATTTGACAAGTCTTTACATGTAACTCAATATTTCAGATAAATCTGATATAGTTCAATATCTCCTTTTTGTAAACATTTGAGAAGTACTGGGGCCTTTTAACATATCCCAAAGTTAACTTGAGGTTAGAAAAAAAGTCTTAAAATTTTGATACTGGGCAACCAAACAAAGATACCAAACGTTTAGAAACACTTGATCAAACAAGTTATTGTAAAATAATAGTCATTCACTTAACCAGAATAAGAAGTAAATACAGAAAGTTACATGGATGAACAACAACAACAACAATCTTAACTTTTTCAAAGCTCAGCTTTCTTAAGCAATAAAATAAAGACCTGAATAAAGACAACAGGAAGCACAGGGAATTACAAAATCTGTATTTCCCAGGCCAGTTGCCAAAAAACGTTTTTTAAAAATCAAACCAAAACCTAATTGCAGTATGATTGATTCTCCTTAGAGGAAACTCATTTAGATAACCTAATCCTGATGAAAAGGTACTTGAATTTAATCAGAAAAAGGAAGCGTCTGTTCAACTTTATGATTGCACACCATATTATAGAGGAATGTAAACGAATTTACTAGTGCCTTGAGCAGGGGAATACATGGCTATTACTATGGACAGAAAGCATGGAAAATATCCTGGTTACATGAAACAATTCGGACACATCAGTGAAAGCTATGTGTACAGAACTGAGTTATATTGGAGAAAAACATTGTTTTTCTAAACCTTCAAGATAGAACATACAGTGTCAAGCCATAACAGTAGAATTAGGACCAGAAGAAAAATGTTACAAGAGCTGATGAAAAAGTTAACAGAGAAAGTTATCACCTTAGTCAAGCAATATAATGTACCTTTTCCAGGGGAGAAAGAGAAAAAGCAGAAAGCAATGATATATGACTGCAAATGACATGCAGTGAGATACAGCAAAAGTTGAACTTCTAAGATACAAATCTGAAAAGCTTCAAGAGGAAACCTCTACCTTGAGAAACAGAATTGCCATACTACATAAAAAAGATAATTTAACCTAGAATTAGGGGATTTATTTTATTTTATTATTTATTTATTTAATTAATTTATTTATTTTTAAGACGCAGTCTCACTCTGTCACCCAGGCTGGAGTGCAGTGTCACCATCTTGGCTCACTGGAACCTCCACCTCCCTGGTTTAAGCAATTCTCCTGCCTCAGTCTCCCGAGTAGTTAGGACTACAGACCACGACCTCACCCAGCTCATTTTTGGGGGGTAATTTTAGTAGAGGTGGTGTTTCACCATGTTGGCCAGGCTGGTCTCAAACTCCTGACCTCAAATGTTCCACCCACCTCAGTCTCCCAATATGCTGGGATTACAAGTGTGAGCAAACACGGCTGGTCAGAATTAGGGAATTTAAATGGATACTATAAAACAGAAAAAAAGAAATAAGCTACAATAGAGAAGATGGTTGAAATTTTAAATCAACAGGTTTTCAAATTAAATAAAAACCTCTTTCAAATTTTACTAAGAGTAGATCAATACTTCAAAACAACCTTGTTATTCTAACAAAGGGAAACAAAATGTTAGCTTTGTATTAGTGCATACTTAATATTAATGCTCAGTATTTAGAAAGACAGAAATAATTCCCTTCTAATTATAGCCAACTTGATAATGCACAAAATTTCTTCCATATATTTATGCTTCAAAAATCTTCCACAACTTACTAAGAACCTTCCACAACATGCTTTGACCTTTAGTTTTGTCTCATATTTCCTCTTTCCTAAATAACCATTCATGACTTTAGAACAATAAAAGTAGTTTTTCTTATATTTTTGAAAAATTATTCTCTTCTCTTTTTAACTTTTTGTACTAAAAATACATCTCTGTATGTATACTTATTTATTCATATCTCTGTCTTCTACTTACTGGTTCTTAAAATTTAAGAAACCAAGAACAAACTTATAATTATTTTCAGTAATTCATTTTAAGTATTTTAACTTAGCTAGAAATGACCCATGCATTTTATAAATATCTACTACTTAATTTCATATAACATAATTTTAAGATTTTAAATTACTTGATGTTTATTTATAAATGTTTATTCCATTTATATTTACCCAATATATTTATTTTTTACAATTATACCTCGACCACATATGAAAACTGAGATATTAGACAAAGCTAGTTATCACTGCAAGTTATTTCCCTGTTAATCATTTTTATATCCTGTGACTCTTCACCTGAATAAAAACCTTAAAGTAAATACATGATATTTTGTCAATAATTCTGAAAATACAATTGTTTTTATGAAACCAACAGTATCGAATTAGTATTACTTATCAAAGATTTGAATGAACAAAGATCATTCTTTTAGGCTGTATTTAGAGTTCTATGACCTTAAAACATCTAGCAGAGACAAATAGAATTCTACTGAACAGTAAACCCAGGCAAAAATGTATGCTGCCAATTCTGAAGACATTTTTATTTTTACAATACATTTAAAATTAGCTTCCATATTAAGCATTTATTTAAGTCATGAGAACTAAAAGACATTTGGGTTAATTACTATAATTTTTAAAAAATTTTATGAAAGCTCTTTTATCTACACCAATGAGAATAGAATCCTGTAAGGGATTTCTGGCCAACTACTTCAGATTTCATCATATAGACACAGTGTATAGTATAATATGCCTACATAGGAAAACACACCTAAGTATGCACACACACACAGACACACACACACATACACAGAAAGATCTTATGGATTTCATTTTAGAATTTTTGTCATGAGACGGTAAACTGTAGTAATGCAAACTAACCAGTTTATAAAAGGACACCTAGATCCAAATTATGTTTTGATAAACTAGGACCTATTCACATAGATCAAATTTGTTTGTCCCAACAGATAATTTTATGAAGGCTGTGGACCAAATTTTTGGGTATATCAGTTTGTTTGTTTTTTTTAAACAAAATCTTTTTTTTTTTTTACCCTTTTTCATTTTCAAATGAGTTCAGCGTTAAATTTTTAAATGTTTAGATTTTAGTTAGGTCTTGGTCAACTGTATAAGGAAAATAAAAGTTTCAAGCAGCTTCGAGTTAGTAACTAAGCTTTCCTATATTTGTCTCGTTTGGTTGACTAGTATGCGTGGGGAAGCATTTTAGCCATTTTTTTTAAATTTGCTTTTTCTGGCCCCTGCATGGCAAACAAAGCAATTTATACACTAGACAGATATATATTATTACTCTGAGTCCAGATTTTGTCCCATTTAATCTGAGAGTTTAACTTTTCTATAAACAGTTATCTAGCTTGTTACTCTTTTTAGATTGTTTTATATAAATTTAACTGTTGCATCACTGTAAGTGATTGTTAGGTAGGTAAGCCCAAATTTACATTAAAAGAAATGACTCAGTTTTTGAAGGCTATGTTGCTCATTGTCATGGAGCTGTTATAATTTGTAAAGCCATTAATTTGAAACTCCTTTAAGACTATTTTAAAAATCTTGACTGGAATGTTAAAAGCAGTGAGTTTATCTTGATAATTGCAGAAAAGTCAGTGAATTGAAAGTTGGCAAAGAAAAAAAAACAGAGAGACAAACAGAACTTACAAGGCTCAACATTTTAATATGATAGGTAGTTGCAGTTTTCTTAGAGAGTTCAAAAAATGATCATTGAACTCAGTTTTTCTGAGTAATTGATAAATCACTTAAAGACTGTACATAAGAATGGGTCATAATATAGTGGCTGGAATCCCTGAAGGAAGTTTATTGTTGAATGTCTTCAGAATTTCAGAATCCTATTCTATTTTTCATTAGTATCCCAAGAACAAAAAATAAATAAATAAATTCTGTTAGGAAATATCAGGAATTTGATCCAGTGTTTTAGATGGTCACTGTTTTTCTATTGACTTTTATTAGCCATAGCATACTCATCATTTAAAATGTTTATTCTTGTTCCAGAAGATGTTCGGAAACAAAAAGAGTAAAAATTATAAAAGATCCAGATTTTTTTATAGACGTGTAACCAAACCTAAATGAAACCAAAATTAGACTGTTCCCTAAACTTTTAAGCCAAGCATGCAGATCAAACTAAATATTTGTTGTGATCACAAGAACCAAAAAATGATTATGCAAGAAATGATACGAAGTCCTCACAGACTAAATATAAATTCTGTAGAAACCAGAGTACTCGCTAAAAGAATGCTTATCAGAAAGGGCTTGCCAGAAAAGACTTTTATAGCCCCAAAAGGGATGCAGGGTCTTTCATTAAAGGTGGCTTATAACCAAATTAGATCCAGAATATAGTAAAAACAAACAAACAAACAAACAAAAAACTCACCAAGAGGAAGGAGTCCAAGAATTCTAGACGAGATTCACAGGACAGAAATGTGACTCTTGGAAGCAGAGAGCACAAAGGGCTCAGTCACCATTGTGCTGGATTCCGAGTGGATGCTGATTTGTCCAAGGTCAGTCAACTTCAGTTCCAGTTCTGAGGCATCATTATGTCAATCTAAATAACAGAGACGGAGACTCTCTAGAAGATAAATAAATGTTTTTCAGGATTAGGCATTGCAATGGGAATATGCATGCTATTGTAAACTATGTGCATATTCAGGAAAGTAAAAAAAGACACAGATTTTTAAGGAAAAAATGGGAAGGATACATAATTGTCTTGAGATACTTATTTTTGGCTATGAGAACCAATAACAAGTGTGGCACCAGTCCAAGCTTGGACAGGCATTTGCTGGGCAGATGTCCTTGCATCAGTATTTTCTTGAGTAAGACTGTGGTGAGATAGAAATAATACAGGGTGGTCCCAGGAGAATAGAGAATTCCAGTCAGCAGTTTCACAATACTAGCAAAAGGAAACTTGAAATAGCTGCAGCAACTAGGGACTGATAAGAGCGTGAAAAACCAGGGTGTGCACCAACCTGACTAAGGCTGACTGGACTCAACATGGCACTGGATTTCACCTAGGTTTCACCTAGGACCTCATTATACACTAATGAACAAACTAAATCACACACCCATGAGCACCTTGACAGTTTCCAGGATACCTATATTTGATGTAAAAATAAATAGTACTACAGTTTCAAGAAATCTTTACCTTTTTCCAGGAATCTTCCTGAATATTTCAACCATTGATTAAAAAAAAAAAAAAAAAAGAAACCCATAAAGAGACGGTCACGGTGGTTCACGCCTGTAATCCCAGCACTTTGGGAGGCCGAGGCAGGTGGGTTCCCTGAGGTCAGGAATTCAAGACCAGCCTGGCCAAGATGGCGAAACCCCGTCTCTACTAAAAAATACAAAAAATTAGCTGGGCGTGGTGGCAGGCACCTGCAATCCCAGCTACTCCCGAGGCTGAGGCAGGAGAATCACTTGAATCTGAGAGGCAGAGGTTGCAGTGAGCCAAGATTGCGCCATTGCACTCCAGCCTGGGCAACAGCAGGAGACTCCGTATCAGAAAAAAAAAAAAAAAAAAAAAAAAAAAAAAAAAAAAAAAACCCTAAAGATAGAAACCCCAAATCCCCTTTGACACAACTCTCTCTTAAGTATGCTCACATTCTTTCTTCAGTGTGTTTTTCACTTTGTAATAAATCTCTGTACTTTCACTATTTTATGACTCATTTTTTAATTCTTTCTTAAAATGGTGTCAAGAGCCTGGACACCAGCTGTGGTCGAGGTCTCACCGGCATTTGGGGTCCTCCCCTAACCCACCAATATCACTGGTGGCTTTTGTGCAAGACTATGTATTTTGCAGAGTCTTTTGTAATAGTTCTTGTTATCAGGCATTTGTGCATAAGAACCTTACCTTCATGGTCTTCCCTGGATCTACTTGTCAGAGTTTTTTAAACACATGGCTCCATTTTAATTCCGATGACTTTCACATGTACGTGTATGTGTGTACTATCCTTAGTATGTTTAAAATATGTTTTATATATATTTCTATTCCCTTTGAGATTTTTGCATGTATTTTATAATAAATCTTGACTACAGTTGTATTCATCCATTCTGCATTGCTATGAAGGAATACCTGAGGTTGGATAATTTATATAGAAAAGAGTTTTATTTTGACTCACATTTCTACAAACTGTACAAGCATAGCACAAATATATCCTTGACATCTGGGGAGGCATCAGGAAGCTTATAATCATGGCAGAAGGAGGAGGAAGAGAAGGCGCATCATGTGGTGAGAGACAGGGAGGTCCCAGACACTTTTAAACAATTGGGTCTCGTGGTAACTCATTACTATAATCCTCATAGTAATAGCCATTTATGAGGCATCCTTCCCCATGACCCAGAGACCTCCCACCAGGACCAATATTAGGACCTGCAACATTGGAGATCACATCATCAACACTGGGAAGCCACCAACGCTGGGGATGACATTTCAGCATGAAATTTATTGACCATATCAATAGTGTTTATTTCTATTATGGTCCTTGTTTTATTTTAACATCATGGGGAGACTAGACTCACTGCAAATATTGAGTACTTTCACTTTTTGTATTTTTTGAAAGAATTAAGGTATTGTTGGAATTTCCTTCCTTGAAGTATGTGATATAACTCATCTGTAGGACTGAATTTTCTATTTGGTAGGTAAAACAATTTTTTAACATTAATGTATTTGATTGGATTACTGTTTTTACATTTATACTTGAGTTTATTTTCTTGTTATATTTTTCTTTCTTTAAATGTAAATTATCAAATATGCTGTCGTTATATTGATCATATTGTCTTACTTTTTTAATACTTTTTAAATACATGCTGCTTTTATGGCCTACTTCTTTTTTTCTTCCCTAATATTATTTCTCCTTTGAGCAGAGAAGGAAATACTGTAAAAGTACTTCAGTTCTAATTTTTAAATTTCTTTTTAGTCTTAGAATTTTTGAAAAATTATTTATATGCTTTTTTGATCCTCTCATTTTATTTTTATATTCTTTTTAATTTCTTTTTTTGTTTTAATTAATTTTTTTTTCCTGTTTGGGCTACCCAGTAGTTTATATCTAATCATCACTATTTATACATACTTTCTTTCCACACTGCTCCCACAGCTACTTTTAACACATTTTCATTGCATTTGCTGCTTTGCAACTTCACTATGATCTGAACAAATGAGAATCTATTTATTTCTTCCTGGAATTCATTCTTTTTCATTTAAGAATTTATGACTTTAGGCCGGGTGTGGTGGCTCATACCTCTAATCCCAGAACTTTGGGAGGCTGAGGTGGGGAGATCACTAGGTCAGAAGATCAAGACTATCCTGGCCAACATGGTGAAATCCCATCTCTACTAAAAAAAAAATACAAAAATTAGCTGGGCATGGTGGCTAGTGCCTGTAGTCCCAGTTACTTGGGAGGCTGAGGCAGAAGAATCACTTGAACTCGGGAGGCAGAGGTTCCAGTGAGCCAAGATCATGCCACTTCATTCCAGCCTGGCAACAGAGTGAGATTCCATCTCAAAAAAACAAACAAACAAAAAATATATATATATATGTATGTATGTATGTATAATTTGTGGCTTTAAACATTTCTGGAAAACATTTAATCAATATACCCTTCTATGCTGCCTCTCCAACATTTTTCTCTAGTAACTATTTCAGGAGCTATAAATAGAACTGTTAAACTTTCTCCTTTTATCCTTCATATATCTTGGTATTCCTTCCATATTTTCCATTTCTTTGTCACTCTATGCTGCATATTACTGTTTTTCTTTTTTTCATATCTTCTTTTGGGAACATCTATTTATTTTATTTATTTATTATTTATTTTAAATTTTTGATAAAATGTCTCCTAAATAGAAGTGCTCCAGTTTCTATACATCTTCTGAACATTGAAAATGGTTGAGACATGTCACCTGCTACACTCTCCTATTCTATTAGTTCTTTTCAAATTACTTCTGAAGTTTTTTATTCTTCTTTTTAAAATTTTAGTCAATTAAGAAAATCATCATTTTGGAAACCTCACAATCTTGAACAGAGGTTCTTATAACAAAGCTCCCAACTTTCTAACCCTGTGACTTGTTTAGCACTCCATATAGAAGTTAGAATTTGATTATCTGTGTGCTTATTTATAACTTTGAGTTCCCTTTGGTGTTTTGGTGGTAGAATTGTAAACAGTTTATGCATAATAAAGTATTTTGACTATTGCTCTAAAACACGAGAATCCTTCTACATTATTTCAGACAATGCATTAATTGTTAAACTTTTCAGCTTCTAAAGACTTACCAAACTATGGATGATAATGTCTGTTCTAGGCATTTTCACAAATGCTATAAAAGCAAAATTTACATTTTTGCTCTTGTTTTAGTTTGATAATAAGCTGGGTTTTCTTAGAGGAATTTCGTTTCAAAAATATTATAACTGGAAGTTACACAAAAATGGAATTCAAGAAAAGTAAATTTGAACATCAAAGGTCATAAATGAAGAACTCTGCATTGACAGATGGGATAATTAGGTGAAAATAAAGTGAGTTAGAAATATATAAAGGTTATCCTATATTTTCAAACTTATTATAGAAGTATCTGTTAATACTGATATCTTCTCTAGCATGTTTCTAACTCTAAAGTAAAATAGACAATATTATGTCAAACTTATAGATTGGTAAAATGAATGGCACAAAATCTTGCCTAAGACAATAGGTTGGCAACAAAGCTAAAAATGGGAAATTGATCATTATTTTCATCATATAAAGACATGAGCTATTTTCCTTGTCTTGCATCTACTAGACACTAACATTATCAAAGAAATGAAAAAAACAAAATATTTTCAGTTGCAAATTTGGGTAAAAAATATATATTTTCTGATTTCAAAAAAAAAAAGCATTACAATGAGCCTCTGAAATGGAAAAATAAAATATGTAACTTTAGTTACAGCTCTAAGACTGTTCAATGCTCGGTAAAACCAAATAAAAACAGAACATTCAATTTAATACTGAGGAAGAATCAATGATAATCCTGTTAGTTTCTGTTGGGTACTACACACTGGCTTCAAACATGTAAGGCCTGAACCTAAGAACACAATTTCTTCTATTTCCTTTACTATTTTCATTCTGCTAAAATAACTAACTCCTTAGCTTTTCTTTTTCAAACTAGTAAAGTTAGTAAGGAAAGGAGTTTTCACTTTAATTCATATTCAAAACCCAAAAATAAAAACGGAGAACTTTATTAACTGCTCATATTTTCCAATAGTAGTTGAAGCAATGAGATAAAAACAAAACCTAAGGGTAAAAAAGCATCTTACTCTGAGACATTTATTTCAGTAAAATAGAGTTGTACATTGTGATATATGATATAACTTTGATTCAAAAAGATGAGGAGCGCAATTTCCCATACTCTGGACATCTGACAAGTATGTAGATGACACCTTAATATCTGTGTGTGTGATAACCAGCCACTGTTTACTTATTATAGCAACTGTGAGGACCAGATAAAATAATGTATAGGAACATTACTTGGTAAACCATCAAATATACATTTTAAGTAGACAACTCCTACAGCAGAGACAATTATAAAGTGTATCTAAGTATTAAATTGATCAAAGCTTGCCCAAAATTCTACTTCAATATTCATTTCGCTAATATTCTCCTCTGCTTGTATACACTGAGGTACAGCCCTTCACTAAATATTATTTGGGTTTCTATTAGCTATTGACTACCAACCAATGGGAAATATGATGGTATATATGAGTGACTAAAAATAGACAAAATTTTGTCCTCTGGAGCTTCTAGTGTTAGAGTAAGGCATCAATCAAAATAGCATATTATGTTAAAATTATAATTAATTATAACAGGAACTAAACAAAAGTGGTGTGCTGATTTTGGAAGGTTTCCCTTAAAGGTAATACTTGTGGTGAGATTTAAGGGAAAGTAGGAGGTAAATAAGTGAAAATGATGAAAATAACATAGAAACGCTCTACTTTGGGTGTCTGGCAATGGTGAAGAAATGGTACATGGAATTGGAGAAGACAAGCCAGAAGGCAAAGAAAATTCCTCACGGATGACTCTTTGCTGGTAAACAAGGGCTCAGAGACTTTATCTCAAGCACTTTGGGAAGCTGATGAATAGTTAGAGTGAAGATGTTACAGATTTGTGTTGTTTAAAACATTACTCTCGGATTGGGGCAGGGAGGATTCTGGAGAAGCCATATATACATGAATTAGTTAAGATATTATCTTACCCTAAAGTTGCATGTAATTGTTCAATATGTTTGTCTAGTAATAAAGAAAAGATTGTCTTTTCTTTTTTTCCCATTTTAATCTTATCGGATATACAGATAATCCCTCATTCCCTAAAGAAAGGTAGAATAGCTTCTTCCCCTCACTATGGTCTTGTTTCATGGGGTATGTGTGTCCCACTTATTACCCATATCTATGGAATGTTAACAATGGCCTATTTTGCAGCATTTCCAATTCTTCTATAAGCAACTGGATGGGTTGATTGAAAAACCAACTGACACTAACTATCCATGTGCTACAGGTAACTAGAACTGGACCTGTGTGTCAGTAAACATAAAACTCTTTGAAAGCAAGCACACAACTCATATTAGGCTCTCAATAAATAATTATGAAAATAAATAATTATCTATCTAACATATGTATATACACCTCTGCTTTTCTATAATAGAATGAAAAAAATCCCATAGGCTCATGCACATCCTTCATACATGAGTAAGTAATTGCAGAACTAATTCAGGCCAAAAGAAATTAGCTGAGAAATCAGGGAATATTAAGATTTTATGCAATAAAATCATTCTACAGAAAATATGTTCCATGACTAGCATAGCACAGAATGTAATAAAACAGTCTTTAAAATAAATATGGCATAATTTTCTCCCATCTTCAAAGCAATCAGAAATTGCCGTATGTTGTTTGTTCTGACTTTGAGTGATTTTTGACTTATTTAACATATACATATTTATGCATATTTGATTAAAGTAATGCCAAGACTTAAATTTTTTTTTGAAATTAGAAAGAATAACTTTTGACTAGTTAATACTGTGTTAAATCTCATTCTATATTCTTTGAAAGAAAATGGGCCTTTAAAAATGTGAGACTTTTAATGTTAAATTTACATATCTATTTTAAGGAGCACGCTTTCATTGTTCTGTGTCACTTCATATCCATTATTATTCACAGACTTGTATCAGAAATGTATTTATATAGAGAGTATCTTTGAAATTACTTTTCTAAAAGTGAAAAAATTGAATCAATATATTTCATGATTCCATTGTATCCTGATTTGGGTGGCAAGGGATTAGGAAGGAGAAAGTGCAGTTTGTCCTCTCTCTTAAACTTATGCAAGTTATGAGCTGTCCTTTCTTCCTAACATTTAATTTAAAGCATATCTAGGACATTTGGAAAAGTTGTAAACTGACAAGTAAGTCAAAATCCTAAGAAACATTTGACATCCTTACAGATAAACTTGTGCTTTTTTTTTTTTCATCTTGAAGTCTCTGGCACCAAGAAGCAGATATGATGGTATCTCTCTTGACACTAAGTTGTGATGAATGTATCATGTCAGTTCAAGATTAAAAGCTACACTTAGTAAAAAGTGTCCTTTATACACAAATCTGGACATTCAGATCAGACCATGAAATATGCTGACACTTCTAATAGCAACACATTTTTTGTGTTTGGTCATTTTTTCTGCCACAAATGCCTATATTCTTGGGTTCTAATATCACCTACAAGTAGATACTTTATATACATGCATAGCAGTACATTTATTCCATGATTTTTATTATCTATAGTCACTCTACACAGTGACTATATTAAAATGAGCATGAGTTTGAAAGTTTGAATGACTTACTCTTTCTGCCACTGCTCATTAAGCTATATTTCCTCATCTTTCTCATCTCACTGTTTTTATTTATAAATATAACAAAATATGTTCACATGTAAAGAAGAATAATAACCTGCCAGCCCCAAATATTATCAGTGTAGTCCAAACTGCTAAGGAATACAAATTATCTTTAGCAGTGAAAGCAGTTTTAATGGCTTCCATACACAAATCTGGGTTAACAAAATGATGGTGTCCATAATTGCCTTTTCATGGGCAATTATGAGGTTATAACTTCCTTGCAATATGTTTTTTTATTTTTGAGCATTTCAGAGGAGTTAGACATTATAATGGTCTTGTTGATAACGACTTGCCTACCTGCTCAATTCTTACTTCTAATGTCCTGTGGAACATAAGACTATTTAGTACACTTAATGTTAGTCAGAAGGCTATATTATAATTACACTGCTAATAATAGCACACTGCTAATAAACACAAATCCTATTGGTCTATCAATAATTTCTCTATATAGATTTGTTTGTAAAGCACATCCTTGGAAAGTTACTGAAAAGTTACAAGATTTTATTTTGGGAATGTTTAAAAAGGAAGCAACAAAACTAAGTGACTTCTTCAAGAAACATGGAAACAGAATTTGAATCAGGCATCATTTTGAGAGCTGTATCCATTTTGATGCACCAGTGCCCATCCCTTCACTAAATTAATTCACTTTTTAGAACTATAATTCGAAGTTCTGTCAAAGCCCTTGCAAGCCAAATATTACATGTTCCCAAATGCATTGCTCTTCTCTACATGCCATCTGCACCTGTGTCTAGGGTGAATTACACAAGGAAAATGTAAGCACGGTGGGTAAAAGATAGCCTACGAAAACAGTATAAAGCTCAACTTAGAGCAATTTGGCATAGTTGCATACAGCTGGGAAGTGAAAGCAGCAGATGGGTTATGTTGACTTCCTGAAATCAGAAATGAGAAGGCTTATATCTAACAAAAATTTGCATAGCCTCTAAGGCAAAGGCATTGCAGACTTTGCAAATGATAACCAGAAAACTGTAAGGTGACATTCTTGAAGTGGCATGTGAACAATAGTATAATTGGCAAGAACTGTATAGATACAATTTCAAATACAACTTCATATTTTTGTTAAAAAAAAAGGAAGGTACAGATAAATGGGACCAAGAGTTATTTTTACGCTACAAAAAAAGACTTTACAAATGAGTTTTCTCAGCCATATATAGAATCTATAGACTATTGGAATTATACCACCAGAATTGAATATTTAGTTAGGAAACTAATAAAAATTCAAGAGCAGGAGCACTTCTAGTATTACTTTTTGGTTTTGTACATTTTGTTTTCCATTTTTGTGTTGAGCTATACTGTTCCAAGAATATAAAGATAATCAAACAAATACTTGATACTTGCAAATTTAATTCACAGTGTATTTAACAACAGCTTGTTTAAAACCTGTAAGATCCCTTGACCCCTTCTTTTAATAATGACTTGATTCATTACACAAAATATATGTTAAGGTAAATGATTTCACTTCCAACAATGAAATATTGTGCTATAAAATTGTAATAATATATTGCCTTATTAGAATGTTATATGAAATTAAACTAAATATATAATTTTATTAATTATGCAAATGTGTATTACTTGGTTTCTATGTGCTACATCAGGAACTATATTCAACCAAACTGCTGCAGATTGAAATCTACATAACTAAGCAATGTTATTCTTTATTTAACACAACAAGTTCAAATTATCCAAAAGAATTTTAAATATTTTGCAGAGATATGATTTTAGGTACCAAGATATTACTATACTATTACTTGATTTGAAGTGCAGTGTAGCTTTTTAACATTTTCTAATTTTTACCAGCTCTGTGTGTTTACTTGATTTTGTGTCGACTCCTGGTGTCTCTGAGATGATTAGACTAGCAAAGGTCAGATGCTAAGTGGCTTCCTGCACTTACCATTTCCCCCACTTATATCATTTTGGTATTGTTGGTTTTATCATAGTCACTTGAAAATCTATATAAATGAGTTTCCCTCTTTAACTGCCCTTTCATTTCTGTGGCAAGAATAACTTTTCCCCATATCTCAAAGGAAATGTTAGAGTGTGTATGACTGCTTGTGTAATAAAAAATGTCAAAATACACATTTCTCAAATTAGTTTCATATTCCACAAACGCCCATCTCTGTTTTAATGGTCATTTGGCTGTCTGGAATCAGTATCTCAGCCCATTTGAAACTATTTAGTCCTTGGTAAAATTGCTCTGCTGTTCTCTCTCAAATGGTTCAAATGGAGCAATCATTGTCAAGGTGATCTTGAGTTTCTGAAAGAGAAAAAAAATACACCAAAGTTATACTTTCTGAAAAGCTGTAGAAAAATAAAACACACACTCAGGGGTGTGAAACATGGCTTCTCCATAACAGAAGCACAAAATTTCTCCTGAATTTCTTCTCATTTCAATATTGATAAGAAAGAGAAACTAATTTTCAATTTTAAAATTGCATTCACATTAAAGTTAGACTAAACTATGAAGGCATTAAATACAGGCAGAATAGGTAATTATTCTCAGGGATCAAGGGAGTTGGAAATAATTTTTTTCTCTTGACTATTTTGTAAAATCTTTGGATATTGTTTATTTTATTGTGTCATTTTTTGGTACAAATTTATCAAACTAGATTTCTAATGAAAGGAAGGTAAACAGATATGCATTACACTATGTCTTAAATGTATTCCCAAGTTAATATACATTACATGTTTTCTTTTTCTAGTTGTTAGTTAAGTAATCCAAAATATTCACATTAGAATTTCCATGAATTACATTGAGAAAGATAAGGTTAATTCTAAATGCATCTCATTTTTTTCCATATCAAACCTAGATAGATTGAATAGGTCCTAGAACAGGATGTATCTGGATATAAAAGAACTAATCAGAGAGTTACCTGAGCAGAGAGAAGAAGGTAGAATACCAAAAATATCTTTATCGATTTGACACATTTGCTGAGAGTTTTCCTTGAGTTTAATCTGTTCTAAGGATGGAAATTATCTTTTCTTCCATGCACAAATGGTGACCTGCTGGTAATAATCCCAAAGACTTTGTTGCAATGAATTTTAAGGTTAAGTTGAAAAAGCTCAGTGATTTATTTACTTTCTGTAGCAGTGGGGTCAGAAAAGAACTGTAGCAGGCCGACAGAAAATTTGGCAGTCTTTCTTATTTCACTAATCTGTTTTGTTGTTGTTTTTCTCTCAAATATATTTTATTTTTTCTAACTAAAAAACATCATACCTCATTTAGTTTTTTTTTTCTTTCTTTCAGGCTACAGTCTATGCCAACAGTTTTACATTTCTGTAATCCTCCAAACTATGATATTCAGTCTGTCAAATTTGCTTTACCTGTAGTCCATGATACTTTTTTAAAAACTGAATATTAAATACATTTCTTCCAGGCCATACCCTTGCTTTTGATTCATTCTTTGCAGATGTAAATTTAGAGGAAATGCAATTATTTCCTTTTCAAATTAAATATTTTTATGTTTCAGACTGACATATATTTATATTAACGAAGGATGAATATGTCCAAAAAATTATGTGCTCTTACTTTTTCACTTAAAAAATTGGGTAACTGAATTTTAGAATGCTTGAGATTTATTTTGTTCTGAGATGTATAATTAATAGCATGGTAGAATTTGCAGCCGAGTTTATAAAGATGATTTTTTTTTTTTTTGAGACAGCGTCTTGCTCTGTCACCCAGGCTGGAGTAAAGTGGAGTAATGTAGGTTCACCGCAGCCTCTGCCTCCAGGGTTCAAGCGATCCTCCCAGCTCAGTTTCATGAGTAGCTGGGGCTACAGGCCCATGCCAACATGCTCAGCTAATTTGTAAAAAAAAAAAAAAAAAAAAAAAAAAATTGTAGAGACAAGATCTTTCCGTATTGCCCAGGGCTGGTCCTGAACTCCTGGGCTTAAGTGTTCCACCTCAGCCTCACAAAATGCTAGGATTTTAGGCATGAGACATCGTGGCTGTCTTTTTCCCAATGATTTTCAAGATCATCTGTGATTCTCTTAATACTATACACCTTCCGGGACTCTCTTTGACCTAATACAGCGTCCTCATACTTTTGGTATATTGGGTGGTAACAGATCAGTTTTAAAGTGTCAGTGTTTCCATACCTATGAACTCAGGAATGAACACTCGAATGTGATCATTCTCAGATGCAACTTGTACTCAGTTATCACGGTAGAGCATCATCCAGAAGTCTGGGCTTTAGTAACTGCCTAGGCTTGCTCTATATTTTATTTAAGGGCTATTGGGCACAAGTACTAGGAAATTCATTGCAAGGAAGATAGGCTTTGCAGTCACAGAGATCTGGGTTTCAATTTATTTGCACCTAACAAATATTTGATGTTCTAGAATTCCCCCAATTCTCTCTTCTATGATGTCCAGTTTTTAGCTTTCTATCCAAGAATTTCTTACTCTCACAAAAGGTCATTGATATTGGCTTGAATTAACTTTCTGGAGAAACTGACTTATAAACAGACATATGTGACATCTCATATTGTGATATTTAATTTATTATTTTTGTTGATATAACAGTGAGTTCTGGAGAGGTAGATCAAAGTAAAGGTAACGAATTACAGGCTGTTATTTGAGAAAATAATTGTAGGCATAGCCATGTTTCAGCTAACATAATTCCCTTGCATGAGAAGGCTATATTTGAGGGTTATAGGATTAAGTAGAAGTGGAGGTTGAATTACCAGTGATATTTATAAAACGTAGTAACCATTTAGCAACTTTGATAGGCTAGGTTTCTATCAACTTACAACAACAGATACCTTGAGGATAACATAAGGGTAGTCAATGTTGTGTCTCTAATTACTAAAAGGTAACTAATTCCCTTTCTGATATTTGAAAAACAATTTTTTAGCATGTATCATTTATGGTGATGCTGCCATAGTGTGTGCTTGGTTGGTACACCAGATACAATAAGCCAAAGGCATTAACCAGTGTAAAAAGTTGAAATCAAGTTGTATGCCCCAGATCCTCTGTTTATATGCCACATAGAAGATAATGGAAGGAAAAATAAATTGGGCTTTAACAAGATTGGAGGCCATTCACATATTTAATATATCTCTGAAAAATTGGTCCACAGATCCCAACAAGTTAGTAAGCATCCTGTGTAAACGGCTTAGTAAATATATAGATCTTTTTTAGAATAAATTCAGTCTGTATTAATATAAATATTGAAACTGGACCAAGTGTCTCACAGAATTCATGTTTACAGCCTTTTAAAATAAAGATAGAAATTGACCTTCCCAAACTTAAAGCTTGAAACTTACATTTCTCTTATCTGAGTTCCTTCCTCAGGAAACAGACCCTCAGTCCTCCAAGATAATATCAAGGAACTGAAACTCACCAGATCACCACATCCAGACCATGAGAAGCCAGACCCCACATCTTCATGATTTCCTTACTCTTCCCAAATTCCTGTTTACTGGCAGGTAGCTGCATTATTTTCCTGCTATATAAACCCCCAGCTTAGTCAGTGAGGCAGATGGATTTGAGACTGATCTGCCATGTCCTCAACTGCAGCACCTGATTAAGGCCTTCTTCCGTGTCAATACTCATTGTCTCAGTGATTGGCTGTCTGTGTGGTGAGCAGCAGGAGCTAAACTGAATGCCTGATGATTTGATAACATTACCAATGTCATAGAGTTCATGGCAGGAGGCACTTGAAGTTTTAAAAAGTATGAATTTGCCTCTTTTTTCCCAAAGAACATTAACTTCATAGGAGAGGGAATTAAGGCAATATAGTTGGCAATACTGGCATTGAGTTAGAAGCCTTCAGGCTTCAAATAATTTGAGTCGCCTACATTTTTGCCTGAGGGCATATCCCACAAATATTATAGAAAAGTCTAATACATTTTGGCTCTTTCTATAAAGGAAGTTTGTAAGAGAAACAATGTGTATTAAATTGGAATTTTTTCAGGCCCTTCATGAACAGCATTAAGAAATCCTTTACAGAAGAGAATATGGTTTTATTGAGACTCAATGGAAAAATCCAACGTAGGTGTTTAAGGCAAAGGAAACAACACGTCGAATGGCAGGGAACATGAAAATTAAAGTCCAAAAGTTTGAGAGTGATCGAGTATACAAAGAAATTTAAAGAAGAACTTTGTTGTGTGCATACTATGAAGGGATGTGGAGTCATCTTTGATGCATTTTCAAAGTTAAAATGAACCATTTCAAAACTGTGAGCAAAGGCATAACACAACTAAATACGTATGTTAATGAGAAGATATTTTAATGAGAGTGTAAAATGGAATGTGAGGAGACAAGACTAGATAAGAAGCCAAGAAAGTAAAGATGTGGCCCTGAATTAAAGTACTAGCATGGACTTAGATAGGAATAGGTAGATACAATAGAAATTTGTGAGACAAAATTGTCAACTTCATTGAAATACAGAAATTAAAAGAAATAGAGGAAGGCATGTAAGATGTCTTCTTTTCTGACTAGGATGTTTTCAGACCAGTTGATAACTGGGTGGATTGCAGAGTCATCCACTAAGGAATGAACTATAGGGGATAGGCATCTTCGAAATATGAAAATGTAAAATTTTAGGTGCTCATGGGCCATCCAAGTGGAAACGCCCAATAGATACAGGGATGAAGTTATGGAGCTTGTGAAATATTGTTGGATGTGTATGTAAATTTTGGATTCATCATTGGGTTGGTAGGAGCAAAAGAAATTCAATTCCTAGAGAAATGGCTTTACTGAATTGTCTCCTAACTTTAATGAAATCTACATTATAGTTATTTCCGTTTGTATACGCTAATTAGTGTGGGACAACTGGAAATGCTACTTAAAGCAGAATCTATATTGCAAATTCAGATATACCTTTAAAAATGCATTTTATGATTAAGAATAAAAATTAAGAGATTAACTACAACTTTAAAAACACCTTATGTGGCAAATTCTAACCACAAAGATCCTATAAGTATTGCAATGTGATATGTATATTTATAAAATATATGTATATATGCCTGTATACATGTGAATATGTATACATGTATCATATATTTTATAGTCATGCATTGCATAGTAATGTTTCAATCAACAACAGACCACATACACAATGGCGATCCCATAAGGTTATAACAAAGCAAAAAATAATTCTACTTCCTAGTGACCTCTTAGTCATCATAAAGTTGTAACACAAGGCATTACTTTTGTGTTTATTGTAAAACAAACCTACTGCCCTGCCAGTCCTATAAAAGTGTAAGATTTGTACATGCATACAATTATATACAGTACATAATACTTGATAATTATAATAAAAGGCAATGTAACTGGATTATGCATTAACTATACCGTCCTTTTTATTGTTATTTTACAGTGTAGTTCTACTCATTTAAAAAATAATATGTTAAATGTAAAACAGCCTCAGGAAGGTACTTCAGGAGGTATTCCAGAAGGCATTGTTATTATAGGAGTTGGCAGCGCCATATGTGTTATTGCCCTGGAAGACTTTCCAGTGACACAAGATGTCGTAGAGGTGGAAGACAGTTATATTAATGATCCTGACCCCGATTGCCCCAAGACTTTCCAGTAAGGCAAGATGTAGAGGTAGAAACAGTTATATTAATGACTCTGACCTGTGTAGGCCTAGATTAATGTGTGTGTGTCTTAGTTTTCCACACACAGAAAAAATGTTTGAAAGTTTAAAAAATTAAATACAAAAATATTATAAAATAGAGATATAAAAAAGTATTTCTGTACAGCTGTAAAATTTGTGTTTTAAACTGTTACTATAAAAAAGTAAAACTTTAAAAAGCTTAAAAATTTGTAAATTTAAAAGTTACACTAAGGTAAGGTTAATTTATTATTGAAAAAAGAATTTTGAAAATAAATTTTTTGTAGCCTAAGTGTAGCATGTTTATAAAGTCTACACTAGTAAACAGTGATATCCTAGGACTTCACAATTTGCATAACATTTACTGACTCACTCAGAGCAACTCCCAGTCCTTCAGGTTTCATTCATGATCAGTGCCCTATAAATAAGTACCATTTGTTACCTTTTAAACTGTGTTTTTACTGTACCTTTTCTATGTTTAGCTATATTTAAGCACACAAACACCATTGTGTTACAATTGTCAACAGTATTCACTATATTATACGGACTACACAGGCAGGAGGCTATACCATTTAGGTTTGTGTAAGTACACTATTATATGTACAAACAATGACAAAGTTGACTAAACAAGCATTCCTCAGAATATATCCCCATTGTTAAATGACATGTGACTGTATACATATGCATTTATATGTAAATAATTTGTTTTAAATGTTGAAATTCAAATGATTTTTTTCAAGCTATTTTGCTTGAAAATAGGTATATTTTTGTTGTTGCAATGGCTGTTGGAATTATCGATAGTAACCTTTGAAATGCAAGCAATTTCATGTATAGAAAATTGTGTCTTTGTATTTCCTTTACCGCTTGCTAAGGATCACAGCAATAACTCTGATCCCTGGCTTTCTTTAAATAAATATCAAATGTGTTACTGCTTATTCTAAATTCTAGAGATCTAATTGTTTTTAATAATATTATAATGCACTTTGCACTTAGAATCACTAGGGCATATTGGCACCTTTAGTAATAATGAAAAGTCATGAGTGTCTAATATTTCCATATTGAAAAAATAAATTCATTAGCAACTTTTATTTGTTCATATTTTCTTAATGCACACTGAAAACACTTGTGTATTTTAAATATTGTTTCATTACAGAAAAGAAGTGATAGATCAGAAATATATCTTATATATGTAACATATTAGTAAGCCTCTCTATTAAATGCATTTGTTATACAGTTTTCAACATAGATCAATTTATACTACTGGAACTCAAATTTACAAGATATTAGTAAGACATAAATGATCTATTCTACCTTATTTATAAACAAACTCCCCATAACCAATAACAATTATTTGCCATTTGTAACCTCACATCATAAATTTCTATTGAAAGCAGTAATTGACATTTCCTGTTATTCCTGTTTTTTTTTTTTTTTTTTTTTTGAGACGGAGTCTCGCTGTCGCCCAGGTTGGCGTGCAGTGGCGCGATCTCGGCTCACTGCAGGCTCCGCCCCCCGGGGTTCACGCCATTCTCCTGCCTCAGCCTCCCGAGTAGCTGGGGCTACAGGCGCGCGCCACCACGCCTGGCTAATTTTTTTTTGTATTTTTAGTAGAGACGGGGTTTCACCGTGTTAGCCAGGATGGTCTCGATCTCCTGACCTCGTGATTCGCCCGCCTCGGCCTCCCAAAGTGCTGGGATTACAGGCGTGAGCCACCGCGCCCGGCCTGTTATTCCTGTTTTTCACTTCCATGCTTTACATTAGAATTTTATTTTTAAACTCTTCCTACTCCTCCTCCTTCTCCTATGTCTCCTCCTCCTCTTACTCTTTTTTTCTCCCACCTCGTTTACTTCTCTCCTATTTCTTCTTCAGATTTATGTTTGGTTTCCTAATGGTGAGAAAGAATCACCTTTTTAGTTATCTCTGCTGTCCTTGGCTCTGCTTTTCCCACTTTACATGCTACCGTTTCTGATACCAATAATTTACTCTCAGTTTTTTATTGTCACTAACTCCGGTTTTGGAGTTTTCGGTTTTTTTTCCTGAATCTTGTTATATGATTTCCTAAGAGACTCTAACAACAACTCAGATTATTCTGTTCGATATTTTTTCTTTTATTCTTTCTCACTCCCTAAGCCTTGAGACTTTGAAGTTTTGTTTCGTGTTTGAGACTATAATGTTTGGCCACCTACTGTTCTGTTTTCCTTCCAAAAGCTTTTATCAAGAGACTTAATTTAGCTAAATTTCATTGTATACTTTAACTAATATGATGATAATATATATTGCAATCGATGGTTAAATAAGAGCGTGTTTCATTTTGGGTCACACAACAAAATCTATCACATTTTAAGTTAAAATTTTTTTTCTTAATAATCCCTCCAAAAGAAAACCTCATTCAGTTGGAGATATTTTTAAATAAAGCTATAGCACAATGAAGATAATAGCCAGTCATATCATAATATTAAGGTAATTATTTCACTTATATACATAATAATGATATTATTTCATGAGAATAGTAACAGATGATTATAGTCTGATTTACATGATTTTAAGCATGCTCATAGTTGTTTAATTATTTCGTCGAAGACTAAATGATTAAGAATTTCACAGGAAGTGGGTAAAACTAAGTACATTCTGCATGTTAAGGAACATTACAAACATATTGAGATCTTTACCTTTGGGGATATATTAGAACTGCTCTTCAGGCACAGTGAAAACATAAGCTGGGTGCAAGATAGACTTTACATTTATTAAAGCCTAATTGCTTAGGCCATGAACTCAGATAATGTATATACTTACTGCGTGAACTAAATTCTTTCTTCTAGGGACATTTGTTTTTCTAACATCCTTATTATTACACAAACTGCTTACTACTAAATTTTCTGGACAGTCTCTTCTGAGCAGGTAAAAAAAAGGCTGAAAGAAAATAAACAAGTGACTTCTAATTCATCATAGCCCTGTCAATGCCCTTTGTCAATAGTGTTGCTATAAAACATAGGGAATGAAAAAATGTTCTTTTTTGATAATTCCAGGTTTAACCATATTTCAAAGAGCAATGCTAGCTAATAGTGTTTATTATTTTCCAGTAAAATGTTATTAAAAGCAAAAATAAATTAAACATAAAAGAAAATCATATATGCAGTTTTCATTGCATGATCTGCCAGTAGGCACTGACATAATTCATGAGAATAATAAGTGAATGAGCTTATTTCTTTTCAGTTTAACATTCAAATGAATATAATTCCACATTGTCTGACAACATGATTGTAATGCCAGAGATAGAAGACTTGAGGATAATAAAAGATCTCAGACTAACAAAATGGTCGAATTCTTCAATGTCCCTACCTTTCACCATTTTTTTTTCAACAATAAGTAGCTGGATGGGATAAAGTAATGCCAACAAATTGTGGAAATAATTTTTTATTTCACGGATCTTGCCAACCTCCCTGGTAAATAACCGCTTATGATCTGCTGGACAGGGCTGATACAAAGGTTGTTTATGAATCGCACAATAATCACGATTATGACACGAAATCTACCACACTGAGGAATGAAATGCTGTGCCACCCAAAAAGACATAGAAAGTCACACCTAAATATCAGCTCATGGCCACCTGGAAATTTGGCTCAGTTTTGGGATTTTTGAAAGGGAAACTATTATAGTAGTTGAAATAGCTGTTGTTCAATTTATCTCCGAGTTCAGTACATTGTAAAAGCCTTGGATTTCTGTCAAACTGAGAAGTTTGAGAGAGTCAGGAAATAGGGAAATGAAAGATGAGGGACTCAAAATCACTGGGTAGAAGCTAAGTTACCTCTAAGAGTCTGTAGCCCATAACATCCATATAGAAGGCTTTCTACTTTTATGGCAAAAGGAAAACTTCCTGACTGGCCTAGTGAGTTTAAAATAAATATTAGTAACATTTTTTTTTTCAGTAAAAAAGCAGCACTTAATTTCTAATGGCTGAACTCTGCCAAGGAGAAAATTTATACAGAGTTATAAGGTTTGTTGTAAAGGGTAGACAGAAAACTATATAATCAATTTACAGGCAGTAAATCCGGATTTCCTGCTAACAAAGTGCCAAGAGAGCAAAATTAAATTACTTTTATAAGATGCACATGCAATTGCCTGGGGGGTGGAACGTCTTGATAGTGGAGAGAACAAGATACAAAAAGCAGAATACCAATAATAGAGAGAGTATGACCTAACCCTTTATTGTCTTGCTAAACTCTTGCCAAAAGTATTGGATAATATCTCAGCGTCTTTGGCATACATCTGAACAATAGACAGTAAGTCAAAGAAATCACATAAGAGCACATTATCTCATACTGCAACCTTAATTTTAACTCCAACCCAGTCATATTTTCAGAAGATTTTTAACAGTCTGAGTGAAGTAATGCTTAGAATTCCAATGAACTAATGCTTACATCACTGACCAAGTATTAAGACGCAAAGGAACAGTTGAAATGATTAAAAGAGTATGAACTTCTATATCCAGGAAACTTATCTACTAATATTAACCAAGAGATGAAAGATTTCATCATCATTTCATCCCTTTATTAATCTAATTACCAACGTTCAGGAGGCAATTGTTCCTCTGATATAACACTTTGAATGCAATCTTAAAGCCCTGGTAAGTCTATTTAATGAGGATCCCAATCGACTTCCTATCTAAGAGGATAGACTATAATGAATATTGTAGACCAGAGTCAACATGCTAACAATAGAAATTTTCTAAGGACTTAAAAAGCATTTTGCTGTAACTCTTTGATCTAAACTATGTAACTATGGAGACTAAAACAAAAGCACTTAACACAATTATGACTGATATATAGGTCAATAGCCATAAATTTGGTATTGAGTGATAGAATGAAGTCTGGGAAGAGAAGGTGTATTTATGGTCACTGTACTACAGAATCTATATTTATGTCTAAACTTCATGGCAGGAGTCAGGTTCTGAGGAGATTTAGACAATCCTGCTTTACTACTGGTAGTGTGAGTCTTCAGAATATATAAACCATAGGTCCTAACAAGATTTAAGATCTGATGCCTCTACCACCATACATTATAGTTGGGTAAATATTCCAGCTTTTTTAAGGGCATCAAAAGTACTTTCCAATATTGCACCAATAATTTGAAAAACTACCAAGTAAGGTATATATGTGGAAGAAAAATTACCTAATTGTAACTCTCTCTCTCTCTCTCTCTCTCTCTCTCTCTTTCTTAAATTCAAGTTGTTATCAGGCGTGGTGGCTCAGGCTGTAATCCTAGCTACTTGGGAGGCTGAAGCAGAAGGATTGCTGGTGCCCTGGAGTTGAGGCTGCAGTGAGTTATGATCGCACCACTACACTTCAGCATGGGCAATAGAGTGAGACCTCATCTCTAATAAATAAATAAATACATACATACATAAAAACTTTGTCACATGCAATTTTTAATTCAACTTACAGGAATAGTTCCACAATAAGTCTTTGGGTGATATATGTTCTTGATCTCTTATCATACAATCAATTAATTTTAGTTATTTAATAATGGCAAAAAATGGTTGATTTGTGCCACCGTAAATTAACACCTTTAACATCTTAGGTCCATAAAGTAACCATATGAAATATATCAATTCACAGTGAACTATTTCCATATAGGTCACATATTCTCATATTACATAAGGAACAGTAGGCATTATTTTAACTTGGAAAAGAATTTAACCCAGCCCCAGGCAAGCTCTATACTATCTTGAATTAACCTAATGCACAATTTTCATCACCAGTGTACCTGGCCTACAGATCTAATTTTATTGATATGAGGATGACAATGATCTACTCTTTTTATTTTATATCAAAACTGTATTAGTATTCTGTTCTTGTCTTATAATTTATTTGGAAGGAATATGAAGTGGACCATTGATTAAATTCCACTAGTTGCCAACCTGGCATGTGAAATCAATGCATACTATTTATCAACTGAACTGGAGATATCAAAAGAAATACTTTAGATTTCATTGACTGTATATACTTAATCAAGTTGAGTTATAAATCCAAATAAACCCAATGCATCTAACCAGTGACAAACTCATTAGATTTCCACATATGGGGGCTATGTTTAAAGACCTGACATTTCACCTCCCTTCGAATATGTCCTTTTGGATACTATAGATAGATCATGCATCCATAGAATATTATTTATATGATTATGATGGTTCATAAGCAATGTCAGTTAATACAGTAGATCACAGAACTGAAAGAAGGGCAGCATAAGTGCAATTTGAAATTGAGCATATATTTCTAAGAATGTCTACATTCTGTCTACGATCTGTCTACAGTAAATGGGCATGCCAATATCTTAAGCCTTTGCCCCATTAGGAAGTTAAAGATGATATTCTCTAAAATTAGGGATGCAAAAAATGAGCATGTTAATTAAAATGAATCCACAACATTTTCCAAAAGTGCAAAAATTAAAAGAATCTTTATTCTATGCTGAGTAATATTATCTTAAAGGCAAAGACAGACCAGTAGGGATTATGTTAAAAAGAAATACTACAGTATTATCTGTATGATTAAGCACAACCTGAACTAGAAAATTAAGGTAGACTAAAATCAATTTTTAAAAAAAATCCATGTCCGCTTCCACTGAGCTTCCTCCAATATTCTTAATCACACAACATTCTTGATATGTTTTTGATTAGTGTCCCTGCCCAAATCTCATGTTAAATTGTAATCCCCAGTGTTGGAAGTGGGGCCTTGTGGGAAGTGACTGGATCAAGGGGGCAGATTTCCCTCTTTGGTGCTTTTCTGTGATAGAGTTCTCACAAGATCTGATTGTTTAAAAGTGTGTGGCACTTCCCACCGGACCCTCCTGCTCCAGCTATGTAAGATGCACCTGCTTCTCCTTTGCCTTCCACCATGATTGTAAGTTTCCTGAGTCCTCCCCAGCCATGCTTCCTGTACAGCCTGCAGATCTGTGAACCAATTAAACCTCTTTTCTTTATAAATTACCCAGTCTCAGCTATTTCTTTATAGCAGTGTGAGAACAGAGTAATACTTTCAAGAAACTCTATAATAAAATAACATAATAATTCTCAGTGAGGGGCCAAGCCTCCTATAAGATACATCCAAATCTACAGAGAAGTATTTTTAATATGTCTCTCTTGGAGAATTATATGCTATGCTCAATATTACTGACCTTATGACATGGAAATTTTTCAAATGTGACTGTTTATCAAAATACGAAAAAGAAAGTCCATTTAGTATGAATCCTGGCATACTAACTAATAATTAGTAACCAATAATGAAGCAAGCCCTTCTAGCTTGACTTATATGTTTGTTTTGTTTTGTTTTGTTTTGACTTATATGTTTGGATAAGCAAGTGTTTTTCTTCTTGGAAGAAGAATTAGTAGAATTTTTGCTACTGCTCTGGCTTTAGCCAGCAGATCAGAGCTTGGAATGGATACCATTTCAGTTGGACCTTAGAAGCAGCAGAAGTGGAGGTTCCAATGCAGGTTTTAAATAAAGTAAAATTAATTTGACAGATGCCTTTAAGCTGTTCTGCTCTCTGAACTATAGCAGCCAATTGGCTTTGTAGGCTATTGGCCTGCATGAGCTAGTTCTCTAATGTCAGGGTCTGATTTTGTTTTATGTTATGGGTTTCCAAGAAGCAAGAATATGTTGAGAGAGCAGAATAGTAACTTTGGAGGTGGTAACAATGTACAAGGCAAGCACTAAATTGTGCTGCCCATTGCTGAGCAGAAAGGCCATTCGGTTGGTGTGTGAAAATAAGCAGCAACGAGTTAGAGAACTGGAAGGAAAGTAGTATTCTCAAGAAGCAGCCAACAGTAAGGCTAGGAAATGATGAAGAAAATGATCTAAGTGGTAACAAACAGGAAAAAAAATTGGTATAGAAAAGCTGTACTATCAGTCAGTAGAAGGTTTTGCAAGGGAAAGTTGGATATCAGGGTTAAATATCTGGGTTATAAATTAAAAGTAATGTAGGTAACTTGTTGCTGTGTAACAAGTCATTCTCGAACTTTCAGGCCCACACAAATCACCTGAGAATCTTACTAAAGTCCAGATTCCTGTTCTGGAGGTCTGTAGAAGCCCCAAGATGTTGAGCCTTTTACAAATCTCCCACAGGATGCCAGTGCTGCTGGTCTTTGGATGATGATTTTGGCAGCAGTGCTTTGGCCAGATGACCGGTAGGCTTACCCTGGACAAAAGCAAAATGAGAAGGTTGGTTGCATCTTTTCTGAGCACTAAGCTTGATGGTCAAGCACTGATAATACTCTGCCAGGATGGCTGCTTGCATATATATTACATTAGAACTCTCAGTGATTTGTGAGCTACTGGAGAGAAAAAGTCATGTGGAATTTAAAAACTTTTTATTATTTTTTAAGAATCTGTTTGATTCAATGAAGATTCCAAACAAATATCTCTTTTTTAGATTAATCCATTTGTTTGTGCCTTTTATCTAAAGGGAAAATATATTTGATCTATTTGATAATGAGTTGATTGTATTAAGTAATAAGCTTCATAATAATGCAGTTTGCATTTTTAAACAATTTCAACTTACTCATTATTTTGAATTAATATAATGCCACTTCTAGTGATTTGTTTTTATTTTTATATTTGTTATAGCTACTTATGATTTTAATTATATCAAATTTAATTTAATAACATTTTCCAAATACACTTTACTATTATTCAAGGCAGAAGTATTCCAAGAGATAAATTATATGAGGAAGTAGTATGATGTATAATCTCATATTTCAAAATATCTGTATATGTGCAGTATTATGAAACTCTATATAGCTATTGTTTTTCTTATATAAATTTATATATTTGCCCAATATAGAATTTCTAATAACTAAAATTACTGATAATATTGATTAATTTGCTCTTCTAAACCAAATAAAATATGCATCAATTTATCTACAAATAAGTGTTGAATGAGTGTATACCTGATCCCACATATTTTCTTTCATTCTATGTTTTTGTTGGGGTTATATTCAATTCCATTTAATAGGCAAATATTTGTTGCACAACTATTATTGCCAAGGCATTACATATTGTGTTCTGTGACAACAATAGTGAGTTAATGGTGTTATTCACATTAGAATTACATAGAGGCAGTGGATCTACAAGTGCATACCTTTCTATCTAAGAAGTATAAAAGCAGAACAAAGCAACACTGCAGAGAATTAAGATGATATTCATTTATTATTTTTGTAGAGTCCTCAAGAAGAAATTTCTGGATTTGAGCTGAACCTTGAAAATTAAATAAGGTGTATGTGAAAAAAATTGTCATACTGAGAAAAAAAAAACATAGGCAAGACCACAGACATGTAAATGTAGTGTACACAATAATTTATACAAGCAGCCTGGTGAGCCTGGAAAGGGGAGAGGTAGCCAGAATAGAAGTTTAGAAGCACAAATATATTGGTGCATAGAGACAATATCAGTATGGCTCCTGTTCAGATGATATATAAACCCTGGATTATTAATGTGAAAGTAAATGAAAACGGAAACCAAGTCTAAAGAATCACTCAGCAGACAAACCTAGCTAGGCCTCATAAGTGACCTTAACTTTGCTTGGTTTGAAAACAAAAGAGAAACTTAACTTGAGTTTCTTTAAATAAATGTGTATATCAAAGAAAAGCAAAACTTAAATTCATTCAGCCTTGCATTCCAGGGATGAAGCCCACTTGATCAGGTGGATAAGCTTTTTGATGTGCTGCTGGATTCAGGGATTTTTGCATCGATGTTCATCAGGGATATTGGTCTAAAATTCTCTTTTTTTGTTGTGTCTCTTCCAGGCTTTGGTATCAGGATGATGCTGGCCTCATAAAATGAGTTAGGGAGGATTCCCTCTTTTTCTATAGATTGGAATAGTTTCAGAAGGAATGGTACCAGCTCCTCCTTGTACCTCTGGTAGAATTCGGCTGTGAATCCATCTGGTCCTGGACTTTTTTTGGTTGGTAGGCTATTAATTATTGGCTCCATTTCAGAGCCTGTTATTGGTCTATTCAGAGATTCAACTTCTTCCTGGTTTAGTCTTGGGAGAGTGTATGGGTCCAGGAATTTATCCATTTCTCCCAGATTTTCTAGTTTATTTGCGTAGAGGTGTTCATAGTATTCTCTGATGGTAGTTTGTATTTCTGTGGGATCGATGGTGATATCCCCTTTAATATTTTTTATTGCATCTATTTGCTTCTTCTCTCTTTTCTTCTTTATTAGTCTTGCTAGTGGTCTATCAATTTTGTTGATCTTTTAGAAAAACCAGCTCCTGGATTCACTGATTTTTTGAAGGGTTGTTTGTGTCTGTATCTCCTTCAGTTCTTCTCTGATAGTAGTTATCTCTTGCCTTCTGCTAGCTTTTGAATGTGTTTGCTCTTGCTTCTCTAGTTCTTTTAATTGTGATGTTAGGGTGTCAAGTTTAGATCTTTCCTGCTTTCTCTTGTGGGCATTTAGTGCTATAAATTTCCCTCTACACACTGCTTTAAATGTGTCCCAGAGATTCTGATTATCTCAATAGATGCAGAAAAGGGCTTCAACAAAATTCAACAGCCATCCATGCTAAAAACCTCTCAATAAATTAGGTATTGATGGGACATATCTCAAAATAATAAGAGCTATTTATGACAAACCCACAGCCAATATCATACTGAATGGGCAAAAACTGGAAGCATTCCCTTTGCAAACTGGCACAAGACAGGGATGCCCTCTCTCACCATTCCTATTTAACATAGGGTTGGAAGTTCTGGCCAGGGCAATCAGGCAGGAGAAGGAAATAAAGGGTATTTAATTAGGAAAAGAGGAAGTCAAATTGTCCCTGTTTGCAGATGACATGATTGTATATTTAGAAAACCCCATCACCTCAGCCCAAAATCTCTTTAAGCTGATAAGTAGCTTCAGGAAAGTCTCAGGATACAAAATCAATGTGCAAAAATCACAAGCATTCTTATACACAAATAATAGACAGAGAGCCAAATCATGAGTGAATTCCCATTCACAATCGCTTCAAAGAGAATAAAATACCTAGGAATCCAACTTACAAGGGATGTGAAGGCCCTCTTCAAGGAGAACTACAAACCACTGCTCAACGAAATAAAAGAGGATACAAACGAATGGAAGAACATTCCATGCTCATGAATAGGAAGAATCAATATCATGAAAAAGGCCATACTGCCCAAGGTAATTTATAGATTCAATGCCATCCCCACCAAGCTACCAATGACTTTCTTCACAGAATTGGAAAAAACTACTTTAAAGTTCATATGAAACCAAAATTGCCAAGACAATCCTAAGCCAAAAGAACAAAGCTGGAGGCATCATGCTAACTGACTTCAAACTATACTACAAGGCTACAGTAACCAAAACAGCATGATACTGGTACTCAAACAGTGATATAGACCAATGGAACAGAACAGAGCCATCAGAAATAATACCACACATGTACAACCATCTGATCTTTGAAAAACCTAACAAAAACAAGAAATGGGGAAAAGATTCCATATTTAATAAATGGTGCTGGGAAAACAGGCTAGCCATATGGAGAAAGCTGAAACTGGATCCCTTCCTTACACCTTATATAAAAATTAATTCAAGATGGATTAAAGACTTAAATGTTAGATCTAAAACCATAAAAACCCTAGAAGAAAACCTAGGCAATACCATTCAGGACATAGGCATGGGCAAGGACTTCATGTCTGAAACACCAAAAGCAATGGCAACAAAAGCCAAAATTGACAAATGGGATCTAATTAAACTAAAGAGCTTCTGCACAGCAAAAGAAACTACCATTAGAGTGAAAAGGCAACCTACAGAATGGGAGAACATTTTTGCAATCTATCCATCTGACAAAGGGCTAATATCCAGAATCCACAAAGAACTCAAACAAATTTACAAGAAATAAACAAACAATCCCATCAAAAAGTGGGCGAAGGATATGAACAGACACTTCTCAAAAGAAGACATTTATGCAGCCAACAGACACATGAAAAAATGCTCATCATCACTGGCCATCAGAGAAATGCAAATCAAAGCCACAATGAGATACCATCTCACACCAGTTAGAATGGTGATCATTAAAAAGTCAGGAAACAACAGGTTCTGGTGAGGATGTGGAGAAATAGGAACACTTTTACACTGTTGGTGGGACTGTAAACTAGTTCAACCACTGTGGAAGACATATGTAACAAACCTTCACGTTGTGCACATGTACCCTAGAACTTAAAGTATTATAATAATAATAATAAAAACTTAAACTTATCCAATCAAAAGCAGCCAACAAACTTATAATTTTATAACTAGGAACTTTCCAGTGGGGTAGACCACATAAGGCAACAGTATAACTGCAACTAGTCAAATACATTCTGTGTTTTACTTCCACATTTGCACCATAAAACGCTGTCCATTAGGCTTCTTCTTCCAAGCTCCTGATCCACCTCTGTTTTGAAGCTGCATGATTTATGAATCACTGGTTGCTCAAATAAAGCTCTAAAAATTTAATAGTGACTCAGTTTACCTTTTTAACTGTTATAAAGACAGAAGGTCAGGTGTGTTGACACTGACCATTATTAATGACAGTTATTATTAAAATGCTAATGTGAAATTTTCCATGTAATTATTATAATATTCACAACCATATGAGATACATAATATCAGAAATAACTGAATTTCAAGACTAGCATGTCATATAAAGCAGTCTATTTATTTGTTATACTCTTTGATCCATAAGAATTTCTTCTTATTATTATTAATTTACAGCATCACTTAGTCATTTTAGGAGATACAGAAATAGATATGGATATCAATAAAGATATATAGATATAGATATAGAAAATCAACCCCAGTTGATTTTGTTTCATCGGTTACAATGATTAACATGAAAATATGGGATTTTGGTGAGTCTTATTCTAATCATCCTTATCTGGGAGAAAACAGAGTGAGTGATCTCTTTAGGGCTGGATCTAGTACAGAAAGTGTCATGACATTAGAACCCACTTGATTTAAAGAACTGTGCAGGGATTTTAATGGCTCTGTATGTATATAACATATATATATATGCATTTATGCAGCCAACAGACACATGAAAAAATGCTCATCATCACTGGCCATCAGAGAAATGCAAATCAAAACCACAATGAGATACCATCTCACACCAGTTAGAATGGTGATCATTAAAAAGTCAGGAAACAACAGGTGCTGGAGAGGATGTGGAGAAACAGGAACACTTTTACACTGTTGGTGGGATTGTAAACTAGTTCAACCATTGTGGAAGGCAGTGTGGCAATTCCTCAGGGATCTAGAACTAGAAATACCATTTGACCCAGCAATCCCATTACTGGATATATACCCAAAGGATTATAAATCATGCTGCTGTAAAGACACATGCACACGTATGTTTATTGTGGCACTATTCACAATAGCAAAGACTTGGAACCAACCCAAATGTCCATCAATGATAGACTGGATTGAGAAAATGTGGCACATATACACCATGGAATACTATGCACCATAAAAAATGATGAGTTTATGTCCTTTGTAGGGACGTGGTTGAAGCTGGAAACCATCATTCTGAGCAAACTATTGCAAGGACAAAAAACCAAACACCACATGTTCTCACTCATAGGTGGGAATTGAATAATGAGAACACAGGGACACAGGAAGGGGAACATCACACACCGGGGCCTGTTGTGGGGTGGGGGGACGGGGGAGGGATAGCATTTGGAGATATACCTAATGTTAAATGACAAATTACTGGGTGCAGCACACCAACATGGCACATGTATACATATGTAACTATGCTGCACGTTGCGCACATGTACACTAAAACTTAAAGTATAATAAAAAAAAACTATTGATTCAATTGATGAAAACAGTGAACCAAAGACAACAATTCTCAACAGTGGTAACCAAGAAATTAGTGTGTATTAATGCATCTGATAAGATTTCCCTAATGATTCCTCTATGATTAAGTGAACGTTGTAATTTTTTTCTGCAGTGTATAAAGAACTCTAATAAATAAATTTCAAAAGAAAAGTAAGATAATAGTATATTAGGTAACAAATATGACAGACAATTGAGAACTGAAGAAAACTAAATATTCAATAAGGTTACCAAAAGATGTTCAACCTCACTGGTAATCAGGGTAATAATATTTAACACTAAGATGTTCTATTTCATAAATATGGCAAATTTTTAATGTTTATTTATTAGTAAGGATATGGGAAAATGAAATATACTTGTATGCTAGTTGTTAAAAAAGAAAAAAAATTGGTGGCAAATTGTGATAAATTATATCATACTTATGTGAATACCATAAAAGAACAAATCTACCAGCAAAATGCCCTGTGAAAATATTTAACACATTCACTCAAGGTGTTATATTTAAGAATATGTATCTCAAGATTACTGTAATTGAGAACATGTGTAAATTACCTAAACTGTTTATAAAATAAGGTATTAGATATATATTGTGATATATGCATGTAAATGAATTGAATGAATGATAGTTATATGTATCAGCATGGATACATTTTACATGTGCGTGTACATGTAGGTCTGTGTTTGTGTATGTGCATACATACAGAGTAGACAAATGACTTTGTTAAGAAGGTTTTATATATTAAACTTATAAAATAATTCAGGAGAGCGATATTGCCTAGTGATTACAGAGTGTTAAATCTGTCAAGGGGCGTAGCAATGGGATTAAGAAAGCCACAGGAGATTGAAGTTTATCTGTAATATTTTATTTTTAAGTGAAGCAAATATTGAAAAACATTCATTTTGTCTTTTATTAGATTTTCTGTGTTTTACATATGTCTTTTATTAGACATATGTCTTTTATTATACAAAATGTCTTTTATTAGATTTTCTATGTTTTACATATACGTAATAAAATAGACTTTGAAAACTGTGGGCAGATTTTAGATAGTTCTGGAATAAATTAATGATCAATATCATTCTTGTTACTTGGCAGGAGCCTGTGGATTGAGCACAACTATTCTCAGAGGGCCTAGTCCAGCAACATTGATGTTATGGTTAAAAGGAGGTTAACTGGATATTGGGATTTCCTATTTACATTTCTCTGATCTATTCTACAGTGAAATTAAATGAAAATGTTTACTGAAACTTAAACTCCTCAGGGTGAAGATTTTTGTCTGTTTTGTTTACTTCTGTGTCACCAGTAAGTATCTAAACATTTTCTGACCCATAGATACCCCTCATATATTTGCTGAATATAAAAATACCTTATAGCAGGAGCAAACTATTTTAATCTGCAAGGTTAGGGATTATTAAATATTAATCTATACATGTTATTTTTAATAGTATAAGAAAAAATATAAATAAAATAAGCTCCAAACAAAAATATTTTCTATAGCAAGTTTCTTGATGATCAAGTATTATTTCTGTTTACTTTTATTCACAATAGTAGTCTAGACCATCACTCATAAAGACAATAAGTGAATGGTATTAGAATGATAAGGGCATCCTTAGATAACCAGAGTTTCTCAAGAGTATGTGACAATGAGTTGCTTGTTCTGATTTGCATCTCAGTGAGCAGAAGGTGGAGTTTCAAGGGGATTGTCCGGCTTCCACTACACCTCACCAAGGTAAATAAAGACAATAAATGTTTGAAACAAATCCTATAACAAATTCCATGCCATGTTTGAAGTAATATAATTGTGGCCAGTAAATATTTCAGTAGTTTCTATTAGCAAGGCATTCCAACCTGTAGAAGCAACTTCTTGAAGACATGTATAACTTCATCCCTGTTCAAAGACAATAGAAAATGTCCAAATAAAGAATCCACCCTTAGGAATCCAGATCTACCCATGAGATTCTCATATAAATATCAGCAATAACGAGCTGTTAAAAATATGCTAAGCAGAAAATTTACAGGCTGGATAAATATGTAATCTACCATCAAAAAGGAGATAGTAAAAACATATTAAAATTATGTAATTTTTGAAATATTTATTTATTGGCCAATAGAAACTGGCCCAATTGTTTCATAGAAATTAATGAGTTTTTGAATACACGTAGAAATTGACCCTCCTGGTTTTAAAACTTGAAATGTACATTTGCTTTACCTGAGTTCCTCCCTCAGGAAATTGCCCATGAAACAAGGGACTGAAACTCAACAGATCACTGCCTGCAGAAAATGAGACATCAGACCTTCTCATGTATCATGATTGCTTCCTTACTCCTCCTAATTCGTGTTTTACATTCCTCGCCCACTATATAAACCTTCAATTTTAGTAGGTAGGGGAGACAGATTTGAGACTAATCTGTTCTCACTGACTACAGCACCTGAATAAAGCCGTCTTTGCTGACGATAATCATCATCTCAGAGATTGGCTTTCTTTGTGGCAAGCAAAAGCACCAACACCAAATCTCTGATGTTTTGGTTACAAAACTGGTTGTATAGAAGTTGATATAGACATTTTCAAATATGATATTACAAAATCAAGTTCACTCTAAAAAAGTAACATATTCATATAAAGTTAAGTATATTATATCTAAACAGAAAAATACACACTAAAATTATTTCTCATACGTATTCCCATATTTTAATCAGCTTCTTAACTATAGTTGTCTTTAAAACTATGTCCCTGACACTTTTCTGAATAACGCCTTTTTTTTTTTCCCTAACCATAGTCTTTTTTTTTTTTTTTTTTTTTTTTTTTTTTTAAGAGGGAGTCTTGCTCTGTAGCCAAGGCCGGAGTGCAGTGGTGCAATCTTGGCTCACTGCAACCTCCGCCTCCTGGGTCCTGGTTTAAGCAATTCTCCTGCCTCAGCCTCCTGCGTAGCTGGGATTACAGGCATGTGCCACCAGGCCCAGCTAATTTTTGTATTTTTCTTAGAGACGGGGTTTCACCATGTTGGCCAGGCTGGTCTTGAACTCCTGACCTTGTGATCCACCCGCCTCGGCCTCCCAAAGTGCTGGGATTACAGGCGTGAGAAACTGTGGCCAGCCAGTCTTTTATTTTTTCAGCAAATATTTGTGGGGTAATCATGAGTCAGAAAAAATGTTTGTAATCTGCTTCAGGGTAGAATTCTAAGATTAATACATTTGAAAATATTAATACCTCTGAAAACTAATATACTTTTTACTGAATCTTACATTTGGACTATAATTTTTTAATTAAGAAAATGTTCTGAACCTTTTCTACACTGACATAGTAGGATGGCTTCTTTCTCTCTCTCTCTCTTTCTCCTCAGATATGGAAATATTGATTTAGACGCTTTCTTGTGTTTTCTCTGGCTGTCCCAATACCATGTGAATTAAAGACAAGCATCCTCTTGTAGACCCAACACGACAAGATATATTATGGAAAATCTCACCTCACACTGGGAGTAGGGACACCTGTTACTCTCATGTCGGGTTTCATGAATAGTCAAGTCTTCAGCTTCACACAGTCAGTAAGCATCTATTTATCTTGACTAATAATTTCTGATACATATATTTTTATGTTCATGTATTTTTGGGCTTATTTCAGATTTGTCTGTTATTAACGAAGCACCAGTGCAATTTCCTTTCAACATAAGAAACTATTTCCAAATGTCCTTTTATATATGACTCAGGGTTAGAATTTGCAAGGACAGAAACTGTCATCAACTTGGAAGGTGGAAAGGAGGCAAAAGGCATTACTCTTTGGAGTTGGTGATATGCAGAGACAATGGCATTAGGACCTCCCCACTAGTTTTGATTTTCCACCTTGCAACCACTTTCCACTTTGGAGAGACTTTGCAGACTCCTCGTCAAACTTACTTCGAAAGGCTTTGGCTCATTTTGTTCAAGATTCATTTCTCTCTGTTCTAGTTCTCCACTGCTCTAACTAGCCCACCGCAGTGTTTTAAACTTCACTCCACTAGTCTCCCCTGCATCCATGGATGCCCTAATTCTGAACCTATATCCACCTTCTTTTCATGCCTACAATGACTCTGTTTTTCTGATTGAACTTAGAAAGACCATATGTTGATTGTGCCACTGGTTGGCAGTGAACTTGAATTCTCTTTATTCTAATAATTCTGGTTGTTGGGCAAAGTTTGAATTTATACTGGTAACCTAATCAATAGAGGTTTCTGTGTTTGTCCTTCCCAAAGACATAGATAACTAATTAATAACAACTCCAATCAAAGAAGGAATTTCAATATATCTGTACTTTAATGATAAATTTTAAATATGTTTCCTGTTATACATAATCACCTCCTGGATATGAAAATTTGAAAATAAGTATTTACCAAAATGATCGGTCCTTTTTAAATTTGCAAATTGTGAATAACTTTTAAATCAAAACTTTGTGAAAGTCTAATTGGAAAAAAATTTTTAATTTCTTCTAAACCATAACCAACTATTCAACAAATATTTATTGGGATTCTTCTAAGAGCAAAGCATTACAGAAAAATATTGTGAATATGAAACATGTCAGGTCTACTCTTTAGAACAATCTGTTCATTGGGTGAGAACATTTCTGAACAAATAATTATAATATCAAACATCATTCTTATAGAAGCAGAGAATTTATTTCTAATTATTATTATTATTTGTGTATGTGTGTAAGTCATTGCCAACAAGTATATATATATGTGTGTGTGTGTGTGTGTGTGTGAAGCTAATTATGCCAGTCCCAGTTCACCATCCTCGGTTATTTCACACTGGGCTTCAACAGAACTAAATAATGGTGAGTTGATGAGGTATATATTTTTCAGACTTTTAAAATAGCAACATTAAAATAATTTTATATATAAGACAATGCTCCAATCACTTGAAACAGAAAGAGTTGTCAAAACTGCCAAAAATTGACCAAGCTAAAAACAATTTTCTGTAAGATATTATAATGTAATTATTCAGGATAGATGATCTAATTTATACCTTGAATACTTAGCCGAATACAGTATAACCTTCCAGAATTTATTCAACTGGAGGCAACCAAGCAACAAATTCATCTAATCTTAGTTTGTATTTTTGGAGTTTACTGCAATTTTGATGAAATTTTGCTTACAATGGAAAGAAATTCATAACAATAACATTAATTGGATATCTACTAATTACTGTGAATAATGAAAAGTATTTGGTTGCTTTTTAACTTTGGAAAATTTGTGATATCAAATCATTTTAAAGAGCATATGTAAATGTAAGATTTCTAAAGAATGCACTTTCCCAACTGCTCAAAGTTTTTCAACAATCTTGGTGTGCTAATTATCTAATTAACTGGGATAGACAGTCCAATTAGAATTCCGAAGTTCACTGTGTATGTATAATTATTTTTATAATCATTAACTTGGCTTAATCACCTTTAACACTAGTTTTGTAGGTCCTCAAATAATTAGCTTTACTAGCTAATTACTGAATGTAGGAAATTTTGATTTTCATTAAGATCTAATAACATTTATTGTCATCTGGGTAGGAATGTGAGAACATTATATACATGACAGTAGATAAAGTTCACTAAAGGACAACGTTTGTTGAACTCAGAAATACTATAATATAATTGATCTATAAGGACACATATACATGCAGAGAAAGTAAGCTATTAACCTGTGATAGAATATTTGATTTTATCTACACATAAGCTCTCCTTCTAGATAAATTAGGTAATGCTGAAAATGTCAATTTTGCGGTTTTAACTAAAATGCTTTTTAAAAAAGCAATTAAACCATTAAAGAAAAAGCTGATCAATGAGATTTGTTTGTATAAGTTTTTATTAGTTTTTCTTTCCGTTTTGTCTCTTGCCCATTATCTTCAAATTTGTTATTTTCTATTTTCCCATTGTAAAGCCAATACAGAATATTGTTAGCTTCTAGTATCAGTTAGAACAGTTTCTCTTTGCAATATGCTATTCACTTTAAAAAGTCAGATCCTGAAAGTCATTTACTTTGGCAAAGTATATTCATTATAAATTTTGGAACCAAGTTCAAGAGATATTTATTCCCTTTGGATTATTATTTGGATGTAATACATCGATTTGGTCCCCAAAGATAAACAAAATATTTACATATTTATGAAAAATAAGTAGTCAAATATATTTGAAATTATGCATTTGAATACCCAATGGCATACACACTATAATTTATATTTATAACTTTAGAAATGTTGCCATCTGTCTTACAAACAGCAAGAGACCAGCCTAAAATACAGCCAGTGTGATTTGTTTGTATTAAATTTTATTGTTTGTACATTAAAATAGAAAATATTTCATATAAATTGTCCAAACCATTAGGGGATTTAAAAATATATTGCCTTTCCCATGATCATTTTTGTTTTAACCACGAAAAAAGTTATCATTATGGAGAAGAGTCTAATAAATACTGAATATATTTGCTAACGTCAAACAATAAAATATCACAACAATTAACAACCAACAACTTATAGGGTAGAATACAAATAAGGAAGAGAAATATTCAAACTAACACTGGTTGATAGGCAATATTTCTCTCCTTTTTCCCCCTTGAAATGGGACTGATGCTCAGAAAAAAAATTAAACAATTTGCTCAAGATCAAATGGCTCTACCTCCTGACAATTTGTGGCAGTTCTCTTTAATTCGGAATCTTGTTGCATTTCTACTGTGTTATTGGCTTCTCTCTCTAAGCAACTATCCAGAGAACAAAATATAAAACATTGTTTCTTTCTTAAAAGAAGAGTTGTCATCTTATTAGTAAAATTACATGAAGAAAAAATGACCAAAATAAGAATTGAAAAGATGTACAAACCATATTCGTTAATTCAAGTATAGACACACAAAACTTTTGGCATATGAATTACATGAAATTTACATATTTCAAGCCATCTATTCTACATAGTCCAGTTTAATCTTAATTCAGATGAAAATAAAGAGTGGAAAATTATTATGTTAATTTAGTTCCTGCTGTGCAGATGTGCCAACTCCTAGTAACTCCTAGGTTTCACAAAGACTCAATAGCCAATTATATTTGCTCAAATTCATCTTTTGCTTGTGAGGCATTCACACATCATAAATCATGTAATTAATATTCAGCTCACAGGCATTAATTAATGGAGGGTAATGAACAACAGAGATGGCTTCAGAGACCAATGCACCCACAGACAAGTCAACTGGGTCCAAAAGTCCTTTGAACCCTGGGGTAAGGCCACTGCTTTTCTTGAGCTGAGTAAAGCAGTATCCACCAAAGTCAGAAGAAGACCTCCAAAAGTGTCTTGCACAAGGCTGGGTCTTGGCTGTTTTATAATCCTCTGTAGATGTGTCTATTCTCATGATCTCATTATCTCATCCTCTCATCCACCTTTCACTTTCTATTTCTTAGTTTTGGGTCTCTTACTAAATACAATATACCTTTCAATCTGTTTAAAATTCTGTACCATATATGTTTATTGCTTTGAGTGGGGAGCAGCCTCACTGTAGGCTTAGCACCACTTGATGTGAGTGACTCCATTTTGAGACATTAAGGTCAATGATTATGATGATATATCAGAAATGTGTTGGAAAGATCTACCTACTTGGAATGAATTATTACAGAGTTGCTGTCTATTAATTGATGCAGGATACTCATATTGTTTGGCTCTGTGCCCCCACCCAAATCTCATCTCGAATTGTAATCCCCACATATTGAGGGAGGATCCTGATGGGAGGTGATTAAATCATGGGTGCAGTTTCCCTCATAATGCTTTCATTATCATGAGTGATTTCTCACAAGAGCTGATGATTTTAAAGTATGGCACTTCCTCACACATTCTCTCTCTCTCTTTCCTGCTGCCTTGTGAAGAAGGTGCTTGCTTCTCATTCACACCTTTCCCCATGATTGTAAGTTTCCTGAGCACCCCCTCCAGCCATGTGGAACTGTGATTCAATTAAATCTCTCTTGTTTATAGATTACCCAGTCTCAGGTCGTATCTTTATAGCATACAGATACACACACACACACACAAAATTATAAGTTGTTGTGTGAAAAACCACATAATAAGTAAAATAGGTAATGTATGCCTATGGTGCAGAATTTTAAATGGATTGAAAAGTACATTGTATTTAATAAGATTATAAACACTTTAGTTGCTCAGCCATCCTGTTCCCCTCTCCAATGGCAATCACCCATTTTTAGCACTTATTTAACTATTCTTCAAGAAATACCTAAGCATATATTATTTATTTTAAAATCTGATAGCATATAATAACCCATTTTTCATATAGCTTTTTTACTTAAAAATATTTTACGTAAATGATTTTCAGTTGCTACAGAACATTCCTTTGCATGGAATTTTGGTAGTTTTTAAATTTATCCCTTACAGATACATAAATTATATTTTTCACACTAGGTATTTTTCATTTATTGATATAAGTAATATTTTACTAAATATTATTATACCCAGGTCATATCATCTTTGTCCAAGTATAACTGTAGGGGAAAAATCTGAGTATAAAATGGTTGCATCAAAGAATATATTACATTGATTGCTTTGATTTCTCTAATACTTCACCATCTCTTGTACCCATGTCTTTTCATGTGTGATTTTCTAATTAATCTCAGTGATGGGGCAGGGTTTGTTTCCCCATCCTTGATTCTGAGTTCAGCCCTGTAATTGTTTGTGGGTCATGCAGTGTTGGAGGGCGGGATGCAAACAGAGGCTTGAAAGTTGCTTTCAAGTTTGAGTTTGCTTGCTTTTGTAAGGAACCACCCTAAGTCACTGACCTATAGTCTTGTGAGAGCTCAAAGCTAATTGTGTTTAATTCCTTGACCTCTGGGGTAGTTTGTTAAATAGCATTACTATGGCAATAGATAACTGATATAAATGTATGTGTTTTAAATTTTAATAGACATTGGGTTATTGACGAGTGATACCAGATTTTACTCAATCCAGTAATATATGATAAAGCAAAGTAATATACCATGTAATTTATTGTTTTCTGCCAATGTAATAGATGAAAAATAGTGTTCCCTTATAGTTTGTATCTCTCATGTTATAAGTGAGGTTGGTCACTTTTTTGCAAAGTTAGAAAATAAAATATTGGCAATTTGACTGAAAGACCACGAATACCTCCTGATTACATTGCCATTTTTCTCCACCTGACCTGATCATCATTCTAAATTTGGTGTTCATCACTACACTTAAATATAAAATATTCAGATAAAAACACTAAATTTAGGTAGTATTTTCTAGATATATCCATTCTTTTTTTTTTTTCATTTACAATCTGGTACTCTTCTGTATTTGAGAATGCCTTTTTATTATGTATCCAATTTTAACATACATTAAAATTTTTATCTAATATATTTATCTCTCTGTAATTTGGGTGATTATTTTAGCCCAATAATCATTATTTTGAATACTAACTTATCTTGATATATTCAGAATCATTTATGTACTAATTATCTAAGTCTACTTTTTAATTTTTTTTTTTTTTTTTTTTTTTGAGACAGAATCTCGCTCTGTCACCCAGGCTGGAGTGCAGTGGCGCAATCTTGGCTCACTGCGAGCTCCATCTCCTGGGTTCACGCCATTCATCTGCCTCGGCCTCCCGATTAGCTGGGACTACAGGTGTCTGCCACCACGCCTGGCTAATTTTTTTTGTATTTTCAGTAAAGATGGGGTTTCACCCTGTTCGCCAGGATGGTCTTGATCTTCTGACCTCATGATCTGCCCGCTACGGCCCCCCAAAGTGTTGGGATTATAGGCGTGAGCCACTGCGCCCAGCCTTTCATTATTATTTAATTAAATTCTGTATTTCTTTTCTTCTGCTGTCTTAAAGTAACTATAATTCTTTTAATATTTTCATTAAGCATTTTAAATAAATTTAATTGCAATGATTAATTTTACTAAAGAAAAAGAAAACCAGAAAATACTAACTTTGACCAATCCTCTTCTGTCCTACGTTTTGCTAACAATCATCACTTTAGTTCTATGATTCTTTTACTCAGTTTTCAAATAAAAATAATGATTATTACCGTTAGGTGGCCACACTCTGCTTAGAATTATCAACACATTAGTCAATATTTTATCTATTTTTACTTTACATCTCAGAACAATTTATATGGCATAATATTTATTATTTCCAAAATACTGTTTCAAAAATTTTCTTAGTGAGCTAGCTCTGCTCTGGTAAAATGTCTTTGTGTTTTTCTGCAAATAATTTGGATTTGCTTAATTCCAAAAGCATGAGAATACAATTCTAGGTTGACAGTTACTTTCCAGTTGCTTCAGTTTAGCCTTTTAATTATATAAATTCCACAATTCTGATTCTCATATTTTGCTGTTGAAAAATTAGAGTTCATGCTACTTGTTAAAATATTTCTTTAGACCAGAAGTTGGCTAATTATAGCCCACATGCCTGTTTTTGTAAATAGAGTTTTTCAGGACACAGCCACATGCCCTCATTTATGTATTATCAATCACTGCTTTGGGAGTATGGACAAGACAAAGTGTAGTTCACAAGATGTTTACTGTCTGGCCTTTTAAAAAAAGTTTGGAAACTGCTGAAGAGTTTTTATTTCAGCCATCAACTTAAAAAAATTGATCATTGATTATTTTGACTGTGTGTGTATGTGTGTGAATTTTATTTTCTATATCTGAAGATTCATTCTTCCAACAACTTTAGAAAATTCTCAATGTCTACTCAGGCATTATCTGTTCAAATATCTTTGTTCTTGTATTTTCACTTCTCTTCTCAAATTGCAATTTGATTGGTATTAGACTATCTTCTCCCTAATGTGACTATTAAAGTTTTTAATAATATTTTCCATCTTTTTGTAACCTTATTCTGTCTTCTGTTTAGTCTCTTTATTAATTCACTCTTCTGCTCTGTCCTATGTACAAATTCACTAACCTAACAAGTTTAAAGGAACATTAACAAGTTTTTAAAAATGAGTCACATGTCAGGAATTATTCTAGATTGTTTATTTGTTTATATCCTAGAGTGGGAGGTTGAAAGTATGCATAAAATTATTTAATATCTGAAAAATTCTTGGGACTATAACATAGATTAAAGACACACACATACATATATATGAATACATATGAATATGTATAACACATAGGTTAAATTCACATATAATCCCATATAATTCAAATGTATATCTTATATCTGTGAAAAAATTATATATTTTGTGTATATATGCTTTTTTCACGTGTGTATGTGTGCATGTGTGAATTTAATCTATATTATAGTCTCAAGGTAAAATTTGCAAGCATTCTTGGCTCTGGGCTAGGTAGAATAATGACTAGCTCCTCTTTTATAAGGTCAATGGTGGTTTTCATTCCGGAAGATGTTACCTGAAAAAAGTAATGAAGAAAGCACCAAATACTGATTGGCAGGAGAATAAGAGTTGATACCAGTTGAGTGAGGCACAGTAGTGGAGCTATACTCTGCATCAGAATGTTTATCTTGGACAACATACTGAATATGTCTAAGTTTTAGTGTCTGCCTCTTTAACCCTCCTTCATGATTGTTTTGGATAGCCAAATGAAACAATTCACTCAAGTTCTTAATAAACAGCAGCTATCACTTTATATTTTAAATTATAGATTTGATTAAATAATAGACTTTAGAGTAAAATATACCTATGTTGATACTTTGCACTAAAATTTATTCTTTTTGTGAATTTTGCAGCTGTTACTTGATTTCTGCTTTGAACATCTGAACTGAATTTTTCATATTAACAGCAATATATGTTCACAGGTGGGGAGTGCCAAGGGTACGTATATAGAAATGTAATTGATTAAGATTACATTTTGTAAGCAGTGGTTTTATCAACTAAAAGTTTCCCAAAAGGCAGGAGGAATGGGATTTATTTAGAGAAAGTGATATTTCACTAAATGGGTCAGTATGATTTTTACATGCCCTTGATAGGATATAAAATTTCTTGTATGTAGGAAATTGTATTGTAACCCATGATTAATTTAAAAAATGAAGTAATTTGAAGCATCTTTAATAAAAGTAAATGAAACATTCAATTCAGGTCTTCTAATGTAACAAACTCAATTCAAATTATATAGTTCCTTGTAGTTTCAGCTATATTACAGCTTTTCCCTTCATCTTGTCTCTACATTTGCAGATTTTTACATTTAGATTAAATTAAAACATTCATCTAAACTTTTATTTCCTTTTAGTGTTAATTAATATTGCTCTGTGCTCTTTAGACTATTTTCTAGCTCAAAAGATTCTCATAATCTTTTATTGATTCTGTGTACTCTATAGTCTTTCCTAATGTTTCTACTTCATAAACAGCAAAAAGAATTTTAATATGTATATATAAGTCATACACATTTTTAATGTAAGGAAATACTTGCGAACAAAATAGGTTTGAACAATGTTAAGAAGTACAAACAATCTACTCAAATAAAAGAGCCATTACAATTTTTTTGTTAAGTTTGATTTTTTTATTGAAACATAGTTATTAGGTATGTCAGATTTCCCCAGAGAAGTTGCTGAATACCCAAATATTGGAACCTACTCACTGTATTAGGTCAGAACTAGTGAAGATAGAGCTAGGGAATATTCAAAAATCTTATTAAAAATCCTCTCATCTGGTTATTCAATATATCAGTATATCAACACATAAACAAAATAAGAATAATCAATTAAGATATGAACAATGTGAATTTGTAAAATATGTATTTACCTATTTTTTAACTTCTATTTGAAGTTTGGGGGTATATGTGAAGGTTCATTACATAGGAAAACACATGTTACGGGTTTTTTTTTTTTGGTACATATAATTTCATCACCCAGGTATTAAGCACAGTATCAAAGAGTTATCTTTTCTGCTCCTCTCCCTCCTCCCACCCTCCACCCTCAAGGAGACCCTAGTGTGTGATGTTTTCTTCTTTGTGTTCTTATCATTTAGCTCCCACTTATAAGTGAGAACATGTGGTATTTGGTTTTCAGTTCCTGCATTAGTTGGTTATGGATAATAGCCTACAGCTCCATCTATGTTCCTGCAAAAGACATGATCTCACTCACTGTATAGCTGCATAGTATTCTATGGTGTATATGTACAACATTTTCATTATCTGATCTGTCATTGATGGGAATTTAGGCTGATTCCTTGTTTTTGTATCATGAATAGTGCTGCAATAAATATTTGTGTGCATGTGTCTTTAGAGTAGAACATTTTATGTTCCTCTGGGTATATACCCAGCAATGGGATTCCTGGGTCAAATGGTAGTTCTTCTTGTAGCTCTTTAAGGAATTGCCATACTGGTTTCAACAATGGGTGAACTAATTTATACTCCCACCAAGAGTGTGTAAGTGTTCCTTTTTCTCTGCAACTTCCCCAGTGTCTGTTATTTTTTGACTTTTTAGTAGCCATTCTGACTGGTGTGAGATGGTATCTCATTGTGATTTTTATTTGCATTTCTCTAATGATCAATGATGTTAAGCTTTTTTCATATGCTTTTTGCCCATATGTATGTCTTCTTTTGAGAAATGTCTGTCACATCCTTTGCCCACGTTTTAATGAGGTTGTTTGTTTTCTCTTGTAAATTTGTTTAAATTCTTAATATTAATAGATACTAGGTATTAGACTTCTGTCAGATGCATAATTTCCAAATACCTACTCCCATTCTGTAGGTTGTCTGTTTACTCTGTTGATAGATTCTTTTGCTGAACAGAAGCCCATAAGTTTAATTAGATCCCACTTGTCAATTTTTGCTTTTGTTGCAATTGCTTTTGGTGTTTTTGTCGTTAAATGTTTGCCCATTCCTGCGTCTAGGATGATATTGCCTTGGTTGTCTTCCAGGGTTCCTATAGTTTTGGGTTTTACATTTTAGCCTTTAGTTCATTTGAGTTGATTTTTGTGTATGGTATAAGGAAGGGGCCAGCTTCAAACTACTGCATATAACTAGCCAGTTATCCCAACACCATTTATTGAATAGAGAACCTTTCTCCCTTGCTTGTTTTTGTCAGCTCTGTTGAAGAACAGATAGTTGTAGATGTGTGGTCATATTTCTAGGCTCTCTATTTTGTTCCACTGGTCTATATTCCTGTTTTTGTACCTATAGCATGCTGTTTTGGTTACTGCCACCTCATAGTATAGTTTGAAGTCAGGTAATGTGATGCCTCCAGCTTCGTTCTTTTTGCTTAGGATTGCCTTGGCTATTTGGGTTCTTTTTTGGTTCCATATAAATTTTAAAATAGTCTTCTCTAGTTCTGTGAAGACTGTTATTGGTAGTTCGATAGGGATAACATTGAATCTGTATATTGCTTTGGGCAGTATAGCCATTTTAATGATACTGATTTTCCCTATCCATAAGCATGGGGTAGTTTTCCATTGGTTTGTGTCTTCTCTGATTTCTTTAAGCAGTATTTTGTAATTCTCTTTGTAGAAATCTTTCAACTCTCTGGTTAGTTATATTTCTAGGTATTTTATTCTTTTGTGGCAATTGCGAATGGGAGTTTATACAAGATTTGACTCTTGGTTTGGCTGTTGTTGATATATGGAAATGCTAGTAATTTTTGTACATTGATTTTGTATCCTGCTACTTTGCTGAAGTTGTTTATCAGCTGGAAAAGCTTTAGGGTTGAGAATATGGCGTTTTCTAGATATAGAATCATATCATCTGAAGACAGATAATTTTACTTCCTCTCTTCACACTTGGATGCTCTTTCTTTCTTTCTCTTGCCTGATTGCTGTGGCTAGGACTTCCAATACTATGTTGAACAGGAGTGGTGAGAGAAGACATCCTTACCTTGTGCAGGTTTTCAAGGAGAATACTTGCATATTTTGCCTATTCAGTATAATGTTGGCTGTGGGTCTGTCATAGATAGCTCTTACTATTTTGAGGTATGCTCCTTCAATACCTATTAATAGTTTACTGAAGGTTTTAAACATGAAGTGGTATTGAATTTTATCAAAAGACTTTTCCGCATCTATTGAGAGAATCATGTGGTTTTTGTCTTTAGTTCTGTTTATGTGATGAATCACATTTATTGATTTGCATATGTTTAACCAACCTTGCATTCTGGGAACAGAGCCAACTTTATTATGGTGGATAAGCTTTTTGACGTGTGCTGGATTTGGTTTATAAGTATTTTGTTGAGCATTTTTACATCAATGTTTGTCGAGGACATTGGCCTTAATTTTTTTTTTTTTTTTTTTTTGTATCTCTGCCAGGTTTTAGTATCAAGAGGATGCTGGTCTCCCAGAATGAGTTGGGAGGAGTTGCTCCTCCTCAAATTTTTTAAATAGTTTCTGTAGAAATGGTACCAGCTCTTCTTTGTACATCTGGTAGAATTTGGCTATGAATCCATCAGGTACTGGGCTTTTTTAGTTTGTAGGTTATTTATTATTGATTGAATTTTTGAGCTCATAATTGCTCTGTTCAGGGAATCAGTTTCTTCCTGGCTCAGTACTGGGAGGGTATACCGGTGAAGAAATTTATCCATCTTTTCTAGGTTTTCTAGTTTTTGTACATAAAAGTGTACATAGTAGATTCTGATGGTTGTTTTTAATTTCTGCTGCGTTGGTAGTAATAGTCCCTTCATTATTTCTAATTGTGTTTATTTGGATCTTCTTTGTTTTCTTTTTTATTATTCTAACTAGTGACCTATTTTATTACTTTTTTAAAAAATCATCCTCTGGATTTGTTGATCTTTTTAATGCTTTTTCATGTCTTGATTTTCTTTAGTTCAGCTGTGATATTTGTAATTTCTTGTCTTCTGCTAGCCCGGGGGTTGATTTCTCTTTGCTTCTCTAATTCTTTCCGTTGTGATGTTAGGTTGTTAATTTGAGATCTTTCTAATTTTTTGATGAGGGCATTTAGTTCTATGAATTTTCCTCTTAACCCTACTTAAGCTCTGTCCCAGAGATTCTGGTTTGTTGTATCTATGTTCTCATTATTTTCAAAGACCTTATTGATTTCTGCCTTAATTTTATTATTTACTCAAAAGTTATTCAGGAGCAGGTTGTTTAATTTCCATATAGTTACATAGTTTTGAGTGATTTTCTTAGTCTTGACTTCTGTTTTTATTGTGCTGTGGTCTTTTACATTTGTTGAGGATTGTTTTAATGTCCAATTATGTGGTTGATTTTAGAGTATGTGCCATGTAGCAATGAGAAGAATGTATACTCTGGGTTTTTGTTGTTGTTGTTGTTGTTGTTGTTGGAGAGTTCTGTCAAGGTCTATCTGACCCATTTAGTCCAATATTGGGTTTAGGTCCTGAATATCTTTGTTAATTCTCTGCCTCAAAAATCTGTCTAATACTGTCAGTGGAGTGTTGAAGTCACCCACTATCATTGTGAGGTTGTCTATGTCTCTTTGTAGTCTTTAAGAACTTGCTTTATGAATCTGAGTACTCCTGTGTTGGGTGCATATATATAAAGGATAGTTAGGTCTTCTTGTTGAATTGAACCCTTTATTATTATGTAATATTCATTTTGTCTTTCTTGATCTTTTTTGGTTGAAATCTGTTTTGTGTAAAATTAAGATTGCAACCCCTGCTTTTTCCTATATTCCATTTGCTTGGTAGTTTTTTTTCTTTATCCCTATATTTTGAGCTTATGAGTGTCATTATGTGTAAAATGGGTCTTTTGAAGATGGCATACGATTGGTTCTTGCTTTTTTTTTTTCTTTTTTTCCCAAGACAAAGTTTTGCACAGTCGCTGAGGCTGGAGTGCAGTGGTGCAATCTTGGCTCACTGCAGTCTCCACCTACTGGGTTCAAGCAATTCTCCTGCCTCAGCCTCCCGAGTAGCTGGGATTACAGGCATGCACCACCATACCCAACTAATTTTTGTATTTCTAGTAGTGACAGGGTTTCACCATATTGGCCAGGCTGGTCTTGAACTCCTGACCTTGTGATCCTCCCACCTTGGACTCCCAAAGTGCTGGGATTACTTGCCACTCTGTTCAAGTGGGGTATTTAGTCCATTTACATTCAAGGTTAGTCTTGATATGTGTGAATTTGATCCTGTAATTGTGCTGTGAGCTGGTTATTATGTTGGCTTGTTTTGTGGTTGCTTTACATTGACCCTAGTCTGCGTGTTTATGTGTGTGTGTGTGTTTTTTTTTAATTTTATTATTATTATACTTTAAGTTTTAGGGTACATGTACACAACGTGCAGGTTTGTTATATATGTATACATGTGCCATGTTGGTGTGCTGCACCCATTAACTCGTCATTTAGCATTAGGTATATCTCCTAATGCTATCCCCCCACTCCCCCCACCCCACAACAGTCCCTGGTGTGTGATGTTCCCCTTCCTGTGTCCATGTATTCTCATTGTTCAATTTGTACTAACTAGTAGTGGTCTTTCCTTTCTATGTTTAGTTATCCTTTGAAGATCTCTTGTAAGACAGATCTAGTAGTAGTGAACTTCCTCAACGTTTGCTTATCTGAAATGGATCTTATTTCTCTTTTACTTAGGAAGCATAGTTTGGCTGGATATAAAATTCTTGGTTGATTGTTTTTTTTCTTAAGAATGTTAAATATAAGCCCCCAATCTCTTCTAGTTTGTAGGGTTTCACCTGAGAGGTCCACTGTTAGCCTGATGGGGTTCCCTTTGTAGGTGACCTGTTCTTTCTCTCTAGCTACCTTTAACATTCTTTCTTTCTTTTCTACCTTGGAAAATCTGATGATTGTGTGTCTTGGGGATGGTCTTCTTCTGTAGAATCTTTCAGGAGTTATCTGTATTTCTTAAATTCGACTGTTGGCCTCTCTAGCAAGGTTGGGGAAGTTGTCATGGATGATATCCTCAAATATGTTTTCCAAGTTATTTGCTTTCTCCCCATCCCTTTCAGGGATGCTAGTGACTTCTAGATTTTGACTTTTTACATAATCCCATGGTCCTAAGAGATTTGTTCATTTCTATTTATTCTTTTTCTTTATTTTTATGTCTGTCTTATTTCAGATTACCAGTCTTCAGGAACTGAGATTGTTTCCTCAACTTGGTATATTCTGCTGTCAATACTTGCGATTGCATTTTGAAATTTCTGTACTGTGTTATTTAGCTCTATCAGACCCATTAGGTTCTTTTTTATACCAACTATTTTACCCTTCAGCTCCTGCATCACTTTATTATAACTTTTATTATTCTTGGATTGTGTTTTTACATCCTTCTGAATCTCAATAATGGCTGTATTAATGTATATTACCACCAATGGTATATAAAAATTTCCTTTGATTCATATTTTGCCAGCATTTGTTATTTTTTGTCTTCTGATGATAGCCATTCTAACTAGAGTGAAATGGCATCTGATTATGGTTTTGATTTGCATTTCCCTGATGGTTAGTGATGTTGAGCATTTTGGTTGGCCATTTGTATGTCCTCTTTTGAGAAATGTTTGTTGAGATCCTTTGCTCATCTTGGATTTGGATTATTTGGTTTCTTGCTATGGGGGATTTTTTTTTAGCTCATTGCATATTCTGGATACTTGTTCCTTGTTGGACAAATAGTTTACAAATATTTCCCCCATTCTATAGGTTGTCTCTTCAGTCTGTTTATTGTTTCCTTTGCTCTGCAAAAGCTTTTTAGTTTATTGTAGTCTCATTCGTCTATTTTTGGATTTTGTTTTGCCTGATCTATTTTGTTTTGATGGACAGTTCAACAGTGTTTAGTTGAAGCTATTACAAATAGCAGTGCCATGAGTGAAGGTATGCATTCTAACAATATGTATGCATTATTGAAAGACACACACATTTGTGATGGTTGTTGATATAGTAACACTAGTAAAGGGTATTTAAGCAAAACTACATATGGTATTCTTACAAGTAATATATAAAGCATTTTAGGTTAAATATTAGCAAATGAAAACTTTCATTTTAAAATTCAAAAGTCAAATATGCATTCAAAATACCCATTTATTTATAATTATATCTTCTTAGTTCTTAGATGCCTCACACAGATAAATTTCACACAAGTAATTACAGGGACTTTGGCACTGCAGGAGATTGTTTTTTTAAAATTTAAGTATGTCATTATAACCCCATTTTTTACATTTCTATAAAACACATTCCTGGTGTTTATTTAACTCTGTAATCATAGGAACATTGGTCTTACTTTAATCCCACTTTTTTCCATTTTTTAGCTATTCAAAATACAATATCTATCACCAACACTTGGACAAAATCACTTAGAGAATTCTTGGAAGATAGTGAGGATTCTTGGAAGATAGTGAATCTCAATCCTGTCAACAAAAGTAAACCTCTTTAAAAATACCCATTCCTGAGCCCCATTCAGATTTTTCTAATGTATAGTGAAGAATATAAATCATTACTAAAGTCAGATAGGAAGAAAAAGAGCCAAAGCTGAATCATAGCATATTTTAGAAACAGGAACCAAGCAAAAGGGGAAGCAACACAAATTAAGACAAGAGACAAGAAGGAGGTTGGATTGAAAATTAAAATTTAGAGGAAGTTTGGGAATTGACTACTGGATTTGGCAGAATAAATGTTGTAATTTTAACAACGGTGGATTAATAGTATGCTAGGATAAAATCCTAATAATAGTATTTTAGAGAGTGGAATGTGAGAAAGTAGAAACAGCCAGGATAGAGGGCTACTTAGGGGTTTTGCTATAAAGAAGACTCAAGAAGAGTGTGAAGGAATTGTGGGGTTAAGGGCAAGCATTATTCTAATTGCAATCAGTTCATCATGATTGCATGATGATGTGAATGATCTCTCAGGGAGTAGAAAAATGGTGGTGCATGAATGATGGTGCAGGAACAGAATAAAGACATACAGTCCAGTAAAGTAAGGAGCACACACAGTTCATACATTTTAACAAGATTTAAACAAAGTATATGAGCTCGGATGCAGTTTTGGGAAAAGATTTGGTGGTGAGAGCTGAGGGTGTTGTCTTGATTCTGTTTATTCATGTTCTCTGACAAATAAATAGTGAAGCAAAATTTGAAAAGAAGGAGGAAGACAATTTCATTGTTGTTGATCTGTATTGAGAAGAAAGTTTGTAAACTAGTTAACTCAGATCATAGGAAAAAAATGTTGTCGGTTTTGGTTATACATTCAAATTAAGATCATCCACAGTTATTGTGTTTCTTCCTCAGTAAAAACAAGCACCTTGGTCCAAAAAGACAAAAATTAAAGCTCTACTCAAAGGTAAAAAGGTAGAGTGGTAAGAATATTTTTTACTAATCAAACAAACAAAAAACTGGATTTGTGTTCACCTTAAACTAGAAAAATAAAGCAATATAAAAATGGAGTAAGAAAAGCGTAATAAAATTAAAATACGAAATCAGTAAAATTGAAAACAAAATATAGAGATTTATAAAATATGACCCTTCCAAAAATATTTTGAAGCAAGAAAACAGATATAATCATAGATATGGAAAATATTAAGAATTATCTATAACAAATTTTAAAATCCAGAGGAAATAGCTGAATCTCTGTCAAAATTTAAATTGACTCAAGAAAACCATACAAGTTTAATAGATCTATAAGTATAGAATTAACCAAGGAAAAAGTAATTAAAAATGTAAATTTAAATGTACCAGTCCAGGTAGCTCCATAGCCAACAACTCACTAAATTTTCAGGAAGCTACAACTTTATAATTACTGACGTTATTTTGGTGCTCTTCCCCATAAAATATAGAGTTTCCTAATTCATCTTGTTTGAATCCAGCACTTCCAACATAAAAATACCATGTATAAAGTTAAAACTATCGAATAACTCACACTTAATCATAAATATTTAAAAAACATAAAAATATAAGCCAATAATTCTAGAAAGGTGCCAACATCTTATTCACTATAAATATAAAGTAAATATAGAAGCATGGATAAGTGAATATAAAAATGCAAAACAAGATGTAAAAATCAGTTATCTATGTTTGAGGATTGTGGGCATAAGATAATTAATTCCACCAATATTAAAAAATGACCACGGAAAGACTGCATACATGATAAAATTCCACTAATGTCATATAAGACATTATTGTTATACATGTGTAATGGGATCACAGGCATTTCTTTCCTTTCCTCCTTCCTTCCTTTTTTCCTCAGCATTTCACTTTTCTCTTTTTCTCTTTTCTTTTTTTCTGTCTTCCTAAATTTTATTGGTACTGAAATAGAACATGGATTGAGCATAAACCCCTCCAAAAACAATTTTTAAAAACCCCAAAAAGTACACAAAAAAACCCTGAATAAAAAATTTAACCTTTCTCCCCAGCCTCCCTAAGGGTAAGTTACTGACTTTAAGGCAGCTATTAATAGATTGCCCCAGAATTCCAGGTTTGAATTTAGCCAGTATAGGACATATCACCAAGTGAGTGCCAATATAATTCACAGCAATGCACACAAGACTCCTCAAGGTCAGGCACAGAGTCGGGGGCGGGGGGGGGGGCGGTGGAATTGAGGGAGGCTCTAAGCCAGAGGCACTTTATGGTGGGACAGGGTGGCCCGTTGAGGGCTGAACCCTGGGGAGAAGACAAACAGGAATAATAAAAACAAATAACAAGTACTTTAAGAATGGATTGTATGACCTATAGTGACAGATGACATCACTAATATGAAGGCCTCTTATATTAATATTTTTGGCAAAATGTCGTTTTGTAATATAGTATATGCTTTCCAGGTGTGGGGGTGGTAAAGGAATGAGGCCAAAATGATCCTGCCCCAAGACTAATATCTTCTAATGGTGCATCAGCAAGGAAGGCAGAAATCAATATTTAGGTATCCGTAGAATACATCATACTGCAGAAGGAAGAATAGCACACATGAGGCAGAGAAGGAGGTGGAGGCTCCTGGGTTGAGAGCAAGGCATGGGGGTGTGGAAGGGACTAGGCTAGAATTACCAGCAACTCTCTGGTTTACAGCTCCAAGGGACAGAACAGCTGGTGTCAAGACCTGGGTTAGAAGTTTGTCAAACAGAGGCAGGGCCCAGTCACCACTTTGGAGGGGAGTGATGAGAAGGGGATTTTGGTCATGTGACAGGGTTGAGTAAACTGGGATCAGGGCACAGGCTTCTCTCACCATACTCAGCTTCTTGCACTCACTCCCTAGTTGAGCCTACAGGCATCAAGCTCTAGATGCCAAGGCCGGGATGGCTGTGGAGCAGGAGCTATAGCCCAAGTAGCTCTGAGAGAGGAAGAGACCTAAAACCCCTGGCAGGGAAAATACTGAAGCTGGGTGTGAACATATCCTCTCTTTTCACAAGAATCCTGATGGGGCTGGCTGAGCTTTTGGGTACTCATCCCTACTGTTATAGCTGGAAAGGATTTGGGTATTGAAGCAGGGAGGGGCAGATCCCACGAAGTGACTGCAGGTCCGGAATAATAAGGGGTATCTCTGCCCATGGAGCTCACTTTAGACAGGCGTATACTCCTGTAACGAATTGGGGTAGGATCTTCTACTCAGCCTTGCCAGAATAGAATGGCCAATGGCCTTCTAGTACGTTTGGCGAAGCCTCTTGAAGGCACCGTTTCCCCCATCCACCCTGGGAAGAAATTGAGTCCCTAAAGTCAACGACAAGGCTTATTGAGGCTGAGTTTGTAACAGGTCCAATCTGGGAGGTAGAAATAAAAATGACTGAACATCTTTCTATCCCCCAATCATTACAAAGCCTAAATAACTCTAAACGGGATGGGCACTGGGAGGACAAATTTTAGGTTAATTGACAGCCTGGAGCAGATATCCAAGGTCCTGTCTCATTCCCTAAACCGCGAAACACTCCAACCCTGTAAATCTCAGGACCCTGAAGAAGAAGGCAGTGGTAGGGGAGGGGAGGGGAGCTAGCTTCCAACCTACTCCACACTTGACTCCCATAGGACAGCAGTAAGTGTAAGGGTATTTGCAAAATCAAATGGAAAGTACCTCTGGGCTGGAGAAGTGGAATATTCTAGCAATACAGATTAAATGGAACAGAGAAGAGAAAGGAGGTTCTATTGGCACCATAGTGAGCCATTCATTTGCCCAGGGAAGTGGGTGGGGGCCAAGGGTCTAGGGCTGGTCCCATGGCTACACTAAATGCTTGGCATGACTCCAGGGCTGCTCCAGTTAGTGACTTCAGCACAGTATGAGTTAGGTGAGTTAGGTGTAAGAGTGTGGGACAAGGAAAAAGGGAGGAGCGGTCCCTAGAGGCTGGGTGCCCATTACATGGACTCAAATTCGTCAATGCGCTGCTTGTTGCTGCCCTGCCGATCTGGCGCAGGGTCTTGTATTTATCTCGGCCCAGTCACATGTTCTCAGCATGGATCATGTCACTGGCAGTCTTCTTGGACTCATCTTGGGCACTGGCCAGCTCCGAAGTGAGGGCCTTCAGGTGCTTCTGCACACGCTCATTCTTCTCTGCCTCAGTGGTACATTCCTCCTCACTGCGGTCCTTGGCCATAGCATCAGCCCGTAGGTCGGCACTAGCCTCTGCCCCATTCTCATCCTGCTCATCCTGCTCATTCTCAGCAGGCTCTGCCACATGAGATGTACTCATGGCAGTCTTCAGCTCAGCATGGGTCTTCTCCAAGTCTTCCTGTACCATCTGGGCCTTCTGCTGCCACTCCATAGCCTCACTCTCTTTCTTCTGTCGAGCCAGTTCCAGCTGAGAGATTTGAGCTGTCAGCTCTGTCATTTCCAAGGCCAGCTATTCCTGAGTCTTTTTCTGGTCCCGGGAGGCCTGCAGCAAGACTTCCTTGGCCTCTTCAGCTTCTTGAAGCTCCTTGGCCAGCTTTTCAGCCTCGCTCTGGGCATGCTTCCGTTCCTTCCCAAGTTCCAGAGCCCTACGGGTCTGGTCTTCCAGTTCTTGCTGAGCCTTCTTAGTTTGTTCCTCGATCTGCTTCAGCCTCTCCATCAGCTCCTTCTCCCGTTCAGTCTTCTCTTTCTCCTTTTCCGCCATTTCACGCTTCTTCTCATTTTCCAGCATAGCATGCTCCATCTGCTTCTGGTGCTTCTCCTCCCGGGCCTGTGCCTTCATCTGCTGCACCTCAATGGTGTCAGGCTTGCGACGGCGCATGTATAGTTCATGGTTCCCCATGCACAAGGCTAAGATCCGCTTGTTAATCCGCAGCCAGGGAGCATAGAAGACAAAGTCCGGGGCTTTTTTGTCAATGGGCTTGATGACAAATTTCTTATCATTGAAAGAAATGCTCCTGATTTCACTCCAAGGAAAGCCTATCTTGGGAGTTAGTCTGTCATGCTGCTCATAGATGTTGAGACCCAGTGCATCCACCCCCAGCCACAGCTCTGAGCCTTTCTTTTTCTTGATGCTGATGTAGTTTACACCATACATCTCCAGATCTTGAGCAATCTTCGGATATTCCAGGACAGCATTCTCCCTGAGCATGCCACGGTGTTCCTCATGCCACACCTGGATCCGCTCCTCCTACTGGTCCTTGCTGAGTTTGTGCTGTTCCAGGACTCTCTGTGGGAGCAGCTCGTCTCCGGCCAGGTAGCCAGACTTATGCACCTCCTTATTGAGGTTCCCATACTTAGACTGGACAGCATGGGAGGCCAGCAGCACAGCAGTCTCAGGCCGGCAGTAAATATCATCATTGAGAATGCCCTCTTTCACTTTCAGAAAGAACAGACGCTGAGTGATGTCCTGAATCAATTCCTCGGACACATCCTCGGGGTAGAACTTGGCACTGAACTTAAAGAGCAGGAGGCTTTCCTTCCGCACTTCCTGGGCAGTCACCTCCTTAATTGAGTTTCAGCCAGGTGGAGAAACCTTTGGTGTCCTGGTACTGCAGACCAAAGAAACAAACTTCCCTCAAGCCAATAGTTTTCACCACCTGGTCAAATAGCTGCTTCCCAGTGGTGTTGGGCTGGATGGTAAACTCCAGCTCTGCATCCATGGTGGTCACACGCACACTGATCGTTTTGGGCATGGTGGCGGCAAAGGCAGCGGAGTTGGCGAAGTTTAGCTAGGACTGTCGGGCAGTGCTGAGCATGCAGTACACACGGCTGGGATTCGGCTGGCCGGGGACTCAGATTGGGTCCCTCACTAGCGTCGGGGCGACTGTTAGGCTTCCTGCTAACGGGCCACGACTTCACAAACCCCACCCAGGAAAGAGCCGCCCCTGTTGAGCTGCCCGCTCCTTTACGTGGCCCGGCTTCCGCGCCGCTCCCCGCCCTCGCGCCTGCCTCCCCTCCTACCGCTGGCCTTGCCCCGCCCAGCCTTTCTCTCTTCAAAGAACATAAATTGTCTATGTTTTGATAAAAATTATAAAAACTATTTATTTAGCTTCAGAGAGCTTAAGAGGGACCTACTTGCAGGTGACCTCACCAGTTGAGAAACCATTTAATTAATCCAATTGTGCACATTGCAAGAGAGTGGAATGATAATGCAGATTTGAGAAATATGAGAGACAATTATCTTATCTACACAGTATCTAAAACCTAGCATGCATTATTATCTGTTACATATAGAGGAGAAAACTGAAACTCAAAAAGGTTAAATTATACAGCCAGTACCTCTGTGGTATGGTAGTAAAGGGAAGTGCTAGGGCCAAAACAGAAGTGTCAGAATCCAAATAAAAGTCAGTGCTTCATTACTCTGTGCCTTGCCTTCTCATATGTAGATGTTCACTGAATTAATGTTCTTGCTTCCGAGAAAGGTTTTATGTTGTTCCAGCTGAGGCAGCTGTTTTGTTATTATAGCATATCCTTTATACACCTTAATTTTTTCAATAGCTAACTTTGATTGCACAGCATATATTAGACACTTCACAATTTAATATTAACAATAAACCCAAAAAATAATATTTCTATGTTATAGAAGAGAAAATCAAGACACACAAATTTAAAAGTACCTCCCAAATTTGCATAGCTAATAAATAGTGGATATGGAAAAGAAAACCATGCAACTGAACTCTGGGGTAAATTCTCTAACCTACTGCTTTGCTTCATTGCCAAGCCAGTGATAACTAAAAGCCCTCAGATGAGCCCAAGTTTATGCAAGATGCTAACAAAGTTTTGACATTTATCCTTGCATTTAATAAATAACTACCTTATATGTACAATATGGTATGCACTGTTCTGGGCACTGAATATTAACCATCAATAAAACAGTGATACAAAAAAAATATTAATTAAGTTTTACCCTCTGGACAGGCTTGAGCCTAAGGGTGTAAAGTAGCTAACTGTCAGGACCACAGACAAAAGAATCAAAACACTGAGGCAGGAGAATGGCATGAACCCAGGAGGCGGAGCTTGCAGTGAGCGGAGATCACATCACTGCACTCCAGCCTGGGTGACAGAGCAAAACTCCATCTCAACAAAAAAAAAAAAAAAAAAAAAAAAAAAAAAAAGAATCAAAACAATTGTTTCTAGGAAAACTGGTCAGACAGCAGAAAACTAAATGATAATAAATTTTGAATTGTTTTTGCTAGACTCAACAAACTGAATTTTAGCATTCCACCAGGCCATACCCCGCTGTAACCAATCAGTTCTGGAGTGATAAACCAAGGGTTTGATTGAAAGGGATTACCTTTCCTGGGGAAATCTGTGGTATTGCCTCTATAAGCTCTACTTTTCACTAGTCACAGGGGCCCTTCTCCTTCATATAAACCTATATACCAGCAAATCTCCAAATACCCTAGACTGGTTGCCTTTCACTTAGATTTTGCAGCTGAGAATGCAGCTGAGAATCCACGAAGTTTCAAAATGTTATTGATTGATTGATTTGTTACCATATCAAAAATATAAGAAACCTACTTCCAGTATAAGCGACAGAGCTTACCAAACATATTCCTTCCCCAACTCCCACTAATCCCCATGACAGAACAGAAAGGGAAAGTCAAAAGGATGATATAAATTTTAAAACATAATCAAAGTCATATAAAGAATTCTGACACACAGACTCCTTATTTTGTGAAGTAACACTTCGTATATTTTTGGTAAGCAGAAACTTTCAGAAAGAAAGCAAAATGTAATGTAAGTCAAAGTCCGAACTATCCTGTATAGCTGAACTAAATTCCTTTGCTTTTCTATTCGATTTGCTTTTTAAAATCATACCTATCCAGTAGCTGGTCACAAGCCTTTTACTTTATCTTCTTCATACCTTTCATTTTGGATGTTTTATAAAAATTAATGCTTTTGTAGCTAGTCAGTCTTCTTTCTTCTTTAGCTTTTTTATGCTGGTTTTTAGAGTTTCATTTATCCTCTCTCCCAAACACTCTGAACCATATAAAAACATTTTCTTACATTTAACATTCTTCTTGTAGAATATGTTAAATATACCAATAGATTTTTTCATTTAACCCAGCTTCGAGTTTCCCATTTTATCTTATTTTAAAATTTTGTTCTTTTTTTCAGAGTTAAAAATACGAAGAAAAAATAAAAACAAAAAAATATTTCAACAAAATGTTACAAACAAAATATTTTTGTGTTCCAACATTTCAGATTTTAGCTTTTCTTTCATCATGTAACAGAGCACCGTCACCTGGTAACTACACTCAGAATGAAGTTTTGAGTAAGAGTTGGGTCTATGCGTGGCAGATTCATGTACCTTCCACATTTCTCACATGTAATCAGTCACCATAGCTTGTGAATATCAACTCCACTGTAACTATTTATTGGCCAGGGAAAGGTCATCTAAAAACACATTTAGTTTTTCTTTCCTCTAGGTTACTTATAAAAACAAAAACACACACAAAAAAGAGAGAAACTCTATATTCTACCGGTGTTCACCTATCTTACATAGATATTTGTCTTATTAAAATTCTGTTTCCCATTTAAAACCTCCTACAACTTTTGATAATTTATTCAATCAATTGCAAACTTTTTAGCACTACATTCTAAGTTTTTATTGACTATCTTTTTTTTTAATTGAGGATAGTAACTGTATTTTATTCTTCATATTTACAGCATTTCCTTACATGACTGGAATGTGACATATTCTCACAGGTTTTTATAACTCAATTGATTTAAGTTACAATAAACTGAAGTTACTATTAAGTTTTATCATAAGGTTTCACATATAGAAATAATTGCAGAAATTTTGTTCTATAAATTCTTCCTCTACATTTCAAATGATGGACACAATACTTTTATGTCAATTCATCAACTGTTAAAAACAATATAGCCTATATTAAAGAGCAACTTTAAAGTTTCACCTTTTATTCTGAGACCTAATAATCTGATTAAATACATAATTGATAAGGTTGACACCACCACCATGTGTAAGAATACAAAACTAATCTGCTTTTCCATGTCCTTTTTAATATAATCTAGCAATCTATCTGTACATATACCTATCAGTTATGAGTTCAATTTTGTCTCCTAATAAATATATGTTGGAGTCCTAACCACAAGTAGCTCAGAATGTGATTTCATTTGGAATGAAAATCTTTACAGTGATAATCAAGTTAAAATGGGGTCATTAGAGTGCACCCTAATCCAGTTGACTGGTATCATTATAAATAAGGAAAAATATGAAGAGTCAGACATGCACAGAGGGAAGACTACATGAGAGAGGCAGAGAGAACATCAGGCAAAGGCAGAAGATTTGAGCAATGCATCTGCCAGCCAGGAAATGTCAAAGATTGCTGGCAAGCCACCGGAAGCTAGGAGAGTGACACGGTACAGACTCTCCCTCACAGCCCTCAGGAACTGACCCTGCCACATTGATTTCAGACCGCCAGCCTCTAGAACTGTGAAAAAATTATTTTCTGTTCTTTTAAGCCACCCAGTTTGCGGTTCTTTCTTATGGTAGCCCTAGGAAGTTAATGCTTTCTATCTATTTATCTACCTATCAACTATCATTTATCTATCTGAGTTGTATTCCTGAATTACAAATATGTCAGGCCTGTTTTGATCAACGGGTAGAGAAACCACAAAAGTTGCTTGTTGCTTGATATGGTTTGGCTATGTCCCCACCCAAATCTCATCTTGAAATGTCATTCCCATTATCCCCAAGTGTCGTGGGACGGACCTGGTGAGAGGTAATTGAATCATGTGCCGTTACCCACATGCTATTCTCATGATAGTGAGTGAGTTCTCAAGAGATCTGATGCTTTTAAAAGCAGCTTTCCCCCGTTTTGCTCAACACTTCTTGCTGCCACCATGTGAAGAAAGATGTGTTTGCTTCCCCTTCTGCCATGATGATATGTGTCCTGAGGCCCCTCCAGCCATGCTGAACTGTAAATCAATTAAACCTCTTTACTTTACAAATTACCCAGTCTCGGGTATGTCTTTATTAGCAGCATGAGAATGGACTAGTACATTGCTACATCTATTGTTATACTTACTACATGTTGTCTCATGGACACTTAGAATTTAAAACCAAACTTCCCATGTCCAGATTATGAAGCAGACCCCAAAACTGGTTACATATTTGGGTTTCAAGTTGTATAGCTCTTGTTTGACCTGTTGTTATCCAAAAGAGCGTACTATCAGATTGTAGGGATGTAGCTGGTTTTCAACCTTAGTCCCAAGCTGTTCTAGGACCAGACTTCTGATTTTTGTGGGGGGCCTGAGATATTGAATGATACTCTCCCTTACCTCAAGATAATTCTATTTTGGGGACTTACATATTCTTTTTTGTTTTTTTTACTCTTTTTTTGTTTGTTTGTTTTTGTTTTTGAGATGAAGTCTCACTCTTCTCCCCCAGGCTGGAGTGCAATGGCGCGATCTTGGCTCACCACAACCTCTGCCTCCCTGGTTCCAGTGATTCTTCTGCCTCAGCCTCCCGAGTACCTGGGATTACAGATGCCTGCCACCACACCCAGCTAATTTTTGTATTTTTATTATAGACGGGGTTTCACCATGTTGGCCAGGCTGGTCTTGAACTCCTGACCTCAGGTGATCCGCCCACCTCTGCCTCCCAAAGTGCTGGGATTACAGGCATCAGCCAGCCACCACACCTGGCCTCTTTTTTGTTTTTTGACCCTGTGTTTTGATCATAGATATCTGGTCCATAGTAACACTTCCTAATCAAGATCTGATGAGGCTCAGAAATTAGAGATCTCAGTCTATGTTCTCACACAAATAGAACATATAAATTATTCCACCAGTGTGCACTGGTGATTTGCTTTTGATAGTAAAGTACTTAGTAAGATTGCATGGATCACATATACACAAAAAAATCTCATTACCTTTATATTGCAGGATAATAAGTGCCTACTCAGATGGCATCTACTAAAATATCTATGTGGTAACCATAGTGTCTATTAGGTGTCTGCACACACACAAACATACATGCATACTTACGTGGGTCCAAACAGTTGATTTTGAAAAGCTTATATAGCATGTATAAAAAAATATTATTGGCTGGGCCTGGTGGCTCACGCCTGTAATCCCAGCACTTTGGGAGGTCAAGGCGGGCAGATCACAAGGTCACGAGATCGAGACCATCCTGGCCAATATGGTGAAACATTGTCTCTACTAAAACTGCAAAAATTAGCTGGGCATGGTGGCACGTGCCTGTAATCCCAGCTACTCTGGAGGTTGAGGCAGGAGAATGACTTGAACCAGGATTTCAAAGGTTGCAGTGAGCCACTGCACTTCAGCCTGGCAACAGAGTGAGACTCTGTCTCAAAAAACTAAAAAAAAAAAAAATAATAATAGTAATAATCTAACTGGATGATATCTGTGGAGGTAGACCATTAAATCAAATATTTTTAAAAACATCAGTCAGCATAGATGACATCTCAAATCAAGTCATTCACTCCCCCAATAAATTCCTAGGCAACATTCATTTTGCTTACTGTGGCAACTCAGGAAAAAATGTAAATCTATGCTGATAGTATCAATTGAACAGAGAGAGGAATGTCGCTGTTGGAATATAAACATAGGTGGCATAAATCAACCTTACTGAATCCATTCATCATCGCTTGCTAAGATTGTTTTCATCTCTCTCACTGGCAGTGTAGACACTTGACAATAGTGCAAAATATCCACAAATCTTGCAAGTTGGAGAACGGAAAAACCACACCTGGATTAAGAATGTCAGCATGCTTAAAAAGATTAATGTAGCCTGACAAATAATTAAAAAGATATCATTTAAAAGTAGAGGTGCTTCTGGTTCAAGTATTATCTGAACTATGTCCACGTAGTACTTAAGAAAGTAAAAATGTTTAGTTCGATAAAACAAAATACGGATTTCGGCCACTCTTGACATTGAACATGTCTTATTACAAAAAAATTGTATTTGAATATTGAATAAAAATATAAAACGCAAAATTGTGGTGTTGCCTATTCAAATTATCATAATTCAATTTTTTTCTAAAATTTACAGTTTTATGCCCACCTATTTCCTATTTCTGGCTTGCAGTTTGTGTAATTTTTCCATAAAAATAGAAAATTTATAAATATACTGGTGGACAACTATTAAAGTCTGTCAAAGGAATTTGATGTGTGTTGTGTGAACTTCTGCTATTTTAAAATATTTTTTAATATTGCCATTATTTTTTTAAAAAAAACCTTTCCTAGTGATATATTACACTCCTAACATTATTTCATATAAAATAATATGAAATAACATGTAATTAAATAGTGAGTTCTATATACCGAAGGTGCCTCTGTAATGACTTTTATATGCTTAATACTTAAATGATATCCAAATAGACATTGGACACAACTTTAATTTTTTTTAAAAAAATCTGGATTATTATCATATACGAGCTTCTTTCTGTTTACTGGCTTTGCCACATATATGCTACAAATATTTATTAAAAATTTTTATAACCATATGGTAAATTGAGCAGTGAATAACACAATAAGGAAGCCAGATTTTTCTGGAAAATACAAAGCATCAATTTAATAATAGTAACCTGTCTTTTTCTGTTTTTACTTTTGTCAGTTGGACAGATGATCAAAGAGTATGCAGCCAAAATTTAGAAAAACATTTAAGGGATTATAGAGATGTCTCAGGGATTTAAATAATGATTTTAGAAGCTGTTTTTTTGTGTGTGTGTTTTTATTTGTGGCACTTGTCAACTTTCAATTACATCTTTTAATTAGAATTCTCACTGTAAAAAAAAAGTGTAAAAAATTGTATTAGTTAATTTTGTATTTGTTTGTTATATTGATGTTTTTCAAGTGGCCCCCACAAGTCACATAACTCAAGTTCTGCAAACTGGATCTCTTTGTTTCAGACACTGTCAGAAAAGTGCTTTCATAGAGGCCTGTGGTTTACGTCCCACATTTGATGCCCCATGACCTTGTCTCCCACTACATGGCCAAACCTAGATTGCTGCCTTACCCTTCAACATCTGCCTCTAATTTTGCCTATATCACTTCCGCTTACTACTCCTTGGTTGCAGTTACCTTACAATTATATCATCCATGGAGAAGTTTTCTCAAATGAGAATGCTAAGGAGCTTCTTTACATACAACAGGTCCAAAGTCTTTGTCCAAAGACTTTGCTGTGGCAAGCAGTATGGTTTTTTATTAATCAGTTTCTAAATACGTCAAAAATCATTACTGCAGGGCATATAAATTCTTCCACCACCAATCAAAAGGATCCACATATTATCTTAAAATATACAACATTGGTCAGGCACGGCGGCTCACGCCTGTAATCCCAGCACTTTGGGAGACCGAGGCGGGCAGATCACGAGGTCAGGAGATGGAGACCATCTTGGCTAACACGGTGAAACTCCATGTCTGCTAAAATTCAAAAAATTAGCCGGGCGTGGTGGCAGGCAACTGAGTAGCCCCCAGATACTCAGGAGGCTGAGGCAGGAGAATGGCGTGAACCCGGAAGGCGGAGCTTGCAGTGAGCCGAGATCTCGCCACTACACTCCAGCCTGGGCAACAGAGCGAGACTCCACCTCGAAAATAAATAAATAAATAAATAATAAATAATAAATAAAATATACAACATGGGATATCTTTTTGTACTGATCTATTTCATTTTCTTTGTATTCCGTCCTTTCAAATTTCCATAATAATGATATGCTTAAGGGGCTTTGAAGAATGACATAAAATTTTGCATGACTTTGTATTTCTCTGAGAAACTATTAAATAAAGTCAATATTCTAAAGGCGTTATGTTTTGATGCTATTTTGTCTGTGGAAAAATTTGCAGAACTTTTTGACTAATATTTGCTGGTTTGCTTAGCTTGTGTCCTAACTCTACTGCTATTAGCTGATATTTCTTTTTTTTTTTTTTTTTTTTTTTTTTGAGACGGAGTCTCGCTTTGTCGCCCAGGCTGGAGTGCAGTGGTGCGATCTTCTTGGCTCACTGCAAGCTCTGCCTTCCGGGTTCATGCCATTCTCCTGCCTCAGCCTCCCGAGTAGCTGGGACTACAGGCGCCCGCCACCACGCCCAGCTACTTTTTTTTGCATTTTTATTAGAGACGGGGTTTCAGCGTGTTAGCCAGGATGGTCTCGATCTCCTGACCTCGTGATCCGCCCGCCTTGGCCTCCCAAAGTGCTGGGATTACAGGCGTTAACCTACTGCGCCCGGCCAGCTGACATTTCATGTCTCTAGTTTTAACAGTTTTTGACTGCGACTGCTTCTGCAGTACAGAAATGTGTATTTGACCACCCGGAGTTGAAGTTGTTGAGCTGTCTCCTCTCCAAGAACAGAGTTAATATTATGATACCAAGGTAGCTATATGAATAGATATATGATACAACTCAAGTAAGTGAAAGAACTATAATCATTCTGGTGATTTTTTGTAAGCCATCAGTATTTTTTTTCTTAATATTTTACCTTGCTTGTTCTTGTGAGGGATGTAAGAGTATGAAGAACTGCACTGTTAAATGAATGATTTTCACTTCTTACCTGACATCCTGAATAAAACCATGCATACACTTACCCGGAAAATAATAATCTCTTGCATATTGACCAAGTTTTGACGACTTCTTTCACTGCAACTACTTTTTGCCTTAAAATAATATACGGTTTAGGTTAAACATTTATATGAAAGCAGGAGTCTCTTGTCCTCCCTGTGTATATTTTAAGGTTTGGAGATATTAACTTTAACACTCAAATTTGGAACACCTGCAACACACCCAACTACTCCATTTGAACTAGACGGAGTATGTCATGATCGGAAGATTTCTGTATTTCATTTCGTGATGGACCACTACCCGGAAATATTTTGCAAAAACTTGATTCCTAAATCCTGATTGGTTCTACGTGGTTACATATTGGGAGGGCTTCAGCCTAACCTTAAAATCTGGATCAACAGAATTTGGCAATAGCAGAGAAAAGAAAATCTAGCAGTAGCAGAAGATGAAACTTAACCACAGAAGCACTTTTAAGAGCTCCTGAAACATCTAATGTTGAAGTGAGGAAGGTAATGCAGAATGCCCAGTAAGGTGTTCTAAATAGTTGAGTGTCTCTACCCTGGTCGGCCACTAATTCCCACTTAATTTATTGAATAAATCCTACAGGCCTTCTCTGAACCCATTACGAGAGAAAACAAAAAAACAAAAACAAAAACAAAAAAACAAAAACAAAAACAAACAAACAAACAAAAACAACACTGTTCTGCTGGCTAGTTTAAGCCAAAATGAAGAAACAACCTTCCAAAATCCTAGGATGCTGTCTTGGTGGCGATGGATATAATAAACCTATGTGACAAACTTTATTGTATCTACCAACCTCTATCTCATATTTGTTCTAAGCATGTCTTAAAGTATAATTGAACTATATTGTTAAAAATTCAAATCTTCTGACTGGTCTCTGAGCTTTAAAAAACAAAATAAAGCAAAATTGTGATCAAAATTCTCCAGGCTCTTTTTATCTGCTTGCAAATCACCATTCTCAGAGCAATGGCAACATGTAACATTTTAGAAGAGCACAGGTGATTTGCTTATATCACATCGTCTCTACCTTAGAGTTTGCAGAAAATAATTCACAGAACTCCCTGTGCATATCCTTCCATATAATACAACTACAAATTTCAGTCTGATTATCTGTATAAGAGTTCTCCAGAGAAACAGAACCAGTTAGATATTGATACAGATGTATAGAAAAATATTCATTGTGACATATAGCCTCACCTGCTTATGAAAGTCCCACAGTCTGCTATTTGCGAGTAAGAATCCCAGGAAAGAAGGTGGTATAGTTCCAGTCTAAATCTTCAGGCCTAAGAACAAGGGGAGACAAAGGTGGCATAGGTACTAGTACAAGTCTGAAGACTCAATCACAGGGTGGTGGGGCTCGGGGGAAAGGTGTAAGTTCTGTTTTGAGTCTGGAGGCCCAAGAATCAGAAGTGCTTATGTCTGAGATCAGAAGATGGATGTCTCAGCTTCTCAAGCAGAGAAGTGAATTGGTCCTTCTTTTGAGTTGTTGGTTTTATTCAGGCCCTCAATTAGCTGGATGAAACCATCACACTGGAGAGGGTGATTTTCTTTACTGAGTCCACTAACTCAAAAGTATATCTTTTTTGAAAACATCTTCAGAGAAACACCCCAAAATAATGTTTCATCATCTATCTTTGCATCCTTTAGCCTATTCAAGTTGACAGTCATCATATTCTCTGCAGGTTCTGATATTACTAATGCTTCTCTTGGTCAGTTAAGTATTTTAAGTTCATCCTCCTCAGTAGCAATGTTGGGTCAAATTTTTATTTTGAACCAAGAACTTGTAAAAAGCTCACTCTTTGGTACTGGTGGCATGAAATGTCCTTCTGGTTGATTGATTATATTTACATATAGATAGATAAATATATATAATAGATAACATGTAATAGATGAAAACTTATGGATAGTTATGCATACTATAAACTTCGTTCAATTGTATTACTCGTAAATATCTGATATTTAGTCTAATAACAATAGATAAATAAGCAAATAATTAAATATTATAATTACAACTGTAGTTTTCTGAGAAATTTGTAAAAAGAAATTCTAAAGTAGTAAACCAACTGTGTGATGAAAACATAACAGGTAGAGAGGATCATCTTAACATAATTGGTCAAGAAAGACCTCTCTGAAGAGATGACACCTGTAACACTATAACAAGAGATGAAAAACATATTTAACATATTTTTCTATTTCCTTTTTGGCTTGTATTTTTGGTGTATTGTTAGAAATCTAAACCGTGTGTTCATGTGAATCAACTTCTATTTTAAAATTTCTGTTTCTGAAGTCTATGCAAGCTTTGCATTCAACAGTACACTTTTCCAATTAATAGACTTTCAATATGATTAAATTCAAAAGGAACTATTTCCACGAAAAGTGAGTGGTTTCTTTTTAGTTAAAGTGCTTTGACAGAGACAATTACTTGGGCAGGAGAAACTTGATTCAGAAATCATTATTATTTCACATAAGTTAAAGAAATTCCATGGCTCTCATTGTAGTCTGAAGGGAAGAAGTAGAGCAACATACATAAATGCCTCAAACTCAAATGCCTTAAAATACTTTAGCTGACAAAGAAACTTGTTTCAATTGAGTTTTTTCCAAGGGTTTTTATGACTTTTTAAAATAAAATATTGATTAATAAATGTAATTCTTAATATATTTTGGCTACCTATTTCACAGTCTAAGTGTACTCATTTTCAGTATATAAACTGAGTTTGCATGAAAAAAGTCAGAAATATAAAATAATTAGAAAAGTTAAAGAATCGTGTTCAGCACTACTGTAATCACAACTGGATCTTTTTAGGTATTGTGTCTAAGTTTTAATTATACAATTAAAACAATGAAAAAAATAGAAATGATAACATTTAATATTATCAAATGCTGTATTCATTTAGTAGCAATATATGAAATTACAAACATTTCAGTTCTTAACCCTCTTATTTGTTCTACAGATGTTCTTTCTAAGACAAATCAGTGTTGGAAATTCAATGGGTGTTGAATATCAGTAAAATGGTAACCAACAACAACATCAACCAAAGAAAGCAAAAACCGGGCACTAACTGGATCACAGAAAAGACAATTATTTGCACTATATCTGAAACAAAAGGACAGAGAATTGCCTTGTTCAACCTCAGCTGGGAATGCACATGTTCATGGGATGACAAATTTCTCACTCAACCTCTGCTGGGAACTCATGTGCATGGGGCCACTCAAATTTTTTTACTGCTTGCAAATTTCTAAAAATGAATGACCTGAAAAGCACCCCAGGCATTGATTTTGTGGCTACAAATAAACTTTGGGGAGTAAGCAAATTTGCAAATACAGAATCTGCAAATAATATGGGATTAATTATACACAAACATGCACATAAAATATTTACTTTTTTATATATATACGTATATACACATATATACGTATATATGCACACATATATACATATATATATATAATTTGCATCACATGACTGAGATAATTTGACAATCAATAATTAACATGCAATACCACAACACATCTTGGAGAAATGAGGGCAAGGTATATCTATAGGTTCAATTTTTCTAATTTTCTTTGCTAGAATAAATGTGAATGATGTAAAGTTTGGGGAAAAAAGAGATTATGCCAAGATTGCCAAGGCTCCAGCTATTTAGTAGTCAAGGGGTAGGCTTTGCTTTATGTTTCTTTACTTTTAATTGCAGTACTTTTTTCCTCAAGTTTTATTACAAACACTAGCCTTATTAATATTTATGCTGGTTGCTGAAAAATTTTAGAGTTAGGAGAGAGAAAGTCTTTTACTTGAAACATTTATTTTGTTTCCTAGAAGAAGACGCACCACTTAGTGAAATAACAGAATTGATAATCCAGCGTCAGATACACTTAAAAAGGAGGAAAACTCAAATTAAACTTAACAATATACTCCTAGAGAATTCATCAGTTTTAGTAACAATACTGAACAATTCAGCCTGATACATTTGCTAATAAAAGGTATAAACATCATTGATTGTGATGAATTCACCAAATTCCACTGTCTCACTTCATCTTTTCATTAACACATTTAACTTAATGGTAGAAAAAGATATTTCTAATAAACAACACTTCAATAATTTCAAAACAGTTGCCTTGTATAAGCAATCTTATATACAACTTAATTAAAAGTATTGTTTGAATGTTTCAAGGCAAGAATTTTAATTATCTTAAAGCATGTTATCTTAAAATAAATGTGGAAATATGAGATAATTATGGATATCATTCCACATAAAATATACAGATACTAGACCAAATAATTTGAGTAAGATTAATACTATTTTTGTAGATAGGTTGTATAAATACACAAATAAGAGCACTTTGATAGATCTACATAATAACTAAATCAACATTACTAACTAAATATTAATATACTGAGTAACAAATTAATTCAGATTAGAAGACAAGAATCAGGAATATATATTTACTCTGAATTGTACATCAATTTTAGAGGAATAACTTTAATATCAGACACAGGATATATGTTTTATAATTAGATCTTTGTAGATATTAGAAGGAATGGGATAGAAAGAAAAAAGACTTAAAGTCTACAAAAACCCAATACAATGGTGGTTAAACCCTAGGACTAGTTAAAAAAAATGCAAAACACAAAACTACAGTTTTGAGTGGTTTTCTGCATTTTTAACTCACATTCAAGTAAAAATGTCATAACACTTTTTGTTCACATAGAATTGCAAGATCCACAGATCTATTTCCGGTTCTCTCATTTTCATGGAAAAATTTTGATTAGATTTATATAGTAAGAAAGATGTTTGGCATTTCAAAACACATCTTTTATTTAGAGCATTTTTTTGCTAAGAAGCCAGTATATCAAGCAGTTAGACAATGTATTTCATGGACTGGTCACAGGAAAATCACAAATTTCACACTTTGACACGAATTATTGAAAGCAGCTGCAAAAATACAAATAATGTCAAATGCCTTTTGTATGTTTCTAATGAACAAAATGAATAAAAATAAAATGTATTGAAATGTGGAACTTAACTTTTCTTTTCCACTTCACAAGGTCATATAAAACTACAGCAAGGCCAGGAGTGGTGGCTCACTCTTGTAATCCCACCACTTTGGGAAGTCAAGGAGGGTGGATCACCTGAGGTCAGGAGTTCGAGACCAGCCTTGTCAACATGGTGAAACCCCATCTCTACTAAAAATACAAAAATTAGCCAGGCGTGGTGGTGTGCACCTGTAGTCCCAGCTACCCAGGAGGCTGAGGCAGGAGAATCACTGGAAACCGGGAGGCAGAGGCTGCAGTGAGCCGAGATCATGCCACTGCACTCCAGCCTGGGTGACAGAGCAAGCCTGTCTCAAAAAAAAATCCAGCAATATGTCTGAATCTCAACTATTTAACTACAAACTGAATTTTTACTATGCTATTTTCTGTGTAAGAGTAGATGATTCCTGAATATTTTATATAGTTATATTTTTGAAAAATGGTATGTATTTGTTGATTTTTCATTGTTTCAGTACGTTTGAATGTAAGCTTTTTTGACATTACGTACATATTTCTGTTCTTTAAAACACAGAAAAATAAAAAAAATCCAAAACTTGAAAACATAAAATCATCCCTTAATATTGTGTTTAGTTACAAATGCAAAATAAAATTAAGACCACGAACACACATAAAACATTTATTCAATACAGTAATAAATAATGAAACTAATGAAATAGTATATCTGGTTAAAATTCAGCAATACAAAAGAAAGAAATACTAATACATGCTGGTACTTGTAAATGAATCTTGAAAGTGTCATGCTAAGTTAGAAACATCAGTGGGAAAAACCCACGTGTTGTATGAATTGATTTATAGAAAGTGTCTAGAATAGGTCAATCTATCGATTTGGGGGAATTAATAACAATGGGTGTGGGCTTTTTTAGAACATTTAAAAACGTTCTAAACTTGTTTGCATTGTTTACACAAATCTCTGAATGTGCTGAAAACCATTGAATTGTGTCTTGAAATGGGTGAATTGTTTGTATGAAAATTATATCTCAACAAAGCTGTTGTATAAGAAAAGAAAACCTAAGTTATGGAGTTTTGCGTAGTCTGTCAAACACATGCTGGTATAAATTTTCTAACAAAAATACCGGTTAATAAATTATAAACTTTAGAATTTTTTTTTCCTACTCACAGAAATCTACAAGTTTACATGTAACTTGATAGTGAGTGGGATTTAATCAAATAACGAATAGCAAAGTCCAACATAGGACTCTCCTCTTAGAAAATTAAGCAATTATGGAATAGACTTATTAAAAGAGTTTCCCAGAAGATATATAGGAACCGACTTACTCTAGATATCAGTTTTAAATATTATATTTTTCCTTAGCAACTATAAGAAAAAAATGCATGAAAAAAAGCTGATTAGTAAAGAGCTGGTATGTTGAAGTTAATTGTTTATATTATTACTAAATATACTTTTTTACATTTATTTTCTTTTTTTTTTTTTTTTTTGAGACAGAGTCTTGCTGTATCCCCCCAGGCTAGAGTGCAGTGGCTCTATATCTGCTCACTGCAACCTCCGCTTCTCAGGTTCAAGCAATTATCCTGCCTCAGCCTCCTGAGTAGCTGGGATTACAGGCGCACACCACCACGCCCGGCTAATTTTTGTATTTTTAGTAAAGACGGGGTTTCACCATGTTGGTCAAGCTGGTCTTGAACTCCTGACCTCGTGATCCACCCGCCTTGGCCTCCCAAAGTGCTGGGATTACAGGCGTGAGCCACCGTGCCTGGCCCTTACATTTATTTGCTTATTTCAAAGTTTTAGAAAACTTTCATTAACAACCACTCTCCCTCTTTTGTGATCATATGGAATCTCCAAAGGTAGTTCTTGATTCTGCACACTGCATTAGGATTCTCCAGACAAAAAGAACGTGTGTGTGTGTGTGTGTGTGTGTGTGTGTCTGTAACTGAACCTTGAAACCTATATATGTATGTAAATATATATTTATTATGGGAATTGGCTTACACAGTTATGGAGGTTGAGAAATCCCAGTCAGTCACCTGCAGGTTGGAGAATCAGGAAGGCCAATAGCAATGCAATCTGGAGCTGAAGGCCTTAGAACCAATGGTGGAGTGTTAATGGTAGACATTTTGTTCTGATTCCAAAAGCCCAAAATCCAAGAGTGTGACCTCCGAGAAGAGGAGATTATGGATACCCCAGCTCAAACAGAGAGCCAGGGCAAATTGCTGTTTCTTCACCTTTGTGTTCTATTCAGGCCATCAATGGATTAGATGATGCCTGCCCACATAGGTAAGAACAATTTTCTTTACTCGGTCTACTTATTAAAATGCCAATATAATCCAGAAATATCTTCACAGATGCACTTAGAAATAATGCTTTACTATAATCCCAGCACTTTGGGAGGCCGAGGCGGGCGGATCATGAGGTCAGGAGATCGAGACCATCCTGGCTAACATGGTGAAACCGCGTCTCTACTAAAAATATAAAAAATTAGCCGGGCGTGGCGGTGGGCGCCTGTAGTCCCAGCTACTCCGGAGGCTGAGGCAGGAGAATGGCGTGAACCCAGGAGGCGGAGCTTGCAGTGAGCAGAGATCACGCCACTGCACTCCAGCCTGGGCGACAGAGCAAGACTCCGTCTCAAAAAGAAAAAAAGAAATAATGCTTTACCAGCTATCTACGCACCCTTTAGCCAATCAAGTTGACACATAAGAATTAATTGTCACACAGACAAACACACAAACACACATAGAGAACACACTACTCCCATTTTATTTTGTACACAATTATTTACATAGGTGCAGCAAAAACTGATAATTAGCACATATGAACCTTGTCAAAAATAACTTACTGAACAAACTGAGACGAGAAAGTTAACCTACGTGTAGAAATTTTTGTAAGGAATCTTGGCTGGATATTAAAATCACTCTGTTATTTGACTCTTCTATCGCAAGTCTATGTAACCACACTCAAGAATCTCTGTTCAGAAGGTCCTACAGAAATATAAATAAGTTTGAGGAAATTAATCTCCTCCTCTTGCTGTTTCTCAAAACTTTGAAGGCCCCAGGACCACTAGCAAGTGTTCCTCACAAATTATGAGGCTGAATCCCTATAATTTGGATACCAGGTGAGTTTCTCAGGAAAGGCTTTGTAAGCAATGAGTCACATAACTCTTGCTCTTCAGAACTCAGCTTGTTCCCGGACCTGACCGAGGGTTGGGCTGCTTATTATCCAGGCCCAATAACAAGATAAGACAAACTGGGAAAGAAGAGAGCTTTTATTTCTGTGATTGGTTACAGGGAGAAGGCCTGGAAAATATCACCAGACCAACTCAAAATTACAAAGATTTCTAGAGCTTATATACTTCCAAGCTCTATGTCTATTTGTAAGTGTTCCTTCATCTAAAGACATAAGTGATTAACTTCTTTTAATCTATAAGTAAGGTCTGAGTCCTGAAGACAGTCCTCTGGAGCCTCAGTAAATTTACTTAATCTAAATGAGTCCAGGTGCTGGGATGATTACCCTTATCTTGTCTCCTGCTACATCATGGAGGTTTGGAGAGTTCCTTCAGACCCCCAATAAACTTGTTTGTGGAGGCCTGCGGAGTTTATTCAGGACCCCCCCATAATAAAACTTGTTTAATCCTGAACGGGTCCTGTTAAGAATTCCTTCGTATTTTGTCATGCTTTAAGGCCCAGGAAAGGCCAAGTCAAAACTCCTGGTGGGCTCTTCTACATTCCAGCCTTTGTATAAGGGTGCTGGCTCTTTCAGCTTTTGATATTTAACTTCACTACCCAGTACTGAAATAGTTGTTATGGAGGCCTGAGTTAGTGAGACCTGGCCTGCCACAAGCTCATACCTGATTGAATGAGCTCTATTCCCCATATGGCCTTCCAGGATTAGCCTTGATTCCTGGTTCAAAATTATTTGAACAACTATTTCCTGTTAAACAGGAAAAGAGATTCTTATTAAATATACTCAGCTTCCCAGGAAAAGTACTGAGATCCCATAAAATAATTTTTCTTCTGAATTATGAATACTGAGAAATCAGTAAAAATATTATAGTATTTAGCAATCTCTATTTGAGCTTAAAATTAAAGTCTACTAAGTTAAGGTTTAGAGACAGCTAACAAACATGAAGTATTTTCTTACATACCAAATATTGTATAGATGGGCTAAGAATGAGTCCTGTTTACTTTTTCACAGTTATTAGAGACTGTTAGGTCAAAAGTCCACCAGCACCAAACTCAAATTTGAACACATTTAACTGATTTACATATAGATCAAATAAGCACATCTTCCAGGCATAGGTAAGATCACCCGTGAGGCTGTAAAAGATTCCAAGTTACTGCTACCCTTCAGAGCTCCATAATTTTGCTGCTGCGCAATATCACCTCTCTATGTAAGCCTCCTCTCTAATTCCCCTCTCCTTCAGGACTTTCTTTGCCCTCTGGTCTTTTTGAGTGATGGCCTCAGGCTACTGTCTCTGGAAAGTCTCCTGCTATGACTGACACTTCTTTCTATGCAAACTTACCAAAATACCATTCCAAAAAAAGCTCATTCTGTTTTACTGGGAGGTTGTGATTGTTTTTTTCTTGCTCAGTACCAAAATCCCCTAACTAACTGTATATATCATCAGAAAATAGAGCATTAAAAATAATTCCAGACCGGGCGCAGTGGCTCACGCCTGTAATCCCAGCTCTTTGGTAACCAGAGGCGGGCGGATCACAAGGTCAGGAGATTGAGACCATCCTGGCTAACACGGTGAAACCCCGTCTCTACTAAAAACACAAAAAATTAGCCGGGCGTGGTGGTGGGCGCCTGTAGTCCCAGCTACTCGGGAGGCTGAGGCAGGAGAATGGCGTGAACCCGGGATGCGGAGCTGGCAGTGAGCCAAGATTGCGCCACTGCACTCTATCCTGGGCGATAGAGTGAGACTCCTTCTCAAAAAAAAAAATAATAATAATAATTACAATTATGTTTTAAAAAGCATATATATCCCTCATCAATCGATTTAGTCTTAGGTAATAAATTGTTTCACTCTATCTTAATATACATATCTTTTTAAGTGAAGTCATTTAATCTGTGTCTGGACTTAAATGAGTCCTAGAAATCTTAACTCAGCTTGGAAGTTTCTTCCCAGGAGCCTGTCCTTTAAAGTATCAGTATATTTGGTACATTCCCTGATGTTGAGACCAGTCTTATTTTTCAAAGACACATATTTTGCCTGGAGCTTATAGCAGAGCCTCCAGACAAACTTCCAAGGAAAGAGTAAACCACTTGCTGGATGATACAACTAAATAGTAATGATTAATTTGTTATAGTAAGCAATACTATCAAAATGGAAAAAGTGTCTCTTTAGAAACATAATAAAAATTAATTATAATGAACTGGATCATTATTTTCTTAATAAATAAAAGGAAGGCATACAATATATTATTCATAACATGCATCTGGAAAAATTGACAAACTTTAACAAATTACAAAAAACCCTATCAAAAAGCTTTTTTGTTCCATCAATATTTGAACACATTCCACCTTTTTTATATCAGGCATTATAAATAAAGGCCAATAAAATTTGCTTTTGTCATGTATTTTACAATTGGCCATTGATGCTTAGCTTTAATCTGTCACTGTTTTCACTATTTTTTATTTTTTTTATATTATGTGGAAAATATCATTTAACTTTAGGAGAAGACTTGCATGTTTTTTCTTGGAAAGGAAAATACATCCTTATACCTTGGATACACAGAATATGTAGCTGTTGTGAGTACTTCTAGTATGTTATCAATCAACCACACCAATTATCACTAGTCCTATGTAACTTACTTTTCTTTCCGGGAGAAAACTAGGATGTATGTAACTGTATGAATATGTATAATGTATAATAACTGTGTAAATATCAGATTAGCAAAGCCCATTATGACTAATCATTTGATCATCCAATTCCATACATAAGCTTTTTCCACTTGTTAAAAGCAGCAGAATAATATATACTCATTAACAGAACCAAAAATAATAGGAGCTCTGGATACATAAAAGTAAGAAACAAAACCACAAGAATTAAAAAATTATGTTTGATTATTAAAGATCCAGTGATATGGTTTGGCTCTGTGGCCACACCCAAATCTCATGTCAAATTATAATTCCCAGTGTTGGGGAAGGGACCTGGTGGGAAGCGATTAGATCATGGGGTGGATTTCCTCCGTGCTATTTTCATGATGGTGAGTGAGTTCTCACGAGATCTGGTTGTTTAAAAGTGTGTAGTACTTTCTCCTTCATTATCTTTCTCCTGTTGCCATGTGAAGAGGTGTTTGCTTCTCTCTTGCCCATCCACCATGATTGTAAGTTTCCTAAGCCCTCCCCAGCCATGCTTTCTGTACAGCCTGTAGTACTGTGAGCCAATTAAACCTCTTTTCTTCATAAATTACCCGGTCTCAGGTAGTTCTTTATAGCAGTGTTTGAACAGACTAATACAGAAAATTGCTACTAGAGAAGTCGGATACTGATAAAAAGATACCTGGAAATGCGGAAATGACTTTGGAACTGGGTAATGGGCAAAGATTAGAACAGTGTGGAGGAACCAGAAAAAGGCAGAAACATGAGGGAATGTTTGGAACTTCCTAGAGACCTGTTGAATGGTTTTGGCCAAAATGCTAATAGTGATATGGACAGTAAAGTACAGGCTAAGGTGTTCCCAGATGGAAATAATGAACTATTGAGAACAGGAGCAAAGGTCCCTCTTGCTATGCTTTGGCAAAGAGACTGGTGGCCTTGTCCCCCTGCTCTAGAGATCTGTGGAACTGTGAACTTGAGAGAGATGATTGAGGGTATCCGGCAGAAGAAATTTCTAGGCAGCAAAGCATTCAAGATGTAGCCTGGCTGCTTCTGAGAGCCTTTGCTCATTTGCATAAACAAAGAAATGACCTGCAACTAGAACTTATATTTAAAAAGAAGCAGAGCATAAAAGTTTGAAAATTTGCAACCTGGCTATGTAGTAAAAAAGAAAAACCCATTTTCTGGGGATGAATTCAAGTCTGTAGTAATTCACATAAGTAAAGAAGAGCTTAAAGTTAATAGCCAAGACAATGGGAAAAATGCCTCCAGAGCATTTCAGAGACCTTTATGGCAGCCCCTCCCATGATAAGCCAGGAGGCCTAGGAGGAAAAAATGGTTTTCTAGGCCAGGCCCAGGGCCCTGCTGCTCTGTGCAGCCTTGGGACATGGTGCCCTGTGTCCCGGCTGCTCCATCTCCAGCCCTGGCTAAAAGGGGCTAAGGTACAGCTTGTGCCATTGCTTCAGATGGTGTAAGCCCCAAGCCTTGGGAGCTTCCACATGGTTGTTGGTCCTATGGGTATACAGATGGCAAGAGTTGAGATTTGGGAGACTCTGCCTAGATTTCAAAGAATATGTGGAAACACCCGAATGTCCAGACAGAAGTCTGCTGCAGGGGTGAAGCCTTCATGGAGAACCTCTATTAGGTCAGTGTGGAGGAGAAATATGGGGTTGGAGCCCCCACAGAGAGTCCCCACTGGGGCACTGCCTAGTGGAGCTGTGAGAAGAAGGCCACCATCCTCCAGGCCCCAGAATGGTAGATCCACTGACAGCTTGCATTGTGTGCCTGGAAAAGCCGCAGGCACTCAGCAACAACCTATGAAAGCCACTGCTTGGTCTGTAACCTGCATAGCCAGAACAGACAGAGTGGCCCAAGGCCTTGGGAGCCCACCACTTGCATCACTGTAGCCTGGATGTGAGACATGGATACAAAGTAGATTATTTTGGAGCTTTAAGATTTAATGACTGCCCTGCTGGGTTTTGGGCTTGCATGATGCCTGTAGCCCCTTTGTTTTGGCTAATTTCTCCCTTTTGAAATAGGGGAATTTACCTAATGCCTGTATCCCCATTGTATCTTGGAAGTAACTAATTTTTTTTTTTTTTTTAAGGCTCAAAGTTTGAAGAGACTTGCCTTGTCTCAGATAAGACTTTGGACTTGGACTTTTGAGGTGATGCTGGAATGAGTTAAGACTTCAGGGGACTGTTAGGAAGACATGATTGTGTTCTGACATGTGAGAAGGACATGAGATTTGGAAGGGGTCAGGGGCAGAATGATAGTATTTGGTTCTGTGTTCCCACCCAAATCTCATGTCAAATTGTAATTCCCATTGTTGGGAGTGGGACCTGGAGGTATGTGATTGGATCATGGGGACAGATTTCTCCATTGCTGTTCTCAGGATAGTAAATAGGTATTTATGAGAGATGGTTGTTTAAAAGTGTGTAGCTCTTCTCACTTCACTCTCCTGCTGCCATATGAAGATGTACTTCCTTCTCCTTCACCTTTCTGTCATGATTGTAAATTTCCTGAGATCTCCCCAGCCATGCCTCTTTTATAGACTACTGTGGAACTGTGATTCAATTAAACCCCTTTTCTTTTTAAATCATCCAGTCTCAGGTAGTTCTTTATAGGAGCATGAGAACAGACCAATACATTCAGGCACTTATATTAATTAGAAATCACACAAATACCTAAAAAGTATTTGTTACTAAAGGCAATAATATTCTAAAGTTTTAAATTTAACTAATAATCTTAAAAAATATCTTTTAGGCCTGGCACGGTGGCTCACGCCTGTAATCCCAGCACTTTGGGAGGCCGAGGTGGGCAGATCACAAGGTCAGGAGATTGAGACCATGCTGCTAACACAGTGAAACCCTGTCTCTACTAAAAAATACAAAAAATTAGCTGGGTGTAGTGGCGGGCACCTGTAGTCCCAGCTACTTGGTAGGCTGAGGCAGGAGAATGGTGTGAACCCAGGAGGCGGAGCTTGCAGAGAGTCGAGATCGTGCCACTGCTATCCAGCCTGGGTGACAGAGTGAGACTCCATCTCAAAAAAAGAAAAAAAAAATCTTTTAGCTGACTCACAATGGAACCTAACTACTATTGATATCACTCATTCTAGTGCAATTTGCAATCTATCATGTGCAACATGTTACTATTTTATAATGTTAAACATTGTATAGTAGTAATTTCAGCTGATCTAATTCATAAACCAGTGTTAGAATTTTGGAAGTTAAGCATAACTAATATGTTTATGAGAAAACAATTTAAATATTACGATAAAAAATGTTTTTAAATTATTCCCTACAATGATTAAATCAGAGAAAGACACACAGATGTGTATTTATTCTATTTTACAAAATAATTTTTAAAAGAAGGATTTGTGTAAAGATTCAATCTAATTTTTTTTTTTTTTTGAGACAGAGTCTCCCTCTGTCGCCCAGGCTGGAGTGCAGTGGTGCTATCTCAGCTCACTGCAAGCTCCACCCCACGAGTTCATGCCATTCTCCTGCCTCAGCCTCCGGAGTAGCTGGGACTACCGACGCCCGCCACCACGCCCAGCTGATTTTTTTGTATTTTTAGTACAGACGAGGTTTCACTGTGTTAGCCAGGATGGTCTCGATCTCCTGATCTTGTGATCTGCCCGCCTCGGCCCCCCAAAGTGCTGGGATTACAGGCGTGAGTCACTGCGCCTGGCCTCAACTTAATTTAAAAACTTATATTATTATAAAAAATCAATCTAAACTTTCACTATCTCAGAGGATAATTTTTTTTAATGTTGAATATATTTAAACATAAAAGATTTAATGTCTTTAGTTTCCTAGAGATTCTGTAAATATTAGATTTATCAAGAGTATATTAATCTTCATAAACATCACAACAAAGTTTATTTTGAGAGATTTTTAAAATAATCAATTTAACAATATTATGCAGAAGTAAAAAAACCTCAAGTGATATACGCAAAGAAAAGAACTTTAAATAGCAACCATATGAAAATATAGTTCTTTAACCTCAGCTATGGCTTAAGTATAAACTGAAAAACTCAATGCACCAGATCTTAAAGGGCAGCTTGAAATATTTTCTTCTCACAAATGGACTAAAAGACCATATAAAAGTCTAACACACCACTTTTATTTTGTCTTTCCTCTGAGATAGAATAGATAAATATCATCTAGAAAGAAGGTCACCATGTGGTCAAACCAAAAATATTAATTTGCAAATATTCTGGCACCTATATGAAATTATTTGTTATGCACAAACATACATTAGAATGAATCTTGACCCAAGACTAAAAACACTTGGAATTCACTTATAGGAGCAAAACTAAACAATAAATAAATAAATAAATAAGCAAATTAGCTATCTCTATGAAAGAAGTTAAATCGAGCTATCAAGACTCTAGAGAGATAGATAGAGAGATGATAGATAGATAGATAGATAGATAGATAGATAGATAGATAGATAGATAGATATAAAAAAAGTGACAGAGAGAGAGGGAGTGAGAAAGGCAGAAAGAGACAGAAAGAGACAGAGAGACAGAAAGATTGAGGGGATCTGTGCTGGAAAAGTCCACGAGGTTTACTTTTCTAGTAAAATTGGTTCTGACAGCTGAGTCCACTTGGATATCTTGGGAGATGACCTGTAAAACCACCCAAGTATAATTTTCAAAAAGTTAAAAATATGACTTTCATACAAAATAGAAGAAGCCAACGTTGAAATTTATTTAACCCTTTAATTGGTTATGGAATAGGTAGTATTTGTGAACTAGTTCAAAAATATATTAGAGGAACAGAAATTTATGTATTCAGTAATTCTAAGGAGTGTTTAAATTAACTTGCTTAATGCAATACTGGTTAATATCTAACCGGGTAGCAATATCAATATGTTTAGAGATATGTCTTTGTTAGACAGAAATCCACAAAGTAATATTTAGGTTATAATTAAATAATAAATAGCAAAGCCAAAAACTGGTAAATGTTCTTAGAGGCTTAAATATTTTGGGGGAGGCCATGTGAACTGAGGTATTCTTTGTTATACTTAAAGGGTAATTGTATACAATTTGACTTCTAAGTTTTGAATAATTTTCTTAAAAATTATAAATGAAAAATATATCTAAATTTTCAAAGAATAGTTATGTATAATTTTTTTACCATTTTCAATTTAATATTTATTTACACATCCTCTTATAATATTTTTATTCAGTAGAAGCATGTTTAAAAGTTATAAGAAAAACAGTCATTGTAAGAAAGACATTGTGAAGTTATCTGGATAGCCAAAATTTTGGTTAATTATGGAGAATCCTGTATTCATGGGCCTATAGTTTTCTCACAAAGGATAAATGGCTACAAAAAATTATCCTCTTTCAGAAAATAAATATAAAACTGGAAAATATGTTAAAAAATCCTTGTATATTTGGACAACAGGCAGAGCAGTTCTGTGATATCTGAAATAAATAAAATATGTAAGCTCTGTGTTTAACCTAACTTACTATCTGAAAGCAATTTCCAAACCACAGCAGAAAGAAAGGAAGCAGTGCCCCATGATCTCACTGAGTTGAGAAGACATAAATCAGATTTGGGGAGGGTAAGATACTAGAATTTGTGTAGCAGAATATCATGGAAGAGAGAGATTCAAAGATAGCTACAGAAATCAATTGTTGGATCTCCTTGAATCTTTGGCTACAGATTCAACCATACATATGTGGAGAGTAACTCCATGATGATAGTGAAGGACTCACCAGTAAGCAGCCTATGTAAACTGAAAAGTATCTAAGATGGATCTCAATCAATTTAGAGGTTTATTTTCACAATGTTTAGGATCATGACCTGTGACACAGCCTGAGGAGCACCTGAGAACATGTGACCAAAGTGGTTAGGTTGCAGCTTGATTTTATACATTTTAGAGAGACCAAAGTTCCATGCAAAGACATAAATCAATACATGTAAGTTATACATTGGTTCAGACAAGAAAGGTGGGCCATCTTGAAGTGGGGTGGGGTAGCCAGGAGCTTCCAATTCATAGGTGGTTTCAAAGATTTCCTGACTGGCAACTGGTTGAAAGGATTAAGCTCTGCCTAAAGAGTTGAAATCAGCTCAAGTTAAGATAAAAGGGAAGGAAATGTGGAAGACAAAGTTCTTGTCATGTAGAGGAAGCCTCCAGGTAGCAGGCTTCAGAGCGAATGTCTCTTATCAAAGCTGTGAGATTCTGTGGAGAAAGCTAGTAAGGAAAGAAAATTACCTACAGAATGCAATTTTCTCCCACAAGAAAAAGTTTTGCAGGGCCATTTAAAAAGATGTCAAAGAAAAATATTTTAGGGTAAAATACTTTGATTTTCTTTTAGAGTGTGTTATCCTCATGTGATGTTATACCAGAGTCAAGTTGGAATTGGTATCTTATTGCCACAAAGAGTCTATTCTGTAAAAATCTCTACTTTAATGTTAATGCTGATTAGTTGTGACTGAACTCTACAGTGAGGAGAATAAAATAAAGCATGTTTGACCTCTCCTTCCCATCAGGGCCTGAAAAAGGTTTTCAGGTTTCTTTGTGTCCCATGGTGAAGGCTTGGGTCAATTCAGTCATTGCGGGGTTTATCGTTTTTGTTGCTGTTGTTTACACTGACTACACAATTTTTGGAGTTCATAGATGGTGGGAATAGTTGCAGTTCAACCAGTGAAAGTGGAGAGATCTGAAAAGACACAGAAATTTTGGTGAAGAATCCAAAATAGTAAATTTTTATAAAAGGTCTAAATCCTTGAGTAAAAATTGTAGTAGACTCACTCTGACAAACCTTAGAGGGAAGCCATAATCTTTTAAGCCACACATTTAAAAGATTAAACACATCCCAAGTGATTTTATAGTCAAACAAAATCAAACACTCTTTGAAAGATACAACAAATTTCAACACTTAACAACATAAATTTTACTTTATCAAACTTTGAATCTCCTTCTCTTCAAAGGATACCGTCTTACAAGAAAAAGGCAGGAAAAACACTGAGAGCAATAAAACAATTCTAAATAAATGAACAAAATATTTGAAAACACATATCAAAGATAATATACATGGATGACAACTAAGTACGGAAAAGATATCAAACACATTAATCTTTGGGGAAATGCAAGTTAGCCACAGTGCAATTCAAACATATACTCTCTAAAATGGCTAAAGTTAGAAAGTCTGTGAATAGGAAGTAAGGCATTATAATTATGAAAATTAATTTTCTTGGACTAAGCTGTATTTACCCATAGTACAAAAAGCATTGTGCGTAAATATCCTTTGTGAAAATTAGACATGAGACCAGTAAATATATGCTACATTTCCAAACACAATACAGTGACAACTTGGCAAACTTTTGAGATTTCCAAAGCATAATTAATGTATATGCTTCAGGAATACTCTGTTCTAGTCACTAAACTATCTTAAGAAAAGGATATGTAAATAATGGAAAGGAAAAAAAAAGGCACAATTTACTTGAAGACATCATCACCTAACTTGTAAACACAAAATAACTGCTAATCTATTGAAAGTATTACCCGAGTTCAATTAATTGTCCAAAACCAATATGATCATAAAAGTAACAAGTGTGAGAAAAAATAATATGAAAGGAATAGATTTAAGTGATTTTATTTCTTATTAAAAATGAAAAGACTGACAATATAGAAAATCATAACATGTTTCCATGGGGATAATTAATTATTGAAAATTGTCCATTTGGCCTCAAATTCACTTCGAAACATAATAAAAATGCCACCAAACAAAAATTTTTAAATCTTTCGGGACATGATTACAGCATTATAAAGTTAACCTGGAAAGGAAAATGTGTACATCACATAATGGCACATCAAGTCATGAGAGTGAGTATGTGCAATGTGATATAGAAAATGGCATCACTCTGGTTCAGAGCTCTAAAACGGAGTTGGGAAGCCGTTCTAAGAAGGATTGCCTGCATGTCCTGCAAACTTGCAAAAAATCTAGGAACTTGCCTTGAACCATTGACCTGGGTCAAACCACAGTAACCCGAACACACTGGAAACAGTGGAGTTTTGCCAGTGCTGCAACATCTGAACAGCAACAATCAATGAACTATGAAGTCATGAACTAAGCTGGCCATCTCGCCAAATGATAATTCTTTCAAAAAAACTGCAATCGCCCTCACCCTCCTTTTTATTTTCTCTTAAAAATACTCTTCTCCCCTCTCTCTCTTAAGAATACAATTAGACTTCTAGTTGAATCACTATCTCCCAAATTGCAATTCCAAATACCACAATAAAGGCCTTGTCTTATTGCATTGCAATCTGATCTTTTGCCTCTCTTGGTTGACAAATGCCACAAAGAATAGCAGACAGTGAGGATAGAGCCTTCAGTTAATCTGATAACAACAGTTGGCTAAACTAAGGGGCACCATCCAACGAGACTTGGATGAAGCACACAAGTACTGTGGGAGGCTGAGGCAGGTGGATCACCTGAGGTCAGGAGTTTGAGACCAGCCTGGCCACTATGGTGAAACTCTATCTCTGGTAAAAATATAAAAATTAGCCAGGCATGGTGGTATGTGCCTAAATTCCAGCTAGTCTGGAGGCTGAGGCAGGACAATCATTTGAACCCAGGAGGCGGAGTCTGCAATGAGCCGAGATTGTGCCACTGCACTCTGGCCTGGGTGACAAAGTGAGAATTCATCTAAAAAAAAAAAAAAAAAAGCCATTGGAGTTTGCCTGTACAAAAGTAGAAACAGCTATATGGCCTATGGATTATGGAAGCTTCTCTCTTTTTTTTTTAATTGGAAGTACATTAGTTTGCTATAGAAGGTAGGCACTTTATTAGCTAGTGAGGATGATGATTCAGTAAAGGAGACATAGATGTTTGTGAATATAGAGGCCCTTTGCAGTGGGTGTGTAAGAAAAATACAAAACTCAATTATTAAATTATTAAAGGTGAAGATATTAAATGAACATATGTGTTATTGTAATGGCCAACCACATTAGTCCAAAATCACTATGAAGGATGACAAGAGTAGGGAGGAAGAATTAATCAGTCAAGGGGCAAACATTAGTTAAAAAGAGTTAAAAAGGAGAGGGAGTGACTAAAATTCTGAAAATTGCCAATGAGTTCAAAAATGAGCTATTATCTTTACTCTGATTACTTCTCTGATTTCTTCTTCTACTCACTTTTCCTCATTCTATTTCTATCACTTGAAACACTTTTTCTAAAATATCTGGCCATTTCTGGTCTATGCTCAAAGGTACTTTCTCTCTGAGAGCTACATAGACTACACTACCTAAAATTTCAAACATGCATCTCCAGCTACACATCTTCCCTTGCCATATTTTACTTTTTTCCCTACAAAAGTTATTTTCTATCAAATCTATTAATTTATTTTCATTGTTTAGCATCTTTCTCCATCCACTAGATTGTAAACTTTATGAGAAGATAACAGTAGTGGCAGTGCATAATTAGATGGCCTGAGCTTCAAATAAAGAAATAAGAGTAATTTAGAAGTGCCAGTGAGAAATGTTTAAGACAAGCAATCTATCTTCTGCCATGAAACTTGAAAAACGATCATAAATCTCAGCAGGAAAGACTGAAGACCTATTCCATGGCATATGGTTTTCTACTGGGGGCAGTAGGTAAAGGAAACACTCTGAGAAGATGAAAATACAGAATGGCTTAGGGATCACTCCAAACAGCACAGTGAAACTTTTGTTAGGATGTAGAGCCTTGGAGAAATGGTTTCGATTAGGTACTACACACATTGGTATGAGAATGAGGGTTGTGGAGAGATAGATGACCTGAAAGTATTAATTTTTGTTAAAGTATAAAATAAATAGGTAGGTGAGGAAGGACATCTTGAGTTTTGATGCTTTCATGGAGAAAGTCCAGCAGACGATTCAATATTTGCTTTTGAATGTTTAGTTCTGAGCAAAGTTAGTGACGTTTGGAATAAACGTGCTTTCTTGTGAGATCAATTTAATGCTTAATATATAAAGGTGTGTTTAAACAACCAGTAAAAGAAGAGTAATACTGCTGGATGCAGTGGCTCACGCCTGTAATCCCAGCACTTTGGGAGGCTGAGGCAGGCTGATCACGAGGTCAGGAGATCGAGACCATCCTGGCTAACATGGTGAAACCACGTCTCTACTAAAAATACAAAAAATTAGCCAGGCGAGGTGGCGGGCGCCTGTAGTTCCAGCTACGCAGGAGGCTGAGGCAGGAGAATGGCATGAACCCGGGAGGCGGAGCTTGCAGTGAGCCGAGATCGCGCCACTGCACTCCGGTCTGGGCGACAAAGCAAGACTCCATCTCAAAAAAAAAAAAAAAGAAAAAAAAAAAAAGAAAAGTAATACTTCAGTAAACTGTTCTTTGTTGGGACAATATCTTTGGACTAATTCCATAGTAAATTCATTATTTATTTACAATGTTTTATAACTACATGGATTGTTAATAGAATTATGTTTTGTCATCTGTAAGATAAGACTATTTCTTAATTACCTTCAGGTTATACATTTTTTTTCAAATTTATTTTACTAGTATTAAATGGCATCATCTCACAGACAAATAATAGAAAATATTTTCTCTCTCCTGAATGAAAGGATCTACCTTAATTGAGGAATTAGTTCATGTAAAGGAATAATAATGTTTATCTTTATTAAAGTATATTAAATATACTTTAAGACATTGCTACTGTTGTTGGTTTTTGATTTTAATTTTTTTTTTGAGACAGGGTCTCACTCTTTTGCTCAGGCTGCAGTGCAGTGACATGACTATAGCCCACTGCAGCCTTCAACCCCTGGGATCAAGACATTCTCATGCCACAGCCTCCTGAGTCGCTAGGACTGCAAGCACAGGCAAGCATGCACCATTGTGTCTAGATAATTTTAAAACAAATGTTTTGTACAGATAAGGTCTTACTGTGTTTCCCAGGCTTGTCTTGGACTCTTGGCCTCAAGCAACCCTCCTGCCTTGGCCTCCCAAAGACTTGGGATTGTAGGCCTGAGCCACCAAACCTGGCATATTACTGTTGATAGACTGAAAAACATCTCTAAATGGCACAAAACTATGGCTACCTTTTCATCATTATCTTTTAAATGATTGTCAGTTTGTAGGTTAATTTTAGAAGAGATCCTGGTTGGGTGGCTTTTACTGTAATCTCTTTATAAAATATAAACTTTGTATGATATTTAAATTTGTTACAGATTTTGTAGTGATTTTATTTGATTTCTAAACTAATTATCAGTCTTCAACAATATACAATTTTGAATACTTTATAATGCAATAATTTTTGTTAATTTGTGAATATAAGGAGAAAGACAAGCTGTTTTGGATATATTTATTTTGAGAAACGGTATGTCATTTAGTCATATTTCTTAATATTAACTACACTTTGAAATAGGCTTGGTACTTAGAAATTGTACCAAGTTCATTAAAGAAAATATGTTATAAATTTGCAAAATGAATAGGATCAATAATGTTACATAAAATACTAACAATGTATATTTGTTGTATAAAAGGATACATATAAAACGAGTTATTTGAGATTATGATCTAAATTTTATGTTTCTTATTGGCCTGATTATTTTAATTCAAAATATTAAAACTGATAAACACCAACTCTGCTTTGGAGGAGTCATTCCAAAATTTAAGCCCTTGGACACTAAAACCCTTGTTAAACTCACTCAAATAGTTCATCTTGCTTGTCATTTACAGAGCTGAACTTACAGTTTTTACCTCTTTTCTCTCCCATTCAGGAGATTAGCCAATGACAATTTCATGCCTAGTGTTGTTTGTTTGTTTGTCTGTTTGTTTGTTTTTTGAGCTGGAGTCTTGCTCTTACACACCCAGGCTGGAGTGCAGTGACACAATCTCAGCTCACTGCAACCTCTGCCTCCTAGGTTCAAGCAATTCTCTTGCCTCAGTCTCCCAAGTAGCTGGGATTACAGGCACACCACCACCACCACCACACCCGGCTAATTTTTTTGTTTTTATTTTTACTATAGACAGAGTTTCATCATATTGGGCAGGCTGCTCTCGAACTCCTGACCTCAGGTGATCCCTGCCTTGGCCTCCCAAAGTGCTGGGATTACAGGCATGAGCCTCTGCACCCAGCCTCATGCCTACTGTTTTAATATGTTCAATGATGTTTTCTCCCTAGGTCTGTGCATAGAGATATAAACAGACCTGAAGACAACATCAGTTCTATTTCACCAGCTTCATATCATATCATACTTCTGGCTCATAGTCTCCTTTATTAAGGCAAAGTAATGGCATTGCTTTTTCCCATAAGATGACCCTTCACGTAAGTTTACAGGTTATTTAAAATATTTTACTGTTGTCCAACAAGGAAAGGAAAGTAGCATACAATTAGCAAATGTATGTATAAGCCCGGGGATAAGAAAACAAATAAAGCCTGTTCCATCCTTGAGGTGTGGTTTCTCTGCCTACTAGTAAAACACGGTCCAATCATTGTCGTTGTCCAAGCAAAAATTCAGATGACCTACACTTTTTGAATGGGTTTAGATGTAAAAGAGGTTGGAATGCCTAAAATTTTTCATACCAACATTTTCCTTCCTAGAGTGAGAGGCTGGAGATCTCTTCCCAACTCGAGAGAATAGAAGGAGTATACCTTAAAGTTCAAAGGTGGGTTGTAATTTTTTTTATGTATTCCTTACTTAATCTCAATGGAAAACTATAGCTAGAAGGCTGAAGACTAATGTGTGCACAATTTTTAAAAGCTGAATGATTAGCCCTATCTTAGCTAACCAAAATAAATGATTAGCTCTATCTTAGCTAACCAAAATAAAGACATATACATCAAGTCATTATCTCTCTGCTGTATTTGTTATATTCCAAGTTAATAAATACCTCATTAGCACAAATTTCTCCAGACTTGCCCATCCAGAAGTCTGCAACTCTATCCCATCAATAGCATCATGTATACTTTGCTTTTATACTTCAACCTCTGTCTGCATGGGGAGGTACTGGAGTGTCTTACATGTTTGTGCAGTTTCAGAACTTCTATTTTCTTCCATCCCTGCTCTCTTATCTCCATTAAGTAGTTGAAGGCAATATTAGAATAATTTTTTCTGCTGATACTAACATTGGCATGGTCACAATAGGTGGAGAAATTGATCCAAATTGAAAATATTTCCCTAATACCAAATGTTAAGTTCTTATCTAAACTCTTAATGTTTAATCAATTCATGGATGTTCGGTCACATTATAGACTGAATTCCAGAGGCTCAGACAGGCACCCTTAATTGAATCAGCTGAAGTCAGTGTGAAGTGAGGTGCATTATGAACTAGGGTAAAGCCAGTGGAACTGTAATGGGTAATTGAAGTTGTGGCAGTTATAGATTCCCCTAGTTACAGGGGAATTTTTTATTAGAAGCAGATTTGGACCTTGTCACCAGCATAAGGAAAAGTTATGATAATCTTCTTCATATTGTAAAATTAATATATTTTGAAGGACATTTTAACTGAAACTAATGATACCTCAGGTAATAGTGAGAGGTGAAGCCAGCTGGATTTCCTGGGTCGAGTGGGGACTTGGAGAACTTTTCTGTCTAGCTAGAGGATTGCAAACACACCAATCAGCACTCTGTGTCTAGCTGAAGGATTGTAAATGCACCAATCAGCACTCTGTAAAATCGCACCAATCAGCACTCTTTGTCTAGCTAAAGGATTGTAAACGCACCAACCAGCACTCTGTAAAAACACACCAATCAGCACTCTGTGTCTAGCTAAAGGATTGTAAACACACCAATCAGCACTCTGTAAAATGGACCAATCAGCCCCCTGTAAAATGGACCAATCAGCAGGACATGGGCAGGGACAAATATTGGAATAAAAGCTGGCCACCCCAGCCAGCAGCAGCAACCTGCTGGTTTCCCCTTCCATGCTGTAGAAGCTTTGTTCTTTTGCTCTTCACAATAAATCTTGCAGCTGCTCGCTCTTTGGGTCCACACCACCTTTAAGAGCTGTAACACTCACCACAAAGGTCTGCGGCTTCATTCTTGAAGTCAGTGAGACCACGAACCCACCAGAAGGAAGAAACTCTGGACACGTCAGAACATCTGAAGGAAAATACTCCGGACACACCATCTTTAAGAGCTGTAGGGCTCACTGCGAAGGTCTGTGGTTTCATTCTTGAGGTCAACAAGACCAAGAACCCACCAGAAGGAATAAATTCCAGACACAATAGCCATTATCATATTTTAAATTATTATCACTTTTACAGGTGGCATTCAAAACTTCTAGGTTTTGGATACGGCCATTGGTATCTGGATTGAAATGGAGACCATATCCATTTAAAAAATGCAGTCAAGGAACTGGAAGCTTGCATGATTTTATGAGACATCTCTATATATATACATTTATATTAATTAATTACATAAGAAATACTGGGCAACTGGTGGAAAATTAATTTGACTGATTCATAAAAGAGAGTGGGAGGTTTTAGTCTATAAATTACGGGCTAAATTCAATATCAAAAAGTAAAACTATCATTTAAAGATAATAAGATCCTTTACATATGAAAGGCTAAATTATTTTAAATACATAGAAATCATTATAACCATCTATGTACGATAATTTTATGAAAAAATCCATTATATTCTATAAAGGAACATTACAGAACTGCAAAATATTAATGAGTAGAAAGATTTAATACTCTGAAAGTACTAATTATCTCATAGTTGACCTATAGATTTAATGGAATTTCATTCAAAATCCCAGTAGAAGTTTACATAGAAATTGATACTCCAATTATAAATATTATGCGGAAAAGAAATAGGAGTGCTTCTGAACAGGATAAATTGGTGGTGATGATTTACCATTTCAGATACTAGAAATCATATGAAACTATAGTAAGAAAGACAGACACTGTTGCATTACTATTGCAGTCCACTTTCAGTAGAGTTGTATAAGAAGCTCATAAAATGATGTGGTTCTATGGAATTATGTCTTATGTCATATCAGTTAAGAAAGATAGTTTTCTTTAACACAGAAAGTCGTTAAAAAATTATCAGCATAAAGGAGGTCAAGCAAGAGAGCTGCATAGAAACTTCCACAGATCACCCTCCCATTAGGAACATCAAATTTACAAATATCTACACAAAAAAGGCATCTTCATAAGAACCAAAAATCAGCTTAGGTACCAACTTTGCTGCAATGGGATACAGTACCAAGTGGGTTCTTGCAGTCCTCAATTCCAGGCCTTGGCTCTTGGATGGCATGTCTAGATCTACCCAGGGCCAGTGGGAGTCCATTGCCCTGAAGGGTGAGTCCAAGGAGTGGGAGCATTTACCACAAGCTGACTGAAGAGCACTTAGGCAGTGGTAGCCTGGCAGTACTCCTCACAGGCCAGTTGTGGTGGTGGTCGTGAGGAGAGACTCATCTGCCTACGGAAAGAGGAGGAAAGAGAAGGAAGGAGTATCTGTGGTTAGGGTGCCAGCTCAGCTTTAGTTGAATAGAGTACTAGGTAGATTTCTAAGATTTCCTGGAGAAACTCACCACCCTGAAAGGAAGGACAGTAGCCTGTCTGGCTTTACACCCTGCTGATTGTGGAGTCCTAGAACCATGAGCAAACATAAGCACTAACCAGGTAGTAGTTATAGGGGGCCTTGGGAGGGGACCAGTGCTCTGCTGGTTTCAGGTCTGACCCAGTGCAATCCCAGTGGTGGTGGCCACAGGGGTGCTTATGTCACCCCAACCCCAGCTCTAGGCATCTCAGTACAGAGGGGGAGACTGTATTTGTTTGGGAGAATGTAGGAAAAGAGAACAAGAGTCTCTGTTTGATAATCCAGATAATTTGTCCAAATATCACCCAAGAACATCAATGTGGTTGCTCTGCAAGTCTTGAAGAATCACTGCATTACTGGGCTTGGGATGTCCCCTAATCCAGACACAGCTGCAGTAACCAAAAACTTAGGCCAAAAAACCCAAGCCAATTCAAATACCTGGAAAGCCTTCTCAAAAAAGACTGGTACCAACAAGCCCGGAGTGCAAAGACTTAAATAAATACCTAAATCTTCAATGCCCAGACACAGAGAAACACCTATGAATATCAAGACCATCTAGGAAAACATGACCTTACCAAATGAACTAAGTAAGGCATCTAGGAACCAATTTTGGAGAGACAGAAATATGTAACCTTTCATACAGGAAATTCAAAACAGCTGCTTTGAGAAAAATCAACAAAATGCAAGATTACATAGAGAAGGAATTCAGAATTCTATCAGATAAATTTACTGAAGCTTGAAATAATTTAAAAGAATTAAGCAGAAATACTGGAGTTGAAAAATTGAATGCTGAAGGATGTATCAGTCTCTTGAGAGCAGAATAGATCAAACAGAAGAAAGATTTAGTGAGCTTGCAGACATGGTATTTGAAAACATACACACAGAGGAAACAAAAGAAAAAAGAATAAAAATCAATGAAGCACACCTAGAGGATCTAGAAAATAGCCTCAAAAGGGCAAATCTAAGAGTTATTGGCCTTAAAGAGAATGTAGAGAGATAGGGATAGACAGTTTATTCAAAGGGATAATAACAGAAAACTTTTCAAGCTTAGGCAAAGATATCACTATTTAAGTAAGTACAGTAAAGTTGGCCGGGCATGGTGGCTCACACCTGTAATCCGAGCACTTTGGGAGGCCAAGGTGGGCAGATCACGAGGTCAGGAGATCGAGACCATCCTGGCTAATACGGTGAAACCCCGTCTCTACTAAAAAATACAAAAAATTCAAAAAATTAGCTGGGCGTGGTGGCAGGTGCCTGTAGTCCCAGCTCGGGAGACAGGCAGGAGAATGATGTGAACCCGGGAGGCCAAGCTTGCAGTGAGCCAAGATTGCGCCACTGCACTCCAGCCTGGGCGATGGAGCGAGACTCCATCTCAAAAAAAAAAAAAATAAAAAAAAAATAAAGTTATAGAACAACAAGCATATTTAACCCAAAGAGGACTACCTCGAGGCAATTAATAATCAAATTTTCAAAGGTCAAGGATAAAGAATGAATTCTAAAAGTAGCTACAGAATATAAACAAATAACATACAACGGAGCTCCATTAAAACTTGCAGCAAGAATTTTCAGTGGAAGCATTATATTACTGAAATACCAGGGGTTCGGTCTAGTTCCTGCTGCTCACCGCACAGAAGGCCAATTGCTGAGATTACAGGTATTGCCAAGGAAGAAGGCTTTAATCGGTTGCTGCAGCTGAGGAGATGGGCACTCAGTCTCAAATCCATCACCCTGACTGACTAAAACTAGGGGTTTATATAGAAGAGAAGAAATGTAACAATGTGTCAGAAAACCAGAAGTAGGGAGGAGCAAAAATCAATCATGGTGAATGAGAGGTGTAGCATTTGGTGAGTTTCAGTACTTTGATACTTTCTTGAGAGGCCTGAACGTCCTTTCCTGAGGAAGAAACAGATAAAACAAAAAACAGTTTTCGTGCTTTAACAGCAGAAGGGTCAATTTCTATGTTTATCCAAAAGAACAGTCTATGGGACTACTGGGTCACTTTCAGTTACAGGCCAGGAAACAGTGATGTGATGTATTTAATGTGCTGAAGGAAGAAATATTTTACCCTAGAGTAGTATATTTGGTGAAAAATCCTTCAAACATGAAGAAAAATAAAGACTTCTACAAACAAACACTAGTTAAGGGATTTCATTAATACCAGACCTGTCTTACAAGAAATGCTAATGGAAATTCTTCCATCTGAAAGAAAAGGATTTTTCTTTTTTTAAGCAATAAGAAAACATCTGAAGGTACAAAACTCACTGATAATATTAAGCATACACAAAAACAGAATATTATTACTCTATAATTGTGGTGTGTAAACTACTCATAACTTAAGTAAAAAGACTGAAAGATGAACCAATAAAAAATAATAACTATGACAAATTTTAAAGGTGTAGTCAGTATAATAAGATATTAATAGAAATAACAAAATGTTAAAAAGTGAGGAGACATGGTAAAACTGTAAAGTTGTTACTGGTTTTCTCTTTGCTTCCATGTTAGTTTATTGGTTTAAAGAATCAGTGTTAAGTTTTTGTTTTTGGTTTTTTTTTTTTTTTGAGATGGAGTCTTGCTCTGTTGCCCAGGCTGGAGTGCAGTGACACGATCTCAGCTCGACGCAACCTCTGCCTCCCCGGTTCAAGCGATTCTCCTGCCTCAGCCTCCCAAATAGCTGGGACTACAGGCCTGTGCCACCACGTCTGGCTAATTTAAATATATATATATATATATTTATTTATTTATTTAGTAGACACGGGGTTTCACCATGTTAGCCAGGATGGTGTTGATCTCCTGACCTCGTGATCCACCCGCCTTGGCCTCCCAAAGTGCTAGAATTACAGGTGTGAGCCACTGCACCTGGCCTACTGTAAACTTTTTATCAGTGAAACATAATGAATTATAAAATATTAATTTAAAGCCTTAACCTCAAATAAAAAACAATATGACAGAAACAAAAATAATAAAAAGCAATAAATTAAAATATACTGCCACAGACAATCGTCTTCAAAAGGAAAACAGAAAAGAAGGAAGAGAAGGCTTAAAACAGAAAATAAATAACAAAATGGCAGGAATAAGTCCTTACTTAACAATAATTAGATTGAATGAAAATAAACTAAACTCTCTAATCAAAAGACATAGATTTGCTGAATGAAAAAAGGTTCTCAACATCATGGATAATCAGAGAATTAGAAGTGAAAACTACTCTAAGATATCATCTTGCACTAGTTAAAATTGCTTTCATCCGGCCAGGCACAGTGGCTCACATCTGTAATCCCAGCACTTTGGGAGGCCGAGGTGGGCGGATCATAAGGTCAGGAGATTGAGACCATCCTGGCCAACATGGTGAAACCCCGTCTCTACTGAAATACAAAAAATTAGCCAGGCATGGTGGCTCGCACCTGTAGTCCCAGCTACTCGGGAGGCTGAGGCAGGGGAATTGCTCTACCCCAGGAGGTGGAGTTTGCAGTGAGCCGAGATTGCACCACTGCACTTCAGCCTGGCAACAGAGCAAGACTCTGTCTCACAAAAACAAACAAACAAACAAAAAGGCTTTCATCCAAAAGTCAGGTAATAACAAATGCTGATGAGGGTGTGGAGAACAGGAAATTCTTGAACACCATTGTGGAGAATGTAAGAATGTAAATTAGTACAGCCACTATGGAGAGCTATTTGGAGGTTCCTCAAGAACCTAAAAATAGAGCTACCATATGATCCAGAAATCCCACAGCTAGGTGCATATCCAAAAGAAAGGAAATCAGTATATCGAAAAGGTATCTGCACTCTCATGTTTATTGCAGCACTATTCTCAATAAGCAAGATTTGGTAGCAACTTAAGTGTCCATCAACAGATGAAAGGATAAAAAAAATGCTGCATATATACAATAAAGAACTATTTGGCAATAAAAAAAATGAGATCCTGTCATTTGCAATAACATGTATGAGATTGGAGGTCATTATGTTAAGTGAAATAGACCAGGCACTGAAAGACAAACTTTGCATGTTCACACTTATTTGTGGGAGCTGTGAATCTAAACAATTGAACTCATGGAGATAGTAGAATGATGGTTACCAGAGGAACAGAAGTGTAGTAGGTAGGTAGGGGGAAGTAGAGATGGTTCATGTCTATAAAAAAATAGTTAGAAAAAATGAATAAGATCTAGAATTTGATGGCACAGCAGGGTGTTTATAGTCAATATTAATGTAATTTTATATTTTTAAATCACTAAAAAAGAATACTTGGATTGTTTGTAACACAGCATATATGCTTGAAGTGATGAATACCTCAATTTACCCTGATGTGATTTATACACTTTGTATGCCTATGTCAAAAATCTCATATTAAGTATATCATATACATAAACGCATACACATGATATGTACCCACAAAAATTAAGAATTAAAAATTCAGTATATATATAAAATGTAAAAGTATACCTGGAATGCTTATATTTGGATATTGTTTTAAATGGTATACAAATATATAAAAATCAACTTCTAATTGATTACAACTTTAATAATGGAAATAAAACTTCAAGTATCTAAGTAGTAAATTTGGTTAATATTGGGGTAGGCAAATAGTATTTCAAATCACTAAACAGAGTATATAAAAATTTATTTATGTTTCAGTCAAGACCTCTTTTCATAAAAATTCACCATAAGGAAATTAACAAAGAAGGAGCTACAAAATAGAAGATATTTGCAGTTTTTAAAAGGAAGAAAAATTGTTGAAGACACGTATAGAATTTTTTCAATATGATAAGAAAATTGGAAAAAATAGAAAAGTGAAAAGAGATTGGGCAAAGAGCTTTAACAAAAATTTCCCAGAAGAAAGAATCTGATGAAGGTCAATACATATTTGAAGATATTTCTAACCTGGCTAATAATAAGGGACATGCAAGCCAATATAATTATTAATTTAACTGGCAAAAATTGAAAAGGAATTTGTATTAGTTTCCCGTGAAAGCTGTTTTTAAAATCACCATAATTTTAGTACCTTAAACAATACATGTTTATAATTTTAAAGTTACAGGACTCAGAAACCTCACAGGTCTTACGGTGCTAAATTAAAGTGTTGTCTGGGTAGTGTTTCTTACTGAAGTTTCTAAGAGACAGTACATTTTCTTTTCTTTTGTAGCTCTTACAGATGATCTGCAGTCGTTGGCCCATGGCTCCCTTCCATCTTTGAAGGCAGAAATGTCCATTGAGTCTTTCTCACATCACATCACATCACATCATTTTGACAATTCCCCTGTCTCCTTCTTCCATATATAAAGAGCCCATAGGATTACACTGAATTGCAGGTAATTGTACATCTCTTTTTATGTCAAGATCAACTGATTAGTCTCCTCAATCACATCTGCAACCTATGTCTCTCCCTGCTTCCAATGTTTCATAACATAGTCACATTTGAATTGAAGATTTGAATATGGATAACTTTAGGGTTCCGTTGTTCTGCTTATCACAGCATTCAATAACAAGTATTGGAGACGATGTGAGGCCACAGTCTTTCTTATTCACCACTGGCAGAGTGTAAAGTGACAAAACCATTTTATTAGGATTGCAAGAATACTGTGATAACAATAATCTCATATCGTAACAGGCTAACAAACAAGTGTATTTCTTACTCAAAAAAATAACTACTATAATTCTGCAAAAAGTTTGTAAAGAGGTATACTTGAAAAACTGTGGTGCATAAACTGTACTCCAAGTTTTATATCTACAATAAATGATTACGTAAGTACCAAGGGAGACATGTAACAACAGCTCAGGAGAGCAAAAACCTGAAACCAAACACCCCTCAAACTACATTTTATTCACAAAGGGAATATTGTATCTCAGCCGCATAAGTAAAATGTGGTGTATTCACACAATGAATATTGTATCTCAGCCGAAAAGAATGAAATATGTAACTGTTAAGGCAAAAGCAAGTTCTTGGAAAAGTCACTTGTTTCACACTATGACAGACTGAATCTTACAATGGAAAAAAAGCCACACACAACTAATCATTCATTTAAAGAGAAATGCATATTTATAAAAAATTGAGAGTAAATAGTTCACACAATAAGTTTTAAGATTAAATTTAAGTGTCACTTTTGCTTGGATACCTTTCAGAAATCATCCCCAGGTAACTCAGGTTTCCATAGCCCCCCCTACTTATGTCTTTTATTACACTTATCTCACTGTGTTTATATGTTTTTCATGTGTTTTTTTTCCTGACTCTTTATCTAGACAGAGAGCACCTGAAAGAATCTAACTTATGTTTCTTTTATTCTTAGCTTCCAGGCAAACATTTTCTGAAAATGGTCAGTGAATAAATATTTATGTTGTGCTGGCCACATACGGTTTATGTTGCAACTACTCAATCTCAGCATTGTACAACAGAAGCAGCTGTAGACAATAGATAAAATAATGGGTAGGGGTATACTAATAAAAACAAGCTGAGGGAAGGATTTTGTCTAACGCTGGAGTTTGCCAAACAACTATCCTAGAACAATGCCCTATAACTCTGGACACATAAGCCAAGTGTGTGGTTGAATTAGCTAATTAAGAGAGTTTCCACATATGATAAATAGGCATTAGCTCATATTGATGCATTTGAAATGTTTTAACAAAAATGTGAACTCCAGCAAGTTAGGAAGAAAATGAGACTTCTGCAATTATCAAATTGTATAAACTCATATCTTAGCCTAGATTGACATGGAGATTATTTAACACATGGATACGTGAATGTGTATCATACTACATCTTCATATGTTCATCTAATAGTTGTTTATTGACACGCAGCACTGTATAAGCCATTCATGATAAAACGGCCCAAAGCACCTTCTGCTCCATTCTCTGATGCTAATTTTATGTGAACAGTTACATTCTACATGTGATTAATCATGGTTTTCATTTTTAATTTTTTTATGCTCCACATATTTTGTTTTGTTGCTATTTTGTGTTTGCATGGTTTTCTCTACCTATTGGTGATTATAATTATGTTTCCTTGTTTATTTGATTTAATATTTAGTAAATCAATAAAATCTATGACAATATCTTAATAATTCTCTAAACTGTCTTAGCAATCTTAATAAAAAATAATTCGTAATTAAAAGGAGCCAATAAAACTGTGAATTATATTCTTAAATATCCTCAAAAGAGGAATAAATAGGTTTTGAAACAATGCCAATAGCTCTTCCTCAGGCTATTTGTGGTAACTTCCAGGTAATGGTTTTCCATTTTTGTTTATGCCTATAGTTTAAAACTACATAGTAAATTGATAAATACATACATATTATATAAAACAGGACACTCTCGCTCTCATATTTTTATTCTATTTTTCCCTGTTCTAATGTTGACTATTTTATTCAATTTTTAAAGTCCAGGCACAACCCATTAAATTGATTATGTGATCAAAAAGTTAAATGTAGTACGTGGTTTGAAAATCACTGTGTTAGAACATAAAATGATACAGTTAGAGGTGAAAAGACTTTTCCACATGCAACCATTTGCAAATTTTACTTGCATGCCATGTATTTACATTATAAAAATGAAGATATTAAGACTTAAAGTCTTGACTTAATTCAGAAAATATGAGGGTTATTAAGAAAATGACATTCTCTATTCTAACTTTTAGGAAGACAGTTTTTTATTTGGCATCTGACTGAATTCATTATAGTAGTTTCAATTATTTATCATGTTGTTCTTTTTATAAGGCTGCGTCAACTTCCCAAGTTGTCAGTGCTGCTTATATTTGGATATTGCTTTAAATGATATACTGATACTATTATGTGTTGATTCATTAAAAATCAATATTGATTTTTATAAATATCTAGTTAGGTGCAGCACATAAATTTGTGAAAATGAAAATTCATTCTAGTGAATTGATAGCATCAATTGATTTATTTAGATTTATCTGGATCAACCTAGTTGGATCTTTTATGGGACAGAGGCAGTTTTACAACTTTATGACTTATGTCCCAAAATCACGTACATAGTTTTGCTGCTCTGGAGAAAAATTAATTTCCTTTTTCCTTTTTTTTTTTGTTTTTGTAGCTGTGCAGTTGAGAAATGGTTTTCCAGCAAGAAAGGCTTATTTTCATGGCTTTATTTTTGCTGTTATTTTTGTTGTTGTTTCTTCAGTGCCTAGCACAGTGCCTGAAATATGCTTGACATGATAAAAATATTTATTGGTTGAAACAATGATGGAGGATTTCTAAAGCATTATGAAAAATGCTGTGTCCAAAAAAAAATTGCTGTATCCAAAATAATCCTGACTCAATCACGTTTTTTATGCTTGAAAAACTTAGGAATTTTACATAATTGTTAGCTTTCATAAACAGTTGAACCCCAAGTAAAGGTAGCATAATTAAGCACAAGAGAGTGATACACACAAGAATGATAATCTCTACTTAAAAATATGTTTAATTAAATGTGTATGATTTTAAAATGTTAAAAAATTAAATATATACAAAAATGAGATGCCACCACACATATATTAGAATGACATAAAATAAAAATACTGATAATGTCAATTGCTAGTGGGGATGTGGAGAAACAAGAATTCTCATTCATTGCTGGTGGGAATGCGAAATGGTATAGTCACTTTGGAAGACAGTTTTGCAGTTTCTCACAAAACTGTAGAGTCTTACCTCACGATCCAGCAATCACACTCCTAGGTATTCACCCAAATCAGTTGAAAACGTTTGTCCACACAAAAACCTTTACATAAGTGTTTATAACAATTCATTCACAATAGCCGGAACTAGAAACAAACAAGATGTTCTCAATGGCTGAATAGAGAAACCAACGATGATGCATCTACACAGTGCAATTTTATTCAGTGATATAATGAAATGATCTTTCAAGTCACAACAAGACATAGGGAAACATTAAATGTTTATCAATAATTGAAAGAAGCCAATCTCAAGAGCCTATGTGTTTTTTGCTTTCAAATGTATGACATACTAGAAAAGGCAAAACTAAGTAAAATGAACAGTGGTTGCCAGGAGTTGGGTTGGAGAGAGGAGGAACAAATAGGTAGAATACAGGGATTTTTAGGGAAGTTAATGTATGATACTCTAATGGTAGATACATGGCATTATGCATTTGGCAACACCCAGAGAACTATGCGACACAAACAGCACTGATGTAGGTATGGAATTCAGTTAGTAATAATGTATCAACATTAGTTTATTATTTGTAACTAATGATCAGTGCACATACAAGATTTTGCCAATAGGAGAAACTGAATTTGGGGGAAAGCGAGGATATTGGAAGAAACTTTCTCTACTTTCTGTTCTGTTTTCCTGTAAACCTAAATCTACTTTAAAAAGAAAAGATTATTAATATTTAAAAATCAGAATTAAAAAAGTTAGGTTGGGTATAGTGGTTCACACTTGTAATTCCAGCACTTTGGAAGGCTGAGGCAGGAAGACTGCTTGAAGGCAAGAGTTCAAGACCAACCTGGCCAGCAAAGCAAGATCCCATCTCTACCAGGGATTTAAAAAAATATTAGCCAGGTGTGGTGGCTCATGCCTGTTGTCCCAGCTATTGGGCAGGCTCAGGTAAAAAGATTCCTTGAGCCCAGGAAGTTGAGGCTGCACTGACCTATGATTATGCCACGCCGCTGCATTCCAGCCTGAGTGACAGAGTGAGACCCCATCCCCCACACACAAAAAAATTAAGGTATAGTTTATTCTCTTTTAATTTAATTGTGAACTGGTAAATATTTCTTCATACCTAACTGTTAAAATCTTCTGTGATATCTTAATAAAATTATCACTTAATTATTTAATTACCTGTAAGGCAATTTCTTCTACCAAAAATAAAAATCTGATATTTAGGATTTCTAGAAGTGGCTTCTCTGGTAGATCAGTTACTTTAATGGCACCAGTCAATGGCCTCCATAGAGTCATACCTTGGCTCTTTTACTTTGTTGTCTTCTGTGTCTCTTATCCTAAGCTCTGCCCTGTTACTTACTTTATCCAACAGGGTGGAACAAACATAAAATAAGCATTATTTCTGTCACTGCAAAGATTTCAAGGCCTGGCTTATCTGAAACCACACAGAACAGAGACAAGTGAGTCTCAGTTATTACATTAAATAAGCTGCAGGCCGCTGGGCCTGAGGTCATCTCCATACTTTGAATTCTTAGGTAACAAAGAACCACCCAGTTTAATACCTAAATAAACTAAAACTTATCTTACATAAGTATAATTGTATAACAGCTGGGTTTCAGTCAATCACAAACAGCCAACCTTCAGCCAATCACAGACATCTAACTGATCAGCTCATGCCCAAATAAGGCTGTAGCCAATCAGATGATTTCCCTACTTCAGTGGTCAACCTTTCAAAGCTCACTGCTCAGGCTGCCCAGCACAGCTCTCTGAACTTCTTCCAGTTCAGTGTGACACCTGCTTCATGAATTCTTCTTTGATCAAATAGATTCTGTTAAATTTAATTTATCTAAAGCTTTTACTTTACCACAGCTGATTGAAGTCTATTCTACCTCAGCCAGTTCTCAACAAACTCTTGGCTGACCAAAACCATATGAGCAAACCCAGCTGAGATCTGCATAGCCTGGACCAGGTTAGTAGAAACCACACAAGAATGCTTCCTCACAAACAACATTAACACCTCAGTGGCTTACAACAATAGGTATTTACCTTTGTTCATGAATCTATGCATGGCCTGTGTGGTTTCTACTAAGCATCCTGAGCAAAAGGAAATACTTATTGTAACCCACTGAGGTGTTGGTTTTGTTTGTTATGAAGTATTACTGTTTCAGAAAATAAGTGTAGCCCCTGTTGAAAATAAGTACTGTATTTGTTTTTTACTAGAGCCAAATCACAGATTAAGACCTTAGAAAATTTCTATGAGATGGGATAAATGCAACTATTTTTACATGAATTATATATTTCAAGCCCAAAGGGAATATAATATCTGAGTGCCTCTCAGGAATTAATGGTTTCTTTAGGGCAACAGAAAGCCTAAATTACTCACACATTTTTAAAAAGGAGACAAAAGAACAATAATTAATTAATTTACCCTCAAACAGAAGAAAGTAGTAAATAACTACCATAATTCCTTTTAAAAGAGATATTACAAAAAATACAAAAGGAAATGTAAAATAAAATATTACATCATCAACCTAAATAACAGACACTGAGACTCTCAAAAAAAAATACTTATATCAGAAGGAGCATTGCAATGAGAACACACATAGGTGTAGTCAGAAAAGTAAAAGAAGACAAAGATTTTAAAAGGAAAAATAAGGACGATTACATAAATTGTTTTGAAACAGTTATCCTTGACTATAAGAGTCAATAAGACTGGCATCAGCCTAAGGTTGAAAAGGCAGTTGCTGAACAGATGTTCTTGCAGAAGGATTTTTTGCATAAGGTTGATATGGTCCTTTTGTGTAAGGTTGATAATGGTACAAGATTGTGGTTTTTGCAGGATATTTGGTGATGGTTCTTGTCAGGCATCGGTGCATGAGAACTTACCCTTCATGACCTGCTGACTTTGTTTTTGCCAGGGTCTGCCATAAATGACTCTTTTGCTTTTGACATGTTTCACACTTTTCTCTTTTGATCAGAATCTTTCTCTAAAATCAATTCTGATCAACCATCTGTGGTTAGGTTTTGATTATTTCTTGCTGGCAGAATGAATCTATCCTGGGTTACTGGCCTGGTCCCACATCAGAGGAAAGTGATTATTGACTAGATTCAGTATCAAAACCCTTTTAACAATATTTGTGCAACAAGAGAAATTTGGAGAGTGATGTGGTTTGGCTGTGTCCCCACCCAAATCTCATCTTGAATTGTAGCTCCCATAATTCTCACATGTCCTGGGAGGCACCTGGTGGGAGGTAATTGAATTACGGGGGTGGGTCTTTCTTGTGCTATTCTCATGATAGTAAATAAGTCTCATGAGATCTGCTGGTTTTATAATGGAGAGTTCCCCTACAAAAGCTCTTTTTTCTGCCGCCATGTAAGACATGACTTTGCTCCTCATTGACCTTCTGCCATGATTGTGAGGCCTCCCCAGCCATGTAGAACTGTGAGTCAATTAAAGGTCTTTTTTAAAAATAAATTACCCAGTCTTGGGTACGTCTTTATTAGCAGCGTGAGAAGAGACTAATACAGTAAATTGGTACCAGTAGAGTGGGGTGCTGCTGTAAAGATACCTGATAATGTGAAAGCGACTTTGGAACAGGGTACAAGGCAGAGGTTGGAACAGTTGAAGAGCTCAAAAGAAGACAGGAAGATGTGGTAAAGTTTGGAATTTCCTACAGACTTGTTGAATGGTTTTGGCCAAAATGCTGATAGTAATATGGGCAATAAATTCAAGCATACATGGTCTAAGATGGAGATGAGGAACTTGTTGTGAAGTGAGGCAAAGGTGACTCTTGTTATGTTTTAGCAAAGAGACTGGTGAGATTTTGATCCTGCCATAGGTATCTGTGGAACTTTGAACTTGAGAGAGATGATTTAGGACATCCGGAGAAAAAACTTTCTAAGCAGCAAAGCATTCAAGATATGACTTAGGTACTGTAAAAACCATTCAGTTTTATGTATTCACAGAGATATGGCTTGGAATTGGAACTTATGTTTAAAAGGGAAGCAGAGCTTAAAAGTTTGGAAAATTTCCAGACGGATCATGAGATAGAAAGGAAAAACCTATTAGGAGAAACTCAAGCTGGCTGCAGAAATTTGCATAAATAACAAGGATCCAAATGTTAATCTCCAAGACAATGGGATAAATGTCTCCAGGGCATGTCAGAGGTCTTCATGGAAGTCTCTCCGATCACAAGCTAGGAGTCCAAGGAGGAAAAAATGGTCTCATGGGCTGGGCTCAGGGCCTTGCTGCTTTGTGCAGTTTCGGGACTTGGTCCCCTGCATCCCAGCCATGGCTAAGAGAGGCCAACATACAGCTCAGGCCGCTGCTTCAGAATGTGCAAGCGCAAGCCTTGGTGGCTTCCACATTGTGTTGGGCCTGTGGCTGCAGAGAAGTCAGAATTGAGGTTTGGGAACCTCTGCCTAGATTTGAGAAGATGTATGGAAATGCTTGCATGTCCAGGCAGAAGTCTGCTACAGTGGCTGTGCCCTCAAGGAGAACCTCTGCTAGGGCAGTGCAAAAGAGAATGTAGGGTTGGAGCCCCCCACACACAGTCCTCACTGGGGCACTGCCTAGTGGAACAGTAAGAAGAGGACCACTGTCCTTCAGACCCCAGAATGGTAGATCCACCAACAGCTTGCCCTGTGCACTTGGAAAAGCTGTAGATACTCAATACCAGCCCATGAAAGCAGCCAGGAAAGAGGCTGTACCCTGTAAAGCCACAGGGGCAGAGCTGCCCAAGACCATGGGAACCCACATCTTGCATGAGCATGACCCAGGTGTGAGACATGGAGTCAAAGGAGATCATTTTGGAACTTTAAGATTTGACTGCCCTGCTAGATTTTGGACTTGCATGGGACCTGTAGCCTCTTCATTTTGGCCAATTTCTCCCATTTGGAATGGCTGTTTTATCCAATGCCTGTATCCCCATCGCATCTAGGAAGTAACTAACCTGCTTTTGATTTTACAGGCTCACAGGTGGAAGGGACTTGCCTTGCCTTGGATGAAATTTTGGACTGTAGACTTTTGAGTTAATGCTGAAATGAGTTAAGACAGTGGGGGAACTGTTGGGAATACATGATTGGTTTTGAAATTTGAAGATATGATATTTGGGAGGGGCCAGGAGCATAATTATATGGTTTGGCTGTGTCTCCACTCAAATCTCATCTTGAATTGTAGCTCCTATAAATCCCATGTGTCATGGAAGGTAATTGAATCATGGGAGTGGTCTTTCCTATGCTGTTTTTGTGATAGTGAGTAAGTCTCAGTAGATCTGATGGTTTTATAATGGAGAGTTCTCCTACACAAGCTCTTGTGCCTGCCATCACATAAGATGTGACTTTGCTCCTCATTCGCCTTCAGCCACGATTGTGAGGCCTCCTCAGCCATGTGGAACTATGAGTCAATTAAACTTCCTTCCTTTATAAATTACCCAGTCTCAGGTATGTATTAGCAGTGTGAGAACAGACTATTACAGAGATTAACTCTCAGGTTAAATCTACCTGAAATCCATCACTGAATTTAATTTGTTCTGTCTGTAGGCAGTGATAGAATCTGAAAGTGCTGGACCAGCATTATTCTGTTAGGGGCCGTATTTCTGCAGAAATTTGACAGTTAACCTGTAAGAAAGTTAAAAAAAAAGTGAAATTTGTAATAATATGATAATCCCTTACATAAGGGTTTTAAGCCATGAATCCAGGCTTAAAGGCAACCAACTAAATAAATCAAAGTATCAAGGGAAACTAGGTAAGATCTGTTGTAACCATGTGGCTTGTTTTATTTTATGTAGTTTGGATAATCATTTCATTATTTGACATCCCAGTATTAGATTAAATCAAAACACAGCATGCAATGAAATGGATCACTAGAACAATTTGAATAAAATCTTGTATTAGGGTGTTGTCAAAGTTATCCACTAGATGGACTAAAAAACTAAAGGATCTCTTAGATCATGTAAAGATCTAGGTTTGACATGATATAAAATTTTGTCATTACCCACAGAGGTTTCTGATTATAATATTTTAATGACACCATTATGCTGCCAAGTTAAAAAGAGAGAGTACACATAAGCAAGGAGAACTTAAGAGGGGCAAGTGTCTTACTATGATGTGTTGTTTTGTTCTGTTATCTTGGGAAATGCTGTCCACAGCATGAAGTAATCAATGTCTTGTTCTGGTTCGTAGTCTGAATTTCTTTAGGGATTGGTAGTGGGCAGTTTTATGAACTTTCTGTAGGCCACACATCATGCATGAGGCTTGTCCCTTGAAATTTATACTTAGTTGTCTAGCTTCAGCTCATAGGGTTTTAAAAAGAGCAGTTCCCATTTTTAGTAAGTCCATGTGGAAAAAAAAATGATTGGAGGGAGCTACAAGAATTTATGTTCTAGTCCAGTTTGTAGATAAATAAAAATAATTTGAAAGCTATGCACAAGGCTGCAGTCTAATAAGAGATACATTACAGTTTTTCTTTAAAAATTTATTCTTTGGCCGGGTGCGGTGGCTTACGCCTGTAATCCCAGCACTTTGGGAGGCCTAGGTGGACGGATCACGAGGTCAGGAGATCGAGACCATCCTGGGTAACACGGTGAAACCCCGTCTCTACTAAAAATACAAAAAATTAGCCAGGCGTGTTGGCGGGTACCTGTAGTCCCAGCTACTCCAGAGGCTGAGACAGTAGAATGGCGTGAATCCGGGAGGCGGAGCTTGCAGCGAGTGGAGATCGTGCCACTGTGCTCCAGCCTGGGTGACAGAGTTAGACTCTGTCTCAAAAAAAAAAAAAATAAATAATAATAATTATTGTTTTTCCCCGCAGCAACCCTGAATTCTAACAAAGATGAACAGAGTAAGGCTAATTTGTTTGTATAATTGGTTTTGCGAAATTTGGCCTAATCATTTACATAAGTTTAGCAAGAACAGCGATTGGCCACATAGTAATCTGAGATTAAACATTTCAAAACCTCTCAAGGCTAGAAGGCCAAGCCAAGGCAGACCTCAGGCTTTCTCTACAGTACCTCTAAACATTTCAAATATGACATCCCAGTCAAACCTTGGCTCATACAATTAATGTTTTCAATTGTATTCTGCTATGAAGAGAGCAGATTCTCATCGAACCTATGCCAAGAACCATATTAACATAAAAATAAGAATACTCGTTAATCATTTCTGAATTCTGGAGGGATCAATTAGGAAGGAAAAATAAATGTTTTCACTTTTGTTCACAAAATTATACTTTATTATATTGCTGCAAACTATAGATTGCTTAAAAAAGAATGTTTCTTTAAATCTGGGAAACAGATTATTTAAGGAAAGAACAACAATGTTTCAAAAAATAGTCATAAAAAGGTTATTTTATCAGATATTTAATCTCATGTAATTGAAACGGGAGAGTCCCCTGATTCCCCTCACAGGACGTGCAACAGGTGTGGCTCCTCTGTTTGGTCACCCTGCAGCTCAAACCCCTAGGGGGCGCATGCAGACGGGCAGGTGCAGAGGCTGGTGTGAGTGCTTTGTGTTCCCGGCCTCGCAGTGGTGTCTAGGAGGGGGTGCCTGCAACCCCAGTGTTACAAAACTCTTTCAGCTTTGCTGTCTGCAGATGGCTTGAGTGTTAATCAGCTCAATGGCCCCTCTGCCTTATCACAAGGGCAGAGGGCCAATGTGACAGGCTTCTGTATCCTGAGCTCTTGCCTGGTGTAATGCAAGAATCAGATCACACGATGGCTCAACAGAAAAGTGCACGGTTATGATTGAGTGGTGGAGGTGGCTCTCAGCAACATGAATGGGGAGCCAGAAGAGGGGATGGAGTGGGAAGGAAGGTGATCTTCGCCTTGTTAGATATTTGTTCTAGATTTCTTTTCAAAGAATCAATATATCAGTATGTTCAATACTTTGCCTTCTACTTTTAAACTTAACTTCCTCATAAAGCAACCTTTTTTGATTACCTGCTCCACCCTGACTCATTTCAATCACCTGCTCCACCCTGACTCATTCTGATCACCTGCTACCTGCTCCCCCCTGACTCATTTTCCACCCTGCATAACCATTTTTCCAGCCAAACCACTCACCCTGTCTCACCCTGTCACTCTCTTTAAATTAGCCAATCTGAATCAGTTTAGACTGTGCGGTCTAACCCTAGCCAATATGGGAAGGACATAGCAGCAGGGGCCACGTGCGTCGGAGATAAGAACCCCTTCCTCTCCCTTGTCCAAGTGTGCACTCACCATTGCTCCATCTGTAAGGGCACACCCTTCTATAAAAGTACATTGTCTTGCTGAGAATTAAAAAGAAAATTTTATATTCGAGTGCTGTTTCTTTTGCAGCACTGAAACTTCATTTAGAACACCCTGGAGTCAGGCCACCCAGTGGCTGGACTCTTCTCCAACCCCTCCAGCCAAACTTTCCTCAGCATCTGGATGTCCCTCCTCTCTCTTTCTCTGCTGTGTCATTCCACTGTCTTTGATCTGCTGGTCTGCTGGTCTGCTGGTCTGCTGGTCTGCTGGTCTGCTCTGGAGCTTGGGATTTAGGGTTCATATGGGGGCAGATGGGGGCAATATTTTGAGCAAAACCAGAAATGCCTGTTCTCATTTACATAATTAATTCTTGTTCTGCTTGATCTCAGAAGTTATATGAATTCATCAGTTTCTTAATTAGATTTCTACATATTTTTCTTTATCCAATGATTTTAAAGTTATCAGAAATATTTGAAAGTACTTATTAGAGTCTTTTCCATGAATCTGATTGCAGATGTGTATAGAGAAAAATTAAAATAATAACCGTAGATGACAAAAACTTAGAATAGACACGGTTAAAAATATTATGAGAGTTTATCATAATGAAAAATTGACACAGAAATTTATTTATTCCTATTGTATAAAGCATTTTAAGATGACAACCAGAATCATACCTGACAGCACTTTACCATGACCTCAGATTTTTATAAATTTCACATAATCTTTGGAACATTCATAGGAATAACACATACATACAAATATAACATGATATTAAAAATAATAAATTGTTATTTGACAATAATTTATTATTGTCAAGTAATAAAATGATCTGGCATCATTTTATTATTTGACAATATTTCCTATACAATTTAATACATCAAACAAACCTAACTAGTTTAGCATCTCTACAAGATGACAGATACATTCTTTGATGCTCTCCTGGGCACATGTGGAAAATGCAAAAGTAAATCTGAAGTCAAAAAGACTTAATTTAGAACTCTTATACTGAGAAAACCTGCCAAGGATGTCAAATGGTTTTTAATTAAAACAGAATCATTTATCATTGTAAAATAATTGTCATTCACTTAACCAAAGTGACAAAAGATTTTGAAAGCAAATACTGAGATTTACATAGATATAAAAACTTAATGCTTTAAGGGTTCACTTTTCCTAAGTAATTAGGGACCTTCATTTAAAAAAAAAATACAAAACAACAAGACACAGGAAATTATTTTGATAAGATGTATTTGTTTTTCTAGGCCAAACTTTCTAAAAAGGAATGAATAGCAGTGTGATTGCGTTTTAATAGGAAGCCCATTTAGAGAATCTGAAAGTCAAACCTGATGATAAGGTACTTGAATTCAATTGGATACTAGGAAAGTGTTAACCCAAAGTTGAGTGTAAGTAATATTATTATAGAAGATGTAAATAAGAGAACCAGTACCTTGAGAAGGAGAATATAAGGCTTTCAGAAAAATTAAAGCACATGGAATTTCCTGATCACACAGAATAATTTAGACACATCAAAAAAAGCCAAGAGTACAAAGGCATGGTATACTGATTGCTACCCTGAGCTTTCCAGACAAACATTTTCAGCATTGGGTAACAACAGCAGAGTCAGAATGTCCCCAGGAAATAAGAAGGAAGAGCTAAAAGCAATAATGCATGACCTGCAAATCATGTACAGTGACATACAACACAAGTTGAAATTCTGAGATATGAATGTGAAAAACTGGAAAAGAAAAACTATTTTGAGAAATAAAATTACTATTTTTAACCTAAAATTTGAGAAATTAAATGAAACCTGTCAAAATCAAAAAGTCTGCAGTTCAGAAGATAAACATTCATAGAAAAATTCATAATTAAAAAATCAAAGCCTTTTGCAATTTATTTTTATTTTTACCAAGAACATAGAAATACCTAAAGAAAGCCTTCTTTCTTTAAACATAGAGAAGTAGATTTGGTTATCCATCAGTGAATTAATTCTTAATTTTTAGAACTAGTTATATACAATTTGCTTCTAGTTTTTAATTTCAGTCAACTTCATTGTGCACAACATTCCTTTCATAAGTCATCTTTTATAAACCTTTTGCAATTATCTCAAACATTTTATAACTTGCTAAAGCATTCAGTTCTGTCCTACACTTTCTTCTTTTTCATATCAAAATAACCAATTGTTTTTCATTTTACCTTAGAACAAAAATTTACTCTCCTTTTTTCTTTACCATTTTGACCATACAAGATTATTTCTTAAATAAAATTATTTTATAAACTTTCTTACCAAAAATGTGTATATCCACATACTAATAAATTTCTTTGCAGCTCTCTTCTAGTCATTGGTTTCTGTCTTGTTTTTATTTTCTTCTTAAATCCATATTTTGAAATAACCTTCAAATAATCTTAAATGTGACAAAATATTCATTTTTAACAAAACTTATTATTTTAAAATAATTGTATCTCAGAAAAAACACATCTTTCTTATATACTTTGCAGATAGAATTGCACAATTTAAGTAAAATGTTTACCCCTTACTAACTTTAATTTTTAGTGAAAAACCTAGGAAGTAAGCAATTTTGTACTGCTTGTCATGCACCAACAGCTTCTGAATATACATCTTATAATTCAGAGAAACATACATTGTCTCAGAAAACAATCTTTCAATGTGGAATAGGACACATTTATTAACAAACCCAAATATCAACTACCTTCTTAAAAAATTCAAAAAGCCAAAAGTAAATTAATTAAAACCTATGTTAAGTAATTAATGCTTCCATATTTTGTTTTATTTGGAAATGACCTGGAGATTAATGAGTATCTATCACTTCATTTAACATAACATGACTTTAAGGTTTCAAATTACAACAAAAGTTCATTTGTAAACATTGATGTCATTTGCACTTACCTAATTTATTTATTTTTAACATTTATACCCAGATTACTTATGAAAACAGAGACCAAGCTCTCATCTCCAATTATTTTTCTGTCAACCATTTTTAGAGTATTTGATCATCACGTATTCACCTAAGTACTTAAAAGTTAAATATATAGGTGTTTTTCCAATTACTTAGATGATGTAGCTTTTAAAAGATTATTTAAATATTAAACTAGTTTCATTCATTAAAAAATTACACAAAGACCATTTTTCTTTGGAGACTAGATTTATAGTTTTATGACTGTAAAACATCTAGCAGAGGAAAAAAAGTCTGATGATTAAGCAAAGGCAAAAACATAGGCAGACAATTCCGAAAACATTTCTATTTTTATTTAACCAACAATTTTTAACATCAGTTTATCTACCAAAGATTCACCCAAGTCATGTGAACTTAAAAACACTTAGATTACTTACTACATTTTTGAAAAATTACTTGATTTAAGAACTTATTTTTTCTAGCCAATTAAATAGAGATCTATGTAAATTAAATATTATATACACATGATATTTCAACACGAAGCCATAAAAACATACAGATGAACAATAACAGAAAACTCTTAGTTTTCATTTGCCCTTGAGAGTTAATTTTATGGAGGCTGTAGACTCTATATTTGGGTAAAATAGTTTTCATAGCAGTTTTGATATGGAAGGGAAGTGCTGGGAAGGGAAGAGCATGGTCCTATTAAATGATACGGAAGGGAGGAAGGGCATGGTCCCTAGCTTAGGGATCCACCTCCTGGCCTGTGCCCAGGGACCTAGGTGAGGACAGGCATTTTTGTTTTCCTGCCCAAATGCTGCATTTCCGAAGACAACCTTGGCCTGCCATGCCCTATCCTGTGCCCATAAAATCCCCAGGACCCTAGCAGGCAGACACACAGGCAGCTGGACATCGAGAGGAGCACATCAGCAGAGGCACATACAGGTGGCTGGATGTCGAGAGAGCACATCAGCTGACACCTGCACACCAGCAGGCCACCAACCAGCAGAACAACGTGAAGTTTGGCCAGGGCAGTTGGAGGAGAGCTTGGGCTGCTGAGTGGCCAGACACCAGGGGAAACCCATCTCCCTTCTGGCTCCCCCATTTGCTGAGAACTACTTCCACTCAATAAAACCTTGCACTCATTTTTTCAGCCCACGTGTGATCCGATTCTTCTGGTACACCAAGGCAAGAATCCCAGGATATAGAAAGCCCTCTGTCCTTGCAATAAGGCAGAGGTCTAATGAAGCTGATTAACACAAGCCACCTATGGAGGGCTAAACTAAAAAAAAAGAGCACCGTATAAAACACGCCCACTGGGGCTTCAACTGCAAATATTCACCTTTAGACACTGCTGTGGGGTCAGAGCCCTGTAGCCTGCCCAACCTTCTGTACGCTCCCCTAGACGTTTAAGCAGCGGGACACTGAAGAAGGGAGCCACACCCCCATCAAATGCCCTGCAAGGAGGACAAGGGAACTTTTCCCGTTTCAGTTTGATTTTTTAAAAGCCTTATTTCACCATGTTTTATAGTTTTAAGTGATTTTATGGGTTAGTTCCTCAGATGTTTACATTTTCGCTACGACTCACTGGAAAAACAAACCTTCAGGTGACCGTGAATTTAGTAATACATTTATCTTGGTTTTGTTTGCTGGTCTGGTTGCTCGGCTAATCAGTCCATGTGGGGAACACACTTTAAAATAATTTTCAAAGGATTATTTGAAGTGTTTTTGGCTTTTTCTTTGGCCTATGTGTGGCAGACAAGGAAATTTCTATGCTGGACAGAGACACATTTTATTATACCTCTGTACTCAAGATATGTGCAAGGCATGAGTGGTTAATAAGCAAACTTGTTTGATCTGAGATTCTAATTTTTATAAGCACTTATCAGGTTCTTTTTTTTTAGACTATCAGTCTTTCAATTTGTATCATAACAACAATTTCAGCCGTGAGTTATATATTAATACGAGAAGAAAAGTCAGAATTTCAAAGTAGGTAGAGGAAAAAAAAGAAATTGAAAGTTTAGAAGCTTTTAGGTGTTAAAATATTCTGACTTTTAACTATGTAGTTGCAGTTTTATAAGAAAATCATGCTTAGAGAGTTCAACTACTTCCCATAATGGCCATAAATTATCCTTGGTGTAATTTGCCTATCAGTTTAAAAATATGCTTGAGAATGGGCCTTAAACTTTGAACATGCAGCAGGCTGGCATTCCAGAGCTTTAGCCATGCCTTAGAATTTTGTGAATCCCATTTTATATCTTATTGATGTCTTCAGAGAAAAAAAGAAACAAAGGAAAACATATGTAAACCCTATCGGGAACATCAGCCATTTCGACGGGTGTTTTGTTTTACAGTGTGCCTAGCACAAGATACTTCCTTTTGTACTTGGTGAATGGCCATTGCCCTAGTTGTCCACCCTGTGACCAAGGTTTTTCTAGTAGCACATATATTTTCTTAAGACTGGCAGATGCCCTAGTGATATGAACAGGAGGCAGGGAAATACTGGGTAGAAGAGGGTGGTCCCTGGAAAGGGCCACACACTAAAGCCTGGACCTGCGGCACAAAATGAGAACACGCATCCCTGTTTTTTTTTGCCAGAATGTTGCCTTCTCCAAAACCACCCTGGCCTGCACCTCCCCTCATCCTGTACTCAGAAAAACTCCAGGCCCCACCAGCAGAGTGGCAGAGCAGCGAAGGAGAGAAGACGCAGCTGCACGTGGGGGAGGAGCAACTTGACTTCAGAGGGTTGGTTTGACGGCGGGACTTTGGAGAAAAGTTCAGCCGGGGATGGCTAAACTCCAGGTGAAAATCACTTTCTCATTCCTTCCCCTTTTCAGCTGCCCATACTGCTGAGAGCGACTTTCATCTGCAATAAATTCTCTGCATTTATCATCTTCAATTCATTTGTGCGACCTGATCCTTCCTGGACACCAGTCAAGAGCTCTGGATACCGAGGGCTGTCACACTGAGCTGTTAAACACTGAAGCCATCCGTGGATGGCAAAGCTGAAAAGGCACACTGTAACATATGCACTCTGGGGCTCTGGGGATCATGGTTATCCCCCTACTGCCACGGGGCTGCATAGAGTTCTATTCGTGCCAGTGCCCAGAAGCACTCATCCCGGTTGCTGCACCCGCTTACCTGCATGCTCCCCCTCCCAAGAGGGGTTGAGAGCTGTGGGCTGAGTAAATGAGCCACCTGCTTCACGAGTTCCACGAAGAGGTCAAGGGAACTATCCCATTTGGTGATCTTGCCTGTATGTGGCATTTATCTTACCACAGGGGACTTTCTTCAGTGACAAGATTTTCTCATAGATGGTGGTGAATGCCCTAGTAGTTTTAGTTGGCCATACCATGCCTGCTGTTTAGAATGTTACTTTTTTCATCTTGGAAGATGTTCAGAAACAAGCAGGGAAAGATAAAAGAGTGAAAGCATTTGCAGATGCCTGTAACCAAACCAAAATGAAACCAAAATAACAGTACTCACAATAATGTTAAGCTGGATATGGAGACAAAGCAAAATATTAAGCAATACAGGCAAAAAACAAAAAGTGAAAATATATTCACCAGAAAAGACATAGCTCACAGACAGAATGTAAGTTGTGTATAAACCTCTCCAAGAAGATGCTGCTCTCATACAAGAAAGGGCTTGCCCAGAAAAGACATAAGCCTTTTATAGTACCAAGAAGTATGCAAGGACCTTTAATAAAGGTGGCCTTGTAACAAAGTCGACATCTCGAATAAAATCAAAACAAACAATTTTTAGAATTCCAGAAGGGGATTCACCAGGGCAGAACAGGTGACTCACAGGAGCAAAGGATACAAAGGGCTCAGTCAGCACTATGCGTTATCCCATAGGCTGCTGATCCGCCTGAGGCAAGTGTGCTACCACCCTACTTCTTGACATCAGATTATTTTGACCTAAATAACAGACAGAGAAACAATCTCCAAATAAAATACATTTATTGAGAATGGGTATTACAATGGGAATATGCATGGGCATATTCAGAGAAGTAAAGAGAGAGTAAAGACCCTTGTCTTTACTCTCTTTAACAATGAGGGTCTTTAACAATGAGGAGGTTGGGCACGGTGGCTCACACCTGTAATCCCAGCAGTTTGGGAGGCCGAGGCAGGCAGATCACCTGAGGTCAGGAGTTCAAGACCAGCCTGGCCAACACAGAAACCCCATTTCTACTAAAAATACAAAAAAAAAAAAAAAAAAAAAAAAAAAAAAAAGCCGGACATGGTGACACGTGCTGGTAATCCCAGCTACTCGGAAGACTGAGGCAAGAGAATCGCTCGAACCTGGGAGGCAGAGGTTGCAGTGGGCCAAGATCACACCACTGCACTCTAGCCTAGGCAACAGAGCAAGACTCCGTCTCAAAAAAATAAACAAATAAATAAAAAGAACAATGAGGAGGATTACATAAATTGTTTGGAAACAATTATCCTTGACAAGAATCAATAAAATGAGTGGCATTAGTTGCAGGATGGACAGGGAGTTGCTGGGTGGATGTCCTCACATAAAGATTTTTTGTGTGAGGTTGAGGTGGCCTTTGTGCGAGGCTACGTTTCTTGTAGTCTTTTGTGATAGTCCTTGTTACCTGGCATAGGTGCATGAGAACCCTCCCTTCATGGCCACCTAACTCCATTTTGCCAGGATCTGACAAAAGTGCCTCCATTTTATGTCTGACAATTTTCAAAATGTTATATATGTTATCAACTAAATTGTGTCTCACCCAATTTCATATGTTGAAGCCCCAACACCCTATATGACTATAATTAGGAGATAAAGCCTGTTGAAGGTGAAAAGGTTAAATGAGTTCATTGGGGGGAGACTCTTTTAAGAAGAAGGATCACCAGAGCTTTTTTCCTCTATCATGTAAGGACACAGTGTGAAAGTCTCTCTGCAAGCCTGGAAGAGACCCCTCACCAGGAATAGGATTGACACCTTGATATCAAACTCCCTGGCCTTCAGAAATTGAGAAATCAATTTCTCTTGTTTAACCCACTCAGTATGTGGTAGTCTGTTGTGACAGCCCAAACAGTCTAATACGGTATACAAATATACCAGGCATAGTAGCTCATGCCTGTAATCCCAGTTACTCAGAAGGCTGAGGTGAGACTGTTGCCTGAGGTCAAGTGTTTGAGGCTGCAGTGAGCTGTGTTCACACACTGCACTCTAGCCTGGGTGACAGAGTGAAATCCTGTCTCAAAAAAAAAAAAAAAGTAAATATTGAAAATAGGTCAGTTCCTAGATACTTATGTATATTTTTTGTTTGTTTTTAATGTCTTGTTTTTGTTTTTAACTTTGCTTTTCTCTTTCATCGTAGTCTTTCTGTTTACTGCCACAATGTCCCTTAAGCAACCCTGGGTTTATTTTCTTCTTCCAGTCCCATCTCGGGTCTCTAAGACCATCATTTGTCAATCTGACAGCACCTCCTCCCAATCCTGTTCTTTGACTTCTTTGCTTTCAGGCTGAAATATAAATTCCTTCTCAAAACAGTGGGTCATGCCAGAGTAGAGAATATAGCGAGCTTACTTCTACAGGCTCTGAGAAATATAAAAACAAATGATACACACATAAAAGGTTTCTGGTCTATGAAGTATTATTTTTTTAATTATTTTTTTGTTTGTTTTTGTTTTTCTAATTTGAGAAAAATGGTGCCTTTCACAGCTTGCTGTGTAGTAACTTAGTGTGTAAAATATTATACTTTATTTATTTACTGTGTTGTTGAACATTGGGCATCTTTCCTAATTTTGGCAGTTATGTTGTATGTAAAGGCTTTTGTAAAAGTATTTATTTATCTTAAATAAATACTTAAAAGTCTAATTGCCAAACATTTTTTCAAGTGGTTGTACTATTTGGGTGTCTTACATCATTTTCTACATTTTAGAGTCACTCGTTCTAGCCTTTATATTTTTAGTTAAATTTGTTTTGCTTAATATTTTCACTTGATATAGAATTCTAGGTTAGCACTTATTTTTCACCTTTCACACTTCAAACCTTTCATTAAGTGAAGAACATTTTAAAAGTCTCACTAATAATTTCTGAGTTACAGGCATGATAGCAAGTAGCATAATCCTCACCATAAATTTCAAAGCCCTAGCAATACGATTAAAAGAGTTGATATACAATGAGGTCCTCAACTGTCTCTGCCCTGTGAATCTCAGTGAAGATTGATAGTATCTTGGAAAACAATGTTTCTGTTAATGCTTAAAATAACAAAAAAAACTGACAGAAAAGGAAAGTGCTTAAGACCAGATCATTCACATTTCATGTTTGTACTACATTCTAATCTATATTTCATTAATGTAGCTGGTTCACAAGGAAACAGACAAAAAGTAAAAATTTGTTAGGATGCAATCCTAACTCTATCCAGCTAAACCTCAGTAGATGAAACATGAGGAAAGCAAAGAAGGACAGAAACTTAGTTGCCAAACTGTAGCTTTCTATCACTCCAGGTACAATTCACAGAGCAGGGGCTGTAAAAATCAACATCCAGTCCATCAGTTTATATTATAATGGAGGAAATAAACCTCTCAAGGGAAATAGGTCAGAAAATCAAGAACTTTCACCTCTGGTGTTTTGAAATGAACTCATAGGCCGAATTAAACTCTACTCATTAAATATAAATTAGCATGATATTTCCTCTCATCAAAGTCTACAATAGAATCTACAATGGAATGATAAACAATAATTTAGCTATGTGAAATGAATGAAAAAGAAATCATAAAAATGTTGGGGGAAAAACGAACTTGCATCAGTAGATTTGACAAAGTAAACTAAAACATTTCTCTTAGTATTTACTCCACCTAAAATCATGATTCCGTAATGCTATCCAACATTTAATGAATATATAACATTCTGCCCAGACTGATTTTCCATCAGCATTATTTACCTCACAATTAAAAAGATCTAAATCCTTTACTCAATATATTTACATGGCTTTTTGGAGCATGGCAAGTAATTTAATATACATATATCATATGTATATGTGTACATATTATATATAACATATATATAACATGTCAATATATCTATATATATCTATCATTAATTTTGAAAACAAAGTTTGGTCATATTTTTTCAGTTATTTATTCTGCCCTGTTTTCTGTTTCTTCTGTTTCTGAGATTCCAGTTACATACATGTTAGATCAGGCAATATTTTACCACAGTTCTTTGATATGTTGTTCTCTTTTACTCACCATTTCCTTCATAGCGTTTGAGTTTCTGCAACTGCTATTGACATATACTTACATTCACAAATTATTTCACTCACTGTGTTTGGTGTACTTATGAACCTTCCATAGATATTCTTTGTTGTTGTATGTTAACATTTTTAATTTCTCATACTCCCTTTTGACTTGTGTTAACTTTCCATCTTTCTGCTGAATTTATCCACTGGATCTTGCATATTGTTTACATTTTCAATAAGAGCCTTTAATATTAATCACAGTTTTTTTTTGTTTGTTTTTTTATTCACGGTTTTGTAGTCCCAACATCGCTGTCTCATCTGAGTCTGATTTTGATTATTGCTTTGTCTCTTTAGAGTGTGGTTTTCTTGCCTTTTTGTATGTCTCAGTGTTGTTTTGTGGAGCAGTAGATACAGCTGTAAATATTTCTTTTTTTTTTTTTGAGATGGAGTCTTGCTCTGTTGCCCAGGCTGGAGTGCAGTGGTGCCATCTCAGCTCACTGCAAGCTCTGCCTCCTGGGTTCACGTCATTCTCCCACCTCAGCCTCCCTAGTAGCTGCGACTACAGGTGCCCGCCACCATGCCCGGCTAAATTTTTGTATTTTTAGTTGAGACGGGGTTTCACCGTGTTAGCCAGGATGGTCTGGATCTCCTGACCTTGTGATCCGCCCGCCTCGGCCTCCCAAAGTGCTGGGATTACAGGCGTGAGCCACCGTGCTCGGCCAGCTGTAAATATTTCTTACACTAGTAATTGAGCATACTTTCTTTATTCTATTTCTTTAGTGCATAAGTTTGTGTTAATTAAGTCTGGGATAATTTTAAAGTTTACTGTTGCTATTATTACCCTTGGTAAAGAGGTTCTTATTAACATGTCCTGGTTTGGCTATGGATATTCTTATTTGTGCTGCTCTTAAGAGACAATTTATCTTTTGCATCCTCCAACTGTATTCTTCTGATGTTTTTATTTAGTACTTGGTTGCTGGTGGGGAGAAAGACAAGAGAGTGTTTTCTGATGTTCTTTTTAAGACTTAGTCTCAGGCAGACACGTTGAATCTTGGTCATGGTGTGTCATTCACAGGTTTTTTTTTTATTCTTGCTCTAGATATAGGGCTGTGCCTCGCATATATTTCTGCCTAACTCTGTGTGGTAGAGCTTTGGTTTTCCTGTTTTTATCCTCCAGATTAAGTGGATTTTAATAGTGGTCTAAGCTAATTTTTGGTGGTGTTGTTCTTTTCCTGAAGAATAAGGCTTTCCCTACTCCCTTCCCTCCCCCAATAGAAGAGACTGGCAGTGGCATCTTTATTTTTCCCCTCAGCCAGAACCCTTTTCCCCAGGGAAAGTTTTTCATTATTCTTGGTGACTTGTTCTGTAAACAAATATTGATTTTTCCTGAAAGTGGGTGGTGACCGTCTCACATCTATGCCCCCTCCTTTACATTTTCTCTCTATTCGATACTTACACTTTTTAAAAGCCAAGCTCTGCTTTAATCATCTTACTGACTCATATAATGTTTCACGGCATTTTTCACAGGTAATAAAATGCCGGGGCCCTGTTGTTTCTCCCAATTGTCTGTCTCTGTCTAAATGTTATGTTATTTTCCTCCCTGGGTTCATAGTTTTGTGTTGGACTAAAGAAAAGCCATTAATTTTCTTTGTCCAGATTTCTTCTTGTTGTAAAGGTAGGAGTAATAGACGTTCTACCTGGCGGCATGCCCTGGATGAAATGCATACCCGCTCATTATTAACTAAGAGAGAAAAATCCTATTAATTGATTGTTTACAATTTTTTTAATGTTAAAAGTAGTCCACTTAAAAGTTTTTTACCATCATTTCTTTCCATAGCATATACGCCAAAACACGCCCCACGTACAAAACAAAACAAACAAAACCTTTACACCTATTATTTTGCTTACTGAATAAGTTATATTCATTTTATGACTTATAACAAGACAAGATTGCATATTTTTAACGCTGCTGCTAAATATGATAATGAAATCTCCAGCCAAGGCTATATCAATAGGAAGCACAAAACAAAGCTAAATTGGAAGGCTTTGAAAAGAGAAGGTGAAATTATTCTCTTTTTTTGCCCACAAAAGGGTCATCTTGAAAATCAAGTCTTAGCATTTTCACTTTATACTAGATTTACAAAATCAATAATATTTGATGTAGGTTTATTGTAAACTCAAAACACAATAAAAATAAAATAGCATTCAAAATCTAATGTGTCTAGGAATTAATCTTCAACACATGTACACAAGACTTCTACAATAAAAATTTGAGGGGCTTGACTAGCTTATATTAATAAGTACTAAAAACCATTTTATTAGTCATCTATTGCTACATAAGGAATTACCCCAAAACTTAGAAGCTTGAGAAGAGGTAAAACATATGCATTGATTATATACAATTTTTATGGATCAGAAATAGAAGTATGGCTTATCAGGGTCACATGCTTCAGGATCTTACAAAAGGCTATTCTACAAACTCTCACAAAGCTGATAAAAGACTCAACTGGGTCAGAATCCGCTTCTAAGTTAATTCAGTGTTTGTTGATGGGACTCAATTTCCATGAAATTTTGGATTGAGAACCTCAGTTTCTTTCTGGCTATTGGGTGAAGGCCATCCCAGGTATTGACAATATGGGCCTCTTTGACATGACAACTTGCTTCGCCATAGCCAGAAAGAAAGAGTTTGCTAGTAAAATAGAAATCACAGTATTTTATTACAGAAAAATTCCACTATGCTTGATATAATCTATTTTTAGAAACAAGTGATTGAAGGCAGCTTCACTCTTCACAAGAGTGAAGGAAGCTGCAGAACACTTTGAAGCTAGCAGAGGTTGGTTCATAAGGTTTAAGGAAAGAAGCCAGCTCCATAACAACATAAAAGTATAAGCTGAAGAAGCAAGTGCTGATGTGGAAGCTGCAGTAAGTTATCCAGAAGATCTAGCTGAAGATAATTGATTACTGTGGCTATACTAAACAATAAATTTTCAATCTAGATGAAGCAGACTTGTATTGGAAGAAGATGCTATCTAGAATTTTTATACCAACAAAGGAGAAGCCAATGCCTGGCTTCAAAGCTTAAAAGGACAGGCTGACTCTCTTGTTAGGGAATAATGTAGCTGATGACTTTTAATTGAAACCAAAAGTTTGAATTCCAAAAGTTTTAGAGCCCTTAGGAATGATGCTAAATCTACTCTGTGTTCTATCAATGGACATCTATCATCTACAAAGCGTAGATGACAGGCGCATCTGTTCGTAGCATGGTTTACTAAATATTTGAAGCGCACTGTTGAGACCTGCTTCTCATGAAAAAAAAATTGTTCAAAATATTATTGTTCATTGACAACACACCTAGTCCCTCAAGAATTCTGATAGAGGTGGGCAAGGAGATTAATGTTGTTTTCATGCCTGCTAACAGAACATTCATTCTGTAGCCCATGGATCAAGGAGTAATTTTGTGTTTCAAGTCATTTAAGAAATACATTTTGTAAGGCTACATAACTGCCATCAGGAGTGATTCCTATAATGGCTCTGGTGAAAGTAAATTGAAAACCTAAAAAGGATCCACCACTTTGGAGGCAATTAAGAACATTTCTGATTCATGGGGAGATGTCAAAATATCAGCCTTAATGGGAGTTTGGAAGAAATTGGTTCTAATTCTCATAGATATCTTTGAAGGGTTAAAGACTTCAGTAGAGGAAGTTTTGAACTGCAAATGTGCCGGAAGCAGCAAGATAGCTAAAATTAGAAGGAGACTCTGAAGATGTAACTAAATTGCTGCCATTTCATGATACAACTTGAACAAATGAGGAAAAAATATGATATCTTGTGATGAATAAAGTAGTGGCAGGGGTTGAGAAGATTTATGCTAATTTTGAAAGAAGTTCTACTATGGGTAAAATCCATTCAAACAGTATCAGATGCTACACAGAAATCTTTCATGAAAGAAAGAATAAATTAAAGTGGCAAACTTCACTGTGGTCTTCTTTTAAGAAATTGCCACAGCCACCCCAGCTTTCAGCAAGCACTACCCTGATTAGTCAACAGTTATCAGCATCGGGGCTAAACCTTTCTCCAGCAAGAAGAATACAACTGGCTGAAGGATCAGATGATTGTTCGCATTTTCCAGTAATAAAGTATTTTATATTAATGTATGTACATTTTTAGACCTAATTCTGTTGCCCAACTAATAGACTATTAGATAGTGTAATTATAACTTTTATATGTACTGGGAAACCAAAAAATTTGTGTGACTCACTGTACTATGATAGTTGTTTTATTGTGGTAGCCTGGAATCAAACTTGCAATATATTCAAGACATACCTCTAATTAATTTGAAAAGAAAAAATATAAAATTAATAGAAGCAATGTGAAAAACATATTAATTTTTATCCAGGGTAAATGTTGACTATTATTCTTACAACTTCAAAAGCCTAAATAATATTGTAAGAAATTAATCTACTTGCAGTGAAAATTGATGTTCTGGCCGGGTGCGGTGGCTCACACCTGTAATCCCAGCACTTTGGGAGGCCGAGGCAGGCAGATCACGAGGTCAGGAGACCCAGACCATCCTGGCTAACACGGTGAAACCCCAGCTCTACTAAAAATACAAAAAACTAGCTGGGCACGGTGGCGGGCGCCTGTAGTCCCAGCTACTTGGGAGGCTGAGGCAGGAGAATGGCGTGAACCCAGGAGGCGGAGCTTACAGTGAGCCAAAATCGTGCCACTGCACTCCAGCCTGGGCGACAGAGCGAGGCACCGTCTCAGAAAAAAAAAAAAAAAAAAGAAAAAGAAAAAGAAAAGAAAATTGATGTTCTATCAAAGAAATCATGAATAAAGTTAATGGAGTTTAAAGAATGGAAAAAGGTGTTTATAAATAAAAGAGATTATTGTAGAAAGAATTAAAAGTAATGCTACAAATATGCAAATATGAAAAAATTGTTTCACTTTTATGGACAGGTAATTAACAGATGAAATATATAGATGAACAAGAAGAATGATAAAAAGTTATCCAAGAAATGAAAAATAAAAAAATCAGTGTATATTATTTTACATCTAAAAGATAGGAAAAACATATGAAATAGCCAATATCAACATGTGGTGTAGACCATTCTGGAGCATAATCAGGCATTACTCAGAAAAACAAAGTATATTCTTGGAGTGACAGTTTCCCCTTTGTGTACATATTCCCAATAATTTATTACCTAAATTCCTAAAACTACAAGTACAAGGATGTACTAAAACAAATATATAATTATATGGAAAGAAAATAAGCCTTTGCCTTTACCTAAAAGCCACTCACACACATTCAAATATAAAAATTAAAAGCATATCATGTCAATAAATAAAATAAATATAATGTTTGAAATGCTAGGTATGCAAAGATATATTTTAAATAAATAATATAGTAAACCACTTATTTTAAATGATCAGTTAAACTTCATCAAACATAAAGTCCTGTGCTCTTCAGAGGAATATATTACGGAAATCAAAAGGCATCCTATCCTCACGCATTGCTCATGGCAATGTAGACCACATAACCATTCCAAAATACTATATAGGGTGGGGTGCAGTGGCTCTTGCCTGTAATTTCAACACTTTGGGAAGCCCAGGTGGGCGGATCACTTGAGTTCAGGAGTTTGAGACCAGCCTGGCTAACATGGTGAAACTCCATCTCTACTAAAAATACCAAAATTAGCCAGGTATGGTGGCACCTGTAATCCCAGCTACTCGGGAGGCTGAGGCATGAGACTCACTTGAACCTGGGAGGTGGAGGTTGCAGTGAGCCGAGATTGTGCCACTCTACTCCAGCCTGGGTGACAGAGAAAGACTGTCTAAAATAAATAATAAATAAATAAATACTGTCATCTACCATTTTTGGAGCAAATATTTAAAATAAGCATATTCTCCTATATTCTGTAAACTAGGAAATGTTATATGTGTATATCACAAAACATAACAATTATTAAATATACATATACAAGCGTATTCACTCAAGTATTTTTTATTACAGTAGAAAATTGACAGCAAAGAGTGCTAATTGCTAAATAAGTAAAGTGGAGTATATTGAATCAACACATATCACCAATAACTAGGAGCAGGAGGTGAATGATCAAATAAATTAATCTTAAAAATATAGCTGGCTCAGTGGCTCACGGCTGTAATCCCAGCACTTCGGGGGGCCGAGGCGGGCAGATCACGAGGTCATGAGATCGATACCATCCTGGCTAACACGGTGAAACCCCACCTCTACTAAAAATACCAAAAAAATTAGCCAGGCATGATGGTGGGCGTCTGTAGTCCCAGCTACTCAGGAAGCTGAGGCAGGAGAATGGCCTGAACCCATGAGACGGAGCTTGCACTGAGCCGAGATGGCGCCACTGCACTCCAGCCTGCTAGACAGAGCAAGACTCTGTCTTAAAAAAAAAAAATATATATATATATATATACACATATATATCACAATGAGTGAAAATAGATACATTAGAATTGTTATCTAGTGGTGGGTAGAATAGTGTATGTGATATACAGTATAAAATAAAATAAGAAAAATAATGATTTTTATTTATTTTATTTTTATAGATTTAGGTATACAGGTGTAGTTTTGTCACATGGATACATTGCGTGGTGGTGAAGTCTGGGATTTTAATGTACCTGTCAACCTAATAGTGTACATTGTACCAATAAGTAATTTTTCATCACTCATCCCCCTCCTATCATCACCTTTTTTGGAGTTCCCGGTGTATATTATTCCACTCTGTATGTCCAGGTGTACCCTTAATTAATTCCCACTTATAGGTGAGAATATGCAATATTTAACATTCAATTTCTGTTATTTTACTTGGGATAATGGTCTCAAGTTATAGCCATGTTTCTGCAAATCACAGAAGTTTAGTTTTTGCTGAGTATATATAGATATATATATTTATATATATATTTATATATATTTATATATAAAACACTTTCTTTATCCAGTCATCCACTGATGGACACCACTTAGGTTTTCCATGACTTGGCTATTGTGAATAGTGCTGTGATGAATATATAGGTACAGATGCCTTTTAAAAACTGACTTACTTTCCATTAGGTAGATACTCAGTAGTGAAATTGCTGAGTCAAATAATGGTTCTATTTTCGGTTCTTTGAGAAATGTCCATACTGCTTTCCATAGAGGCTGTACTACTTTACATTCCTACAAACAAGTATAAGCATTCCCTTTTCTTTGCATCCTCGCCAACATCTGTTAATTTTTTACTTTTTATTAATGGCCAGTCTGTCTAGTGTAAGATGATGTCTTGTGGTTTTAATTTACATTTATCTTATGATTATAGAAAATCAATACAAAGGATCAATGGAATGAAAGTTTGGTTCTTTGAAAAGATAAACAAAATTGATAAACCACTGGCTAGATTAACCAAGAAAAAGAGAGGATCCAAATAAGCAAAATCAGATATGATAAAATGCGACATTACAACCAATACCACAGAAATAAAAAAGAACATTAGATACTACTTTGAGCACCTCTATGCACACAAACTAGAAAATCTAGAGGAAATGGATAAATTCCTGAAAAGAAACCAACCTCCCAAGATTGAATCCTGAAGAAACAGAAATCCTAAACAGATAAAAATTAGTAGTGAATTTAAATCAGTAATAAAAAATTTATCATAAAAAAGCCCAAAATAGGACAAATTTACAGCTTAATTTTACCATACTTAGAAAAAAGAACTGGTACCAATCCTACTGAAACTGTTCCAAAAAAATGAGGAGGAGAGAATCATCTCTAATTTATTCTATGAAGTCAGTATTACCATGATACCAAAGCCAGGCAAGGAAACAACAACAACAACAAAAACCTACAGGCCAATATCTCCAGTGAAGATAGATGCAAAAATCTCCAATAAAATGTGAGAAAACCTAGGTTTTCTTCTAGGGTTTTTATGGTTTTAGGTCTAACGTTTAAGTCTTTAATCCATCTTGAATTAATTTTTGTATAAGGTGTAAGGAATGGATCCAGTTTCAGCTTTCTACATATGGCCAGCCAGTTCTCCCAGCACCATTTATTAAATAAGGAATCCTTTCCCCATTGCTTGTTTTTCTCAGGTTTGTCAAAGATCAGACAGTTGTGGATATGCGGCGTTATTTCTGAGGGCTCTGTTCTGTTCCCTTGATCTATATCTCTGTTTTGGTACCAGTACCATGCTGTTTTGGTTACTGTAGCCTTGTAGTATAGTTTGAAGTCAGGTAGCGTGATGCCTCCAGCTTTGTTCTTTTGGCTTAGGATTGTCTTGGCAATGCGGGCTCTTTTTTGGTTCCATAAGAACTTTAAAGTAGTTTTTTTCCAATTCTGTGAAGAAAGTCATTGGTAGCTTGATGGGGATGGCATTGAATCTATAAATTACCTTGGGCTGTATCGCCATTTTCACGATATTGATTCTTCCTACCCATAAGCATGGAATGTTTTTCCATTTGTTTGTATCCTCTTTTATTTCATTGAGCAGTGGTTTGTAGTTCTCCTTGAAGAGGTCCTTCACATCCCTTGTAAGTTGGATTCCTAGGTATTTTATTCTCTTTGAAGCAATTGTGAATGGGAGTTCACTCATGATTTGGCTCTCTGTTTGTCTGTTATTGGTGTATAAGAATGCTTGTGATTTTTGTACATTGATTTTGTATCCTGAGACTTTGCTGAAGTTGCTTATCAGCTTAAGGAGATTTTGGGCTGAGACAATGGGGTTTTCTAGATATACAATCATGTCATCTGCAAACAGGGACAATTTGACTTCCTCTTTTCCTAATTGAATACCCTTGATTTCCTTCTCCTGCCTAATTGCCCTGGCCAGAACTTCCAACACTATGTTGAATAGGAGTGGTGAGAGAGGGCATCCCTGTCTTGTGCCAGTTTTCAAAGGGAATGCTTCCAGTTTTTGCCCATTCAGTATGATATTGGCTGTGGGTTTGTCATAGATAGGTCTTATTATTTTGAGATACGTCCCATCAGTACCTAATTTATTGAGAGTTTTTAGCATGAAGGGTTGTTGAATTTTGTCAAAGGCCTTTTCTGCATCTATTGAGATAATCATGGGGTTTTTGTCTTTGGTTCTGTTTATATGCTGGATTACATTTATTGATTTGCATATATTGAAGCAGCCTTGCATCCCAGGGATGAAGCCCACTTGATCATGGTGGATAAGCTTTTTGATGTGCTGCTGGATTCAGTTTGCCAGTATTTTGTTGAGGATTTTTGCATCAATGTTCATCAAGGATATTGGTCTAAAATTCTCCTTTTTGGTTGTGTCTCTGCCCGGCTTTGGTATCAGGATGATGCTGGCCTCATAAAATGAGTTAGGGAAGATTCCCTCTTTTTCTATTGATTGGAATAGTTTCAGAAGGAATGGTACCAGTTCCTCCTTGTACCTCTGGTAGAATTCGGCTGTGAATCCATCTGGTCCTGGACTCTTTTTGGTTGGTAAGCTATTGATTATTGCCACAATTTCAGATCCTGTTATTTGTCTATTCAGAGATTCAACTTCTTCCTGGTTTAGTCTTGGGAGAGTGTATGTGTCGAGGAATTTATCCATTTCTTCTAGATTTTCTAGTTTATTTGCATAGAGGTGTTTGAAACTGAATTTAACATCACAGCAAAAAGATACCACTCCACAGTCAAGTAGGTTTTACTCCAGGGATGTAATCATGGTCCAACATAAACAAATCAACAAATGTGTTTCAACACATAAACAGAACAAAAAACAAAAGTTATAATATCATCTCAATAGGTACAGAAAATGCATTCTAAAATTCTAACATCCATTAATGATTGAAAGCCTTAACAAACTACGATTCAAAGGAACATACCTCGAAATAATGAAAGTCATATACAGAAAACCCACAACCAACATTATACTCAATGAGGAAAAGTTGAAAGCATTCCCCCTAAGACCTGGTACAAGACAAGGATGCCCATTTTCACCACTCCTACTCAACATAGTACTGTAAGTCCTAGCGAGATAAATTAGGAAAGAAAAAGAAATAAAAGGCATCCAAATTGGATAAAAAGAAAGTCAAGTTATCTCTGTTTACTGATGACATGATCTTATGCCTAGAAAACCCTAAAGATTCCTCCAAAGCATTCCAAGATTTGTAAAATGTCTTCAGTAAGGTTTCAGGATAGAAAATCAACATACAAAAATCAGTAGCATTTCTACACACCAATAAAGTTCAAACTGAGAACCAAATCAAGAATGCAATCTGATTTACAATAGCTACAAAAAACTTAACATCTAGGTATACATTTAACCAAGGAGGCAAAAGAGCTCTACACGAAGAATCTAGAAAACACTGATGAAAAAATCATAGATTATAACAAAAAAATGAAAAAAAAAACTCATGTTTATGGATTGGAAGAATCAATATCATTAAAATGACCATACTATGCAAAGTAATCAGAAGATTCAATGCAACTTCTATAAAATTGTCAATATCATTTTTCACACAATAAGGAAAAACTAATTCTAAAATTCATAATGAGACGTGAAGCCGGCTGGGCTTCTGGGTCAGGTGGAGACTTGGAGATCTTTTCTGTCTAGCTAAATGTTTGTAAACTCACCAATCAGCATGCTGTGTCTAGCTAAATGTTTGTAAACATACCAATCAACACTCTGTAAAAACACACCAATCAGTGCTCTGTGTCTAGCTAAAGGTTTGTAAATGCACCAATCAGCACTCTGCAAAAACGGACCAATCAGCGCTCTGTAAAATGGACCAATCAGCAGGATGTGGGCGGGGCCAAATAAGGGAATAAAAGCTGGCCACCAGAACCAGCAGCAGCAACCTACTGGGGTCTCCTTCCATGCTGTGGAAGCTTTTTTCTTTTGCTCTTTGCAATAGATCTTACTGCTGCTCACTCTTTGGGTTTGCACTACCTTTATGAGCTGTAACATTCACCACGAAGGTCTGCAGCTTCACTGCTGAAGCCAGAGAGACCACAAACTCACCGGGAGGAAGAAACAACTCCTGATATGCCACCTTTAAGAGCTGTAACACTCACTGCAAAGGTCTGCAGTTTCACTCCCGAAGTCAGCAAGACCACAGACCCACCAGAAGGAAGAAATTCTGGACACATCTGAACATCAGAAGGAACAAACTCCAGACAAACTATGTTTAAGAACTGTAACACTCACCACGAGGGTCTGAGGCTTCATTCTTGAAGTCAATGAGACCAAGAACCCACTGGAAGGAACCAATTCTGGACACAATATGAAACCAAGAAGAGTCCAAATAGCCAAAACAATCCAAAGCAAAACACAAAGCTGGAGACATTTCATTATCTTATGTTAAATTCTACTACAAGGGTACAGTAACCAAAATAGCATGGCATGATGGGTAGTCATTTCCTTAATTGAAATGCAGCTTTAGTATACTTTTTACTACATGGAGATGAACTAATACATTTATGTTTTTATCAGAATCTGTATCACCCAGCACTGGCCAATGTACTAGTAGCTTTTCACAGGGACTTTTTTTTCCTATAAGGTTTTTATCGTGAATAAAAAAGCTCACAACTCTTTTCAGCCACTGCAGATTTACATTTATCTTAAAATTCCTGTTCAAGATGCTTTGGAGAACTGTTAAGAACTACAAAATCACCCTAGGCAGAGTTTTGAATGAGTAATTTTATTTCACATTGGCCAAGATCTCCCTTATGTTGGCATTGCAAAGACATTTGTATTTCATGATATTAAAACAGGGATGCTAAAACTAAAAAAAAAAAAAAAAAAGGAAATGCAGCTTTAGGCTGGAATGGTGGCTCATGCCCATAATCCTTGCACTTTGGGAGGCAACGGCGGGTGGATCACCTGAGGTCAGGAGTTCGAAACCAGCCTGGCCAACATGGCAAAACCCTGTCTCTACTAAAAATACAAAAATTGGCTGGGTGTGGTGGCTCATGCCTGTAATCCCAGCACTTTGGGAGGCTGAGGTGGGAGGATCCCCAGAGGTCAGGAGATCGAGACCATCCTGGCTAACACGGTGAAACCCCATCTTTACTAAAAATACAAAAAATTAGCCGGGTGTGGTGGCAGGTGCCTGTAGTCCCAGCTACTTGGGAGGCTGAGGCAGGAGAATGACGGGAACCTGGGAGGCAGAGCTTGCAGTGAGCTGAGATCACGCCACTGCACTCCAGCCTGGGTGACAGAGCAAGACTCCATCACAAAAAAATAAATAAAATAAAATAAAAAATACAAACATTAGCTGGGCGCAGTGGTGGTTGCCTGTAATCCCAGCTACTCAGGAAGCTGAGGCAGGAGAATCACTTGAACCCAGGAGGCATAGGTGGCAGAGCTGAGATTGCGCCATTGCACTCCAGCCTGGGTGACAGGGTGAGACTCAGTCTCAAAAAAAAAAAAAAGAAAAAAGAAATCCAGCTTTATTCCTTAAATCCTTTGTACTGTATTTAACAAACATATTATGTACATATCATTTTTTCTATATGTTAAAGGCTCTCCAATTCATTATATATTTTATACATTTCATTACATATTATTTTATACATTTACTTTTTAATCATTTAATAGAAGAAATGAGAAAATATGTATTGATAATGTCATCTATATTCATAATTACCCTTTATTGGTGCTTATCTTAGTTTGTTTGGATTCAGATTATCTTCTAATTTTACTTGCTTTCATCCTGAAGATCTTTTAGTAATTCTTGCAGGACTGGTCTGCTAGAAAAAAATTATTTTTTTGTTATTTGTGGAAAATACTTTTTAAAAATAGATTTCTTGGATCTAAGATTTTTGGTTGACAGTGTGGTTGTTGGTTTTGTTCTGTATTTTTTTCTATTGAGTATTTTGAATGTGTTATTGCACTGCTTGTTGGTCTGCATTGTTTCTGCTCGTAAGTTAACTGTTAATCTTATTTTAATCTTATAAGAGAAATTTTTTTTTTTGCTTTTCTTTCTGCTGTCAATGTTTTCTCTGTCTCTTTGACTTTCAGGATTTTTACTGTGATTTATTTCTATGGATCTTCTTGCATTTGTCATATTTGAATTTTTAAGCATTATGGATCCATATGTTGTTGTTTCTTAAAATAAATGTAGGTGTTTTCAGTGATTATTTCTTTATTATTTCCCCCATTCTCTCTTTGTTCTCCTTTTGGTTGTTACATTATGCATATATTAGTGTGTGTAATGGTGTCTCATTCCCATCTTCACTTGAGGTATGTGCATATGGTATATGGTGTATTCTAGCAAATGTTCTTGAAAACATCCATGTGTACTTGAGAAACATACGTTCTCTTTTGTTGAATGGAGTGTTCCATAGATGACAGTATATAGATACTCCTATCTCTCCTTTTAAAATTGGAGTAATCTCTTTTGATCTATTTTCAAATATACTACTTCTTTCTTTGGCCAGTTTAAATCTACTGTTGTGCACCTCTAGTAACGTTTAATTTGAATTACAGTACTTTTCAGGTCCACAATTTCTATTTTTTTAATTTTACAAATACTACTTCCTTATTGATATACTGTATTCTGTGTGATAGTCTCATCATACCTTCAATTGCTTGTTTAATTATACATTTCTTTAGTTCTTTGAACATGTTTCTAATGGCTATTTGAAATATTTCTTTTTCCTATGAAATTCCAAATCTGACCAGTTTCACAAGACAATTTCTGCTGTCTATTCTTTTTCTGGTTATGGCTCATAATTAAAAATAAAAACATAACTTTTTCTTCATTTTCCTGTTGAAAACTTGACCATTTAGATAATATGTTATAGAAACTCTGAGCACTGCCTCCTCCTATGGGGCATTGGTGTTACTTGTGTGTTTACTTGTTTAATGACAGTTTGTGTTATTTTAATGAAGTCTATCTGCTTTTCCTTCAATACACATACAATTTTAAGCCTCTAATTATGCTTCTCAGGGAGACATAGCTTTGAGCCCAACCTCAGTCACCTAGTGATGACAGTGATATTAGTAGTACTTCTTTTTTCTCTCTCTCTCTGTGACAATATACAAACTCTACTAATTGACAGCTATCGCTCTATTTTTTTTGTTTGGTCCCAGGAGGTTTCTTTAAGCTCTCATTTCTTGAATATCTCCTGCAAACTAGCCAACTTATATTCTAAGCTATATATTCATTAAATCAATGAAAATTAAATTAAATTAAGTCTCCTCACAATTGCCTTTCATCACATCCACTGTTCTTAAGAGTGAACTTAGGCTTGAACTTCTCCACTCTCTAGATCTATTTGATAAATAACATTTATGAAATATTTTAGTTTTATTCCTATTCTTTTGCTTTGTATTTTAGAATACTTGTTTATATTTTTAATTATTTTTGACAGAGAACTGCATTTTTAGTAAAAATGTATAATGATAAAAATTACTGCCATTCACAATCTTACTTTCTAATGAATAACTAGTCTCCCTCATTCCACATAGCCTTATCCTAATAGTCAATCACATAGTGTGTCCTATCCCTGGACTTAAGAAATGGGGATATGTTTTAAGCAAAATCAGTGTCTCACTTCTAAGAAATTCAATCTTGGAAATAACTAAAACAATAAGAAGAACACACACACAATATGTTTATATTTAAATATATATATAAAATATTTAATCATTACATCCCTGATATGGTTTTGCTGTGTTCTCCCCCAAATCTCATCTTGAATTGTAGTGCCCATAATCCCCTGTTTGGTGGGAGTAACTCAGTGGGAGGTAATTAAATCACAGGGGCAGTTACCCTTATGCTGTTCTCCTGATAGTGAGTAAATTCTCACCAGATCTCATGATTTTATAAGAGGTTTCCCCCTTCGCTCAGCACTCATTCCTTCTGCCTCCCTGTGGAAAGGTGCCTTCCACCATGATTGTAATTTTCCTGAGGCCTTCCCAGCCTCAGTGGAACTGTAAGTCAATTAAACATTTTTTCTTTATACATTACCCAACCTTGGGTATGTCTTCATAGCAGCATGAAAGTGGACTAATGCAATCCCAAAGAGGTAATCTACAATAAATCGAAATGAATAAATCATAGTGAAAGAGAAATGCTTCCAATGACTCTGAATAGTTCAGAACAAGAGAATGACAAAGGATTTTTAAATTAAAATGATACTATTTCTTAGTAGTTGTGAGATAATCTGCAGAACTCTAAATACAATAAAATAAATAAGGATTGTCTATGGGTTGCTTAATTCGGTTTTATTTCAAATGATACCTCTTCTCTGTTTCTTGAGGAAAGTTACTGTATGAATGTCTTTCCACCTTTTGGAATGATGGCATTTGGGAAAATTATTGCCTTGAATCTTTCAAATCTTCAAAAGGCTTATCACTGAGTTCCTTCTAGGTAGTATTATTTTCTCATAGTAATTAAAATTAGCAATTGTCTGTATTATCTATAGTATCTCAATTAACATCAGCATGGATGAAGCTGGAAACCATCATTCTCAGCAAACTATCGCAAGGACAAAAAACCAAACACCGTATGTTCTCACTCATAGGTGGGAATTGAACAATGAGAACACATGGACACAGGAAGGGGAACATCACACACTGGGGCCTGTTGTGGGGTAGGGGGAGTGGGGAGGGATAGCATTAGAAGATATACCTAATGTTAAATGATGAGTTAATGGGTGCAGCGCACCAACATGGCACATGTATACATATGTAACTAACCTGCACAATGTGCACATGTACCCTAAAACTTAAAGTATAACTTAAGAAAAGAAAAGACTTGGCTGGGTGCAGTGGCTCACATCTGTAATGCCAGCACTTTGGGAGGCCAAGGCAGGTGGATCAACTGAGATCAGGAGTTCAAGACCAGCCCAGACAACATGGCGAAACCCTGTCTCTATTAAAAACACAAAAACTAGCTGGGTGTGTTGGCACAAACCTATAATCCCAGCTGCTTCGGAGGCCGGGGCACGAGAATCACTTGAACCCGGGAGGAGGAGATTGCAGTGAGCCAAGATTGTGCCACTGCACTCCAGCCTGGGCAACAAGGGTGAAACTCTGTCAAAAAAAAGAAAGCAAGAAAGCAAGAAGCAAAGAAAGAAAGAAAGGAAGGAAGGAAGGAAGAAAAAGAAAGGCTTGTGAATAGGATGCAATGGCAGGGCACAGAAAACATGATGGGGGATGTATAACGACCATAAAATATAAATGAATGTCATTTTCTTAGGAAATTAAAGTATAATTTTAACATTTATTATTTAAAAATGTAATATATATCTATAAAATATGTTTTGAGGGAGCTAAGTATTATAGGTAATATGATACAGATGTTATCTTTTCTTCTTCATAAGTTGTTGTGTTTAGAAGAGCACATTATCAAAAAATAGAAAACATGTTTAACATATAAGAGCTTATAGGACTATTTCTCTTACTTTTACCTGTAGTTCTGACACATTATTCCTCCCCATCTTTTATTCATTCCAATGCCCTCTAGCATATTACCCATGAATATTTGACTGAAAATGAAAAGCATTTCACCCTGAATAATATAAAGTCTTTTGCAATAAGCTGGCACCAGATGAAAGTAGACTGATTCAAGGTAATAACTCTGGCTAGAGAAGGTCTTGAATAACACAGGAGAAGCAAAATATTCCAAGGGAATAGAACTTAAAAAAATAGGTATTTTGGACCACTCATTGAAAGAGAGATGATGTGAGGCCAAAATCTACATCAAACCTCAGACATTGGCCAATTATTGTCAAATTTATTGAAACATATTTTTGTCATTTTCTTTAGGACATAAACCATTCTAATTTTAATTTTTCAATAAACAAAGTAATCAACCTCATAATAACTGTCTCTAAGGAGACCTGGAGGATAGTGGGTTAGGCTAGTAATTATAATAAATAAACATGGTTGTAAAAAGTACAATAGGGTAAACATTTTGATTGGTTATTTTGGTAATGATTTTCTTCAAGTGAGGCTAAAGTTAGACACTATTGATATCCAATGTTGTTACTAAATAGAAAGCTTTCATTGAATATGAAAATTTATATAATCAGGTTAATATGATAATGAGAGGTGACAACGAGCTAGCAGACCTCGCTTGCTCTTGGGGCCTCCTTGGCCTCGGCGTCCATTCTGGTTGTGCTTGAGGAGCCCTTCAGCCTGCTGCTGCACTGTGGGAGCCCCTCTCTGGGCTGGCCGATGCCAGAGTGGGCTCCCTCTGCTTGCGGGGAGGCATGGAGGGAGAGGTGCGGGCAGAAACTGGGGCTGCATGCAGCGCTCGCGGGAGAGTTCCAGGTGGGTGTGGGCTTAGCGGGCCCCACACTCGGAGTGGCCGGCTGGCGCCATGGGCCTTGGGCAGTGAGGGGCTTAGCACCTGGGCCAGCAGCTGCAGAGGGTGTGCTGGGTCCCCCAACACTGCCGGCCCCCACCCACGCCACGCTCAAATTCTCGCCGGGTCTCAGCCACTTCTCCGTGGGGCAGGGTTTGGGACCTGCAGCCCACCATGCCCAAGCACCACCCCCCACGGTGGGCTCCCATGCAGCCCGAGCCTCCCCAATGGGTGCTGCCCCCTGCTCCATGGCACCCAGTCCCATCGATCACCCAAGGGCTGAGGAGTGCGGGCATGCGGTGTGGGACTGGTGGGCCGCTCCTCCTGCAGCCCTGGCATGGGATCCACTAGGTGAAGCCAGCTGGGCTCCTGAGTCTGGTGGGGACTTGGAGAACTTTTATGTTTAGCTAGAGGATTGTAAATGCACAAGTCAGCACTCAGTGTCTAGCTCAGGGATTGTAAATGCACCAATCAGCACCCTGTCAAAATGGACCAATCAGCTTTCTGTAAAATGGGCCAATTGGCTCTCCGTAAAATGGACCAATCAGCAGGATGTGGGTGGTGTCAGATAAGGGAATAAAAACAGGCTGCCTGAACTAGCAGTGGCAACCTGCTAGGGTGGCTTTCCACAGTGTGGAACTTTTATTCTTTTGTTCTTCCCTAGAAATCTTGCTGCTGCTCACTCTTTTGAGTCCAAGCCACATTTATGAACTGTAAGACTCATCACGAAGGTCTGCAGCTTCACTCCTGAAATCAGTGAGACGTCAGAACATCAGAAGGAAGAAACTCCAGACACATCATCTTTAAGAACTGTGACCCTCACCGCGAGGGTCTGTGGCTTTATTCTTGAAGTCAGTGAGACAAAGAACCCACCAATTCCGGACACAATAATACATTATTTGGCTGTAATATTTTTTGCTTATTCAGCCAGTCAAATTCTTTTCAAAGAATCAATGAAGAAAGCTCCTACAGTTTTAGCATTTAAAACCATATTTGGAATTTAAAAACCTCAACTTTTTCTTGTCAAAATTGAACAGGTAACTTCAAAGCTATAACTAATTTTTCAACAATGATGACCAGATATTTAGCTTTAACTTTGTACATAACATGAGAGGGCCAGTAAAATACCTTAAGGTAGTAAGAATTAACCAGACCACTTTCAGTAAAAGAGAAGTTGAGTTTTTATTTATGACACAGAAGTGTTTCTCACTCTTATGCCTATGTCTGCATCTGTTGACTTAAGAGAAGTGCCGTATGTTCTTATGGTATATTAGAGCCTTTGCCAATGAGTTCAAATCACAATAAACAAATAAATATAGATGCTAATCATAATTCCAACTTAAGGCTTCAATGCTTGCATTTTCTAAGGCTTCAATGCTTACATTGATGGAACATGGATATCAACTCGTAGTTCAGAAAGTACACTGCGTCATGGAAAATGTCACTCAAATGTGGCAGAGTATTTTTGACAAGATGGCATTAGCTTTAACCACTAAACTACAGTAATGCATCCCTTAAAGATGGAGAAACGTTTTTAAAACTGTGTCACTAGGAAATTTTGTACTTGTGAGATCATATAATCCATTTATACAAATCTGGATGGTACGCCTTACCACATAATCTAAGCTATATGGTACGGCCTATTGCTCCTAGGCTACAAACCTGAACAGCATGTTACTGCAGGGAATACTATGGCTATTGTAACACAATGGTAAGTATTTGTGTATTTAAGCATATAAAAGCCATAGTAAAAATTTGTATTATAATCTTATGGCACTTCTGTCATATATGTGGTCCTTTTTCAACCACGTATATTTCATGTGGTGCATAGCTGTATTGTGTTAAGGAAGTGATTCAATGTTATTAGGTACTCTGAAAGGCCAATGGATACTGTAGTTGTACACAAATTTATGTAAATTCTTTGGCATAAATTGCAACCTTTAGTTTTAGGTAATTCTGTATCAATGCTATGTTGTTATGAAAAGTATTTTGTGAGTCTTCAGATAATGATACATTCATTGCAGGAAAAGAAACCAAGTACATATCTATTATATATATAAAATTCCAGTGAAATTTAATCACTGTACTTTCACTATACAAAAGTCTAAAATGGCTGTTTGGTCCCCAAGAAGAATGATGATCACCTTTTATTTCATATGATACCAGCTTAGGCGCTGGGCATTTGCCAGTGGATATAGCTAGATCTCCCTAGGCAAGACAAGGCTCATGTTCTCAACAAATACTTATCTTCCGTCTCTTAAAGAAAAGATATTTGTTTAGCTCATGAGCCCTTTGCTCCCAAACTGATGAAGCTGATGATAAAGGTTGGCTGACATCTACAAGGTGCTTTATTCCATACAATTTTTTTTATGGTAGAAGGCCTATCTCAGATAACTTATCCCATTATTTCCCAAAACATTGAATCTGTAAAATATTTCACAATTCATAAGTCCCTAAATATTTTTTGAATTTATCTTCTCATGCTAATAAGCATGTATCTTATTATGAAAACAAAGGTGTTTGCCAATTTCTGCTAACCAGATCTAATTAGCATTATGACATTAATACGTGAATAAGCATTGAGTATCAGTTGAATGTCATTAAATGAGGGTTCTTTGGGACTATTTTATGATTAAAATAAGAGAGTTAGCATAGTGAGGGGGTAAGACAGTGAACACATACTTTTTTCTTTACTAAGTGAAAGAAAACTACTTTTGATATTCTCTACTGATGGCAATTCATAACACATTTGCTGGATAATTAGGGGAAACTAAGCATTAGAAGCTATGTTATTCTGCTACAGGTAGCTCCTATATCTGGCAGAGCAGCTGTAATTGTGGTTACCACCTGAAAAGTTATCCCACTATCATCTGTCACAATTTATACAAAGTTTGCAAGGGCCACCACCATCTCAACATCCACCACGATTTGTTAGTATAACTAATCTCTATAGACTTTCCTAGAAAGGACAATTCTTTTTATTTAATGTCATTGTACTTTGTGGTCTTTATTCTTCGTAAGATAAAACCAATGTAATGTTTCTGCCATTTGCTAGTTATCTGCATTCTATTGTATGCTTTGAGACAAGGAAAACCACAAAATGCCTTCACAAAAACATTAACTCCACTGTGAGATGTGGACTAATACCCTGTCACGGGGTATTTTCAAGCCCCCTCTGTAACTGGAATGCTATAATGGGATGTTTTTTTCTAGTCCTCTAGCTTCGGTATCAGTTCATATATCATATTTAAGTATCCTGTCAGTATTCAGAAATTACCTTCTCTTAGGTGCAACAGTCACTAATGATTAGCCATAATTCCTCTGGGGAATAGATCAGGGAATAAATAACGTAATGATGTTTCTGGATCTTTCTTCAATGAGAAGAAGCCTCTGCATATACCTAATGGATTCGAGGTCTTTAAACTGATTTACATCAGGAAACTGCGTGAAGAAGCAGAATTTCCAGTTAAGGAAGCTGATGTTTGCTAGTTCTTAATTTGGCCTTTTGTACTAATCTAGAAAAATCCTCCTTAACTGAGCATCTCTTATCCATTGACAATCCCTATTTGCTTGCTTTTCCCACAAATATCTGCTCATCAGGACACCTGTTTATAAATCTGGGCTTATTTCCTATTTTAATAACTATGTTTACTTTGCCTCTAACACTTATTGTGACTTCTGGGCTCTTTAATTCCTAACTTCCAACATCTTCATTAACACTAATGATTGTAGGCTTATGAAAACACCTTTTACCTCCAAACTAGCCTACAGAGACTACTACCACCAAGCTTCTTAAAGATGCAGGCATATTGCCTTGCTAGTGTATTCCTTGCCACTTTTATATGAGGAGTGTCCTCTGGAATCTCCAATTTTACTCAGTAAGGAAATAAAGCAGACATGGGGTCTCCAATTTTACTCAGCAAGACCATTCAAACATTCACTTCCTAGAACCTCTCTCTCCCTGAATAACATACCAATACATTTCTGATATTTTCTCTTCATTTAATGTATGCCACTGTTATGCTCAAACTCCAAAGAAACATATCAGCAGATTATTAAAATTTGCTTCAAGTTTCCTTGCTAAAATGTAGAATTCCTACTCATGGGTGAGTATAGTGAGTATCCTCTTGTTTAAAAAAAAAATGTTTTTTTTCTAAATTCACCTTAAACCCTGTGTCACCTCATCCAACTCTCTCAAGATATATTAGCACTCACTATTCTTCTGTTCCTGGTACCATGTATTAGCCAAGTATTATAATTTCTTTGGCATTCTTGAGATATTTACTCTGGAGGAGGGCTTCAATATCTTGCTCATGCTGCTTCTACGTGGATAATTAGTGTAGGCAGGTTAAGGTCATGAGGAAAGGAAGCTTTATTGTAAAGGGTGCTACAGTTATTGTACTGTCTCCAGGCAATATAGGGCTGTTCCAATGACTTTTTCACCTAGAAAAACACTAAATAATAAAAGGAACATTTTACTTATCATGATTTCAGATAAAGGCAATCAGCAATTTCTTCAAAACAATAGTTTCTAACTGGAGAATATCAAATAGAACTCTAAATATTTTGTTTTATATGCATATGACAAGCATGAAAGATTAATTTTTCTATTCTTTAATATATATGAATGTTTGCTATTTTCTGAATTTTGAAGGCCTTTATGTCATCTGTATTTTTTCTATTTTTTTCTGGGTAATAGGTTTATTTTTAAGTGCAGCATAGGTGTAAGTTATCGTGTTTTCTCGAAGAATGCACCTTTGAAAGAATGACGTCCCCATAACCTTTCTTAACTAACTGCAAGCTGTTCTGGTCTTCTGGTCCTAGTCTGGCAAGTATGATAATATTTAAGGCCATTATCTCTTATGTAAAATCTATATTTATGCTTATATCATTGTAGATTACTTATACAAAATGGGTTTACTTTATATAATTCATATATATACACACGTGAAAATTGAGTATCTAGAATGAGATAAAATATTTAATATTCTCCCATTAAAATGAACAAAAACTTTTCTGTTTAATGTCAAGATTCTCAGGAATGAATCAATGTCATTAAGTCAATAATACAGAGTTTATTTTGTAGTTTGTATGGATATATATGCTATCTCATGATTCAAATTCTCATAATTCTCATAATCGAAATTCATTGAATTTGAATTATGAGATAGCATATATGCCTATACAAAATACAAAATAAACTCTGTATTATTTCTTCAAATAAAATGGAAATCAGACTGCATTAGTTTGCTAGGGTATCACAGACTGGGGGGTTTAAAAAATATAAATTTATTTTTTACAGTTCCGGAGACTAGAAGGCTAAGATCAAGGTGCTTGTCTTCATGGTTGGTTTCTTCTGAGTTTTCTCTTTCTCTAAGACTTGCAGATAACCATCTTCTCCCTGGATCTTGACATGGTCTTTGCTCTGTACCTGTTTCTGTGCAAATTTTCTCTTCTTAGAAGGACATCAGTTTTACTGGATTAGGGTCCATACTAATAATATAATTTTTACTTAATTGCCTCCTTAGGCCCCTGTATCCGAATAGTCCTATTCTGTGTTAGTGCGGCCTAGGACTTTAACTTGTAAATATTAGTGGGGGGGCAGAAATGTATCCCAAAATATAGACTTTTATGCTTATTATTTGGTGTGTGGACTTGCTAAACATATGGGGAATATTCTATATGTTCAAGAAGAAAGATGGCAAAAGGTAAATTCTATTTGACATCCATTATTTAAGTGATTCTAAGACAATCAGCCAGAAAGCTTTCATGAGTAGGTGAAGGCCACAACATTTGAATTTTGCTTTTGTCTTTTTATTGCTATATTTTGTTGTTGTTGTTGTAGTTCTCAACTCTTTTTATTAAATCAAGTGTCACCAAATTAAGGTTTACCACTTCTTTTTTGTAAATAAGGTTTTACTGGAAACAACCTGCAGGGGCAGAATAGCGTGATGCCTTTTTTCACTCATCATAAGGATCACATCTGACAATCCTGTAACATAGACAGACTAACAAGAGAAAACCAAAACCAATTTATTTAATTAAAGTTTTACATGGCATGGGCACCTTCAGAAATGAGGACCCAGAGGAAACTCAACTTTTATATTTAGGTTTAATGAAGAACGGACAGCCCTATAGAAATAGGATTGGACAGGCCTGGCACAGTGGCTCATGCCTGTAATCCCAGCACTTTGGGAGGCCGAGGCAGGCACATCACGAGGTCAGGAGATTGAGGCCATATTGGCTAATATGGTGAAATCCCGTCTCTACTAAAAATACAAAAAATTATCCGGGCGTGGTGGCAGGCGCCTGTAGTCCCAGCTACTCAGGAGGCTGAGGCAGGAGAATGGCGTGAACCTGGGAGGCGGAGCTTGCAGTGAGCCGAGATTACATCACTGCACTCCAGCCTGGGCCACAGAGCGAGACTCCGTCTCAAAAAAAAAAAATAGGGATTGGACAAAAAGTATATGCTCTAATAGGGTAGATGGAGAGGAGAAACCCAGAAAGCCCTTTCTGTCCAGATTTATCTTGACCTCTCCGTGTAGCATTCCTTCCTCCATGGTATGGGGTAAGACTTCTTTTGAATAAGGGTCCTCAATGGAGAAGAAAAAATGGATAGAGTGACATTTCTAGGTATTGTGGCTGGCTTTGAGGAAAAAATGTTCTAGTTTCTATCACTTGCTTCAGGAGAGAAAAAAGAATGGAAGACAAAAATGTTGAAGAAGATCAAAGCAATCTTACTTCCAAGGCCCTTTCAATCGAATTTATTTCAAAGTACTCAGCATGTCAAGGTGCCACGGTTTGAGGTAACATGTTCTGAGCCCTGAAAATCCATAGCCATTAATTTACATACAATCTGTGTGTATTTTTCTGAAACAGTGGCAGAATTGAGTAATTGTAGCAGAGGCCTTATGACCTGCAAAGCCTATTTATTATCTAGTCCTTCATTACAGAAAGTGTCCTAGTGTTTCTATCAGATCATTGACTCGTTCCTCTCTTGTATTCCTGTTACTAATTCCATGGTTTAAGAACCTAAAACAAACAAACAAACAAATTAATGTATTCTACAAGATCTACTTTCCATTGAGATTTAGAAATAGCTCAAAAGATCATGTTAACTGTAATAGATATAATTATTAATGTCAGTAATAAAACTTTCTTTTCTAGACTTATTCATTAGGTCTTTCAAATTATGATCAGTTATATAATCAAATACACTTCATTTAAATTATTTGTTTTAAATTATAGAGTTGTCTTATAGGCATTTGGTTTCTATCTTACTATTATAAGACAAAAGGTAATGCAATTTAATCAATTATTTTATCACATCCTATGTTTAACAAAAAAGTATATCATCTTGGTTTAAAGGCATACACTAACTATGCCAAATAAATCAATTTACATTTTTCTGTTACTTTTACATTTCTATGTACAATAAGTTTCGTACATATCTTGTTAGCTTGTTTAAAACAGTTTGACATATATGTATTGCCTTTAACATGAGCAGACATAGGTACAATATCAAACATTTGCAGCATTAATCTAACTTAAACATACTAGAAAGGTGTTTTATAGACTGTTATGAAATGATCCATTAAACTTTATATATTATTTTAGAAGTGGAAAAAAGCAAGCACATATAGTTATATGGTAGAGGTTCATATTGGAACAGCTAGCCAAAAGAACATACCCATATTTAGTTTATGAAATGAATAAATCTAAGATAAGTTACTTAAATATGACCATCAAAGAAATGACATATCAATGTTAGACATTTTTGACTTTGTTATGCAATTGAGATACCAAAGTCTAATAATATTTTATTATATTTTTGAATACCTGGGAATTATACTCAAGAGACACAGAACTTTAACTACTGTAATATGCATCTTAGTTTGCTAATTTTCAATATGTCTAATTTAAAACTATTTTTTAAAATGTATGTAATATACACACAATATGATGTTTAATTTTATGTGTCCACTTGATTAGGTTAAGGGATACCCAGATGGCTGGTGAAACATTTCTAGGTGTGTCTGTGAGGATGTGTTCCAGGAGAGATTAACATTTGGATCACTGAACTGAGTAAAAAATGTTCATTGTCACTAATGTGAGTGGGCATCACACAATCTCTTGAGGGCCCAGATAGAGCAAAAAAGTAGAGGAAGGGTGAATTCTCTGAGCTAGGATGTCTCTCTTCTCTGGCCCTGGGGCATCGGCTTTTTCAGGTCTCGGGGCTTCAGACCCTAATACATAAACCAGAGATCCATCTGCTATCCTGTCCCCAGGTTCTCAGGCATTTGGCCTTTGACCAAGAATTATACCATTGGCTTTTCCGTTGTTCAGACTCTTGGACCCAGACTAAATTACATCGTTAGCTTTCTTGGGCCTTCAACTTGCGGTGACATATTATGTGACTTCTCAGCCTCCATAGTCACATGAAATAATTTCTAAAATAAGTCCCCTCTAATATATCCATAGATATCATATTGTCTCTGTTTCTCTGAAGAATCCTGACTAATTTATACAGGAAAAATATTAGAAGAGAAAGGAGGTTAGTACAAGATAGTAGAATTTTAAAATATTTTATTCTAGCATTGGCAACTTTTTAAAATCAGAAAAGATGTAAGATGAATAAAATATATTAACTAATGTCAAATAAAAATGAGAATTAAAATTATGTTCACTTTTACAATTCATTGTATATCTTTTATGTAAAAACATTGTACTGTTTAAATATACATTGATAGATCCAGCAGCCTTAAAGCATTAACATTTATACATAGTTACATCAATATCAGATGTGTAGAAAAATTTCTACACTATATCTATTGTGTAGAAAATTTTAACAAAGTTTAAATCATGCAAAATGTATCTAATAAAATGCGACTATTTTACTCTAATATTATGAATGTGTTTATTCTTTCAATACAGGAATGTAAATATAAATCACTTAAAAACAACCAACAATGAAACTGAAATATTCATTGGACAACCTTTTGTCTGTATTCTGAACAATATTATTTATTAAGAACAATGCATTTCTCCAACATTCTAATTTAGGCTATGGATATGCAGCATTTTTATTATTTTTCACTTAGGAAATCTAGAAAGATGTTTGAGAAGGTAGAACACTGTAAGACGTAGAGGAAGTTGAAAATGATTCAAGCATATTTACATAAGAAAATGTTTAGCCATGCAGTGGCTCACACCTGTAATCCCAGCACTGTGAGAACCTGAGGCGAGTGGATCACGAGGTCGGGAGTTCGGGACCAGCCTGGCCATCATGGTGATATCCTGTCTCTACTAAAGATACAAAAAATTAGCTGGGCATAGTGGTGCATACCTGTAATCCAAGCTACTCAGGAAGCTGAGGCAGGAGAATTGCTTGAACCCAGGAGGCAGAGGTTACAGTGAGCCGAGATTGCACCATTACATACTCCAGCCTGGGCAACAGGGCAAGACCATCTCAAAAAAAAAAAAAAAAAATAGAAAATGTTTAGAAAACTAGCACAGGAAAAAGTAAAAATAGAAAAGTGGTACTACATCACACTAAAAAGCTTCCACACACCAAAGGACACAATCAACAGAATGACAGAAGCAATAATAAAAACAGGAGAAAATAATTGCAAGCCACACATCTGATAAGAAGTTAATTTTCAAAATATGTAAATGTGTAAGGAATTCCTATGACCCTATTCATGAATGGGCAAAGCACTTGAGCGGACATTTCTCTAAAGAAGACATATGAATGGCCAACAGATATATGAAAAGATGCTCAACATCACTAATTATCAGTAAAATGCAAATTAAAACCACAGTGACATAGTACTTCGTACCTGTTAGAACGGCTATTATCAAAGTAACAAAAGATAATTGTTAGTGAATATGTAGAGAAATTTTAATCCTCTGCACTGCTGGTGGCAATGTAAAATAGTACCTAGATGTAAGAAACAGTATGGTGGATCCTCGAAAATTTAAAAATAGAAATACAAATAAAAATATAAATACCGTAGTATCCAATAATCCTATTTCTGATATTTATCGCAAAGAATTGAAATTATTATGTCAAGGAAATATCTGCACTTCCATGTTATTACAGCATCATTCAAAATAGCCGAGATGTGAAAGCAGCTCAAGTATCTATCCACAAATAAATGGATATAGGAAATGTGGCATATAAATATAAAGTACTATTATTCAGCCTTGAAAATAAAGAAAAGCTTGCTATTTGCAACAACATGGAAGAACCTGGAGAGTATTATACTAGTGAAATAAGCCAGTCACACAAGGACAAATACTGAATAATTCCACTTATATGAGATATCTGTTACAGTCAAACTCATGGAAGTACAGAAGACAATAATAGTTGCCAGGGGCTGTGGGGGTGGAGGAAATAGGGAGTTGTTCGATTGGCATAAAGTTTCAGTTATGCAAGATGAGCAGGTTCCAGAGATCTGGTCTACAGCATAGTACCTATAATTAACAATACAGTATTGAGCAGGTCACACTATGTTAGCAGAATAGATTCCATGTTAAGTGTTCTTACTACCTCTACACCCCACAAAACCATAACATCGAGGCCACCACCACCAACAAGGCAAAGGGACATAGGAAACTCTGGAAGCTGTTAGATGTCTATTACTTTGATTGTGCTGATGATATCACAAGGTTTTGCCAATGTCTAAAGTCATGATATTGTACACATTAAATATATATGACTCTTCACGCATCAATTGTACTTTAGTAGAGCTGTTAAACAATTTTTTTTAGTTAGAAAAACTACTGAAATGGTAGGTCACTAAACTGGTAGTAGGCACGCATATTCAGAATTAAATTTTATTCATGATAAAAAACCATTCAATTGTTTTCCACTAAAAAAAGGCAATGTACTTTATTATAGCTAAGCAGAAATGATTTTCCTCTCTGACTTTGATTCCTATGCCAACTAGCTGATTGATTTGTGACTTCTGCTGATTGACAGGGCAGAATGCAAAGGCTTTGCAATTAATGATTCTCTGCTGCTGCTGAGTACTAAGACCTTTATTTTAAATTATGCCAGCATGTTTCACAATTTAATTACAAACCAAGGAATGAGTACTACAATTTTTAATCAGATATTTTTTCTGATAAAGTATAACCTTCTATACTATTCCAATACAAACTAAAAAAAAATAAATTTAGTATTTTTCAAAATATGCAAAAATATTTTGATCTTTATAATGTTGTTTATTCATTTCCTTTTTTCCTCTTTGAGTTTGTGCTTCCATGTCTAGCTTACATATACATTGATAATTATAGACCCAACTATATATCTAAGTGTTTATTTCAGATGAGTCTGTATTCACACTAAACCTCCACCTTTAATAGTCTATAAAACTTCTTAGTTGCAACTGTACATTTGATAGTGAGAAATGATTTAACTATCAAATGTTCTTTTCTTAATGAAAGTAACATACAATAGCAAAATTACTCAAAAAGATCAAGGGCATTGGCATAAGCCTAAGAGTCTTTTCTTGCACAAGAAACAATTTAGCATAGTGACAGACTGAACAACATAAAATAAAGCATTTATATTTAAGTAGTTTGAAGTAAAGGAGAAATAATAATTGACAGTATCAAACACTTTCTCAGTGGTAACTTGCAAAAAGAAGATATTACTGGAAACCTCTCTAAATTAAATAACATTATATTTATTGGAGAAATAAAAGAGGAATGTTTGAAAAGATAAGGTTGAAAGTTTAGACCAAGATTTGCTTTAACATTGTTTAACTTAATGACAATAAGTGTAGTTTAGTAGAGTAAAACACAATTTTAGTCTACTTTTCAGTTCCACTTAAGGAAAATTGTTGGCACTTAATGACAATTTAAAATAATTTATTTTTATTCAGCTCTAGGTTCTACTCTACTGTCACCCCAGAAAGCACATAGAATCATCTGGTATCCACTGGGGTTTGGATCAGAACCCTTGTGGACACCAAAATTCACAGATGCTCAAGTCTTATATAAATGGCATAGTATTTGCATGTTAACTATGCAATCCCCCTGCATGCTGTAAACCATCTCTGTATTGTTTATAGTACCTATGTAAATGTAAATAATATGTAAATAGTTATTATACTGTATTACTTTAAAATTTGTATTGTTTTCTATTACTGTATTTTTATTTCTCTTGTTTTTTCCCAAATATTTTTTATCTCCTGTTGGTTGCATCTGCAGATACAGAGAGCCTATTGTATTTCCTTTTCTTTCCTAGTAATATAATTCTATTACTTCATTTATACTAATTTCAGTTCCTTCCTTTCGTTAAAATTATATATATAAAATTATGAAAAATGCACTTGTCTATCACACATATATTGCTCTTAAAGCTTTAATTTATCTAGCCTTAAAAACTGCATGGGAATACAGAGGTAATAGCAGTAGCCATCCATAGATATGCCATACTTAGGTCTTGTTATTAACCTCAGTGCTTTATTGACTCAACATGCTTAAGGAAGTTTCTGGGCAAGGCTTGTCTGATTAACCCAATTTGAATGAGCTACATTCAGGAAGTGAGGGATCAATGTCAACAATTTCTTAATTGTCTTGAGGTTTAAAGGATTTTAAAGAGACTAATAGATTTTTTTAATAAGTAACTTTCTGGAAAATTGTTGAAGAGTTAAAGAGAAAAATGATATACTGCAGGTAATTTAAAAAACAGTTTAAGTAGAACTAAGCATAAAAACAAACTAAAAAATACTTTTTTTTCCTAAAGAGGACAGTTTTCATTGAATTGTCAGCTGAACTCACAGATAAATTCATGTGATTAAACAACAACTGTTTACTGAAATTGAGACTTTTTTTGTTTGTTTGTTTTGTGTTTGTTTTGAGACGGAGTCTTGCTCAGTCGCCCAGGCTGGAGTGCAGTGGCACCATCTTGGCTCACTGCAACCTCCACCTCCTGGGTTCACGCCATTTTCCTGCCTCAGCCTCCTGAGTAGCTAGGACTACAGACGCCCGCCACAACGCCCGGCTAATTTTTTTTTGTATTTTTAGTAGAGACGGGGTTTCATCATGTTAGCCAGGATGGTCTCAATCTCCTGACCTCGTGATCCACCCGCCTAGGCCTCCCAAAGTGCTGGGATTACAGGAGTGAGCCACGGCACCAAGCCAACAATTTTTTATATAATTGCAAGTTACATTTTCTAAACCTCTTTTAATTAAAAAAAAAAAATGCTTAAAAGCTCAAGCTACTTCTCAAATATGCCACATGGCTTTGGATGAATCCAAGGTTTTGAATTTATGTATGGAAGACATATGCAATATAAATGTTGTTCATTATGCAGATTTATAAAAGTAATCATTTATAAAATACTCTTAAGGAAGAAAAAATCAGGTTTAACTATATTTTATTTTCTCTTTTCTCATTTTATTTTAATCTTTTCATCCCTATCAGATTACACTGTAATTAAATAACATTCTGTGCTACAGAGATAAAATCTCCACCTTGAGTGATTTCAAAAGTTTTAGGCCAGTAACCTCACAAACTAAAATAAAATATATAATCACGTATGCAGAAAAGAATAGTACTAAATCAAGTTGTAACTACGTTATATCACTAAATCCAGTGCTAAAAAATATATGCTTTTTGGTTTATTCATTCATGGTAAAAATAATGTAGACATGTTACTGGAAACAAAAGCTTAGATGGCTTACAAATATTTTATACCCCCAAAAGCAAAATTCTAGCAAAATAAAGCAGAAGAATGTGACTAGAGGTCTTACAGACTCTCAAACTTAATCTTCTATGACTATGCTTAAAATACTGGCCCTGGTAGAGGATGGTGTTAGAACACTTACAACTGGCTATGCCTGCTTCTGCTCCCTTGTGTCATTAAATTTTCCCAGATTTTCTCAGATGAATTCACATGATAATCTAATTAAGTAATAGCTTACAAAATCAGCTTTAATTTTCCTGTGTCACTAAGACACTGCAAATACACATTTTAAGTTTCAAGTTTGCGTCAGCAGAAGCAACCTTCATAAGACATCAAACATGGAAATGTTCCTGCTGTGGTAAGAAAATACGACAAACTTCTTTGCAAAAACATTTCTTAGTGTGGCATAATTAATAAACTTCCCAGACACCTTTGTTCACTTCCTGGGTAGAAGCATAGCCAAAGGGGGGAAAAAAAACTATTAGTTTCAGAGCTCTGTATGCTCATGACTCCCAATCTGAAACCTAGAGTTTTCACTCTATCTCCAGACTCATCTGTGCAACTATATGCTTGATATTTCTCATATCTTTTTCAGATTTTCAACAAAATTGTGAGCTTCTATTCACTTTAGTATGGTTCTAGAAGCTGGGATATATAATTAATTAAACAAAATCTTTGTGTTTATAAAACATACTTCCTGAGTAGTGGGAGATGTTTGATAGCAAATATGCAATGGAAAAAAAAAAAAAGTAGAAGGAAGGAAAAGTTTAGGAAACGGGGGATTGAATTGTTGTAAAGATGGTCCAGGAAGCCCTCACCAATAAGAACATAGTTAGAAAATACATGAAAAGAGTGAGGGAATTAGTAATATAACAATCTGGGGAAGAGCATTCCAAACAGAAGGGCAGTGCAAAAGCAAAGGTAAAACATGTAATTGAAGCAGATGCAGAAGCATACTGATCTACAGGGAGAGAAACAGCAAACGAGGCAAGAAATAACATGGAACAAGATCATGTAGTACCTGATACATTATTAAAATAGTCCTTAATTTTACTCTTTGTTATATGATGAATCATGAGGTTTTCAGCAGAAGAGCAATACTGTTGAATGCCATTTCAAAAGGATAGTAAGATAGTTCTGGTTACTATTTAGAGAATAGACTATAATGAGATTCACCCAACAACCATCTACTTGTTATTTTTTTTCTGTATCTGCTTGTCCAATAAATTTTCTTATCTTTGTAAATAGTAACTAAACCTCCTCATTGCTCAATCAATAGTGCTTAAGATTATTAGTCTTTTTCAGACATCAATAGAAGTGAACAAAATCTGTCAAATTTATTTACAAAACCTATCCAGAAACAGGAATGCCACATAACTTCCAATATATTTATCACTTTATTCAAGCCATCATCATTTCTCACATACTTTATGAGAATGAGGTTTTCTCCCTCTAACATTTTGGAGAAAATAAAAAAAAAAAATCCAGGATTTGAAGTTATAACAGTCTCTAGAAAGTCAAATAATTTTTCACAAACTATGAATTTTGTTTTATTTTAAATGTGTGTACAATGGATTGATTCCAGGATTTGGTAGCAGAGAGAAACTCCAGGATTTATAGACAGTTGCACACTGAAAGGTACTTTCATATACGTTACATTTTCTGGAAGAATTGCAATGAAGAGATCTCACCCTGAGAACCTATATGTGCATAAAACCTAGACGAAACTCCACAAAATCATAGAAAAGAAAAAAGTACAAAAATATTAATTTATCTTTGAAATAAATATAGAGAGGAAATGCTCACATTTACAATGTAAATTGCAAGATAAATTTGGAAGAGCCAACATTGCTGACTATATGTAGCCAGGAAGACTGAGAGACAAGACCATTAGGAAGACCAGCAAACTCAATGTGGCTATTTAGAATAAAGGCATTGAGAGTGGACAAAGGAAGAATGCAGACCCTGAGTTGAATTGGGGGAAAGCTGAGGACCCAGCACAGGGTTGCTGAGCACCAAGAATAATTCCTTGCTCCAAGCAGCTCCTGGGAAAATAGTAAGTTAAAGAGGCATAGAATGGCCTCACTCCTCTCCAAGGGTCTCTGTCTGGCAACACTGCTTGCAACACACCCTCAGATGCCCAAACAAGTTTCTTCCTAGTGGCCACCATCATAGCCTCCTTGCCTGCAGATCCCACCTGACCATTGAAGAGCTTCCGCAAATGGGCTCCAGTGAGTACTTATCTGCCACACTTTCCCATTGCCACTTTGCCAGCATGCATATGCACAAAATCTCTCACTGCCCTGCTACCACCAGCACTCACGCATGCATGCAGACTCTTCTGCCACACTTCCCCAATGAAACAGTTTTGCCAGCACCCTTCATTGAAATGTTGTAGCCAACAGACTGAGAACACCTCACCCCATCCAATGCAGCAGGGTTTAACATCAGGGGGCCAGAGAGCAAAGCTGTGAGCCTGGTCCCACTTCCCAAGTGTTAGACCAAGGAGTCCAGGTATGCTGAGCTGGGCCTTTGTCACTTGAAATAATCCGGACATAAAGCCATTCAATTGAACCCAATTTTTACCATAGTCAAACCTTCAAGGATATCAAAGGATATAAAAGCAAAAATTCCCATCCAAAGGACAGTAATGTCAAAGATTAAAGGATCATCAACCCACATGCATAAGAAAAAAAACAATGCGAGAACTCTGGAAACAAAGACAGAGTTTCTCCTTACTTCCAGATGGTTGCAGTAGTTCCCCAGAAATGGCTCTTAACCAAATTGAAATGGCTAAAATGACAGAAATAAAATTCAGAATCTGAAGGGCGATGAAGATTACTCAGATTCAGGAGAAAGTTGAAACCCAATCCAAGGAATCTAAGGAATTCAGTAAAATAATTCAAAAGCTGAAAAACAAAGTAGCCATATTAAGGAAGAACCAAACTGATCTTCTAGAGCAGGGAAACTCACAACAAGAATTTTATAATACAATAGGAAGTATTAATAGCAGAATAGAACAAGCTGAGGAAAGAATCTCAGAGCTCAAAGACCAGTTTTTAAAGCAATTCAGTCAGAGAAAAATAAATAAAAAAGACTAAAATGGAATGAACAAACCATCTGAGAAATATGAAATTATGTAAAGTGACAAAACCTATGAATTATTGGCATCCCAGAAAAAGAGAGAGAGAGAAAGCACCTTGGAAAACGTATTAGAGGTTATTGCACACAAATATTTCCCCAACCTTGCTAGAGAGGTCAAAAAGCAAATTGAAAACATTCAGGGAATGACCTGTGACATACTATAAAGAGGATAATTCTCAAGACACATAGTTTTCAGGTTACCCAAGATCAATGTGAAAGAAAACATGTTAAAGACAGCTGTAGAGAAGGGGCAAGTCACCTGTGAAAGGAATCCTATCAGGCCAACAGTCGACCTTTTAACAAAAACTTTCCAAAATATAAAAGATTGGAGGCCTATTTCAATATCCTTAAAGAAAAGAAATTCCAACCAGGAATTTTATATCTAGGCAAACTAAGCTTCATAAGCAAATGAGAAATAAAATCCATTCAGACAAAGAAATGCTAAAATAATTTGTTATCACCATGTCTGTCTTTTAAGAGGGTCTTAAAGGAGTGTTAAACATGGAAACAAACAAGCAAACAAAGAAAAACATTACCAGCCATCATAAAAACAAACTTAAGTATATAGACTACTGACACTATAAAGCAACTACACAATCAAATATATATAACCATCAGCTAACAACACAATGACAGGATCAAATATATGCATGTTGCTATTAACCTTGAACATCAATGTGCTAAATGCCCCACTTAAAATGCATAGACTGGCAAATTGGATAAAGAAGCAAAACTCAACTGTATTCTGTCTTCAAGAGACCCATTTCCCATGCAATGACACCCATACTCCAAAAATAAAGAGATAGAGAAGTATCTACCAAGCAAATGGATAATAAAAAAAGCAGGGATTGCTATCTTTTTTTCACACAAAACAGACTTCAAGCTGAGAAAAATCAGAAATGACAAAGAAGAGTATTACATAATGATAAAGGGTTCAACTCAATGAGGAGACTTAACTATCCTAAATATATATGCATCAAAAACTGGAGCACCCAGATTCATAAAACAAGTTCTTGGAGACCTACAAAGAGAGTTATATAACCACACAATAATAGTGTGGAGATTTCAATACCCCACTGACAGTATTAGACAGATCATCAAGGCAGAAAACTAACAAAAATATTTGAGACCTTAAGTCAACACTTGACCAAATGGACATAGCAGACATCAACAGAACACTCCAGCCAACAACAGAATACGCATTCTTTTCATCTTCATATGGCATGCACCCTAAAATTTACTCATGTTGGGCCATAAAGCAATTCTTAACAAATTCAGAAATACTGAAATCTAACCAACTACAATATCAGACATCAGTACAATAAAAATAAAAATCAATACAATAAGATCTCTCAAAACTATGTAATTACATGGAAATTAAACAATTTTCTCTTGAATTACATTTTGGCATATTAAGAAAATAAGGCAGAAATCAAGAAATTCTTTGAAACAAATAAAAACGAAGGTACAGCACACCACAATCTCTGGGTCACAGCTAAAGCAGTGGCAAGAGGAAAATTTATAGCACAAAACACCCACATCAAAAAGTTAGAAAAATATCAAATTAAGAACCTAACATCACACTGAGAGGAACTAAAAACAAAAACACACACAAGCAAACCAACTCCAAAGAGAGAAAAAAAAATCAGAGCTAAAGTGAATAAAATTGAGATGTGAAAACTGGTACAAAAGATAATCAAAAGCAAAAGTTTGTTCTTCATAAGAATAAATAAGATTAATGCATTTCTAGCTAGACTAATAAAGAAAAAGGAGAGGCGATGCAAATAAACACTATAAGAGCAAATAAACACTATAAGAAGTGGCAAAAGGGACATTACTACACACGCCATAGAAATACAGAAATGAATGAAAAAATACCCTCAGAGACTATTATAAACACACCTATGCACACAAACTAGGAAACCTAGAATAAATTGATAAATTATTGCAAACAACCTTTCAAAATTGAACCAGTAAGAAATTGAAACCCTGAACAGACCAATAATGGGTTCTGAAATTGAATCAGTGATAAAAAGCCTACCAACCAGAACATACCGTGCCATACAAATTCACAGTCAAATTCTACCAGACATATATGAAAAGCTGTTACCAATACTACTGAAACTATTCCAAAACATTGAAAAGAAAGAATCCTCCTAAACTCTTTCTATGAGGCAAGCATCATCCTGATATCAAAACACTAGAGGAGTCACAATAAAAATAGAAAACTTTAGACCAATATCCCTGATGTATAAAGATGCAAAAATCCTTAACAGAATACTAGTAAACTGAATTCAGCAGAACACCAAAACTCTATTCCACTACACTCAAATAGGCTTTATTCCTGTGATGCAAGTTTGGTTTAACATACACGAATCAACAGATGTGATTCATCACATGAATAGAACTAAAATACACACACACGTGCACACACATTGTCTCAACAGATGCAGAGAAGGCTGATCATCTCAATACACTCAGAGAAGGCTTTCAATAAAATTCAACATTCTTTAACGTTAAAAACCTCAACAAACTAAGCATTAAATGGATGTACCTCAAAATAATAAGAGTCACATATGACAACCTCACAGCCAACATCATACTGAATAGGTAATAGCTGGAATCATTCCCCTTGAGTAGTGGAAGAAGACAAGAATATCTACTCTCATTACTCCTCTTCAATGTAGTACTAGAAGTCCTGGCCAGAGTAATCAGGCAAAAGAAAGAAATAAAAGGCATCCAAATTGGAAGAGAAGAAGTAGAACTATTTTTATTCACTGCCTAGTGGAGCTGTGAGAAGAGGGCCACTGTCCTCCAGACTCCAGAGTGGTAGATCCGCTGACAGCTTGCACTGTGCATCTGGGAAAGCCACAGACACTCAATGCTGGCTGATGAAAGCAGCCAGAAGGGAAGATAGTATCCTGCAAAGCCACACGCGTGGAGCTGCCCAAGACCATGGGAACCCACCTCTTGCATCAGTGTGACCTGAGTGTGAGACATGTAGTCAAAGGAGATCATTTTGGAGTATTAAGATTTGACTGCCCCATTGGATTTCAGACTTGCGTAGGGCCTTTAACCCCTTTGTTTTGGCCCATTTCTTCCATTTGAAATGGGGTATTTATCCAATTCCCACACCCTGCCTTGTATCTAGGAAGTAACTAACTTGCTTTTGATTTTACAGGCTCATGGGTGGAAGGGACTTGCCTTGTCTGAGATGAGACTTTGTGTTGTGGATTTTTGAGTTAAAGCTGAAATGAGTTAAGACTGTGGGGTACTGTTGGGAAGGCATGATTGATTTTGAAATGTGAGGACATGAGATGTGAGAAGGGGTCAGGGCATAACAATATGGTTTGTCTGTGTCCCCATCCAAATCTCATCTTGAATTGTTGCTCTGTAGTTCCTATAATTCCCACGTGTTGTGGGAGGGACTTGGTGGTGGAAGATAAATGAATCAGGGGGGCGGTTTCCCGCATACTGTCCTTGTGGTAGTGAATAAGTCTCATGAGATCGGATAGTTTTATAAGGGGAAACCCCTTTTGCTTGGCTCTCATTCTCTCTTGTCTGCCACCATGTAAGATGTGCCTTCCTCCTTCCACCATGATTGTAAGGCTTCCCCAGCCACGTGGAACTGTGAGCCCGTTAAACCTCTTTTTCTTTATAAATGACCCAGTCTCAGGAATGTCTTTATCAGCATCATGAAAATGAACTACTACATACCCTAAGGAACATGTCATTCTACCATAAAGACACATGCATGCATATGTTCATTGCAGCAGTATTCACAATAGCAAAGACATGGAATTAAACTAGATGTCCATCGATGGTGAATTGGATAAAGATAATGTAGTACATATACATCATGAAGTGCTATGCAGCCATAAAAATAAGGAATCATGTTCTTTGCAGCAACATGGATAGCACTGGAGGGCATTATCCTAAGCATATTTGTAAATTTGCTTAGGACAGCAAGAACGGAAACCCAAATACCATACATTCTCGCTTATTAGTGGGAGCTAAACTTTACACATGAACACAAAGAAGGGAACAATAGACACTTTGGCCTACTTGAGGGTAGAGTGTAGGGGGAAGATGAGGAGCAAAAAACTACCTTTTGGGTAATACACTCACTACCTGAGAGACAAAGTAATTGATACACCAAACCTCCACAACGTGCAATTTACCCACGTAACAAACCTGCACCTGTTCCCTTGAACCTAAAATAAAATTTGGACAAAAAAAAAGAGATAAATTTCATAATAAAATTATAATAACCGTAGGCAGGATAAGTTTATTTTAAATGTTTGTATATTTTTTAAAACTTGAAGCACAAAGTTAATAGATGTAGAATAAAATACATTAAGAATTATAAAGAGTTATTCATTTTAAATAAATGTCAAAGTTAGGACTCTGGAAAAAAGTTATCACCATGTCCCTGCACTTCTTCCTTAGTCATTCGTGGTAGATAATGATACACATTTGACCATCAGGAAATGATAATAAAACATGATTAAATAAAGTTGATATCATTGCAGAGAGACATAAACATTCATCAAATAATAAAAAGGAGAAATACTTCAGAAACTGAAGCAAACAGAACCAGAACATGGAATGAAAACAATTTTTCAAGACAGATGCCTATACTGAACATATTAATAAAATAATAAAATGTGGGTCATGAAATTAATTGTATACATATTTATATATGCACACACATTATATATCAAAGTATATGTAATTATATGCTATTTATATATATATACACTGTGTGTGTATATGTACACATATATGTGCATATATATATATGTATGCAATAAAAGCACTGAATAGCCAAATAGACTAGGATATGGAACAAAAAATTAAAATAAACAGTTGCATATACACTAATAAATGTAGACAGGTTTTCATTAATAAAAAGCATTAAATGTTCAAATCAAAAGTCTTCAAAAGTAAGTGTAGTATATGTGAATTAGTTATTCGAATTGTGTGCAGCCATTGTGCTCATAGGTTATTATCAGTATGGCTATTTTTAACTACTAGTCAAGTTTACTGGAGATGCCAACCAAATTGATAGCCTTCGATTCTGTAAAGTAAAATGAGATTAGAAAAAGGGTGAAAAAGAGATGACTCACATTTTGTCCATTGTAGTTATCCATTTATTACATTTTATCAAAGAGAAGACAAAATTAAGAAATAAAAAATAAATATTACTGATTTCAAAATGGAAAGCATGATTTGATGGTGACATCTATTGACATTTACTTCTTGGTTGCGATCATCAAACATAATTGGCCATTTTCAAGGCATTTGATTTCATCAAATTCTCGCATCTCTTGTATGGTAATGTGATGTCATCTTTGTCTTTATTAATGAAAATCTCCAATTCTTTTGCTGGCAAACCAATCATTGAAGTAGTAATTTTATTGTAGAGAGACTCTAGAAACTGACTGCTTAAAAGATATTTTTTCTTCTCTTTGGTTGTATTAGGTAAGATAGTCTGGACAGCTGTAATAGACCAAAAAGTGTAATTGTTAAAGAAAATAAATAATCATTTTTCTGTCCCATAGCAAATCCAAGTCAGTAAGTCCACAGAAGCCGTACCGTCTGTAGTCATTCAAATATCCAATATTCTGGATTCTCAGCCAGTTTCATCATAACACTTTCCAGGTAACTGGTTGTTGATTTCCTAGTCCACAGCCTAGAACAGGCATACATTATGCTCCACACATCCTACTGGGGTAAATTTATTCACATGGCCACATCCAACTAGCTGTGCAATGTTGTCTATTATACAAAGAGAACCAGAAAGAGTATTATTTTTGCTGTATTGAAAAATTGAATGTCTTTGTTTAATCTATTTTTACGCTTGCATAACCAATGAGTATTTTTTTAAAGTTGGAATTCTATATATGTCTTTGAAGCATCCCTTAATCAGCTCAGTATACTCATTCAAACTTTATTATCAATAAATTAAATATTCTACTTTTCAATGGAAAAATACGGTTTCAGACCAATATAATTTCTACTATTCTAATTTAATTTGGGGCCAGTCTAAGATCGCTACTAATTTAAACATTTCTCAGGATAATGTTTACTTTTAGGGACAGTTTTAATATATAGCATATTCACTTTATTTTGTCAGTGTCTTTTATCATTTTATCTCAATCCAGAATTATAGTTTTCTAACATTTAAGTTACTGGTTCAAAAGCCAACTTAGAGATCACTATTAAAAAGGAAGCATGGGGACAGATTTTTAAAACAGGGGAAGTTAGAGCTTTGCACATTTTAAATATATACCTACATGGAATAATTTTAAACAAAACCTAATTACTACATTGAGTTCCTATATGTGTAATACAATTTGCAGGATTATTTGATGAAGGGTATTTCATGTAGGTACTTGCTTTATCTTCTTTCATTTTTAAGTACTGATAAAGCAATCTAGAGAGCTACAAAATTGTAATTGGTTTCTGTAAACCCTAGCCTGAAAGATACACTTCATATGAATCTTTCACAGACACTCTCATCTGTTTATCATTCCTTTGATTTTTTTTTCCAGCTCATAAGAAGTATGCTTGCACATTTGTATTCTGTCCATCCCTAAATTCCAGTAAAGGTCAGCTTTCCCATAAAAAGATTATAAATAGTGCATAAAATGATAATCCAAGCTAGCACATCAAGAAAATAAAAGCATAAAGTAAAGGTCATTTTCACAATTTTTATCTTGAAGCTCTCTCAAAAATATATAGTGTGAAAATTTGTCAAAGTTTTCAAAAGAAGAGGGTGGAAGTTGAAGTTCTTTTTCCTTTGTATTTTTTTCTATGAACTTTCTAGAAATTAAATATAGGTAACACATTGTTGAGACCATTATCTTTACATTAGTTTGGTTATTGGATTCATTACTCTGATATTTAATCAGTTATCAGAGTAATACTTGTTTAGGTTAGAAATAATCACTATTTCGTTGGAAACTGCATTTAGATTTGGTTACATTAAAAATTGATAAAACGTATAAGCCTTTCCAAGATAAGAAGAAAACACTTATTTTTAAATAATTATTTAAATAAAATATGTCTGTACATTTTAATATTTCAACTTTTATTCAGTGAGCATTTATCAGGAATCTAATACTTGTAATAGGAACATATTGTATTAAATTAACTGTGTCTTCTGTAACAAGAAAACCTAGAATCGCAATAAAAAAATCTTTCCCCAAATTAGAAAGTTGCTGAGAAACCAAATAATGACTTGGACAAGTCCAGCTTGGCAAGCAGATGAGTTTATTAGGACTTAACATACGAGGCAACAGGGAAGCTTCAGAGATTAATGTGCCTCCTCCCATCTCTAAGCTGATTTTAAGCTAATTTTCTGGCTCTTTGCCTACTGTATGTGTGTAATAGGATTGTTTTTCTTAATATGTTCCTAGGTAGTCTCTGGGATGTTTGGGTTCTCATGGATACCTGCTCCTTGGCTGGGCACTGTGGCCTTGGCTTACTGCCCGGCCTTCAGAGTTTAGACAGCAGACATACACCCCTTAGTAACCTGGTGGGGGATCGGTCATGCTAATATTCACCCTGTCCCCCAGCTCTTATATTCTTCTCACAAACTCTTGCATAAGGGTCTCTGAGCAGGGTATAAGGGAAAGAACTATGGAGGTCTATAACATATAGCCATGGTTTGTGTGTGTGAGCCACATCCGCAGTACACATAACGGCATGAAAAACAGAAGCTAACTACAATTATAATGTCTATTAGCAAAACATAACTCCAAGGGGTAGGTAAGTTGTGTAACCAATCTGGGAATGAGTCAAAGAAACCTAATTGAGTTATACAGTGTATTTGAGTTGACAAATGATTTAAAGCATCTGTCACATTATTCTCTTCATAGGCAAAACAGGTGGCATCATGAGCTACCCTGGGCTTCGGTGAGAAAGTTCAAAGCTTTGTAATACTACCTTTTCTCATTTGAGCAGTCTCCTGACCTAGCAAGCTAATGCTATTCTTAGTATGATCAAATTCCTTGGCAGTTAATAGTGCCAGGACAGTGACTTAGTCAAATCATCAATGGTACCTGCAGATAATGTGAGAATACTCATTGGCCATTTCCGCTGTGCCAAGGATCAGAGAAACCTGGCTCTCATGGTTTGTATGTTGGATGGGCTGGTGGGTGGTTTTGTATATAACTCCTGGTGGAAATGACTACCCCATTGCATATCACCCAGGCCAAGTTATGAAGTACATATGGCCATAAATTAGCCCCACTTATAACCATCCTGCCCCCAAAGGTGAAGAAAACACACTTGCCTTCTTACAGCTATTTTGTCAATCAGTCCAGTCTGTTGCCAACACCGGATAAGTACAATTACAGGCTAATGAGGGTAGCAACCACATCGGTTAGGAATCGGTGGCAATGGAGGTTTGGTTACGTCTCTCAATATATACAGAGGCTCTTTTGTAGAGCACTGCATTTTCAGCAACTGCCCAGAAGATGCCATCTTCTATGGACATGTGAATGGTGTGGTGTCATTCGTTTGTTGTCAGTCAAGAGCAAACACATTTTGGGTCTCTGTTCTGCTGTTGATACGCCCACCAGGTGGATGCAATCCCCAGTGAACCAGGGTTGCCTTACTGGTACTGTTGAAAAAGTTACTGAAATTCTGTCAGGAGGAAGGTAGAATATTCCAAGGCATAACACTAAAACTTGACAAAAGGAAGTATCCACATACCAAACAGTCAGACTGGGTGCTGACTGCTGCTATAATTGTAGCCTAGTATAGGAAGACATTCTAGACTGGTGGCAGGAACAACAGCCTATGGGTGTAAATACAGGTGTTTAGCGGGAGCCCTCATGGGTATTCACTGTAATATTATTACTTCTTTATTTTCTTCCATTGGCCCTGTTAGGAAGGCCACCAAGCCTCAAACCCGGCTTACAGTACCACAGAGGGCTTCTCTCCCTAGGAGCAAGTATAATAGCCAATTGGTAAGTTTCTGGCCTGGCCTGTGCTATCCACACTATGATCACTTCAGTAGGTGTCAGTGCTGCGATGTGTTGATACCGTAAGGTTCTCAGACCTCCTTCAAGTAGCACAGCTGGGATCAACTCCCCTCCAGCAGCCTTCGTGGTACCTTCTGGTGCCATGAAACTGATCCAGTACAGGAGCACTTTCTAGCTCAACTCAGGTTCATTTAGCCATTGGCACATGGCAGATCCACTAGTATTCTCAGGAGCATAGTGTGGCCACCTGATTCAGGAGCATGGCCCTGAGTCTCAAGAGGTAACCCTGAGACTCTGTAGGGCCTGTGTTACAGACCTTTTCAATCATTCACAGGGAGTAAAACCATGTGTGGTAGTGAATGACTCATTTAAAATGTGTATAGCTTCAGCAAGTTTCTTAGACCAGGACCCTAAAGAACTGTCCTGAGACAATCCACATAATTAGGTTTTTAACAGAGCATTCTTTTTTCCTATGAGGCCTGTCCCTCTTGAGCTACATGGTAAGTGGAACCTCCAGTCTATGTTTTATTCCGTTGCCCAGTGTTAGACATCATGGCCCATGTAATGGGGGCCCTGATCACTACCTATCCTTCTTGGCATAGACTGCATGACAGTGAGTGAGTGGCATGTTTTACTGGGAAGGTCTGTAAGTAGCCCCGTTGTTGTGGCTACACAGGTTAAGGCAGAGCTTTTCCCTCCTCTCTGGGGCAGGGGGCCGATATAATCGACTTGCCAGTCCTTCATAGATTGTGCAGTTCAGTGTATGTAACCTGGTGAGGAGGGAAATTTTCTAGGTCATAGACATGAACAGGTCTTCCCAGTTCAGAAAAGCTGCCAGAATATCTGCATATTTGATAAGGATGCCTGCTGCCTTTGCTATGGCCTATCCCATGGCTGCCCGTTAGTGGTGGCTCTTATGATGTAACCATATGGTGGGCTCCTCCAATGGGCTTGGGCAAATTGCCAGCACATGAGTAAGGGCATCTACCTCCTGATTTACTCAAGGTGACTTGGGGCTGTGTGCATCCACAAGGTACACTGTAAGATAGGCATCCTTCTTGTGTAACTTGATGTGGATGTCCTGCCACATGGATGTTCCACAAAGGGGCCTAATGAAAACCTGCCAAATGTCTGTGGGCCATTGATTGATCCACATGGTAAGGCTTTTGTATGTAGCCCAATTGTGCAAGTGACTAGTGACCAGGGCTCATGGGTGAGGAGTATCCAAACTGCCCATAGCTTGCACCGTGACAACTTACCATTAGTGTTGAGTGCCTTTGCTAGACCCATCAGTGTACCAGGCACTAGTGGGTATTGGTGGGATCCCATCATATATGATGGTTTGCCTGACAGGTGGCTCCACTTCCATGTCTGCCCCTTCCACTTGTTCAGAGTGGATGAGTCAGAGCACTTCCTGTAGTGCCTGACTTAAAGGACTGGTAGACAAGACATCTCTTTTTAGTAGATAGGTGCGCCATTTCTGCAAGGTGTGTTTTGTGCCACACCAGAAGTGGGCTTGGCTAGGAGGTCTTTTATTCATCCTTTTATAGTACAAGCAATCTTTACTGTGATGATCTGCCTCATATGATGGCCTCTGCTCATTACAATGGCTTATACATGGCCAACAGCTGTTGCTCTAAGACTGTACAATGCGATTCTACCCCTTCCATAATTGAGGCCAAAACCATATAGGTACCATTCCTATTGGTTATTTTTGCCACAAACAACAACTGATGCCTATGGCATCTCTAGAGACTTTTAATACAAAAGGGTGTTATAGCAGTGCAGCCCCTAGATTGTGTGGGTGATTTTAGAATGTGCCCCTGGCAAGCAGTATTGTTCACATTCATTACCTGCCTGGGCCACAGCAAGTGTACAGGCACCCATTGGCCCATCCCTTTTTTTGTTCTTTGATTACATTATGGCCTCAGTCCTTCCTTTTATCCAGCTCGCTGAGGTCTGCCAATGTTTCACACACACACACACACACACAGATTTTATTTTTTAATAACAGGCTCAGAAATGTGATTTAGGCATCATATCAAAACCCTCCTTAAATTAGAAATGACCCAGAAATTCAATGGGTACCTGTAATAATTTTAAGATTTTAAGACTCACAAAAAGTCTACCCACAAGAATTTATCTCATTTAAATTTAATAACTTTATTTATTTTTTAGCAGTTTACCTAGTTTATTCATGACAACCAAAACATTAGACAAAGCTAGTCATTATTTCAGGTTATTTTTTGTTAATCATTTTCATAATCTGTAAATATTAGGTATTCATTTAAGCAAGAACCTTAAACACGTTACCATTTTGGCTGATAACTCAGAAAATTTAGCTGTTTTATTAAATCAACAACATCAAATTAGTTTTAATTATGAAAAACACATACAACAAATGTTACTCTGTGTTTGGCTGGGTTTATAGTCCTATAAACTTTATGTCAAAGCTTAACATCATAAAATATTTAGTAGAGGAAAACATAAAAATTATATAATCAGTAAACACCAAAATATATGTTAACACTTTTGAAGACAGTTTTATTTTTATTTTACTAATAATTTTAAAGCCAGTTTATTTACCAAAGATTAGTGAATTCACATGAACTTGAAAATCATTTGGACTTACTTGAGTATTCATGTATTTACAAGCCAAGTTGGTAGCATTCTAGAAAAAACAAATAACATAATACATGTACATATGCTTAAACACATCTAAACACACACACACACACACACACACACTCAAAGATCCAAGAGCTTTTACCTCAGAACTCTAGTCATGAGACAATATCGCAAACTCATTATTTTACTAAAGACGGCTGTTTTCAAATTATTTTTACAAAATTGGGACATGTATATATGGCTAAACTTTATTTGCCCTGATAGGTAATCCAAGGAAAGACATGGATCAAAATTTTGGATAAAGTATATTCCATGGCACTTTGATATGTAAACAAACAAACAAACAAAACACCTCTTTTATCTTTTCTTTCTTTCAGTTCCAAATGAGTTTCGTTGTTATATTTTAGTAGAACTGGTTGAAGTAAGAAAAAGAAAATCTCCAAGTTGCCTTGAATGAGTGAGTTTTATCTCTACCCTGGTAGCTTAATAACAGTAGATTCAAAGTAGGCAGAAAATGAAAGAGAAACAGATAGCTTTAGAACACTCTACTTAACTCTACAGTTGCAGATTAACCATTTGAGCTCTGAATTTATTTTGTTGTTGTAATTTGCCCATCAGTTTTAAAACGTGCACAAGATATCTTTGTCTACCAGAACAGACGAAGAAATTTTTAAAAAATAAACTTGCACTCGCCAGGGCCATAATATGTAACTAGCTGGAGTCTTAGAAAACCTAGCATGCCTTTCAACTTCTGCAGGAGTTTCTATTTTTTCTCTTTTCTGCTCTAATGATTTTTCCATAGCCAGCCTTATTGTAACAATAGCGCATTTACTATTCTTTTGTACCTTAATATCTTAGCTTCTTGTAATAGGCGCCCAGTCTCTGCCCACATTTTCCGAGTATTCCCATACTCACCTAGCATTCCACAAAGGTTAAGCAGCCAGGCAACTCCACCCCACATGCATGCTGCCAACCACCGAAGATTCCTCCCACAGATGCTCCTTTCTCTTTTAGTCTCTCAGATCTTATTTGTGACACCAACAGTAATGAGAAAAACCCAGCATTCTATTTAAAAACAAGCAAACAAACAAACAAAAAAAACCTTTCACCATATTGAGAGGGAACTGAGAGACCAAAGAATGACTTGGACAAGTCCAGCTTGGTGAGTAGAGGAGTTTACTAAAACAGGACTTACATATGAGGCTCTCCTGGACAGCAGCAGGATAGCTTTGGAGATCCATGCTGCCTACCATGCCTAAGCTGCTTTCAAGCTAATTTTCTGGCTCTTTCCATACTCTGTGTGTGTGTGTGTGTGTGTGTGTGTGTGTGTGTGTGTGTGTGTGTGTGTGTGTGTGTGTGTGTGTGTGTGATGGGACTGTTTCCCTTGGAATACTCCCTGATAGGCTCTGGATGTTTAGGTTCTCGGGGACACTTGCTCTTTGGCTGGGTACCATGGCTTTTTCCCACTGCTTGGCCTTCAGACTTCAGGCAGTGGACATACATACTTTAGTAATCTCACAGGGGATCTGTTACACTACATATTCATCTATTTTTAGTAATGATTTTTAACCTATTCTGGTTTAGCTAGATAACTTAGGTATCAGTAACTTTTAAAAGCCTTTGGAAAGGCCACCTTTGTTAGTTTTGGGATCCGTAAAATATGTAAGCATTATGATCTTGCCTCAGTTGTACTCTATTTAGGACAAAGTACCAAGGTTTGATAAAGTCTGTGGAATCAAGACAAGTGACTTACCATAGACACAGGTGTGGGAGCATAAGTTCTTTAGCTCATCAGAAATAATAGGGCACGTCCATGGAATAATATTTAGTCTTCTGCCACTTAATCTCCCTAGCTTCTGATAATTTTTCCTACCCTAATAGTCCCTACATCTTGTTGTAATTACTTACGTATAAGTGCGTCTCTGCCGAAAATTGTTAGTTACTCTTGGAAGAGAACATATCTCATCACTTGTTTAATAATCTAATAATACATAATGTTGTACACTGCTAAAGCACATTATTATTTAATTGAATTACCAAACATACTTTAAGTAAATAGAGTTAATTAGGGAGTATTCAGCACCAGACAATGCAAGAGTAAATAAAGCAAATTAATATGACTAGTTCCAAATCTCAAAATTTTAAGTGTGGTAGAGGAAAATGGTATTTTTAGTATGTTCTTTGCATACACATAAAATGAAATAGTAAAACTGTTGAAAAAATAACAATACACTCCATTTTGTTGTTGCTTTTGGGACTAGCATTAACGGAGTTGTAGGATTTTAATAGGTATAGTAGATTTGGGATGATGTGAAAAGTAGGTAGGAAAAAAACATAGACAATGGCAGAAGAGACTGAATATTTTTGTGTAGTGTTAACAAATGTCTGAGTAAGTTCCTATCATTAGAATGCTAACATTTATTTATGGTAACACAATGATTATAATATTTGTCAAATAGAATTAATCTATTATTTCATATTATAGGTAATAATATTTTTATTTTATTTTATTGTTTTATTTATTTAAGACATAGTCTTGCTCTGTCTCCCAGGCTGGAGTGCGGTTGTGCAGTCTCGGCTCACTGCAACCTCCACCTCCCTGGTGCAAGCAATTCTCATGCCTCAGCCTCCTGAGTAGCCAGGATTACTGGTGTGTACCACCATGCCCAGTTGATTTTTGTAGTTTCAGTAGAGACGGAGTTTCGCGATGTTGCCCAGGTTGGTCTCAAACTCCTGATCTCAAGTGATCTTTCTGCCAGTGCCTCCCAAAGTGCTGGGATTACAGGCATGAGCCACCATGACGGCCCAATATTTTCACTTTAACACTTTGCAAAACTACGTTAACTTTTTTTGAAAATTATAGTCATATTCACAATAATAACCATCAGAAAAGAACAATATCTTTATTTTCTCCAAATAATACTTTAGAGTTTATTAAATAACAAACATATAAGAGGTGTTTAACGCATTACAAATGAGAAGATTCAATTTCAATCTACAATTAGATATAGGTATAATCATTTTGCTGGTAAAAATGTAAAAGCCTAATGATAACAAGTATTAGCATGGATATAGAGTAACCATAACTTGTATATATTGATATAATCACTCTTGATAAATTTCTGGCAGTATCTACTTAGCTATACATGTTGCCCACTATTTTTACTCCAAATGTAATATCTAATTATGATGCATACATACATTCACCAAATACATATATTAGAATGTTTAGAGAAACAATATCTAGAAATAATCCAAATGTCTATCAATAGAATATTTTGCTATTGTCACAAAATGGCATACTATCTGTGTATTAGTTTGTTCTCACGCTGCTAATAAAGACATACCCAAGACTGGGTAATTATAAAGGAAACAGGTTAAATTGACTCAAGAGTTCCACATGTCTGGAGAGGCCCCACAATCATGGTGGAAGGCAAAAGAGAAGCAAAGGCACATCTTACTTGGCGGCAAGCAAGAGAGCTTCTGCCAGGGAACTCCCATTTTTAAAACCATCAGATCTCATGAGATTTATTCACTACCACAGGAACAGTATGGAGGAAACCACCCCCGTGATTCAATTATCTCTGCCTAGCCCCCTACTCGACACATGGGAATTATTGCAATTCAAGTTAAGATTTCGGTGGGGACACAGCCAAATCATATCAATCTGGTAATAAAAAGAAATGACATAATGACATATAACTACATGCAACCAAAAGAAATCTTATGCAAAAGTGCATATATGCAGCTCCATTGACATAAACCTACAAAATAGGCAAAATGTGTCTAAGATGTTAGAAGTCATGAGAGAGGTCAATCTTGGGTGCCGGAAATAGTGACTGAAAGGGGAAATAAGGATAATACCTAGTGTGCTGATAATATTATATATATTTTTGGTTAGGGTTCTAGGTGCAGGGGTATGTTCAAGCCAATGTTCACATTATTCTGAAAAAGAAAATGTGGGTACTATGAAGTTATTTAAGAAATAGAAAAATAATGGGAGGCTTGCCATAAAAGAGGTATACTATTACAGGAAATTAATACCTCTCACCCTCTCATCATCTACTTTCTTAGTGGTAGAGAATAGAATTCAGAAGCAAATAAGAAATTACATTTTTTTCTTTATTAGTGGTAACAATTTGCCGTAATTTTACTTTAATGAAGTTACTTAGGAGAGCTTAGCTTAAACCTGCAACAAAAGTGGAAAATAATAATACCTTCCCAGATTTTGTATATTGTTTGCAGAAACTAGAGTCCTCAGAATAGATACAGCCAACTAGCCTATTTGTTAACCTATTTGTAGGTACAGAAGTTGGAGAATACTGCTCTCTTTTTGTTTGTTTGTTTGTTTGTTTTGTTGTTGTAGGGATGCTCCATGGGGAGAAAAGTCACAGGTCCAGCACCAGGCACAACTACAAAGGAGGTAACATTGGTTTGGTCACCTTTGCCTTTCCTGGCATGTGTCTTCCCAGGTAGGTGCCTCTACTGGGGCGAATACTACCCTTAATACTACATCTACTACCACAACTACATCTACTAATTAAAAGATGACATTTATCTAGTAGTTAAATATTTCTGGCAATCTCCTAAGCACTGATGTACATTATTAGTTCAATACATCTTCAGACACTATTATTATTGTCTATTATAGGCAAGTCTACTATGACACATACTGATCATAAACTTTGCCCAATATCACATATTTAGAAGACAAAATTTGGTCTCAGGAAATCTGAATCTCATCCCTTTCCCTCTTGCTGTCCCTCTTCTTTTCCCTCCCCTTTCCTTGTCATGTTATGAATTAAGTCCATCTGTACAGGGACACCCCAATCTGCAACAATAATATTAAATTAGTAAGCTATTGTGATGTCATAAATATTGTAAAGAAAAGTTAAAATGCTAATAAAATTTTTCTCAATAAGAGACTCCACAGTGACAAAATGTCTTTTTTTTTTTAAGTGTAGAGAATAGAGTACATGCTATGAATTCTTGGTGAACAAAAACAGATAGTAGTGAATAAAACTTCAACTGCCCCCTGGAATTAATGAAAGGCCTAGGAAAAATAGTTATGTTGATTCTTGCTGGAGTACATCAAGCTTCCTTTCATTTTCATCTCTGAAATTTATTTTCTTAAATTTTGAGCAAGTTTTTCAAGCCAAATCTTGACAAGAAATTTTATGTCCTCTTATTTTCAGTAAATGTGTCTTATTTAATATTATTATATAAAATTAGAATTTTTAGCTAATGTAGGGGTTCTTCTCCAAATAATATACCTAGTTTGAACATCTTTTAAATAACAGTAAAAGGTAGATAAATCTGCCCTAAAGGTTTAGGTAGACTAATTCATAATGTAATCATCATACTCTTTATAAAAATGCTTTCATAATGTGTTACAGCTGGATAGAAATTGAACACATCAAGGAGTTTGTTACTTATATTATTTTTATTTTTGAAACAGATGTTTCTTTTATGGTAAATTGGATTTTAATAATACAGAGAGAAATGAAAAGTGTAATCTTTTAATATAAGTTTATTATAATTTAACAGAACATTCTATAAAAATTATTCTTATCATTTCAAAAGTTTTACCTTGAAATTCACTCATTTTACAAATGTTTGTGTAGCTGGTAATCATCATTAATCTACTTACAGAACTGTCTATATTATACAAGTGAATTAGTCATTAGTTTAACAGCTAATCTTGATTAATATCAGGCTGTTTATGGGTAGACCATAAATCACAAGGCATATTAATTAATGGAAATGAAATTAAAGGGATTGAGAAGTACCTTAATAAATAGTAACATAATTATTTTAATTACTTTCTTCACACCGTATATTTTAGTTACTCTCCTAAAATAAAGATACCTGAAATAAGTTACTTCTCTTAATTTTCTTTACTCTAAAACTTTTTGAATATGGCAAATAAAATAAATGATCTTTCAATACTAAATAAGGGATGTAGTTTGGCTTTCAGATAGAAAGCAACTAGTTCACATGAAAGATGTGGAAATGGAAACACAGGCCTCTATTTTCTGGGCAGCAAACAGAACAAAATACAGCCCTGTCTCAGCGAAATGAACTTCTTTTTTTTTGGTATATTAGTCATATATTCAACCCTTTGGCTGAAGTCTATAATTATTTCAAAAAAAATAATAAAATGCTCATAGTTTATATGGAGACAAATACAAATAATGAGTTCTGTATGTAACTTTTAAATTATACATATATACATATTTATTGTAATGCTTTGCTAGGACATCTAATACAATGTCTAATCAATATATCAGAATGAGTATTATTGTGCCTTTTTCCTATGTTTAAGTAGAATATTGCTAAGGTTTAATGGTCATAGACTTCAGTGACCCACACCCATAATTACATTCTAGACCATGTAACTGATAAGAATATCACTAATTAAAGGTTTACTTCTTCTAACTTTTGCAATGTGACATAGTATAACTACTCTTTGATCTCGAGATACACTGTGGTTTATTGACATTTCCACTTTTTCCCATTCAAAACCTACTTCTTTTTCTTCATTTTTCTCAAGCTTGTTTTAGTTTTTCTTGTCTATCATTACAGTAATACTTTTATTTCCATGCAAAAGTGTATTCATTTTCTTTCTTTTTCTCAATTTCTGCCAGCCAAAGTTTCAGTCTGTATGATTTTAAGCATCCAGTCTTTATCTTTGACTGTATTCAAGTGACTTACGTTGATATAAAAGTTCACATAAAATGTTGATATTTTCTGCTATAAACTCAGAAGAGTCACCTTTAAATTGTCCTACATTTTTGATCTTTTTTTCACATTCTATGGTAATTTTTCAAATGTTCTTTTTTTCAACTTTCAGTTCTTTATATCTCCATGCTTACTCAAAGCATGCAACTTCATAAGGAAAAATAGAAGCATTCAAAAAGAAAGTTGCAAAACTTATTATTTCAAATACTATAACATCTGCACTCATCTTAGTCTCTTTATTCCTATCATAAAGGAAGAGCTGACCACTACCAGCAATTTTGATGCCAATCACTCTTACTCTTCAAGGAATTTATATTACTGGTATTGAACAACCTTGGCAAGTAATTATATTAGTCTTCTTATTTTCTGTAAAAGACAGCATTTTTCTTGCTTCTCAATTTATATTCCTTTTTTTCCCCCTATTTTCATGTATCTCCTTACTTTGACTAGGTTATTCGTGTCACGAAATTGAAGAGAGGCACTGAAAGATCATCTTATTGATCTTGCTGCACTAAATGAGAATTGTTGAAATATTCACTAAGAAGATTTATCATTATAAAACACATGTGTACATAATGTCAAAGCTGTAAAATCTATGAAGCAAAACTTGACATAATTGAAGAAAAAAAAGATCCTAGTTGGAATCTTCAATACTCCACTTTCTATAGGGAATAGAACAATAAGATACAAAAGACAGAAAAACAATAAGGAAATAGAGGACTTGAACAATACTGTGAAGTGATTGGACCTAACAGACATATACAGAACACTCCACCCAACAAGAGAAAAAAATATATACTTTTTCAAGTACACATGGAACAGTCTTCAGGATTAGATCATATGGTAGGCCAAATTCTAATACATTTCAAAGCATCAATAATAATGTGTTATCTCAATCCATCAACCAACAAAAAAGAAATAACAAATGTTGGTTAGGATGTAGACAAATTTGAATGCCTGTGTGTTGCTGATGAAAATGTATATGCTGTGGAAAATGATACTGTGATTTCTCAAAAAAAAAGAAAACATGGAATGGCCATATGATCCAAAAATTTCATTTTTCAGTATATTTCCAAAATAATTGAAAGCAAAAGCTCAAATATATATTGGTATATCAATGTTCATAGCATCATTATTCACAATAGCCAAAAGATGGAAACACATTGTGTTCATCAACCAATGAATAGGTAACCAAAGTAAGGTGCAAACATACTAGGGAATATCATTCAGTCTTGAAAGGAATGAAATTTTTCTACATGCTACTGCAGGAATAAATCTTAAACACATTATGCTAAGTAAAATAAGTCAGAAACATAAGGACAAATAGCACATAATTCAACTTATATGAGGTATCTAAAATAGTCAAATTCTTGGACAGATAATAGAATAGAGATTTCCAGAGGAATCTGTCAGAAAGGAATATTGAGGAGATATTGTTGAATAACTACAAAGATTCAGTTTCAGATGATAAAAAGCTTCTGACGAATGGTGATTACTGTTGTACAACAGTGTTAGTTTACTTAATGGCACTGAATTGTACATTAAATGATTAAAATGGTTAAGTTTATGTTATATGTATTTCATCGTAATGAAACAGCAACAACAAAATAACAGAAATTAACTATTCTAAGAATTCCTGTTTATGCCCATGAGTCTGTCAGTTACTTGGGTTATTTTTTTTCTATTTAAGCTGGGCTCAGTTTAGTTTATTAATGCATCTGTGTTCATTTATGGGTCATGTCAGGTGTGGATCATGTTGCATGTTAGATGAGCCCTCTCACATGTGTGAGGTTTGGCTGGTACAACCAGGCTGATTTAGCTCTACTTCATATTGTCTCTCATCCTCTAGAAAGCTAGTCCATGTTCTGTTAGTCATAGTAAGTCACAAGGATACTCCAGATTCAAGAGATGGGAGAAGACACTCCACATTTTGAATACAGGAGCTTAAAATCACATTTTAAAGAGCATGTATAGGAATAATGTAGATTGATATCAGTCTAGCACAAAGATATATGTTTTAGCATTTTTGCTTATATATGTATGATTTACAATTTTTAAATTATGTTAATAAATAATTTTTTCTATTTTTTTCACTATTCTAGTTTTACCATCAGGATTTTAATAGCTTTATGACAAACAGTTCAGTAGGTTTTTTGTTTTTATATTCTTTGGTGAAGGCTATTGATTTGGGATCACTAAACCATAGAATATTACATTATTTTGAAGATTACACTTTCAATTTATTTTGTTTATACATTGTGGCTATTTGTTGTATTATTTTTCCTAAATACAGAAAAATTATATATAACAATTTTCACATGCATTGTTACTTTTGAATAGACTTTCTAATACACATAGACCTTGATATTTTATTTGTATATTATAAATACTGCATTTAGCCAGGCACAATGCTTTATGCCTTTAACCCCAGTACTTTGGGAGGCCAAGGCAGGAGGATCAGATGAAGTGGCATGTGCTTGTAATCCCAGATACTTTGGAAGTTGAGGCCAGAGGATCGCTTGAGCCCAGGAGTTCAAAGTTATGGTGAACTATGATCATGCCACTGAACTCTGCTATGGGAAACAGAGTGAGACCCTGTTTCAAATAATAATAATGAAAATATAAATAAATGTTACATTCTAAATGACTATGATAGATAAATATATTCTATAATAAATATCATAATACATTTGATAAAATCTAACCTAAAATATTATATTTCTTACAGAATAGATAATTTGTATAATACATATTATACATGAAAGATCTCATTTTCACATCTGTATGAACACATAAACTGGAATGTGAATCTTCTTTATCATTAACATTCAAAATTCTAATATTACGTCTATTTTTAATTTATTCTATTTTCAGTTCATTTTGCTAGATTTTATTAGAGCAGAATTTGAGCAATCTATTATGCTAAAGAATAGAGAATTCAGAGAAAATGAATTTATTATTTTGTTCATTTTCATGAAGTATTTTGACCTTAGTTTTTCAAAACATAATAATGCTGTTGTAGAAAGTCATTCATCAGATGTCATTTTGCAACTTCAAATAGGCTACTTCATCCTTGGAATAACATTTGACAAGTACATAAATTACATAGCCAAACTATAATGTATTTTTTATTATCTTTGAGCATCTTGCCATCAATCTGCTTTCTCATTATTTTAAAGGAAAAACAGGAATGCAAGTCATATTTAGGAGATTTTATCTTTTAGACTATTTCCACTTCATTTTAAAAGGAATGTTTTCCTTAAAATTTGGAAATTGCAAAGTGATGAATATGTTTTTGTTTTAATTTTATGTATCCTACTTTCTGACCAAAACTTTTTCCTATTTGAAATTACTCTGTTCCAGTGAGTTGACTGTGTTAGTTTCACACATTAATTGCATTGTAATCCATTGATCCTAGACTCTTTTAACTTTGTCTTATATTCTTGTTATCTTCTCTATATCAATTTTTGGTTAAATACATATGGAATTGGGTTTAATCTTTCCTCTTCTCCCTCACCTCTTAGTCCTGGAGTCTCCCCTCCTCTCTGACTGTACTCATTTCAATGTTTTCTCATCTTTGATATCAGTTATAAATCAGTGTCTTCCAACTATATCTCTCCAGACCAGATTTGTTTTCTTGAACACCATACTCACATATTCAACTATCTACTTGAAATCTTTATTTGGATGAATAATAGATATCCCAAGTCCAACATATCCAAAATCAAACTCTTAATTCCCCTCCAAACTTGCTCCATAAGCAACCATCCCTATTTCAGTCAATCATAATTCCATCCTTTCTGTCGATTAGGTCAAATGCCTTTAAGCCATTAACAACTCCTATTTTTCACATAATCCACGTACAATACATTGAGAACTATTACTGGTTGTATCCTTACAATACATTCAGATTCAAGCCACTTCTCAGTGCCAGCAGGGTTTCCAATATGGGTCAAGCTGTTCATCAATAGTGAATTGAGTAAATTTAACACCTTCTTAATATGTCTAACCTAATTCTATCTTTCTGTCCTTCAGTCTATTTTCAACAGAGAAATAAAAATGATTTTACTCAAAGTCGAGTTATTTAGGATTCTGTGACCAGGTTCCAGCATTCCTTCTCCATTATCATACTATTCTGAACTCTTTTACAACTCACCTTGTCCCAGCCACATTGTTTTGTTTTGTTCATCACACCAAGCACGCTGTCACCGTAGGGTCTTCACACTGGCTGCTCTCTCTGCCTGAAACCTTCTTTGCAAAAATAAGGATATTAATCCCTTCAGTTCTTTCAATTCCTAAAGAATTGCATTACAATAAAATAGATTTCTACCATTTGTTTATAAATATAAGTGTCAGCCAAGCACGGTGGCTCACGCCTGTAATCCCAGCATTTTGGGAGGCCGAAGCAGGGGGCTCACAAGGTCAAGAGATGGAGACCATCCCGGCCAACATGGTAAAACCCCGTCTTTACTAAAAATACAAAAATTGGCTGGGTGTGGTGGTGCATGCCTGTAATCCCAGCTACTCAGGAGGCTGAGGTGGGACAATCGCTTGAACCCCGGAGGCGGAGGTTGCAGTGAGTAAAGATCATGCCACTGCACTCCAACCTGGGCGACAGAGTGAGACTCCGTCTCCAAAAAAAAAAAGGAAATACAAGTGTCAACTGCTCTGCTCAATGTTCTATTATACTTTTCATAGAATACATTGTCTTCTAAAGTACTCCACAAGTCACTTATTTTTATACCTATTATTTATCACCTGCCTTCCTCTTTTAAAAGATAAATGTAATTAAGATAGGGATCATTGGTGTTATTTTGTTTGTTTGTTTTACTGATTTGTCAATACGAAAAGCCTAGAATAATGCCTAATACAAAATTGTAGCTCAATTGTTATTTGGAAAATAGTTACCAAGATCTCTCGGGAGAGAACACTGTCCATTTGAAATTAATGTATCAGGACTTTGAATGTGAAGTCCCATGGAGTTGTGACCCCACCCTCAGGAGACAGAGGAAATATGACATGAGGCTGCATTATGGAAGTTTTGGGGAAGGGTCAAAGTTTGGTATTCAAATTGTCACTTCTAAGGTATAGTACTTTCAATGAGATAAAGTTGATGGGAGCAGCAGAAAAATGTATCCTTCCCCTATATCCAACCCAATTTAGCTGAATCAAGATAGATTCAGCTGGCAAAGATAAATATGGTTTGTTGAGACTCAGGCACATTATCGAATTGTAGAATAAAGAAAGAAGAGTTTCATGTATTCAGAGTTGAGCAATAATAGCATAATTTCTGAAAAGTTTCAACAGACCAGAAAAGTTAGCAATTGAGCAATTAGAGCAGATAATATACAATGAAACAGTTATTAGAAAAAGAACAGAGATATTAATAAAAATTTGCCTTTCTGCTAATAATGTAGGTGAATAGAATTCTATTGAACAAAAAATCTGAGTTAACATAATTTTGTTCTATCTATGCTGACTTTATTTTCCATATTTAATTTATATTCAATATGAACTTTTTCATGTTTTAAAATGTTTAACTTTCTTACCAAATGTATTTAAATATTTTAGGTTGTAAATATTTTAGGTTTATAATTGTCTTCAATATTCGACAGATGAATCTTCATTCTCTCTACATTCTATTCACAAAAGTTTGAAAACTGAAAGACAACTTTTTGGTTAAAAAATTATGAGGATTGAAAAAATATAATCTCTAAAATTCACAAGAAATATCCATCCCCACACAACAGTCAGATAGCTTTATTTTTAATGTCTTTATATAAGGAAATCAAACAATAAAATATTGTCAATAACTTAACTTTATTTTTTAAATAAACTTAGGAAACCCCCCAAATTTTATGTTAATAAAATTGCAATTTTCCATTCTTTTAGCTCATTGGTGTGCTATAATAAAATAAACAGGTAACTCATAAATAATATAGATTTATTATTCACAATTCTAGAGGCTGGGATCATATGACCCAGCAGATTCAGTGTCACGTGAGGGCCTGTTCTACAGATGCTATACACTCCCAGCATCTTCACATGGCGGGAAAGGCAGAACATACAAACGTTGTGTCCTCACATGGTGGAAGGAGCAAAAGGCAAAAAGAGGATAAATGCTGTCTTCACATGTAAGAAGAGATGGAAGGGCAAAAAATGGGCTAGGAAGTTCTCTGAGGCTTCTTTGATAAGGTCGCTAATCTTATTCATTAAGACTTCACCATCATAACCTCATCATCTCTAAAAGGCTTTACCTCTTAATACTATCACATTGGCAATTAAGTTTCAACACATGGATTTTAGGAGGACAAGGTTAGTCCATAGCAATTATCAAAAAAAAATGGTCTTAAGTGAAATATCATACAGTTGAGGATTGGTGAATTAATTATGCTATTATAATGAGTCTATATATACAATATTATCTGGCCTTTAAGCTGTTACTTAAAAACATTTTTATCAACAAAGAAAATATTTATGAAAAATAACATAATAAGACACGTCACAAGAAAGTTGTACCATGTTAAGGGCATATTTTGTTGAAGCACATCAAATGGTTCATATGGTCAAATAACATGATTTTCATGTGCTTCAACCTAATAAATGTTATGAGAGAAAGAGGAAGAAGGAGAGAAAGGGTGGGGGGTCTGGCAAACTATTAACTGTGATTAAAGCATCTATCCAGCCTGGAGGCCCATTGTTTGGGTTTAAATCTGAGTATGCCTGATATTTCAGTGCTGTGCCTCAGTTTCCTCATTACCAAAGTGCTAATGAAAGCAATAAGGAGCATTTCATAAGTTGGTGAAAATACCCACAAAGTTCTTAGAATAATGTCTGGAATATACTTGCTTCTCTATAGTTGATAAAGTATTTTAATTTTCTCTGTTTTTTTGGATAGAGTCTGTATTATTCAGTAATAACATATTCAATAATCAAGTGTTTTTAATAACATAAAATGCATATTTTAGACATATGGATCCATTATGCAAAGGAAACTCTCTTAAAAATAAATAAAATTAATTAAATAACTCCTTAATTCCATGATCATTTTTTATTGTGGAGGGCTATCCTATACATTGCAGGAAGTTTACTCACATCTCTGGACTCTAATCACTAGAAGCCACTAAACCCCACCCCTCTCCACCGCAACCTGCAAGTTTTGGCTGTCAAAAATGGTTCAAGGATTGCCAGATATCCCCTGGGGTGGTGGGGGTATTAAAAAACACCCTTCCCCCAGTTGAGAACCACCATACGAGATTGATATGAATGTATCAATATTTTCTGCAATTGCAAATAACTCTTTAATTAGACAATGATGCTTCAGCAAAAACTTAGAGAGTGAAAATTCTCAGAACTGATTTTTATATACCCTGATCTAACAAAATAGAATTCCAGTTTGTATTTTCACAAGATTTGAAATAAGATTTGATGCAGAGGCCAGAGATAAATGTTTTCCAGATGTTTCTGTACATTGTTAACAACCTAGAAATTACTTTCATATCTAAATGTTAATAATTTAGAGATTTTATTTATGCAAGTCATACTGTTAAATAAGTTTTTTATCTAGCAGTATAGGTAGACTTTTACAAAACCATGAGTGACATTTCAAGTGTCATATAAATAAATATGAGAATTAATATAACCTGAATTACTGCCTACACGGGACAAAATAGTTTAAAGGTACTCAAAGATTTAGTAGCTAATCCTTGTTTGTATATGCTACATGATGTATTTGAATGTTCGGAAAAAATCAATTTTATACATTACAAACTATAGAAAATCAGAATAAATTGCTAATTTAAAAGATAAGTTTCACCATTTTCTGTAGATTTGTTGTTCTCTTGTCTTTTTCAACTAATGAATGACATTCATAGTTAATGTGAATGTACAAGAATCATAACTTTGTAAAAGTGTAAGATAAGTTACCTTAATCTTTCTATTTACAGAAGCTAATGAAATTTTAAGACATAATGACTGCTCAATAAATACTTTTTGAATCCATTTGTTTTGTTGGAGAGTGTGAACTTTGCCTGCCTTAAAATTTTATGTTACCTAATTCTTCCCTCTAAAAGTATGTCCTGAACTCAAAAATATGCAATTAAATTCTCCTGTAACTTCCTAATAAAGCAATTTAGGGGCTTTCTCTTCCATCCATTCTTCTTTTACTCGTGGGCTAGCTACACTTTGAACATTCTGTCACTTTGTATTGAGTCACCTTTTTATATAATCATGCTCTTGGTCATATTTATCTAGACTTCTCTTGACATCAGAATGACTTTCAACTTTTTCGGCTGTCTCATTATTTACCTTTAACTTCTCATATATTTTACTAAAATTCCAAGCATGTTCCACCAGTATTTGGACCAAATACAGAATATATATATATATATATATATATGTGCAATATTGTGAAAATATGTAAACTAGACATCCAAGTTTCGCTCATAATCATTAGAAAACAGTATTTTTCTAACCTACTTAAAGTTGAACTCGTTTTTATCCAAGTATGTAACATGCTTTTGGCTGCTTGGAATATTTCTTTTAACTATTTACTCCCTTACATTTGGGATTATATTTACCCCATATAATTTGTTTTGACCGGTGGGTTGTGGGTCAAAGTGACAATGCCTCACTTCCAAGATGAATCTTAAGAGATATCATGAGTTTCAGCTCACTTTTATGCTCTGGCCCTGTTCCATAAATGCAATGGTCTCAGGTAGAGGGCCTTTCCTTTATCTTAAGCTATGGAAAGAGATGATATGTTGAGTCAAATCAAGCCTAGTTCAGGTAAGCCCAGTGGAGACCAGAGGAACTAGAGGAGGCTTAGTTGAACAAAAGCACTCATATGAAAAGAGCAAGAAACAAATATTTGACGATGTCAATATTGAAGTGGTGAGACTGTTTTTATATTATATAACTTACTAAAAGCTGACTAAAATAAGCCTTAATAAAGTATTTCAGTCCTGCTTCTATATTCTAGAATTTTCCCTTCATCTTCCAATAAGTTATATAAATTTTAAGGTAGAAAAACAATGAAAACAACCCTACATTAGTAATTAGTTTATTGTTGATCACACATTATATAATGTTGATTACATATATTCCAAAACATTGTGTCTCACTGATATTGATAACACAACTGGTTTGAAGAGTGTGCATGTATTATTTTCCTATTAACTAGGATAAAATAAATTTTTAGGGTTTAGTCTATTTATTAATTCTTGTGACAAATTTAGCGAGTTGAAAGCTTGAGTTAGAAAGATTAACTTTTAAAATCAGGGCTATAAAACTTCATTTATATATTATTTGATTGATTATTTTTCAAAATTTTTTTATTTTTACTTGATAAATAAAGATTGTATATATTTATGGTCTTTAACATGATGCTTGGTATATATATTGTGGGATAATTAAATCAACTTAATTAGCATCTTTTACCTCACAGACTTACCATTCTTTTGTGGCGAGAACATTTAAAATCTACTTTCTTAATAATTCTGAAGTATATAATACATTATTACTAACTACACTCACCATAGTGTATAATAGCTCTTTAGGACTCATTCCTAGTGTCTAACCTAAATTTTGTATCCTTTTTCAGGCATCTTCCCATCTCCCAAAAGGTAGTAACCACCATTCTACTCTTATTACTGTAAGGTTGACATATTTAAATTCTACATGTGTGTGAGATCAGGTGGTATTTGTCTTTCTGTGTCTGTCTTATTTTGCCTAACATAATGTCTTCTATGTTCTTCCATATTATTGCAAATGACAGAACTTTCTTCATATTTAAGACATCATAGTATTTCGTTTAGTATATATACCACATTTTCTTTATTTATTCCTTGGTGGACAGTTGCTTTGATTCCAAATTTTGGCTATGTGAATAGTGTTGCAGTAATCGTGAGGGTATAGTATCTCTTCAACATACTCATTTTATTTAATTTGGGTATATACCCCAAGAGAGATTGTAGAATCTTATGATAGTTCTATTTTTAATTTTCTAAGGAACCTCAACACTAATTTTTTCTTAGCTCCTGCACCATTTTTCAATCCTACCAAGAGTGTACAGTGGTTCCAATTTCTCCACATTCTTGCCAACACTTATGATGTGATTTGGATGGTTGTCCTCCTGAAATCTCATGTTGAAATGTGATTCTCAAGGTTGGAGGTAGGCCTGGTGGGAGGTGATTGAATCATAGTGGCATATGCCTCATAAATGGCTTAACACGATTCCCTTGTTATTTCATTAAGAACTTATTATCAACTTACTGTCTTTCTTTTTTGATAATAGTCATTCTAATAGGTGTGATTGTCATTTTGATTTGCATTTTCCTGATAATTAATGATGCTGGGCACTTCTTAATATACCTGTTGGCTATTATTTAGTGATATGTCTGTTCAGGACCTTTGCCTGTTTTTTTTTGTTTTTGATTTTTGTTTTGAGATGGAGTCTTGCTCTGTCACCCAGGCTGGAGTGCAGTGGCATGATCTCGGCTCACTGCAAGCTCTGCCTCCCGGGTTCACGCCATTCTCCTGCCTCAACCTCCCGAGTAGTTGGGGCCACAGCGCCCGTCACCATGCCCGGCTAATTTTTTGTACTTTTAGTAGAGGCAGGGTTTCACCGTGTTAAGCAGGATGGTCTGGATCTCCTGAACTCGTGATCCACCTGCCTTGGCCTCCCAGAGTGCCTGGATTACAGGCGTGAGCCACCGCGCCTGGCCCCTTTGCCTGTTTTTAATCAGGTTATTTATTTTATTTTTTTGCCATTGAGTTGCAAAGTTTTTAAATGTATTTTGGATATAACCCTGATCAGATGCATGGTTTGCAGATTTTTTTTTCACATTTAATAGTTTGTGTCTTCACACCGGTTATTGTTTCCTTTGCTGAACTGGGCATTTTAGTTTGATGCAATTCTATTTGTTTATTTTTTCTTTTGCCACCTGTGCCTTTGAAGAATACGCTTAAAGTTCTGGGAAAAACACAAGAAAACAAAAACAAAATCCTCCCAACCAAGAATATTAATTTGTTTTTAGTTTAAGTAAAACCATAACATTGACTTCAGCCACAGACAAAATAATTACTTAAAAGCTTTGATTCAATTTCCAATAATATAGTTTCTCTCTACAATCTGTGTAAAATTAAGCTCCATTTAACTTTTAATGTAATCATACTGTACTTGGCCACAAATTATGAGTATTCATGCAGATATTTTCAATGAGATAAAATAATTTTGGCTATCGAAATTTTTGAATGGCCTGCTCTGCATTGTTTTTGTAAGTTCAGATTTTCTTATTATAATTTTATAGAATTAATGCATAGGTTTTGGAATCTTTGAATCACTGATCACACCTATAGTTTTCTTGGGTCTGGAGAGAACAGATATAATCTATGTAGTTATATTTTATTGAGGTAGAGAAGCTAATATTTGCCTTTGAAGTTTTACACCTTCTCTATAATATTCAGTGTTAAAAGTAAGTCAGCTATCTCTGACTAAATTCGATTACATAAGGGTATGTATGTTCCTAAAGTTAACTAGAATTAAAAAGAATCTAAATTAATAACAAGATATGATACTGATGTTCTAGATTTATAATGGGGAGAACCTTGACATGCAGGTATTTAAGGCTAGAAGTTTCTATGAATTTAGCCTCTTTGGTATACACAGTGCATTAACAGCAGATAATAGAAAAGCTCATTGTAGAAGTCTACATTTATTTTGTATAACTTAAAACTATTCAGACTTACTGAGACTTGATTTATGGCCCAGACAAAAGTCTGTCTTGAAAAAATATTTTATTTGCAGTTGAAAAGAATGTTAATTTTTTTATTATAAGTTGAAATGTTTCATAAATATTAATTCTGTCAAGTTGGTTGATGCAGTTGTTCAAGTCTTCTGTAATCTGATTGATTTCCATCGATCAATCTATTACTTAGATAAGATACATGGAATTATTTGAGTATATTTGTAAATATGTGTATATTTCTTTACAGTTCCCAGTTTTGCTTCATATCTTTTGCAGGTCTGTCATTGTGTACATAAACTTTTAGGATTATTATGTTTTCAGATGAACTGACTCCTTTGTCATTATGAAATGATCCTCTTTATTGCTTGCAATCTTGCTCTTAAACAGTTTGCCTGACATTAATACAACCACTCCATCTTTCTTCTGATTTGCATTATCATTGTATATCTTTGCCATCTTTTATTTTCTAAAGACTTTTAATTATTTTATGGTAAACTTTATATAGGCAGTATAGAGTTGGTTATTGTGCTCTTATCCAATCTGAAAATCTGTGCCTTTGAATTGGGTGTACACATCATTTTTATTTAATGTAATTATTGACATGGTTTTAAATTTATAACCTTCTTGTGGTTTCTATATGTCTAATCTGTATTTTCCTCTTTATCTTTCTTTTCCTTATTTGGGTTAACTGAGCATATTTTATCTGTTTTAACTGAAAAATCACTTTATTGAGGTATGAGTGACATACAAAAAGCTATACATATTTAATGTCTACAACTTGAAGAAATTGGAGCAAAGTGCACACCTGTGAAAAAAATAACGACAATTGTGCCATAAGCACATCCATCACCTCCAAAAGTTTCCTCCTTCTTTCTTCTTTTATTATTTTTTATAAGTACACAATATAAGAGCTACTATCTTAGAAAATTATTAAGTATATGATAGAGTATTGTCAACTGTAGGCACTATGCCTCACAAGAAATCTCTAGAACTTATTCATTTTGCATAACTAAAGCCTTCTCATTTCTTAATACCTTCACATTTTCTCCTCTCCCTATCATCTGACAACTACTATGCTTCTATGAGTTTGACTATTTTAGATTCCACATAAGTCATATCATGTAGTATTTGTCCTGCTGTGTCTAGATTATTTTACTGAACATAATGTCTTCCAGGTTCATTCGTGTGTTACAAGTGGTAGGATCTCCCTCTTTTTAAAGGCTGAATAATATTCCATTGTATATATATGCAGTAGTCACCCCTTATCTGTGGTTTTACTTTCCACAGTCTCAGTTACCCCTGGTCAACTGTGGTCCTAGAATATTAAATGGAAAATTTCAGAAATAATTCACGTTTCAAATTTTGTGCCATTCTCTGTAGTGTGATAAGATCTCATGCTGTCCCACCTGGATACACCTTTGTCCAGTGTATCCATGCTGTATATGCACTACAGGTTTTTTGTGTTATTTTTGTGTATATTTTAACATTTATAGAATCATCATTAATTTATGGTCTAACTTCAACTCACATAGACCAGTGTAAATAGGGCTTAAGAAAAGTAAAACTTCTATTGCTCCTCTCCTAGTCATTCTGCTACTTTCATCACAAATTTATCCTGTATATATGTTCTAAGTCTCACAAGGTATTGTTACTACTTTTTATTAAACTTTTTTTTGTCTTTCAGGATAATTTTAAAAACTTTATATTTTCTATGTGTTAAACTTTCTGGTGCTCATCACTCTTTTGTACTGATCCAGGTTTCCACAAGATATATTAAGTATAATGTTTATTCTGAATGTAAAATGTGCTTAAATATTTCTTTTTGTTTGGATCTAATCATAGTAAAATCTTCTAATCTCTGTATGTCTAAAAAGTCATTATTTCATAATTGTTATTGTAACATATCTGTGCATACTATATCCAAAAGTTTTGTTTTTGATTTTAAATTAAGTACTTTAAATATGTTGTTCTATTGTCTTCTATTTTGCATTCTCTTCAGTGAGGAATCTGCTGTTATCCTTATCTTTGTTTCTTAGTATATATTTTTTTATCTTGTAGCTGCTATGGCAATGTAAGAAACTTTCCTTCCACTCTCTGAAGGCTTGATAATTTGAGTTTCTGGGATAAACTTGACATTAGACAGAGAAAAAAAGCATACTAATTTATTAAATGCAAATGCAAAGAAATCATGCACAGTATAAGATTCAATAAAGGGCCAGATGGTTAAAGTTTAAATAACATTTTAAGCTGCAGAGAAAATAGCAGCTTAGGGCTTCTTAGGGGAGGATGGTGTCACAAGCAATGAGAAGGTGAGACAGGTAAACTCATGATGAACAAATGTTGTCTTGTTATGAAGATGAGATATTTCAGTTAGCAGTCCTCAGAAGAATACTATGTGTCAACATTTAGTCTCCTATTCTGTAAATCAGTCTTCCTAGTTTAATGAGATTGTGGGAAGGAGACTCATGACAATGAACTTCCTTCTGGAGGAATTTCCTTTAGTCAGATGAAGAAATTTCAGAGACAGCCCCTCCTATGCTTTGGGAGAAAAAGAAGAGTGAGAGTCAGGGTGATAGGAAAAGATCAGAAAGAACTTGTTTCTCCTTTAGGTGAAACATTCAGCATGCCAAAATTATCATATGTGGGGCATCATTTTCTGAGCCCCCAACATTGCTTTTAAGATGTTCTCTTTATCACTGTTTTTAAGCAATTTGATTATAATATACCTGCATGAAATTTTTCTCATGATTTTATCTTGGAGTTCAATGAGACTATATAAGTTCATGGCTTGCATCAAATTTTCATATTCTCAGACATTACTTTTTCATTTAGTGGTTGTTTTTCACATAAAACGAGATGAATATTTCAGGGAAGTGGGAATAAACACAAGAATGTGTCCAGATTCCTTTGGGCAATTTTCTCATTCTCCAGTGGGTCACAGTCATCAGCACTGTTAACCCAATTTGGGGCTGTAAGAACCAGAATACCACTAAATATCTCATCTTTGGTTTTCCATAGAAGTATACATGTACTGAGAAAAGTTTTCCATGAGGGACACGCTGCATTATAAAAGCCGCTATTTAATGCAAGAAACTTCAGGACTGTTTGACTTCCCCAAGCTTATGGATATACGGCAGCATAATGGACTATAGAAAGGGTCAACTGTTCTTCCTTATCTCGCGAGTGAGCCAGCCAGCCATGTTTCTAATAAATTGCTTGGTTTCTGCCCATAGAAAACATAGATTTCCTCACTTTATACTTAATGTGGATTTGAATCTAGGCAGCCATTGACTACAAAGAAAGAGAAAAGTTTTGCCCCCTCAGGATAACTTTTAGTACTAGTTGCTGAAAAAGGTTAGCACACACTGGAAAGACATTTCATCTGCCTGGAGGTCAGGTCTTTGAAATTTTTCTTTCCAGTACTCAGCTGGCAACCACCTCCTCACTTTCTCCTTTATAGGCAATTGAGTATGCTGATTATACAATCAGACAAGTTTACTATTAATTACCATGGATTTCCCTAAAATAATGTATTAGCCCATTTTTACAGTGCTATAAAGACATAATTGAGACTGGCTAATTTATGAAAAAAAAGAATTTTAATTGACTCGCAGTTCCACAGATGTACAGGAAGTATGGCTGGGAGTCCGTAGGAAACTTACAATCATCTGCAAAGGTGAAGCAAGCATGTCTTCACATGGTGGCGAGAGAGAGAGCAAAAGAGGAAGAGCTACACACTTTTAAACACTCAGATCTCATAAGAATTCATTTACTATCACAAGAATAGTAAGGGGGAAATCGTCCCCCATGATTCAACCACCTCCTACCAGGCCCCTCCACCAATATTGGGAATTACAATTCTACATGAGATTTGGGTGGTGACATAGAGGCAAAACATTATTCCACGGTGGCTCCTTACAAGTCTATGTCTGTTTCATATTTCAAAACACAATCATTTTTTCCCAACAGTCCCCCCAATTCTTAACTAATTCCAGCATTAACTCAAAAGTCCAAGTCCAAAGACTCATCTGAGACAAGGCAAGTCTCCTCTGTCTATAAGCCTGAAAAATAAAAAAAAAAGTTAGTTACTTTCAAGATATAATGGGGATATAGGCATTGGGTAAATGCTTTTGTTCCAAAAGGGACAAATTGGCCAAACAAAGGGGCTACAATCCTGCCCCAGCAGGGCAGTCATTAAATCTTAATGCTCCATAATAATCTCCTTTGACTCCATGTCTCACAACCAGGCCACAGTGATGCAAGGGCTAGGCTCCAAATGCCTTGGGCAGCTTTGCTCTTGTGGCTATGCAGGGTACAGTGCTTACAGTTGCTTTCATGGACTGGAGTTGAGTGCCTGCTGCTTTTCCAGGCACATGATGCAAGCTGTTGATGGATCTACCATTCTGGGGTCTGGAGGACAGTGACCCTCTTCTCACAGCTTTACTAGGCAGTGCTCCAGTGGGGACCCTGTGTGGGGATAAAAACCCCACATTTCCCCTCCACACTGCACTAGTAGAAGTTATCCATGAGGGCTTCATCCTTGCAGCAGACTTCTGTCTGGACATTCAGGTGTTTTGATACATCCTCTGAAATCTAGGCAGAGGCTCCCAAACCTCAACTCTTGCCCTCTGCACACCCACAAGATCAACACCACGTGAGAGTGCCAAAGCTTGCAGTTTGCACCCTCCAAAGCCACTGCCTGAGCTGTACCTTGGCCCCCTTTGTGTGTGTGTCTGTGTGTGTGTGTGTGTCTGTGTGTGTTTGAGACAGAGTATCACACCATTGCCCAGGCTGGAGTACAGTGGCGCAATCTCGGTTCACTGCAACCTCTGCCTCTCGGTTCAAGTGGTTCTCCTGCCTCAGCCTCCCAAGTAGCTGGAACTACAGGCGTGTACCACCATGGCCAGCTAATTTTTATATTTTTAGTAGAGATGGGGTTTCACAATGTTGGCCAGGATGGTCTTGATCTCTCGACCTCATAATCCGCCCACCTCAGCCTCCCAAAGTGCTGCAATTACACGTGTGAGCCACTGGCGCCCAGTACCTTGGCCCCTTTTAGCCACAGCTGAAGCTGGAGTGGCTGAGACACAGGCAACCATGTCCTGAGGCTGCACAGAACAGCAGGGTCCTGGGTCTGACCCAGGAGACCCTTTTATCCTCCTAGGCCTCCAGGCCTATGATGGGAGGGGCTGCCAGAAATGTCTCTGAAATACCCTGGAGGGATTTTCCCCATTTTCTTGAGTATTAACATTTGGCTTTTCTTTACATATGCAAATTTCTGCAGCCTTGAATTTGTCCTCAGTAAATCCTTTTTTTTTCCCTTCTACCACATAGTTGGGCTGCAAATTTTCCAAACCTTTAAGCTCTGCTCTCATTTTAAGTATAAGTTCTAGTTTTAGGTCATTTCTTTGTTTGTGCAAAGTAGCATAGCGTTTTAGAAGCAGCCAAGACACATCTTGAATGCTTTGCTGCTTAGCAATTTCTTTGACCAGATACCCTAAATCATCACTATCCAGTTCAAAATTTCACTGATTCTTAATGCAGGAGCACAATGCTTCCAGTCCTGTTGCTCCACCATAGCAAGAGTGACCTTTACTCCAGTTCCCAATAAGTTCCTCATTCCCTTTGAGCACCTTATCCTGGACTTCACTGTACCTGTCACTATCAGCATTTTGGTCACAATCATTCAACAAGTCTCTAGGAAGTTCTAAATGTTCCCTCATCTTTCTGTTTCTTCTAGTCCCTCCAAACTCTTTCAACCTCTGTGCATTACCCAGTTCCAAAGTCACTCTTACATTTTCAGGTGTCTTCATAGCAATGCCTCCCTCCCAGTACCAATTTTCTGTACTAGTCTGTTCTCATACTGCTATAAATAGCTAGCCTGAAACTTGGTAGTTTATAAAGAAAAAATGTTTAATTGATTTGCAGTTCTGCAGGCTGTACAAGACGCATTGCTTGGGAGGCCTTAGGAAACTTACAATCATTCAGAAAGGTGAAGGGGAAGAAAGCACATCTTCACATGGCAGCAGGAGAGAAAGAGAATGATGGGAGAAGTGCTACACACTTTTAAACAACCAGTTCTCATGAGAACTCATTCACTATCATGAGAATAGCACAGGGGGATTGACTCCCATGATCCAATCAACTCCCACCAGATCCCTCTCCCAACATTGGGGATTATAACTCAACATGAGATTTGGACTGGGACACAGAGCCAAACCATGCCAAATAACATTAGTTACCCCGTGAAGTGCCTATCTTCCCTTTTAAGAAACTTATGTTTATTTCAGTATCATACATTCCTATTATTATATAACTCTAAAAAACTGTTAAGAGTGTGAAATTTTATTCCACTTGCATGCTGACAATTTAACTTGTCACAGTTTGATGATGCTGGAAGAAAACCAGACTCCTGGGTCAGGGAACAAGAAATCTTATTACTCACAAAAATAGTAACTGATATAGTTTGGATGTGTGTCCCTGCCCAACTCTCATTTGAAATGTAATCCTCAATGTTGTAGATGGGCCTAGTGGGAGGTGATTGGATCATGGGGGAAGATTTCTCATGAGTGATTTAGCATCATCCTGTTGGTACTGTCCTTTCAATAGTGAGTGAGCTCTAGTGAGACTAGTTGTTCAAGAGTATGTTGCACCTCCCCCTAGTCACTCTCTTTCTCCTGCTCTATCCATGTGACATGCCTGCTCCCCATTCACCTTCAAGCATGATTGTAAGTGTTCTGAGGCCTCCCCAGAAGCCAAGTAGATGCCAGCAGAATGCTTCCTGTACAGCCTGAAAAATCATGATCCAGTTAAATCCCCCATTTTTTTATATAAATTACCCAGTTCCACTTATTTCCTTATATCATTGTGAGAATAGGTTAATAGAGTGATGGATAATATATTAGTTGTTCTAATTTTTAGTGGTTCTTCAAGCCTGGTTCCCTAACAGTGACATTATAGGATAATCGGTCATGGTGGTGGGAAAAGTTATAAGAAAAATTACAGGGAAAGACTCAAACCTTCTTGGAAGGCTGAGAGGTTTTACAAAAGCTCTGGGAGAGAATTATGGCTGAAGGCAGCCAAATTCTCTTATCCGGAGGCTGAGAGCAAAGGGCACATAACAAGAGAAGGTAGAGTAACTTATCTAGATACATTTGCTTACTCCTGTCTCCAGAAACCAACCTTTGATCATTTGCGTTCAGGATTGCTCTCTACTTCGGGGGTTGACAATGTTTATTACCCACAAATGGTGTTTGCTCCAAGCCTTTGTCATTAAATCTGTTCTAAATAAATGCAAGTGGGGCCGGCTTATGGGGTGGCACTCTCGTCAGCAGTGCTAAGTTGTGCGGTCCCCAGGCATGCTATGAGGCAAAATACCTGTGTCAGCGTACTTCTTTCATCCATTGCTCAGCCAGAGTCTGTGGGACAGACTCACCTTGACATGAAGAAGGCAAGATGGCACCTGTACACACACAGAGTTGCATTACAGAAGATTAAAGAATTTGAATATTTTGAAATGGGCAATAAATATTCTTAATATTCACTTTAGTAGAAAACATTAGCTTTGTCACCAAAGTCTGTTCACATACCAGCATTCTTGAAAAGATAGTCCATGAAAAAGGGTAATTAGGCCATTGCTCAAAAGACACGCAGTAATATGGTAAACTATGGAGAACTGTCTTCCAACCATTGTATGTCTTCATGTTTTCTAGTATTTCTTCTTCAACATTAACATATGTTAATTGAATGCAATGTACAACATGAAGGTTTTTATATAACCCATATATCTACTTAACATGTTCCATCTTTAGCTTCATGAAGATGTGGATTAAAAAGTTATGGCACCTCTTTTAATGTTTCTGTCTACTAATTTTGTCACGTATTATTTTTCATTGCTTTGGATTCATTCTTTTTTACCCTTATTATGGATTTTGTTTTCCTTCCTCTTTATATCCCTGGTAATATTTCACTGGATACCAGACATTGCAATTCCTATTTTAATTTATACAGATATTTTTGCATTTCTTTAAATACTCCTGAGATATTTTTCTGGGACTTAGACAAGCTAATGGGGAGCTTGATCTTTTTAAGTCTTGATTTAAGATTTCTCAATGAGGCCCAGACCTTCCTTAAAAAAAAAAAAGAAAGAAAGAAAGAAAGAAATAACTAAATCTCCACACTACTGAGGCAAGGCCTTTTTTAGTACTCTAACTAATGCTACCTGAATTATGAGGTTTTTCATTCTAGCTGTTGGGACCAAGCTCTATTCCTGGCATCATCTGTGAGTTTGGAGGACTGTTTCCCACAGTTATTTTAGTTTGCTTTTTTCTCTGCCTTAGAGAGTTTCCTTAAATACATGTACTGATTAGCAGTCATCTAAATACTTAAGGAATAGTCATAATATATTTGGGGATATGTAAAGTTTTTTTTAATCTGTGAACCTATTTCTTCCATTCTATCCCATTTACTTTAGTTACCTTGGCTTCTATAAAGCTCCATCTCATCATCTTAGGGAGATTTCTGGGCTTTGTCTGGCTTTGATTCCTTGCTCTGCATCCTAGAACATTTCTCCAGTCAGTAAGCTGAGGGTATTTCTTAAGCTCACTTCAACTGTTTTCTGTCTTTCAGGGATACCTGTCTTTATTGCCTGATATTTAATATTTTGAGTACTGTTGTCTCATATATTTTTAGTTGTTTCTGCTGAAAAGGAACATCTGGCCCCTGCTACTCCATCTTGCCTGAAAGGTGACATTCTAATTTACATTTTGAAAGTTTAAACATTCCTTCAATACTGACATCAAATATTTCCACCACTACCTAGCTTCTTTACCAATCAAAGTTGGAGATAATTTTCCCCCCTCTGGGCACATGTAATATTTTGCATGTAACTGGAAAATTTCTACATTAACTTATATAATTTTATATTTTGTCTATTCATTCATTTCAGTTCAAAATACTGCATGTTGTGAGGGCAGGTTTTAGTCATTGTCCACAAAATTTACATGTAATAAGTTACCAATAAAATGTCAAGGTGAAAAAAAGTGATTATGTAATTATTTCTAATCATTAGGTGATAAATATAGAAACCAAACTATCCCTGATCTGGCAATATCCAATTAATGAAGGAAACATAGAAAATACATTTAATAAAACAAACTTAAATGTGGCGCTCCATCGTCAGAGCCACTTGAGTTAACATTATGTTTTTACTTTGTCATATTTCCTAATTTTCTAAATCTTAGCTTTAATATTTCTTACTTATATAATAGAGATTAGAATATTTTATGCTTCATAGGCATTTGAGTTGATTAATTAAGTTTAATGTATACAAAAAACAGCCTGTACTTTTGAACAGGACATTTTGAATATATTGAGCTATTATAATAGGCTATGTTGGGTGTAAATGATAGAAAAAAGTAAAAATCCCTTAAAACTCAGGATTGTGTGTATGTATATATGTGTGTGTGTATATATATGTGTGTGTGTGTGTGTGTGTGTGTGTGTATATATATATATATATATATATATATATATAATATTTATGTCACGTAGAATCCAGAAGTCAGGAAGCACCTTAGTTGGTCATTTCAGCAACTCACTGATGCCATCTAGGGCCAGGTTCTTCCCATATTTTATCTGTCCCCTAGTAGCACATGGGCATTCATACTCAGGTTTGTCTACTCATGTTCACAAGTGGCTGTCACAGTTTCATTATTTGTGTTCTTATCCAAAGACTGCAAGTGTCAAGGGAAAGAATGAGTTTCCCTCATGCTTTTTTTCTTCTTTGCTATTCTAATAAACCTTTCTTAAGAAATGTCACCCGACATTAATTTGTGCAGCATTGGTCAGAACTTCTTACATGCCTATTCCTACCCCAAACACTTACAGCAACAACAAGGTGCAATTTTCTTGTGAAGCTTAAATTATTGTGACTCAGCTCTTCCCTGATTTGCTTGGTTTAAGGGGAATGAATAAAATCAAGTAGGAAGGTTGTGAATAGATAGGCCATTGCTATTCATATATATACTTTTTTTTAAATAAAAGGCTAAGTCAAGAAAATAGCAAGTAATAGCATCTGTTTTAAGAGACACAATGTGACAGAAGCATTTTTTCTAACATTTTACTAAATGTCAATGCTTTTTATTATTTTCTAACCTAACACAGACATGATTAAAATACCCTGGAAATTATGTAAGGTAAATATGTCTTGCATAGTGATATACAAGAACTATAAAAAAAAAGCTCTAAATAGCACAATCAGAGAGAGTTTGAATAAAATGTGTTTTGAAATACATACATTTTGGTAAATCAAAAACTATCTTGATAAAAGACATCTAGTTTTCCATCTTGGCTTGGTATTATATTAGTTTGCTAAGGCTGCTGTAACAAAAAACAGACTATGCGGCTTAAACAATAGAAATTAATTTTCTCACAGTTGTGGAGGACAGAAGTGGAAGATCAACATGCCTGCAGGGTTGGTTTCTCCTGATGCTCGTCTCCTTGGTTTGTAGGTGGCTGCCTTTTCACTATGTCCTCACGTGGTCTTTTCATGCACATTTCTTGTGTCTCCCCCTTTTCTTCTAAGGAAACATATTTTGGATGAAAGCACCACCCTTATAACTTCATTTAATCTTAATTACCTCTTTAAAAGTTATCTCCCAATATGGTCCCTTTGAAGTTTGCTCTTTTACATATGAATTTTTGGAGAACAAATTTTTTCCTAACAGGTATGTTTCTCTAGGATGATTGAGGTTGCTACCCATCTGCAAATTATGTTTTTTTGCCTTGTTCTCACATTCCAAATTATGTTTTGTCAGCCCACAATGCACAGAAAATTCATAGGTGGATGGGGTGGGTTGATCTTTAGGAGATTATACGTTACATATATATATGTGTGTGTGTGTGTGTGTGTGTGTGAGAGAGAGAGAGAGGGTGTGTGTGTGTGTGCATGTATTACACATATTCCAAATATAAATATATATATATACACATCCCAAATATATAAATATGTGTGTGTAACTCCCAAATCTACATATAAATGGAAATTTTTTTGAAAATAATTTAATTATACAAATATGACTTTTAAATCTCTTGGCCTATGAAACATCACTAGTAAAAACAAACTGTGATACATTCAATCCTTTCATTAAAGATGTTATTATGGTGAGAAAGAGCGCTTAGATATCAGAGTCTTAGTCTTGAAAAGCTGTCATGAATGCTGCATTTTTTCCCAACATTGTTATTAATTTAAGACATTCTGAACAAAGATGCCTGAAACAACTTTCTTGCAAAATCAATTTGGTAAGAATTAAATCCAGAAAGTATATGTCAAAATAAAAATTACAAACCACTGCTTTTCTCCTGACTGCATTTAGCAGTAAAGTATTAAATGGAATATTAAGAGCAACAATTAATGGGCTTAGTTTTTAAGCTGTCTGGTGGTGTGTAAGATTCACTACTTTATTGGCTATTAGAAAAATGACCAAATATTACTTTAGTTATTCTAAGTGACTATAGAACTGCCTGCTCAGCAATAGTGGCAAGAAGTACTTACTGAGCACTAAAAGTTCTTACACTTTTATTTTGGAAAAATTACGTTACAATGTCTCAGGATGAAGTTTATTTAGTTTGAATAACATTTTTAAAATAGTATTATATTTTAAATGAATCTTTACAACTAAATTGTTTCAAGTCTAGATATGTTTGAAAAGTCATTTCTAACATCCCTGCTCCAGGATAATCAATCACATGAAAATGTTTATTTAATAATTCCATAAAAATGTTAATAGGAAATAGATCCATGGAAGATAAGAACATTGCAAGAAAAACCTGCTGTTTTAAGGCAAATATTCTCCATAAGAAACAGCAATACATTATAAAACATACTATATTTGTTATCTTTTCATTTAAAAAGTATATAATATGTGCTCTGAATAAAATGTACATGTTCAGTGCAAGTGAGATGATTGAAGAGGGGAGGACTTTTAGCAACTGGTGTCCGAGCTCTACAAGGTAGGAAGGGTAACAGAATATGAAATAATGGGAAAAAAATCCCCTCTTTAATGCAAGCTGCTGGCTGGATGTACTACAACACAACAGAAGGCTTTCTTCCAGGCTTTCTTTCGTTTAGTAATCTTAACTCTTCAGAAAATAACATGCCACTCTCTGTGGTCACAAAGCATTTCCTTTTTCTGTCTCTTAATAAAGGAGCTCTGGGATCAAGGTGATAAGACTCTTTATCGAGTGTTTTAGTGGCATAGGAAACAAGGGGGGCTATCGTTGCACCCTGCAGACGTGTTGTTGTGGTGTAAGTGCCTCTACTACATCAGCTCCACTGGACCTACTTTACTACATTCTTGTTTCAATGAGGTCAGACAACAGTAATTTGTTATGTGGGTCATGGCAGAATTCTTCTTCTAAACACTAGAAAGAATGACTTCTTTGTCAATATAAATTCATCCTAATGCATTTGGTCTCCCTGTAGGCTGTATTACACACTTGAGGGAACTCTCGTGTCACATTCTGCCACTCAGCATCATAATACCTTTTCATCTTGCTTTAGATTCACCTCTTTATAATAGAAGAGAACACACACACAAGTAAAAGATACATTCATTTTCATTTATTTTTCATATTGTACTTTGCAGACATTATCAAGATTGAACATCAGAAGAACAGGCATACTAACACAAACATTTCAAAGGACAGGAATAGAACACAACAGAAATGTTTCATTAGTAATTCAGCTCATTCATATTTTTATCCCACAAAATGTATTTCTTTAAATCTTTATAGATTTTTTTTTCCAAATCAGCATGCATATGTAAAATCTGAAAACTGAAGTGGTAATCTCCCCCTCAAAATTGTAAACTGATACAACAAAATAAATACTGATTTCACAATTATCTGGCTCAATATAGATATATTGTTCCATTTTATTAATGTTATTCTAAATTTCCTATGTATAAAATTATTGCAGTTTCTAAGGTTTTATATTTAAATGTTGTAAAGTAATCAGAATGAATGCATAATAAAAACTAAAATCTATATTGCAAAGAAATTTTTGTTACATATGCTCTTAAACATTTTTTTCTCATCTCTTCACTCATAAAACAAAAAGACTTTGGGATTTTTGGAGTCTCTTCAAATATTTACTTATTTTTTATTATTTTTTCTATGTCACCTTCGCTTATTAAATCTTCACATTAGCCCTCCTTCCCTCTTTACCACCTGAAAAAAAGGTAAACATACACAGACTAACACACAATTCACAATTGATAAAAGATGGGTTATAAATGCTGGCTTTCACATTGGAGGATGTGATTCTTTTTTGACTCTTCTGAGAAAAAATTGAGGGTCAAAAAAATTGACGGTCAAAAAAGATTAGGTTTGAAGTGTTTGTGGGCTGTAGCGTTAAAAAGAAGAAGGTTAACTTAGACGAACTGTAAAAAAAATGCTTTTCTCAAAAATCCGTACACATTAAAAGAAAAGACAATCTTGTTCTCAATGGGTCATAATACCCAGAGGCAGAAAACCTTAGACAAGATGTTAAACACAGGTCATTTGTTTAAGATTCAAAGACACCGTACTTTTCTTTTGTCTGAAACCTACACTACATTTTAAAAGATCTTGTTATAGCAAGTACCTTTTAAATGTCTAAAATTGAGAGATTAACTCCAATTCCAAAATAGTCACTGATAATGTTCTTTGCAATACAAATCAGCACCAATGAATTAGTTCCCTGCTGCTGTGCAATGGAATGTAGTTTAGAGAGCAAAGTGATGTATACATGTGCTTTCATTGAAACACTGATCGTGGAAGAATAGCTGGTGGATGCTGGGCTTAATACCTGGGTAATGGGATGGTCCTTGCAACAAGCCACCATGGCACACGTTCACCTATCTAACAACCCTGCACATCCTGCACGTGTACCCCTGAACTTAAGATAAAAGTTGGAAATAAAATAAAGAAACACTGATCATTATTAAATGTCTGATCTTTGAAGGTAAGTTTAATAGCAAAAAATTTTATTATTGAAAGATAAATGTCAGGTAGTATGCTAAGTAATGTGCAAATATGCTGTATTTTTACTTATATTTTTAGAGACAGAGTCTAGTGATGCAATCATAGTCCACTGCAGCCTCCAGCTCCGGTCTCCAGTAATTCTCCTGTCTCAGCCTGTCAAGCAGCTGAAACTACAGGTGGGCACCACCATGCCAATCTTTTTTAAAACTTTTTGTAGAAATGGGGTCTCACTATGTTGCCCAGTCTGGTCTTGAATTTCTGTACTCAAGTGATCCTCCTGCCTTTGCCCTGCAAAGTGTCAGTATTACACACGTGAGGCTCTATGTGCAGCTGAAAACATGCCTTATTAAATATTCAACTGCTTTCAGAGGTAAATATTCTTTTTTTTTTTTTTTTTGGCAGAGTCTTGCTCTACCGCCCAGGCTGGAGTACAGTGGCACAATCTTGGCTCACTGCAAGCTCTGTCCCCCAGGTTCACGCTATTCCCCTGCCTCAGCCTCCCGAGTAGCTGGGACTACAGGCGCCTGCCACCACGCCCAGCTGATTTTTTTTGTATTTTTAGTACAGACGGGGTTTCACCGTGTTAGCCAGGATGGTCTCGATCTCCTGACCTTGTGATCCTCCCACCTCAGCCTCCCAAAGTGCTGGGATTACAGGCGTGAGCCACCGTGCTCAGCTGGTAAATGTTCTTAATGACAGTTAAAGTACCAGAGAGATTGACCCTAGAATTGACCCTCAATCAGTTTGGAATGGGGGGTGATAAATAAATACTCCCTCTTTACCGGGTTTCTATGAGCACAGTATTTTAACACAGTATTTCAGAAAGTCTCGAAAGGCAGGTGCTTCAGTGTTAACCATGAGAACCCTATAATAAAATTACCAATATTAATTTTCTACCATTTTCTCTCTCACTCCCCACTTTCTCCTGGTATTACTTGGAATAAACCTCAACATAAACCACTTGCAATGTAACCTTTGACTTATAGTCTGCTTTTAATAAACTCAAACTAGTGCATTACTACTATAAGTGACCTTACAAAGCAGAATCTTGACAAGGGATTCAGAAATTTCATCAGATAGCAGTAAGAATTCCATTACTGGTCAGGCTGGGCGCGGTAGCTCATGCCTGTAATCCCAGCACTTTGGGAGGGTGAGACGGGTGGATTGCCTGAGGTCAGGAGTTCGAGACCAGCCTGACCAACAAAGTGAAACCCCGTCTCTACTAAAAACAGAAAAATTAGCCAGGCGTGGCAGTGTGTGCCTGTAATCCCAGCTACTTGGGAGGCTGAGAAAGGAGAATTGCTTGAACTTGGGAGGCGGAGGTTGCAGTGAGCCAAGATCACGCCACTGCACCCCAGCCTGGGTGATGGAACGAGATTTCATCTCAAAAAACAAAACAAAACAAAACAAAAAAAACAGAATTCCATTACTGATTAGCAGTCTTAAAATAACCCCTGGTATACCAAGGCATCGTTAGTTTCTGGAATTCTCACTGGATAGACTATGATACCATATAAGAAGAAGGGAAAGTATTTGCTTATTATGTCTCAAGAATATAAAAGATCTGAGGGAAATGGAAATTATAAATATTATGGCACAGGGCAATCAACTAACAATTCAAGACACCGTAAAAGCCCGAAGGGCTAAACCTGTAGACAGGAGCAGCTCTCTATTGCCTGGAAACCATGAAAAAGCATCCTATAAAGTAGATCCTATTCTTCTGCAGATGTAGCACAGCTTGTCCTCAAAGTCAGGTTCAAGATCCAAATGTTATCACTGAGATCAATTTCACAGCCCAGGCAATGCTCCTGCTCTAAATTCAGGACCCTCATAGGGAAAGAATGAGACCCTAAGATTTGGGATAGGGAAATTTGGTTGGCGGTATTGAGAACGACGACTCCACGGATTTACCTGACATTTATTTGCTGAAAGCAATCAGGCTCTTACCTCTTGGGGTAGAGCCACCTAGAAAGCACACATATTTTTCAACAGAGGATTATTGTTAGCTACCTAATGTTTGCTCACATCATAGTCTTCAATCACTCGCTCTTTTGTTTCTAAGCCAGTAACTATCAGGGTTAAATAAAATCCGAATGGAAAGAAATGTCTCTGCTATAAATTAAAATCTTCATTAAAAAATGAGTTTTACATCTGACTATTACATTTCTGTAGGAACCAGGAATAGGGGAGTGACCATTGATATTTAAAACATAAAGCTATTGTACAGGAGGAAGAGAAAAATGCAGAGAACAGAACAGCAGCATGTAATGCTGTGTTATGGAGAGTATTATTTTATGGGATATTTCTCCATGAGTTAAGTCCTGTCATCTCAGCAAGGGCATCAGGAGCTAGCTGAATATACTGCTGGGATGGTTCCTTGAAACGTGGGAATAATGATGATCTACAGTAAATGAGGGAGAAATGCCAGAATTATTTTGGCAGTATTTTAAAAAGAATATTAAAAAAGATCAGAGAGATGATCAGAAAGGAGTATTTATTAAAAACAAAAACAAAAACAAAAACAGAACCTTATTAGGTTACTCTGGTTTCCTATGTGGCCTAGAGGGCACTCTTTTCAGGGAAATAAAGAATACATTTGTTAGGGAAGCAGGACCCTAGGACAGCCAGAATGACACCAATTTGAGATCGACTCCATCTTAAAACTAACAAGGCACATTCCTTGTCAGTCATGACCTCTGGTTGTAACATGTTTGCAGCTAGGGAAGAAGTTTGGTAATGCCTACAAGGACACACTCCCACAACAACAGAAAGTCCAGATGTCCCATTACCCATAACAATATACGCTTTCAAGATAATTATAGTTATGCTTTGATGTACTTACACACTAAAATGTCAAGGATAGCTTTCTTTAAATAAGTAAAATAATACATTTTGTCATGCTTTCAGCCCACCTGCACGTAGGCACAGCTTAGTTTAATCTTTACATAGACAAGACCCCTATATAAGAAAAACTTAAAAAAAAAAAAGATGATGTATTGCTCCGTTTTCTTCTGGGGACGCCATACTCTGTAATGAAGTAGGTTTCAATAAACTATCTCTTCTCACTGTGCTCTGTGACTTACCTTGAGTTCTTTCCTACCTGAGATCCAGGAACCCTTTTTTGGGGTCTGGATCAGATTCCTCTTCTGATCTTCTGGTGACCACGACTAAGGTACCTTAGAATGAGACCCTATGCCAAGGAAATCCAGTCTAGGCAGCACCAATTCACTAGTAACTGGGGTCTACCCTAGCATCCTATCAAGATTAATATTACCAAGGCCCAGTGGAATTCCTGGGATAAGAGATTTGGGTTAGAGTTCTGGCCCAACAGGGTAAGAGTCCCTGGGGTATAATATTTTGGATACAGTCACAGCCCAATAGGGTTAGAGTCCCTTGGGTATATCACAGGGCAAAGACGCCTGCCTAAGATTTGAGTTAGAGTTCCAGGCCATGGTATTAGAGTCCCTGGGGTAGGAGATTCAGGTTAGAGTCCTGGCCCAACAAGGGTAGAGTCCCTCGTGTTTAATAAAAATAGAAGCAGCTTTGGAAGATGATTTCCAGTATATGCTTTGGGTCAATCCACCCTGTCTCCTTTGCTGGATATGGGAAAGCTATAGTTCTTGTCATTTTCCAGTTTGTTGCCTTCGCTTTACTGAAGGCTTACTGTGGTCCTTATGGCTAGCATGGAGGTTTACTACATTAACTTTCAATGCTCGCTTTCTGACTATTGCCTTTTCAGTTGCTTTTCTTTGTCATGTGGCAGGATAGCACGGGAAACCTGGGGACTTGCAAGATTTGGTCTTGTTATATCTTAACCATTGGAGGGCTCAGATGCTTTTACACCCCACTTTAAAATGTGCATGAATCTTGATCCATTTGGCCAGCTTGGAAACCCAGAGTCCCATTTCCTTGTCTGAAGTTTCAGCCTGTTGGCATTCTGGTGGCTATTTTTGTCCTGCAACTCTAAAATTAAATACAGTCTTCTAAATCTCTCTATTTCTCTCTTTTCTTTTCTGCCTGCTTGGAATCTACTATTATTAGGCTACTGGTGTTGAGATAAGACTCACTGTTTATAATATTACTAATTCAAGATTACTTGGAGATTTTGTTTTTCTAGCACAGTTCTGCCAGTTCTGGTTAAAATGTAAATGTAATTCTGACATTTCTCCCTCATTTACTTGCTGCAGTAAGCCATGATCATGCTACTGTACTCCAGACTAGGCAACAGAGCCAGACTCTGTCTCAAATAAATAAATAAAGCTTTGTATCTGTTTTCATTTATGTACATATATCTGTAAATGCATGGGCAAAATCCTGAAAGAGTACACATCAAACTGTTAAGAGTGATGTCCTTCTGGAAGGAAGTGAGAATGAAAGAGATAGCTTTGGAACCAAGGGGACTTTCACCATTTACTTTATTTGCTAATGTGTGCATTGTTTGAATCTTTTGTAAAACAATATTCCTGTATTTTAGAAAACAATAAAATAAAACAACAGAGAGGTTAAAAAAATAGAAACTCATTTGAAAGTGAAGGGGAAAAAGGTGGGGAAAAGTCTTTTTTTTTTTTTTTTTTTCAGACAGAGTCTCACTCTGTCACCCAGGCTGGAGTGCAGTGATGTGGTCTCAGCTTACTGCAGCTTGTGCCTCCCGGGTTCAAGCAATTCTCCTGCCTCAGAATCCTGAGTAGCTGGAGCTACAGGCACATGCAACCATGCCCAGCTAATTTCTGTGTTTTTAGTAGAGACAGGGTTTTGCCATGTTGAGCAGGCTGGTCTAAAACTCCTGACTTCAAGTGATCTACCTATCTTGGCCTCCCAAAGTGATGGGATTGCAGATGTGAGCCACCATGCCCAGTGGAACAGGCTTTTTTTTTTTTTCTCAAAAAAACAGTAGTTTTTTATACACTATATACACTAACAACAAGCTATCTAAAAAAAAAAATCAATGAAACAATCCCATTTATAATAGTTACCAAAAAAAATAAATAAATACAGTTGATCCTTGAACAAAACAGGTTTCAACTGTGCAAGTCCACTTATATGTAGATTTTCTTCTGCCTCTGCCACCTCTGAGAAAGCAAGTTTAACCTCTCCTCCTCATCATCATCCTCCTCAGCCTACTCAACAAGAAGATGACAAGGATGAAGACCTTTGATGCTCTACTTCCACCTAATGAATAGTAATGTATGTTCTCTTTCTTTCTTTCTTTCTTTCTTTTTTTTTTTTTTTGAGATAGAGTCTCGCACTGTCGCCCGGGCTGGAGTGCAGTGGTGCAATCTTGGCTCACTGCAACCTCTGCCTCCCGAGTTCAAATGATTCTCCTGCCTCAGTCTCCCGAGTAGCTGGGATTACAGGTGTGCGCCACCACGCCTGGCTAATTTTTTGTTTTGTGTTTTGTTTTTTGTTTTTTTTAATACTTTAAGTTCTAGGGTACATGTGCACAACATGCAGGTTTGTTTCATACGTATGCATGTGCCATGTTGGTGTGCAGCAGCCATTAACTTGTCATTTACATTAGGTATATCTCCTAATGCTATCCCTTCCCCCACCCCGCCCCTCTACAGGCCCTGATGTGTGATGTTCCCCTTTCTGTGTGCAAGTGTTCTCATTGTTCAATTCCCACCTATGAGTGAGAACATGCAGTGTTTGGTTTTTTGGAGCAGGCTTTTTTAAAAATCAAACTTTAATAAACTCTAATTTACCCAAAATTTTGGTCCACAGCTTTCTTTGTAGGACTTGTTGTGTGTCAGGGTCATTGCCAATTAAGAAAAGTTTATGCTATGGAAAAACACATTCTGAAATTCTGGAATTGTTTTATGTATAAAATGTTAAAATCTGACAAACAGTTCAGGATTTATTGCTTCCTAAGTTTTTGGATTCACGAGCGGGTGAGTGTCTTTTCTTGTCTCTTTCCTTTCCTTTGTTGTCCCCCTTTTTCTTGCAACATACTTAGCCTTCTGAGCCCCAGGAATTATGGAATGCCCATGTTCCTTTATATTTCCATAGGACTGGGGGTTTGGAGCCCCATGCAGAGGTGGATAAAGTGTTTGAGGCTCAGAAGAATATTTTCCAGCACCTACTGCTTCTTGATCCCCCAGTCCCCTTCGTCAGCTGTATAGTTGCTGTCTGTGCCTCATCAGTGATGCACATCACCCTACACTTGCATGCCCTGAAGTTTACACCTATCATTTTCCTTCTAATCTTGATTAGAAGGAATTTTCCTTCTTCATTTTGTTTAATTCAGCATCTCTCTGGGAGGCATTGGAAGCCAGAAGCCTCCCTGGAGTTAGTCTTATTGAAAACAAGAATAATTTTGTCTAATTCAGAAGTTCTCTAAAGGTCACTTCAAATTATGGACTTGCCAAAAAATAACATGATGATGAAGTCATAGAGAAAAAGGAATATTTGCACACTGCTGGTAAGACTGTAAATTATTTCAGCCCTTATGGAAAGCAGTTTGGTGATTTCTCAAAGAACTCAAAACAGAATTTCCATTCAAACCTGCAATCGCTTTATTGGGTATATACCTGAATGAATATAAATCACTCTGCCATAAAGATACATGCATGTGTATGTTCATCACTGCACTATTCTCAAGACCAGAAAAACGGAGCCAGACAAAATTCCCATCAATGGTAGACTGGATAAAGAAAATGTGGTACATATATATCATGAAATACTACACAGCCATGAAAAAAGAAAGAGATCATGTCCTTTGCAGCGACATAGAGGGAACTGGAGGGCATTATCCTAAGTGAACTAATACATGAAAGGAAAATAAAATACCACATGTTCTCACTTACAAGTCGGAGCTAAACTTTGACTACATATGGACACAAAGAAGGGAACAACAGACACTGGGGCCTACTTGAGGTTGGAGGGTGGAAGGATGACGAGGATCAAAAACTGCCTTTTAGTTATTATGCTTATTTCCTGGGTGATGAAATAATCTGTACAACAAACCTCTATGACTTACAATTTACCTATATAACAAACCTGCACATTTACCCTTGAACCTAAAATAAAAGTAAAACAACAACAAATACAACAAACAAACGAATTATGGGCTTTAAAATGAATCAATATAGAAAGGAACCACTGAGTCAAGGAGAGAGAGGTGTGAAGAAAGTTATGAAGGATATAGAGATGCATTTTTGTTAAGAAAGGTTATAAAGAAAAGAGAATAATTTCATATGAAAAGGGATTTTGTATGGTAAATTTTTGTCCTAAAAATAAAACGACTGTTTATTTAGAAGAGAGACCTTTAGAACAAGTCAGAAAGTCAAAGCATGCCATAGATGGTCTTGGTAAGTCATGATAAAGTTTTGTCAACTCCTGTAACTTTTCTTCTTTCCTCCAGTTCTAACTGTTGTTATGCCTTGATGCTAGAATGTTTTATCTCGAAGATCCAGAAAGCAATATTTTCCTCTAGCATAACTTAGTTGTATATTCTTGGTTTTCTTGATATGTCTAAATTTTCAGTGTAATCAGGAAACTTAAGCTGTGTCTGAGTCATGTATCCCCCTGCTATATTCATATACTTGAATACACTCTTCCTGTGTTGGATTAAATTCACGCACTTTTTTTCATCTGGTTTGACTTCCGGGTCATCTAAATGGGCATCTCATAAGGAGAAACAGTCACATAGTGGACAGATTTTTTTTCCTTTTTGATAACTGGCTTAAGAAACAAGATTCTAAAATTACTATACTGTCTTTATGAGGTTTTTAGTTGCTAAAAACTAAGATTTAAAACAGTTAAGGTTTTTATATCCATATAGCCTTTTGCATTGCCTTTAAAGTCTTTTTGATTATCACTTTGGTTAAATGAGTAGCTATGGTTTTACAATGAGCTTGATTCTATTTTGATCAAATATTTTGAGGCTTTTTAACAGCTTTAACAAATGTCATTAAAATAAAAATCCTAAATGAAGTCTCTCACAGTCTTATTGCTGGTGCATATTAAATCTATAAAAAATAATCACTACAGAGTTGCAGACTATTTTCACACCTTCTAGTCAGACTATGAACTCCAGTATCACTACCTTCAGTCTGATAATTACATATACTGGAAGAAACTCAGTTAAAGAGCTCACTGTAGACCCTTAAAAAAGGTCCTTATCAAGTCATATTAACTAATCCTTATGCTGTTACGTTACAGGGCTTTGACTCCAGCATACACAAATCTCATCTAAATAAAGCACTGACTCCTGCCAATATGTAACACCAAACTCAAATTGACCAAAGCCTTGTCTTTAGACCTGGACAAAGATGAAAATCAAAGTAAACTGCTTTCATGAGACACAGGATCAGGCCTGTATTAAAAAAAAAATAAGATTCATTTAATAGTTCTGCCTTTTTCTGAAATATACAATTTATTATCTGCCTTAATACTAAATAAATGTTTGGCTGCCGATGGGCTTCCCTTTCCTTCGTTCTCAGAACCAGGCAGAGAATATGATCTTTTGTTAAAAAGATTGTTAATTCCTTATGCTTACTTTTCCCTCCAGAAATTTAAATATTCATCCCCTCCAGCTCAGGGACTATCACATGAGATTGTAAGGGTTGGTTTTGGAGAATAAAATTAGTTCAGACTCTCCAAATCAAGGATGGGCACACAGATGCCTAAACAGCTGAAGAAAATATGTGTGTTTTACACAGCTAGTTACTACAAGCCAGGAATACAATAGCTCAATGCATAGAATGTATTGATAAGTCCATTTTGTAACCTTGCCTCTTGGCCTTTGATTTTTGGCTTTTATGTGTCTTAAAAGGGTTTAAGTTTAATGAGTGCCGGCCTAATTCCTCCATTACCATCTGGCCTAGAAGAATTAATTGGATATGAGTCTTTTGACTTGAATCCCTTGGCCATAGGGACATGGTGGACCATGGAGGGACATGATGGAGCATCGAGGGACATAATGTACCTGGGGCCAGTAGCACACCCCCCTGGCATCCATATGGGACAAAATGAAAGCTTGGCTATCGATACTGCCTCTGTCATACCTTGACAAAAAAAGGAGAATATAAAAATAAATAAAATCCTAAGCCACCCTCCCAACACAATAGACACCCACTCTTGGCCAAATGAAAACAAAAACAAAAACAAGAAACCTGAAAAACTATTTCAGGCCATGAGGGGAAACAGGGGGTCAGACATGCCTCACTATACATTTCCCCCCTTGGAATTCAGGCACAAATGACCAGCATTAACTTTAAAATAGTGAACATAAGACCGACAGAACAGGCCCTTTATGGCAATAAGATATAAAATTATAAACAGGATCTAAGACCATGCCAGGCAAGGGTTAATTCTCCACTCCAATGTAAACAGAGTTATATGTTACATGCATGTTTTTTCAATATGCATGTGTCAGGACTACCTCCAAAATATTCATAGCTCCTCTGTTCAAACAGGAGACTTTCATTAAAAACTTAGAAAGAAGGATCCCCTGAAGAGGTCAATTACAATCAAAGTGGAAGTGCCCCCTATCAGGTATTGTTAAGTACCCCCATTGCTGTTAAACATCAGGGAATAATTAGCTGGGTACACCTTTCCAAGATTAAATCTATTTCTTATGAATTCCTGCAGGCACTAAAAGAAGATGTCACAATCCACACTTGTGAATCCCTAGAAGACGTGAAGCTATTGTTTTCAAATAAACAGATAGGTAACATCCCTAGTCTCCCCTGCAGGTACTCAGTCTTCTTAACAACTCCCTTCTCATACAGGTTTGCATCCCCAACAGATACTTATGGTTATATGGTCACTCATTCAATCAACCTATAAATAACTTGTATCTTATTTGGGATCATAAAACTCATGGTTATCAGTGTATTAATAATGTTTGCTTCAGCAGTCAATGTACAGTAGGACAAGCAAATCTCTCTAACATACAATTATATAACAACACTCACCTGAGAGCTAAGGGTACAATTGGCCTTATATTGGCTAGGGTTGGGGTTGGCATTGGCTTATTGTCCCCATGGGGACAATTTGCCTATCATAAAGCAACTCTTCAAAACTTTACTTCTTCATTCTACATACTGTCTCATAAAATGGTAAAATGGGGGATGCTTCAGGTAAGTTAAAACTTTCCCTTTATTTCTTTGCAGATAGATCAACAGGCAATAGATTAGCACTAGATTAGTTCCCGATTTAAAAAAGAGAGTACGCTCCATAATCAAGAAAACCTCCAGCACTTATATAAACACCCCAGGTTAAATAGAAGAATATATAGAGAAAATATATTAACAAGCTGTCTGGTTGCATAAATATTACCAAGGTACCCACCCCAACTGTACTGGTTGACCATTAAAATCACTCCCTTGATTCTCATTTAGATTTTGCCCTATCTAGGGCCTTTCATAACTGTCATGTTATTACTAATCTTTGGTCCTTGCTTGTTTAACCTCTTGGGAAAGTTTGTGTCTTCTAGATTACAATTCCACATAAAGATGATGGTGGCACAAGGCTTCCAACCCATCCTATCTTCTGACCCGGGAAATAAAGACGTCCTGCCTTTATACCTCTTAAATCTGGCATCCAGATATTTTTTATTCCTCCAACAGGCAAGGCCTATGCCCTTAGAATCATCAGGAAACATAACAAGGACTTTGCTTGGCTCCCTAGAGGCTAACTGCAAACCCTTATAAGAGAATCGTGACCCAAAGATCATCGTCCACTTTCTGCAGAAAGAAGTTACAGAAGAAAAATTTTCACCCTTTATCTCCCCTTAAGATTAAGAGCTTTCTCATAAGTAGAGGGGAGGATATTAGGGAAGCAGGAGCCTAAGAGAGCCAGAGTGACACCAATTTTAAATCAACTCCATCTTAAAGCTAGCAAGGCACATACTTGCCAGTCCCAACCCACGATCCTAAGATGTTTACCGCTAAGAAAGCATCTAGGTGATGCTTGCAAGCACAAACTCCTACAATAACAGAAAGTACAGATGTCCCAGTATACATAACAATGTATGCTTTCAAGATAATTATAGTTGTCCTTTGATTTACTTATACACTAAAATGTCAAGGGCAGTTTTCTTTAAATCAACAGAATAATACATTTTTTCATGCTGTTAGCTCACCTGCACATAGGCGCAGCTTAGTTTACTCTTTACAAAGACAAGACCCCTATATATTTTTTTAAAAAAAAACAAAAAACAGGAAAAACAAAGACAGTGTGGTCTTCTGCTTTCTTTCTGAGAAGGCTCTACTGTGTAATGGAGAAAGTTTCAATAAATTATCTCTTCTAACCATACAAATTGCTTTGAATTCTTTGCTGTGCAAGATTCAAGAACCCTCTCTTGGGGTCCGCATCAAGATCTCTTACCTGCTATCAACTTGATGATGGGGGCATGTGCATAGCTGAGTAACTCTATGCTAGCTCTCCTCTGTAGACCCAAGTTAATGGTAGGAGATGCTCTCTTAAAAACAGTATGTCTTGTGTCAATACAGCAAAAGGGGTTATAGAAATCTAGAATGGAGGAACCAGGTTTAAAGGTCATCAAAGTCATCATGGCAACTAGGGAACCTTATTCTACAAGGATTGTGGTCAAGGGCAGCCAAAATCACAGATGGTATTTATGTTAATCAATATTTCAATGGAAATAAATCAACTCTGACCTGAGAAACTAAATGGAGCTAAAGGTGAATATAATTAATCTGTGATCAGTTTTTTTGCAATCTTTAATAGAAGAGTCACATTGAAGATTCCTAAGACGTTGGTGGAAGGTTTAGACTCTTGCAGCAAAGAACTAGGAACTTTTAGGAAGTGTGTCCTATGAAGACTGAGCTCTGGATCATAGATGATTAAATTATTATATTATCTGAACTGTCCATTTTGATTCATCTACTGTCAGATCCATTAGGTCATATGGTAAAATAGGACCCATTAGGATATACGCTTCACTAACTAGCTCTAACTCTTTGGTATTCCCATCATAATTGTAGTAAATACTTAAGAAAAAATTCTAAGATGTATTTTGTCAAGTATTGGAATAATATTGGATATAGAAAATTTATTCATTGGCTATAACAGTGAATGGCATATAAATGACTGTCGATAAATTATTGCCTCATGAATAAATGTCTCTGTTCAATAGGTTTATTATCAAGCAAAAATAAAACAAAATAAAATATCTGTTATTCATCAATATTATATTTAAAAATAATTTTTTTCACAGAAATACGGTATTTCAAATATTGCTAAGGGTATTTCTAATGCTAAGACATTAGTATTTTTCCTTTCCTCAAAAATCAAAACAATTTTTACATTTAATTGAAATTGCTTTATGCTTACAGTTCCAAAATCATTGATGTACAGCATCTATAATTTAATCAGGCTATATACTATATTGCATTTATTAATGCTAAATTCATTTCATCTGTGTTTCAGATACATGTGTTTTCCAATGTGAATTTCAGGGTTACAGAATCTAAGACACTGAGATAACTAGTTATTGAGGACTAGAAATTGCCTTTTAATTTAATTCTGTTTATTTTCCATTGTCTTTTATCCATTCCGGAGATGTTTCATTTGCATGGGAAGGTACCAGCATACACTTTAAAGTGTGGTTTATTGAGTGAAAAATAGACCTATGTTAAATTTTATGCCAACAATGACACCACCAAATATATTGTTATATAGAAAGGAAATTGGGGGTTCAAAAGGCAGAATGATTAGGCAGAAAATTTTAAAATAATTTTTTATTTTGGAACAATTTTAGATGTAATGAAATTGCAAAGCTTGTATATAGATTACCTATATACCTCTCACCTAAATTCCCCATTGTAGTATCTCACCTTTTCATGGTACATTTTTCTAAAAAACTAAGTTTGTTCTCCTACAAAAACAAAATTGGTATATTATTATTAATTAAACTCCATGCTTCACTCAAATTTTACTAGTTCTACCACTAGTGTATTTTTTTCTGTCCCAATGTCCCATCTAAAGTACCAATTACTTCTAGTTGCAATGTATAATTAGGCTTTCCTTGGCTGTGATAATTGTCCCAACTTTACTTATTTTTGGTGACCTTGACAGTTTTGAGGCATAGTTGTGAGATATTTCGTACAATGTTCCTTGATTTAAGTCTGTCTGATGTTTTCCCTGTTCAGACTGGAGTTATAGTTCATGGGAATCATGCTATAGATATACCATGCCCTTATTATCACACAATACCAGCAGGTAGGTGCTATCACCTTGACTTCCACTAATGACGTTAACCCTGAAAACCTGAATAAGGAAGTGTTTGCTAGATTTTCCCTTTTTGTAACACTTTTTCTTTGGAATCAAGTCACTAAGTCCAGCCAGCACTCCAAGGGAGAAGGGGAATTAAGATCCACTTCTGTTAATGGAGATTATCTACATAAATGATTTGGAATTATTTCATCAAGAAGATTTGTTTCTTCTCACTTACTTATCTGTTTAACAATCCATATCCATCAGTATGGACTCATGCATATTTATCCATTAATATGGGTTATAACTTAATACCACATTACTTAGTTGCTTTTTTTTTTTTCTTTTTTAGTTTGACCATTGGGTACCAACTTGAAAAACTTTCATTAGCCAAGAGAAGCCTAAAATATGCGGTGTCAGAATACTCATTGCTTGAGACTAAAGGTATATAAAACTAATCTTTTTGTTTTTGGAGTCTGTTACTTCTGGTACTACAAGATGCTCCAGATTCATGTTGTATTTTCCTTGCTTTAGCCCTAGAATTAGCCATGTCTCTAAGAATTCCTGATTTTCTTTGAGAATGGTATTTAGAAACCAAAATATGGGTGAAAGGTATACTTTCTTTCTACTGGAACATTACTGATTCATCTCTCAACAGGGAGAGTCAGGAAATACATGTATGCATACTAACCAAAGTATTCAGACATATCCATATTTATCTTCATGTTTTTGTGGTTATGAATAAATAAAGCTTTTTAAAATATACATATACAGGTTTTTTTGTGAAAATAAGTTTTTAGGAAACTTGACTAAATACCTAGGAGCAATATAGACTTTGTGGTGAGATGCCAAACAGTCTTCCAAAGTGACTACAATTTTTCATGCCCACTAGTAATGAGTAATAGTTCTTGTTGTTTCCTATTCTTGCCTGCATTTCATAGTGTCAGTCTATTTTAGATTTTATTTATTGTAATGGTGTGCGCAATAACATATCATTGTTGTTTATGTTTACATCCCCTTAAGGACAAATGATGTTGAGAATTATTTTGTATTCGTATTTGTCATCCATCTACCATTTTTGCTGAAGTATCTGTACATATCTTTCGTCCATTTTTGAATGGGACTTTTACGTGTTCTTTATGTATTCAGGAAACAAGTCCTTAATCAGAAATGTTGTAATTTATTTTTGTTCCATTCATAGTTTGTACATCACTTGTCTTAAGAAAACCTTTAATATGTGCAATTTCTTGTTTTTTAATGGGCTATACTTTTGATGTTATATCTAAAAACTTATCACCAAATCCAAGGTCAAAGACATTTCTTTGCCTTTCTTTCTATAAATTTTATAACTTTAAATTTTTATACTTAAATCTATGATCTATTAAGAATTCATTTTTTGGATATAAGTTGTGAGAGTCATAAAGTTGGATGAGGGTGAGCACAGCTGGTAGCGCCTACATATGTCTAACAGAATCTACCAACCATCTGAAAGAAGTCATTTTTAGCTTAGTGCCAAAATTGGCTATAATAATTTTGTTCTACTAAGTGCATTACCAACATACAATTAATAATTGAACACTCAAGAAAACAAGGCACCGTGAGTAAGAACAAGAATAAAAGAATGTTTCTTGGGGTTAATTTTTAAATGCCAGTTTGAAACTATAGCCAGGGAACAGGATTTGCTAAAAACAAACAAACAAAAAAACAAACAAACAAAAAACACAAAAAAAGATTAAAATAAAATCTACAAATAAAAATAAAATAGCCAATTTTTTTTTATTTTAAAACATTTTATGGATACATAGGTGTAAATATTTAGAGGATAAATGCAATATTTTGGTAGAGCCCTATGTTGCCTAATAATCACATCAGGGTAAATGAGGTATCCATCACCTCAAGCATTTATCATTTTTTGTGTTATAAACATTCCAATTATGGTCTTTTAGTTATTTTTCAATGTACAGTAAATTATTGACTGTATTCACCTTGTTGAGCTATCAAGTACTAGATCTAATTCATTCTAGTTAACTATATTTTTGTACCCATTAATCATTTCTACTTGCCCCCTACCCCAGTACCCTTCTTGGCCTCTGATAACCATCATTCTATTCTCTATCTCCATGAGTCCAATTGTTTAATTATTTAGCTCACACAAATGAGTGAGAATGAGAAATTTATCTTTCTATGCCTGACTTATTTCACTTAATACAATGACCTCCAGTTCCATTCCTATTGTTGCAAATGATGGGATCTCATTTTTTTATGGCTGAATGGTATTCCATTGTGTATAGGTACCTCATTATCTATTTGTCTGTTGATGGACACTTAGATTGACTCTAAATCTTGGTTATTGTGAATACAGCTGCAACAAACATGGGAGTGCGGATATCTCCTTGATATACTGATCGCCTTTCTATTGGGTATACACCTAGCAGTGGAATTGCTGGATCACATGGTAGCCCTATTTCTAGGTTTGAGGAACCTCCAAGCTGTTCTCAATATAGAGAGACAATATATATATTGTGAATTCTGGAAAATATATATAATTATGAATTCTGGAAAATTCTGAGGCACTATCTTTCTATATATTGCCTGTGACTTGGTTCTTGACTGTGAATCTCCATTTTTTATACAGTTTTATACATTTGCTTTATCTTCTAGAACTCAACATTTCTCTAGAAGAGACAACCCATATATCCATATAGGGGTGTAGTTTCATTCTACACTATATATATATATATATAGTACATGTATATATACATATAGTATGTGCATATGTATATATATTATATATACTATATATACATTACATACATAGTGTATGGATATCTGTATGTGTATATATAGTGTATATATGTAAACTATAGTGTAGAATAAAACCACACGGATAGTTTCATTCTATATGGATATATACATCTCCATATATATGATATATATATCTCTCTCCATATATATGTACACATAATGTCTTTTTAATAATAATAATATCAAGCTAAAATAAAACATTTTAGAATTGTAGCCATAAAACAGAGTTTACAACCCACATTCTGCTGTCAACTGATAACCCCAGGTTATTTCTCTCATTATTTTATCACTTTAAATTCGTCATGGTCTTCCTTTATTCTGTTATTTTCCTAACCATTGTCCTTTACTGTGAAAGCCACATGAACAGATAATCTATCCAAGATTATATCTTCATCTGCCTGGTATACTAATACCATTTGACCATTGTCATCTAAAAAATATAAATAAGAAGAAGATAGTCTGCTACTAATTTGAATTAAAATTATACACTTAAAATATCTAACATTGGATTAAAGTTCTGCCTGTGTTCAAATTTGTAAGGACAATGTGATTCTATCAGATAATGTATCTCTTTGTACATCCAGTTTCACAAATTACTCTACATATCCCATGCATGTTTTTCCTCTGTATTTACACTTGCTGCTGTTGTTACTTGGCTCCGTATCTCATCTTAATTCCCTGACACCAACTCCTAAACTGATCCGTATCTTGGCAATTCCCTGTGACAATCTACTCACAGTACCATCTACTGTTGAAAGATAAAGTAATTATTTTTTACCTCCTGAATAACAGCAGCAAATGACCTTTCAGTTTTACGAAAACAGTGACTGATGATTACTGATAAGTTTTTAGTCAAGACTAAGGTGAACCACCCTGATTCACACTGCAACATGGTAAATATAATTTTGGAAGCCTCAGGATGTTTCCATCCCCCACCCCTTCCAGAGATACTTCGGCTTCATTGCTAGACCGACAGCTTAGTTAATTTCATCAAGTCAGTCAAAGAATAGTGACATGGACTTGATTGTTTAATACATTACCTGAATCTAAGGAGTCCAGGAGTCCACAACAGGAAACGTATTTCCAGGCTTCTTCCAGGTGTCTCACCTCACCCAAATATTAATCCTTTCCTCTCAACTCTGTGTTCCTGGGAGCGCTTGCCCTTTTAAATCTGGAGGGGACTTGCGTGGCATAAGATAAATTAGATTCTTGGTTTGGTTTATTTGGCTTCTTTTTTCCTCTTGTCTGTATTCTGCTTAAGTTGTTTCCTGCTGTGTGCCCTTTTTCCCTCCTAACCAAAGGGCTGACCTCCCCAGGAGAAAGAATAGAGCAGGCTTTGTGTAGCTAATTAGAGAGTGTAGATTCCTGGGAAACTGGCTACCAGCATCACAGTAACTCTCAAAGATCTTTGCACTTAACAAGCATTTACCAAATACTTTTATCATGTGCAGAGCTCTCTACTAAGTTTACTCTTCTTTTCTTCTTGAGAATACGTCCAGCAACTTAAAGTGCTTACATAAGTGTGTCATTTAACCTTACTGAATTTTATTCACACATCCCGGAAAACTATGTAATACCAGTTAAGCACTGATATTTGATATTTAATTAGGAGCTAATATCTTTCTTGCTAATATATATATATTAATATATGTATAATATATATATCTCCTGTAAGATATATATAATCTCCCATAAGATATGTATGTAAATAAAATACATATTTCCTATTAAATATATAGATATGTATGTGTGTATATACATTATATATGAAATAAAAATGATTATTTTAATGTCTATCATATTCTTATTTTTTAAAACAAAACTTTATGTCAGTAATATTTATAAAGGCAAATAGGAGAGCAAACAGAAAAGAACATCATATTTGTATCCAAAACTAATTTTAATGGAACAAGAAGATTCTATATACAAACACTTAACCATAATTATTTTGTAAGCATATGTACACACCTCCATGCTTACACAGATGTGTGCATATGTAAACACAAAATCTATATATACATTCACATATCTAATAAACATGCACACATATATACTTAGAGAATACATACACATACACATACATATATACTCACTATGCTCATGTCTTAATTTATTGACCTTTTTCCTAATTTACAAAGCAAGCTTATCTGAAATTATTAATTTGAAAACGTACTGGGTTCAGAAATAACATAAATTTTGCATTTTTTTGCTATTTCTATGTAAACAAAAGAAAATGCAATTATGTCTGGAAAGTGATTTTTTTTTTTTTTTTACTTTCTATGGTAATAATAGGGCTTAAATAAAGAAAAATAAATGTTTTAAAACTGAAAGAAAGGAAAGTACATTTTATATATTAGGACACCTAAAAAATGTTATCAGCTCTAAGACCAGACTATTATACATGCTGTTAGAATTTAGCTTTACAATAACTTTTTTTTTCCTTCAGAAAACATTTTGTAAGAGGTCACAGTAAGTCGTGAATTTGTCTGGGTTTGTCTGATTGTTGTGTATATGCGTGTGTGGACACACAAACATGGGGCACCTACAAAGCACTGAGGTACTATAATGAATGTATACAGTGTGTGCCCTGTTTTTTACATGTGATTTTGGCCAAGTTTTATAAAATAATTATTCCATTTTCTTGTATGTATTTATCTCATGATTTTGGAAAAGGGGTTGTTATGGCTGAATTGCATCCCCTCAGATATTATATGTTGAAGACCTAACACCCAGCTCATCAGAATGTGACTGTATTTGGAGATAATATCTTCAAAGAAGTGGTTAAGTTAATATGAGGTTATGAGAGTGGGATCTAATTCAATATGATTTGTGTCCTTATGAGGAGAAGAGATTAGGATGCAGACCTACACAGAAGCAAGACCTTGTGAAGACGCAGTGAGAAGGTGGTCATCTGTAAGACCAGAAGAGAGTCCCCAGAAGCAACAAACTCAACATTATCTTGAATTTTTTGCCCCCAGAATTGTGAGAAAATAAATTTCTGCTGCTTAATCCATTTAGTCTGTGCTACTTTGTCATGGCAGATCTGGCAAGCTAATACAGGAGTAAGAGATATGTATCTATATCAGTCTTTCCCTCCTCAGGCCTTTATTTATAAATCAAAATATTCATTACTAGCCATTTCATAATGTCCTTGGTTAAGGTAAATATGCACACTCACTTATATAGAAGAATAAAACATTTAAATACTACTGTTAATATGTTTGATGTAAGATTTAGGAGAAATGTGGGCTTTGTTTCAGACTTTCTAAAAATAATGATTTTTATGTCCATCACATTCTTGTTTTTGAAAACAAAAGTTTATGTCAATATTATTTGTAGTGGAAAATAGGAGAGTGAAGAGAAAAGAATATTTTATTGTATCCAAAATTAACTTTAATGGAGCAAGAAAATTGTATATATAAATACCTAAGCATAATAATTTTGTAAGCATTTTTTCTGTTTCTTCAATAGATTCCGTTGGGACTAACTCCAGGAGTATCATAAAACTGGCTTGCTAGTTGCTGTTTTACTTTGTCTTATGTTATTTTTATCTTTTCCCTTATTTCTCCCAGTTTACCCAAAGTGGCTAAGAAAAGAACCATGGCATATAATTAAAATTTAGCATTATTAGTTTATCTTTATGTTTCAATAAGTATATTAATAATTCTGAAGGGTTACAATATTAGTAAAAATACTAGCCCCTTACCAAGTTGACAAGTGAAAATTCACTTGGCAGCAATTGGTTTTGATTTCCAAAGAAGTTCATTGGCGATGTGCTCATTTTTAAGCAATATTATAAAACTTGTGCTTTTATATATTGTCTCTAAATGTATAACCACATCTGTTATATAGATTTAAAATACATAAATAATATTAATAATCTGCTGAAAATCTAGATTACTTGTGGGAATTTTATTATAGTTGTTACCGATTTTCCAAAAGACACACCAATTTTGAAACTAGATTTTAAAGTTTCTTATTCAAATAACTAAATATTTCCATAGTTAATTTTCCCTAAACACATAAAGATTTTTTGTCACTTAATGTATAGTACCTTTAATCTGATTGCATATGTGCAATAGCTATGTCTCCATGTTTGATGGAAAAAAATGAGGTTGCTCAATTCAAATGCCTACAATAAAAAAATGTATTTATTTAAGCAGAATAATGAGTAGACATAAGAGAATGTTGGGGATTTTGGCAAACTGGAAATCAATCACTACATCTAAAGAGATTTAGAAATACTATTTGTTTGACACATCTGGTCAAAATAAAAGATGCTTGCAGTCTAAATAGGTCTCATTGGCAATACATCCACAGTGCTTGCATAAATAAATATTTGTGATGCTGTATATTTTCAATAGGCACAGAAATAAAATGTGAACTTGAAATGTATTATTATTGATTTTGTTTTAAATATGATTCTGTCTAAAAATGAATTAAGGTAAAGAATCCAATAATGATACCTATATATCAGTAAACGATGAAATTAAATTGGAAATATATGCTACTCTGTGGATGGTAAAATACGAGACACAAAAAATGGAATAATTAATAGTGAATCCAAGTGGTAGAGATAGTTAAGCTTGACAACATTTTTTATTGATACATAATATTTGTACATATTTATAGGGTACATATGATATTTTTTTATGTGCATAGAATGTGTAATGACCAAGTCAGGGTATTTAAGGTATTCATCATCTCCAGTATTTATCATTTCTATGTGTTGAGATCATTTCAAACCCTCTCATCTGGCTATTTTCAAATATACAATACCTTGCTGTTAATTATAGTCACATTACTCTGTTAACCAACCTCACAATTTATTTTTTCTATCTAACTGTAGGTTTGTACCCATTAATCAACCTCTTTTCAATCACCCTCCCCCATATACATGCCCTTAATAGCCTCTGATATCTATCATTACAATATCTGCCTCCATGAAATCAACTTTAGCTCTCACATGAGTGAGAACATACGATATTTGTGTTTTTATGTCTGGCTTATTTCACTTAACATAATTTCCTCCAGTTCCATTTATGTTGCTACAAATGACATGATATGGTATTATTCGTGCATCCTTTGATGGACATTCATGTTGATTCCCTATCTTTGCTATTGTGGGTAGTGCTACAATAAACAAGAAGTTTCAGGTTTCTCTTTGGTGTACATATTCCCTTCACTTTGGATAAATGCCCAGTAGTGTGACTGGTGAATCCTATGGTAGCTCTATTTTCAGTTTCCTGAGAAATCTTCATAGTGTTTTTCATAGTGCCTGTACTAATTTAAATTACTACAATGTATGAGTTCCCTTTTCTCCACATCCTCCCCAGGATTTATAGTTTTTTGTTTGTTTGTTTGTTTTTGAGAGGGAGTCTTGCTCTGTTGCTCAGGCTGGAGTGCAGTGGTGCCATCTCAGCCCACGGCAACCTCTGCCTCCCAGGTTCAAGCGATTCTCCTGCTTCAGCCTCCTGAGTAGCTGGGATTACAGGCGCCCGACACCACTCCCAGCTAATTTTTGTATTTTTGTATTTTTAGTGGAGATGGGGTTTCGCCATGTTGGCCAGACTGGTCTTGAACTCCTGACCTCAGGTAATCCACCCACTCATTTCGGCCTCCCAAAGTGTTGGAATTACACGTGTGAGCCACTGCGCCAGGCTAGTTTTTTGTCTTTTTAATAACAGTCATTCTAACTGGAGAAAGGTACTATCTCGTTGTGGTTTTAATTGGCATTTCCGTGATGATTAGTAATGTTGAGCATTTTCCATGTACCTCTTAGCCATTTGTATGTCTTTTTTTGAGGAGTGTCTATCCATAGTCTTTGTTCCTTTTTTCAGGGAATTATTTATTTGTTTGTTTTACTCGACTTGTTTGAGTTCCTTATATATTCTGCATATTAATCCCCTGCCTAATTAATAATTTGCAAATATTTTCTCCCATTTTGTGAGTTGTCTTTTTTCTTTGTTGATTGTTTCCTTAACTCTGCAGTAGCTTTTTAGTTCAATATGGTTCCATTTGTCTGTTTTTTGTTTTTGTTGCTAATACTTTTGACGTCTTTGCCTAGCCCAATGTTCTGAAGAATTTTTGCCTATGTTTTCTACTAGTAGTTTTATAGTCTGAGGTCTTAAAATTTAGTCCTTAATCCATTTTGGGTTGATTTTGTATGTGGTAAGAGATAATGGCCCAGTTTCTTTCTTCTGCCTATGAATATTCTGCTTTCCTAGGGTCATTTATTGAAGAGGATATCCTTTCCCCAATGTATGTTCTAGGTGCTTCTTTTGAAAATCAGCTGGCTCTAAATATGTGAATTTATTTCTAGGTTCTCTATCTATCCTGTTGCATTGGTTTATGTGTCTGTTTTCATGCCGGAATTTTATACATTTCTTTTTCAATGAAATTGGTCACTGGAGAATTATTGTGTTCATTTGGAGAGGGTCACATTTCCGTGTTTTTTAACATGTTTCTTATGTTCCCACATTGATGTCTGTGCATATGGTGTAACAGTTGTTTCTTCTGATTTTTGGGACTTGCTCTCACAGCAGAGGACTTTGTCTTGAAGATGTATCTATGGTGCTGGTTGGGTAGGGCATTTTGGCTTTGATTCTGGTTGAGTATATTAGTGTAGTCTATTTATTTATTCATTTATTTTTTTGGCTGTAAACAAAGTCAATCGTGTCTGTGATTTCTTCAGTGTCTTAGTGTGTGGTTGTAAGTGGAGGCTGTGGTGAAGTTTGGCTGGCAAGGGAGCTCCAGCTGGGCCAGTCCTTGGGCTCCGGTAGTGGCAGTGGCTGAGCATGTCTGTCTTTGTTTCTTACGGTGGCATATGCTGACACAAATGTTCAGACAGGCTGATTATTGGGCCTTCAGATAGCTTGCTTAGGTGCCGGTTGTGACAGTGGTGGGTCAGGAGGGTGGGCGAACTCTCAAGCCCCTGGCAGCTGGTATGTTATGGGCGATGGCAACAGTAGTGGTAGGACAACCTCTGGCTCCTAAGAGGTTTGTGCTGGTGTTGGTGGTGGCTGTGATGGGCCAGGTGGACTAGTCACAAGGACTGCAGGTAGTGTGTGTAGGTAGAGGCCCGCTGTGCTCGTAGCGGCAGGCTAGGTGGGCCCATTCTTAGGCCCCAAGGAGGTGTTCCTAGATGCCAACAGTGGTGAACAGGGCAAAACAATCCCATGGCCCTTGGATTGTGTTCTCCTGAGCTGGTGGAACAGTGCAGGGCAGGGCAAAACTGTCTTCAGGCCCCTGCATTGTGTATATGGGCACTGGCCATGGTGGGCAGAGGCAGGGAGCTGCCCAGAGCCCCATGCAGTGCTCAGTTGGAAACAGCAGTGACAGTGGCAGGCAGGAGCAGCCTGCATCAGAGAATGTACAAATGCACTGTGGCCTTGTTGCTGAGAACAGCGGGTCACTGCTAATGGCTTGTGCTTTGGGGCCTGGTGGTAGAGCCAACAGTGGCAGCAGCTGTGCATAAGAGATAGTGGAGCTCCAGGGATGTGGAGATGCACGACCTGTGGTGCTCCAGGGCAGGATGCAGCCTGATCCCCATCAGACTGGGCCCTCAAAATGCTGCAGCTCCTTAGGTTTTGGAAGAGTGTGAGACCCAGTCTGAGCTCCTTCTTTGGAATAATGCTTTTGTGTTGTTTCCAGGCAGTCCCCTAGTTAGTGTCAGGGCCCAAGAGAGTCCAGAGACTTTCCCATGACTAAGATTGCAGGAGTCTGTGCTAGGGATGGGGACCACTGAGGACCCCTCACTTACCCTTTTTGCACGTTGGAGAACTACTCGTGCTCCAAGCCAACCCAGGACAAACAGGCTGTCTTGCTTACCTCCCCTTCCTTGGCTTAGGTATTTCCTGTCATTCCTCTCTTGAATTACATTGTTATCCCTTAGATTCGTTATAGTAAGTTTGATTATCTACTCACTATTTTGGTTCTTATTTGTGGAGGATGTGAATGCCAGATACCTCTAGTCAGTCATCTTAAGTTTGACAACTTTTTTAGCCCATAGAACACCTGCCAGCTCTTCATATTACATAGAAGTGCTTATTTTAATCACAAAACTAGATTTAGAATGTAAACCATTATCTTATTAACTATGTGTAATTTGTCTTAACTCATCATTCTTCCCTCTGTATAGTAACACAACCCAGTGGCAGCAAATCTTTGGCCTTCTGAGTCCATGTTTATGTGCCTTATCACTAAAAGGAACAATAGGTACTTCCTTTTCTGGTTCACTAATCTGAGGGTGCATTTTTAATTCCATTCTTTTTTTAGTATTACGATGGGAGGGAACTGGTTGTCTGCCTACAGACATATTGACATTTAACATTATGAAAAAATGCAAATAACAATGTGTTTCTGGACTATAACTGAGAAGGTCTCAAAAAAGCTTGACCTTTCAGGGTTTTATGTAAATAAACACCATGAAATTTTATTCCAAAGTAATCATATACAAGAAAAACTCAATGCACATAATAACAGAAATGTTAATAAATCTCATATTTTTTTAACCAAATAAGTGAATAATGTATTAGTTAAACTTACTCCCCACCCCACCCTACTCTTTTCACCTTGAAGGTCAGAGCTGATCCAGCTAAATAGTTTACCTTTATGGACATACAATGACAAAATAATAATGATAAGAAGACAGAATAAAAGCAAGCATACTTACAAAGTGATCTAGTGGATGAGGTGATTCTTTGACTAGCATTAATGTCATTCTCAAACTTGTATATATGGAAAGCAAAAAAAAATTAGTGAATAAACTATGATTATTTAGAAATAATTTCAAAGATGCTATCCACAAAATGTAAACTGGTGAAATGTTCTCAGTAAGATTTAGCATAATTAGGTCATTCTTTCCTTGTATATGTCACTGTCTTACTTGGTTCTATAGTTGAGCTAAATTCCAAAGCAGTGAAAAATTCTACAGGAAGCATAATGCACCACACATAGTGTACATGGAAGAATCTTAGATAACTAGAGGCTCCTTTCTTCTAGATTTAGCCAAATACATTATTCTAGTTTCTCACAGTCACTTGTTCTTCACTTGGATCATGGCAAATTGACATATCTTACGTGAATATAATAATATTACTAATGAGATATACAACCAAATTATATCAATGATGGCTTTAAATTTCAAAGCTTTAATATTTAAATATTAATTTAATATTTAAATTAATGGTGGCTTTAATATTTAAATATCATATTAGTTCACAATACAAATCAGTGATGTCGTTATCTATGCCTTTTTTCTATTTTTTCTTTTTCCTTTTTTTTTTTTATTGCAAGAGGTGAAAATGAGGCTTAGAGACATTTAGAAATACATGTAATGCCACACAGCCCATGAAGCTTCAAGCCCAGATTCATTCGCTTGAAATCTACATACTTTCTAGCACCAGGCAAACTTCCATTTGGTATTCATCATACCTCGCTCCTGTGTTCCCTGTTACCTCTCTGGCCCATTCATTTTGATTTCCTTATAGATTCTTCTTATCTTTTCTTCCTTTAAATAGCATTGCACCCATACATTTTCCTAGGCCCTCACTTTTTTTTCCTCACAATCCTACAATAGTTTCGGAGGGATTTTAATCTATCTGTATGACTTTAGTTGCTGAGATAGAAAATAGGTAAAGATATAGATATATAGACACACACAATATGTGGATATACAAACATATTTAACATATTTGTGTGCTTGTGTATATTGTGTATATTTAGATGTGTGGGTGGGGTCCACGAAGCACATGCAAATAAACATTTGGTCTCACATACACTGACGATTTCCTGAAATCATTTGTTGAGGAATGTCAAATCTGTTATTATAAAAATTAGCAGTCACATCACAGAAACAATAAAAAAAAAGCTCATCATCTTTGAAAACCATCTGAGGGTGCAAGTTTTTAAAATTAATCTGTCTTGCTTGATTGCATTTAACTTCCACACCTTCCATTTTCAGTCATTATGACACAGTTCACAGCAACTCTATTTACAAACTATGTAAAATCATAATATAGGAAGATGAGTCATGGAAATAAGTACATAACATTCAGAATGGTAATAACTAACAAATATTATGCAAAATACAGCATGAATATTCAATCATCTGATTCTATATCAGGGCACTTTTTTTTTTAATCAAGTTGTCTGTGAACAGCAATTTGCTGACACAAGGCATAAAAATGTCCAGAGGATTCACACATATATAACAAAATTCCTAACAGTATTTAGAATTGGACCACGGGACAGTGTCCCGGGATATTTAAAGGAAGTCTCATTGCTTCAGTCATTTAATATTAGGCTGGACATATTTTGGAGAATATAGCTAAGCAAATAATATCCTACTAACATATTTCTTGAGGATGGATACACTTATTTAGTGGTCTTTTCTTTGTTTTGAAACTCTATAATATTATGAAACTTTCAACTAATATTTAAATTGTTTCCATAGGTCTTGAATCTACTGTATAAACTATATTTGTAGACATTGTAAGCAAACAAACCATTTTTGAAGCTGTTTTGAACATCTTAAGAATGTTGTCTATGCAATATCAGTTTATTTTCTTGATTAATAATACCTACATTTCTGAACTTTTCATCATTTTAGCATAACATCACAAATCTGTGACATACAATTGTTAAATAAGGAGTCATTCTGATTTTAACTTGTCATATTTACAGATTTTTTTTAAAAAAACACCTTAGTGTTTGCAACTGGGATAAACAGAGTGATGCTATATAATAGTATGTTTATACTAAATTAAGGAGAAAATATTTTAGAAGTGTCTGGATATAGTAATTTATTTGTAAGTGATTGATGGTTAAAGAAAAAAGAGCCAGCAACAATTTAAAATACCACAGTATCGTCTATAATAGGGAAAGGGTCACATTAGTACCCATTTATTAAATAATAATTTTAAAGGACCATTTTTAAATGGAATAACAAAAATATAACAAATTCCAGTAACCATAGAATAATGTCAATATTTGACAGAATATCTTCTAATCTTGCTTTTCTGTAAGTGGAATATTATATAAATATTATAAAGATACATATCATATAAATGTTTAAGATTTTTTTTAAGATTACCTAAGGGAAATAAAATTCTTTAATTTTTGTAGTTAAAATAGTTTATTTTCAGGTTAGGAAAATTACCAGTGCTGTAATACAAATGACAGAGGCTTTAACATCAGCTAAAACATTCCCAACACACTTCTTTTAACTCTCATTAGATAAGAGACTACTTACTGGGAAATTTCTGGATTCTGGAAGTGCCCTCTGACTTGCAGTCAGAGAGGCAGTATGCTTTCTGCTACGTAATCTTCTCTGCTTTTTTTTTTCTTCTTGGCAAACAAAGTAGAAGAAGCCAGCTTTTATTCCCTAAGTAAGCTACTACTCCTTAGACTTTTTCCCAGATTTATTAGGGAGACAGAGGTTATCTTTCTTTGTCTTGTCTTCTGTTTTCTCTTATGACACATAAAATCAAATGCTATTAAAATTTAGGGCCTTTTGAATTATCATGGAAGTAATCTTACCTTTTCCTGGTTTTATGGTTTTTTTTCTTCCTATATAAAAACAAACAACTTTTAATATTTGCCACTTTGTAAAGCTTATATAATGAATATAATAAAATATTCTAATTCTTGTTTTGTAAAATATTTATTTGACTTAAAAATCACATTTGATTTTTATTCCCTAGGTCTTAAATTCTCAAGCAGGTGAACCAATTTCGACAAAGGGACTTTGGTAATTACATATGTGGAAAATAATCTTTAACTTGTAGGAATACTTTAATATCACTAGGAATCTGGAGGTGACCATTACATATTCATTTAGTCAGCAATGCAAACACTCTACCACCAGTTTTAGGCGAAAGGTGGAATACAACATTCTTGGGTTGAAAAGTCCCAAATAATATAGGAGTGATCATCAAATATTTCCAAGTCACAATGTTTCTTGAAAGTTCTCAAATGATTTTACCACATGAAGTGGTAGTCACATCCACTTAATTAATTTTATAGCAGATAACTTCTAGAAGATTCTACAGACAGATTGAGAAAAACTTTTTATTTGACATAAAATCGTAAAGCTTTAGAGATATTTCATCCTGACCAATTTTCCTGATACCTATTGATGGAGTTGTAAATTACAATTCTATGTGTCTCAGGGATCCACACTCGGAGGATACATAATCTAGGCGTGACTTTGATAGAAGGTGGAAGTTCTGCCTATGCTCTAACTGGAAAAGCTGTAAACTTTTGGTGGTATGGAGACATTTTGCAGCCAATTTTACCTGATTTCTGTCACTTGTCTGCTCGTATTGTATTTCCTTTAAGAACTCTTCCAATACTGTGATCAAACTTCACGACCCTGGAGTCTTAAATTTCTTAGTGTAAAAAATGTGGATTATGTATTTGAAAAAACGACAGAGCTATCTAGGAAAAGCATTGCATGTGGCCCAACCCAGTCCACAGAAGAATTAGTTAACTGAAGTACATGAGACAGGAAAAAGAGACAGTGGAAGTCTCTAGCAGAAAGCAAAAATCTATGTCTTACTCTTTCTTCTCATTCTACTTTGAAAGTCCTTCAGTTGGCTACATTTAACAAAATAAAAAGTTAATTACCAATTAATTCTATTCAGTCTGCATTACTGTTATTAATATTAGACCACAAGAAAATAGCATTAATATTCAAATATTTAAAAATTGTTTTTTATTGTTAAAACATTTAAATTAATTCGGATGCAAGCCTTGGCCATCCCATAGTAGGTTACAATTTCTATAGATAACTATATAGGTAACTTCTTTTGCATTTATTTATTTTTAGAATTCTTCTCTATAAAATGTCATGACAGAAAAATATATATTTTTTAAAATAAAATATTTTCAATGTTTGCATGTAAATCCAGAGAACAGAGAAGGTTCAGACACAATGTACATGAAAAGGCAATGAAGATAATAATTTGATTATTGTAAATAATATTAAGGTGATTTCAAGTGATATTTATGACTCTGTATGGGTAATTGCAAAACACAAGTAACATAAGGTGATACTCCTTTTAAAATCTTTGTAAAAGCAAAATACAAAATACCTTTCATATATCCATATAACATTTAAGGACATTTTATAATCATTTATGTTAAGAGATTTCCAAATGTGTAAGTTGCAGAAGTAAAATAATTTGGTAAAGGACAAATTCACTATTTGCAATCTCTTCCTTACAATGCTGTTATCTTTTGATTTTTCTGTATCATCTGCTCCAAATTTAGGAGTTTTTTTCTAAGTATAATATCATATAGTTATTTTCATTTCATACACAGCCATTAAAATAAGTATAAGGTATCTAGAGATTTTGTTTATACTAAGTGGATGGTATTATTCACTATCTGATGCAATTTTATATTCAACATAATATTCCTTGCAGATCTTCACACAGCAACATATGTAGAGCTCTTTGATTCATATTAACAAGGGCAAAGGAGCGAATCGATTTCCATTTAACCAACATTTAAGGTTTTTAAAATTTTTAGGTTGAAGTTATTTAAAAATAAAAAAATATTTTTATCCATTTACCTTTGCCAATATTTTAAAGTAAAGACAATTTAGAGATTGCCAAATCGCTACATAGTTTTCATTAATTTGTTGGCCCATAGAATACTCAACAGTGCCTTTTCTCCACTTACTAATCAAAACTTGAAGTTTTTGGCTGGGTGCGGTGGCTCATGCCTGTAATTCAAGCACTTTGGGAGGCTGAGGCGGGCGGATCACCTGAGGTCAGGAGTTCGAGACCAGCCTGGCCAACATGGTAAAACCCCATCTCCACAAAAAAATTAGCCGGGTGTGGTGATGCGCCCTGGAGTCCAAGCTACTCTGTAGGCTGAGGCACGAGAATTGCTTGAACCCGGGAGGCAGAGGTTGAGTGAGCCAAGATTGTGCCACTGCACCCCAGCCTGGGTGGCAGAGAGAGACTCTTGTCTCAAAAACAAATAAGCAAACAAACAGAAAAAACTCGAAATTTTCTTTTATAAAAGATAACTTTAAAATATTTTCCAAATATATGCATGGAAAAATTGGGTTTTTAAAAACATTACTACATATAATTATTGACAATTGATATTATTTGTCATTTTTTCTGTGAATTGTTTGTTCACATACTTTGTGCATTGAAATAATTTTTTAATACAAATTTCTGTCTTTATATTAAGGACTTTTGTTGTTAGTATCATCAATATTTTCCAGCTTATCTTTTTTGTCTTAATTTGTATCACTATTCTGACATTACATTCATCTATTCATCTAAAATGTTTCTGAGTCAAAATAATCGATCTTATAACTGTTTCACTGAATGATCTGAATTTGGTTGGCACATCAAGAAACAGCTATATAACAGCTATATAATTCCCCAGCATTAGTCCACTCTGTAGGCTTTTGATACTTATACTTTCTCAGACAGATCCCAGAAACATCTGCATTAAATTGCTAAGGCTACCATTTCAAAATAACAAAGACCAAATAGCTTAAACAACAAAAATTTATTTTCTCACAGTTAAAGAGGCTAAGAAGTTCAATACCAAGGTGTGGGCAGGGTTATTTTATATTATTATTATTTTTTTTTTCTGAGGCCTCTTTCCTTGGCTTGTAGATGGCCACATTCTCACTGGGTCCTCATGTAGTTTTTCTCCTGTGAGTGAACCTCTCAATATATGAATTTTACTGGGACAAAATTCAGGCCATAACAAAATCCATCGTATATATAAGTAGAAGTTTTTTAGCCTACACACCTGCCTTTGTTCACAAGTATAGCGTCTATCCCCCTGGGACGTTATTTTTTGTTGTATCTGAATATCCCATCTCCCATTCACCAGTGATAGAATCTGTAACTGTTTGCTGGTACATGGCACTGCAGACTAAAGAAGCTATTGCCTTAGACTCTGTACATATATCTAGATGTGGCTATATTTTTGCTTGATGAAATGTAAAATTAATTGTGCAACTTTGGGAAATTTTCCAAAAGAGTGTAAGTATGCTATTCATTTTCTCTTTTCTCTTTCCAGCTACCATGCATTCAGTTGTGAAATACAGATCCAATATAGCCACCTATAATGAAAAGTTATAAATGGAATTTCTGTGTTGAGGATGGTGGAACAAAAGCATAGGTAGAGCTTGGGGTTCTGCTAGTCATGCTGGTGCCATAGTAGGTTGAGATGCTTGCATTTAGAAACTATAGCGTTATCCCTCAGTATCCGTGGGAGTTTGATCACAGGAGCCACCTGCAGATACCAAAATCTGCAGATGCTCTATTTCCTTATATACAATGGTGTTGTATTTGCATACAACTTGTGCATATCCTCCTGTACACTTTAATCTCTAGATGACTTATAATACCTAAATGCAATGTAAGTGCTATGTAAATAGTTGCTATACTGCATTGTTTAAGTAATGATGACAAAAAAAACTGTATATGTTCAGTGCAGTCACAATCCATTTTTTTCTAATATTTTTAATCAGCAGTTGGTTGAATCCACCAATGAAGAAACCATGGATACGAAGGGCTTCCTGTACTTTTGTAGTCTTTAAATCACTATTAGTTTAGTCTTTCTGTCGCATGTAGTCTAATCCAATCTTAATAGTACAATACACCCTCCTCTACCCTTCAGTTGTACTTGTTAATAGGCTCACCATTCCCTTCAAAGACACCCTCTTAATCTCTGATCCTTCAGTGGCTTTTTCTTACATAGAGACTTTAACTAACTCAAGATTTTACATTCCCTAGGAGGGACAGAAACAAGTCCCGAGGTGTTTCAGGCAGTTTCTTTCTATCTCAGAATATTGCATTCCCAGCACATTCTAGTTATTCTTGAGAACTACAAGCAAGAACAAGGAGGAAACTGGATGGATCCAAGACCACCTGGAGAACTGTCCTATGGTATTGTTCTTTTTAATACTGTATTTTCCAATTCAAGAACATTATGCTGATTATTTAGGTTTTTTAAATGGCTTAGAGGAAAAATTTAAATGTTTCACACAGCATTTGTACAGTTTTACCAATTTTACTCCTAGATGCTATATTTTATTGATACTGTTATGAAATACGTATTATTTCTTACTTGCTATTTTCTCCTATGTGAAAATGATGATTATTTTTATTTCAACATTTAGTGAATTTTGTTTGAACTTGCAGCCTAGCAAAGGCAACATTTCATATATATCAAAAGTAAAAGTGTGTTTCTTATTATTAGAGGTAGACTTTAATTTTAAAAAAATTAGATCAATTTTATTATCCATAATATTTAATATTTACATATGTGTTTATATTTTAACTACTTGATTTGCCATGAGTTCACAAAAACAGGTGCAATTGACTAAGAAATGATTTGTTTATATATCTCCTTACAGTTCCTGAAATAATGCTTATATTTCCATTTTTTAGTGCATAAATTGTATAACATAATATCTCTTTAGTGCCTAGGTTCATTCTTTCTAGTTTGAACTATTCTGAAAGACCTTCTCTTAGAAGCATCTAAGTTATATTATTTAGCTAACATCAAAGTTTTTTTCTTTTTAAATTTGTGTCTATTTTATTTATATTGCTTGGAAAGGCAAATACATTTAGTTTGAAAATTTTTTAACATTTTATGTGAATTTCTATATATCTAGCTTTGTGGTTTTCTATTTGATGTTATATGGAATTTTTTTTCTCTGTGTTATATGTGTATTTACTTTTTAGTAAATTTTAAAATTTGTACATTATATCCATAAGTGTGGTTCAGGTATATATGTATTTTTATTCATCAATTAATTTAGATCTGTTGACTTTTTAAATAAGTAATATAAAAGCTGAACCTGCATTGTTCCTATTATAAATTAGATTTAATTTTGTTTTTTATGTTAACTTTTCTGATAATTAATTTTATGATGATTAATAAGAAATATTTAAAGAAAATTAAAGCAAAATCTTTCAAACAAATTCTTAAAGTTATTAATGGTATTCATTGTATACTAAATCCCCACAAATAAGGTAAGAAAATTTGTATTAACAAAGATTCTTTGCTTGACCAAACTTTAGTTAGGTTCCGAAACCTTCTCTTAGGCTCATCTGTGTAATTCCTTATAAAATTCAGTTTTAGAAAAATGTTGCAAGAACTCTTCACCCTCAATCACTCTTGATATCTGATTGGCCTTTTCACCTTCCACCATCCCCCAGGTGATATCTGATCATGCTGGCCTGTGGCCAGCAATAATTCTGCTAGGCAGGTGTGGTCAGAATCCTTGATGTTGCCTCTTAATAATTTTTGCTTCATTGCGCTTCACCCTGCTTTTTGGCTATAAATTCCCACTTGTCCATGCTGTATTTTGAGCTGCGTCCAACTTCTCTCCTCCCTCTACACAATCTCACTGCCTTGTCCCTACACCTATATTGATGGTCCTGAATAAAGTCTGCCTTATTGTGCTATATCAAGTATCATTTAATATTTTTTTAAAAAATACAGTGGCACTGTACTTCACATCTACCAACCTCTCCAACTTCTGCCTTTTTTTCTCTTGCTCTCACTCTCACACGTGTTCATTTTTATTACTATATTATTTTTGTTGGTGGTGATGATGATGACATTTATGTATACAAATGTGTCTCAAAAGTATTTAAACTTGGTCTCTATGTTAAAGTGTCCAAAGCTCAGCATCCGATAGATTATCGTGGCTTATTCATGAAGATATTAGATAGCTAGATTTTAATATCATGCATATGAGTTTGGTTTTAAAGAAACATTCACTGGTACCATACATCCTGAGTTTTTGAATATATGAGTTCCTTTTTGCCTATGTGGTTCGGTAAAAATTCCTTGGATATAAACTATTTGATTTAAGCTTTTTAATCTTGTGTATTAAATTTGCTCAATTTCTATTGACATTGTCAAAACAGTTTATTAGTCAAATTCTCCTTACTATCACCAACACTAGCACCAGGACCATATCATCCACCACAAATACATGCAAACACCCTTTGTGCACCCAGAGTCATTACTCCAGAGGTCTATTTACTTCTCACAGCTATGTGAAGTTTAGGTCTTCATAGCGTTAATAGGAAATTATGTGATATTTATATTTCTGTATTGAAATTTATGAAATCCGTGTTACCTTTTAGTTTTGATTTTTAAAAAATCTTATATTTTTTTATGTTACTTTTGTCAGTTATTTAAAGACAATTATACCCTTAGTTTGGGTCATGATATGATTTGGCTCTGTGTCCCCACCCAAATCTCGTCTTAAATTTTACTCCCATAATTCTAACATGTTGTAGGAGGGACCCAGTGGGAGATAATTGAATCATGGGGGCAGTTTCCCCCATACTGTTCTCATGGTAGTGAATCAGTCTCGCAAAATCTTATGGTTTTATCAAGGGTTTCTGCTTTTGCATCTTCTTCATTCTGTCTTTGCCTGCTGCCATCCTTGTAAGATGGGACTTGCTCCTCCTTGCCTTCCACCATGATTGTGAGGCTTCCCCAGCCATGTGGAACTGTAAGTCCAATTAAACCTCTCTCTTTTGTAAATTGCCCAGTCTCTGGTATGTCTTTATCAGCAGGGTGAAAACAGACTAATACAGCAAATTGGTACCAGTAGAGTGGGGCCTTGCTGAAAAGATACCTGAACATATGGAAGTGACTTTGGAAAAGTAGCAGGCAGAAGTTGGAAGAGTTTGGAGGGCTCAGAAGAAGAAAGGAAAATGTGGGAAAGTTTGGAAATTCCTAGAGAATTGTTGAATGTCTTTGTGCAAAGTGCTGATAGCAATATAGACAATAAGGTCCAGGTTGAAGTGGTCTCAGATGGAGATGAGGAACTTGTTGGGAACTGGAGCAAAGGTGCCTCTTGTCATGTTTTAGCAAAGAGACGGGTGGCATTTTTCCTCCACCCTCGAGATTTGTGGAACTTTGAACTTGAGAGAGATGATTTAGAGTATCTGGCGAAGAAATTTCTAAGCAGCAAAGCATTCAAGAGGTGACTTGGGTGTTGTTAAAAGCATTCAGTTTCAAAAGGGAAACAGAGCATAAAAGCTTGAAAAATTTCCAGCCTGACAATGCAATAAAAAAGAAAATCCCATCTTCTGAGGAGAAATTCAAGCCTGCTGCAGAAATTTGTATAAGTAACGAGGAGCCCAATGTTAATCCCCAAGACAGTGGAGAAAATGTCTCCAGGGCATGTCAGAGGTCCTCACTGCAGCCCCTCCCATCACAGGCCCAGAGGTCTACCAGGAAAAAGTGGTTTCACGGGCCAGGCCCAGGGTCCCTGAGCTGTGTGCTGTCTAAGGACTTCGTGCGCTGTGTCCCAGCCACTCCAGCCATGGCTCAAAGGGGCCAATGCAGAGCTCAGATGGTGGTTTCAGATGGCCCAAGCCCCAAGCCCTGGCAGCTTCCATGTGGTGTCAAGCCTGAGGGTACACAGATGTCAAGTATTGAGGTTTGCGACCGTCCGCCTAGATTTCCGAAGATGTATGAAAACACCTGGATGCCCAGGGAGAAGTTTGCTCAGGGGCAGGATGATCATGGAGAACCTCTGCTAGGGCAGTGCAGAAGGGAAATGTGAGCTTGGAGCCTCCACACAGAGTCCCTACTGGGGCACTGCCTAGTGGAGCTGTGAGAAGAGGGCCACCATCATCCAGACCCCAGAATGGTAGATCCACCAACAGCTTGCACCGTGTGCCTGGAAAAGCCACAGACACGCAACACCAGACCATGAAAGTAGCCAGGAGGAGGCAGAGCAAACCGCAGGGGCAGAGCAAACCACAGGGGCAGAACTGCCCAAAAGCATAGGAACCCACCTCTTGCATCAGCATGACCTGAATATGAGACATGGAGTCAAAGCACATCATTTTGGATCCTTAAGATTTGACTTCCTCACTGGATTTCGGACTTGCATGGGCCCTATCATCCCTTTGTTTTGAACGATTTCTCCCATTTAAAATGGTTGCATTTACTTAATATCTGTACCCCCATTGTATCTAGGAAATAACTAGCTTGCTTTTGATTTTGCAGGCTCATAGGCAGACGGGACTTGCCTCGTCTCAGATGAGACTTTGGGCTGTGGACTTTTGAGTTAATGCTGAAATGAGTTAAGACTTTGGGGGACTGTTGGGAAGGCACAATGGTTTTGAAATGTGAGGACATGAGATTAGGCAGGGGCCAGGGGCAGAATGACATTTTTTGCCTCTGTGTCCTTACTCAAATCTCATCTTGAACTGTACTCCCATAATTCCAACATATTGTGGGAGGGACACAGTGGGAAATAATTGAAACATTTGGGCGTTTTCCACCATACTGTCCTCATAGTAGTGAATAAGTCTCACGAGATCTGATGGTTTTATCAGGGGTTTCCACTTTTGAGTCTTCCTCATTCTGCCATCCATGTAAGATGGACTTGCTCTTCTTTGCCTTCTGCCACGATTGTCAGGCTTTCCCAGCCATGTAGAAGTAAGTCCAATTAAACCTCTTTCTTTTGTAAATTGCCCAGGCTCTGCTATGTCTTCATCAGCAGCATAAGAACAGACTAATACAGGTCTAATTGAATTTATAATTATTATAGCTCTCTACTTTTTTACTCTTGCTTTTTTTGTTTTAATTTATATTCAACATAATCATGAGAAGACCTTCCTGCCAGTCACTTATTTATTCTTACCTTATGTATTATTTTATCCAATTGTCCATTGTAGAATTCATTACTTAAAGTGATTTCTCCTTAACCTGAAAGTATTGCTTTTGATCATTCCATATACTAGTGAGTGGCCAAATGCCATTCTAATTCTCACTGCCTTGTAGGTGACATGATTTTTGTTCACAACTTGTTCATGATATTTCTCAGTGAAACTATTTGGTGATTTAACTTCGTTTCACCTATTTTGCCATTTATTGGTAACTTCAGTCTAGCATCACACGCTCTGGCAGTCTTTTTGTCCTAACTTTTGTTAGACTTATTCAACTTTATTTTTAATCTTGCTACTAAATAATTTTTCTTACAAATTATCTTTGATGTCAAAGTGTATGTTTTATTCCCTGTTTATTTTATGTAGTATTCTAATATTCTTTCATTAATAAAATTTATTTTCAAGTGCTTTTAACTATTCAAATTACACTTTTTAAAAAGTGTTCTTCTGCATCTTTTATCATTCCTATTTCTTTAGAGCTTCTTTTCATTTGCATATAATTTTAACCACGCTCAGTGTTGAAATTTTTCTTCAACTGTTTAAATAGATTTGGTTCATATGTTTGAGTAGAAACTCTAAAATCTCATTTTGGAGCTCTTTTAACATGGGGAATCCCAAGATAGTATTTTCTCTAGGTTCTATTTCTCCAGGGAAGAAATGTGTTAACTATGTTACCCAATATTGACACCTGTTAAGTTTACTTTCAGAAGTGGGACACAAGGATAAATGGTTGTGTGTTTGTGTCTGGAGATAGGGAAAGAAAAATAATGGGTTCCAGGATTTTAATAGGCTTCATTTGTATTATTTGAAACAAGGTCATTGAAAAAATAAAATATTATGATAAAAATTTGCATCTAATTCTATAATCTAATTTCTGAGAAAAAATAGCATCAGTGTCAAAAAGCAATGACTGTTGGTTCTCTGTAAATGTTTCATTTAAGAAAATGTTTGTCCTTGTGTGATAAATAGAGGTTAAAATTATTGCCATTTCTCCAAGTTTACATGTAATTATCACCGTGTAAACATTCTTTATAGTTTGAAAGTCTGTATTAATTTTACTTTTTTTTTGGTCCTAAGTCCTCATTCCAAAAATGACTAATAACTTATTGATATACTACTAAAACTATGAACTATATGTTAAATATATTTTTAAAATGTTTGCCTTAATTCTGATTATATAATATACATCTAGTATTCTGCCTGTCTCACCCAAATGTGTCTTTATTCCAATACATTCAGACTTGTAATACGTTGGAAGTAGTAATTCAGTTTAAGAAGAATATTCCTCAGTACAGAAATTATAGTCAAATCTCTCATACAACACTAAGAAAAACAAATTCATCTATTGATATATGAATTGTAGACATTAAAAGGCAAATATCTATAAAAAATATTTGCTGTGTGTTTAGGTGAAAACCTCTGACATTCTGTCATTTCAAATGTCGTCAACTTAGAAGAGTCATCAAACCTTACACATACAGAACAGGGGATCAGATACATAAATATTCAAAAGGCAGCTGTATTTTCAAAAACAAAATATACCATTCTAAGTTAACCATACACAATGTAGTATAAGCTAGACAGAAAGCAAGAAGGTTGATGTGTTTATTACTTGTGAAATCTTTTGTCAAATTTTACTACATAGAGTTAAAAAATCGGTGAAAACAGGTGGTATTCAAAAGAGTTGCAGAATGAATGCTGCGAATCCACTTTTTGTTCTTTGATTCTTATACTGGTCTCTTCTCTTAGTTTAACAACAACAAACTAGGAAATCTCCAGTTAAGGTTTTAAGTGAACTAAATGGAAATAATGAATGAAACAAAAATGATAAAAATAAATTAGGATTTATTTCTTATTCGTTGAATCTGTGTTTTTGAACAGTAGCTACACTTTCCTAAAAAGTTTGTCAGTGTCATCTCACTGCAATCCACTGTACCCATAACCATCCTATTTTAAACTCTTTATTTTAACTCTTCATTACTTTTTCATGCTTCTGTGATTTTGTAGCGATGGTAATGGGACTGATACAAACTCCGTAACGTTCAACTGAGCATGTATTAATCATCAAATCATAAAGCTCTCCTCCTTCACCCCATGTGTGAGGCAGAATAATGGTCTCTCCAAAATATCTACATAATAATTTCCCAACCTGTGAATATGTTACCTTGAATGGCAATAGAGGATTTTCAGATGAGATTAATTGAATCATCTTAAGATGGAACAATTATCTTGCATCATTCAAGTGTACTAAATTTAATCACATGAATCCTTAAAACAAAGATCCTTTCCTGGCTGTGATGAGAAGAGCATATGACTACAGAAACATGGTTACAGAGATGGAAGGTTTCCATAGAAGAAAAATGGAGAAAGGGGAAGATGAATCAAATAATATGGTCAGCCTCTAGAAGTTAGAAAAGGCAAAAAAAAAAAAAAAATTCGATTTTCCTCTGAAGACCCCAGAAAGGAAAGCAGCCCTGCCAACATCTTGATTTTAGTCCAGTGACATCCTTGTCAAACTCCTAACATACCAAACTATACGATAATACTTTTGTGTTGTTTTAGGCCACTAAACTTGTAATTAGTTACAATAGCAAAAGGAAACATACTTAGAAAAAGTAATCGCTCAGTTCGCATCAAATTCAGTATCAGGAGTAGCCTCATGGTTGGTTTTGGCTCTTTTCAATGTTCTACTCTTTTCCCTGAATCCTATCTATCACCTTTGTATGCCCAACACCAGACATAGTAACAGGAAGTCAACAAAAGTTGAATGAAACAATCAATGATCAAATTAATGAGAATAAAATTGACTTTCATATCTTCAAAATTAACAGCGGTTATCTGTGAGAGTTTTCCGATTCTTCCTTAATAAATGTGATCACAATTTTTACCTCATTACCTCATTTAATTGTGACAGACAATAAAATTGTCAGGATTATGCACAGACTCTGATGTATCATTGAATCGGACCATGTGGTGGTGGTCAGAGAGAAGTAGTGGTGGCAGATAAATCTGTAGTTAGAAAAAAATGATTCCCAGAATTGCTAATATGCCTTCCAGCTGAGAATAAGTTATATAGACTAAACGCAACGGTAGAAATATGGTCACAAATGAAAACAAACACACACAAACACACACCCACACACATCATTTGATTTGGTAGAAATAAAAGAGAAATAGATCTCAGGAGATACCTATCAGGGGATGTCCAATCTCAGATCTGTCAATCTGTTACAATTTATTTTAATGCCCCTGAGACAATCTCTTACATTCCCTACCTGTCTGTTTCCTCATGTATACCATTTGAGAAGTTTGCATTAGAAAGAATTTGTGGCTCTCCTTTTGTTACTTTAAATCATAAATTCTCATTATTAAAAAAGTTAAATTTAACAGCAAAAGAAAAAAGACTTTAAGGTATCAACACTCATGCAAAAGAGCATTTTCATTGTCAATAGAAGCCTAGCAGCCAATTTTCACCTGTACTGTCACATTCCTTGTAAATTCTATATCCCCTGCCCCTGAATTAATGAATAAGGATGTTCTTAGCCCACATATAATTTTGTTTCCTTAGTAAATAATCTTACTTGTTAAAAAGCTGACTTTTCTCTCCTTAAATATTGCAGTACACAATTTTTTCACTCTTGCCTGTTCATGGGGTAGGACCTTGTCAGGAGACTCAAGACTCCTTATAAGTTTTAGAATAAATGTATTGAGTTTATTGAGTTTATTGAGTTTAAAAAAAAAAAGCAGAATTTTTATTTATATTTTGCTGATTTAGTGACCTGTGCCCGTGCAAATTCTGATATTTTATAGCATAGTTTCACTCATCCCAAAATATGCAATGTTTAGTCCTTAATTTAATCTATTTTATAGAGTTAAATATTTTTATCTATAGAGTGTCTAATTTTGTTTACTAAATTAATTTGTTCACACTTGCAAGAAGTGATACTCTTGTCGTGGTTATCTTATTTTTGATGTAGTTCAGTTGGTTATTGCTAATAGAGATTATATTCTGATACTGCATGCAGCAACAGCTGGTAAAGTTTCTAATCAGTTTCCATAATTTCTCAGTATTTTTTCTATATAGATAATCATATCATCTACTAATAGTTGCAGGTTTATTTATTCTCTTAAAGTACTTCTTATTTCACTTTATATTATTGTAGATGTTATCAGTTCTTCTACTGCGGTAATAAAATGTAGCAAGAATACTTGGTCTGATTATCTTTTGTTTTTCTCTTTTTCATATGTTTGCTGTAGATTTTTATCCATCTTAAAAAAATTTAGGGAGTCTTTTCCTGCTTCTAAGTTGCTAAACGTTACCTTTTATTTCCTTTTTATTAATATGTGTCTGTGTGCAAATGTTTGTTTTGGACTAATTTCTGAACTAGAACAGAAGGAAATTTTATTTTTTCTGCAAATATTAAAATAATCTTCCAAATTTTTAATTTACTCATTTTTAAGTTAAATTTCATTAACATCTTATCTAATATTGAATTGTTCTTTCTTTGAACAATTTTTATTCTGATTTATGCATTATCAGAAATGTATATGGACTGGAATAATATTGACTAATAATTTATTTCATTTTTCAAGTCTATTTTCATAAGTAAAATGTCCTTTTTAGTTTCCTTTCTTAAAAATAAATTAAATTAATTATAGAATTGTATGTGGTTATGCAAATAACAGAGATTATCTGGGTTTTTTACTGTTTACCCCAATGGTAGGATCTTACAGAACAATATCACAATCAGAATGCTGCCATTGATACAATCAAGACAGAATTTTTTTTCTTAAGAATGTTATAAAAATAGAATCATATAGTAGTATTGTATGAGTTCATTCTTGCATTGCTATAAAGGACTATCTGAGACTGAGTAATTTATAAAGAAAAGAGATGTACCTGGCTCATGGTTCTGCAGGCTGTACAGGAAGCATGGCAGGGAAGGCCTCTGGAAACTTACAATCATAACAGGTGAAGGGGAAGCAGACACATCCTGCATAGCTGGAGAAGGAGGAAGAGAGTGAAGAGGGAGGTGATACACACTTTTACACCATATCTCATGGGAACTCACTATCATGAGAACAGCAAGGGGGATATTGGGCCTCATGACCCAATCACCTCCCACCAGACCCCTCTTCCAATACTGGGGATTATAATTGGACATGTGGTTTGGGTGAGGACAGAGAGCCAAACCTTATCAAGTATGTAACCTTTTATGACTGACTTTTTCCCTTGGCATAATTCTCTGAAGAAATGGATATATCAATTTGTTCCTTTTTATTGCTGAATAGGATTCCATTATAAGAATGTATTATACTTTATTCACTGTTTAAGAATCTCTGAATTGGCCAAGCATGGTGGCTCACGCCTGTAATCCCAGCACTTTAGGAGGCCGAGGCTGGAAGATCACGAGGTCAGGAGATCGAGACCATCCTGGCTAACACGGTGAAACACCGTCTCTACTGAAAATACAAAAAAAATTAGCCAGGTGTGGTGGTGGGCGCCTGTAGTCCCAGCTACTCGGGAGGCTGAGGCAAGAGAATGGCGTGAACCTGGGAGGCGGAGCTTGCAGTGAGCTGTGATTGCGCCACTGCACTCCAGCCTGGGCGACAGAGCGAGACTCTGTCTCAAAAAAAAAAAAAAAAAAAAGAAAGAAAGAATATCTGAATTGATTCCAGTTTTAGGTTTTATCAATAAAGCTGCTATTCATGTTTGTATATAAGTTTTTGTATGAACTTAAATTTTTCTTATGTTGAAGTAAATGTTCAGAAGTGCAATTGCTGGATCCTATGGTAGTTTTCTGTTTAATTTTTTTACTGACAATTTTACTGTTCTACTAACACTCTAATTACTCGATTTTTCTGTATTCTTGCCACTATTTGGTATTCAATCTATTTCTTACTTGGACATTCAGATAGATATATAGACATATGAGTATGTGTGGTTTCATTTGTATTTCCCTAATGTGTAATAATTTTGAACACTGTTCATGGACTTATTTATCATCTATAAGCTTTCTGATGAAATGCTTTGTTGTATATTTTGCCAGTTAAGTAATCAGGAACTTTTACTGGTGTGTAATCAAAGTTCTTAACACTGTCTAGATGTTAATATTTTTAAACATGTGGTTTGTAAATATTTTCTCCAAATCTGTAGCTTGTCATTTCAACCTCTTAACAGGGCCTTTTGCAGCACTACATTTTCTTCTATTTTTTTTTCTAAATTTTGATGAAATACCATTCACAGCTATTTTTATTTCATAGATTTACATTTGTTGTTAAGTCTAACAAGTCTTTGCTTACCCTTATCCTAAATCTGAAACATTTTCTTTTGTATTTTATTTTTATTTGTAATATTTTATACTTTTAAGTTTTCACTAAAATTGATGTTGCATTTCGAAGTAGTTTTTGTGAACATCGTGACACTTACTCTGAGTGTGTCTATTTGTAAGTTATCTATTTGTTCCATTGTTTTATATACCTATGCTTCATCAATACCACACAATCTTGATAATTTTATTCATGAAATGGGTCTTGAAATCAAAGACACTGATTCCTCTCACTTTATTTCTCTTTCCCAACTTTTTAAAATTTTATTTCTTTTCTTGATCTTTTGTTGTTCTATATACTTTTAAAATAGTCTTATCTATAACTACAATAAATCTTGCTAGTATTTTGATAGCAATTTCATTAAACTCATTTATCAATTCGGGGAGAATTGATACTTTACTATTTTGAATTTTCCAAATATTAACACTCTGTGTCTCTTCATTTATTTATATTTCTTTGGTTTCTTTCATTGGTGTTTTGTTTTATTAAGCATGAGTCCTCTACACATTCTTGTTAGATTACAGTAAACATGTGCCTTTTGAGCAATTAAAAAATTTTTTTAATTTCTGTGTCCACATTTATTTTTACATACTCAAATACAATTGAATAATGTATATTTGTTGCATATTTTGCAAGCTAGGTGTCACAGTTATTAGTTACAGGAGTTAGAAACATTGTGTTAGGAATATAATATCTAATAACCCCAGTTATTAGAGTTAGAAAAATTATGTTTGTTGGTTTCTTGAGATTTTCTATGTACACAATTATGTTATGTGCAATAAGGAGAGTTGGAGGCAGATGAGAGTTAAATTGTTATTATACTTTCTGATTCAGAAAAATTTGGAAGTTTTAATTAAGCATTATGTTAAATAAGAGTGTTCATAGTAAACATAATTGCCTTGCTGCAACGTAAGAATGAAAGCATCTAGTCTCTTATTAAATATGGTATTAGCTGTTGTTTTCTTGTAAAATTTTTGTTATTCTTTCATCAGCAACTGTTTACTTTTATCAAATTATTTTATTTTATTTCTTTATTTATTTGAGACAGAGTCTTGCTCTGTCGCCCAGGCTGGAGTGCAGTGGCACAATCTCGGCTCACTGCAACCTCTGCCTCCCGAGTTCAAGCAATTCTCTTGCATCAGCCTCCCGAGTAGCTGGGACTACAGGCGCGCCCCACCACACCCAGCTAATTTTTGCATTTTTAGTAAAGACGGGGTTTCACCATGTTGGCAAGGCTGGTCTTGAAATCCTGACCTTGTGATCCAACCCCCTTGGCCTCCCAAAGTGCTGGGATTACAGGTGTGAGCCACTGTATCTGGCCCCAAATGTTCGTTCTGCATTACTTTATATTACTTTTCATTTTTAGCCTCCTTATATCATGCAGTATATTGATTGTTTCTTAAATATAAATTAGCTTTGTATCTCCGGTATAAATCCATATTGCTTATAGTATATAGTGTTATATATTACTGAGTACCATTTGTTAATATTTTGATAAGGATTGCATGTCTATATTCATGAGAAATATTCATTTATGCTTTTCACCTTTTACTCTGTGTGATTCTGATATCACTGTAGTACTAGCTTCATTTAACAAATAGAGAAGTGTTCCCTCTTTTCTGTTTTCTGGAGGAGATTATGTAGACTTGACATAAATCTTTAAAAAATATTTGCAGTTATCACAGTACCCCACATTCAGATAAGCCCTACTCTTAGTTTAATGCTCTGCTTGTCACTTCCTTGAAATATTAATGAATTTGGGACAAGAATCTCTAGATATTCATTTTTACCCTGGCCTCCAGAAGAACTGCTTGTGATGCATAAACATAATTATGGTTAAGAAAATTGACACTTAATATATCAAAGACATCTGTAAAGAAAATGGATAACTCATTTCTTAGCTGGCATTGATTTGCAGTGAATGACATGTTTGATAAATATTTGGGAGTGTTTATTAACTTCATATTTATCGTATATGCATAAAACTATAGAGCTTTTTGTCTTTCATTATTGCTTGTAAGAAAACTACATCATTGATACTAGATATTTTAATTTGCATATTTAATTATGCATGGAGTAAAAAATAAATACTAAGAATAGCAGATTCAATCCACAATAATGTATGCACTTTTTCATTATAATAAAATTTAATTATAAGTTTGAATTATTGATTTCTTGCTTGGGTAAACTAATTCCTCCATTACCAGTAGTAATGCAAACATTTCATAATTAGAGGATAAGACTAGGTAATGGAGATGTGTCTCATCAAATAATTAGACTGCTCAATTTGAGAGATGTTAAATGAGCAAGAAAAAAATGTTATCAGTTATAACAATATATTTGTTTTTGCTTAATTTTCTTTTTATGAAACATAAATAGTCTAAGTTCTGGTATGTGAACAATTTTCTTTTTATGTATTTAGGTGATTAATACAGAAATAAACTCATTAAGGCAAATTAGCATCCATTTTAAAACAGAAGCTTTATAAGTTTACTTTAAAATTACTTAATTTTGGTTCATTTACATTGAATATGCTACTTATTCGGGCTTTAGTGACTACAGAAGAGGTATGCTTTATTTAATTCACAAATTTTATTTAGGCAGTTGACCTGTAACTAACTCAGTTTAGAGAATTCTTTAAAATGCTCCTTATGTTTTTAAACTGTCTTAATGTCATAGGAAGTATTATTTGAAAATGTGTAGAATTGAGTCTCAATATTAAGATCAAATCACCTACTTCCAAGTGTACTTTCATTGGCAAATGTTAGTATAAAAGGAGACAGTCTCTCATCAAACCACATTTTTGATTTTCATCTATTTAGATGTGCAAACAATAGGACAAGATATCTTACTAGAATAATATTAAGATTTTCCATAATAGACAGGATATTGGTAAACTTTTGAAATTTTGTTTGAATTGTTGAATGGCTTTTACATCCAAATATTCTAATGCTTGCCTTTAGCAAAATTTAAGACTCACAACTACAGAAGTGAAAATTAAACCTAATATTAATTTTAGGAACAAATAAGAATCAGAAAAATTACCTGGAATTTTTAAGAAGTAACAATTATTACATGTTTATATTTGAGTTGGTGCAATTTATCTGTTCTTTCCCTGTAAGAAATTACAGTAGAAACATATATGCTTTCTACTGTAGTTTATATCACATCGTGTAATATACAAATCACTTTATACCTAGGGTAATTAATAGGCAAGACAATATATATTTTAATTCTAAATCTTATTTTTCAAAATACTTATGTTACCACTTGCTTATGCAAAATAACGATTACAATAATAATAAAATGTATTGACTTTATGATATGCTGACAACTGTGCTATATATTGTGAGCATAGGGTATCATATGACTCTCAAATCACCGTGTGTTATTATTCTCCCCATTTTATACTTTAAGTACCTAGAATGTATTAAATACATTTATATAAAGTTAAATGTATTAAACAACTGCTAATATTACTCAGCTCTTATGTAGCTGGAAAGCACACATTAATGTAAAAGACAGACTATTAGTTATTTCATTTGTCTGTCTTTAGTTCAATCTTTCTTCCGAAGGCATTTTATAATTTGTGTAAAGATACATTCTCTTAAACGTATTTTACCTTTATTATCATGTAACTTATAAAATAAAAGCACATAAACTTTTATTAAAACATTCACTCTATCCAAACAATATCATTCTTGATATGAGATCATTTGAAATACACAGAAATAGCCAGTCTATAAAGATAAAATGCTGTATGAATAGCCAAAGAGACATATATTACAATGTTAATTTTATATCTGAGTGTGGTGCATGCATATTTTTGTTTGTTTTGTTTTTTCAATTATAATTTTAAAAATATTTTTTACATGTAATGATTTACAATGTAAAGCAAGTTTGTTTTTCTGACAGTAGAATATTTAAAAGTACATACCGATATATATGCCTTTTTTCTTGGTTATTGTTATTGTCTTTAAAAGATCATTATTTCCCCCAACATTATGATATAGCTATAGTTATTACTCAAAACCTAACATGGAAACAATGGCAGTGAGTCATGGGTGCCAGAGGAAATATACTAAATCTTAATATATGTATATTGTTTGCCTCCTGTTTCATTTACCTTTGAACAGGAAATACCTTTTACCCACCCAATATACACACAAAATATATGAAAGAATTCAAAAATTTTTCTGGCTGTGCCTTAGTAGACATCATTTATGCATTTGGGAGCCACATAAAACATTGATTAGGATTGAATTTGAGTTTATTTAACACACAGAAGAAATACATATAAAATGGTGTAACTCAGAAACTCAAAAGTACAAATAGAAGGCAGAAAAGTCCATCAATGCCTTAAGGAAGTATAAAATTAATAGAATAGTAATGAACATACAAAGGACGTAATAGAATGCACATAAAACAAAACAACAAATAAATAAAGCAACAAATAAAAAAACCCGCAAACATGGCTAAACCTTTAGAGAGTTTAGAAAACTTTCCAGGCTATTTCATCAAAATACAGCCTTGTGACAGCAACTTGGTCAGACCAATAATGGTATTCTTGTTAGATACAAAAGTATGTAGGGGGGAAATAGCAAATTTTGGCCTAGAAGCAATTTCTAAGCCATTTCTATTTGCAGGAACATAATGAACACTGATAAACCACTGTGTGTGTTACATCGTAGTCAATTTAGAGAAATTTATAGTTTTATTAAAAAATTGGTGGTTTGAGTGTAGAAATCATGTTTTATCCTATAATGATTTCCAAGAGATTAACACAGAACCTGACACATAAAAAGTCTCATAAATAATTCTTTAGTATAACTTTAGGATAAATTCAAGATGTCAACTATGCGACACTGTAGCTCTCCTGTAAAAGATGTGCTTTCTGTGGAAATGCTTCTTAGTCATACTATAAATTATACGGTAATTTAGATGTTACTTCTTGATATTTAAGACCTAACTGATGGCAAGGCATAGTGGTTCATGCCTGTAATCCCAGAACTTTAGGGAGGCTGAGGCGGGCAGATAGTGTCAGGCCAGGAGTTCGAGACCAGCCTGGCTGACATAGTGAAACCCCACGCCCAGTCTCTACTAAAAATATAAAAATTAGCCTGGTGTTATGGCACATGTCTGTAGTCCTAGATACTCAGGAGGCTGAAGCATGAGAATTGCTTGAACTTGTGAGGCAGAGGTTGCAGTGAGCCGAGATCTCTCCACTTCACTCTAGCCTGGGCAACAGAGTGAGACTCCGTCTCAAAAACAAACGAACAAAAAATGTAACTTATTTTTTGCCTCTAGAAAATGAAATAAACAAAAAATAACTTACACATTCAGAATTAATTATATTTAAATTAATTAATGAGTTTGGAAAGTACAAATATAATGCAGTAGCCTGTGTGAAGTCCAGCAAAAGAACAATTGATTGATTTTTTTCTTTCACAATTTTTGTAGTGCATAGAATAAAATGTGATATCTCTTTACCCAAAACATTATCAGATAAAAACAATTTGACATTTTGAAATCACTTTTAAGTTTTTCATAAAAACATTTATCAAGTGACAAAGTAAAACTAAAATGAACAAACAAAAACAAGTAAAAACACCAGAATTTTAGAACAAGAAAAAAGTGATCATAAATGTCTAATACTTTCAAAGAAGAGAACATACATGATTTGCTTTGTTTTATGCATACAAGTGATCTGTCTTTCCTTGATGAAATGTATGTATCTAACTCAATTTAGAGGAGCTAAAAGACTTGTTACTAAGATCTATAAAACATTCATGAAAGAAAGTGAAAAAGACAAAAATAAATGGAAGGACGTGTTCATAAATGGGAAAATTTGATATTATTAAAATGTTCATACTCTAAGTGACCTACAGGTTAAATGTAATCCTTACCAAATTCTTAATGATGTGTTTTTTTTACAGAAATAGAACAAAAAGCCTAAAATTCATGTGAAACCACAAAAGACCCCAAGTAGCCAAAGGAAGCTTAAGCAAGAAGAACAAAGTGGAAAGTATCATACTTGTTAATTTCAAAATATATTATAAAGCTGCAGCAATCAAAATAGTATAGTACTGACATATAAACACACATTGACTAATGGAATAGAATAGAGAGCCCAGAATTACACCCATACATTTACTCTAAAGAGATCTTTAACAACCAGGGAAAAGCATATATAATGGGGAAATTATAGTCTCTTCAATTAATAATATTAAGAAAACAGAAAATCCACATGTGAAGGAATAAAATTGGACTACTCTTTTAAACTGTACAAAACATTAACTGAAAATGAATTAAAGACTTAAATATAAGGCTCAGAAATGTAAAACTCCTGGAGGAAAACACTGAAAAAAAAATATTGACTTTTGGTGCTGGAAATGATTTCTTAATCAGGAAAGTGAAAAAGCAACCTATGAAATGAGATAAAATATTCATAAATTATATATCTGCTAAAGGATTAATATCTAAAATACATAAATAACTGGTACAACTCAATAGAAAAAAATTAAAAACAAAAAACATAAAAAGTGGGCAAAGGGCTTGAACAGACATTTCTCCAAAGATATGCAGGTGGCCAGCTAATACATTAAAAGGGGCTCAACGTCTCTAATCTTCAAGATAATGCAAATCAAAACCCCACTGAGAGATCACTTTACACTCATTAGGATGTCTATGAACAAAAGGACAAAAGAGAGCAAGTATTGGTATACATGTGCAGAAAAGAGAACCATTTTACATTGCTGGTGGGAATGTAAATTGATAGAACCACTATAAAAACAGAATCGAGGCTTCTCAATAAATTAAAGTTGGAACAACTGTATGATCCAAAATACTGATGGATTTATACCCAAAAGAATTGACATTGAGATGTCAGAAATATTTGCATTCCAATATTTATCACAGCATTATTTACAATAGCATAAAAAGAAACTTACTACATGTCCATTAACAGAAAAAATGGATAAAGAAAAATGCTATATACATACTATAAAATAGTATTCAGCCTTAAAAAAGAAATTCTGCCATTTCTACTATGTGGATGAATTTGGAGGACATTATTCTAATTGTAAAAGCCAGAAACAGAAGAAAAAATACTGCATGATACTACTTAGGTATCTAAAAGAGTCAAACTCACGGAAGCAACGAGTGGAATACTAGTTGTCAGGAGCTCAGAAGAGGAGGAATCAGGGAGGTATTTTCAATCAGTACATACTTTCAGTTATTTAATATAATAAATCCTATACAGCATAGCATGTATGGTTACTTATGTTGTATTGTAGCAGTCCCCAGTCTTTTCGGAACCAGAAACTAGTTTCGTGGAGGACTTTTTTCCGACTGACAAGGGGTGTACTGGGGATGGTTTTGAGATGAAACTGTTCCACCTCAGATCATCAGGCAACAGATTCTCATAAGAAACCACAACCCACTTCCCTTGCTTGTGCAATTCACAATGCAGTTCACACTCCTGTGAGAATCTGATATCTCCGCTGATCTAACAGGTGGCAGAGCTCAGGCAGTAATGTGAGCATTGAGACCGGCTGTAAATACAGATAAAGTGTTGCTCGCCGGACCAGCACGGGTCTGTAGCCCAGGCGTTGGGGACTCGTGCTGTATTGTATGTTTAAAACACTGTTATCATTGTAGTACTTTTGTTAAATGTTCCTATCAAACAAACAAACAAAAACAGAGAGGAATCTTTTTGAGATGATGATCATGTTTTATGGCATAGTTTATGGATGGGTTCATGGGTCTGTATATCTTTAAATTTATCAAGATGGGTACATTAAATTTGTTCAGGTTTTTATATGTTTTACAAGCCACTCACAACAACAACAAAAAGGGATGGTGTGAGTAAAAGATGGGATAAAGAACTCTGTATTTCTTTTGAGGAGAACATATTTTTGAGAAAAATTTAAATGTTTCAACTCAGATTTATAGTATGGAATTCTTATGAATGTAAAATTACTTTCGTTAATTTTGTTAATTTTGAAAAAAATGTATCAGTGGCTTATTATGTAGAAGAAATTCAGTGGTGAAGAATCACTGAATAGGTTTCTTTCTCCTAATTCTCGAAGGTCAATTAGGCAGTGACGTACAGCTTTCTTTATCTCTGCCAACTAATACAATAGTCACTTTAGGGTTTCAGGAATTAGAAAGTTCAGTCCAAAATAAATAAAAAATTTGATCCTCTATTTTCTTGAAAGCTACTATATTCACACTCAGGTGCAAATCTCTCCTAAGTTTGCTGACATCCGCTGGGCTGCAAATATTTCTTTGTCTCTTTCACGACTAACTACAGTCTTGCTCTATGTGGCTTGTGAAAAGGAATGAGGGAAAAAATAAAAAGGAAAAATCTTACTTAATAGCCATGGGTAATTATTAAAAATGAACATTTATTAAATGGTAACTAATGCAGAGTTTATATATTTTATCAGTTTATGAGAAATGGGAAACTATATTAATGTTGCCAAAACCAGGACCAATAATCATGTTTAGGAGAATTTCATATATTCAACAGTATCAGTTAAACACTCAAACTGACATTTTTGTCAGGAAGGGACTGAGAAAAAATTTAACTGACAAATGTTTAATAAAGTTTGCTTCATGCACTTTTGTTCATCATTTTTATTTGAAAAATGAATAGTTCATTCTACAATATTTAAGATTTTTGTCAGAATTACATGAGATATGAAAATGTGCATAGGTAAGAAATTACCACATTTCTTACTGAGAAAAAAACTTATAGTAGGTTGGCAACTGGATTACATGTGATTAGGTAGCTAGAATATGTACATTTTTAAAAAATATTGCCTGAAAGATATGATTACTAGAATATGAGTTCAAAACATATATCACTATTAATTATGGTAGGTGATTTTTTTCAAAATCATTAAGAGTTCATGGTTTATTTTTACCTACATATCATTTTGAAAACATTAATGAAAGTAAGTATCTACAATTTCAATGTAAATTAAGCTATTATCTTTCAATAAAGTTTACCCAGTTTTAGATCTTCATACATATTATAGTTATATAGTAAAATTTTACCTTCATTCAATAAAAAAACTGTTGCATATGTCTATTATTTACATGAATGAATAATCAGACATCTTGCCTTTAGAGCTGGTTCCTTCTACTGTACTTGGTGTTCAAATACATTAATATTTGGGGTATTATATATACATGGACTATCCTTAAATGACAATCTTGGTAGTAAAAGTTACTTTTTTGCCCCCTAATTCTGCTGTGTGAGACTAGGACTCCAGAGAAATCTTTTCCAGAAGTAACTATTCTAGGATTTTACTGTTAGATAACAATTTTTGGTGATACTTGAGTGATTCTCTCCTAATCCATTGATGCCAGGAATCTTTCTTCTTGACCCTTAACTGATGTTCATATCACCCAGGAAGCACACCCCAGTCAAACCCACTGGAATATCCAGTTATAAAAAAAGGTGGGAAAATAAGGTTGTCGTAAAATCTTCATGTTTTAAGTCCCTTTTTAACTCTCCTTTACTCCCTCTGACTTAACATAATTCTTACCTTTTTCTTTGATCCTTTTATGTCTTTTCTTTCACAAATACTAATCAATTTATCTTTTTCTAGCTATTATTCAATATCTATTATAAAAATCCATATGTATCTGTTTAAGAACTATATTTACAAGTGATAAAATCAATTTAACTCAATTCAGCAAATATTGTATGTGCATTCTTATTTGTTATATTTCCAGAGAACTTGCCCATATAACTCCAGGCAATAAGTAGCCTGTTTCTAGATATTTTAATTTGAGCCAATTTCAGGAAGGGATTCAACTAAGATATGACATTTACTATATACCTCTTAAGCACCAGTAACTATTTTACATGATTTTTATGTAGAATCTGAGTTAAACTTCATAGTAACCATTTAGAGTGTTACAATATTTATGGAAAATAGAAAATATATTCAGTAACTGTGCTGAAGCCCATGAATTTTCCACTAAAACATCTAATTAAGGAGTGATAAGAAACTTATCTTGTATAACTTACTGTAAATTCTAAATGATATTTTCACAGATCATGTAGAAAAAAAAATCCTGTCTCTGACAGTCACTCATACCCGAGAGGAAAAAGACTCATTGTAATAATGTTTGAGTTTGTTTCGGAAAATTTGTTTCTCCGCCATCCTAACATCCTAGTCAATGAATAGCTCCCTAAAGACTCACTAACAATGGCAGAAATGTCTACACATTTATTTGACATTTAGTTTCAGATCGAGAGCCCATCTGGATCTTTCTAAATGGTGTACCAACAGAGAGACCATAGTCAGATCCATTTCACAGAGAGCTGGGATTAGAGTCATTTGCAGTTGTTTTTTCATTATATGTAGAAGCAACCTTAAAAAAAAATAAAGAAACACTTTTATTTTCAACTCTATGGTGAAAGAAAGGGAATGAGGGAGCCGGCAGTGAATTTTCATGAGGCAAAGACTTCTTTTATTCTCCAGTGAAAATCTAATGAGAGAATGACTTTCTCTGCAGTACAGTGAACTGAACGTCATCATCAATTCTGTTTACTCCTGTTGCAAGTGACTCCAGTGCTTGTAAATAATTCATGATTCTATGTGATAAATAACATTTTATGTAAAAGAAAACCATGCCCGGGTTTACTAAGTGTTTCTTTAATCTTTTGAAATATATCAACTAAAATGCTTCCTCCTTTGTATACAGCCTTAGCTTAGTCTCATAAGAATTGCTTTCCAGGTCTTAGTTATTAAAAACACGGGATGCCTTACTGTTACAATATGGAAAAACTTGTTGCATAAAGGCAAATTGGCATAAAATCTGGTTTATCATTTTTAAGATTTCTGAAGAAGCAACATTATAATGTGTATGGTATATTTATCTGAATAACTGGAATATTTCAAGTGGTTATAAACAAGTAGATTATAGACTCAGTTTTATAAAATAAAAATTCAGGTAAAAGCAAATTCCTACAGTTCCCCAAAACAGTTTTTCATCTTTCAAAGCAAGACATTTTTTAAAAAATTTAAATATATTTTTTTCAAATATAATAAAATACATATTTTGTTAAATTTTTCAAGTATTTCTAAAATGTATGAATTAAAATATTCTGCTATAAAATATCTACTTTCATTACACAAACATGAGTAGTGAAATCAATAAGGATAAGGTAAATATTTTTTCTAATTTAAAAAATATTTGGAAAATTCTTCTAAACATATTGTAGAAACCATTTTTCTTTTGAGCAATGATTTTACTAGTTTCAATTAAAATAAGTAAAGTTCACAATGAGTCAGAGTTACCTAGAAAAAAAGAATATTCAAAGAAATAATTGCTTTTAACACCTAATGAAGTCATTACCTTTTATTACATGAGACATTTTATAATTGAGGTGCGTAAATGTATACATATCTCAGTTTGTTAAAAGATTTGACGTTTCCAATATGTGCTTATCAAGAAACCATGCTAATTGGATGTTTTCATGTTTTTGTAGCATCAGGGCTTTCTGAGAAAATGAAACTGGCAACCTGCGTTAAGGAACGCTGGGTGGCAATTGTTCCTTTGAAGTTAGAAGTTGTGTATTTTCCCATAGCATTTGGTCACATTCTAATGGTGATAGACCCAGAACCATTTGTTCTTTTTGTTTTCAACCCTAGACCTAAATGATCACATCAAAGAGTTGTAAAGGTCACTCTCCTTTCCTCCTGACAGATACTGTGTAAGAAGTTTCTACATAAGCTCCAAAATTCATAATTACAGCTTTTATTTTGTTTTCCTATGGTACAGAACTCTTCCTATATCCTCTGTCATATAATCAAATGACATCTGGCCTTATCATGCTGCCCTCTGGGAGACTGGGCTTAGAAAACCAACAATAAGATGATCAGTGAGTAAACAAAATGTATTTTTCCTAATCTAGTGGTCTAGCATGCCAGGTATATGTTATCTGTGTAAATAGTGTAATATCTCAGATCCTTCCCAGTTTCAACTTCCTTCACTATTTTATGAATTCTTCTTTCAAGGTCAAGTTTAATTTTTTTTAAATAACAAAAACTTTCTGTAAGACACAATAAATAATTCACATGAATACTTTAGGTTGGGATTATCTGTTTTATTTTTAAATTAGTTGTACCCTTTTTTCTTCCTAAACTAGAGTAATCAAACAGAAGAGTTCATGCGTATCCTCATCTGCCAGGCATCTTGAAGTGTCATAATAGTAAAACATAGTATTAAAATTAGATTAGCTAATACAATTATTTTACTTATAAAACAAAGATCATATTGTCTTTATATCCAAAATAATCATTATAGGTTGGCCAAATGTGAGGAAAAAATATCGTATAGAATACTCACAGTAAAACAAAAATCACTGATTTTTCTAATGATATATAAATTTACCAGTCTTATATTCATACTCCAAAAGTCAGTTATTTTTACTTGCTATGTAATTCAAAACAGTTAACATTTTTTAGGTTTACAGTTAACTTATTTTTACTGAAGATTTATGAATAATGGCTTGAGTATTTTTCTTAAACATAAACATTTAAATCTAATGACATACAAACAAAAGGGCAGATAATGGAAAGCCAACTAAGAAATCTATTAAGAGTAGACTGGCTAAAAGGGCTAGTGAAAATATTGTTCCCAAAGAATTTCTAGGGCTGGGCCCAGTGGCTTACACCTGTAATCCCAGCACTTTGGGAGGCCAAAATGGGTGGATCACTTGAGGTCAAAAGTTTGATACGAGCCTGACCAACATGGTGAAATCCCATCTCTACTAAAAAAACACAAAAAGTTAGCCAGGCGTCATGGCCCACACCTGTAATCCCAGCTAATTGGGAGCCTGAGGCAAGAGAATCACTTGAACCTGGAAGGCGGGGAGGTTGCAGTGAGCCGAGATCACGCCATTGCACTCCAGCCTGGGCAACAAGAGCAAAATTCTGCCTCAAAAAAAAAAAAAAAAGGATTTCTAGAAAGTAAAGTTATAATACAAAAAAAGATAATATTTCTTATAAAACTAGAGCAGCAAACCTTAACTTTAGTTACACAAATACAATGACACAAAGTTTTTGATATTCCCAATGTTCAGTTCACATCCTGTATAAATACATCCCGTATAAATTAAATTAAATTAAATAAGAATAGTTAGGTCTGTAAGCCAAGCGTTAGTAATCTTTAAAGCTCTGCATGCAGTTTTTACACATTGTCAAGTTTTAGAAGCAATCAAGACTGACTTCTGCAGGACAGCGTGAGGAACTCCTCTGACCTGCCCCTCAGTGAAACTGGTGAAAATTACCAAAAAAACCCCCAATCATTTGAATCATTTGAAATGGGCTTAAGATAAAACTGCACATGAAGATGCACCTATTATAGAAAACCTACAAAAAATGGTAAAGATAGGTGAGATTTTGTGGTATTTGAACCAAGATAGCTTCTTCCCTTTTCACTCTGAACTCAGTGAGGCAGAGACTCCACTCCAGATTGCTGCAGCTAAGAACATAGGGCTTTCTCTTCACCCGGCTCCCAGATGGAAGCTGTTCTTCCAAGAACAAGTAAAACTTTAACATTTCTCATCCTGTCTCCGGCTACCTATTGCTGAGGACAACCCTTGGGTGAATGCAGTTGAGGTTGGGCTTTCCTTCTTCCACACATTCCCTACTTGTGGAAAAGAGGCAGTATATTGGATGTGGTGCTCTGAGAATACTCTGGCCCTAGTAGACCTTCCTTAACTTGTGAGATGATGTTTGTATAACAGCAGAGGCAAGCAGAGACGACCCCAGGCTGCTCACCCTCTTCCCCTTCCACAGCACTCAGTACCTACAGTGGAGCTGTCACTCAGAGGAAACCTTAATATTTTCTCCAACCCCAAACTCCAGAGCCATAGATCAGAGATTTTGCCTGAGGGGAGAGTAACCTAATAAAACAGATGATTTAATCTCTTTCCAAAGGACTGCCTTCATTTGCAGCATAGCATGGAAAATTTTAAACCTAAACATACTGTAAAATTCAGTGGAGGTTGTGATGAAAACTAACTAGAGGAAAATTTGTGGGTCTAATGGAAATAAGATGCAGCCTGTATTCCTGTTACTTAGCAGGGAGAACTGGGAAATAAGCTGAGAAAACACTTCAGGGGTCAGAAAATTTCAAATACTTACTTCAGAAACTGTTAAATATTTTCTCCAGAAATCTACAATTTGATTGAATTAGTTTGTAGAGGTATTTATGCCTCAGGGCATTATTGAAAACAATAACTGTCAAAAACAGCCTGTAATTAACGGAGCATGACAGCTGTGTATGGTCAGGGAAAAAGTGGAAGAGAGCCTTACATGACCACTGCAGCGTAGGTGTAGTATGGTATACCCAAAGATGTGTCTTCATGAGGAACACACTGACACTTTGCATGGAGAGTAGTCAAAAATATTCCAGCTAGTCGTTAAAGATATAAACAAGCAAATTACAATCACAAGCCTCACAGGACAGTATGCAAAGATCCTATATATATTGCCTAAAATATCTAATTTCAAAAAAAAGCTTATGAGGTATTTATAAATAAAGTATTATCCTACAGCAGAAAAAAAGGCAATAGAAACTGCTTGTGAAAGCAGCTAAATTTCAGATTAAACAGAAAAAGATTTCAAAGTAGTCATTATAAATAAATATACTCATTAACCTAAAGCAAAGCACAGTTAAGGAAGTAAAGAAATATATCATGACAGTGTTGCATCAAACAGAAAACATCAATAAAAATATAATTTATTTTAAAAAGAGTAAATGGAAATTGTGTAGTTAAAAAATACAATAATTGAAATGTATAACATTTAGTAAAAGGGTGTAACAGTATATTTGAAATGTAAACTTAGAGACAAAAACACACACTTCATAATAAAAATGCTGAAAGTCAAAGAAAAGAAAAAAACTGTTGAAAGTAGCAAGAGAAAATGGCATATAACTTACAAGAAACTCCCAATAAGACAGAAGCTGACATTTCAGAAAAATTAACAGAAGCTAGGAGGCAAACTATTTTAACATATTCAAAATACTCAAAAAAGCCAGCAACAACAAAAACTGTCAATCAAGTGTCCTATACTCATCAAAGCTCTCTTTCAAAAATGAAGGTGAAATAAACACAAGATTCAATAAAGAGAAACTGAGACATACTCTTTCTTACTGCTCTGCCTTAAAGACATATTTCAAAAATTCTTCAGGTTGAAAGCAAGTTCTGCAAATGGTAATTATAACCTATAAAAACAAACAGAATACTGATAAAGTTAATTATGTAATTATAAAGGAGACTATAAATGCATATTTTATTCTTCCCTATATTAACTGATTTTAAAAGCCATTGTATAAAATAATATGTGTAAAATGTATTGCGTATACATTTAGAATAGACATATAACACATAGAAATGCAGTATATGTGTAATATATTTGTCAATAACAGCACAGCAGTGATTGGTGGGCACAAAGCTGTAATGGGTTAAAAAAATGATGACAGATGATAGAGTCATAACAATAAGAATGTCTTGTTGGGTTTTTAACACTAATTAAGGCATTACATGTAACAATAATTCCATTTAATGGGGATAAAGGTGATATATAGTAGTAACGTTTACATATAATACTGAATTAAGCTGGTATAAATCTGATATTGTCCTAATAAGTTAAAGTGGGTATGATAAATGTTAGAGTGAACACACAAATGCATACACACACACATACACACAACTAGAAAATGGTGCAGAAAGCATTAATAAAATCAAAATGCCACATTAAAACACAGTCTTTTAATACAAAATAAAGCATTAAAGTGAAATAGAGGAAAAAAAGATGAGATATACAACACAAAATATAAAATAGTAGACAGAAGTCTAACTATATCAGTAACATTATTACTGATAGATTAAACATTTCAATCAAATAAAGATTTTAAGACCTAATTTTTACAAAATGATACAACTTTATGTTGTATACAGGAGATGTATTTTAGATTAGAAAACAAATAGATTGAAAGTAAAAGGATGGAAAAGATTTATCAGGCAAACAGCAACCACAGGAAAGTTGATGTGACTATACTAACAGCAGACAAAATAGACATTAAAATAAAAATGAGTTACTAGAAATAAAGAGTATATTTTATAATAATAAATCAACCCATCAGAAAGGTGTAACAGTTTAAAACGTATGTGCACCAAAAAACATAATACCAAAATGCGTAAATTAAACACTGACAGAAATTAAGGGAGAACTAGATAATTTAACAATAATAGTGGGAAACTTCTATATTCCACATTTAATAATAAATAGTATGTAGTCAGAAATTCAACAATCAAATAGAAGAATTTGAACACTATAAACTTACTAGGCCTAGCAGATATTCATAGCACATTCCACCAGCAACACAGAATATAGATTCTTCTCAAGTGCAATTGAAGCATTATTCAGGATACATCATATTAAATGTCATTAAAAAACTGAATACATTTAAAATGATAGAAATAATACAAAATATGTTCACCAACACAATGAAAGAAAATTAGAAATCAATGACAAGGAAAATTTGTACTTACTTACAAATATATAAATATTAAACAACACACTCTCAAGTAGCCAAAAAATTAATAAAATTTAAAAGGGAAGTTATAATACATTAAGAAAGATGACAATGGAAACATGGTATTTACAAACTGCTGTGAAAGCATTGTTTAGAGAGAAAATTATAGCGGTAAATGTCTATATTAAGTTAGAAAAAAGAACTCAAAACAAACACTTAATTTTCCAACTTACACCATCAACAAAAGAGCAAACTAAACCTAAGACAAGCAGAATAAAATAAATAATAATTGCTAGATAGTAAAATAGAAAGTAGGTGAAAAGATAAAGAAAATCAATGCAACCAAAAGCTGGTTCTTTGAAAAGATCAATAACATTGACACAACTTTAAATTTACCAAGAAAGAAATGGAGAAGAGTGAAATAACTAGAATAAGAAATGAAAAAGGAGCCATTACTATTGACATAATCAATTTAAAAAAATTAAAAAGAAATGTTGTTAACAATTGCACGCCAACAAACTAGATAACTTAGATATAATGGACAAATCCCTAAAAGACAAACTGTCAAATTTGACCCAAGAACAAATACACAATTTGAATAGATCTATGAAAAGTGAACAGACTGAATCCGTATTCAAAAACCTGTCCACAAGGAAAATGCCGTTCCTAGATGTTTCACTAACCCAAGTCTTCCAAATATTTAAAGATAGTTCACGAAAATGGTTTACAAATTATTCTCCTCCACTTACCTCCCAAAATAGAATACTTCTCAACTAATTTAATGAGGCCAATATTACCCTAAAATGAAATACAAACAAATCACCAACAGAAATGGAAATCTTTAAACCAATATCCCTTATGAAGCTCTATGCAAAAATCCTGCATAAAGTACTAGCAAACTGAGTACAGAAATACATAAAAAGAATTATACACTCCAACCAAGTAGGATTTACTCTAAAAATGAAGGTTGACTGGCCATCTAAAAATTATTATTGAAATAAAATTTACTAAAATAATAAAAAATGAAAATCATGCTATCATCACAATAAATGCAGAAAAAGCATTTGACAAAACCCAGAAACTTTCAATAACAAAAGCACGAAAAAATAACAATGTGAAGGAACTTCTCCACTCCCTGAAGCTGATGAAGGGAATTATGAAGACTCCACAGCTAACGTCATATTTACAGGAAAAAGACAGGATACTTCCCACTTACAGTCAAGAAAAAGACAAGGATGTCTATTCTTGCTATTTTAGTTAGCATTGTGCTAGAGATTCTAGTTAGGCAAGAACAAAAAGAAAAGTAGATGAGAAAGGAAGAATTGAAACTATATTAACAGACCATGTGATTATATGTATAAAAGTATATGAAATTACTAAAAAATTAAAAGTAATGAGTTTGGCATGGTTGTAAGATACAATATCAATATCAAAAAATCAGTTACATTTCTATGCTTTTGCAGTGAATATTTTTAAATGTATTTTTTAAAGTTTCAGTTATAATAGCATCAAAAAATTATATACCCAGGAATAAATGTAACAGAAAAACAAAGTGTCTACTCTAAAAACTGCAAAGCATTGTTCAAAAAACTAAAGAAAATCTAAGTAAATGAAAAAATACCCAGGTTCATGGATGAGAAGACCTAATGTTGTTAAGATGGCAATACTCCTCAAACTGACCTCCAGATTTACTGCAATTCCTATGAGAATCTTAGCTAACTTTTCTGTGGAAATTGACAAACTGGTTCATGTAGAATATCAAGAGACCTAAGGAAACAAACAAAAAAGTTGAACCCTTACATTAGACCATATAAAGAAATTAACTCAAAATATATTAAACACTTAAATGTAAAACCAAAAATTACAAAATTCTTAGAATAAAACATAAGAGCCCATCTTTTGGACCTTTGATTGGCAAAGGATTCTTAGATATGACACCAAAAGCAGTAGCCACTCACGCACACAAAAATCGATAAACTGGACTTAATCAAAATTAAAAATGTTTGTACTTCACAGGACATCATCAAGAAAGGGAAAAGTCTGCCCAGAGAATGGGAAAAAAAATTTACAAATCACATGTTTGAAAAGGAAATCCTAATATGCGTATGCATACATATATATATATATAATCATACAACTCAAAAATAAAAACAACACAATTAAAAAATAGGCAAAAGATCTGAATAGACATCTCTTCAAAGCAGATATACAGATGGTCAGTAGGTGTAGCCATGCTCCAAAGAACTAAAGAAAACAGTGAATAATAGAAAGTGTTGAGCTTACAGGAAGAGCAAATATGAAAAGAAACAGCTTGCTGATACTCCGTTAGCTTATAAGGTAACAAAACTGGCTGATACCAGTTAGAACCAATATGGACAAGTGTGGTCTGTGTGGAACGAACTTGCTGACATCACAGCCTAAATTTCCATTGCCTGTTTCATATCACGCCCCCGCCCAAATTTGCACATGCAACCCATGGAGGGGCATGAAGAGACAACTGTGCCTATTGGGGAACTTTACAGGGGGAAAGGGGTAGGGAGACAGATTTGAACTGGCCTTTTATCTCACTGTTGGTGGACACAAAATAAAGCTTTTTTGTTTTGCTTTGCTTTTTTTTTTTTTTTTTTCGTTCTCAAAACCTAGTGCCATGGTATTTGCTTCTAGGGCATCAGGCAGCGAGCTCTTTAGCTCTTTTCTCAACAACGTAAGTACTCAAAAAGGTTCTCCAAGTCATTATTCATCAGGGAAGTGCAAATCAGACTCACAGTTTGATACCACTTCACATCACTCAGATTACTAGAATCAAAAAGTAAGATAACAACAAGTGTTGGCAGTAATGTGTAAAAATGAAACCCTCCTATTCTGCTGAAAGGAATTTGAAAATGATAGAGCTGCTTTAGAAAACGCTTTAACAGTTCTTAATTTTATTAAATATAGAGTTCCATTATGACCCATCAATTTTACTTCTAGATGTATACCTGAGAAAAAAGCACATATTTACATATACAGAATCTTGCATGCAAATTTTATAATAGCATTATCCATAATAGCAAAAATGTAGAAATTGCTTGCTTTGGCAACACACACACACAAAAATTGTAATGACACAGAGAAGATTAGTATAGCCCCTGTGCAAGGATGACAGGCAATTCATGAAGCATTCTATATTTTTATTGTACATTTAAAAATAACTAAGAGTATGATTAGATTGTTTGTAACACAAAGAATAAATGCTTGAGGAGCTGGATACCCAATTTTTCATGACATATTGCATGCCTGTATCAAAATATCTCATATGGCACATAAATATTTATACCTACTATAAACCACAACATTTTTTAATGTGGAAATAAAAACACCTACTATATATCCACAATTTTTTTAAAATGTGGAAGCCAACCAAATGACTGTCAATGGAGAAATAGATAAACAAAATATGATGTATCTATTTAATGGAATATAATTCAAACATAAAAAAAGAATGAAGTGCTGATACATGCTATAACATGGATGAATCTTGAAATCATCACACTAGGTGAAATAAGCTAGTAACAAAAGTTTTACATACTGTATGATTCCATCCATATGAAAGTTCAGAATTGGGAAATCTATATATACAGAAAGTAGATTAATGATTAGATCTGGGCAGAAGTGTCTTGAAGGAGGTGACAGCTGAATGTTACAGGGTTATCGGTTTGTTTTTGAGTGATGGAAATGTTTTAAAATTGATTACTGGAATAATTTCACATATTCATTAATAAACTGTCAACCATTAATGTATACTTTATATACAGAAATTATACAGGATATAAATTATATCTCAACAAACCTGTTTAAAAATAATGGAATAGGATTCTTATAAGATGTAAGAATCTGTATATGTGTGACTATCTCTTTAAAACTCTCTATTACATACTTATATTTTTATTTATCTGTATTTCTATAAATGTCTACATTTACATCTCTAAATATTCACCAATCTACGTATGTGTCTATTCACCAATTTTTTATTATCTCTTTTAATTTTTACCTATAAACACTGTGCTGGGATATTTTTTCTCTCTCTTTTTTTGGAATGGAATATTTTATTCTCAAGCTACATATTAATATTTATTTGTTCTTTCATGCTGTAAGCTATGTTGCAATGCCTAGTGCTAAATAAATTATGCTCAGTTTAATTAAAATGTATTAATCAGTAAATGCATAAATCTTTATTGTGAGCAATTGTTTTCTACATTCAACCATTTAAATATCCTCTTTAATTGAAAAACTGATGTATATATCTATATCTCTCTATAAATATATAAATGTAGATAGATCTAGATATATTCAAATCATTGCAAAAATCACTTATATGTAAAAGTTACCTCACCTAAAGTTGTTAAATACACATGAAATTAAGTTGCTTTCTTACTTTAAAAAATTACCTTGATGAGGTAATAACTGGAATGCCAATTTGTTTACATTTTGCTTAATTAATATATTAAACAATATCATTACTTTGATGTTAGTATTAGTATTGCTGATTTTTAATGTCAATAAGTTTATATATTCAGGATTTCCTATTAGTTTCAAAGTGGAATCATTAGTACTCATTAAAGGACAACCTCCTGTTAATGAACAGAAACATTTTCTTATACTCAGAAGCATAGACCTAGCAATGAGTGATAGTAAATAAGATGAAAGATATGTGCAAAACTTCAAAAGTTTTTTTTCCTTCTTCAATTTAATGCTTTAATACTGATCTTCAAAGAATTCTTCGTATCTCATTAAAGAGTATTAGTGAAGGTGTATCGAAAAATGGTGTAATTGGGAAAACATTTGAGTGAAACTTTGACATTTAAAAACATTGTAATTTGGGATAAGATTTTAGGAAATCTGGAATATAGTCATGTTTTGGCTCTAATTACCTGTTAGAAAATGAGTTTTGATTGTGATTTTTCCTCTGACGTATTCTCCAATTCCTCTTTCTAATTGTAGGCTGCAGTACACTAGGACAAATGTGCTTAACAAAGCTTGTATCTGTCATAGGTACTAGAAAGCGGAGATTACTTCGCTGGTAGAATTGTGGACTGTGGGAATATAATCAAAGAAAAGAAGATTTTCCTAAGCATGAGCTGCCAAAGGTGCTCACTGATGTTTTATTCAGACAAAAGAGCTTTCTAGCTTCCTTCAGAGCTCACGTTTCAGAGTTGCTTACACTTTCCAGCACAGGAAAAGACACTCATGAAGCTAACATTACCTGCCCAATGATTAAATCAAACAACTTTTTTTTTTGCTTTTAATGACAAACTGAAGAATTTTTATTTTAGAAATAGTACAGAAAAATATTTTTAATCTGCCTTTTAAAAATTTTATTTCATCATTGGTAGGAAAAGAAAGTCAAATCAAAAGAAAGAGTTTTCTAAATATTGGAAACTTACTTATCAAATAGGAGAAATTATCTTGTCTAAGTAACTGTGAGTAAGAAATAGTGTGGAATCCCCACATTGTTGAAGTATGATGGTAACTGAAGAGTACGGAAGTCTGTGGGAATGTAAGTAAGAAAAACACCACGTATCTTAGTTGGGAAACCTTTGATAAATATTTATTTCCTGCAATTTTATACATTCAGATCTAAGCTACAAAACCTCCAAATTTTCTGTAGACAAGGTGGAAGTTGTATTTATTTTTATTACATTTAAGAGAATAAATGGCAATACTTTCCTCATATGAGGTTTTAAAATGGGATGCATTATGAGACTTTTACCGTCTTCTACGCTAATCCTCATGTACTCTTTATTTTCAAAGATCTCCTTTCTGAGAATGCCTTACATTCAAATTTGTCAACTTCATATTTTAAACTGATTATTTTGTTTAAATATTATAATGGCATTATAATTTTTATTGTAAATGCTGCTTAAATATCTAAATTTAGTTATTTTGGATTTATGGATTATCTATAATTCTAAATATTGAAACTTTGAAGCAAATATATGTAGGCTAAGCTAAATAATAAAGTAAAAAGTCATGAAATTCTGAAGAGATTATATGTTGTATATTGTGTGTGTTCTATTGAATAACTGGTGGTGTTGATGATTACATTATATATACTATAATCTGACTGAAAACACAGGTCTATTTTCCTGATACAATTATAGTGAAGTACTGTGGCAAACACTATGACAGATTGTAACTTAATATAATTTGTTCAAAATTACCAGAATTATATTAGTTTGAATAGTAATTTAAACATTAATTCTGAATCTAAACTGCATTAATATTATTTAAGTAAATATCAGATTAATATTAATTTAAAATCAATTTTAATATTTTGCATTATGTTATCTGTTTATATTAATACGTTATTTTACTTTTTATTTTTAGCTCTATAAATGAATTTAATGTCCTTCAATATCAGTTCTATTTGAAAAGTTATAAATGTGTCCATTTGAAAGAAACCCTTGCATCCCCTAGCTTCCTGCTCCTTGTATATCTTTTTCCAGTCAATTATCCAGTCTAATTTTAGTTACTTACAGGTTCTAACTGTTCCATTTATTCCCAGGAACTATACTGTTGGTACCACATGTCTACTTATTCATACTAGACATAATTATACCTTGATATTAAATTATCCATCACAAAGTACAAAATATATATTAAGCATATTTGTAAGATGAAAAAAGCAAGTATTTTTATCTCTATTTTACAGATGAGGTAAAAGTTTCAGAGATGTTAAATGACTTCAACTACTCACATGCTGAGAAAGTGGATAATGATTCCAGATCCACAGTCTAAGGCTCTTTCTCTAAAGTGGAAGACACCAAGTAAAACAGAAAAGATTCAGAGTGATCATTTGAATAATTGATTTTTATAACTGGCATTCTTTACATATACTTTCTCAATAGAAGGTGATAAATTCACATCTTTGAACACAAATGAAGGGGAAAACAAAACAAAACAGAATCAATATAAAAAATACACTTTTAAATGTCAGACTTGCATCCTTTAAAATCATTAAGCATATGGGAAGAAATCAATGTTGTACTCATTCAAAATCAATAAACTGCTTTTTCTCTTCACTTTATTTGTGTTGTTTGCTTTTATGATTCGTTTTATTTTTAAAATATTTCTAATATAGCCATAAACAGTTTTAAAAATTACCAGCACATAAAAAAAGTTTTCTATGTCAATATCCTCCTGTAGCTGCTGCTCCAATATTAGAGTGGAGTGAGCAAGATAAAATTTTAGCATGACCCAGAAAGAGATGTGCTCTTCTTATTATACTGTAAATAATGACTTAATATTATCCAATATCCAGTAAATATTCTAATTTCCAATTGCCATTACACAAATATTAATAACTGTGTTTGAATCAACATCCAAACACACCCGGTCATTTTCGTTGGTTGATAAATGTCTGAATTTTCTTTAGTCTACATTTTCCCATTTTTGTTTCTTTCTCTCTGTGTGTCTTTTTCTTTCCTTATGATTTTTTTTAGCCTCCTTGTAATCTGTTTTACTTGAGAGACTTAAATATTCTGAGTTTAGATTTTGCTGGGTGAATTCCTGTGGCATGGCTGCAAATTAAAAGTTATATCAAAATGAAAAAAAATAAGGTTTTTTTGTGTATGAGGGGAGCAGGGAAACTACATCATATGTTGCTTCCATCACTGTCTGAAATATCAGGTCTTTCTTCTTATGTTTTACTCATTTTGAAATGTTGGGTTATGTTTTTCATTCCTTTTCTGCACATGTCTGTATTGAGCGCTTTTATACAAATATTGTGCTCCTTGTTCTCATTGTATGTAGTTCAGCTACAATTTCATTTTTTGGCACTCATAATACTTAAAGTTAATTTTTCTAAACTTATAGGGAAACAAGAGATTAACGTAGCTTTTCCAGCATGCTAGTTCTAAAAATTCCTCTTCGTTTCATTTCATTAATTGTTCTTAATGTGTCAATATGCACTACACAAGAAACCAACCTGTGATAGGCGGCAGTTCTTAACCATAACAGCTTAGGTTGTAACCTCCAGCAGGGGTTTAATTAGAATTTTATTTCTGCTATTTAATCCGCTTTCTTCCTGAGATCTGCCTTCTCTGTACTTGCATTCTTCCCCCATTTCCATTCTGATTTTGTCTTTTGCACATTACTCTTCATAAAGCAAGTACAAAAAAGCAAAATGTTATAATGATTGTAGAGAAGATGGTGCAAGTGAAAGGGGAGACTGAACAATCCTAGAACTACTGTCTCCACAGAAGTGAATAGAATATATCAGACAAATTTTATAAAAATTAATGTGTTCTATTTAAAGATGTTTCAAAATATAAATGGGAGAATTAAATATACAAGAAAAACTAAAAGGCAATTAAAATAATTAAACAGATATAAAATGACACAAATTATATTCTGAAATGAAACATATTTGTACTAAAATAAAATCATAAATTTGGCAAAGAAAAGCAAATTAAAAATTGAAAACATTTAAAGACATTACATAGAACGTGGCACACAGAGAATTAAAAATTGAAAAATATTTTAAAAAATGAAATTATGAAATAAAGGCTAGAGGGGTGAGCAGAATCCACACTTCTAATTAGAGTTTAAAAAGGAATAGAGAAAATAATGATAACTGCTTAATAAGGCAGTCACTGAACTTTGTTCAGAATTGACAAATTGGATGCATCTGTGAATAAAGTAAATTCGGTTAATTCCAAATAGAGAAAGCAAGAGGGAGAGAGATTGAGAGAGAGAGACAGACAGACAGACAGACAGACAGACAATGGAAGAAAGACAAAAGAAAAGCCCATATCAAGACAATTGGCAGTCGTATTCATTTGCTAGGGCTGCCTTAAAAATGCATCTCAAACTACGTGGCTTAAATGGGTTAATACACTCTTGCATTCCAAACTTTGTGTCAATATCCACTTCACAAGAACCCAATTTGTGATATGTGGCAGTTCTTAATCATAATAGCTTAGATTATAACCTCCAGCAGGTGTTTAATAAGAATTTTCTTTCTGCTTAAATAGCTGGAGGCTACAATCTAAGGTGTTATTATTAAGAACTGCCACATATCGCAGGTTGGATATCTGTGAAGTGGATATTGGCATAAAGTTTAGAGTGCAAGAGTGTATTACACCCATGAAAGGAATAGGATACAGGTTGGGCAAAGAAAGAAGTCGGACTGAAGGTGAGTTTGATAAATCCTCAGCCTACCCAGCAGGAGCTCTGGAGCATGTCAGAGTTATGCTGTATCAGGAGAAGTAGACATTTATATTTCTGCCTCACTCAGTCACCGGTTGTGAGCTACTCTGGGAAGAGAATGACTTTAGACAAGATGACTCTTTGCAACTGAGCCAGAACCTGAAGAAGCTGGCAGACGTCTGGAGGCTGCCTGCTGATCATCCTACCCACATTTACGTGGGTAGCCAAGTCTTTCACTGAAGGAGATGTGGGAAGTACATCTCCTTATCTAGCACACTCCCATAGCAGAGCTGCAATTTGGAGTAAGTATTCAGTGCACCACTGCTATTTTGAACAATTTAACTGCATATAGTTTTAAAATGTCTGCTTGGCAGATGGGTTGAGAAACAGCATAGAACAATATCAAAAAATACTGGAAAAATATTGCAATAGCTATTCCAGATAAAATGTTTTAAAAGATTCTTATGAATCAAGCAGAAAAGATCAACAACCTAGTGAAGAAAAAAGAAAAGAGTAAAGTAAGTATACGATAGTTTGCAAAATAAGAAGTATAACAAGCTTAAACCCTGCTGAAATCTGACCAAACACACTAATAATAAAACAAACACTTATTAAACTTAAATGAGATGGAATTTTTAGTAATCAGTTTTGTGAAGTACAAAATACTTGTAACATTCACAATATTGACAAAGGTATAGAAAGACTGCTTTTATATATTATTGAATTATAGGGCATATTGTATAAAATATCCTTACCGGACATTTGGCAATGTCTTCCAAATGAAAAATGTACTTCCTGTTTTTCACAGAATTTCCACTTTTAAGCATTTATCCTAGAAACATATGCTTGTTTGGGCACAAAACCATATAGACCGGCAATGCTGGAAACAATTGTCTATCAATAAGAGTGGAGTTTAATTATAGTACTTTCAGATAATTAAATATGACATGGTAATTAAAAGAATGATGGATATGTGTACTAATAGGAAGTGAACTCAAAGGCTTACCATCATTTGAAAAACAGTGCAAACCTTTACCAGAAGAAGGTACATAAGTATGTATTCATATACCAATTGTTACTTTAAAGATATGCACTCATATAGATATACCGGCATATGTTAACAAAACAGCCACATACTCTGTGAAAATTATATTTTTTAAATGTTAAACTTATTTCTTAAAATGAATTTCCTTTATTCTAATGGTGTAAAAATTTATCTTAATGAAATAAGAGCACAATTGTTCTTTTAAAAAATTTATAGTTTTCTATTATTTATTATTCCATTATTTTTACATTTGTACCATATGAACATTTTGCCAAATTCTGGATCTCCATGTGATAGGCAGTTTCTGAGATGATTCAAAATCCTGACATTCATGCCCTTGTGAAACTCCTTCCTTGTGGGTTGGCTGGACCTACTGCCTTGCTCATAAAATGAGAATATGGAAGAAGTGATTGGATGCCATTTTCAAGATTAGATTTTAAAAGACTGTGGCTTCCATCTTGTTCAGATTCTTTTTTGTTGTTGTTGAGAGGAAGTCTTACTCTGTCACCCAGGCTGGAGTGCAGTGGCATGATCTCTGCTCACTGCAACCTCCACCTCCGGAGTTCAAGCGATTCTCTTGCCTCAGCCCCCTGAGTAGCTGGGACTACAGGCGCGTGCCATCACGCTTGGCTAATTTTTGTATTTTTAGTAGAGATGGGATTTCACTATGTTGGTCAGGCTGGTCTTGAACTCCTGACCTCAGGTGATCCGCCCACCTCGGCCTCCCAAAGTGCTGGGATTACAAGTGTCGGCCCCCGCGTCTGGCCCATCTTGTTCAGATTCTTACACTGGCTCTTTTGTATTACACCTACCAATGAACTATTGGAAGTTTCCAGTTGATAGCCAGCAAGAAACTGAGGCTTTCAGCCCCACAGCCACAAGGAACTGAATCTTTTCCATGGCCATCTGAGTAATCATGTGTTGATGACTTCAAAATGTATCCTTCCTTAGGCCTTCACATGGATGGCAGAACCTGGAAAGATACCTTATTTGCAACTTTGTGAGTGACTCTGAAGCAGAGAACCTAGCTAGGTTGTGCCCAGATTTCTCACGCACAGAAACTATCAGATAATAACTACAATTTGTTTTTAGCCAGTAAATTTAGGGAAAATTGTTACGCAGCAATAGAGAATTAATATAGGCCACATGTTAAAAGTTAACATTTTGACAAAGACAAATATCATGGTGATAAAATATACCCCTGGGGTAGTAAATACATGTATAATTTTAACAAAATATATTTTTATTATAGTGCTATTAACAATGTTACTGGAAATCTAAAAATTTGACATTATTTGCCAGAAACAAAGTTTATTCTCATTTTAAAGTGTCATTTTAACTGCTTTTATTATAGCTATTCTGCACATTTGAAATAATAATTTTAACAATATAAATTGGGTTAGTGACTCTTAAAGGGTGACCTATGGATCAGTGGCATCTGATGTTGTAACATGTTAGAAACAAAAATTTCTGGCTTCTTTCCAGACCTAAAGAATCTGAAATTCTGGAGGTAGGGACCAATGATGTATGTTTTAATCATGATCCAGGTAATTGTGATGCAAGATGCACTGTACATTTTACAGTTTTCTGCTGCTTTTGCCATGGTCCATTTATGCTTGCAGTTCAAAAGTGCATTGAGTTAGTGAATGCATGGGTTGGCAGGTCTAAGATGGCCTCATCTACATGTCTGAAGCCTCTGCAGGAATGACTAGAGGGCTGAAATTCACTCTCTCCATCCATGATTGTTCAACATTAAATAGTCTGACCTGAGTGTCCTTAGATGATATCTGGCTTACAACAGAATAAAATAATGGAAATACCTAAGGCTTTTGCAGATGAGTCACACAGACACAGGCTCACTTTTGCTGCACTTTTGTTACGTTGTATTGGGGAAAAAAAGTCATAGGACCACCCAAATTCAAGGCGAAGGAAAATAGGTAGCATGTACTTCTGGATGAGAGGAGTGGCATGTGCATATAAACGAGAGAGGTTTTATTGTCTGGTCATCTTCAAAGGCAATCTCTCACACAATCAGTTAAAGTTTCAGCCCAGCAATGACGTACCACTTCCCCCATAACATATTAACTAGAACCCCATATGGCCCTACCTAATTTCAAGTAACGGGAAGTATATTCCTTGGGGTACCCTGAAGAATGACCAGATTGATAAATGACAACAATGTTTACTCTCTAAAGAGACTCACTTTCCTATGAAGTGAGTATTGATGATGATAGTGATATAACCATAAAATCCTTTTTTTCTTCCTCTTTTCTTTTTCAGTTGTAACTAATCAAGACAAGGACATATTTATTATTTAACCCCAGACTTGAAGATCATGTTGGTAATGATGCTCATGCTTGATGCTTTATAAAGAGAAGTACTGGTGCTTACAATTGAAGATTCATAAAGAAAAGCTTAGTGCACTGCTTTAAAATATTTTTTCTAAATTTATGGAGCATATTAAAATGATTGATTTTATTTTTTCCTAATGCTTTTTCATGCACTCTTCGATTTGTAGTATTTCTTGAATGAAGCTTTTTCTGAAAAATTGGTTCTGAAAATGAAACTGAAGCAATATAATTGACTTGAAAAAATGTCTGAGTTTCCATCTTTTTTTTAATTTTAATTTTCTGCTCACCAACACATCATATCTGATGGATTGAAAAGACAAGAGTATAATTAGGGAAGATGTTACATAAGAAACACATGTATGCTCTCAGCGCCAATTGGGTTATTTCTTGTCCAGGTTCTAGCAGATATACAGGTTTCTCAGAAAATAGTTATTAGAAAGCATTTCTATGTTATTACAGTTAAATAAAGTTTTATTTAATAAGATGTTTTAATATATAATATCCATTGTTTCATCTAAAGTCTTGTGTAAATATATAACAAGGCAATTCCCAAACCTTCAGATACGTGTATTATCTTTGACCTTTGACTAATGAATGCACCCCTATAATCTTTCAGCTCATGGAGAGTAATATTGAAATGTTCCATGGCATTTTAATTATTTTCTGAAACCTAAATCAGAAGTGTGAACAAATCATCACAAATTTATGATTCTCAATCACTGATACATTTACCAAGTTTGTCTATCATCAATGACAACTGCATGTCACTATTCATTGCTGATTTTTCAATCTATAAATAGTTATTTAATTAGAATCAACTTTTTGATAACTGTGTACAACCCAGAAATCACTTAGCAAGCCAAGGATTGTTGAAGAAGATATGACATTAAATCCACTGCATTGTTAAACTGAAAGGAAACATCATGGTAGATTATGCATGTTCAGCTGATGGTTAAGATATGGAAGTAATACTTTTGATAATATTACTATTTTTGTGTTAAAAATATGATTTCTCTGCAACTATTCTGAAAGCAATATACAGTTAGAATCCTTAGCTTGAATAATTTTCAAATTTATTAGAACATGAGCTACTGCAAGTCTTTTTTTTTTTTTTTAGAGATGCAGTCTCTCTCTGACATGAGGCTGGAGTGAAGTGGCATGATCTCAGCTTACTGCTACCGCCACCTCCTGGGTTCAAGCGATTCTCCTGCCTCAGCCTCCCAAGTAGCTGGGACTACAGGCATGTGACACCAGGCCTGGCTAATTTTTGTATTTTTAGTAGAGACAGGATTTCACCATGTTGGCCAGGCTGTTCTCGAACTCCTGACCTCATGATTTGCCCACCTCGGCCTCCCAAAGTGCTGGGATTACAGGTGTGAGCCTCTGCACCCGGCAAGTCTATAGTAATCATTTTAATGTCATCTTTACCTTCTAAATGTTGCATTCATACAGATATTTTATAAAATCTTTGGAAAAAGCTTATTTTTTGAAGTTTGACTAGTAAGAACAGAAGTTTTTGCTTTCTTGTTTTTCTCTACATAGACACATATACGAATATGAAATACTCATACTATAGACATGTGTGAGAGAACATATATGCATGTATGTATATATATATGAACAAGTACATCTGAAAGATATAGGCATATCTTTTGTGAAATATGTATGCATTCATGCATTGATGTGTTATATATATCCAAAAAATACATTAAAGAGGAGCCCATACACCCACATATAGACATGTTGTGGAGAACATAACTTCTTTTCCCATTGTATTTCACCACATGATACAAACTAATCACAGATGTTACTGGATATGGTTTGGCTGTGTCTCCACCCAAATCTCATCTTGAATTGTCGCTCCCATAATCCCCACATGTTGTGGGAGGGACCCAGTGGGAGATAATTGAAACATGGGAATGGTTTCCCCCGTACTCTTCTCATGGCAGTGAATAAGTCTCACGAGAGCTCATGGTTTTAAAAGGGGAAGCCCCTTTTGTTTGGCTCTCATTCTCTCTTGCCTGCCACCATGTAAGATGCGCCTTTTGCTTTCTGCCATAATTGTGAGGTCTCCCCAGCCACGTGAAACTGTGAGTCCATTAAACATGTTTTTCTTTATAAAATACCCAGTCTCAGTATGTCTTTTCAGCAGCATGAAAACAGACTAATACATTACTTGAAACAAATGAAGCCATCTAACTATTTAAAAATTTAATTGGATGCATCTGACATACTTGATTTGGACTTGCCTCATCTTATATCTTGAATTTATTGTATCTTTGGTCAATAATTCACCCAAAATTGGGACCTATCATTAAGTAAAAATGCAATAACATAAAAGATCATGGAACATTCTAATCAGATTCATCACTAGAATAAAGAAAATGAAGAAAACCCAAAATGAATATTTTATTTTGCTTGTCTGAGGATAAAATTCAAATGTATAAATTAAAATATTTTAAAATATTTTTGAACAAGCTACTTAGATGCACTCCTCAGAATTAGCTAGTACAGTTATTTTTAGCTAAAATACATAATTATAAAAGTACGTTATTCCATTCTTGTGGAAATAGGGGTTTCTGGGAGTATTCATATTACTAGGAGCTTGTGTCACTCCATTTTCTGTGATAGTAAAATATCTTCTCTAAAAATACTTGGTTATTACTCATTTTGCTTTCACTCTACATTACATCAAAATTTCTTTTTTTCTTATTTGTATCTTTCTCAAGACCAAAAATAGTTTATATGTTTTTAGAAGCAGTAGGGGGGATGAAAATATTAAGATACACCTAGGTAGTAAAACACAGAAAGTTTACCCATTTGGTCTCTGTGTCTGCATGAGTATTTAAAATTAATCAAAATTACCTATAATTTAAAAGTATTCTAAAAGAAATTATAAGAAAAATGAAGAATTTGTACTCTTATTTATGTTTCTTTAACTCCTTTCCTGTTTAAGAGTGAATGATTTTACACTTATACTTTCATAAAGTAATCTACGTATTGATTTTTTGTCTAGGTTTCAGGTATCATTAATATATTAAAAACCAGACATTTTCAAATATGAGAGAATCATTTTTTAAACTTTAAACTGCTGAAGTGATCACTGGGAATTCCCTTGATTTTAAGAAAAGATATTATAAAAAATCAGTAGTTATAAGTGTAATTAAAGGGATATATTTTTAGATGCAGGTGTTTAGAAATATTTCCATTGGGACAGATAGATCAATTGAGGTTTGGTCGGGAGAGCAGTATTATTGTGAATGATACTAAATAAAAGATTTATTACAGGGATCATACCTTACACAATTGTGAGAGCAAGTGAACAATTTTCTATAGGACAACATTTCTGGCAACTGGGCAGAAACCCACAATAGAAAAAGGGAAGTCAGAAAACAATGAAATTTATGGCAAGCTAGAATCTGCAAAGTGAAACTGGAACCCACAATCTTCTGGGTATAGTGGTTTTTGTTTCTCACTCTTGCCTCCAAATCTCATGCAGATGTCTTTTATGTTAAACCCTAAACTAGAGTCAGTCATGCAGGTAATCTTGAAAAATAATCCAGCCTAGAATAATTGATACAATACAAAAGGACAAAACAACTTCTGATAAATGTATGACAACCTATGGCTTAGATTCAAATGTCACATTTACTATCTATAACTTGTCCAAAATGCAAATTAGAAATTATAAAACATCTGCTTTAACATTTAGAAATAAATAAGTTGTACCCTTCTATTTTTCCCTCAATAAAAGACTAAAACCTACTCTATATGTATCAGCAAAGATATGAGTAGTTGCATAGTATCTAAAGAAAAAAATAAAACCTAAGTACTACAGGAAATATAACGAAATACTGAAATATGACAAGACACATGTTTATAATTTTGCATATTAAGGACATAGATACATCTTTCATAGAAATATAAAAATATTTTCACTGTGAATGACATATTTATTTTTATTCGTTGAATGCAATTTTATCACATTTTTCGTTAGTTGATCCTGCAAGTCTGATCCATTTATCTGTAATAATATCTCAGAATACCAGCCAATAAAATAAGCAAATGAAGACTAAATCCTTCCATATGTGCATTCATTGAGATAAATATAGTTAGTGAAATCTATTTGCATTAGTAAATGAAAGCCTACTTAGAAAACTATAGTTGTGATAAATACATTTCATTTGTAAAATGGCTTACTACACTATGGATTATGCAGTGTTTGATGTCATGTACATACGAATATAAGCACAAATATTACCACACAGAAAACTTGAGTTTTAACATAAATGTCACAGCAAACCATTTAAAATTATCATAAATTTTAATGGCAAATATTGCATTCTTGGCTATTTTAGTAGTTTTTATCAGTAGCATAATTGTACTTTGCATTGCACTTTTGAAACTTTCGCTTTTAAAAAGGTTGGTTTCTTGTCCATAGTTGCAAATTCCAGCACAGAAACACCATTCACAAATAGGGAAAGTATACTTAGCAACATCCAAGGCTGAGAAGTACAAGATAATTTCATAATATGATCATTGTTAATTCTATTAAAAACAGAAAAAAATCATCTAATATTTATTTTAAATATTTTGTGGGTCTTGTAGCTATTTTTGAATTGTATGATAACATCTGAATAGAGTAAAATCAAATTTCAGTATGTTGTAGGAAGGGTTCATACTAGAAACCTGTAGGAAGACTTCCATACAGTCTACAGATGTTTTAACTCTCTCTTTCAGGTGTATGAGTTTATCTGGTAGTACATTTTGAAGAAAAAAAAAAATTCCTGAAAAGTTTTTGAGATGAATTGAACAAAGGAGGAGTTGAAATGTGATTCAATTCTACCAGAGACCTTAGCTGATCCTACCAGATATTCTGGAGTTGAAATGGTCTATCAAATGTGTCTAATATTGACACAAGAGAAAAGGTTTTGAGATGAATTGAACAATGGAGGAGTTGAAATGTGATTCAGTTCAACATCAGCTGATCCTACCAGATGTTCTGGAGTTGAAATGGTCTGTCAAATGTGTCTAATATTGACACAACAGAACCAGGCCTTTATACTCATACATAAGAATAGTGATTAAACTAGGATTGCTCCCAGGAAATAGACAGAAACTTGGGAAATGCAGCTATTCTCTTCCTACAGAGATTGAGTCAAGTAAGATGCCAAACACTCTCAACTGTACCTTGCTTCTGAATGGGGAATATTGGCAATGCTCTCCAGCATTCATTTAACATCAGTAGGTATAAGAGGTGGAATGTTTGTAACCCTCCAAAATTCATGTGTCTAAATCCTACCTCCTCCAATGTGATGACATCAGGATGTAGGGCCTTTTGGAGATTATTATTAAGATTAGATGGGATCATGAGGGCCCAGCCCTGTTGAATAGGATTAGTGCCCATGTAAGAGTCATGAAAGAGCCTTCTGGTCTCTCCTCTCTCCGGTGTGAAAATACAATGAGAAGACAATCATCTGCAACGTGGAAGAGGACACTCACCAATTTTCGATCATGTTGACATCCTGATCTCAGACCTTCAGCCTAATGAATAGTGTGACATACATTTCTGTTGTTTTTGAACCACCCAATCTATGGTACTTTGTGATAGCATCCTGAATTCACTAAGACGATGGATATAAACTAAAAATATATGAATTTTTATCTCTTTACACATTAGAATATTCAGAGTAATCCAAAATCATGAACTAAGAAACAGAAATTATGTTGCACCCATATCTAAACATGGCCCACAAATTGCATTGATTTGCATGCCCCATATGATGTTGGTTGAATAGACTGGTCCTCCACCTTCTACAAGTAAGATGGACCTGTGTTATGATGTTGACTTGCTCATTCAGGTTTCTGCATAGACATCTATAGTCCTTTGAGGAAAGGTAACTCAACTACCTAATTGTGGGTCTCTCTGTGCTTGGGTTCATCTTTGTAGTTATTAGTTCTCTGTACTTTTGCTCTACTTAAACAACCAGAATTCAAGGAGCAATTGCTGGTTTCAGGACCCACTGGGAAATGTTCTAAGATCCTCCAGCTCTTTAGACAAGATCCATTAGTCTTCTCACCCTAAGAGATCATAGAGAGGAGAGAAGAAATTCCTATTTATTCAATATGCAGAGGTTTAATTAGTTGCCCTTTCTGTGTATATATACTCATTTATTTAAAATGTGAATAAACACCACACTCACATTTCTAAAGAGCCGAAAAGTGACATGCTGTTAAACATTAACAACTGGCTTTAAAAAAAAACCCGCAGGTGTCTGTATATGCACATGTAAATTTATGATCAATTTTACCAATACAAAGAATATATGGTGCAAAATTTACATGTGATGATAAAATATATAGTACGCTATAGCAAATTTTCTATAGCCAAATGAGGATCAGAAAATGCTTTGTTGATCTTTATTGAACTCTTTTTTCTGTTGTCAATATATTGTTGAAATTCACAAATCAGTGCAAATCCAATATTGATGTTTGTATGTATTTTCCTTTTCACATCTAGTGAGTAGAAAGTAGAAAGTGAAACAGTAAAAACTTAGGTTGTAAATTTACCCATTCAAAAACGACGTCAGAAACTTCTTTATTAAACCAGAAAATAGTTTTTGCATATTTGAATATATTTGCAGTAGTTCCTTTTATGTGTCAACTTGGCTAAGCTACAGTACCCAGTTGTTTTGGACAACACCAGTCTAGATGTTGCTGTGAAGATATTTTTGATGCAATTAACATTTAAATCAGTACACTTTGAGTAAAGCAGACTACCCTTCCAAATGTGGGTGGACCTCATTCAATAAATTGAAGGCCTGAATTTCTAGCCTATCCGTGAGCTCTGTGAATACTGGACTTTTCTACTTCCAGAATTTCATGAGTCAATTACTTAAAATCTCTCCTCCCTCTATATGCATACACACACACACACACACACACACACACACATGCACACACAGTCATGAGCTGCTTGAGGATGGGTTTATTCATAAGTGATGGTGGTACCACAGATTATAGTACTGCATTTTTACTATAACTTTTCTATGTTTAGGTATGTCTAAAATACACAAAACCATTGTATTGTCTATAGTATTGAGTAGAGTAACATGTTGTACCATTATGTAGCCTAATAGCAATAGGTTGCACCACGTAGCCTATTGAAATACACTCTATGATGTCCACACAATGAAATCAAATAACAACACATTTCTTGAAACATATCTGACATGTCCTTGTCATTAAGCAATGCATGACTCTGTGTGTGTGTGTGTGTGTGTGTGTGTGTGTGTGTGTGTATTTTTTTTCTTGAGAAACTACCTAAGACAATTTTTCAAATTTTTGTGCTATTCAGTGTAATGGCTATACCTAATGCAATTTTATGTTTTATAAACATAATTAACAAATTATTTATCACTTCATTAAGTCAAGAATATAAATGAAACCCTGATTTGTAGCATTTGCCAATGTTCATGATATAAATACCACCACCTTGGCTAATTTTGAGCTTCCAATTTGATTGTACTAAATACGAAGCTGGAAAGATTCCAGTTTGATGTAATTTTCAAATGGGTAAATTTACAACCTAAGTTTTACTGTTTCACTTTCTACTTTCTACTCACTAGATGTGTAAAGGAAAATGCATACAAACATCAATATTGGATTTGCACTGATTTGTGAATTTCAACAATATATTGACTACAGAAGCAAGAATTCAAAAAAGATCAACAAAACATTTTGTGATCCTCATTTGGCTATAGGAAATTTGCTATAGTGTACTATATATTTTATCATTACATGTAAATTTTGTGCCATATATTCGTTGTATTGGTAAAATTGATTGTACTAAATGCATAGTAGTACACTATTATATAATAGCTCCATCATACAGATACAATAGATTTAAATTGCCACAAGTGCATAGAAAATAGTAAAATATAATCAATATGGAAGTTATATGTGGAGTGTGTGTTGCTTTTGTTTCTATTATCATTTATTTGATTTTACATTTTTATAATTTAATTAATAATGTCACTGAATAATAAACAACTCATAAAATTTGAAAAAATAAACAGTTCTTATGGGCCATTATGTTCCAGTTGCATAAGAGCACTGAAGCCACCTTCCAGCGATTGAAATGTGGCATGTTTTCCTAAGGGAGGCTAAGTTAAAGGGTCCCCAAAGTGTTTCCCACGTAGGCTCCTAGTTGGTTGGTAATCTGCAGAAATAAGAAGGAAAGGGAAGGAGACCAAATGGCAAGAAGAGATCGGAAAAGGAAGGGAAGAAAAAAAGTTTGATTCTAAACAGTGCAATGCATTCTTTCAGGTTTCTCCTAAACAAATGTACAGCAAAACCATATGCATAATCCATTAAATATACACCCACTATCAATGGCAGGTTTTCATCGTATTATTCAGAATTACGTTGACGTTAACTAGCATGTAAAAAAAAATAGTAATATTAACATATAAATTATGTTAGATATCTTGAGCATTACAAAAATCTTAGCTAAATCTTTACTTTATAACAAATATTATTCATTATTTTCAATATCCCAAAGGAAAGATGAGTTTGAAATTTACAACACTCACATATTTTATATCTATATATATCATTTAAATCCATATGTATTTCATACTTATGAATTATATTCTTACAATGGTATATGAAGAGAAGATGTTATGTATATAGAGATTCTGTTATTTGCATTTCTATATTTTTCTCTTTGTAGCTATACTGTATAATCCAACTGAGCCAAATATTGTTGTGTGATTTTTATTCCATTAATATTTCCTCTATAAAACTTCAATTTTTCTTTGCAAAAGAATATTTATTTTAATATTAATTTTTTTTGCTATATATTGTGCTTTTATTTGTGCCCTGGTTCCTTCCACCCCCTTGGTACTGGATAATTGGTCTGTCAAATTAACAGATGAGTTAATGTAATGTGAAATAAAAGACCAAAAGGAAGCAATTATTATAATAGCAACAATTTGCAGTTACTTATGGTTTTATATTTCTGTGCATGATTTGAAAAGTAGACATACAAACCTTTTAATCTGAACTCAAAAGGAAATAAAACTCAATGGGAGAGTTTTAAAATTGTTCAGTGTTGATCTAAGTTAAATGCTGGTATTATGCAAGAAAAAAGGTTTCTGTAAGATGTTTTTAGCAAAAAAAAACTGTGGAAAAGAATGCTTCTGGTTAAAGACTGATATGTTCTGGGTCAAGCAGGAGTTGATTGTCTAGAATCAGGCTATTTCTGTTTCCATCTCCCTCAGTATCCTCTACTTCTTTCTAAATCAACTCTGTGATACCTCCAGAGCTCAATGGGGCACAGGCTAGAAACCGCCATTGCAGTAGTGTGTTCATTCCATATGCATAGAGTTGGTAAGTATGGCTTAAATGTGTTGCAAAAATCTGATAATAGTAATAATAGCTTTTTATATTCTCTGGCAATCTCCATTTAGTAATTGCTGATTAAAACAAAGTCAATTTAGTAATAACATACAGCTTGGTTGGTATCCAAAATAAAGCAGAGCTATACATATATATATATTTGGTTTGTGTGTGTTATATATATATATTTGGTTTGTGTGTTTATATGCATGTGTACATATATGTAAAGAAAGAGGAGAGAATATGCATAGTCAATATTGACAACTTTTACTCTTCGACAATCACATATTTACTAAACATTAAACTTAAGGGTGGGACTTATGTCAACTTTGTAAATTACAAATTAAAAAGAAAAAATGCTAGTTTTGTTCTACGTGTTCAATAAGTATTTTAATTGATGTAGACTGACTATAAAATTTCTGTGAATTTTATGGTATAACCATTCCATATTAAAACATGGGATATCTCTCATGATTAATTTAGTTTCTAGTTATATTCTCATGTGAGATTGAACTCCATTTCTATTTGCTTTCATTTAAAACATTCATGTGGAGTAAAACTTCTATTTACTATTGTCTCCCAGTAAATATAAGACGTTGCAAGATTGGAGAAATGTATTATTTAAATTTAACACATTTTAATATTATTACTGAGAGATTCCTTGAAGCCGGGTTTCTTCAATTTGAACACTGGCCATTCCTAAAAATTTTATCATTGTTATTCTATTAGAAACATTGAATCTTGTATTGATTTTTGGTTTTTAGCTAAATCTGAAGTGGACAAAGTGAATTCATGTATATCTTGTACAAATTTTAAAGAATCCCATTCAGCAGCCTAGAAGTCCATGATATAATTATATATTTTTAATTTGAGTATTAGAGCATCATACTAGAATTGTCTGAACTTTTTACACAGGCCTTAGATCTTGCAATCAAACACTCAAGGGAAAATAGTAGTATAACGTAGAAGATACAGACACTAAATATAAAGGAGACAATGATTATAAAATATTTTGGAAAATGTAAATTTTACTTACAGTCTAATTTCTCATCTACCTAATTTGCAATAATTCACTTTTACTATCTTAGCAGTAGCCTATCTAAGGGATAAGACAATAGCATAATGCAGATGAAAATTCACTTATTTTCAGACATATTATTTTATGAATGCTAACTGAGGTACTAACTCTTGGAACCATAATCAAAGCAGTATTTTTTAAACATGAGAAATGGTACAGACAATCTTCCAAATACAAGCAGTGTTATTCTGCCTCTTCTCTTTTTATTTCCAGTCTCACTCACCTTGATAAACTCTTTTAGCTCCTTTTATTTTAATTATTCTTGTGGTTATATGCATAATTCTAACTAATATATTTTTAATATTGTTATTGATTTGTCAAATTTAGACTTTTATTTACTACTCGGTGCTTAATATCTTATAATTTTTAAAATAAGAAATATGTTAAATAATATAAGAAGTCTAGTTCAGTTGAATTTGTCACAGTTCTCTTGACTCTCCACATTTTAAGACTGATTATTTGCACTTACCAGCCTCTAGTTTTCCCATTCCATTTCCCTATCCTAATTGTGATAAAGAATATTTACATGTACATTGTCACTGTCTTTAGTATTCATTTATATCATGAATTCACTAAGAAATTTTCCTACGCTTTGGTTATAAAACCTAAAACAACATTTGTATTGCAACTGCTATATAAACATAGTTTATTCTAGGCCCAATATGTGTTATAATTGTATTATTTTTAATGCCATGTCCTTTAAACATGCAAATGCAAATGATCTTAACATGTGTCTTTATATTAAAATTCTCTATCATTTGTTTAAAACCTTGCTTGCCACAATATGTTTGCATCACATTTGGAATATGAATTTAACATTTGGGTTTTGTCCAAGGTGGTGTTCGTTTCTTACCTTTTCCAGGAGTTTCTCTTAAATGATTCCCTTTATTACATCCTCAATGTTTGTGTATGCTCTCAATTGAAATGTCTTTTCTGTTCCATGCGCATTTTCATCTTTCTTTTTCCCCAAAGATCTCCATTCTGGAGCACTCTATTCTAAGTGGAATTCATTGCTCAATATTTTCCTATACAGTTGTCTTCTGGTTGACTCACTTTGTTTACTGGTTTTAAAGGACAGTTAGCTGGATATCACAACTTCTGCTCTTAAATTACTCCTCTGTTCTTCTGAATTAAATTATCAAATAAGTTCCTAAAAATAACTGCCAGTAGAATACAAATGTTCTGTGTGCTTACTTGCCTAACTATGCTTTTTGCACCCTAGATTGAATGATTGTTCAGATGTCTATAATATACACTTAAAATATTGCACTCAAATGTTTGCAAATATTATATTAGTATTTTCTACCATTTATTATTGGTGATGCAAGGCATGATGCTACATTAGTTCTTTCTATGGTGCACATTACTTTTTATTCTTTTTGATGTTTAATTTGTGTATTTGTCTGTTTTCATGCTGCTGATAGAGACATACCCGAGACTGGGCAATTTACAAAAGAAAGAAGTTTAATGGCCTCACACAGTTCCATGTGGCTGGGGAGGCCTCACAATTATGGCAGAAGGTGAAAGGCACGTTTCACACGGCAGCAGACAAGAGAAGACAGCTTGTTCAGGGAAACTCCCCTTTACAAAACCATCAGATCTCCTGAGACTGATTCACTATCACGAGAATAGCACAGGAAAGACCCACCTCCATGATTCAATTATCTCCCATATGGGCATTTCCACAACATGTGGGAATTATGGGAGCTATAATTCAAGATGAGATTTGGCTTGGCACACACAAACCATATCAATTTGTTTTTGGAGTTATGAAATAAAAATTGACTGGTGATCTGTCTAAACCTGAGTCACTTTAGACAATGTCTTAGTTTTTCCCAGTCTGAAGCTTCATGATAATATTTATCTGGTTAATTTCCTTTTGATACCGGCTCATATTTAGCCACTTCCTCTCACAATTTTCTTGTGATGTTAGACCTCTTAAATTCCCCCAAACATCCATTTCTGTTTTTCCTTATGTATCAATTTATTTCTTTTTCTTCTCAGTGGAGACTTCTCTGGGTCATAGTTCTTCATTCAATTTTATTTTAGGGCACAGCAATTATATCTTATTTCTGCAATACATGTTAAGAATTCTTAATTTATGAATGCAATGTCTTCTTGACACTCTGAGTATCTTCATTCAGGTTTTCACCACTTTCAAGTCTTCTAGTTCTTTAATGTTTCTCAATTGCCTATTTTCTGGTCAGTTTATTGTTACTGTTTTTTATTTGGGCTTTTCTCTTTTATGCTTGCTTTTTCTTGATTGCCTGATCATAAAGACTCAAGGAATCAATAGCTGTGTAATTTTCTTTGCTGCTGTATGTCCAAACTAATAGTTTTAGATTTTCTAAATATTTATTCAATTTATTAAAAGAGCACTTCAATCTCCTCACAGAAATTTATGCCACCTGCTTTAATAGTTGAAAACAATTCCTAAACTGAATCGTTGTATTTTGGGGGCCTTCAATAAATATATTTTCATTGTTATTGTTCTCATTATGCATTTTTTTCTGACCTGGCTGGCCACCCTGAACTCAGAATTTCTCTGTTGTATCATCATGCAGATGATCAACCTCCGTTAAGGGCCTTTATGGTAACATAGGAAGTGTAATTTTTTTCTACTTCCATAATCCCAAAACACAGTCCTACAAACTATAAATGTTCTGTTAAATAGAAATGTTTGAAAACTCTAAATTGTTAGGCATTTCCAAGGTAACTTCTAAGGGTAACATATTTTCTTTTTTTAAATTCATGCTTAATATAATTAAAAAAGGTCTTTAAAATTTTATAAAATTTAAGGTAAAATACTTGTGTGTGCCCAGGCATTTGGAATTTTTGACAGTTCAAAAATTTCAGGAAAATGTAACAGTTCACCGAATCTAGTGAGAGACCATTAATTAATTGAGAAGTATTTGTATTTGTAAATGTATCTCTCTATTTAAAATATAACATCTCTGCAATTTACTTTCCCATTTATTCTATTCTACATTTAGTACTAAAACCCCAGAAAAAAGAGGTTATTTTCCTAATAAAAGAAAAAAATAAACTTGTTACCTTTTTATATCTATACACAATACAAAATAATAGTTGCAAGGAGGAGGAAACAAGTTTTTTTCTCATTGACCCAAACTTGATCTTTTGTCAGCAATCTTGCTGTGGTTTTCAACAGTGAATTTTTACCTTCCAGAACATTATCTTTCAAAATATTTCAAGTGGTTGATTTTTTCTTTCACTTTAGGAAAATGTGTGACCCAACTGACAGTAATAAAACAAAATCTGTAAACAATCAGTGCCTATTTGATATTCAGCAAAGATTATAGTAGCTGAACAGTGACTTAGTTCACAGGGAGACACAATTTATCATTCATCTTGAAAGGTTAAAAACAGACAACTATATATATTAATTCGAACAAAGAAATATTTCCTTGGAAGTTTATAACAAAATTCAACTCTTCTGCCTCTGCACTTACTCTCAAAAAAGAAAGAAAGATGCGGTACATTTAAATGTCAGCAGAGTTAAAATGGTTCTTGGACCAAACTTAAGAAGGTTTGAATATTTTTGTCTGCATAAGACAAAACAAGGTATTCTTCTTCTGAAGAAAATATTTTTAATTATGAGTTTTGAACATTCTGTTTAAATTATAAATGGTGGTGTGCTGGTAAGTGTTTGAAAATCAGCCTCTCCTTCTAGGGGTGGAAAGAAACCTTGATTGTAGTGTTTGTCAACTTTCATAATGAAAATACTCCATGGATGATTTAGTTGGCGAACATGTCCTCTCTGAATGTGAATTGGGAAGAGATGCTATCAACAGGCTCTGTGAGCGACTTTTTGTCAACTCTTTAAGACTGCTAATGATGAATGTAATATTGCTTAAGATTATATTATGTAATATCTCCTGCATGTAATAAATTACATGTTATATGTCAATACAGAATACTTTAGAAATATAATTGATAATCAGTAGTTGTCTGGGCAGCTTGCTTCATAATCACAAAATGACTACATAGGGCTTGTAAGTCTATCACACTTTTGCTTGAATAAAATATAAGATAAACTCATATCTGAGAATGTGGCTAGAAGTCAACTGTACCTCCTGCTGCAATCTTTCAAAATGAGAAGATTGCTTCAATTCTACCTCTGGACAACCCTTTGGAAGTTGTGTTTACTAATGTGAAATTTACTGAGAGATTTTTCTTATTAAAATATGCCCAATTTCCAAAAGAATACAGATTACTTATTATCAAGATAATAATATATGTCTGTTAGTATTATTGTGAATGTTTTTACTATGAAATGTATTTGGAAGATAAAATGAAAATAACCCTTTTGAGAGAGATAGAGGATAAATAAAAAATATCTTATATTCTCAATTTCTATTTTCTGTTTTCTATCTTTGGGATACTAATGTTTTTGCGTCTTTGCCCTTGCATGTGATGTGTTCACGTTTATAAATGTTGACATTTAAGGCTGGGTGGAGAATCCCAGCAATTTACCAAACATCTGATTCCAAAGCCAAATCTATCTATCTAAATTATCTATCTATCTATCTATCTATCTATCTATCTATCATCTATCTACCTATCATCTATCTATCTATCTATCATCTATCTAATCTGTCTATCCAATTATCTAGCCATCCATCCATTGATGTTCAGAGATAAGTTAAAATCTTGGATACTGTTGTGACAATTGCCAATAATGAGTGGAGTAATAAAGATTTCAAAATAAAAAAATTAAAAAGAAATTGTGGTTATAGTTTTTCAAAAAATAGTTTGAATTGTTTAAGTCATTAGAGAGTAGACATATAATGGTGAAATTTCACTGCTCCAAATATGACTTAAAATCTTGAAAGTTTTCTGACAGATAAGATGCAGAAAACCTATAAATAAATAGAAAACATCAGCAACATTTTTTTCTATACCAGAACTTTTGAATACTGGAAGAAATATCTGAACACATTTTTTAGTTAATTATAGTCAATGATGAGGCCAGCCCCAATAATTCTTTTACAGAGATTCTACACTAGTAATGTTTATTTCTCTCTTTATGACTATTAGTCAGATTTTAATAACAGAATAGACACAAAATACCAGGCCTTTGGGATAGATAGTAGGCATTGGTCAGACATAGATTATACCTTCCTATCTTCATGCCTCATTGGTATGGTTTGGCTGTGTCCCCACCCAAATCTCATCTCGAACTGTAACCACTATAATACCCACATGTCTAGGGAGAGACCTGGTGGGAGGTGATTTGATCATGGGGGTGGTTCCCCCATGTTGATGTTGTTCTCATGATGATGAGTGAGTTCTCACATGATCTAATGGTTTTATAAGGGGCTCTCCCTTAACTCCTCACTCTTCTCTCTCTTGCCTGCTGCCATGTAAGATGTGCCTCTTTCCCTCTCACCATGATTGTAAGTTTCCTAAGGCCTCCTCAGCCATTTGCAACTGTGAGTCAATTAAACTCCCTTTCTTTATAAATTACCCTGTCTAGGGTATGTCTTTATAGCAGTGTGAAAATGAAGTAATACAACCATATTGCCCTCAGAATGATTAATGTCTTCATCATTCTTATTTTTATGTGTTAAGCAGATGTAGGTGAATGACTGGGGCAAATGTAGCCTGTTGAAACCATATCCAGAAGCTGTTTCTCTTTATCTCTAATCATTTGGCTGGATGAGTATGAGTTAGCACATTTGGATGTATCTGCTCTGCAGAGTTGACTCCTCCCTGCAGCATATCATTCAAAGTCAAATGTAGGGAGCAAATATAATAGTATAATTTGTTCAGAGATCTAGGCTGTGATCTTGTGTTGCTTTTGATTAAAGAAGATGATAGTTTGATATTCACTGAACTCTTTTATAAAAGATTAGATATTCAGAAGGGAAGGAGGACCTTACATACTGCCCTTTCAAGAATTCAACAATAATTTTGATTAAGTATCTTATAAGCAGTTATAATACATACTCCCCTGAGCTCAAGAATAATGGCCCAAATAAGATTTCATATACAGCATTCCAATATTCCCTAACACATTTATTGGCTCAGGTACAGTTTTTCCAAATGTTTGCTATTTAAAAACTTCTTTCATCCAAGATACTTGTCTCAATGTGACATCACATAGCACATCCATCATTCAGCAGGTGAAATAAATACAGAATAATTTATGCTGATAATCGACCAAAAAGACATACCATGGACAATGAAAGTTAGATAATAGATGCTTGGCAAAATCCAAGCATATATCCGAACAAATATATTGATAATAATCTCAAATTTCTGTAACACTATAAAGCAGAAACATATCTTAAATAATACGTTTCAACATTAGGAAGAAGTTATAAAAATATGGTGGTTTTTGATCAAAATCTATCTCTTCTAATATCAAATAACTATAATAAATCCAAAATTTTTAATCTATGCATTATTTGACCTATTTACACTTTGCTTGTAAGAAAAGAATTCCAAGGCTTTGCACAGATGATGTTACAAACAAAAAGAACAAAATCCATAGTTCAGTAATCAAGCACAATAACAAGTAGTAAATGTATACTGACTGATAAATACAACTATAAAATAAATTGCAGAAATGAGGAGAAGTAGTATTTAAAAGCTTTAGGATAATTATAAACTTACCTAGGTTTCAATCTGCCCCAGATTACTTTAGAACATTTTTTTAAAGGGAGCACTTCAGTCCATCACATAAATTATTCATGAAATGTAAACTGAGTGTTGCCATGGAAGATTTCTTGACTATACAGTATTTTATATCATTTCTGGAATAAACAACACACAGGAGCCCTCTTAGAGATATATCAAAGGAAAGCTTCCTCTTTGCTTGTATTTTGTACATGCTTCACCTAACCTAGACATCTAAATGGGACATCAAAATCATTGACATTCTCTGGAATGTCATTGTCCCTGATATACTATAGATCCAAAATTGAGTACCTAATTGATATGATTTGGCTCTGTGACAACACCCAAGTCTCATCTTGAATTATAATCTCTACATGTGGAAGGAGGGACCTGGTAGGAGGTGACTGGATTATAAAAGCAGTTTCCCCCATGCTGTAATAGCAGGGGAGTTCTCACCAGATCTGATGGTTTTAAAAGGGGCAGTTTCCCCTGTTCATTCTCTCTCTCCTGCCACCATATGAAGAAGGCCCTGGCTTCCCCTTTGCCTTCCTCCATGATTGTAAGTTTTCTGAAGCCTCCCCAGCCATGGAGAACTGTGAGTCAATTAAATCTCTTTTGTTTACAAATTAATCAGTCTCAGATAATGTCTTTTTAGCAGGGTGAAAATGGACTAATATATACTAATACTATGCACTAAAATAAATTAACATACACATCATTATATGAGTGGATATACATCTGTTTATATGCCTTCTTGATCTCTAATAGTATGTCTATAGAAGGCCAACCCTGGCAGAAACGCCAAGAGTCATACAGTTAGATTACAGTTTTGTTTGCACACAATGGATGAAAAACAAAGGAGGTGAAATAACGATTGAAGTCTAACTACATAGTGGTTTGACTCACAGTGTTTTTATGGTGGGGAACCATGTATCTCCCACTAAGAAACAGACAGTAAGTAGGAGAGAAAATGGGTTCTTGACAACAAACTAATTGAAAATCATTAAAAATGTGCTCAAATACGTATTTTCTGTTGGATAATTTAGCTTGCTTGGCGGCAGCTACTATGGCTATTTGACTCAGTGAAAACACTCAGCTCTGGCACTGACAGATGGTTCCAGCCTCCAACATCTTTAAGCACTCCCAGGTCACAGTCAGCTTCATCATGCTCCTTAGGTTTACCAGCAGAAAGCTGGTCAGGCACCATCTGTAGGGTTCTGAGCCCACTCCTACCCCTTACTCTTCCACCCCTCACTTCATATCATAATTTTTCTCTTCTGGACTTCCATTTCTTAATCTCATTTTCTTCCTATTTGTGGCCTTATACCTAGTGATGGAATTTTTCAGTTTCTGTGACCTCAGTGTTAAAATTTTAGTAGTTCGACCCTCCAACGTATATGTAAATAAATCCTTATACTAATTCCTCAATTTCAAAGACGTAATTTGCTTCTTACATGAATATTTTTGGCTCATATACAAACTTTACTTTTCCTGAGAACACTAGCGTGCACGTTACCACCATTTGGTCTAAAGAAATCTACTAAGAAGTTGTCCTTTAATTTTTCAATTTGAATTTTTACATATATGAACAAGTTTGCCAACAAATTTATCCTCAATTTAGGTTATTCCTTTTAACTTTGTTGAACTAATTAACTTTTTATGCCAAGTATTTATGATTTCTTCCTTGATACGAAAAATTCAAAATATCCCATCAAAACACACCAAATTTTTTTCAGCATATATAGCTTATCCCACTAAAATTTCTAAGAATTGAGTGAGTGTTAAAAATAAACTTAGTATATCTGCATAATTTTTATTTTTAAGGATTTTTAAAACGTTTTGATCAAACATATGGAGTAATCTTAATTCATGGTTAAGTTTATACACTGAAAAAAATTTAAAAAGCTTATTTCCAAATGACAGTCATGCTAGGTTTTTAAAAAGATCTGTTTAAAAGAAAATATATAAAATAAATGTCATTGGAAAATATTTTATTTAAATGTATTTATGTTTGAATTCTGAAGAAACAGTCCTGAAAATATATAGGTTGGTAGCTTTTTATCTATTTATATAGAATTAAGAAGGCATTTTTTCCTATGGCTTGTTTGAGAAGCAATGGCAAAATTAATGTTAGCACTGATTTTTGTCTGGGATCCATGATTTAGAAAGAAGAAATGGTACCTGAGCTATTTATGGCAAAATAGATGAGTGGAATTCTCAAACAAAATGTGGTATCATTCTTCGTCTTAAAAGACAATCTGTGTCTATAGACATTTTCTGAAATCCATTGAAGTTTCTTAAAAATTTCTTTTCAAAGTTATTTTTAAATTAGACTCTATCACCTTAGATAACAAAAATTCTATGTAATTTTGAATTTGAAGTCTGACCAGTATCTATAGAGTAAATAGAAAGAAAATCTTAAAGCCAAGCTTTACTTCAGCATATAAGAAAAACTAATATTTAATGGATTCTTACAATGATCCCTGTGCTCTGTCAAGTCTGATTAACTTCCTTAAAATCTCTCCAACTTTTCTTATTTGCATTTTTGAATAAGAATTTGAATAAACACGGTACCCTGAATATTATAATTGTGCATCACTATTTCAAACCTGTAATGTAAAAATAGAACGTGTTTTTCCTTCTTAGCAATTCATGTGTAAGTTAGATATTTAGAGATGCAATTTTCGTGTAATAACTTTAACACATAATTTATACTAAACAATTAGTCATCTGTCATAGAATTAAAACTGCATATATAAAAACTGATATATAAATTGGTCTTTCTCTAAGTGACTGACATGTGAACAATTCCCAGAGACTCTCATTAAGGAATAAATTAAAAGATCCATATTTATTCATCCACTAATTTATATTTACATATCCTACCATGTGGAAGCCTCTCTGCTAGGTGCTAGGAGAATTAGCAAACAAAACAAGCTACCTGACCTCCCAATCATCAGAGTGAACAAGGAAACAATTACATGCATTCAAACTTAATCACATACATACCTACATGTAACAAAATGTGATAACTATTTGTAATAGAATTGAAGGGGGAAACTTAAGCCAATATTGGAGGGTACATCAAATAAGACAACACTTACCCAGTATATTAGTCAGGGTTCTCCGGAGAGAACCAATAGAAATAGATGGATAAATAAATGATGATAGACAGATAGATAGATAGAGAGATAGATAGATAGATGATAGATAGATAGATAATAGAGAGACAGAGAGAGAAGAGGGGATTCCTTTAGGGGAACTGGCTCAAGTTATTATAGAGGCTGAGAATTGGCTCACATGATTATCACAGCTGAGAAGTTCCATGACAGCCCATCTGCAAATTGGAGAGCCTGGGATGCTGGTATTATGGGTCACTTCAAGTTCAAATGCATGAGAACCTGAGGAAGTGAAGAGGTGGCATCTGTGTAAGCTCTGGAGTCCAAAGGCTGGAGATCCTGGAGTTCTGATGTCCAAGGGCAGGAGGAGATGTGTACCCCAGCTCCAGGACAGAAAAACCAATGAGCTTTTTGTCTGTTTCTGTTATATCCAGATCCCAGGCCTATTGAATAGCTCCCACCCACATTGAGGACAGGTCTTCCCCATTTAGCGTACTCAGACTCACATGCCACTCTCCTTTGGAAACACTCTCACAGGCACATCTAACAATAATGCTTTATCAGTTCTAGGTATTTCTTAACCCAGTCAAGTTGACACCTAAAATTCACCTAAGAGTAGGCGAACTTTTTCTGTCAAGTATCAGTGTCTTATGCTTTTAGGCTGCAATAACACAATATCATAAAGTGGGTAGCTTATAAACAACAGAAATCTATTTCTCATAGTTGTGGAGGCTGGGAGGTCCAAGATTAAGGAGATGGCCAACTCAGTCTTTGGTGAGAACCCACTTTCTGGCTCATAGATCAGCTATTGTTTCGCTCTAACTTTACACAGCAGAAGGAGCAGGGGTTTCTCACAAGCCTCTTTTATAATGACATGCATCCCATTTATAATGGCTTTGCCCTTATCACCTAATTACTTCCCAAAGGCCATGCCTTCTCATACCATCACTTCAGGGTTTAGGGTCTCAATATATAAATTGTGGAAGACATAAGCGTTCAGACCATAACAATCTGATAGTAAATATTTTAAACTTTTGAACCATATGGTCTTTGTCAAAACCATTGAATCAATGTAGCACAAAAACAGGCATAGACAGTGTGTAACTGAATGAGCCTGACTGTGCTCCAATATTTTATTTATGAATACAATAATTGAATTTCATATAATTTTCACGTCACAAAGTATTATTCTCCTTTTGCCTTTTTCAACCATGTGTTATGTAAAACTTATTTTGTGTGTCCCATGGGTCACACAACAGGTGGCAGGCTGCATTTAGGCCATGTGCAGTAATTTCCTGAACCCTGTTCTACACTATTACTCATCAAGACAAAAAAACATGTTTTTATAGAAGGGCTTATAAAAAGATAGAGGAAGCTAGAGCAATGAAATTGCTCACCAGAATAGTTAAGTGAAAACTAATATAGTACAACACAATTTCCTGGAACACTACTTTCATTAATGAATACACATTTATTTGTTCATTCAATCAAAAATGTCGTGTACGTTGGTACTAGGTGCCTGATACTCTTCTACCTACAAGGATTACAGAAAACAGATAAAACAGACAAAATTTCCTACTCTTATGAGTTTCTGTATGAAGCCTATGTTCTATATGAAGCTTATGTTACTGTAATTACTTAAAATTAAACATTTCTTACTACTTAAGCTCTCCCTTAGGTGAGAGTAATGACACACTATAGCCATGCTGAATACAGTGAAAACATAATTTATGCTATTTATTTTGTTATCTTTTCCCCTTGCAAAAAAATTTTTTTCAACCACAAATAGTAAAGGAAAAATACAGCAAACATCTCATATGTGCTCTCCATTCACCGTTAGCATGTCTACATTTTTCATTTTTGCTATATTTATGTAATTATTTGTATTATTGACATACATTTTAAGATTCCTTCTTTTCTTTCTTTTTTTTTTTTTTTTTTGAGATGGAGTCTCGCTCTCTTGCCCAGGCTGGAGTATAGTGGCGCAATCTTGGCTCACTGCAACCTCTGCCTCCTGGGTTCAAGCCGTTCTCCTGCCTCAGCCTCCTGAGTAGCAAGGACTGAGTAGCTAGGACTATAGGCACACACCACCATGCCCTGGCTAATTTTTATATTTTTAGTAGAGACAGGGTTTCACCATGTTGTCCAGGCTGGTCTCTCAAACTCCTGACCTCAAGTGATCTTCTCCCTACCCCCTAGGCCTCCCAAAGTGCTGGGATTACAGGCTTGAAGATGCCTTTATTTACTTCACCAATTAAAAAGTTGCCTTCTAAAGGAATGACTGTCATGGTTTTGATATGTAGTGCTTCAATATACATTTTTATCCATTATATCACATAATTGTGTATTTCATATGTGTGTGTTATTTAATAATTGTCCAAAATTCTATAATCACTAATATATTATAAATAAAGTTTAAATATTGATGTTTAAAAATTTGAGTAAACCTCCTCATGTCATTATAAAGTCTCCTCTGAAGACTTTTGCTATGTGGTGTTACTACAATGTTAGCTCTCTAATTCCTTTCTCATGGACACTTTTTTACCAAGAAAAATTGGAAACTTTAATAACCTCTTTGGGAAACCTGAGATCTCCTAAAACTGACTCATTTAAGACCTCTCTTTCACATCACCTCTGCTCCTCATTTCTCTCTTTCTACCTAGCTTCCTTAAATCATTTGATCTTCTCCATTTCAAAACCTCTACATATTCCATCTCACTATCCACCCCTGCCATATCTTTTCCTTTATAGTCTACTCCTCAACTCCCTAAAGTCACTTGAATTGTGGGTACTTTGACTCCATCTGGACTCTTGAGGGGCCCCAAAATCAACCTGAAAGAGCTTATTAGAGCTTATATGAGGCTGAAAGAGCTTATTAGAAACAGACTGGATATGTTTTCAACCCAGATGGGCTTTGTTGAAATAGCTATCTGGATTGCCATTGCCATCCACACTCCACCATCTAAAGACACTTTGATTCCAACATCTGGAGATCTCAACTAACTGCCCTCTGGATCCAGAAACTGAATTCATAGCCCATCAATGGGTTTTATATTTCTGTAGGAATCCTCTTCATAAATGCCTGATTGCTTGCATTATCCAGCAAGTATCGCATATAGCCAAGACTTAACAGATGATTCAACTAGCTTTTCAAATACAGCAAATTGCTGAAATGATATACATGGATTAGGTTTCCTAATTTGTTCAGTGGGAAATCTGATTTTCCTTTTGGACAGAGGGGGAGACTGCCCAGGACGGCCTTAACATTCCCATTAGCTTGACTAAACTTTGGAGAGGCTTCTTAACTGTAGGTATTCCCTTCCTTTTTCTAGAACATTTTCTTTAGAAAACTTGTAATTGCGAATTCTTTCTCTACCCCTTTGAGACATAAATCTTTTCAAATCTCTTTTCAGTTTTACAGGTCAGGACTCTTTCTCAAGCACCTAGGAAGCATTCTTTGGAAATGTAACCACCTCCTGTCACTCCCATCATGAAAATGAAAGAAAGTTTTATGTTATCTTTTGAGTAGCCTCAATTAGCAAACAGGTGGTCCCTGATCTCTCTTCAACCCTAGATTTAAAAAACCGTTCTCTGCCCCTTGTTTTTGCTTTTACAGAGTTTATCTCATCGTGATTTCTGGTCTATCTCCCCTTTTGCATTAGCTTTGAATAAAGCCGCTCTTGCCTATTTAACATTACCAGATGTAGTTTTTGCTTTAGCATTAAGAATTCTTTGGAGTTCTGCTTTCAGTTAGCATGTAGTCTACCATAGACCATTGCTCCTACAATAAGTACTATAAAACCCTGAATACACTAAGAAATCATTATTAAATTTTTGGAGAGCTGTGGATGCAAGAAGTCTAAACAAATAATGTTCACAGAAAGTCAGTCCCTACATAGGTGATCAGAGATTGTTGGCCAGTGGGTGTATTTACTAATCTAAGAACTTTGGATTGTCATAGACGGAGGCGGTCTTTGAGAGAAAAAAGAATCCATTAGAGCTTTCAATGACTGAACTAGCTGGCATAATAGATTGTGATCTCTGCAAAACCAAAACACTCAGGCAATCTTTATACCTGCCTATTGTCCTCCACATTTTTTTTCTTGAGTGCATGGGGACAAAGAAGGGGAGCTGCACAGAAAAATGAAGAAAAATATCTGCATTGTTATGCTAAAGCTCCCAAAATCTTAGAAGATGAAAGGTCCTATGATTACACAAAGTATATTGTATTATCTTAAAAATATTAAGACTAACTGAAGCGATAACACAGTTGACTTAGGCCAACTCGTTACTGGAAAAAAATAATAACAACTCTTCTTAAACAGAAGAAAAAGTTCTCTCTCTGTGGGAAAATAATATTCACACCATATCCATATGTCTGTTAAACATAATATCTGGTATAACATAAAAAATAGAAAACATGAAGGAAGCAGGATAATGTGTTTCAACATTAAGAGGAAGAAAGGCAATAAAAGAATGCACATCTGACTCAGACATAGAATCAGCAGACAAGGACTTTAAAATAATACTTTAAATATGTCAAAGAAGTTAGAAGAAAAGTAAAAATATGGATTAAAAAAACTGAGAATTTCAACAAAATATATTCTATAAAAGTAACAAAGTGCCATTCTAAACTTAAACTTGTAAAAGAGAAAATCTAAAGTTAGCAAACCATGTTAACGGTAGAGGGAATAAAGGAAAGGACGGTGAACTAGAAGATGGGTTAGTAAAAACTAACCAAAATGAGTCACAGTTTGGGAAAAGAAAATGATTAAAAAATAGAAGAAATAATTAAAGCAACTCGGGATATGATCAAATAATATGGTCAAATAATCTAATATGCTGCAGCTTGAAATACAGGAGAGAAACAGTAAATGAAGCAGCATAAGTAATTGAATTAATAATAACTTCAAATTTTCTTAGACACCAAACAGTACAATTATGAAGGTCAATACACTTTAAAAAAGATTCATGGGCCAGGCGCGGTGGCTCACGCCTGTAATCCCAGCATTTTGGGAGACCGAGGCTGGCACATTGCCTGAGCTCAGGAGTGGGAGACCAGCTTGGGCAACACGGTGAAACCCCATCTCTATTAAAATACAAAAAATTAGCTCGGTGTGGCGGTGCTCACCTGTAGTCCCAGCTACTCGGGAGGCTGAGGCAGGAGAATGGCGTGAACCTGGAAGGCGGAGCTTGCAGTAAGCTGAGATAGTGCCACTGCACTCCAGCCTGGTGACAAAGCGAAACTTGTCTCAAAAAAAAAAAAAAAGATTCATATGAAGTCACTAAGAAACAAATATAGAAAAGAACTGTTAAAATGAATCAAAGAATATATTGCACATGTAGGGAACAAAAGCTATAGCTAACTTTTCATCAGAAATTGTGGAAGCCAGAAAACAAATGAGATCATGTATTTAAATTTCAAAAAGTAAACACGAAAACAGAACATCCTACAAAACCCTACTTTAGTTACAAATGCAGTGTCTTTCAGTACCCCCTTTGCACTGCTTCCTGATGTTGGAGCTGAGACAGGTAACATTTCTCCTTTGTGCAAATTTAGGCTTTGCCAACAGTGGTTGCTGGAGGGAATGTGCAAGGCTATGGGACTATAGGCAGTCTCTTCTGGTTTGCGGACGCCTTCATTCCCATCTATGTGAGAGGCAGCGGATGAGTATGCAGAACCCTTGCAGCACTCATTTCAGAGGCTCCCCTGGACTAATGTCAGATGCATGTTCAGATCTTGCTCTCCCTATCTGGCGGATTCTTCCATGGGAGCTCCAACTTCACCATTACTACTTCCCCACTCTATTCTACAGGCCAGCTCCTGCAGTATTGTGCTCGCTACCAAAGGTAGGACACTTCTACTACTCACCAGCTCCACTCAATGCCGTGTGACGAATTTCTCCACACCCAGCAGGCTGCTTGTACTTTTGGTACGCATGCGTTCTTTGACAATGCTGGGGTAGAGAGGCAGAATTCTCCTAATACCTTAGCTTCCTTCATTTTTCGCTTCCCCTCACCCTTGAGGTAGCAGCTGCTGTTTTGAATTTGCCACTTTGGGACACTTTAGAGATATCTTTTACATTTTTTAGTAGTTAGCTAGGAACATTTGTTTCGAATTCTCTCATTTCAAATTCCTGATGTGTTTGCGTCTACTGACGAGATTCTGACTGGTAGATTGACAAATGAGAATCTAGATTCAGCAAATGCATTTTATAAAAATAAGAAAAAAAGCTTTTAAAAAATTTATAAAAGCAAATGCTAAGAGAACGTTTAGATTCCCAGGAGACCCATATTGCAAGAAATCCTAAAGAAAATTATTCAGGCTGGGAAATAGTTGAAATGTTATCTCCTAATAATAAATTTACACATTTAACCATGATTCGTCTTTCTCTCACTAACTATTTTGGAGACTTTAGATATCATCCTTTTCTTGGGTATTAAACTAATATGCTAAAATAAGGTAATATATTGAGGTCAATAGAATATATCAATATCTCCATCTATATAGTGTAGCTATAGATATACATTTGAAAAATATTTGTCCACAATAATAAACTTATCGAAGATACAAAATTGTTTAGAGACTTTACAGAGTCGATTTTCTTTGTTAAAAGTAGGCATTTTTAATGGTACCCTAATATATCAATATGAATTTGTATATGTGGAGAGTGCATTAGAACATCAGAACAGAATTATCACAAATGCTAATCACTGTCAAAGTATTAAGTAGTATATATCTAAATAGACTGAAATACTTAAAAAATTCAATTATTCCTGAGTTTTAAATAATCATTTAAATTTTTCTCAATTATTTATAAGCAGATTATTAATGATTTTTATATTCAAAACACTTTCCCTGTTGTTTTCTTTTTTGTAGTACAGACTTAAAAATATTTATATGTCTTATACTTTAAGACATATTTATTGCACTAAAATAATTCATTTAAATTTTTTACACTAACTTTTTTCTTTTCTTTTTTTTTTTTTTTTTAAGGCAGAATCTTGCTCTGTCGCCCAGGCTAGAGTGCAATGGTGCTATCTCGGCTCACTGCAAGCCCTGCCTCCTGGGTTCATGCCATTCCCCTGCCTCAGTCTCCCGAGTAGCTGGGACTACAGGAGCCCGCCACCATGCCCGGCTAATTTTTTGTATTTTTAGTAGAGACGGGGTTTCACCGTGTTAGCCAGGATGACCTCCATCTCCTGAACTTGTGATCCACCCGCCTCGGCCTCCCAAAGTGCTGGGATTATAGGTGTGAATCCACCTCATTGTTTGTTTTATCAATTGGCTATGTCTGAGATAGTCTTTTGTTTCTTTTTCGTGCTTTTTTTAAATTTTTTAACTATAAGAGAAGAAAAACCTGGGCAACATGGCAAAATCCTGTCTCTAAAAAAAAAAAATTCAAAAATTAGCCTCGTGTGGTGGCTTGCACCTGTAGTTTCAGCAAGAATTTCTGAGGCTACATAGTAAATTCTATATGTACTTGAATATTTCTGGACCTTCTTTATTTACATCCTTGTTTTTCTTTATTTTATGTAATGGTAGTATTTTATAAAAATAAAAATGAACACAGAACATATTGACTTAAAGATTCTGGTAAAATAATATTGATTTATTTTGTGTTGTTATTCTTTAAACTGAATGTATTTACTGTAGATATTTGAATAATATATTTCATGATAAATAATTTTTAGAAAAAAAAACAATAGCACTGGTGGTAACAGTCACCCATATTCAATTTTTGGCTTTAAAATGAAGGTTTGGAAGTCTTATTTGCTTCCTTCTCAAGCATGCTGTCAGGTTTGACTTGAGTCACCTTACAGCTAAATTGGTCTTTGAATTTTTAAATCAAAATAATATTTTTTAACGTTTCATCTAGTACTAGTCAATTACATCATTTATTTCTTAATATTTTAACCACCATGCATTCTTAGAATGAAACCTTCTTTATATGGGTGAACTATTCTTTTTTGTGTTGCTTTGTCTGGTTGCTAATATTTTAATTTGATTTTACCACTAATTTTTAAATGCATGTGGTCAGTAGTTTTCTCAGTCTTCATTTGTAAGAGTTTTATGTTCTTGCCATGCTAGACCTATGAAAATAATATGAAAGCTTCCTTTCATGTTAACAGAGTAAGTTGTAAGGGTTTTATGTTCTTGCCATGCTAGACCTATGAAAATAATATGAAAGCTTCCCTTCATGTTAACAGAGTAATAAAATGATTGAGTCATTTGCGCCTATTTAAATGTACATTATGTATAAAATTATGTATACAAATTAAATATAAAAATTTAAATGTGTACATTACACACAGTTGCAAGAAATTAACAAAAGCTCATTTGAACTTGAAAAATTAGTCTATATCAATTGTTGTAATTTAATTCCCCTTTGTCAGGAATAAATTAAGAAATGAGTAAGCCTAAATGAATGAGATGTGAGAAGATTATTGCTTAGGCTTTGTTAAAAAAAAAAAAAAGATAATTTATTTTCTCCCTCTGACTTTTTTGAGTGTGTGAGTGTGTGTGTACGTGTGTACGTGTATATATATATATATATATATACATATATATATTCATTTAAGTTTCTCATAGGAGTGTGTACTCCTCCTGTTTATATGTGTCTCTCTTAATATTTCTATTATATAGATAGAGCTCTATCTAGACCTACCTATAAATAGATAGATCTGGATATATTGAGAGAGAGAGAGAATAAATGTATGCACTCCTATGAAACAGGTGCTTTCATAGTTGATCCTGAGAGCCATTTTATGGTCGTGTGGGTAGGCAGTCTTAGATCAAATGATATTGTATATGACTGACCATAGAGATACAAACAATCTGGAATTCTGATGAAATTCTTAACCCATTTTGTTATCCAAATCCTGAAACCATCCATAAGAAAATTTTATAAAATCAATTAAGGGGAAAAGATAAAAGTCAACTAGGCTTGCAGCACAATTAGCAATAAACATTACCAGCTTGCCCTTTGGTCCACTTCCTTGTAGCTGGTATCTGCTTACTATGCCAGGTGAACATAGCCCTAGTCATAGAACTCATTGTTTCTTTTCTGCTCTATACATAAAAACTAAACTGTTGTGAGATGATAAGCTTTTTCTTTGATTTTTTGTTTTAGGTTTTGCATACCAACAAAATGACTTAAACCATCTGATTTGAAGGGTCCTGCAAGAAGCTGACTCTTGGAAGAATGCAGTTTCCACATTCTGATGATGTCATGCCCCTTACCCTGACCAATCAACAACCTCAATTTTCCAGCCCCTAGCCCTTGACAAAACCCTTAAAGACCTTTGCTCAGAACACCTTGATGAAATGGATTTGGGCCTTGAGAATTCCTCCCATTTCCATCCTCAATGGCCTTGCAGTTATATTAAACCCTTTCTCTGCTGCAAACCCTGCTGTCTCAGTGTATTGGTCTTTAGTGTGCAGCAGGCATATGAACGTGGCAGTCCTGTAACAAGTGTGTGGCTTGTCCTCCTGAAATACATATTACCAAGTGTAATAATGTATATTGTAATACACATTATGTTATAAATTCCTTTTTTTTAATGTCAACATGTGTTGAAATACAACGAAAACCCACTTAATTGTGTTAAAGTTGGAAATGGATGGAATGATACAGAAGAAGAAGACTGGGAAAAGCAGTAAGTCCTTTCATCCTCCTGCTTTATAGTCTGGAGACTTTTTATATCTGGTTATTTGATAATTTGTAAAAACCACTATACTGTAAATTGGGTCACAGACATAAGAGTGAATTATCAGAAAAAAAAGCAATTCAGTTAGCTAAATATATGTTCTACTGATTAAACATTTGCACATTCACTGTAGGAAGCATAATTTCATGATCTCAAGTTACAAATTGCATCTTTGTTTCCTCTGACTTAACCCTGACAATAAATTGATTGTCCTTAGTGATGGTGATGATGATACATTTGGGTTTCCTGTGTGAGTGTGAGTGTGAGTGTCTGTACATATTACAAGCATAAGCATATTTAATATGTAGGGATTGCAAGGGCCTGCGACTTGATCGGTGCTTTCTAGCAAGTCAAAGCAGTTCTGGTTAGGAGTACCTGCTTTGCAATTATCTGAGAAAACACAATTGGATGTAGGCATCAATGGTAAAGTATAATAAATGATAAAAATTTCCCTGGAAGAAGTAACCTAATTCTACATTAATACTTTTTTTGCTAAGTAAATATTATTTAACTGTTATACATCTTTACCAAAAAATTAAATGTTACTTTAATGTCTACTAAATTCCTACATTCATTTATATGGTATTTACAACCTGGTTGCACATTGATGCATACTTTAATTTATTCAAAATTGTCATTTATATGTCCTGTGCTTTGTTAAATAATCTACTCTACCCTCAATAAAGTAATTTCAAACATAGTTTCTCTAATCAGAACTTGGAAAATTGTTTTGATTTTGTTTTCTTTGCTATCTCCACAAATGATTGAAAGAAAATAAAATAACTATGGTATTAAAATGGTAATTTTAAGTAAGCCAAAATACTTTGAATGAAAATAGTCACAATGCTATTATTGTGACTTATAGACTTAAAATAGAGTATAATCTTTGCAAACAAAAGGAAAATACTATTGATAATTGAAATTATATCTGCCAGTAACATTTTTCTTTTGCCCTGATATTATTGTGTTGACTAGTATCCATAGAAAATAAGTGCCCCACATATCACTTTTTAAGACAATTTATTAATATTATAAATCTTACATCCATATATTTAATAATATCTACACCAGTGAATGTAATTTTAAAAATTTTTTGTAATGTGATTGCTAAGAAAAATGGAAATAAAATAGCAAATGTTCTCAATAGATATTCATTTGTAATATTTGATTTACAGCTTAAAATGCTCATTGCTACATTATTATTATGAAGACATAAAATAGGATGTGGAGTATTTTATTACCTTTAGATAAAAAGCCATTAGATATGAGCTCACAGATGAAACATAAACATCTGAACATTTGTTAAACATATACACTATTAGTGAACAAAGTAAAAAAGGTAAAAGAATACAACCAAAATTTGTAAAATCAGAAGGAAGAGTTAAAAATTTTCATTTTAAATACTACATTTTGCTAACAATGTTTTATTTCTGATCATTTGTTTTACATATAATCTTAAACTAACTATGAATTTGAATCTTGTGGCCTAGTTCTAATTATTTCATAATTACAAAGATTTGGTAATTGAGAATGTTTGTTCCTAAAGTTAAGAACGAAGATAATGTATATGTAGTATCTATACTGTGCATCTCAACCAACAGAACTGCATACAATTAGCATTTCATTTTAAGAAGAATTAAAATTAAATAGTAGAAAGTGCGAGAGAGATATATTAAAGCACTCATTAATTGAAGGGACTTATCGGTGGATTATTTCACACTTGTAAGAATACTAAGAACACATTAACAGTTAGGCTTATGCATTCTACCAATGAAGATACGTGGGGCAGAAAAATAGTAATATAAATGGAGGTAAAATCCAAGTTACACTTTTCAATTTAAATTTTCCTATGAGCAGGTTATTCATAGAAACAGTTCATTGTTATGTGAAATATATTCGTTAGAGGCAATTTGGAACTGTGAAAAAGATTTTCCTCTCAGTTGTTTATTCACTTGAATGAAAAAAATAGAAATCCAATTTTCTTTCAAATATAACTTTATCTCTACCTCAAGAATCAGAACAATGCCAGCAAATTTCAAAATATCATTTACTGGATCTGATCAAAACAGCCATACCTATTTCTTGGCTTACAAAAACATGGTGTTTCTTAAACATTTCTGCATTTATCTAGAAATAATTTCATTATATTGTCTAATATCATAAATAAGTCCTACTGTACTTTGTACTGCATCCTTGGTATATGGCAACATTGCAGAACTTCTTAAAGTTTCTGAACTTGTGCCTATGATGACAAATATCTCCATACATATTCCATCAGCTGAAATTTGGTCATATAACTATGCCTGACTCAGAAAAGCAGTTTCTCTCTGTGATCATAATCAGAGCAAAACAAATTTTGTTAACAGCTACTAATCTGTGCCACAAGCCTTACGTGCATAAATTAGATAAAAAGAAAAATTGAAAAAATAGTTAAGTCCATGTGTTGAGAAATAACAATAGGATAAACCAAAGTAAAGTAAGGTTAATTTATGTGAGAGCTAAAACAAGTGCAATAAGAACTTAAGAAGAATGAGATTTTCAAAAATGTCCAAAATATTGAAACTTCTAAACAATTACATAAAAACACAAACCACTGGTTAGATTGATCAAGAAAAAGAAGTGAAATAACATAGAAATAACTATTATTTGCAGGGTAAATATTTTAGTATTCTAGATTAGTTGTGTAATTCTTAGAAAAAATTATCATAGCAGATGTATTTAAAGTAAGTATAGTCCTAAATGGATGAACAATTGTTATATAAATGAATTTATTAGCAAGATTTACCAACAAAATGCTGAGAATTTTATGAGACTTTTAATAAATCCTGAAGATAAATAAATAATTATGTATAAGACTAATAAATATTTTATTTAAAAAACTGGATAATGCTTTAGAAAAAATATAATTTATGAATACAGGTGCAAGCATTTTAAATATAAGTAAAAGTTACTAAAGTAGTTGAACATTACTGCATCTTTCGGCTGCAGCTGTTCAGTTTGGTATGCAGTTCCATTTTTCACTGGAGATTTTCTTTTCTCTTTTCTACAAATAGCTCTGCCTTAGAATGAATTTTGCCTCTTTTATACTCAATATTTTGTGTACTTGCAATGAGAGGGATTTGGATTATTTTAGTTTTAAATGTCCATATTGCTGACTTAGCTACTTTTCCTAATAAGGGTTGGCTAAGGTTGTTGCTCCATTTCTTAACATGTTGACTGCATACATATTGCCTCTTTAGAGCCACATTATTGAAGATCCAGATTGTTTTGTATTTTAATATTTGATATTGAATCTATCCCCATGGATAGACTTATAAGAAATTGGTCTATTTGCATCCCAATTCAGGACCTAGAAAGATAGAACTGGGTTTCATCACTTGTCAAAAATTTCCACTCACAGAAACCATTAAAGGAGTCAGAACCTTACTTTAGTTTCTTGGAATTGTCGCTACTGAGACCCTTTTGGAGTTTGGAACATCAGCTCTGGGAGTCATTACTGTTGAATGACTGATCTCCTGTCTTCTGGTTGAGGGCTGGAAGACAAGTGACCAACAGCAGGTTACTTAGCATCTTTCTTTTTGTTTTTAATCTCTGGAGCTAGTATATACACACATCCAAGCCAAGTTTCTTAAAACTGGAAATTATTAATGAGAATCTACCTATACTACTTGGATCCCAAGAGTAATCAGATTTAGACTGGGGCCTAGCAGGAAGCAAATAACATTTTCCTAAGGACAACTTAGAGAGAGGTGAGAAAAGAATAAGGAAAGCAACAATGGATGTTGAAGCACTTGTGAAATAGCAATATGGGAAGTCTCTACCACTATAGGCCCCAAGAGACAAAAGGAGAGAGTGAAATTACATTGGCACAGCAATTTCCAGAAACTCAAAAGAAAGATTGCCTAAGAGGTGGCAGAGGAATGTAGCCTGTTCTAGCACTGTCACAAGGCCAGGAAGGAGATAGAAATAAAAAAAGACCTTGCTTTCAATATTCTGCTGTTACCTCCAAGTCCCCAAACCCAACTCTACCACAGGCTAGTGTATACATAATTGATTTCACAAAGATTCTCATTCAGTGGGCATTGTGCAAGGTAAATAAGGTAAAGAACAGATCTCGGGATCCTAAAGTGATTGACCTGCTTAATTCACAGAATAAATTCGTAGTCATCAGACGATGTAGAAGCCAATTTTTGCTGATTAATTTTACAGTCTGGAGTTTTTACTTGTTTTATTAATATCACATATGAATGGCATGACACAGTGCAGTATTGGCAAAATAAAACAAGTAAAGACCAGTAGAATACAATAGACAGTTCAGAAATAGACCCACACATATGTGGTTAATTGATTTTGGACAGAAGTTCTAAATTAATTCAATCAGGATGGAAAAATCTTGTCAACAAATGTACTAGAACAATTGGTTAGCCAAGTGTAAACACATGAATCTTAACACTAACTTCATACAAAAATTAAATTGAAATGGATTATATACCTCAATATAAAGATCACAAATCTAACGATGCAAAACTTGTAGAAGAAAACATAGGAGAAAATGTTAGTAGCCTTGGGTTGGGCAAAGTTTCTCAAATAAGACACAAAAAGCACAAACCACAATGAGGTATCACTTCACACTTGTTAGAATGGCTACAACAAAGAAGCCTAAAAGATAATTGTTGGCAAGGATGTGGAGAAAGGAAATCCTTGCATGCTATTATTGGAAATGATAATTAGTGCATCCATTATGGAAAACAGTATGGAAAATCTTCAAAAAATTAAAAGTAGAATTAACATATGATCCAGCAGTTTCTCTACTGGGTATATATTCAATGGAAGTGAAGCAATATGTAAAAGAGATATCTGCACTCCCATGGCCATTGCAGAACTATTCACAATAGATAAGATATGGAATCAACCTAAGTGTCCATCAATAGATGAATGGATAAAGAAAATGTGCTATATATACCAAAGAGAATAGTATTCAGCCTTACAAAAGAAGAAAAATTTGTCATTTGCAACAACATAGATAACCTGGAGGATATTAGGTTGAGCAAAATAAGCCAGACACTGAAAGACACATGCCACATGATCTTGCTTATGTGTGAAACCTAAAAAAGTTGAACTCAGAAGTAGACAGAATGGTGGTTACCAAGGATAGGGATAGGAGTCGGGGTGGGTGGGGAGATGTTTGTCAAAAAATACAAAATTTCAGTTAGCTGGGAGGAATGAGTTGAAGAGACCTATTGTACCACCTCGTGACCATAATGAATAACAATGTATTATAATCCAGAAAATTGCTGAGAGTACATTTTAAGTGTTCTCACACACCAAAAAAGTATGTCAGATAATGTATATGTTAATTAGCTCAATTTAGCCATTTCACAATTTATAGCGATAGTCACCTAATAGAATGGTTCAACTTAAGATATTTCAACTTTGCAATGCTGTGAAGCCACTCTGTTTTTTACCTTCAATACAGTATTTAAAAAATTACATGAGACATTCACAACTTTATTATAAAATAGGATTTGTGGTAGATGACTTTGTCTAACTGTAGGCTAATGTAAGTGTTCTGAGCATGTTTAAGGTAGACTATGCTAAGCTATGATGTTCACTAGGTTAGGTGTATTAAATGCTTTTTCTTTTCTATATATATATGTTTTTAGACAGACCCTCACTCTGTCACCCAGGCTGGAGTACAGTGGTGTGATTTTCTCTCACTGTAACCTCCACATCTCGGGTGGGTTCAAGCAATTCTCATGCCTCAGCCTCCCAAGTAGTTGGGATTACAAGCACGTGCCACCACACTTGACTCTTTTTTTTCTCTTTTTGCTTTTTTTTGGGGGAAGACAGGATTTCACAATGTTGGTCAGGCTGGTCACAAACTCCTGACCTCAAGTGATCTGTCCACCTTGGCCTCCCAAAGTGCTGGTATTACGGGCATAAGCCACTGAGCCCAGCCATCATATCACTTTTATTTGTCAATTAAAAATAAATTTAAAAAGAAAAAAATTCAGAAAAAAACTCTTATTTTTATTAATTTTTAGTGATTCTTTCATAATGTATATGTTTTTGCATATGCTTTAAATTACATAGTATGTTGGTACAACAAACAATAATACAACTATATAATAAGTAAATAAATGCATATCTTGAGAGCACAAAGTATAAAATAATTTGGACTTTGAACAAATTAATCAGTTTTGTTCTCCAAAAGAATTTGGTAAAAAAAAATAAGACAAATTACACATTGGGAGAAAATATTTGCAAAACAATTACTTGACAATTGACTTATAAATGGAATATAAAATGAGCTCTTAAAACTCAACACTGAGAAGATAAACAGCTGCATTAAATAAGGGAGCAAATTATTTGAATAAACATTTCCCCAAAGACATACAAAGATGGCCAGTGAGTGCATAAAAAATGCTCAACTACCTTATACATTAGAGAAATGCAAATTAAAACCACAACGAGATACCACTACAAACCAAGTAGAACAGTAAGAAAGATTGTTATCAAAAGACTAATCCGCCAAGTTTTGTAATGGGGGTCCGTTCCAAGATGGCTGAATAGGAACAGCTCCGGTCTGCAGCTCCCAGTGTGATCGATGCAGAAGATGGGTGATTTCTGCATTTCCAACTGAGGTACCTGGTTCATCTCATTGGGACTGGTCAGACAGTGGATGCAAACCACAGAGAACAAGCTGAAGCAGGGCGCGGCATCGCCTCACCCAGGAAGCACAAGAGGTTGGGAGATTTCCCTTTCCTAGCAAAAGGAAGCCATGACAGGCTGTACCGGGAAAATCGGGACACTGCCACCTAAACACTGCTGTTTTCCAACAGTCTTAGCAAATGGAACACCAGGAGACTATATCCCGCACCTGGCTTAGTGGGTCCCATGCCCACAGAACCTTGCTCACTGCTAGTCAGAGATCAAACTGCAAGGTGGCAAGCCTGGCTGGGGGAGGGGTATCTGCCATTGCTGAGGCTTGAGTAGGTAAACAAAGCCGCCAGGGAAGCTTGAACTGAGTGGAGCCCACCATAGCTCAGTGAGGCCCACCGGCCTCTGTAGACTACACCTTTGGGGGCAGGGCATAGCTGAACAAAAGGCAGCATACAACTTCTGCAGATTTAAATGTCCCTGTCTGACAGCTCTGAAGAGAGCAGTGGTTCTCCCAGAATGGTGTTTGAGCTCTGAGAATGGAAAGACTGTCTCCTCAAGTGGGTCCCTGACCCCCGTGCAGCCTAACTTGGAGATATCTCCCAGTAGAGGCTGACTAACCCCTCATACAGCCAGGTGCCCCTCTGAGATGAAGCTTCCAGAGGAAGGATCAGGCAGCAATATTTGGTGTTCTGCAATATTTGCTGTTCTGCAGCCTCCGCTGGTGATACTCAGGCAAACAGGATCTGGAGTGGACCTCCAGCAAACTACAACAGACCTGCAGCTGAGGGTCTAACTAGAATAAACAGTGTAGAGAAGACCTTAAATGACCTGATGGCGCTGAAAACCATGGCACGAGAACTACATGATGCATGCACAAGCTTCAGTAGCCGATTCGATCATGTGGAAGAAAGGGTATCAGTGATTGAAGATCAAATTAATGAAATGAAGAGGGAAGAGAAGTTTAGAGAAAAAAGAGTAAAAAGAAATGAACAAAGCCTCCAAGAAAAATGGGACTATGTGAAAAGACCAAATCTACGTTTGATTGGCGTACCTGAAAGTGATAGGGAGAATGGAACCAAGCTGGAAAACACTCTGCAGGATATTATCCAGGAGAACTTCCCGAACCTAGCAAGGCAAGAAAACATTCAAATTCAAGAAATACAGATATCACCACAAAGATACTCCTAGAGAAGAGCAACCCCAAGACACATAATTCTCAGATTCACTAAGGTTGAGCTGAAGGAAAAAATGTTAAGGGCAGCCAGAGAGAAAGGTCGGGTTACCCACAAAGGGAAGCCCATCAGACTAACAGCGGATCTCTCAGCAGAAACTCTACAAGCCGGAAGAGAGTGGGGGCCAATATTCAACATTCTTAAAGAAAAGAATTTCCAACCCAGAATTTCATATCCAGCCAAACTAAGCTTCATAAGTGAAGGAGAAATAAAGTCCTTTACATACAAGCAAATGCTGAGAGATTTTGTCACTACCAGGCCTGTCTTACAAGAGCTCCTGAAGGAAGCACTAAACATGGAAAGGAAAAATTGGCACCAGCCACTGCAAAAACATGCCAAACTGTAAAGACCATTGATGCGAGGAAGAAACTGTGTCAACTAACAGGCAAAATAACCAGCTAACATCATAATGACATGATCAAATTCACACATAACAATATTAACCTTTAATGTAAATGGGCTAAATGCCCCAATTAAAAGACACAGATTGGCAAATTGGATAAAGAGTCAAGACCCATCAGTGTGCTGTATTCAGGAGACCCATCTCACATGCAGAGACACAAATAGGCTCAAAATAAAGGGATGGAGGAAGATATAACAAGCAAATGGAAAGCAAAAAAAAAAAAAAAAAAAGCAGGGTTTGCAATCCTAGTTTCTAATAAAACAGACTTTAAACCAACAAAGATCAAAAGAGACAAAGAAGGCCATTACATAATGGTAAAGGGATCATTTCAACAAGAAGTGCTAACCTAAATATATATGCATCCAATACAGGAACACCCAGATTCATAAAGCAAGTCCTTAGAGACCTACAAAGAGACTTAGATACCCACGCAATAATAATGGGAGACTTTAATACCCCACTGTCAACATTAGACAAATCACGAGACTGAAAGTTAACAAGGATATCAGGCCTTGAACTCAGCTCTGCACCAAGTGGACCTAATAGACATCTGCAGAACTCTCCACCCCAAATCAACAAAATATATATTCTTCTCAGCACCACATCGTACTTATTCCAAAATTGACAACATAGTTGGAAGTAAAGCACTCCTCAGCAAATGTAAAAGAACAGAAATTATAACAAACTGTCTCTCAGACCACAGTGCAATCAAATTTGAAATCAGGATTAAGAAACTCACTCAAAACCACACAACTACATGGAAACTGAACAACCTGCTCCTGAATGACTACTGGGTAAATAATGAAATGAAGGCACAAATAAAGATGTTCTTTGAAACCAGTGAGAACAAAGACACAACATACCAGAATCTCTGGGACACATTTAAAGCAGTGTGTAGAGGGAAATTTATAGCACTAAATGCCCACAAGAGAAAGCAGGAAAGATCTAAAACTGACACCCTAACATCACAATTAAAAGAACAAGAGAAGCAAGAGCAAACAAATTCAAAAGCTAGCAGACGGCAAGAAATAACTAAGATCAGAACAGAACTGAAAGAGATAGAGACACAAAAAACACTTCAAAAAATCAATGAACCCAGGAGCTGGTTTTTTTTAAAAGATCAACAAAATTGATAGATCACTAGCAAGACCAATAAAGAAGACAGAAGAATCAAATAGATATAATAAAAAATGATAAAGGGGATATTACCACTGATCCCATAGAAATTCAAACTACCATCAGAGAACACTATAAATACCTCTATGCATATGAACTAGAAAATCTAGATGAAACGAGTAAATTCCTGGACACATACACCCTCCCAAGAGTAAACCAGGAAGAAATTGAATCCCTGAATAGACCAATAACAAGCTCTGAAATTGAGGCAATAATTAATAGCCTACCAACCAAAAAAGTCCAGGACTAGACAGATTCACAGCCAAATTCTACCAGAGGTACAAAGAGGAACTGGTACCATTCCTTCTGAAATTATTCCAACAAATAGAAAAAGAGGGAATCCTCCCTAACTCATTTTATGAGACCAGCATCATCCTGATACCAAAGCCTGGCAGAGACACAACAAAAAAAGAGAATTTTAGACCAATATCCCTGATGAACATCAATGCAAAAATCCTCAATAAAATACCAGCAAACCGAATCCAGCAGCACATCAAAAAGCTTATCCACCAAGATCAAGTTGGCTTCATCCCTAGGATGCAAGGCTGGGTCAACATACACAAATTAATAAACAAAATCCATCACATAAACAGAATCAAAGACAAAAACCACATGATTATCTCAATAGATGCAGAAAAGGCCTTCAACAAAATTCAACAGCCTTCATGCTAAAAACTCTCAATAAACTAGGTATTGAGAGAATGTATCTCAAAATAATAAGAGCTATTTATGACAAACCAACAGCCAGTATCATACTGAATGGGCAAAAACTGGAAGCATTCCCTTTGAAAACTGGCACAAGACAGGGATGCCCTCTCTCACCACTCCTATTCAACAGAGTGTTGGAAGTTCTGGCCAGGAAAATCAGGCAGGAGAAATAAATAAAGGGTATTCAATTAGGAAAAGAGAAAGTCAAATTGTCCCTGTTTGCAGATGACATGATTATATATTTAGAAAACCCCATCACCTCAGCCCAAAATCTCCTTAAGCTGATAGGCAACTTCAGCAAAGTCTTAGGATACAAAATCAATGTGCAAAAATCACAAGCATTCTCATACACCAATAACAGACAGAGAGCCAAATCATGAGTGAACTCCCATTCACAAGTGCTACAAAGAGAATAAAATAGCTAGGAATCCAACTTACAAGGGATGTGAAGGCCCTCTTCAAGGAGAACTACAAACCACTGCTCAACGAAATAAAAGAGGACACAAACAAATGGAAGAACATTCTATGTGCATGGGCAGGAAGAATCAATATTGTGAAAATGGCCATACTGCCCAAGGTAATTTATAGATTCAATGTCATCCCCATCAAGCTACCAATGACTTTCTTCACAGAATTGGAAAAAGCTACTTTAAAGTTCATATGGAACCCAAAAAGAGGCTGCATTGCCAAGACAATCTTAAGCAAAAAGAACAAAACTGGAAGCATCACACTACCTGACATCAAACTATACTACAAGGCTACAGTAACCAAAACAGCATGGTACTGGTACCAAAACAGAGATATAGACCAATGGAACAGAACAGAGGCCTCAGAAATAACAACACACATCTACAACTATCTGATCTTTGACAAACCTGACAAAAACAAGAAATGGGGAAAGGATTCCCTATTTAATAAATGTTGCTGGGAAAACTGGCTAGCCATATATAGAAAGCTGAAACTGGATCCGTTCTTACACCTTATACAAAAATTAATTCAAGATGGATTAAAGACTTAAATGTCAGACCTAAAACCACAAAAACCCTAGAAGAAAACCTAGGCAATACCATTCAGGACATAAGCATGGACAAGGACTTCATGACTAAAACACCAAAAGCAATAGCAATAAAAGCCAAAATAGACAAATGGGATCTAATTAAACTAAAGAGCTTCTGCACAGCAAAAGAAGCTGTCATCAGAGTGAACATGCAACCTACAGAATGGGAGAAAAGTTTTGCAATCTACCCATCTGACAAAGGGCTAATATACAGAATCTACAAAGAACTTAAACAAATTTACAAGTAAAAAATCAAACAACCCCATCAAAAAGTGGGCAAAGGATATGAACAGACACTGTTCAAAAGAAGACATTTATGCAGCCAACAGACACATGAAAAAATGCTCATCATCACTGGTCATGAGAGAAATGCAAACCAAAACCACAATGAGATACCATCTCACACCAGGTAGAATGGCAATCATTGAAAAATCAGGAAACAACAGATGCTGGAGAGGATGTGGAGAAATAGGAATGCTTTTACACTGCTGGTGGGAGTACAAACTAGTTCAACCATTGTGAAAGACAGTGTGGCGATTCCTCAAGGATCTAGAACTAGAAATACCATTTGACCCAGCCATGCCATTACTGGGTATATACCCAAAGGATTATAAATCATGCTGCTATAAAAACACATGCACATGTATGTTTATTGTGGCACCATTCATAATAGCAAAGACTTGGAACCCACCCAAATATCCATCAATGATAGACTGGATTAAGAAAATGTGGCACATATACACCATGGAATACTATGCAGCCATCAAAAAGGATGAGTTCATGTCCTTTGTAGTGACATGGATGAAGCTCGAAACTATCATTCTGAGCAAACTATCGCAAAGACAGAAAACCAAACACCACATGTTCCCACTCATAGGTAAGAACTGAACAATGAGAACACTGGACACAGGGCGGGGTACATCACACACCAGGGCCTGTTGTGCGGTGGGGGGATGGGGGAGGGATAGCATTAGAAGAAATACCTAATGTAAATGACGAGTTAAGGGTGCAGCAAACCAATATGGCACATTTATACATATGTAACAAACCTGCACTTTGTGCACATGTACAGGAAACTTAAAGTATAATTTTAAAAAATGCATAAAAAGTGAAACTCATATGTTGTTGTTGAAAATGCACAATGGTATGGCCACTTTGGAAAATAGTTTGGGGGGTTTCTTATAAAGGCAAATGCATATCTACCCTATGACTCACCAACCACATTCCTACATGTTTACCCAAACGGAGTGAAAAAATATGTCTATACCAAGACTTGTGTTTTAGCAACTTGACTAATGGAAGCAAAACCTAGAAACATCCCTAATGTACACCAACTAGTGGATAAGCATATTGAGGTAAATACATGCAATAGTAAGTACTCAGCAATCAAAAAGAATGAGCTCTTGGACGTGGTAGCCGGCGCCTGTAGTCCCAGCTACTCGGGAGGCTGAGGCGGGAGAATGGCGTGAACCCAGGAGGCGGAGCTTGGAGCGAGCTGACGTTGTGCCACTGCACTTCCAACTCCAGCCTGTGCGACGGCGCGAGACTCCGTCTAAAAAATAAAAATAAATTAAAAAAAAAAAGAGCTCTTGTAAATAGACAAACAATGATGAAACTCAGATATATTCTCAGTGAAAAGGATTAGTCACAAAACAGCAAATGCTGTTTGATTCCATGTTTTTGAAATTCTGAAAAAGTGAAAGCCACAGTGATACAAGGTCAAGAAGGTGAGTAAAGGGGATTGATTGCAATAAGATATGTGGGATCTTATTTGGAGTGCTGGAAATGTCTGTATCATGACAGTGGCAGTGGTTCAAGGTTGGTCAGAAACCTCTAATTGTTTTACAGTCTATATTCTACCTTTAATCATTAGTGAGAAAAATCTCCAAATTTTAGCTTTGTGTATGAACACTAAAAACAGTTTCCATATCATAACCTCATATGCAGCAAATTTGGCCATATGACTAAATTCTGACCAGTGATGTGAAGAAAATGAATATTTGCAACTTCGGTGTTATACATTTAAAATGATACAGCTTTCCCTCCACTTCTCTTCATACTCTGATCACATAGATGAGGACAAATTGTAGTTGATGACAGGGTAATTAATAATAGAGAAGGCACCAGAGCTCTTAGTGATCTTGAAGGATCACCTATACGCTCACATATTTCTGCATTGCTCCATACAAAAGAAAGAGTAAAATCTAGAATAGCATTTATGTCACCAAAAGCACATGTAATCCCTATTATATGTCAAGCTCATAGTCTTATCACAGCATTTTCTTCCTAATACCAGTATAATATTGAATATCTTCTATACATCTTTCTTTCCAGTTTTGTTGCAAGAATTGTATTTGATGCTCTGATGTACAATATGAAAACAATATTTGTTGGGGGTTTTGTAAATATGGGGGTCTGGTCTACATTAGAATTTGGCTGCTTTCTACATCAGGGTATTTATACTTTGTTGTCTTCCCCCGGAAAGCACTTACACTTTCTGGTCATGCAGTTCTTAGCTCAATTTCATATCCTTATAGAAGTCTCATTGAAAAGCCTGTCATATTGCATTATCACTCATTCATTTGTTACGTATTTGGTTTGTCTTACAAGCATTAGAAATGTTATTATTCATTCATTTGTGTTTTGTTTGTTATCTTCTTAAAAAATTTTAGAATATGAGATAAATGACTATCAGAAATTTGTTCAACATTATGTTAATATTCCTGGTACTTTAAATGATGTCTGGTGTATAGTAGGAGACAAAATTTGTGAATTGACCTTATTTATGGAATAACTGTTTATAGACTAGAATTCAAATGCCTTATGTCAAGAGATAATAGTAAACGTGTACACTTGTATCAAATTATTGAGCAACTACAGTACACTAAGGGGTACAGAAAGATTCTTCCTTCAGGAGACTTTCATTCTAGGAGAAAAGATCAATGATGAACTTATAAAATAATATATATTTTGTGTACAATGCTTGTGAATATAAAAAGGACAAAGATAGAGCTGTTATTGAGTTGAAAGGGCCTAATAATTTTCATAGTCAGACAAGCTGAATTCATAAGCTCATACTTAGAGGCAAGAACAGAGACAAGAATAGGATAGTCTAGGCCAAAGGAACTGAATGAACAGGTTACTAAGTCAAGAGTTTTAGTTTTGGTTTGTTTCATTGTTTTTGCATTTCTAAGGAGTTGCAAGGGGGTCGATGTCTGAACAGTGTCACGAGAAATAGGAAAATGCTTAAAGAAACTGATGGAACATTAGCAGGTCCAAGAATATTGAGAGCATCATGGTTCAATGTAAGAATTATTTTAACTTCCTGTTATATTAGAAGCCACCCACAAAGCATAGTGTTCATTGATCTGAATACTTTTATAAATATTTGACTCTGGGTTGATAACTGTTCAAAAAGTGGTAACTTATGAGCAAGAAGAATATTTAGGATGCTATTGCAATAATTAGGTGATAAGTTTTAGCTTGAAGCAAGGTGGGAGCACCAAAGGTGGCTAGGAATGGTGAGATTCTGGAAAACAGGGGCTATGGAGTATACTAAGGGATTACAAGTCAGTATGAAACAGAACAGTAGCAGCAGTGAATCTATATTTTTCCCATAAACAATGGAGAACCACAGAGGGGAATCTGCTTACTAAAATGAAGTAGACTGAAAAGGAGAAAGCTTGGAGGTAGAATAAAGATCAAAACTTTTGGTATTGATATGTAGATGTGTGATGTTTTTTCGACATTCAGATGGAGTAGTAGTGTAAGTGGTCTGGAGTTCAGGGTACGTTTCTTGAGGTTAAACTCTAAATCCAAGGATAGTGTTAGCATCCCAGATTTATTTGCATAGAGATGGCATTTAAAGCCATGAGATTGCATGAGATCACCAAGGAGAGCGTGAGCTCTTCTGTATCACTCAAGCTTTTAGATATTAGAGAGATGAAGAAGATTATTTTATATGAGATGTTGGAGTACTGAAATTGTTTGTTAGGAGTAAGTGTTGAGCAAATGTCACCTGTTGCCTATTATCAGGAGTAGAAGTCAGAGCAATTCTACCCGCTGCATCGGGTATTAGAGGCACCAAATAAAACACGATACAGTCAGTCATGCACTCCATTGAACAATGGTTTACTTACATAGAGAAGAGACAGAGCAAGATTAGTTTTAGTAGTGGGGATAAGTTCCCTCGGCCAGCTGGTCCCTCCTGGCAGCTCACCACAGGGCAAGTGAGTTGGCCTTGGTGCATTCCTTGTGTGCTGCAGTAGAAAGACACTGCCTCTTCCTTATCTGCAAAAGATAGATTTGGTAGTGGGGTTGGCCAGGTGACACACCATGCATACACTTAAGCAGAATAAAGAGTACACATTGAATCAGAAACAGGGATAGATATTCTCATAAAATGTGGTAAATCTCACACAGGCTGTGGAGATTTTTTTTTTATCTCTTGGTAAGGAAGTAATCCAGGCCAAAGGCCCATTCTTATGTGGTGCCTTAATTATTACACCCATCCATTTATTGTTCAGATTTCATATTTGTAACTAACCATGATTTGTTGATATTGTTGTAATTGATATTTCTTTTTGGTTAGGCAATAAATTAAATTTGAAAAATATGGTAAATTAATGTTAAATCATAATCAAGGATTTGTACACTTTCATAGAGAGTATCTGCTAATGTTTAATCTATTTACACTGACTTTTGAATTTTATGATTACAACACAAAGTCACATGCAAAATGTAATCAATAAAGGAGATTTGTCATACTAATCCATAATGTTTCTGACAAGAACCAAAGAATATATGGGAGATTGAACAGAAAATCAGGCATGTTAGAAAGAGGGTAGGCGTGTTTTGCAGTAGTACCTTCTCATTACTCTCATCTATAGACTATAGACTCTGCCCCCAACAATTCTTGAAAATTTTAATTGCTGGTTTGTTATAGCTTTGTGCAACTCAATTCTCATCATAATTCTTGGTGAGTTTAGTATCCACAGAGACAGGGACTCCAAAATTCTGCTCCTAAGTTCTTTAATATGTTTTCCTTTAAATGTTAATGCTTTCAATTCACCTCAACCATCTATTCACATCATCATAAGCTACACTTTATTGTAATAATTAAGGCACCATATTTCTAATAGCATTGTGTTATAAGTGACAGATTAATGGGTGAGATTCTGAAGTAACCTCCAACTACTTTATTGTTTTACTGTGACATAGTAAGCCCTGTACATGGTTTCAGTTACACAGAAGAACTCTGCAACATGGAAAAGAAAATATCTTTGCCATTTACCAGCAGTGTTTTCTAATAATAACTCAGACTATTTAACATTTTTGGATAGAAAAGTATGACATGAAAGTAATCATTATATTCTTTTGATACTGAATATGGAATTGAGACTTCAAAGAACAAATCTCCCAGTATAAATTTAAATAAGATGGCAATTTTTCAACTTACAAGTATCTAAATCTAAATATATTCACAGAGATAAAAACAAACAAAAGTATCACAGAAAAAAAATCAAGGAAATGTCTGTGGTGTCAAAACTTACAACAGAAATCTGACAAAATACCAAGTCCTTCAACATGTAAACAGTAATGACTGCACCATTTTAGTTTTATAGAAACAAACAAGGTGATGGTTGCACAGCTGTAAATATACAAAAACCATTGAATTGTACTTGTCAAATGGGTATACTTTCTAGTATACCAGTATATGAATAAAACTGCTTAAAATGTATAGGCATATGTGTACATATTTATACATATCAGTGCATACATATGCGCGTGTCTACATATGTATGCATATGTATCTATATATGTATGTGTGAGTGCATATCTATATGTGTCCATATATATGCATATAGTCAAGAGACTATAATTTAATTCATTAAGGGTTTTTTGTTTGTTTATATATATATATCTCACAGATATATATATATATGTCTCACAGATATATATATATGTATCACAGATATATATATATATGTATCACAGATATATATATATATCACAGAAGTTAAAAATGTGAAAATGTGACCAAAACATTCAGAAAAATCTTACTGATAAAACGCCAAGGTCAAAATACACTGACTACCAATGTCTAAAGGATGTAACAACAGAAAATGCACATACAAACACGCACACACACACTTTTTTTTGTTTTTGTTTTTTGTTTTTTTCTCGCTCCATCACCCAGGCTGTAGTGCGGGGACGCGATCTCGGCTCACTGCAAACTCCGCCTCCCGGGTTCATACCGTTCTCCTGCCTCAGCCTCCCGAGTAGCTGGGACTACAGGCGCCCGCCACCACGCCCAGCTAATTTTTTGTATTTTTAGTAGAGACAGGGTTTCACCGTGTTAGCCAGGATGGTCTCGATTTCCTGACCTCGTGATCCACCCGCCTCAGCCTCCCAAAGTGCTGGGATTACAGGTGTGAGCCACCGCGCACAGCCCACAAGTTAATCTATACAGTTTATCTTCTACTAGGGTGCCATGTATTGTAAAATATAAAAACAAACAAATGAACAAAATAAACTTGATGTATTTTTAACCACATTTCATTTCTTTGCTATAGAAGCAGAAAATAGAATTGTTCAGGAAGACATCATAAGATGGGAGTGGGAATCATTTAATTCAAACTTGGAAAATATAGGGAAACAACTTCCAATTGTGGTATAGATTATTTTTTAAATAATGAGCCTTAAAATCATAGAAAAATTAGAGTAAAAGAAATTAAATATATAATATCTTAGCTCTTTCATGGTATAACAACATTAGGAACACCCTGTGTTGATGTTTATTTTCACAGTTATTCATTCCAGAAGTGTGGAAATCATCTTAGACTTTTAGATGTTTCTAAAATGTGTATCCTACTAGAGAAATGAGATTTGCCATGAAGCTAATAAAGCCTAAATGTATGGTCCTTCACTTGCAAGTCCTCCCCAGTTTCTAAAAAGACACTAGCCCTTTGGTTATCTACTTACAAAATATTTAAAACTAATTAGGATCAAGAAAAGCTGTAACCACCTAATATATTAAAGCAAACATAAGAAAAACTCTGATACAATTTTCTCAAATTTGACAAGTAGACAATTTTTCATAAAATTACCAATTACATCAATAAAAATTTAACTTCAATAAAAGCAATTTGAATCAATTATGATGTAGAAAAGGCTGAGTTAATTATCTGTTCTCAGAATAGAAAATAAAGTAATTAAATCACTAAACTTTTCATAAAGAGTCAAAAAAAAGATACGAATGAAGGAAAAGGATCAGAGAGTTAATGAAAATATGTTTATGTTCTGGGGGTTTGCAATATTTTTTGTATTTTTCAGCTTTTAAAAATTATTAATTTGTGTGATTTAGTTTCTAATTTTCAGTATGTATTCAGTTTATCTTAACTTAATATGGATAATTTTGCCTTTTTAAAATTAAAACAGCTTCCCTAACTGAATACATACCTGCAAAAATCAGGATTTAGCTGGTAACTCCTTTCCAGCCACTCTTTTTTTTTTTAACGTTTATTTTAGGTCAGGGGTACATGTGTAGGTTTGTTACACAGGTAAACACGTGTCACAAGTGTTTCTTAAACAAATTATTTCATCACCCAGCTATTAAGCCCAGTATCCAACAGTTATCTTTCCTGTTCCTCTCCCTCTTTCCACCCTCCTGGCTCAAGTGGACTCCCATGTCTGTTGTTTCCTTCTTTGCATTCCTAAGTTCTTATCATTTAGCTCCTACTTACAAGTGAGAACATGTGGTATTTAGTTTTCTGTTCCTCTGTTAGTTCGTTAAGGATAATAACCTCCAGCTCCATTCATGTTTCCTCAAAAGACATGATCCTGTTCTTTTTTATACTCAGCTACTCTTTAAATTATTTTGTGGCCTTTTCTTTTCCTACATCTCTCACCAATTCATCTATTTGCCTTAGTTCTTCCCTGCATATTCCCTCTTTCACACTGCTTCCAAATGTGTTTTCTAACATAAACAAATCTGATCTCAAGAGACTATAATTTAAATTCATTAAGGGTTTTTTTTTGTTTGTTTAAATTTCTGAAGTGTTGAACATGCAATTCTGAAGTATTGAACATAGGTGGCCCACATCTATTCATTCATCAATCTAACCTCCCTACTTATCTCTTCCAAAGAAGTAGGAGATTGTGTGACCAAAAACGTTTAGCTTTTTCACAACTTTCCTGTACGGTTAGAATGCTCTTTCTGAGAATGTCAACTCTCCCTCAAATTTTATTCAACCACTCTGAAGTCTTCCCTGACACCAAGCCCACAAGATAGAATCATCACTCTTTCGTCTCTGTCATCACTAATTGCATACATACATACTGGAATCCTGTACTATAATTATTTGTTAAATATACCTTACACATGCAAATAAAATCTGTGTTCCTTTTGCTTTTTAGTTTTTTAACTAAAAAATACTTTAAGCAATAAAAAAGTTCCAGAAAATATTCAAGAAATGAGAACATATATAATAAGATACTATACTTACTGAGAATGTTTTTTAGAATATAAAGTGTTACTGAACATGCTAAATTTCAGGCACATTTCTCTTATTTATTTATTTATTTAGATGGAGTCTCGCTGTGTTGCCCAGGCTGGAGTGCAGTGGCGCGATCTCGGCTCACAGCAACCTCCACCTCCTGGGTTCAAGTGATTCTCCTGTTTCAGCCTCCACACTAGCCGGATTACAGGCTTGGCTAATGTTTGTATTTCTAGTAGAAACAGGGTTTTGTCACTTTGGCCAGGCTGGTCTTGAACTCTTGACCTCAGATGATCCGCCTGCCTTGGCATCCCAAAGTGCTGGGATTACAGGCGTGAGCCACCGCGCCTGGCCCAGGCCCACTTCTTATCAATTACTTCTTTCCCAAAAAGTAGCCATTGGCTTGCTGTCCTGATGTCCATGTGTATAGTTCCTATTCCTGCTTTATATTAAAAATACAGACTTTTTATTGTTTTAGAAAATTATTTCCTTCTCTTTCAAGACATTATATAGTGAAACATGGAGCAATAGTAACATAAATAAAGAAGGAATACATAACTTGAAAATGACTATGAGCCTCTGTAATTTTCTGTGGCCTACATAAAATGCAAACAGTAACCCTGACAGTATTTTATTTATTTTATATTTATTAGACAAATACAATCCAACCCAAACTTTTAAGTGATATTATTATGTCTTTTTTGGGATATATGCAGTGAAGCACAGGAAACAAGAAATGTTTCTAAGTCGTTGTATTTTATACATTTCACTTTTTATGAGGCATATCTTACTGTGTATTTTATTAATACATGTGAAGAATTCTATTTTTTTGCTGCTGTTGCTAATTAACACTGTAGAGATGATGATTAAAATATACTGTCATTATGAGGAAAGAAAGATCTTAACAGTATATTGTTATATGAACAGCAAACATAGGCCCATAAAATATCACAATTTTGAATTAGTCAAAAATACAAGCAATTATAAATATAATATTTAAAGGAAAGTTACAGAATAGTAAAATGATAAATATTAAATGTAAAAATATAACATAAATAATAAGAAAACTTAAAGCCTATTTTAGAATTGTATTTTAAAGATAAACAAATTTAAATCTTTCTATATGGTTTATTTTGTCAAAATTTTCGATTGTGAACTTTTTTCTATAAAGAGTAATGCTGCCTTTAAAAAAATTTGAGTAACATTTAAAACTAATTCTTTTTACAAAAGTGATATTGAATATGCAATACACATATCATTTTCAAGATTCAAATAACAAATTTAAAAATAAGTCGAGAGATATGAAATGACGGGTAAGTATAAAATTGAGTGAATATTTCAATTTTTAGAACATATTTTTAAAGGTAAATAATATTACAGTATTTGAGTTCTCCATGATTTGTGTGTTAGCAAAGGTTGTAATGAAAATTGTCAAATGACTTGCATTTTTCTTCCTTGTTAAAAGCTTTCTCATGTGGAAAGTTGTCTTACATTGTGTCAAAACAATAAGCTGTCAGATTGCTAATGTTGAATACATTCTGAGAATAACTGCCATGTACTATACTAATTGACCTTTTCGGAACTCTGAATTTGATTGGATGGACATTTCTCTCCTATTTAAAAACTCAAACCCCTGTTGAGAAGAGAGAGAATGACCATCTGTTGAAATACAGAATACTAAAAAGGTTAAAGTACACAACCAAATGCTTCAGAATATATTTCATAGTTATATTTTACTGTCTTATTTACTGTCAAAAACTATCAAAACCTGACATGATGGCATTAATTCAATTTTTGTTATTCAGAAAATAAAAAATAAAGTGAACATATTGTACCGTTATCTAGTATATTGAAGGTCTATATAACAATGTTTCTTAGTTTTGCTAAGATGTCATGAATTAGTCTAAATATGCCACCCTACAGTAAAACAACGTTTCAGTTCAGTTCAGTATAGCATTATGATAAAAACAACAAAAAAGTTAATGCCTTCTATTGAATCTTAAAAGTTTAAATCATTTGAACTTCAATCATAATCATATATAATTATTACACAGTGTATAATAATATTCTAGAAATTTAGGCTAGAAAATTAATTAAAGCACAACAGCTGATGTAACAAAAAATAATAATAATTAAGTTTCTTTAAAAAGGCCAAGGCTTTTTTTATAGAATTATATAATCAATTGTATGATTTAAATATATGATTTATGCATATTATTTAATTATAATAGAAAATTTTCTTAACATAATTCTATGCATTTCAAAAAGTTTGATATGTATAGATTATTTTAAAATTTGGAAACACGTTGAATGTAATTTATTTTAATCAAGTAAGTACCATTAAAAAATGTCATTCAATAATTTGGCAATCGTAGATATATTAGATGTTATTATATTTGCTAAAACAATGAAGAAAAACAATACTGACATGACATCTTGTAGACAAAAGTTGAGAAGTTTTAGAAGTATTTATTTTAATTAGAAGAGCATACAAATAATTTCTGATAGTAATTATTGCAATTAGCTATATTTTATATTTTAAAGAGTTATGCAGAATTGTTTTGCCCTCTTCTATGCCCGGTATAAACATCTAGTTAACTTGTAGTTTTTCATATTTAAAAGTAAAATCAAAAGTAGCAGAAAATATAGTCTTTTTAAACAAACAGAAAGGCATATAGAAGAAATAAATCTGCTGAATTAACACATAATATGAATATAATTTGTTAGAGTTGTTAGTGGTGTAATCAGAAAGATTACAGAATACAATAAATATTAAATATCGAAGTATTAAAATAGACTCAAGAAAGCATCTTTAAATATATATTGTTTTATATAAAGAAATATATGATAATCAGACTTCAAACTGCTCATATACATTGTACTATATCAAGGATTGTAGTTCTTACAGTCTAACAGAATTTGTGATCCCTGAGTGGCAGAGATAAATATATACAGTAATTAACTGACATGAAATGAGTTTTATTCTTTCAAATATTCCTAGTCAGTGGTCTTAAAATCCCTGAAAGTCCATCGATGTATGCCAGTTTCATCCTATAACTTATGAAGATAAAAATAGATCTTAATATCAGCATAGGATGTAGCAATATGTCGATTTCCTATCTTACCAACATGTCAGACTAAACATACTATTTTACCAACATGTCAGACTAAACATGGATGGTTCTTTTTGTGCTATTTTAAATACATAGGAAATGTTGGATAAAATATAATTTAACATATTAAAATATATAATGAGATTAAAGAAGGAAAGAGAAACTGTTAGTTGACAAAAGGAAATAAGCACTAAAACTGATGCTACATTAGCACTGGGGTGGGTGGTAATTAAACACAAAGGTAAGTTTTCAAATTAAAAGCTGAGATTTTAACACTAAACTAGGAACATGAAGGAAATATGTTCTTGAGAGTACAAAAGGAAAAAACTATGAGTAAGATAGTTTTTTATAATGGAGACTACAGAATAGCTTAATGAAAGAAGGAAAGAAGGTAGAAAGGAAGGAAGTAGGAGAGGGAGGGAGGGAGGAAGAATAAAACCCGTTTTGTCTGGTCCAAGCAGAAAAGAGACATCATGGCTCTGCCCATGACTCAGGCAGGTGACTTTCATAGGTGCAAGTACAAATCCACACATAAGTTTAATGTAATATTTGGTCTTAATAAATCTTTGTGACATCTGACGGATATTGTTAGAATAAAGTAATAACAAAAATAATAGAAACAGAGAAATATTTAAAGATAATTTTAAGAATTTTCACAATTAAACAAATAATACAATGTTATGTTTGGGAATTTCACTGAGTCAAGTAAAACTAGACAGGTTTTAGTAACTGCAGAATATTAAAGCTAAAGGAACAATTTTAAGATCAAACGGTAGACAGAATACCTATAAATAAACAATAAGAATGCTGACAGCAGCAGTCTGTATTTGTCAACCACATTAGAAGCCAGAAAAGAATAAGTAAACTATTTAATGTGCTTAGACATATAACTGTCAACATAGAATTCCATAGGTTAATAATATTTTCATTTTACTACTTGTGAAGTGACTTTGAACTCTCTTAAGGCAATACCACCCAACTGTAATACAAGAGACAAATTGAAATGATCTGTTTAGATAATCCTTAATAATAACAATAGCTATACATTTATCATTTACTTTATAGTACATGACATATTTCCAAATAAAATGACAACAAATCTCATGTACTTTACTCATAATTTAAGAGGGGAATTGTTGCAACAACATTTTACATGTTTGCTGAGTCAATGAATATATAAACATATAAGTGAATACATCGATGTAATATTATTCGGTAATTTCATTTCTCTTAATTCCATCACTTGTCAGGAATGTCTGGTTGTTAGTGGCAACAAAAGCTATCAGAAAAAAAATAGAGATTTTTCTCTTTCATTTAAGATACTACTTGTATCTATCTTACAAAATACCAGGGATGCACATGATCATGAGCACAACTTATTTAATCAGAAAATTCTGGAATAGAAAATACATTATAAAACCTATTGAAAAATCTTTGGAAAAACCGGCGTATGCAAAGTCAATTATTTTAGTTTTGAAAATGGTATAAGATTATGGTCTGATTTTATTCTAAGTCTGAAACAAATAAAAATTAAGTGAACAAATCAGTATTAAGCATCCTGAATTGATAATCATTTGCTAATAACCACATTATTCAATCATGTGATTAATAATTGATTTAATTAATAATAATTTTTTCACATGCTGTACACTTTCACTTGCCAGGAAATATACATTATTAATGCAATATAGTGAAGCCACTAGGCAGTAATTATTAGAAAAAGTCAGAATGTGAGGTCTCCACCAGCTCTGCCATTAGTGCATGATAGGATGCTGAATACAGCTTATTCAACATTTTGCTGTTTGCCTTTTCTTTTGTAGCTCCAATTTTAATCTAGGACTATTTTTCTCAGTTTGAACAATTCAATTTAATCTTCCTTGTAGTGTGTGGCTGCGTGCGGTGGCTCATGCCTGTAAAACTCTCTCCTTTTTTTGTCTGTCAGTCTGTCACCCAGGCTGGAATGCAATGGTGTGATCTCGGCTAACTGCAGCCTCAACCTCCCAGGCTCAAGCAGTCCTTCCATCTCAGCTTCGCAAGTTGCTGGGGATACAGGTATGAGCCATCATATCTGGCTAATTTTTGTTTAATTTATTACAGAGACAGAGTCTCACTATGTTGCCAGGCCAGTCTCATACTTTTGGGCTCAAGCCTCCTCCTGCCTTGGCCTCACAAATTGCTGGGATTACAGGCACGAGCCACCACACCTGGCCTCTTTCTTCTTGTAATTGACAGACAACTCCTTCTTTCCCCTCAGCACTTTAAATTTTGTTCCAATTTCTGGCTCACATTGTTTCTAATAAGAAATTAACAGTAATTCTCATCCCTCCACTTACTCCCTCCCAATGTAATATGTCTGCACTCCTACCTGCTCCTTCTTTTAGATTTTCTTGAACTTTCCATCATATTTGAAAATGTTTCATGCCAGCCACCAATTTTCAAGTATTTTTTCTTCCTCTCTTCATCTGGAAAACCACTTACTCAAAGCTGAACATTTTGATATTTGTTCCCTTCATCCTTGAAGAATTGGTTCATTTTTTAGAGTTTCCCGCTCTATGGTTAAGTTTCTACAGTTTCAGTTGCTACATTTGAACATGTGAAGTTCATAATGAATATTCAAATGGGTAGGTTGAGTAGGTAGTTGGGAATTTAGGACTATAGACTAAGGTACAGATGTGCGTTTTATTGTGATCTGAATGTAGATGGTATTCAAACTCTGGTAGTGGATGATCATCAAGGAAATGAGTATAAAAAGAGAAAGCAAACATTGAATACTGAGCCTTGCAGTGCTACAAAAGTAACAGATTGGGAAATCAAGAGAAACTAACAAAGGGCATTAATAAGGACCAACCTGTAAAACAGAAGAATTAAGAGTGTTTGGTGTCCTGGAAGCAAGGAGATGGGAAGTATTTCTGAAGGAAAAAAAATCATATAGGTCAAATGCTACTGATTTGACGTTAGATGAATACAAAAATATGCTGTTGGACTGACATACTTGGAAGTTATTAGTGACACTGAAAAGAGCAGATGTGATTAACTGTGGGAGATAAAGATTGCAGTGAATTGCTCAAATAAATCAGAGATAATGCAAACAAATGGAAAACCATTCCATGCCTATGGATAGGAAATATTCTTATTATTAAAATGGCCATATTGCCCAAAGCAATTTACAGATTCATTGTTATTCCTATCATACTACCAATGACATTCTCCACAGAATTAGAAAAAACATTTTTTAAATTCATATGGAACCAAAAAGGGCCCAAATAGACAAGGCAATCCTAAGTAAAACAAACAAACCTGGAGGCACCACATTACTTGATAGCATTATACTGTAATGCTACAGTAACCAAAGCAGCATGGTACTGGTACAAAAACACACACATACACCAATGGAACAGAATAGACAGCCCAGAAATACAGCTGCACACCTACAACCATCTGATCTCTGAAAAAGTCAACAAAAACAAACAGTGAGGAAAGGACTCCCTGCTCAAGAAATGGTGCCGAGATAACTGGCTAGCTATATTCAGAAGACTGAAACTGGACCCCTTTCTCACACCATACACAAAAATCAACTTAAGATGGATTAAAGTCTTAAATGTAAAACCAAAAACCATAAAAATCCTGGAAGATAACCGAGGAAATACCTTTCCGGACATAGGATCTGACAAAGATTTCATGACAAAATTGCCAGAAGCCATTGCAACAGAAACAAAAATTGACAAATAGAACCTAATTAATCTAAACAGCTCTACACAGCAAAAGAAACTATCAACAGAGTCAACAGACAACCTAAAGAATGGAAGAAAATTTTTGGAAACTGCATCCAACAAAGCTCTAATATGCAGAATCTATAAGAAACTTAAATCAACAAGAAAAAAAAACATTAAAAAGTGGGTAAAAGACAGGAGCAGACACTTTTCAAAAGAAAGCATACACACAACCAACAAGCATATGAGAAAATGCTTAACATCACTAATCATTAGAGAAATGCAAATCAAAACCACCATGAAATACCATCACACATTAGTCAGAATGGTTATTTTTAAAAAGTCAAAAAATAACAGATGCTAGCAGATTGCAGAGAAAAGAGAAGGCTATACACTGCTGGTGGGAATGTAACCATTGTATGTTCAACCATTGTAGAAAACAGTTTGAAAATTTCTCAAAGAACTTGAAGCAGAATTGTGATTCGACCCAGCAATTCCATCGTAGTGTATATACTCAAAGTAATATAAATTGTTTACCATAAAAACACATGCACATTTATGTTCTTCACATCTATATTCACAATATGAAAGATATGAAATCAACCTAAATGTCCATAAAAAGTAAAGAGGATAAAAAGTGTTATGTATTTTACCATGAAATATTACACAGCCATAAAAAATAATACGATCACGTTCCTTGCAGCAACATGGATGAAACTAGAGACCATTATCTCAAGGGAACTAACAAAGGAACAGAAAACCAAATACCACATGTAATTGCTTATACGTGGGAGCTAAGCATTGAGTACATATGAACATAAAGCAAAAACAAACACTGGGGCAGACTTGAGAATGGAGAGTGGAAGTCAGATGAGGATCAGAAAACTACTTATTGGGTACTATGTTTAATACCTGGGTGACAATATAATTTGTACACCAAACCCCCATGACATGCAATTCACATGTATAACAAACATTCACATGCACCCCTGAATCTAAAATAAAAGTTAAAAAGTAAGTTTGTAATGAATGTTATAAAGAATAAAAGAAAAAAAATTGAGAGATAGTTAATAAATCCTTGCACTTTCATATAGACACATTTTATTCTCACATATATTTTCTTCATATACCTTGGAATATGTATTACAGAATAATGGCCCTCAAAAGATATAGGCATCTTGTCCCCCAAGATGTGGTTGTGGCCCAGATTCAAGAATTGAAAAGTTACTGAATAAAGCTAAGTGATTTGCTTCACTTATCCATGAGTGGGCTGAGTGTGGTGGTTCATGCCTGTAATTTCAACACTTTGGGAGGCCAAAGCAGGAGGATTGCTTGAACCTAGGACTTGCAGACCAGCCTGGCCAAAATACAACGACTCCCATCTCTATCAAAAAAAAAAGAAAAAAAAAGAAAAGAAATGGGGCGTGGTGGTGTGTGCTGTAGTCCCGGCCACTCTAAAGGCTGAGAGAGGAGGTTGGTTTGAGCCCAGAAATTCAAGGTTGCAGTGAGTTATGATAACACCACTGTACTCTAGCATGGGCAAGAGATTGAGACCCTGTCTCAAAATAAATAATAAATAGGCATGAGATGCAGAAGCACATCTCTATTCAAAGCAAGATTATTATGATCGTGACAAATAGGTAGACTGCTTGAAGTATTGCAGCCAGCTCAATTTCCTCGTTTATAATTGCTTATATGATATGTGAAATACAGCAGACAGCTTAAAGTAAATTATCATTTTAGAATTCGTCCCCGATTCTCCAACATATAAAATCCAATCAACGGCTTTCAGGGATATATTAAGTAACATGTGGTTTTATCTATTTGCAGAAGTAATGAGCCAAGAAATACTTATAAAATTTAGAAACAATTATCTGAGACACTGAAACATAAGAACCTTAGTCTTCTGTTTTGTTTTGTTTTTGTTTTTTGGCAAACACATGGTTGAATAACAACAAAATAAAACTTTAAGGCCTAGTTTTTTTTTAATTTAATAAACCCATATTATGTTTTAATCATTTTATTCATGTACAGAAAATATATTTTTTAATTATAAAAATAGAGTAGTACATGTGACATCATGTTAAAAACCCTTAGATCTCACTTAATAAGTTTTATTTTATTTTAAGTTTTGGGGTACATGTGCAGAATGTGCGGGTTTGTTACATAGGTATACATGTGCCATGGTGGTTTGCTGCACCTATCAACCCAACATCTAGATTTTAAGCCCCACATGCATTAGGTATTTGTCCTAATGCTCTCCCTACCCATGACAGGTTCTGGTGTGTGATGTTCCCCTCCCTATGTCCATGTGTTCATCATTCAACTCCCACATATGAGTGAGAACATGCAGTGTTTGGTTTTTCCTGTGTAGTTTGCTGAGAATGATGGCTTTCAGTTTCATCTATGTCCCTGCAAAGGACATGAACTTATTTTTTTTATGGCTGCATAGTATTCCATGGTGTATATGTGCCACATTTTCTTCATCCAGTTTATCATTGATGGGCATTTGGGTTGGTTCGAAGTCTTTACTATTATAAATAGTGCTGCAATAATCATACGTCTGCATGCATCTTTATAGTAGAATGATTTATAATCCTTTGGGTATATGCCCAGTAATGGGATTGCTGGGTCAAATGATATTTCTGGTTCTAGATCCTTGAGGAATTGCCACACTGTCTTCCACAATGGTTGAACTAATTTATAGTGTAAAGCTTTCCTATTTCTCCATAGCTTCACCAGCATCTGTTCTTTCCTGACATTTTAATAATCCCCATTCTAACTGGCGTGAGAAAATATCACATTGTGGTTTTGATTTGCATTTCTCTAATGACCAGTGATAATGAGCATTTTGCATATGTTTGTTGGTTGCATAAATGTCTTATTTTAAGAAGTGTCTTTTCATAACCTTTGCCCATTTTTTGATGGAGTTGTTTGTTTTTTTCTTGTAAATTTAAGTTCCTTGTAGATTCTGGATATTTGGCCTTTGTCAGATGGGAAGCTTGCAAAAATTTTCTCCCATTCTGTAGGTTGCCTCTTCACTCTGATGATAGTTTCTTTTGCTGTGCAGAGGCTCGTTAGTTTGGCTAGATCCCATTTGTGAATTTTGGCTTTTGTTGCAATTGCTTTTGGTGTTTTAGTGATGAAGTCTTTGTCCATGCCTATGTCCTGAATGATATTGCCTAGGTTTTCTTCTAGGGTTTTTATGGTTTTGAGTTTTGTATTTAAATCTCTAATCCATCTTGAGTTAATTGTTGTATAAGGTGTAAGGGAGTGGTCCAGTTTCTCTTTTCTGCATATGGCTAGCCAGTTTTCCTCAAAACATTTATTAAATAGGGAATTCTTTCCCCATTGCTTGTTTTTGTCAGTTGGATATAGACCTGTGGTGTTGTCTCTGAGGTCTCTGTTCTGTTCCATTGATCTATGTATCTGTTTTGGTACCAGTACCATGCTGTTTTGGTTACTGTAGCTTTGTAGTATAGTTTGAAGTCAGGTAGGATGATGCCTACAGCTTTGTTCTTTTTGCTTAGGATTGTCTTGGCCATACAGGCTCTTTTTTGGTTCCATTTGAAATTTAAAATAGTTTTTTCTAATTTTATGAAGGAAGTCACTGGTAGCTTGATGGGAATAGAGTTGAATTTATAAATTACTTTGGACAGTTTGGTCATTTTCACTATATTGATTCTTCCTATCCATGAGCATGGAATGTTTTTCCATTTGTTTTTGTCCTCTCTTATTTCCTTGAGCAGTGGTTTGTAGTTCTCCTTGAAGAGGTCCTTCACATCCCTTGTAAGTTGGATTCCTAGGTATTTTATTGTCCTTACAGCAGTTATGAATTGGAGTTCACTCTAAATTTGGCTCTCTGCTTGTCTATTATTGGTGTATAGGAATGCTTGTGATTTCTGCACACTGATTTTGTATGCTGAGACTTTGCTGAAGGAGATTTTGGGCTGAAACGATGGGGTTTTCTAGGTACACATTCATGTCATCTGCAAACAGAGACAATTTCACTTCCTCTCTTCCTATTTGAATACCCTTTATTTCTTTCTCTTGCCTGTTTGCCCTGGCCAGAACTTCCAATACTCTGTTGAATAAGAGTGGTGACAGAGGGCATACTTGTCTGGTGCCAGTTTTCAAAAGGAATGCTTCCAGCTTTTTCCCATTCAGTATGATATTGGCTATAGGTTTGTCATAAATAGCTCTTATTATTTTGAGATATGTTTCATCAATACCTAGTTTATTGAGAGTTTTTAGCATGAAGGTCTGTTGAATTTTATTGAAGGCCTTTTCTGCATCTATTGGGATAATCATATGGTTTTTTGTCATTGGTTCTGTTTATGTGATTGATTATATTTACTGATTTGCATATGTTGAACCAGCCTTGCATCCCAGGGATAAAATTGACTTGATTGTGATGTGTAAGCTTTTTAATGTGCTGCTAGATTTGGTTTGCCAGTCTTTTATTAAGGATTTTTGATCGATGCTCATCAGGGATATTGGACTGAAATTTTCTTTTTTTGTTGTATTTCTGTCAGATTTTGGTATCAGGATGATGCTGCCTCATAAAATGAGTTAGGGAGGGGTCCCTCTTTTTCTATTGTTTGGGATAGTTTCAGAAGTAACGGTACCAGCTCCTCTTTGTACCTCTGGTAGAATTCAAACACTGCATGTTCTCACTCATAGGTGGGAATTGAACAATGAGAACACATGGACACAGGATGGGGAACATATCACACCAGGGCCTGTTGTGGGGTGGGGTGAGGGGGGAGGGATAGCATTAGGAGATGTACCTAATGTTAAATGATGAGTTAATGGGTGCAGCACATCAACATGGCACATGTATACATATGTAACAAACCTGCACGTTGTGCACATGTACCCTAAAACTTAAAGTATAATTAAAAAAAGGAAATTAAAAAAAAAAAAGAATTTGGCTGTGAATCTCTCTGGTCCTGAGCTCTTTTTGGTTGGTAGGCTATTAATTACTGCCTCAATTTCAGAACTTGTTATTGGTCTATTTAGGGATTCAACTCCTTCCTGGTTTAGTCTTGGGAGGGTGTATGTGTCCAGGAATTTATCCATTTCTTCTAGTTTTTCTAGTTCATTTGTGTAGAGGTTTTTATAGTATTCTCTGATGGGGTAGTTTGTATTTCTGTGGGATCGGTGGTGATATCCTCTTTATCATTTTTTATTATGTCTATTTGATTCTTCTCTCTTTTATTCTTTATTAGTCTGGCTAGTGGTCCATCTATTTTGTTAATCTTTTCAAAAAAAAAAAAAAAACAGTTCCTGGATTCGTTGATTTTTTTTTGAAGGGTTTTTCATGTCTCTATATCCTTCGGTTCTCCTCTGATCTTAGTTATTTCTTGTCTTCTGCTAGCATTTGAATTTGTTTGCTATTGCTTCTCTAGTTCTTTTAATTGTGATGTTAGTGTGTCAATTTTAGATCTTTCTAGCTTTCTTTTGTGGGCATTTAGTGCTATAAATGTCCCTCTTAATACTGCTTTAGGTGTGTCCCAGAGATTCTGGTACATTGTGTCTTTGTTCTCATTGGTTTCAAAGAACTTATTTATTTTTGCCTTAATTTTGTTATTTACCCAGTAGTCATTCAGGAGCAGGTTGTTAAATTTCCATGTAGTTGTGTGGTTTTGAGTGAGTTTCTTAATCCTGAGTTTTAATTTGTTTGCACTGTGGTCTGAGAGACTGTTTGTTATGACTGCCATTCTTTTGCATTTGCTGAGGAGTGTTTTACTTCCAATTATGTGGTCAATTTTAGAATACGTGCTATATGGCACTGAGAAGAATATATATTCTGTTGATTTGGGGTGGAGAGTAGTTCTGTAGATGTTTATTAGTTCCACTTGATCCAGAGCTGAGTTCAAGTCCTAAACATCCTTGTTAATTTTCTGTCTTGTTTATCTGTCTAAAATTGACATTGGGTGTTAAAGTCTCCCACTATTATTTTGTGGAAGACTAAGTCTCTTGGTAGGTATCTAAGAACTTGTTTTATGAAGCTGGGTGGTTCTGTATTGGGTGCATATATATTTAGAATAGTTAGCTCTTCTTGTTGCATTGATCCCTTTACCATTATGTAATACCCTTCTTTGTCTTTTTTGATCTTTTTTGGTTTAAATTCTGTTATATAAGAGACTAGGATTGCAACCCTTGCTTTTTTTTCCTTTCCATTTGCTTGGTAAATATTCTTCCGTCCCTTTATTTTGAGTCTGTGTGTGTCTTTGCATGTGAGATGGGTCTCCTGAATATAGCACACCAATGGTTCTCAACTCTTTAACCAATTTGCCAGTCTGTGTCTTTTATTTGGGAGCATTTAGCCTATTTACATTTAAGGTTAATTTTTTTTTTTTTTTTTTTGAGCTGGAGTCTTGCTCTGTCGCCCAGTGGCACAATCTCGGTTCACTGCAACCCCCACCTCCCGGATTCAAGCAATTCTCCTGCCTCAGCTTCCCGAGTAGCTAGGATTACACATGCCCAGCCCAAGCCTAGATAATTTTTGTATTTTTTGTAGAGACGGGGTTTTGCCATGTTGCCCAGGCTGGTCTCGAACTCCTAACTTAGTGATCCACCCACCTCGGCCCAGTGCTGGGACTACAGGCGTGAGCCACAGTGCCTGGCCTAAGGTTAATCTTGTTATGTGTGAATTTGATCCTGTCATCATGATGCTAGCTGGTATTTTGCACATTAGTTGATGCAGTTTCTTCATAGTGTCATTGGTCTTTATATATTGGTATGTTTTTTCAGTGGCTGGCATCAGTTTTCCCTTTCCATATTTAGATCTTCCTTCAGGAACTGTTGTAAGGCAGGCCTGGTGGTGACAAAATATCTCAGCATTTGCTTGTATGGAAAGAACTTTATTTCTCCTTTGCTTATGAAGCTTAGTTTGGTTGGATATGAAATTTTGGGTTGAAAATTCTTTTGTTTAAGAATGTTGAATATTGGCCACCACTCTCTTCTGGCTTGTAGGGTTTCTTCAGAGAGCCACTGTTAGTCAGATGAGCTTCCCTTTGTGGATGACCTGACCTTTCTCTGTGACTGCCCTTAGTACTTTTTTGTTTGTTTCAGCCTTGGAGAATCTGATGATTATGTGTCTTGGGGTTGCTCTTCTCGAGGACTATCTTTGTGGTGTCCTCTGTATTTATTGAATCTGAATGTTGGCCTATCTTGCTATTTTGGGGAAGTTCTCCTGGATAATATCCTGAAATTTGTTTTCCAACTTCTCCCTGTCACTTTCAGGTACACCAATCAATCATAGGTTTGGTCTTTTCATATAGTCCCATCTTTCTTGGAGGCTTTGTTTGTTCCTTTCCATTATTTTTTTCTCTAATCTTGTCTTCATGCCTTATTTCATGAAGTTGATCTTCAATCTCTGATATCCTTTCTTCAACTTGATCGATTTGGCTATTGATACTTGCGTATGCTTCATGAGGTTCTGGTGCTGTGTTTTTCAGCTCCATCAGGTCATTTACGTTCCTCTCTAAACTGGTTAGCAGTCCCTGTAACCTTTTATCAAGGTTCTTAGCTTTCTTGCATTGGGTTGGAACATGTTCCTTTATCTCAGTGGAGTTTGAAGCCTTCTGAATCCTACTTCTGTCAATTTGTCATCTCATTCTCTGCCCAGTTTTGTGCCCTTGCTGGAGAGGAGTTGCGATCATTTGGAGAAGAGGCATTCTGGCTTTGGTAATTTTCAGCATTTTTATACTGGTTTTTCCTCATCTTCATGGATTTATCTATCTTTGATCTTTGAGGCTGACAACCTTTGGACAGGGTTTTTGTGTGGGAGTCCTTTATGTTGATGTTGATGTTGATGTTGATGCTTTCTGTTTGTTAGTTTTTCTTCTAACAGTCAGGTCCTTCTTCTGCAGGTCTGCTGCAGTTTGCTGGAAGTCCACTCCAGATCCTGTTCATCTGGGTGTCACCAGTGGAGGCTGTAGAACAGCAAGGATTGCTGCCTGCTCCTTCCTTTGGAAGCTTCATCCCAGAGGGGCACCTGCCAGATGCCAGCCAGAGCTCTCCTGTATGAGGTCTCTGTTGACCCCTGTTGGGAGGTTTCACCCAGTCAGGAGGCATGGGTGTCAGGGACCAAGCTGAGGAGGCAATCTGTTCCTTAGCAGAGCTGGTACACTGTGATGGGAGAATCCCTCCTGTCAGGATCAGCTGCTCTCTTCAGAGCCAGCAGGGAGGAACAATTAAATCCGGTGAAGCTGAGCCCACAACTGCCCCTTCCCCCAGGTGCTCTGTTCCAGGAAGATGGGGTTTTTTTCTATAAGGCCCTGACTGGGGCTGTTACCTTTCCTTCAGAGATGCCCTGCCCACTGAGGAGGAATCTAGAGAAGCAGGCTGGCCACAGCCACTTTGCTGCACCCAGCTCATACCTCCCAGCCTCCTTAGCACCGTAAGGGGAAAATCACCTACTAAAGCCTCAGTAATGGTAGACGCCCCTCACCCCACCAAGCTTGATCATCCCAGGTCGACTTCACACTGCTGCGCTGGCAGTAAGAATTTCAAGCCAGTGGTTCTTAGCTTGCTGGGCTCTGTGGGAGTGGGACTCACTGAGTGAGATCACTTGGTTCTATGGCTTCAGCCACCTTTCCAGGGAAGTGAAAGGTTTTGTCTCACTGAGGTTCCAGGTGCCACAGGGGCACAAAAAATACTTCTGCAGCTAGCTTGGTGTCTGTCCAAATAGCGGCCCAGTTTTGTGCTTGAAACCCAGGGCCCTTGTGGTGTAGGCACACAAGGGATTCTCCTGATCTGCAGATCGCAAAAATGAGGGGAAAAGTATAGTAACCTGGCCAGGTAGCACAGTCCCTCAAGGCTTCCCTTGGCTTGGGAAAGGAAGTCCCTGGCTCCTTGTACTTCCCAGGTGAAGTGATACCCACCCCTGCTTCTGCTCTCTCTCTTTGGTTTGGACCCACTGACTAACAAGTCCCAGTGAGATGAACTGGGTACCTCAGTTGGAAATCACCTGCCTTCTGAGTTGGTCTCATTGGGAGCTGCAGACTGGAGCTGTTCCTATTTGGCCATCTTGGCCACTAAGTTTTTAAATAATGACATTATTCGTTTTATATCTTACCAGTGCATTTATAGTCACAACTATTTTGAAGAATTGCCAAGATATAATCAAGACCAAGTGATTTAAAAAATGTATGCTTAAGTATTTGATATTTTAAATTATAAGAAAAGATAATTTTTCTGGTCACTTATATTTAAATGTCTAAATTATTTAACTCTAAAAAGGTATTTTAATAGATTCAATGCCTAAAATATGCTTGATATCAGTTAGGGAAATATAAATTGTGAAATTTGATTCAAAATATTTGGTAGTAAAACATCACCAAGAGGGGTAACTAAGTGTTGAACAGTATATTAAATTTAAATACAGATGATTCTTGACTTAACGATTCTTTGACTTAAAGTTTTTCTACAAAAATGTTGGGAAAGCAATACACATTCAATAAAAATTGTACTTTAAATATTAAATTCTGGTATTTTCCCGGGCTAGCAACGCACAGTAAGATACTATCTCCTGATGCTGGGCAGCTGCAGCAAGCCACAGCTCCCAGTCTCTTTCAGAATTATGATGGAAAACAATGGATACTTTATATTTTCCTGAAGAACTCTAGATTTGCTAAACCAGCAAATATCCATGCCCCAGTATCTTTTTTTTTTTTTTTTTTTTTTCCTGAGACAAAGTCTCACTCTGTCACCCAGGTTGGAGTGCAGTGGCATGATCTTGGCTCACTGCAACCTCCACCTCCCGGGTTCAAGTGATTCTTCATGCCTCAGCTTCTCGAGTAGCTGGGATTACAGGCATGTGCCACCACCCCTGGCTAATTTTTTTTGTATTTTTAGTAGAGATGGGGTTTCACCATGTTGGCCAGCTAGTCTCAAACTCCTGACCTCAAGTGATCCACCCACCTCGGCCTCCCAAAGTGCTGGGATTACAAGGGTGAGCCACCGTGCTCAGCCCATGCCCCAGTACCTTCTAACAGCTGTTCTTGAGCCTCATCAGAAGAGACAGAAGTTGATGACTGTATTAGTCTGTTCTCACGCTGCTAATAAAAAATACTCAAGACTGAGTAATTTATAAAGAAAAGAAGTTTAATTGACTCACAGTTCCATGTGGCTAGGGATGCCTCACAATCATGGTGTAAGGCAAGGGGGTACAAAGTCATGTCTTACATGGTGGAAGGCAAGATAATTTGTGCCGGGGAGCTTCCATTTATAAAACCATCAGATCTCATAAGATTTATTCACTATCGTGACAACGGTATGGGGGAACCACCCCCATGATTCAATTATCTCCAACTGGCCCCATCCTTGACATGTGGGGATTAATATGATTCAAGGTGAGATTTGGGTGGGGACACAGCCAAACTACATCAATGACCCTGTCACTATAATAGCCTCATTATCCAACATTTAACTTTAGTTCAGTGCTTCAAATATTCTTCAGGTTCAGTATGCTTTTAGCTGGGTATATTAATGATGAGTACCCATACAACTGTTTTTCACATTTGGTACAGTATTCAATAAATGACATGAGATATTCAACACTTTATTATAAAATAGACTTTGCGTTAGATGATTTTTCCCAAGTATAGACTAATGTAAGTGTTCTGAGCATGGTTAAGGTAGTTTAGACTAAGCAAAAGTGCTTGGTAGGCTAGATGTATTAAACGCATTTTAGACTTAGATATTTTCAATTAATGATGGATTTTTCAGTGCATAACCCCATTGTAAGTCAAGGAACATTGATATAGATATATTATGCAAAACTAGCTTTATAAACATTTTCCAACTGTTTACTGTATTAGAGGTTTATATTCCATATGGTAAATAATTTTTTTTCCATTGTTATTAACTATTCCTGAGACTCTGATCCTCATATGCATGTGAATACCATTGTCTAGTTATTGGCATCATAGAAATCTCTTGATGTTATCAAGAAATAAAGGAACCAACTTTGCATCCCAGGGACAAAGCCTAATTGCTCATGGTGAATTAGCTTTTCAATGTGCTGCTGGATTCAGTTTGCTAGGATTTCCTTGAGAATTTTTGCATCTATGTTCAAGGATATTAGCATGAGGTTTTCTTTTTTTGTTTTGTCTGTGGCAGGTTTTGGTATCATGATGATGCTGGCCTCACAAAATGAGTTAGGGAAAACTCATTCCTCCTCAATTTTTTGGAGTAGTTTCAGTAGGAATGGTACCAGCTCCACTTTATACATCTGGTAGAAATTGTCTGTGACTCTCTCTGGTCCCGGGCTTTTTATTGTTTTGTTTTGTTTTTGTTTTTGTTTTATTAGTGAGCTTTTTATTATTGATTCAATTTTGGAACTCATTATTGATCTGTTCAGCAATCCAGTTTCTTCCTGGTTTAGTCTTGGGAAGTTGTATGTGTTCACAAATTTACCCATTTCTTCTAGATTTTCTAGTTTGTTTGCATAGAACTATTCAAAATATTATCTGATTGTTATTTGTATTCCTGTTTGGTCAATTGTAATGTAAACTTTGTCATTTCTAAATATCTTTATTTGGATCTTCTCTCTTTTTTCTTCATTAGTCTCATTAGTTGTTTATCAATTTTATTAATTTTTTTTAGTGGAACAACACTTGGATTCATTGATTTTTTTGTATGGTTGGTTTTATTTTTGCATCTCATTTTCTTCAGTTCAGCTCAGATTTTGGTTACTGTTTGTCTTCTGCTAGCTTTGGAGTTAGTTTGCTCTTGTTTCTCTAGTTCCAGTAATTATGATGCTAGGTTGTTAATTTAATATATATTTCTAACTTTTTAATTTGGGCATTTTGGTGCTATAAACTTTACTGTTACCCTGCTTTAGCCATTTTCCAGAGATTTTGGTGTTTTATCTTTGTTCTCATTACTTTCAAATAATTTCTTGATTTCTGCATTAATTTTTTAATTTACCCAAAAGTCATTCAGGAAGAGGTTAATTTTCAACAAAATTATATACAATTTTGTAATTGTATACAAAAAAATCACTCAAGGTGGATTAAAGACTTACACGTAAAACCTAAAACTATAAAAACCTGGTAAAATAATCTAAAAAATACAATTATCAATATAGGACCTAGCAGAGATTTCATGACAAAGACTCCAAAAACCATTGCAACAAAAACAAAAATTGACAAATAGGACCAAATTAAACTAAAGAGCTTTTGCGTGGTAAAGGAAACTATCAACAGGGTAAACAGACATCTTACAAAATGGGATAAAATATTTGCAAACTATGAATCTGACAAAAGTCTAATATCCAGAACCTGTATCAAACTTCACAAGCAAAAAAACAACCACATTAAAAAGTGGACAAAAGACATGAAAAGATACTTTTCAAAAGACATACATGTGTCCAACAAGCCTACGAAAAAAGGCTCAACATCACTAATCATTAGAGAAATGCAAATCAAAACCACAATTAAATATCATCTCACACCAGTCATAATGGCTATTATTTAAAGCCAAAAAATAACAAATGCCAGCAAGGGTGCAGAGAAACAGAATGCTTATACACTGCTGGTGGGAGTGTAAGTTCATTCAGCCATTGTGAAAAGCAGCGTGGTTTCCTCAAAACTCAAACTGGAGTTACTACTCTACCCAGAAATCTCATAATTGAGTATATTCCCAAAGGAATAAAAATGGTTCTATTATACCATAAGGACACAGGCATGTATATGTTCATTGCAGCACTATTCACAATAGCAAAGACACAGAATCAACCTAAATGTCCATTATTGGTAGACTGAATAAAAACAGTGTGGTTCATATACACCATGGAATATTACTCAGCCATAATAAACAGCAGCAACATGGATAGAGATAAAGCAAACTAACACAGAAGCAGAAAATCAAATATTGCACGTTCCTACTTATAAGTGAGAGCCAAACATCAAGTATACGTGGACACAAAAAGGGTAACAACACACACCCAGCCTACTTGAAGGTGGAGGGTGGGAGGAGGGAAAAGATGACCCAAAATACCCCTTGGGTACTATGCTTGTTACCTGGGTGATAAAATAATCTGTATGCAAAACCCCCATGACAGGCAGCTTATCTATATAACAAACATGCATGTGTACCCCAAATCTAAAATAAAAATCAAAGAATAAATAAATACAGGAACAATTTTATATGCTTATGACCGTTCTTTTTTCATGAGGTGCTACCTTGAGAAGTAATCTTTTAGAAGGGAAAACTTCCAGAGGATAAGGTTTCTTATTTCTTTTTTTTTTAATTAGGGTATTTCTAGCTCTTAAAACAGTAAACAGCCAATATTAGCCATATACCAAATAATTTTCAATTAATTTAAAATAAAAAGCCCCACATATTTTTTGAGTTCATTTATAACAATTATTTACTTACAAATGTGGCCTAAAAATATACAGAATTATGAATAGTTTATGCTTGTAAACATATACACAATTAAAACTAAAATCTATGCAGAAAAAAATTAACTGTATATAAATATTTTGCATTATAGCTTATCTTCTTTGAATAGAAGTTTTTTTCTGAAACAAAGGTAAACATTACATAAATTTGATGTGTTCTGTTATAATATTGAGTTAGAATTTATTATTAAATACAGAACTAAAAATTAAAAGTATGCATATTCACATATTTACAGTATTCAATATGATTGTTTTGACTTGAATATTATCATTGTACACAGTTCTCTATTTTGTCAGGACAGACAATTTCAAAATGAATCTCAAAATGTAATGCCAAAGGAAATAGATCGTGAAAAGACTTCTTTGCTTTCTGACAATTATGCTTAATACTATTGAACTGTTGGAAGCTGATGTATACCTATCAAGTTCCTACTGCAATTAAATATGTTACTGGATCAATATTAAATCTTGCTTTATTTTTTCTTATAAGTAAAAAACTATTACATAAATTGATTCTTTAGATTACAATGTTATTTTTGTGACATATCAAAGACAATATATAACCAAGAAATAAATTCATTGTCTGTAAAGATGAATTTTTATAGTTAATTTTTTACCATAAAATATACCTCAATTGATTAAATATTTTGATACAAGAAAATGTTGGAGGAAAACTAACTCATGGCTACATCATTCCAATTATATGTGCATACCTGTACATTAACACTTAAACTTTCCTTCAGTACTGTCACAAAGTGACCTTTAATGTTTTAAATTATTTTTTAATTACAAAATACGACATGCAAAAATATTCTAAAAGTGGCCAGGTTACAGAGATGTAATAAACAAATATGCATGGATTATTACCTACAAGCAAGCTTAAGAAAATCACACAGAATCAGAGTAATTAAAAGTTATTGTGAGATGCCCTGTCATATCTTTCTCCCTTTACAAAATAGATATGTAATATCTAGGTACATATATTCTTTAGTTCAATTCTTTTAAATATTTGTATGAATGTACTTTGATATATATAAATATATATATTTCATTCTAAATATATTCATTGAAACTTTTTAATACACATTCCTTTTAATTAGCATAGCTTTATGTTTTTTCATGGTCATACAGAAATAATGAATACTGTATTCATCTACTTAAATTTTCATGGGCAGAATTTTTTGCTATTGCAAATGAAGATGTCATGTGAATACCACCAGGTATATTTTTAGATATATAAATGGAGTACAATAGCTTTACTTACATTATGAGCATGTTCAGAATTATTTGTTAATGCCTAGTTGTTTCCTAAGGTTTTGGGGTTGTTATTTTTTAATTTACTTTGGTTTAACATCCTTACAATACTTGTTTTATCCTCTTGATATACTGAATCTTGCATCATTGTGTGCGATTTTACTTAATTTTTTGCCTTATGCATATTATTGTCCAATAAGATATTACCTAGTCTTCTCTGGGTACGTATCTGCTTGGAATATGCCTATCTTTCACTTTACTTTCAACAAACAGTTGGCTTATATTTAGGTATGTGTCTTCTGAATGGCTTACAATGAAATATTTGGGTTTTTTATGAAGTTTGAGACTGAATGACTTTGAAATGGGAGTTAATATGTTTACTTTTAGTATTTTTTTTTCTACTTCTGGATTATTTCTATCATCTTATTTTTTGCTGTCTCTTTGCTCTGCTTTTCTATATTCATTGTTTCTTTATTTATTTGAGTTGTGTATATTTTCCTCTTTTCATTATTTTCCCTTAAGTTGTTCAGATGTCTTTCGTGTATTTCTAAATATTAGTGGCAAATTTAAAAATATAATTTAACTTAATAACTCTAAATTGCATTTAATAAATAATTTTGTTCACATACATCAATGCAAATGTAGCTATTTCTTGAAATTATTTGGCTATAAAATGGTTATTGAGATGAATATAAACACACTTCCTTTATTCCATTTAGATAATTATAGATAAAAACATGTTTGTGGCTAATTTTTAGTTTTACATTAAAAGAAAAATCCTTGTGTTTGTGTGTGTGTGTGTGTGTGTGTGTGTGTCTGTGTGTGTGTGTGTCGCCCAGGCTGAAGTGCGGTGGTGCAATCTCCATTCCCTGCAACCTCCACCTCCTGGGTTCAAGCGATTTTCCTGCCTCAGCCTCCCGAGTAGCTGGGATTACAGGCATGTACCACCATGCCCAGCTAATTTTTGTATTTTTAGTTGAGACGGGGTTTCACCATGTTGGCCAGACTGGTCTCAAACCTCTGACCTCAGGTGATCCGCCCACCTCAGCCTCCCAAAGTGTTAGGATAACAGGCATGAGCCACCGCGCCTGGCAAAAGAAAGATCTTGAGCTGGAAAATTAAAATATTTGTTAAGTAATCTAAATAAAAATACACCTTATTGGTAGTTGTTTATGGATGTAAAGGAATATTTTCAATGATAGGTTTTATTGGCAAAAAATAATATATTGAGTTAGGTTAAGATGAATACAAAAATGTTATTTGAACGCCAGAATACTTGGAAATGTAGATACATAAATAATTTTGACAGCTTGATAAAATATAGAGGAAATGGACTGAAGTTTCACAAAAGCTTGAGTGAAGTGGTTAATTACAGATATTAAAGTAGAAAGCATCTGAACTTTGAGCATGAAAAATTATTGGAAGTGGTTCCTGTTTATATTTTTCACAAAAGATGACATTACAAAATTTATATATAACCCTAGTCTCCATGAATTCATATAACTTCATCTAGTCTCCTAATCATCTCATATTCATGCAGGAAAATAAGGAATGAGAGTGTTGCTCAATATTCTCTGGTCTTTCACAATTAGTTGGTTTAAATTTACAATGATTATGACAGTTTTCTTCTTCTGTTGCCCTTAATATTACTGCAATGCTGACATAATAAATGTCACCAAAATCTCAACCACTTAATATGATAAAAGTTTATTTTTTTCTTATGGAAGGTCTGCTTTGAAAATATAAGGACATCTGCAATGCAGCCATAGTCCTTGTGGTAATTTAGCACTTCAAACAGCTTCAAATTTCACATCTCTCACTGCATTTGTGTTCTGCTTGTTCATTTCTGCATTTGTGATTGATACAGGGCTTATCAAAAGTCTGGGCCTAATTCAACACCGGGAAATATAATCAGCTCATGTGCTTAGACTGAGAGAAGAAGACAGAATAGTAGAATACAAAAAATGTCCTATCCTTTGCTGCCACCAAAGAGCTTCAAGTCCATTTCAAAATAACACATGCTCATCACGTTTAAACAGAATGTTACCTTTCACATTATCCCTCCCTATGTGATATTCACATATCACTCCCTAGTGATAGCCACAAATTACAGGTCAACGAATTTTTAAACTGTGATGCCTCAGAAGTAAAGACATCTAACTGCTTTATATTTATTTATTCTATTAGTCACATTGGTAGGTCTGCATAATAGGCTTATATTACTATTTCTTGATAGATCAACTTTCAGGGTATTGATTGAATTTATTTTTAAAGTATTCCAGCAGATAACTTTAGGGCTCCTTGCAATGCTCTAAAATACCTATTTCTTTTTAGCCATAAAGAATGTTTCTCTCTTTCAAGGATGCTGCTTCATCTTCTTAACTACATTTATTTCTAAATATTTTCTTTAAGGTGCTATAATCTTCATACTTTCAAATTATATTTTTCAACTATAGTGACGGCAGCCTTTATTTATTTATTTATTTATTTTTGAGACGGAGTCTTTCTCTGTCTCCCAGGCTGGAGTGCAGTCGCGCGATCTCAGTTCACTGGGCTCACTGCAAGCTCCACCTCCTGGTTTCACGCCACTCTCCTGAGTGGCAGCGTTTTATGGGTAAAGATTAATTAAAAACCTAATAATTAATGACAACATTTATAATACTATGAACATGTGAATGCCATACCAAATTGGAAGATTTGGAATGAGTAGAAAATAAATCTTATAAACATACAGATAGCACTACTCAGGAATATTTAACTACCCAAAAATAGCCATAGGCTAGTAAACGAGAAAAATAAACTGTAGTTTACCACATTACGATGTTAGAAGTGTAATACTAATTTTATTTACTACCTTATATTGGCAATGTCTTTTTTGATACATTTTTATAAAAATCAGTCAACTTCCTAACAACATTATTTAGGAAATCGCATTAATTTCTTCTTAGACATTGGACACAATTGAATCCCTCATGTAACTTGCACCTATGGATTCTGAACCTTATTGAATAGTAATTATCCCTGAATAACTTCAACTGAACCCTTGGCTAGTTCCCTTGTTTCCTTGTCATTTTTTCAGATATTATTTTTTTCTATTTTTTTAGCATATTCTCTAATTACTTAATCCTTAGAGCATATGCAGGTGGTAAAAATCATAAGTTATTGTTTTCCATAAATATGTTATTCATATATCATGGTTGGTGATATGAATGGGGTATAAAATTATAAGTTAAACTATTTTCTTTTACAAAATTGAAGGCATTGCTTCATTTCTTCTATTATGTGAACATATGAAAAGCTTTATGGCAATCGGATTATTGTTTTACTTTGTAAGTATGCCTTTCTTTCTAGAAGCATTTCAGTTTTTCATTCCATCTCTGATACTTTAAATTTCACCCACCCACCCACACACACAAGTGTATGCATTTTGGCCTCTTTCAGTTCAAACTAGTTGGCAAATAGATGCTTTCTAGTTGAGGATATAACTTTGTTTAATGAGTATTTTCTGCTATTGTTTTTCAATATTTCCCCATTTATATTCTCTAGTTAAAATAGTAAGTGAGTTTGGACTGTTGAAACGGTCCTTATTTATTTAACTTTTATTATCTGTTTGCCTTTTATTTGTCTTTGTCTTAGATTATTCAGAATTCTTCCAAATGCCCTTCATCTATTTAGTGATTATTTTCTAGGTTTATTACTCATATATATTTACACACTCTTTTTCCTTGTCTAAATGGTCCTTTTTAAACAGTCAGACTTTGTTTTTTATGGATGCAAATTTCTTTTTAGTTTACACTACACTAATTTTAAAATATTGACAATTTTGTTTTTTCTGTTCTCTGGTTTATTTTTTTTCTCTAAGGTTTCTTGTACATTTCCATTATCTTGAATTTTTTATTTGAAAACTAGAAATCTTAAATTTTCTGGAAAATTCTTTAAAAATTTACTTATGTCGGAAAATGATTTTAATTTTTGAAAAATATGTATCAAAAATGGAAGGACATTTTATAGAAGAAATCTACTTTCCTTACAATTTAAAATGATACATATGTCTATATAGATTCATATATTTATATTTCTGTACCTATAAATTCTTGCTGATAATAATCAACTTTTGTTCTACTCTAGTCTGGTCTGTAGCCATCTTCATTTGTGTGTATATGTGTGTGCACCTATATGGTATTCTAACCCTTTTAATATATCATACCTGTTCTTTGTTTTTATGTTGTTTTTGTTTATGTCTCTTTCTTTTTACATCTTAAAGTTAGTGGTAGGCAAAGAAGTCACAAAACACTTTATATCTTTTGCATCAAAGGTAAATGTGTACACTACATTTCTGTAATATATTTCTCACGTTTACCAAGATTTTTTTTCAAATAAATTTCTTCAAGATTTTTTCATTTAAGTTGACACAAATGTCCCTAGAATAGTAGCCCTGATAAGTCAATTTTTTTATCTTGCAACTGCATCAAATTCACATTGTGGCATTCAGGTGCCCAGAGATTGTTGTCTTCATGCTGGAACAGAGAAAATAGATACAGAATAAAATATTGTAAAGGTCCAAGACAGAAGTGAGGCAGATAAAATAGATCAGACAGGAAAAAATTACTTTATTCTCTAAGGTAATGATGGTTACTTTTTTTACTTTTTTAGTTAAAAAGAAGTAGAATTATCTGTCATAGAAAGGAGAAATTCATTAAATGTATCAGGTCATGATATATTATAGAATTATTCCATATTAATTCCAATCATGGTATCTGTATTCAGTTTTCCTCACTTGTTCTGTCTGTCTGTCTGATTTTAACCTATTTGCTGCTGACCACCAATACTTCTAAATGCTGCTTAATGTGAGTTTAAGAGATCAATTCAGTTTCTAGTGGTCAGCAGTATCCTAAGCCTCTATACTCAGTCCTGGTAACTTAATCAAAAAGAGGTAAAAATATAGATTGTATTTTATATACATAGCAGTGAAGTATGAAGTGTCAGATTTTGGGGATGTTGGGCCAGTTGTTCCAGTGACATGGTTATATCACTTAAAAGTAATGTGAGAGAGGTTTGGGAAGATGGCAGGGCAGGAATCATCGGGAATCTGGTTTCCCACCTAGACAAAAATTGTACTTGAAGAATCTGTGTAATGTAACTATTTCGGAACTCTGGTATTTACTGATAGCTTGCAACTTCCAGGGGGATTCTTGGGCAATAAATTGTGATTAATTGTGGTCAATTTCAGCTCTTCACTGAAAGCAGCTACCCACTTAGCAGCTCCCACTCCACACACCCAGCTCTGTTGCCATGCACGTGTTCTAGGAGCAGGTTGCATGCAGCTTGGGAAAGCCAGGGTGAACAAAAACGACCATGTTCTCCAAATATCTGGGGTCTGTGTTGGATTATTGAGTGCTGCTTCTGATCACAGTGATGCAGACAAAGATATAGCAGATGGCCTTTGTTTTCTTTCCTCCCCACATTGTTGCAAGCTCCTCTCCAGCTGAAGCGATTTCCAGGAGATTTAAAGGGCCAGCGGGTCCCCCAGCCCCTCCTATGTTTTTCTGTTTTTCCCTTCTTGGGATCCAGATATTAAAGACTAGAACATTCAAAAGCAATTGCACATATGGAAGAAATTAGAAAATGAAATCATAGAACATGCCCATGGTAAGGTACAGGCTTAGAAAAGACCTGAGAAGACCTTAAGTTTACATCTCAGCCTGATTGTTGGCATAGGGACAGCTACAACAGCCTACAGAGTTGTTACAACTAGACCTGCCCTGCAAGAAATGCTCATGCAAGTCCCGCATGTTGAAATGAAAGGGCACAGACAGTAACTAGAAGCCATATGAGGAAATAAAGATCTAACTAAAGGTAAATACATGGGAAGTTATAAAAAAAAAAAAAAAGAATGGGCCAGGTGCTGCAATGGCTCACGCCTGTAATCCCAGTGAGAGGTGACAACGTGCTAGCAGCCCTCACTCACTCTCAGCACCTCCTCAAGCCTGGGTGTCCACTCTGGCTGCACTTGAGGAGCCCTTCAGCCCACCGCTGCACTGTGGGAGCCCCTCTCTGGACTGGCTGAGGCTGGAGCGGGCTCCGTCTGCTTGCTGGGAGGTGTGGAGGGAGAAGAGCAGGCGGGAGCCAGGGCTGCGTGCCGTGCTCAGAGGCCAGCATGAGTTCCAGGTGGGCACGGGCTCAGCAGGCCCCGCACTTGGAGCCGCGGGCCAGAGCCACTGGCCCTGGGCAGTGAGGGGCTTAGCACCTGGGCCAGCAGCTGTGGAAGGTGCCCCGAGTCCGCTGACACTGCCGGCCAGCCCGTGCGGTGCTCGAAGTCTCGCTGGGCCTCAGCCGCCTCCCCGTGGGGCAGGGCTTGGGACCTGCAGCCCGCCGTGCCTGAGCCCCCCTGCAGTGGGCTCCCGTGGCCTGAGCATCTCCGACAGGCGCTGCACCCTGCTCCGCGGCGCCCGGTCCCACTGATTGCCCAAGGGCTAAGCAGTGCACATGGCATGGGACTGGTGGGCAGCTCCGCCAGCAGCCCTGGCACGGGATCCACTAGGCGAAGCCAGCTGGGCTCCTGAATGGGGTGGGGACTTGGAGAACTTTTGTGTCTAGTTAAAGGTTTGTAAATGCACCAGTCAGCACTCTCTGTCTAGCTAAAGGTTTGTAAACACACCAATCAGCACCCTGTGTCTAGCTCAAGGTTTGTAAATGCACCAATCAGTGCTCTGTGTCTAGCTACTCTAGTGGGGACTTGGAGAACCTTTATGTCTAGCTACAGGATTGTAAATGGACCAATCAGCACACTGTGTCTAGCTGAGGGTTTGTAAACGCATCAATCAGTACCCTGTCAAAACGGACCAATCAGCTCTCTGTAAAATGGACCAGTCAGCAGGATGTGGGTGGGGCCAGATAAAGGAAAAAAGCAGGCTTCCGGAGCCAGTAGTGGCAACCCGCTTGGGTCCCCTTCCGTGCGGTGGAAGCTTTATTCTTTTGCTCTTGGCAATAAATCTTGCTGCTGCTCACTCTTTGGGTCCATGCCGCCTTTATGAGCTGTAACACTCACCAAGAAGGTCTGCAGCTTCACTCCTGAAGCCAGCGAGATGACAAACCCAACGGAAGGAAGGAACAACTCCAGACGCCCGCCTTTAAGAGCTGTAACACTCACAGCGAAGGTCTGCAGCTTCACTCCTGAAGTCAGCGACATGTCCCAACATCAGAAGGAAGAGACTCCAGACACACCATCTATAAGAACTGTAACACTCACTGTGAGGGTCCGCGGCTTCATTCTTGGTCAGTGAGACCGAGAACCCACCAATTCCGGACACACCAGCACTTTGGGAGGCCGAGGCGGGCAGATTACGAGGTCAGGAGAGCGAGACCATCCTTGCTAATATGGTGAAACCCCGTCTCTACTAAAAATACAAAAAAATTATCCTGGGCGTGGTGGCGGGTGCCTGTAGTCCCAGCTACTCTGGAGGCTGAGGCAGGAGAATGGCATGAACCTGGGAGACGGAGCTTGCAGTGAGCCCAGATCGCACCACTACACTCCAGCCTGGGCGACGGAGCTAGACTCCGTATTTATAAAAAAAAAAAAAAATGAATTTTTGTTCAAGTTCTGACAGGTACTAGAGTAGGAGCGTGTCACTTTAGCCCAGTCTTTAATTTAGCTGAGTGAAAACAAGGTTTCAACCTCCTTAAAGTCTGAACTATTTTCAGTTTACTCTTATTCTTAAGGGTCTTCCTTAACAGAGCCACCTGTATTTTTCTGAGACATATTCCTATTCCCAAGGCCTTTATTTTGTTTATTCTAAATTCTATTTTCTGTCTAGCTGTGTGAGAGTGCAACTAATATTGCATTTAGTTTCATCTTAGGTGCTTCTCAGTCTGCATTGCTTAGGTTTTAAGAAGAAATATAAAAAAATCTTGGGTCACCTTTTATCTGGAACCTTGATTTCTCAATCACTAGCTGCCTTGATAGCTCCCTAATGCTTTCAAGGACATCAGCATTTGCTTCTTTCTTCATTTTTTTTGTTGTTATTCTCAGTAAAAAGAATGCATTATTGCAAGGTAGTTCATAGTAGGAAGAGGTGGAAGGAACTTCGTAAGGACTTTCTTAAAATAAATCAATACGTGTGTTTAAAGGGTGGCTTCAGTTACCAAGAGAGAAGACTGATTGAGCATATCATTCAGCAATGCCAAAAAGTATATTTTTAAGTATTCATTATGATAATTTCTTTGATTTAAGCAGTGTTGAGAAGTACAACTATTGCCCTATTGGTAGTAAATCAAGACGGAAATAAATATTTCAGAGGCAGAGTAATCAGAAAGGAAAGCTAAATATCTGGGTATGGGCACTCTGCTCTGTTTCCTCCATATTGATTATAAAATTGGTCATTATTAATGGCCATTAATAATCATGTTTAAGTATTTTGCATATATTAACACATTTATTAACCTTTATAATCATCTTATGAGATACATTGTATGATTTTCTTATTTCTACAGGTAAGAAAACTGGACTACATCATACATTAAATAATAGTTCAAGATCACATCCCTGATAAGTGTTGACGCTTGAATTTAAACAGAGCAAACTGACCTTCAAGTTTGCCTTACTTCATGACTATTTTCTCTCTTTTCTCATTAAGTTATAAGGGAGAAAACATGGACTTTTGCCGCTGTAATGAACTTTATCACTTTGTTTGTCCTTTTGATTTCTAATGCTGTACTTGCAAATTTTGTCATGGGATAAAAAAGTTGCATATTGCGAAGTTCTTTACTCAGCAACTCTTATATATACTGGATGATATGTGAACTAAGAAAACTACCATAGTTTCATACCTCTGGATAGGACTGCATAATATCATTATTTTAATGCTATAACTTTTGTCTCATTCAGTAATCTGATTTTATACTCTGGCATTAATTTGTTCCAGTGTATTTCAAATCTCTTGAAGTATCGTTTGTAAAGTGATGTTTTGCGGTGCTCTTTTTCATTTAGCATTCAACTGGATTATTATTGTGAATTAAATATTCAATTAATGTAACTTAAGGTTATTTTAATATTGCTAAATGTCTTTCATTTTTATTTATTTTGATACAGAAGTGTCCAAATTAAGTTCATTCTACATTAATATTAAAAAGTAAGGTTTATATATGTATCACACTACATATGATACTACAGCTGATTCTGCCTCATAACTGAATTATATATTAAAGGTGATTTGTATATGCCACCATTATAACACGCCCAGGTCCTTTTGGGCTTTATTGTAAAGTGCATAGATGATTATAATTGCTATAACTTCCTGATGAATGAGCTCTATTATTATTACATGACCTTCTTCCTCTTTATTAATAATTTTCTTCTTACAGTCTATTTTACATAATGTTAGTATAGCCACCCAGCTCTCTTTTGATTACTGTTTTCATGGTATACCTTTTCCCATTCTTTTACTTTCAAATTATTTGTGTCTTTGGAGTAAAATATGCCTCTTTTAGACAGCGTGTTGATAGATCATATTTTATTTTTTAATCAAACCTTCCAATTTCTGTTTAATTGAAAGGCTTGATCCATTTATCTTCTATATTATTACTGATAAAGAAGATTTATGTTTGCCCTTTTTCTATTTAGTTTTTATATGTCTTATGTTTCGGTTTTCATTTTTCTATTTCTTTATACTGCCTTCTCTGGAGTTAAATAGATGTTTTCTACATACCATTTGAATTATCTTGTTGGTACTTCTATATTCTTGAGTTACCATTATCATTATTATTATTTTTAGTGATTACCCTGGGTGTTAAAATGAGCATCTTAAGACAATCTATTTATGAATAACACCAACTACAAGTGAGAGACAGAGGTAGAGGCTGGTTAGGCAGATAGAGAGGGAGGATCTTGGAAGTGGAAAAATACCCATGGGACCACACCTGCACAGCCCCCGTAGCTAATGGAAAGAAATGTGTTCAAGAATTTCCCCTTATGCCAGGATGTCTGCTCAGAAGGGCCTGCCCCAACTTAGGTGCAGGTACAATAAATTAACCTAAATGTCCTTAACTTGACCCGGCTGATTATAATGTCATTAACATAAAAAATAGCATTGTCGTTTTATCCCCCTCTTGAGTTTCCCTAAGGCACTTGTGAGTAGTAACCAAGATGGAGCCAATCTTTTCAACCCCAGGCATGTGCATATGCAACACCCTTAGGAGGGAATTTCACCTCTCCCATTTTGTGCAGAACCCAGAGAGGACTTTCTTGCTCTTGCCACAGAAAATACCCAGAACTCAGCCCCATTTTGGGCAACGTGCTTTCAGGCCTCCTCTCTTTGCTGAGAGCTTTACTTTTGCTTAAAAAATCCTATTCTACTCACTCTCCGGTGTCCATGTGCCTTATTCTTCTTGGTCATGGAACAAGAAGAACTTGAACCTAGCTGAACAAAAGATTAAGCAGACTGCAACATTTTGGGGGCTTGTCTGGAATCATAGGAAGGGTGAGTAGAAGCAGACCTCTAACTTTTTACTTTCATTTCTGAGGCTTCTCATTCTCAGTTTATTTATTTATTTTGTTTTATTTTTTATTTTTATTTTTTTTCTGCAGATCAAATAAAACACTGGGCTTCTGTTGGCAAGTTAAGAACAAACAACATGGCTGCCAGACTTAAGACTCAGAGAACAGGCTTGATGGGGAGGACATTGTCAATCCCCCATCACTCTTGGGTGTTGGGAACATTGGCTCTGTTCCAATCCAGTTTCTCTTTACAGAGGTCTGGTTATCGCTGTGGGATCAGAAGGAGGTCCTGGGGCAAATGAGGGTATCTGGCTAAGCCTACATCTTGGCGTTACCCAGAGGCCCTTGAATTGACCCAGAACCCAACAGCCTGTTAGAGTGTTTACTGAGAATCTCCAGTCTTCTATCGCATTTTCTTTCTTTCGTGGCTATCATGGCTCTTATTTCTTCTTTGTATGCAGTGTTGCAGGTGTTTTTGCAAACTGGAGATATAATTTTGTTGGGTATAGTCAGCAAATGCATTAGTAACCAGAAATGCAACTCAAATAATTGTTGTCTTTGTAATTTTCTGGAGATGGGGATTTCAAAATCTAGATCCAAAGGCTTCTTTATCCCCTAATGATAGCACCCAATGGCATTGCACAGGGATGGTTTCTCCCCAAGTCAGTATCCTCTCCATTTAAGCTGTTTCTTTTTCCCTGTGAGGGCTCAGCACTGCCCAGCGAATTTGGATAGCCCTTCTATGAGGCAAATTACTTTTCTCCTCTTAGGAGGCTTATTGTGGGGGTCCCCTCAAAGCCCCAGATTTCTCTTTTGAATCTCTGTCTGAAAAAGATTTGGACACAAAGTTACAGGCTAACATTGCAAACCTTATCAAAGTGCCTGAAGAGCTAAGGATTTGTTTTTGTGGGAAGCCTTATCAGCCCTATGTCCAGGGGAGCCCTAATTCCTCACTGCAATTGCAGGAAATGAGCCAAACCAACTCCTTCATTTTCTACGATACCTGTTCTGCCTCTGAGTATAAGGACTCCTGGATGGGAAAAAGGGGCTATGTTTGGAGGTTAATCACTCCCATTTCCTCGAATTCTGTGATCTGGCTCTGTTCATTACCTATCAGTCAAGGAATGCTCTAAAAGATTTAAGGCCAACACCTCCATTAGAGTTCCTTGCCCAAATTAGATTACTTGAATGTATTTTCTAAGCTCCAGTTTGGAAAATCAAAAGAAGAAATAGATCTGAGGGACACCAAAGATCATTGACACCAGAGGGCGGGGACACAGCATAGGTAAGTATGACTGTTCCTACTTGTCAACCCTCCTGATCTGTGATTGGAAGTCACACTTGCATCCACGGATGGCACCTATGAAAGGCTCTGGGATCCAGAGAATACTGAGAGGGAAAGAGGAGACAGGGGACATCTTTTCTCTCTCTCTCTCTCTCTCCCTCCATCCCAGGTCACCCCAAAAGTGGGAGGGAGACTAAGGGACACCTTTTCTCTCCTCTCTCTTTACAGATGAATAACAACCTATCTTCAGCCTGGAATCACATCAAGTGCAGCCTGGATCACTGGGACTCCTTTAACCCTCAGATTCTAAAGTTTTCTCTGGGCAAGCCCCAACTTCACTCATGTATAGAGGCCTTCCAGAATTTAACAGAAGTATTTGAGCTCTCCTGGAAGGATAATAGGTTACTCTTAAATCAAACCCTGACCACTACTGAGAAATAGGCAGCCCAGCAAACAGCAAAGAAATTCGGAGATGAGCTTTGTATCTCATAGTACCACAGAGTGGGAAGAGCCTTATCCAATTGGAAAGACAGCAGTACCATTTGAGGACCCTAAATGGGACCCCAATGATAACATAGGAGATGCACAAATTGGAAGGCTTACAAAGAACTAGAATTAGGACCAGATGAGAATACCTCTGCCTTTCTAGAAAGGATAAGAAGAGGCCTTGGTGAGGTGTACCTCCCTATCTCCTGATTCAGTTGAGAAACAACTAATTCTGAAGAATAAGTTTATTACTCAGGCAGCTCCTGATATCAGGAGGAAGCTGCAAAAGCAAGCCATATAACCACATAGCACTTTAGGAAACCTCCCGGAGATGGCCACCTTGGTTTTTACAATAAAGATCTGGAGGAGGCTCAAGAGAAAGAGAGAAAGCACAAGAAAGAAGCAGAGGGTCTACTGGCAATTCTTCAGGCCTGTAAAACCCAGGATTCCTGAGGGGCACCTGTTAACTGATACAAGTGCGGCAAATCAGGGCACTTTGAGGATTGCCCAGGTAGCAAGAGGAAGCTACCCCGACCCTGTCCAGCCTGTGATGGAGACCACTGGAAGGCAGACTGTTCCTGGAGTTATAGGTCACCGGGTGCAGAGCCAGTCTTACAAACGGTCCAGCAGGACTGAGGGGTCCTGGGGCTCGACTCCCCAGCTCCCATAGCTCAGACTCTCATTACCATTCAGGAGCCCCTGGTAATTCTAGAGGTTGAAGGCAGGAAGTTGAACATTTTTCTGGATACTAGAGTCAGCATTTTTTTTTCTCCTCTGCAGTCCAGGCCTCCCCTCCTCCTTTAAGTACCACCATGAGGAACATCTCAGGAAAGTCTTTTACTCAATATTTTCCCCTCAGCTATAACTAGGAAAACCTCTTGTTTAACTCATGCCTTTTAGTCATACATAAAAGCTCAGGTCCTCTGCTAGACAGAAGTACTCTAGCTTATATGGAAACCATGGTTCCAGGACAGAACTTCTGCCTCCCTCTGGTAGAGACTGACGCTGATCCAGAGGTTCGAAACTCAAGGCTCTGCACACCAAGAACTAGCCAACAGCCTAAAAACAGACCAGGAAATAAGATATTTAGATACATCTTTCCAGGGTCAAGCCTACAATACCTAAAGCTCTGGACCTGGAACTTGAGGCTCTCATCAGCCACTGCAACAGTAAACCTGTGGAAGACCTGAAATTCCTGTTTAAAAGACAGCCACAAGATAAGTAAATGCCTACCAGCTTCCTTTGGTAACTTTGTTACATAGTTACTATAGACTATAGCAGCCATTTTCATATTTTTGCTGGTTTCTAATCTTATTGATCCTTTGGGAGAGGTCAATTGCATTTGGAATCAGACCTCCCAACATCCATTTAAAAATTAGGGTTGTACCTCCTCATAGATACGCTCTTTGATATTCTTCTCATAATGTTGCCTATTTTTACTGCTCTTGCTTTTGTTTTGCTACTTATCATAAAACAACTTTGTCAAGGACCCCTTAACCTGGAACGCCCATGGGATTATCTACTTTTCTAAGCAGTTATGTCTCTTCTAGAATTTAGTGATTTTCACAAGAGTGAAACAGCTCTAGCCACATTTCTTTCAAAGTGATTAGCCTATTTTACCTCTTATTCCTGTATTTTTCCCTTCCTAGCTGTTCTTATATAGCACTTGTATTTGTTCCAAGCATATGTAAACTTCTTAGGTAAGTAATTTAATTTTTACCCCTGCTTATATTATGAATTGCTTTTTTATATTGGCTTTTTAAATAATATTGCAAGGTAGGTAATGGAAATTAGCTATTCCAGCTATCTCTGGCTAGAGCAAAAGTTCAGAATCAGTAATTGTTGGATATGCCATGAATCTCCTGAAACGTCCACACAATACTTATACAAATTTAAACCCATAACCAATTTGTCAGCTCTACCACCCTTACATGAAGGCACCAAAAACTCCAGGGTTGCCACAGTGCTTCTTCAGTCCTTTTGTTTCAGCCCTTCCATTTATACTATCTATAAGGAGCCCTCCACTGGGAATGCGGACCTCCCTCAAACAATATATATACACTCCCTCCAGAACAACGCAAATTATACATGTAGTAAAGAACTAAACTTTACCATTACAACATTTACCTTTGAGAGTACACTTTGTACTTCTGGCACATTTACAAGAAATAGTTTCATAAGCCAGATGCAATTAACAGAAACTACTCATTTTCCTAAATGTTTCCAACTCTTTCATGAAAATGCAACAATAGTCCCAGAAATCCAAACATTTAGATGATTGGTTTGTTACAAAGATAGGGGGCCTACACCTCTGTACGAAAGGATTTCCTCGGTACTCCTCAATACTCCGTGTTTCCACATGAAGACAAACATGGAACACCATATGTCAAGCAGCAGGGACCTTTACTTACAATTGTTATTCTTCCCAAGCTTTTGCTTATCAAATGTGTAATGGAATTAGAGGTATTGAAATGTGTCAGAACAAGGAAATTTGGACAGTTAATGCCTACCTTCAATATATGTGGACAGATTCAATTGATGCCACTTTAGCAAAGCACTCTGACTTACAAAAGGCTAGAGCATGGGCTGGCACTTCTTGGGATCATTTAGGCAGATGTTTGCTGTAAGGGCGGGGCCCCCATGGAGAAACTCAGCTACGGTCATGCAGAAGGGAAATGTGGGGTTGGAGCCCCCACAGAGAATTCCCATTGGGGCACTTCCTAGTGGAGCTGTGAGAAGAGGGCCACCATCCTCTAGACCGCAGAATGGTAGATCCACTGATAGCTTGCAATGTGCACTTGGAAAAGCTGTATTCAATACCAGCCCATAAAAGCAGCTGGGATGGAGGCTGTACCCTGCAAGGCCACAGGGGTAGAGCTGCCCAAGATCATGGTAGCCCACCTTTTGCATTAGCATTATCTGGATATAAAGCATGGAGTCAAAGGAGATCATTTTGGAACTTTAAGGCTCATAAGTGGAAGGGACTTGCTTTGTCTAGGGGAGACTTTGGACTTGGACTTTTGAGTAATGCTGGAATGAGTTAAGGTTTTGGGGAACTGTTGGGAAGGCATTATTGTGTTTTGAAATGTGAGGAGGTGAGATTTGGTTAGAGGCCAGGGTGGATGATACGGTTAGGCTTTATATCCTCACCCAAATCTCATCTTGAATTGTAGTTCCCATAATCCTCACTTGTCACGGGAGGGACCCAGTGGGAGGTAACTGAATCATGGGAATGGTTCCCCCATGCTGTTCTCATGATAGTGAGTGAGTTCTCATGAGATCTGATGGTTTTATAAGCGTCTGGTATTTCCCCACCTGTTTTGCACAGAACCCACAGAGGACTTCCTTGGTCTTGCCACATAAAATACCCAGAACTCAGTCCTATTTCTGGCAACCTGTTTTCTGGTCCCTTCTCTTTGGTGATAGCTTTCCTTTTGCTTGATAAATCCTACTCTACTCACACTCTGGTGTCTGCTTGCCTTATTCTTCTTGGTCCTCAGACAAGAATGCAGGCCTAGCTGAACTAGGGACTAAGCAGTTTACAACACAGTTGTTATGTGCTTTTATTTCATATAGCACCATCCTTTCCTTTTTATCTACTTATTTCTATGCAAATTACATTATCATGGAATATAAATCCATCAATACTGTTTTATAATAATTGCTTTATGCAGTTATTATTTAAAACAGACAAATAAAAAGTTACAAATGAAAATATGATGATAGCCTATTTTACAAATTTAGTCTTATATAGCTAGTTTTACTGAAAGACTTTCCTTCCAATATGGATTTAGGTTACTGTTTGTTGTCCTTTTTTACTAACATTCTGGAATCACTTCAGTATTTTATTAGGAAAAATCTGTTAGTGTCAGCTTCTGCTTGATTTTGTTTCTCTGAGAATGTCTGATTTTTCTCTTTATTTTTGCTGGATACACTATTTTTGGTTGATATCCTTTCCTTCAGCACTTCTAAACATTATTTTAACCACCATCTCTGGCCTCCATGATTTAGGACATAAACTTACCTGTTAATCTTAATTAGTACCATTTCTATGTGGTAAGTCAATATTCTCTTGCCATTTTCAAGGTAGTTTGTCACTGACTTTTTAAAAATTTGACTATAGTGGATCCAAGGTAAATTTTCTTGTGTCTATTTTACTTGAATCTATTGAACTTCTTTGATAAGTGGTGATGTGGTTTGGCTGTGTCCCCACCAAAATCTCAACTTGAATTGTAGTTTCCATCATCCCCACATGTCATAGTAGAGACTCACTGGAAGGTAATTGAATCAGGGTGGGCATTTACCCCAGTGCTGCTGCTCTTGTGTTAGTGAGTGAGTTCTCATGAGATCTGATGGTTTTATAAGGCGCTTTCACCCTCTTGCTCAGCATTTCTTTTTGTTTCTGCCACGTGAAGAAGGACATGTTTGCTTCCCTTTCCACCATGATTGTAAGTTTCCTGAGGCCTCCCCAGCCATACTGAACTGTGAGTCAATTAAACCTCTTTCCTTTATAAATTACCCAGTCTCAGGTATGACTTTATTAACAGCATGAGAAAAGACTAATGCATGTGGATTAACGTTATTACGTGGAAAATTTTGGCCATCATTACTTCAAATATATATGTATTTCCTGCCCTGTCCTCTTTGTTTTACCTGCTGGAACTCCTATCATGCATATGTTGACTGTTTGATAGTGTCCTATATGTTTAGTGAGATTGTGTCAATTTTTTAATTTCTTTTTTCTTTCTCAGACTCTACAAGCTGTATGGTATCCTCAGGTTCACTGATTCTCTTTTTTTCCAGGTCAAATCTGTTGTTCCCATTTACTAAACTTTGTACTTGTTTCTTTAATTTTCAACTCCAGGATTTATGTTTGCTTTTTACCTCCTTAATAATATTTCTTATTTGTGAGACATATTGTCATATGTATTTAATAATTTACCCATAGGTTCTTTTATTTCTTATAATATATATTTAGTAGTTTTATTTATTGAAACCAAAATTCATGCTCCCTCAGGGATATTTTCAATGATTGCTCCTCGCCTCTCCCTTGTATACAGCATCTTTTTCTATGTCTTTGGTAATATAGTAGTTTTGGTCAAAAGCTATTTATTTTAGACAATATATTGGAACAGCTTTAGTATCAGGTTCAATCTGCCAATGATTTGTTATTGTTGCTGGTTTCTACTGTTATTGTTATTTCTCTCATTCTTAGATAATTGTTAGCAATTTTCCTGAACCAATTGTGTAGATCCTCCATTCTCTGCAATGCACAGACACTGAGGTTTTTGGCACCTTGTGTGTGTGTGACATAGAGGGATTGGATTCTTTTGTTTTGCTTTGTTTTGTTTTTGTATTTTTATGTCCAGTGTTATAGGGATTATTCCTGGCTCAGTATTCTTTACTGGTCTGGCAATAATTTGTCAGAAGTTTTCCTTAATTGCCTTGACTGTATTCTTTACAGGATATCTGTGAGAAGGCAGAACTTCAAAATTTAGGAAGTTTTCAACAACTTTAAATTTCATTATTATTGTTATTATTATTATTATCTGCTTCTACTGGTCTTGAAGTCACCCAGAATGGAATTGCAGAGACTTTCTCTTTTATTCAAGTCTTTCCTGGAAATGTATATGGCATTCTCCACTCAAACAGATTTTTAGATCTCCAAGAATATATAGTTTTTCAAAGTTCTTTATGATTAACCACTTCTCTAGCATATTAATTTAAATATTGTATTTGTTCTGAGTCTTGTTTACCTCAATTAAAGTCAGTTCTTAGATAGCTAAATTGTTGCCATTAGATTTCTATCCCTTTTGTTAATTCTCTGTGGGTAGACTTTTGTTTGTTTTCCTAAGCTGAACACTAAGTCAAATCAAATGCTCAACACACCATGATAATGTATTTCCAGGAGCTGAAAGTCTGGGCAAAATATTGATTGTGCTTTGAAGGTAGTAACTTCACAATGGCTTCAAAATAGGTCAATCTTCTCTGTTGATTGTAAGGCTGAAGGCTTCTGGACTACTCAACAGGGAACTCAGGAGAGAGAGAAGATGGGAATAGCCCTGAATCAAAACATCACAGGCTTCTTTTTCTTACTAAGGTTAAGATATTTCCACTAGATATATTATTTTCTTTCAGTTCATTCTGTGAATTTGCTCAATTTCCAGACTTCTCAAATGGTTAAAACTAGTTGTTTTGTCCACATTTCCATTTATTTTGTGGGTGAATACATTTACCACAGCCATTTTTTGTCATTCAGAAAGTCAGCCTTTTTCCTTCATTATTAAAAAATAGGTATGTAATTTTTTCCCACTAAGTATTATACCATATACAGCAGTTTATTTAATGACAAAACCTTAAGCAAGATGAAGAGATAGACACAATAAAAGTTACCAATAAAAGAAGATTTTAACGTATGTCTACTTGTGCCACACATTCTCCTTTTTCTTATGCATACACATGAAGGTTAACATTTGTATGGAATTGACCATAAATCAGGTATAAATTAGAAAGATAGAAGGAAGAAAAGAAATTATAAATGCAATTATTGAATACAAAATTTATGATGATCAGGCTTCCCCCCACTGACATGAAACATTGACTTCAGGGATACATTTCCATTGATTTTAGGCTATCAAAAATGTTGTTTCTCAGTATGTGTGTAGGGCAAGTGTTTTTCAGTGACCAGGAGTCTTACTACTACAGAATCGATTACAGACATAGTATCTTTAGCTGCCCCAGTTATTGAACCATTCGTGGTCTCCAATTGCCAGCATATACAGATGGCTTTAGTGACATAAACCAGCTGTTAATTTTGTATAACTGAAGTTATACTGAAAAACCTTCCTGGTCAATAAAATCTCTATATTATGAGTTGCTAAGTTTCAAATGTAATTTTCAAGTACATGTATTTGAATTCACATTATTTAGACCTAATTTTGTTATCTCTATTTATCATTTTTTGCTGTGACCTCCTCCTAATATTGACTATAATTATTTTGAGTATTTTAACTATAAGATTTTTTGTCATATTATGTACACAGTTGAAAAAAGTCAAATTGGACAAATAATTTGCATTTAGTTAGAATAATCTATAAATTTTGAATATTTTATTTATGAAGCTATACAGATATGCCAAATCAAATCAACTTTGATAACCCAATCATTATTTTTAAGAGATTTCCATATGTACAGAAATAATTTTTAAGAATCACTGGCTGAAGAAAGTGACATAATTGAAAGCATTATTTTGAGTCATATTTTCTGAGATTGTAGGATAACTTGGAAATGATTCTATAAAGTAATTTCAATATACTAATCATCTTTACAATAGCAAAAGTGATCTTTGTTTAGAATATGTGGTACCAGTTATCATTACTTTTTTTTCAGCTCCAAATTTGATCTTTCTATCTGTTCTTTGATAATGGAGCAGGACTTTCTAATATTTCTTCTTGGCCTTCCAGAAAATATCCTTGTTGACAGACAATACTGACAGGACATCAGGAGAGCAATTTTTTTTTCTCTCCTGCTCTGGTGTGCTCATCTAGCTGTGCCTTTGCAGGGTAAGTGGCTTTTTCCAACACTAATCCCGCAGCCAGCAGCAAGTGGCAACTCCTTATGAACAACTTTGTGTAGAACACATACCTCCCTTTCACATAGTTTCTGGTGGTAGTTAGTGCTCCTGTGTAACATTTAGGATTGTAATTTCAGTTAAACTTCTATAATCAGCTATTGAGTTCCATGGACATCCCTGCTTCCTACTTAGCTATCAGCCTCAAAACACCCTTCTTGGGAGTCTTCATGGCAACTCTTTGGCAAGAAAATGAGTTCCATTACTGAATTTCAAACAAGTTAACCGCAATCCCCACAAGGAGCTTAGTAGCTAATTTTCCAGCATTCCAGAGCTTATCATATTACCTTGCAGACTGTGGACCAGCTCTTGCTAGAGACTGTTAGCTAGCTTCTTCACCATCTTAAGGGGCTTCAACCACACCTTATCTAGTGAAATCTAAATCCCAGTCTTGGCGAGCATTTTTTTCTTCACAGATTATTTTTTCTTTTGGTACAGTCTTTATCTTTATGGCTTCCTTTATAATTTTTGTTTTGACAATTTCTTGTTATGTTAATTTCTGGCTAATAATTGTTTATATTAACATTTCTCATTGAATTATGTTACTTTATATTTATTGCACTTCGACTACTACAGAATTGATTACAGACATGGATCCTAGAGACTGGCCCACAGATATGAGATTTTGGGACTTGTTTTCTCATAAAATTTGGCTTGAGGGCAGTGCTGACCTTACCAATAGGAAATAGAATGCTGGCAATATATTATATCACAAACAATCAAGTTTTCATGTGTGTTGTTTGTGATAAAGTGGCAACTGAAGTATATGTCTTGGGAGTCCAAAGGGTTATTGCATTTTACCTTTACGGCAATCAGGATGACTATAAGGCTGCATTTGGAATGGGCTCTTTTTAGTACACTTGACTGCTTACAGGGAAACACTGGCAAGTTCAGATAAATTAACTGTCAGATTAATTAAGTCACAGTGCAATAGCTGAAGAACTTTCATGACATCCCTAAAATAATCCAGTATTTCTTATAGCAACAGCTATATTGTATTTTTTAATACATTTTAATGATAGTAGCCACAGCTACTATTGCTGAAAATCAAATACAAAGATTGATTATGTGTATTATAGAATTAAAAGTACAGTTGAATTTACAGTCTCACAGAGTTTCTCATGTGAAGTTAAGGGTATTGCATGGCAAGGAATCGGATCCTGAAAGTTGTTGGAGACAACTGGTGTGACTCAGATAAAACTGGCACTATGAACTTCCAAGTCCCTCTGAGACTCACTTATCGGTGGAAGTCCAGAAGTGTCTGAAGTGATTAGGTTTCCTCTGCTTGGAAACCCTGCGATAACCTCAACTGGGGCAGATGTATTGAAAGAGGATAGCAATTTCCGTTAGGACCCACCATAAGCTTGTTCTGTTTCTGGTAGATCCAACACTGTGATAGAATTAGCATGCTCAAAGTGTACATGAGTTGAACCAAGAGAAAATAGCATACATAACAAAATTGATTGATAAATACATGAGTGAGAAGAGTTTCTGAATCCATAAAAATCTTTGTGGTTGCTCTTGTTTGTATGCAAGACTTACAAATCTCCTATGCCACCGTTGAGATGGGCTCCCCAGTTTCAGTGGAGATTAAGAGAAGTCCTAGAATAGAAGTGACAACACTAAATCAGCAACACAGATGGGCAGAGGAACTGTAAAGGGCAACAGAGGTGCACTGATATTCAGCATGCCTTGCCCCACAGTTATGCTTGATCACAGTGTCCCTGGAAATAAAATAGATGCACAGTCAACTACAGTAATGTTGGACATATATGGCAGAAAACTATATATACGTATAAGCAAACAACAACTTAAGTTCTATTAGCCAAAAAACTTGATTTGAGGCGCCACAGTAGAGATTTGCAGATTCTTTACCAGGTTTCACACCTGAGTCAATTCACAGAATCAAAGACTCTTGATTGGAAGCAAGGTTGGGTTTTGCACTTTTGCCATAATTTCACACTCTAAATCTTACTCTAAGTTTTCTCCAAAGGGACCTATGAATATTGCTAGAATGGCAGTCCATTGGAGAAAAACAAATACTCGGGCCAGGGTGTGGTGGCTTATGCCTGTAATCCCACCATCTTGGGAGGCCAAGGTGGGCAGATCACAAGGTCAGGAGTTCGAGACCAGACTGGGCAATATGGTGGAACCCCATCTCTACTAAAAATACAAAAATTAGCTGGGTGTGGCGGCAGGTGCCTGTAGTCCCAGCTGCTTGGGAGGCTGAGACAAGAGAATGGCTTGAACCCGGGAGGTGGAGGTTGCAGTGAGCCAAGATCATGCCACTGCACTCTAGCCTGGACGACAGAGAAAGACTCTGTCTCAAAAAAAAAAAAAAGAAAAGAAAAGAAAATACTCTAAACATTCTGGGGTAACTACACACTAGCTCGGAATTAACATTGAAAACCGTGACTCAAACATGTCTTTGAGGCTCACTAGTTAAAACAGTATCATAGGAAGTCTAGGTTATGGTACAAATGTGAGACAACTTCTTAAAATACAGAATTGGGCTTACAGAGGCTTTTGTATAGTACTATCTCCCCCATAGAAAGAATACAAAATTCTGGAAATCAAGGAGAAATATTAGAAGTGACCTTTCTCAAGATTACACCTAATAACCAGTTTGTAGATTTTTTTTTCTTTCTGTTCTGGCCACTTTATGCTTCTCTTTTGCTGGTTTGAATGTCTTGGTTGCCAAAGAGAGAATTCTTACAGGATACAATAAGACTTTTATTGAACTTGAAGAAGAGACATAGCCATTTCTGGCTCTTTATGCCACTAAATCAACAGACAGAACACTCTACTTGCTGGAGTGATTGATTTTGATTACTAAGGGGAACAACACATAAACAGCACGATGATAGGAACCCAGCGTATTCTTGTGGTGACTTAATTTTTCCATTCCAAGTAATAAAGGTAAAAGGAAAATTGCAACAAACAAGCAAGATATGAAGACTTTTGCCATCAAACAAGCAAGAAATGAAGACTCAAACTAGTCTAGAATTCAGGTTTGAGTTACCCTGTTGGATAAAGAATCTCAGTCAGTTGATGCTTTTGAGGAATGTAAGGGAAATACCTAACGGATAGTTGAAAAAGAAGTCACAGCCGGGCGTGGTGGCTCACGCCTATAATCCCAACACTTTGAGAGGCCAAGGCAGGTGGATCACCTGAGGTCAGGAGATTGAGACCAGCCTGAACAACATGGAGAAACCCTGTGTCCACTAAAAATACAAAATTAGCCAGGCATGGTGGTGCATGTCTCTAATCCCAGCTACTCGGGAGGCTGAGGCAGGAGAATCACTTGAACCCAGGAGGCAAAGTTTGCGGTGAGCTCCGATCATGCCATTGCAGTCCAGCCTGGACAGGACAACAAGAGTGAAACTCCATCTCAAAAAAAAAAAAAAAAAAAAGCCATAGATACTATATTTTTCAATTAAAGAAACAGAGACTGTACTAGCTGTTCATATTCTTTGATTTCCATATTGATGTGTTTATTTGCATACAGTAGTCATTTTTCTTCTCTCTCTTCTTCCCATTTAAAAAGTAATAGAAAAGTCATTAAAGGGTGACTCTCTATTTAGAATTTAGGTGAAGTGGGTTAGCACTGTAACAGAATTTGGGGCACCACAGCAATAACTACAATGCCTACTAAGACAGTGTATCTTTTTATTGTGAGAAAACAGTGAGGATGGCTGATATGATTTGGCTCTGTGTCCTTACCCAAATCTCATCATGAATTGTAATTCCCACGTGTCAAGGGAGGGATCTGTAATCCCTGCGTGTAGAGGGAGGTAGGTGATTAGAGCATGGGAGTAGTTTCCTTCATGCTGTTCTCATGATAGTCAGTTCTCACAAGATATGATGGTTTTGTAAGTGTTTAGAAGTTCCTCCTTCTTGTCTCTCCTGCTACCTTGTGAAGTGGTTGCTTGCATTCTGTTCACCTTCTGCCATGATTGTAAGTTTCCTGAGGCTTCCCCAGCCATGTGGAACTGTAAGCCAATTAAACATCTTTCCTTTATAAATTATCCAGTCTAAGGTAGTACTTTTATAGTCATGTGAGAATGGACTAATAGAGTGGCTATAGCTTTTTAGGCAGAAGCCTAGACTTGTTTGTTTATGTAGAGAAGTTTAAATATGTGTAGAATGGTACATATAGAAGCTGAGTAATTGAATAGCAAAAGGGGCTGTATTAGTTATTAACTGATGGACTCTCTGCTTGGTTACAATGTACCTGCACCTTGTAAATATATATATATATATATATATATTTTACCAGCCAGCACAATGTTAAGCATTGACAGTCATGAATGCTAAAGGATTTTATTTTCCTGGTGATATGGTTTGGGTCTGTGTCCCTACCCAAATCTCACCTTGAATTGTAATTCCCATAATCCGCACGTGTCGGTTGGGGGGACCAGGTGGAGGTAATTTGATCATGGGGGCAGTTTCCCCCAGGCTGTTCTCCTGATAATGAGCACGTCTCACGAGATCTGATAGTTTTATAAGCGTCTGGTATTTCCCCTGCTTGGACTCACTCCATCCTGCCTCCCTATGAAGAAGGTGTTTGCTTTTCCTTTGCCTTCTGCCATGATTGTAGTTTCCTGAAGCCTCCCCAGCAATATGAAACTGTGAGTCAATTACACCTCATATATATATAAAATTACCCAGTCACAGGTATTTCTCCATAGAGGCATGAGAATGAACTAATACATCTGGTTCCTATAGATGTGCTGTTTTAGCTGTGCTTCTAGTCTATTCTTTGTGTGTGATTTAACAATGTCTTGGTGGACAACAACAAACAGCAATTCCCCATCTTCTCTCAGCTCACCCCTCCCCACCTGAATGATGGCCAGAGGTAACCTGCACCTTCCAAGTCTGTGGACAACAAGCCCTCACCTCCAGTGCTTAGGATTCCCAGAAGCTTTCTAGTGAATTTAGCCAGTGCTTTCAGTGGACTTTCCAGCAAGTCTACAGCAACCCACACAGGTAGCTTGTCTGCAAAATTTTATTAGAGTACCAGCAGGTAATTTTACACCTACCAGCTGCATCTCTGACCAAAAACGGTGGAAAACTTCACCATTCTGTGGACTTCAATGACTCTCTCCAAAGAGATCTGATCCCCATCCTACCTGAGGATTCTCCTCTTCAAAATGTGTTCCTTCCTTGGATGCCTGTGTTCAAACCTAGAGTAGCCTTTAGAGTTCTCTCTTTTCCTCCATGTAAGAAATTCCCAATTATTCTAATCACCTTTTAATAACTTTTATTTTAAACTTCCTCTATTCAAATACAAGGGGTGTTTGGATTCAATCATAAATGCATGACACGAATTCAGAATATATTTATAAATTAAAAGTGTAGCACATCTTTGATATTCTTAGTTGTTTGAAAACAAAAAGAAAAAATACACATTTTCTTGCTCATAGCATGAAATACTTTACAAGATAAATATTAACATGTTTGTATAAAAAAATTCCTGCTTGATACCTCATAGGGAATAAGATTTTAAAATGAAAGTTGTATGAAATTCCTGTTTCTAAACATCTCTGCTCTTTACCTGAATGAACAATTTAGAGGAAGATAATTTTGATTGTTTAAGTCTGTTGGTCACAAGATTATTTTTTCACACTTATTATAACTGAAGAGCCTGAGACTCATGATGCATCTTATTCTTCAGTTTGTCAATCACAGCTTTAAGCTCTTTCTATAATGATCAGTAAAATGACTATCCTCTGTCAGAACATGCTTTGAATTTTATCTAGAGTAATGTACAATGGAAAATAGTTAAGTAGTACATGAATTCGAGAAAAATAAAGATGTTAAAGCATTTAAAATAGTTTCTATGTGTGAGCAACAGGCCTTGATACGATTCATCAATTAGCCATCAGATTTTGGCTTCACTGGGAAGGGGACATGCCCCTGGTTAAGGTGGCTATTCTCTGCTCAAGAATTTCCGATGGATTACCAGGGAGGGTTGCTCCCAGAAGCTGGAATAGAAAGCCTTTCATTGCTGGAAGTATAACTAGGTGATGCATCGCAGCATCCATGCAGTGAGTGAAGGCTGACGTGTGCTCTGGGGTTGGTACTTAGGCTGCTTTTCATTATGGCACGGGTAGTCTCCCTTTCTCATGGATGGTTCCAGCCACAAACAGCACGACCCTCTCCCGCAAATTGTGGAGTGACATCTTCTGACATTAAGCCCACAGTTCTGTGACCTTCTCCTGGCTCAATGTGTGTGCGTATGTCTGATCCTGTGTGTCTGAACATGTTTCTGGGGTGGCATTTGATCTGTGGAGAGGCCCTGCTGTTATGATCCGTCACTTGTCACTTATGCAACGTCTCTAGGTGTGGATGGATGCAGCCCTCTGTTTTAGTAGAAATATTATTTTAAGAATGCTTTGGAATCTGCTTTTAGTGTTCAGTATAATGACACCTGCTTTCTACCATTTAGTGAGTTAATTTATCTGCCCTTCATACTTTCCAGAGCTATTTTCTAATTATTTACTTTTATATATAGCCTAAATTCTTTATCTTTTCTGTTATTCTCAGGATTCATAACTGACTGCGGGTGTCTAAAGCATGTGCTTTTTTTGCTAAACTGGAGGGTGTGGTTGATAGTTTTACATTACAGTGTTCATGCATTACTTAGGAACTTAAAAATCTGTATATATTTATGAATATTTTAAGAGTAATTTTTAAAAGATTCAGCTCTTATTTCCTAAAGTTATTTGTACATCCTGTGTTAATTCACAACTTCACAATTCAGTGATTTTAATTTATAGGAATATATTTTTTAAACTCAGCAATCACTAGTCATAAAACATTCCATTTCTCTAGAAATAAGTAATTTTTTTATCACTATACCTTTTTCAATTTTCTAACTTTCATAATTTTTCTATTTACTGCTCTTCATAAACAACATTTATTTCTTCAAGCTATTTTTTGAACACCAAATGACTACAATTTATCTTTCTTTCTTTTATGTAATATTTTGATACATTAATAATTTATTTCAAATGGAATTTGTGTTATCCCTTAAGCAATTCACTTTTGTGCCTTTTTATCAACTTCTGACTGTATTAATTATCCTTATTTTGAAGCCGACAGATTGAAATTTCAGGAATACCTAGTATTCTTGTGTTTTACTTTATTTCATTTCACAGACATTGTGTTTTTTAAAAGTTCAGAGTTTGTGGCAACCCCGCTCTGAGCAAGTCTATTGACACCACTTTCCAAAAGCCTGTGTGCACTTTATGTCTCTGTGTCAGCATTTTCCAGCAAGAACCTATTTTTAAATTAAGGTATATACATTGGTTTCTAGACATGATATTATTTCACACTTAATAGACGATAGTATAAACATAACCTTTATATGCACTGGAAAACCAAAAAAGGTGCTTTATTGCAGTGGTCTGGAACCAAACCCATAATATCTCTAAGATATACTTGTATTTAGTTTGCAATTCATGTCATTTTCTGTAGCATCATTTTCAAATAAATTGTTCATAAATAATATACTTGTTATTTTTAATATTGTCTTTCTGTTCTGTGAACTTTGAAATAGAAGAATTCATAGCAAATATCTACATATTTTAAATGGCAGTATGTCTATAAAACTGACAATTTAAACTTAATCAATAAAATCCTTATTAAATGTCAATTTGAATATTAAATGTCAGATAGTGGGAATAAAGTTAGGGTATAAAGGTAGAAACTCTGTTAACAATAAGATAAATAAAAAATAATGTAAATAAGCTTGGTGCCATGGTTCAGACATGTAATCCCAGTACTTTGGGAGGCCAAAGTGGGATCACCAGAGGTTGGGAGTTTGAGACCAGCTGTGGCAACATAGTGAGACCCCTGTCTCAACAAAATATAAAAATAAAAAATTAGCCAGACATGGTGGTGCACACCTGTAGTCCTAGCAACTTGAGAGGCTGAGGTGGGAGGATCACTTGAGCCCAAGAGTTTGAGGTTATAGTGAACCATGTCACTGCACCCCAGCCTGGGCAACACAGGGAGACCCTGTTTCAGACAAAAAAAAAAAAGTAAATGCCATTTGAATTTTCATTGATGTAAATGGTACTTGATTGATAATTGTAAGCAAAAGTATTATCTTGTCATTTTTGCAACATAATAATATAACAGTTTTAATAATTATCTTCATAAGCACCACGTTCTATTTTTTTTTACAATAGGGACATTTCTTTTCAGAATATATATTTATTCATTTCTTGTATTTATGTGTACTGTTCTCTTTAGTATACAAAGCATGAGACTAAATGCTGTATATAAAAGTGTACAAAAGTGGTGACCTAATACATAGTATATGTATAAAATTGGTGACCTAATACATAGGAGCCTTAAGGGTCAAGCAGAGGTATAATGGAAGCAGAGAAGAGGTATTAAAATAAACTCAATAAACAGTAGACAAAGCTGGAAGACCAATAATTCATTTTATTTTCTAGATTAAAAATTACTCTAAAGACATTTACAGTTTTGCTTGCACAGAACAGAGTGTCAAGATGGCGGTAATAAGAACAACTTTCTGAAAGGAATGTGAGACTATGCGGCCTGAAGAGTGAATGAGGAGAGTGGCGAGTACACTGTGCTCTTCGCTGCTTACATTGGTCAGATAAAAAAGCGACTTCAATTATGCCACTGTCATAATCAGAACCAAAAAGTGCGATCCCATTAGCAAACAGGAATCCTTTTTATAGTTTTTTTTTTCTTCTTCTTTTTGAGATGGGATCTTGTTATGTCGCCCAGACTGGTTTCAGACTCCTGGGCTCAAGCAACCTCCTGCTTCAGCCACTCACACTGCTGGGATTGCAGGTGTGAGGCATTGTGCCTGGCCTGCAAACAACAATCCTTAAGAGTAGGAGTTTGCCCACTTTCAAAACGTTTTGGGGTGATGAGACTGTCTTGAAAGCAGATAGACGCTCCACAATCTTGTGAATGAACCAAATGACACTTAATTTTATGTGTTAAAATAATTAATAATTAATTTTACATATTGTAAATTGGACCTCAATTTAAAGCAAATGAAGATGAATGAAATATAAATATTTTGTCCTCTTGCTTTGGGCCAAGGTATCAAACAGCCATAGCCAATATGCTCCCTTACATGCATATTATTTTTTTTCAATATGTGCCACTGAACTTTTTTCAGTAAGGATTCTCCTTCCATCAGTGCTCTTTTTCCTTCAAAGAATTAAATTCCTGATGGAAACTTTGTAGGGAATTCCTGGCACTCTGTTTGCCCTTAAAATCCTCTTGCTCATATTCAAAACAAGAAAAATACATCAATAAAAAAATGTTCACGTGCTTTTCTTCTTTTCCAGGTATTCATTCTGTCAGATGAAGCCACAAGAGAAATTAGATTTGTTACAGAGGAAATGAAAGAGAAATGAAGAGTTAATGTTCAGATTTAGCACACAGATGGCTCATTTCAGTCCCTAGAATAGCACTGTCCAATAGACATATAATGTGAATCACACAGATAATGTTAAATTGTCTGGAAGGCATAATTTTTCAAAACTAAAAAGAAACATTAAATTAATTGTATTTAACCAAATATGTACAAAAAATTTCATTTGAACAAAAATATTATCCAGCTATTTTATATTATGTTTTTCATAAGTCTGTAAAATGTGGCATATATTTTACACTCATGACACATATCAATTTCAACAATCTGCATTTCAATTACTAAATGGCCACTTGTGAGTAATAACTATTGTATTAGACATCAGAGCCCTAGAAAATACTTGAAATGCAAATGGTCATACATTTTTGTAAAAAGCGATTTAAAACTTATTTAAAATATTTAAGCTTCTTATATAAGAGGCAGGCCTGACTGCTTGAATGTTCAGTTTTATCATATAACACAGCTAAACACTACAATGTATAATGGAATGAACAGTCCTCATTCTTCCAGGAAGCAGGGAAATCCTGTACTTTTTCTTCTGAAAGTCAGAAGGGTGAGAAAATTATAGGAAACAAAGTGAGGGAAGCATGCAGTCAGACTGGTTGTATCTTGGCTACAGACTACAAATTAAAATTCTGAAGAGGATGGGTGTTCATTAGGTTAACTGAAAACCGAATCATAATTGTAAGGGTCAACCAGTGTGGTCTCATGCCAAAAGCATAGTTATGAAAAAGAAAACATTATGTGTATTACATGCGTAGACAAAAAGTATGAGAACTCCCTGTCTTAATAAATAGATTTTTGGTATTTAGTGGATACAAAAATCCCATATTTTTGTGGGTGATTAAAAGAGTCACTGAGTTGAGAGCCTTCTGGATAGAGGCAGTGGACATTAACCAAAAAAGCTAGTAAGCAACAACTCTTTATGCAAAGATAGCATGAAGAGTGTTCATTCAGAGGTCTGAAGGTCAAAGCATGTTAACAAAGCAGTATCACAGTTCTTGCGTGAATCATAAGACTGCAACAACTTAAGTTTTCCCTTTTTCAAGGGCAAGAATATACATTACCTACAGACCTGGCCAGACTATTCATCTCACTGTAGGGAGTCATCACTGCACAGAAGATAAAGCAAAGACCAGTGTTGAAATATTAACATTACTCTCTAGGTACAAACAAAACCAGGCAAGCCTCCTATTATTTACACGCACCTTAAAACCCAAACAAAACAAACCAGAAACAGAACAAAAACAAGAAGTTCTCCAAAGGAGACAGGCTCATAGCCCAGAGAAATAGAGATTGTTTTAAAACCCAGAGAGAGACTAGAGTAAGTTCGTTGGTAAGTTAAATGTTCTCCCACAACCCCTGGTGCCTTGAAGCTCAAGAGGCTTAACATAGAAACTGAAGAAGCTGCAGCTTTTTTGCAATTTTGTGTATAAACTTGTCATCTTGCTATGTATCTCTATACAATTATTTTGCAAGATCAGTGTTATTCTTTCTCAAATGGAGGAATTCAGGTCAATCCTTCCATTCGATCTTTATAAAAAAGTGGAAGAAACAGAAAAACAAATATTCATAAAGGATCCAGTCTTAAGGCATCTTCTTGTTCTCTTTGTCCCATGTCATGAATGTTCACTCAGCATTGACCTTCCTCAGTCTCACAGACCTTAAGCTACCCTACAAGGCTACGGTACTCAGACTCACACAGGACATTACCCTCAATACATTGCTTACAAAAATAAGATAGTCTTTTGTCCCTAAAGCCAGTCATTGCCCAAGCTTTCAAAGCCTCACTTGTAAGCAATCTATATTCCATAGAAACCACACCTAGAACTCCTTAAATGGATGAACTCTCCCACATTGCCCTTCACAAAGAGATCTTTCTGCAGCTGTTTGCACATACACTTACCCTGCACTTAAAACTACCTCTTATTACACCCTGTCTTATCATTCACTCATGAGTTATCAATAATAAATAATGTCTGATACTAAGCACATACCAAAGTCATGCACTGTTCTGAGGAATTTATAATCATCTCATAATTCTTCAAAAACAATTATTTGAGGAATGCAATACCATTTCTTACATTTTATAGATCGAAACTGAGTATCTGGAAGTTGAGTAGGGACTAGCATTACATTCTAGGCAGGTGAACTTCTACACCACGGTTTTTGGTTGTCAGAGTGCCCTGCAAGAAATGTCCTTTGCAAGTTTAGGTTTTCTTACTTCTTTTCCAGACTAAAGTATTCATTCTTGAAAATCACCTGAGTGATTTCAGACACTCTCAAAATAGTTATAAAATAATTTCCTTGTTGCTTTTATGTATGTTGTTGCTTTAGAAACAAATATAAAATAAAACAAAACTGTGATCAATTAAAAAAGAAATGAGAATAATAATGGGAATAACAAAGATAATTTAGTTAGAGTTGTAGTCGAAATTACAATTATGTGAGATATAATTTAAGTCAATTTTTCAAAAATAGGAGAAATGTTTTGATATTAATTACGTGGCCAAGTTTCAGTCACAGTTATAGAAGCAGGGATTCACTAGTCTCCAAGTGTAAATTTCCACTCATTTTCTACTCCCTAAAATGACTTGTGTAAGATTAACTTTATTTGTTCCTTAATTTCTTAAAGGAAAACGTGTTTAAGAAAAATTCACCACTGGGTCCATCATATCTTTGGTCTTTCTGTATTGAAAGGTTTTTAAAAAATGTCTTTATAATATTTTAATGATATCAGAATCTTCATGTCTTATATTTCTTCTCCAGTAGTCTTCAGTAAGGTAATTATTTGGAGAATTAATCTACTTTATTCAAACTATCAAATGTAATGTTTAGTTGCTCACAATGTTCACTTGTTACTTTAAGTTTGTCAGGAAGATTTGGGATGATACTCTTGTTTGGTATTATTCTTTTTTGGAAGAATTGGAAACATCTGATTTTGGAAACATCTCTATTTAGTCTCTATCATCTTGCTATAAATTTATTAATTTAATAAATCTTTTTAGATGGACTATGGTTAGCTTTCTTGATTTGCTATATTTTATGTTTGTTTTCTATTTCATTGACTCTTGTTCTAGGTTGGATTATTTCTTCTTTGTCTTTCAGATTTGATTTTCCGGTTATTCTTCTAACTTTTTGAAATGGAAAATTAAGTCACTAATTTTCTTCTGATTTTTCTTCTCTAGTATATATGTTTAAGGCTATCAAATTATTGCTAAGCATTATGATAGCTGCATCATACAAGAGAGAATATGCCGTGGCTGCCATATTATCATTATGTTCAAATATTTTTAAAATTTGTATATGGTTATTTAACTTTATAATTATTTAGCAGTGTATACATTTTACTCTGCAAATTGGACTTTTTTCTGGTTATCTACTTGTTTATTTTTAGCTTAAATCCGATTTTTGTTTAAGTTCTGAAAAACACAAAGGATTTTAATATTTTGAAATTGGTCATTTTCTTTATAAGTCAATGTGGTAAATGTTGCATAAACAATTGAAAAGAATGTAATTATGCAAAGTGTCCCATAAATGCCTATTAGGTCAAATTTAATGATTGTTTTGTTCACACATTTTACAGCCACACTGGTATTTTGACTGGTAATATTAGCTGTTGAGGAAAATGTGTTGAAGTCCCACCACCAGAATTATGGAATGTCTGTATTTAATTTATTTCCATCAATGTTTATTTCATATATTCTAAGTTATATTATTGATTATATTCAAAATGATTGCACATATAATTATAAAATTAAAACAATAAATATTTTAGAGGGGGCTATAGAAAAATAGATTTATGATAACAATGTGGGATAGTTTTAAAACATGTTTCACTAAGCACAATTTGTTACAGGAAAACAGGCTATAATAAAACTGAGAACACTTGTTCTTCAAGAATTACAGTTAAGGAAGAAAAAGACAAGCTACTAATTAATGAAAGATCGTCACTGTACTTATATTGATTTATTTTATACAACAAATGAACAAGAAAATGCTAAATGATCCAAAAAGCAGCAAGAAGAAATGAGTATTTCACATTAAAGCATATTTAAATGGACAATAAGCATCTTTTTAAAAGATGTTTAAGTCCATCAACTACCAGTGAAATAATATAAATTTTCACAAACAAGAATGGCTAAAATGAAAATGAATGACAATTCCAAGTTTTGGCAGGGATATGTATGTCCAATATTTTATACACCGCTGGTGAGAGTATACATTTGAACAATGATTCTGGAAAAATATTTTTCGTTATCTTCTAAAATTGAACATATGTGTATCCTGTGGCCCCCTAAGTGCATTTGAAGATATATACACAAAATGAATTAATACACTTGTTAATTAAATTATATTTACTAAAAAGCTTATAGCTATACTATTTATAATAGCACTCACTTCCCCAAAATACACTTTATTCCCATCAAATTTGAATGTATAAATAAAATAGGGTATATAGATACAATGAAATGCTGTAAAACATGACTACCAAACTTAGAATACATTATCTGTGTACAGCTATGAAGATTAATCTCACTAACAAAATGCTAAGCAGAAGAAGTCAGACACAATAGCATATTGACTGTAAGCCACAATTTATCTAAAGAATGATTTAGGTAAAATAAATTTACTTGAAACTAGGACTATGGTGACATTTGAGATAGGTAGTGTCTGGAAGGGAGCATGAGGTGGTAATTGAAATAGTAGTAGAATTTTATTTCCTAATCTGAGTTACGATTGTTGGTTGCACACGTGTGTTCAATTTGTGCAAATTAAGCAAACTATGATTTTGACATACACATTTTATTATATGTATATTAGATATTATATATGAAAAAAGTTAAAATACACAAGACAATATCATCAGTGTTTCAAATAATAAATTATTTGCTTATATTAATTTTGGCAAGCACGGGGATTAATGAAGAAAATACAAATTTTTGACAACCTCCTTAGAGATATTTTTGTTAGGATTCATTTTTAATGTAAAGCTTTTGGTTTTGTTTTTTTTCCAGGATGGCAGATTGGAGGCAGTGTTAGCATGCCTCTCTCACTTGGACAGACAAAATAGTGTGTAGAGATTCACAGTATAAGATTCAATGCAAGAACTTAACAGAAGAAAAAAAAAAAGAATCCACAGACCTTTTCAAGGCAGCGCCAGGCTGCAGCTTACTCCATGAGACAGGCAAAAATCCATAAGTCCCCAGAGTGTGAGAGGGAGAGAGACTGCCTTTAGGATATACATTCCCACCAGGGAACCTAAGAATTCAGGCCAAGGGAGAAGACCTTAACCCTACCCAGGGCTAGAACTGATTGAGGGAGCAGTGAGAAATATAAAAGTTGAAGCAGCAGCAAGAAAGGTCTTGCAGGTATTCCCAGCATCCAGCATGGACTGAAGGAAGCCATTCTTGATTATATCTCACAGGGAGTAGTTGCTCAGGGAGTAGTTGCAGGGTAAAAGACGCTCCCAAATGAATTTTGTGATATAATCTCACGTGGGGACCAATTCCCTTGACTAGAACCTGAGGGATGAGCAGGAAATTTGCTGCAAACACTAGTGTAGGTGCTGGGTGCCTGGCCTGCTGGCAGATGGGAAGGACTGTGGCCTCATAGCCGCCTTTGTTATCTCTGGAGGGAAAGGTTATGGCCTGGGGCAGGTTTGAGTTCTGTACACAGGCTGTCTGGGATCTTACCCAGTGTTGTTAGCTGAGCGCTGCTGGAGTGAGAGCTGCCTTGCCAACTGTATGGGAGTTGGGTGAGGCTTGCTGCCACCTGCTAGTCCCTATTCCCTTTATGAACTCTTCTGTGTAGCAGAGGCAGTTCTACTCCTCTCTGGAACCTTACCCAAGTGGCCTGAGAACCAACCCCTGACCCTCACAGGGGCTGTGGCTTGCCCCTCTCACAGAGAGTCAGAACACAGACCTGCCTAACCCTGCCCCAACCTGATTGTGCCCCTCCACCCACCCTGGTAGGTTAAGACAAAAGACATAAACCTTTAGGGGCTTTACAGCCCCGCTCGTAATCTGAGAAACCAGAATACTTCCCCTGGACAACTTAGGGCAAACTCAAACCCCACTGCTATTACTGAAGCTGATGCTGTTTTGCAAGCATCACTTCCTGTCTGGAAACCAACCAACAGTCCATTATAGTATCTTTAGGTAGCCTAACACTATGCCTAGGGAGGAGAAAATGGCTCTGTGACCTCAGCTATCACCAGTACCTGTAACACCCTGGCTAATCAGAGGTCCCGAGTCTGTCCACATGACAAGTTCACTACTATTATAACCAGCATTCGAGAAAACCAGCACATGAAGCCTATATACAACCAAGGACTCTCACAGAGTCTATGTCACTCCCCTTCCACACACATCAGAACTGGTGCTAGTACCCACTCCTGAGAGACTTGAAGACAGATCACATCTCTGGATTCCTTGCAGATACTTTCCAGCACCAGCCTGGAGTGTGGTAGTCCCACTGGGTAGCTAGACCCAGAAGAGCAATAACAATTACTGTAGGCTGGCTCTCAGGAACTCCTACTCCTAGGGGGAAAGGGAGAGCATTGTATTAGGAAGCAGCCTGTGGGACAAAAGAATATGGATGGCAGGCCTTGAGGATCAGGTCTTTCTGCTGGTAGGAAGTTTCTTTCAGCAGAGACACAATTGCAGTGCTGGACACAGCAGGAAAAGTCTGCAGGTCTCCCTGAACAGTCAGCCTATGGATAGCTTTCCTGGAGCAATTCAGGGTGATTTCATCCCCACAGGAGGAGCCCTTCCCAGGTTCAGGCTTGCACAAGAGGCAGAGACACAATTCCTGTCTACTTGGAACATCAACATTACTATAGACAAAAATAAGTGCCTGTCTGATCTGGATAGCCTGAACAGTGGGACAGGAGTGAGACTGGGAGGTGGACAGCTTTCCTGCAGGCCTGGCAAGGGAGGTGAGGTAGCTCTCACCTTTCATCCAGATAAAACCTCGGTGCATCTAATTGAGAACTCCTCATCCACCTTCATTAAGGTTGGGACCTCTGACCACCATTGAGTATTACATATGTGTACCTGCTTTAGCTGCAACTGGTTCCTGCCCAGGGATGCCTCCCCTGCTGGCCTGAAGCCTGAACCATCAATTCAGTAAATAAAATATTGAGGAAAAATAAAATAAATTAAAAAGTACACACAATGGGGGAATGAAATAAGCTTCAAGACATTCTTGCCATTTCAACAATATAGACGACAGTGAACTTGCCCACACACTAAGTACATAACTACTACAGAGAGCATCTGAGAAAGCCAGCACACAGACTATAATAATGGAACTCATACAGTTTTCACTCCTAAAAGCACGAAGAACCAAACTAAGCCATAACAAACTATAAATATTAAAATTACATCCTTAAGAGGGGAGAAAAGAAATTAGAAAAAAAAAGTCATATCAAAAAATAAATTCAAAGGCAATTTGAGGACATAGTCTACCCAAATAAGAAGGAACAAGAAAAGAATTCTGTAATATGACAGACAGGTTTATTATTAAGCTACTTAAGGAGATAGCAGAGAAAAGTGAAAAGCAACATAAAAGAATTTTTAAAAATGGTATATGAATTAAAATTTCCTAGAGAGGTAGATATCAAAAAGAAAAACCAATGAGAACTTCTGGAAAGGAAAGACACACTGAGGAAAACACAAAATGACGTAGAAAATTTCAACAATAGATTAAAACAAGTAGAAGAAAGAATTTCAGGTCTTGAAGGCAAGCCCTTTGAATTAAGCCAATCAGACAAAGATAAAGAAAAAATAATCAAAATAAATGAACAAAGTTTCCACGAAGTGCAGAGTTATGTAAATTGGCCAAACCTAAAATAATTGGCATTCTTGAGGGAGAAGAAAGGGCTAAAATTTGGAAAAGTTCTTTGAGGGACTACTTGACAAAATCTTCCCTGACCTTGCAAGTTATTTAGATCTCCAAATAAAGGAGGATGAAAGAACTCCTGGGAAATTCATTGCAAAAAGATCATCACCAAAGAACATAGTTATCAGATTATATACATTCAAAATGAAGGAAATAATGCTAAGAGCTATGAGACAAAAGCATCAGTAACATATAAAGGAAAATCTTAGATTAACAGCATATTTCTCAGCAGAAACCTTATAATCCAAAAGAGATTGGGATCCTATTTTTAGCCTCCTTAAGCAGAATAATTGTCCACCAAGAATTTTGTATCCAGCAAAACTAGGCTTTATAAAGTAAGGAGAGATAAAGTCGTTTTCAGACAAACAAATGCTGAGGGAATTTGCCCCTACCAAACCAACTCTACAAGAAATGTTAAAATGAGTCTAAATCCTGAAACAAAAACTCAATATAAACCAAATAGAACCTTCTGAAAGTATAAAATTCACAGGGTCTATAAAATAATAGCACAATGAAAAAAAATACAAAGTATCTAGGTAACAACTAACATGATGAATCTAACAGTACCTCACATCTCAATATTAACATTGAATATAAATGGTCTAAATACTCCACTTAAAAGATACAGAATGGCAGAATGGATTTTAAAAAATCACATACCAAATTTCCTCTTTCTTCAAGAGACTCACTTAACACTTAGGGATTTCTATAAACTCAAGGCAAAAGAATAGAAAAAGATATTCTATACAAACACAAATAAAAATTAAGTAGGAGAAGCTATGCTTACATCAGACAAAACAGACTTTAAAGAAATAGCAGTAAAAAAAGACAAAGAAGGATATTATATAATGATAAAAGAATCGGTCCAACAAGAAGATATTACAATCCTAAATTTATATGCACCTCACACTAAAGCTCCCAGATTTTTAATAAAATTATTACTAGACCAAAGAAATGAGATAGACAGCAAAAAAAAATAGTGGGGGACTTTAATACTCCATTGACAGCACTAGACAGATCATAAAGACAGAAAGTCAACAAAGAACCAATGGACTTAAATTATACCCTAGAACAAATGGACTTAACAGATATTTACAGAAATTCTTCCCAAGAATTGTAGAATCTACATTCTCATCAGCACTTGGAACATTCTCCAAGATAGGACCATATTATAGGCCACAAAATAAGATTTAATAAATTTAAGGTAATTGAAATTGATATATCAAGTACTTTCCCAGACCACAGGGAAATGAAACTGGAACTCAACTTCAAAAGGAACCCTCAAAATTATACAAATACATGGAAATTAAATAATCTGCTCTTGAATGATTTTTGGATTAACAATGGAATCAAGATAGTAATTTAGAAAATTCTTTGAAATGAATGATAATAGTGACACAAGTTATCAAATCCTCCAGGATACAGCAAAAGCAATGCTAAGAGGAAATTTTATGGCATTAAATGCCTATATCCAAAAGTCTGAAACAGCACAAATGGTAACCTATTGTCACACCTCAAGGAACTACAGAAACAGGAGCAAATTAAACTGAAAGCCAGCAGAAGAAAAAAAAATCACAAAGATCAGAGCAGAATTAAATGAAAGGGAAACTGGAAAAATACAAAAGATAAATGACACAAAAAAAACTGGTTTGTTGAAAACATAAAAGAAAGTGTTGGACCTTTAGGGAGATTAACCAAGAAAAGAAGAGATAAGATTCAAATAAGCTCAATTAGAAATGAAACTAGAGACATTACAACTGATGCCACAGAAATACAAAAGATTATTCAAGGCTACAATGAACACCTTTAAAAGCACAAACTAGAATATCTAGATGAAATGAATTAATTCTTGGAAGCATCTAATCCTCCTACATTAAACCAGGAAAAAATAGAAATCCTGAACAGAACAATAACAAGCAGTGAGATTGAATCAGTAATAAAAAAAACTACCAAGAAAAAAAAATGTCTACAACCAGGTTGATTCACAGCTGAAGTCTACCAGACATTCAAGGAAGAATTGGTACCAAGCCTACTGAAACTATTCCAAAAGATACAGAAATAAGGAACTCTCCCTAAAGAATTCTATGAAGCCAGTTTCACCCTAACATCAAAACCAGGAAAGGACATAACAAAAAGGAAACTAGACACCAATATCCCTGATGAATATAGATGCAAAAACCTTGAATGAAACACTCACATCCAACAGCACATCAAAACAGTGATATTTCATGATCAAGTGGGTTTCTTTTCAGGAAAGAAGGGATGGTTTAACATATTCAAGTCAATAAACGTGACATATCATATAAACAAAATTAAAAACAAAAAACCATATAATTATCTCAATAGACACAGAAACAGCAGTAGATAAAATCCAGTATTCCTTTGTGGTAAAAGCTCTCAACAAAGTAGGCATAGAAGGGACTTACTTCAAAGTACTAAAAACCGTATATAACAAATCCACAGCCAACATCATATTGACTGAAGAAAAGTTTACAGCATTCCCCCTGAAAACTGGAAAAAGAATCGGATGCCCACTTTCATGACTTCTATTCAACATAGCACTGGAAGAGAAATAATGCAAGAGAAAGAAATAAAGGGCATCAAAATTAAAAAAGAGGAAGTCACACTGTCACTGTCCTCTGATGATATGATTACATACCTAGAAAACCCTAAAGACTCATCCAAATAGCTCCTAGATTGGATAAACATATTCAATAAAGTCTCAGGTTACAAAATTAGTGTACACAAATCAGTAGTACTGCTATACACCAACAACAACCAAGCTGAGAATCAAATAAAGAACTCAATTGCCTTTACAAAAGCTGCAAAAAAACACAAATACCTAGGAATATACTTATCCAAGGAAGTGAAAGTTCTCTACAAGGAAAACTGCAAAACGCTACTGAAATAAATCATAGATGACACAAACAAATAAATGGAAACACATCCCATGCTTATGGATGGGAAGAATTAATATTGCAAAAATCACCACTATCCCCAAAGAAATCTACAGATTCAATGCAATTCCCATCAAAATCCTATCACCATTTTTCACAGAAGTAGAAGAAACAATTCTAATATTCATATGGAACTAAAAAAGTGCCCCAATAGCCAAAGTAATCTAAGCAAAAATAACACATCTTGAGGCATGACATTACTGGAATTCAAATTATGCTACAAAGTTACAGTTATCAAAACAGTATTACACTGGTGTAAAAACAGGCACTTAGACCAATGGAACAGAAAAGAGAACCCAGAAACAAAGCCAAATACTTAACAGCCAACTGTTCTTCAACAAAGCATACAAAAACATAAACTGGGGAAAAGAAACCCTATTTAAGAAATGGGGCTGGGTAACTGGCAAGCCACTTGTGGAAGAATTAAACTGGATCCTCATCTTTTCCCTTATACAAAATCAACTGAAGGTGGATCAATGACTTAAATCTAAGACATGAAACCATAAAAATTGTAGAAGATAACTTTGAAAAAACTCTTTGGAACATTGGCCTAGGCAAATAATTAATGACTAGGACCCCAAAAGCAAATTCAACACAAACAAAAATAAATAAATGGGACCTAATTAAACTATAAACCTGCTGCATAGAAAAAAATATTTATTTTGCTATGCAGAGTAAACAGAAAACCCACAGAATGAGAGAACATATTTGCAAACTATGCATATGACAAAGGACTAGTATCCAGAATCTATAAGGAACTCAAACAAATCAAAAGAAAAAAAGCAAATAATCCTATCAAAAAGTGGGTAAAGGATGTGAACAGGCATTTCTCCAAAGAAGATATACAAACATTTATCCAAAGAAGATAAAGATACACAAACACATTAGTGTGCTCAATATCACTAATTATCATGGAAATACAAATTAAAACCACAATGAAATATCATCTTAATCTTGCAAAAATGACCACAGTTGAAAAGTCAAAAACAATAGATACTTGTTGGATTTGGTGAAAAGGAAGAACTGTTAGACTTCTTGTGGGAATGTAAATGAGTACAACCACTATGGAAAACAGTATGGAGATTCCTTAAAGAACTAAAAGTAGATCTTTCATTTGATCTAGAAATCTCAATACTGGGTATCTATCCAAAGGAAAAGAAATCATTGTATGAAAAGGACACATGCACACACGTTTATAGCAGCACAATTAGCAATTGCAAAGATATGGAATCAACCTAAGTGCCCACTGACCAATGAGTGATCAATAAAGAAAATGTAGGGTATATACACCATGGAATACTACTCAGCCATAAAAAGGAATGAAACATTTGCTGCAAGTTGAATGGAGCTGGGGCCATTATTTGAAGTGAAGTAACTCAGGAATGGAAAACCAAATACCATATGTTCTCATTTATAAGTGGAAGCTAAGCTTTGATGAGTCCAAGACACACAGAATTATATAATGGACTTTGGGGCCTCAAGGTCAGAGGTTGAGAGGGGAGTGAGAAATAAAAGATTACATATTTGGTACAGTGTACGCTGCTTGGGTGATGGGTTCATTAAAATCTCAGAATTCACCACTGTAGAACTCATCCATGTAACCAAAAACCACCTGTACCCCCAAAACTATGAAAATAAAAAAATAAATAAAAAATAAAAGTTACTATAAAGACCAGAAACACTACTTCTGAGTAAATGACAGAGAAGTTCTTGCAACTTTATAGAAGTAGAAAGGCATATGAATGTTTATAGCATGATGTTCACAATAATAAATTACTGAAAATAGAAAAATTCTATTTGTAAAACAATATCACATATAGGTCAATCTTTACATACATAGATATAGATAGATGTAGAACTCAGAAACATAATTTTGAGTGGTAAAAGCACACTGTATAATAATGTTTTATGATATTGCACATGCAAATATAAAAATTTCATAATACCATATGTTTTTGAGGATTCTATATATACAGTGTATGCAAAGGTAAACAATGCATTTGAAATATGACCACTACATTTATCATAATAAACCATTTTGATAAAAGAAAGAATACTCACTGAGACAGGATTAAATCATACTAATTTATTCTGAAATGTGTCACTTTATATACAGAAAAAATGATCAACTTAAGAAAAACCCTAATAGATTATGACTCTTATTTGTGGGTACGTGGTTGCTATGGCTTGGAAGTGATTTGTCGCTGACAAAACGCATGTTGAAATTTGATTCCCAATGTGGCAGTGTTGGGAAGTGAGACCTAGTAGGCGATGATTGGATCACAGGGCAGATCCTCTTGAATACATTAATGCTGTCTTAAGGGAGTGAGTTCACAAGCCGGTTGTTCCTTCTCTTGCTTGGATTCTTTGCAGATGCCCATTTCCTTCCTTATGCTTTCACTATGAGTTTAAACACAGTAAGAACATCAGCAGATGGGCTGCCCAATCTTGGACTTCCCAACCTCCATAATTGTGATCCATATACATTTATTTTCTTTATAAGTTACCCTGTCTTGAATATTCTTTTATAGCAACACAAAATAGACTAAGAAAATGAATAATTGTAGTTAATTTCTCTGCAGCCAGGAGATTAATTTCAGGAGATTATTATACTAGTTCTTGTTCTGTCAATGAAAAGTTTATGAACAAGGAAAGTACTTCCATTCTGTGGTAAATTTCCTCATATGTAAAATGGAGAATTTGACTTATATAATTTATAATGCCATTTGGTAGAATATATATCTTTTTACTATTCTACTGCAAACATAAGCCCAAAATATGTTATGAGATTTACAAACTGAATCTGCATAAAACACCAAATATCACATTTATTACATAGCTATTTTCCTTGTTACTCACATAGCCGGCAACTATACATTTAAAATCTTGTTTTAAATCAAGCTGTAGCTCCTACTGGAGAAAATAAGTGGATAGTAATTTGTCTAAAATATCATCTTTTAATATGCAGCAAATAATCAATTATGCCATTCTCTTCCATCTGGAAAAATCTGCTATCATAGTGACTCTTAGTCTAAGACTTTATGTCATTTTAGAGGAAGCAAAATATAAAATGAAAGTTTATATTCATAAGCTACATAAATACAACATAGTCTCTGCTTTACATTTAGTATGCATAGGATCGCTACTGGATTTGAGACTAGCACTGTAGATTTTCATTTTCTGAGATAAGGTTTATATAACCTGTTGTAAGTTCTAGCTGGTCCAGCATTTTAAATAATAGTGTATAGAGATAAATCCTTTAGGTTGTTTAAGGATACTTAGCTTATTTTTTTAAACTATCACAGTCATTACAGCTAAGACTGTAAATTAATTTTGTCTTTTGTGTGGTTAATTTTATGTGTCAACTTGGCTAGGCTATGGTGCCCAGAAATGTGGTCAAACATCCTGAATATTCCTCTGAGGGCATTTATGGATGAGATTGACATTTAAATTGGTGGACTTTGAGTACAGCAGATTGCCCTCCATAATGTGGTTATGCCTTACACAATCAGTTGAAGCCCTGAATAGAACAAAAGAATGACCTCTTTCCAAGCAAGGAGAGATTCTGTCAGAAGATAGCCTTTGGAGTTAAACCATGACATCAGTTCTTTCCAGGATCTCTAGCTAATCAGGTCACCCTGCGAATTTTTTTTTTCTTTTTTTTTTTTAGATGGAGAGTCTCGCACTGTCATCCGGGCTCTAATGCAGTGGCGTGATCTCGGCTCACTGCAACCTCCACCTCCTGGGTTCAAGCAATTCTCCTGCCTCAGTCTCCAGAGTAGCTGGGATTACAGGCCCCTGCCACCATGCCCGGCCAATTGTTTGCATTTTTAATAGAGATAGGGTTTCTCTGTGTTGGCCAGGCTGGTCTCCAACTCCTGACCTGGTGATCTGCCTGCCTTGGCCTCCCAAAGTGCTGGGATTACAAGTGTGAGCCACCACATTGGTCACACCCTGCAGAATTTTTTATTTATCACCCTTCAAAATTACATGAGCCAATTCCTTAAAATAAAACTCTATGTTCATGCACATCCTATTGGTTCTGTTTCTCTAGAAAACCCTGACAAATAAACCTTGCTGACACCTACATCTAAAGTTGATGTTTTTAATTCATTGCTAGGTAATGATACAAAATGTCATTCATTAATTTAAACAGTGAAGTTCTTAAAAGGCATTAAAAGTCTTTTTATTATTGCAAATGAATGTTTTGCTGCTTTGATCTTTTCCATCAGTCATATTCAGCAGGTTTTTTGTTGCTGTTGTTGTTGTTTTTTTCAGTCTCTTCTACCGAATTCCTGTGCCAGGTTCCAGAGGTTGAACAGGGGCACAACCTTCCCAGCATCAGACTGGATAACATAACTGGAGGGTCCATGACATGAGCATACCAGCTCTTCACACAGACTGGTAGCAGATATTAGCCAAATAATCTGGATGTCTGTTGTACTTCCCTCCTGGAAACCCTTGCTCTGGACTGAAAAGGGCAGTGAGCACAGCAAGAGCCTAATATTATTGGAACAAAGACACTTCTATATACAAAGTCCACTCAGAGCTGCCAAAAGTTGAAGTACAGCTTGGCTTTTGTACAACTGGCTTTGGCCCATCATACCAGTATAGTGTATGAAGAGATGGTCATCCTTATCGAGGCAAAGAGGAACTGGGCTGCCCTGGAATTTTTGAGTATGACTAAAAACATAATATACCACAACTAGAATATAATTATTCTTTTCCCCTCATTTCTTCTTTCTTTTCTTCCTTCTTTCTTCACTTCAGTCCTTCTTTCTTACTTTAAATGCATTTATTTATTTAATATCATTATTATTTCAGAAGTATGGGTCTCACTCTGTTGCACAGGCTCAAATGCAGTGACTATTCACAGGCATGATCATCACACACTACAGCTTTGAACTCCTGAGCTTAAGTGATCTTCCCACTTCAAGTCTCCCAAATAGCTGGAACTATAGGCATACAACCAGCTTCAATGTATGTATTTTTAATTATTTTCTAACTGTGTAATTCACACATGTATATACATCCTATTTTTAAATATTTAAATATTTCAAATATATCTTTAGAAACATTTGTATTTCTTTATTATAGGGTTGCAAAGGTGGACTGTGTTGATTGAAAGAAATATTACGTAGATACTACCTATTGCTTTTCGAAGAGGCTTTACCAGTTAACATTCATAACAACTATGTACGAAATTTCTATTTTCTTATACTCAAATTAGAATTGAATTTTATTAAACTTATTGAGTTGTTTGTTTTTCTTTCTTTCTTTTTTTTTTTTTTTTTTTGAGACAGAGTCTCGCTCCATCATCCAGGCTCCAGGCTAGAGTACAGTGGCATCATCTCTGCTCACTGCAACCTCCGCCTCCCGGGTTCAAGTGATTCTCTTGCCTCAGCCTCCCAAATAGCTGGGACTACAAGTGCATACCACTGCATCTGGCTAATTTTTGTATTTTTAGTAGAGATGGGGTTTCACCATATTGGCCAGGCTGGTCTTGAACTCCTGACCTCATGATCTGCTTGCCTTGGCCTCCCAAAGTACTGGGATTACAGGCATAAGCCACCATGCCTGGCTTTAAACTTATTGTTTTAAATTCCATTTCTAGCCAGCTTTCCACTAACTTGGAGTAGCACTTTCCATTGAGTTGGAATAGCAACTTAATTAAATTGGCTCTATATGTATAAATAATGAGGTTTTTTTTTTGAGATGGAGTCTCGTTCTGTCACCCAGGGTGGAGTGTAGTGGTGCAAGCTTAGCGCACTGCAACCTCCTCCTCCTGGGTTCAAGCTATTCTCCTGCCTCAGCCTCTCAAGTAGCTGGGATTACAGGCGTGCACCATCACACCCAGCTATTTTTGTATTTTTAGTAGAGACAGAGTTTCACCATGTTGGCCAGGATGGTCTTTATCTCTTGACATGGTGATCCTCCTGCCTCGGCCTCCCAAAGTGCTGGGATTACAGGCGTGAGCCACCGCACCTGGCCGAGTTTTTTGTCCTTATTTGGTAGTTTTTCCACTGTGCCATTAACATTTTGACAACATATTTCTACTTTTATTGTCACTTTCTGTATCTATATTTATATATTTATTTTATATTTCCTTAACTAGAACTTATCATTAAACTTAAAAAAAATAAATTCTATTCTCAACTAGCTCACCTTACAGCAAAAAAGCCAGACAATAAATAGGCAATATGTCAGAGAAAGATAAGGGCTGGGAGAGAAGATACAGCAGGAGCAGAGTTAGAAAACAATAAGGTTTTATAAAAGACCTCATGATAAGATGACATTTCAGGAAAGACCTGAAGAAAAAGACAGTGATCTAGAAGGAGATTTATATAGCAGTCAAGAGGAAGGAATCCCAGGTAGAAGTTAGAGAATGTGCAAAGGTCCTGAGGTAGCAGCATGCCGAATATATTTGAGGAACAGAAAAATAAATATGGGCAAAGAAAGTTAGGGTGATTAGGCAGAAGGTAGTGAAAGGTTATATATGATGACAAAGAAGATCTTTTTGTTTTTTGTTTGCTTTATAAATGAATGAGTACATCCTATTTGCTATTGAATAATCTAATGGGAAGGAATCAGTGTAGAAAAAGAACTTATGGAAGACAGAACCATTTTCTGGGTCATGATGGAATAAGTGAGAGTATTGGACTGAGCACAAAAATAGGTAAGATTTCCTTAGCAGGAAGAACCAATAGTCCCTCTGTATTAACAGAAGAGAAAGCTGAGTCCGTCCTGAGTGTGTGGAAACATGCACATGACAGTTCTCTTTTTTTTTTTTTTTTTTTTTTTTTTTTGAGACGGAGTCTCGCTCTGTCGCCCAGGCTGGAGTGCAGTGGTGCAATCTCGGCTCACTGCAAGCTCCGCCTCCCGGGTTCACGCCATTCTCCTGCCTCAGCCTCCCGAGTAGCTGGGACTACAGGCGCCCGCCACTGCGCCCGGCTAATTTTTTGTATTTTTAGTAGAGATGGGGTTTCACCGTGGTCTCGATCTCCTGACCTCGTGATCCGCCCACCTCGGCCTCCCAAAGTGCTGGGATTACAGGCGTGAGCCACCGCGCCCGGCCCGACAGTTCTCTTTTAATTGTCTTTAGAGTCTCAAAGATAAGAAAACAAGTAGTACCACTTAACATAAGGAGTAGGGAGAGAATATCGAGGATTTAGAGAGAGGTGCGTAGCCAGGAGCACTGACACACATCTGTAATCTCAGCTACTCGGGAAGCTGAGGCAGGAGGATTGCATGAGCCCAGGAGTTAAAGTCCAGTCTGAGTGACATAGCAAGACCCAGTCTGTAAAAATAAATAAATAAATAAATAAATAAATAAATAAATAAATAATAAAATAGAGAAAGGAAGAGAGAAAGAGACAGAAAGAAAGAAAGAAAGAAGAAAGAGAAAGAGAGAAAGAGAAAGAAAGAGCAAGAAATAGAGGAGAAGAGAAAGAAGGAAAGAAAGGAAGGAAAGAAGGAAAGAAAGGAAGGAAAGAAGAAAGAAAAAAGTACGAGAGTATAAAAGTGTGATATAGGAGAGCAGAAGATTAGTAGACAAAGGAAATGTAGTAAGTTAGCATTGAGAGCTTAGCGGATTTGTGGTCAAATTTAAAATAAAAGTAGTCAGTATAATTATGTATTTTTCTACAATCAGGGTCCAAGATCTGAGGAGGAAGAATGTCAGATTAATGAAAACTTTTTGCACAATAATGTTTCTATCTGAGCCTAGCCCTTTTTAAAGTATATCATTTAAACATTTAAAACAGAGAACTTAAACATCAGCTTCCTCTCTTCCTTCTACAGCTCTTCCTGATGACACTATGATTTTCAAGTATTTTTCAAGCATTTTATTATTCTACTTCAAATGCAGGCTCTTTTTTATCCCCTGTAATTTCCAAATCTGTGTTTTTTCTTAGATTTATTTTCACCTCTACATGGTAATTCTTTGCTGTTTTCTCAAAATAAATTAGCTCTAAAACTAGCAGTTGTAAAAGTCTTATAATACTTACATGGATGAACTAAGAATTAAGTCTTGGACTGGCTCCCACATGTAATGAGTTTAAATTTAGTTCTTGTCGATTAAAAGAGTCAAACTCTGTAAAATATTTAAAGAGATTTATTCTGAACCAAATAAGAGTGACCATGACCCATGAGACAGCCCTCAGGAGCTTCTGAGAACATGTGCCCAAGGTGGTCGTGGTACAGCTTGGTTTTATAGATTTTAGGGAGACATCAATCAAGTACATTTAAGAAAAAACATTGATTTGGTTCAGAAAGGTGGGACAACTCAAAGCAGGGGGGCTTCCAGGCTATAGGTGAATTTAAATATTTTCTGATTGACAATTGGTTGAGTTTATCTGAAGACATGGAATCAATTGAAAGGAATGTTTAGGTTAAGGTAAAGGATTGTGGAGACCAAGTTTTATTGTGCAGAGGAATCTCTCAGCAGACTTTAGAGAGAGAATAGGGTGTAAAATGTTTCTTATTAGATCTAAAAGTGTACCTGGCTCTTAGTTGATTATCTACTGGATCTGTAAAGAAAGGAAGGAAAACAAAGGGAGAAGGAGATTCTCTATAAAATGTGGATTTTTCCCAAAAGAAACTTTGCAGGGCAATGTCAAGGTATGGCAAGGAAATATATTGTGAGGTTAAATATTTTTTCCTTGTCTCATAATGTTATGCCAGAGTCAGATTGAAAAGTAAGTCACGATATATAGGCTCAAATACAACCCATCTGATGAGAATTTATGGTTTGTAGGGGATGAATCTCTAGATCCCTTAGGTAGGAATTTGGGCAAGATAAAAAAATCAGAGCTGAGTCCTCAGTCCCCACTCATGGCCAAAAAGCATCCCACAGAATGTGTATGCAGGCCAACAACATCAGATCCCATGGCACTAGGAAGGGTCATTCCTAGAGTTGTCTGATCTGGTCATTTGGTGAGGTTCTATGGTGCTAGGAAGCCTCATTCTTAGAGAAGCCTGGTTGATGGTAATAGTTTTAAATATTAGTGATTTGGATACTGGGGGGAGGACATGGTTTGAACTGATGTAATAGCCAATTGTTTAATGGGTTAGATGGAGTCAGGCCTAGGGTTTAGTCTAAAAAAAAAAAAAAATCCTGGATCAGATCTATTTTCTGAGCTGTCATGATCTAGGTCTTTAATTTTGCCTTTCCTTCTGCTCTATCTGGCATAACATTTATAAGAGATATATAATGCTAATACACTGACAAATACCATAAAGATAGCAAGGATTAGGCATCCAAGAAGGTAATAGGTAGAGTCAGAGGGCAGTAAACAACTTAAGCAGCCATAAACCCGAGGCATGTGTCATCATACTCTTTGATAAGACTCACAATATGCTCACCCTCCTTATCTAGGGTTATTTGGACATTGTGATAAAACTTACTTGAGAATTGTAAGAACAACGTTAAATTAGAATTTTAAAAAGTTAATTTCCTTTCCAGCCAATTTATCTCCATAAGTATAGCATCCTGAGGAAGGTATAAATTAAAAGCAAGAAACACCTTGTCCTCAGTGTCTCAATTTTTATAGACTTGTTAACAGTAGACAAATCTATTTTCCCCTGACTGTTGTATTGCACCATATACTGGTATTTGGGAGAGAAAAGGTTTTGTCACATTAAAAGTCATATAATTCTACAGTGTCATTTTTTCTTTGGCAGGATTCCCTATGGCTGTGGGCCTTAAGTGTCAAAAGACTTATAGCCAATTAATTGTTCTAGGCCAGATAGGAATGGATGTGGACAGGCATTTGTTACTTCTTAAAATTATTATTTTAAGTAAAAAGACTGACAGAAAAACCAAAAGGAAAAGTTACAAGACTGACTTCTTTTTAACTTCTATGTGTTGAGCTGCTGTGAGCTTGGTTTTTGCTATAGACTTATAGTTAGCTATACAAAACAGAAACATTGTTCTGAAAAATAAAAAAAAAATACATATATACATAGATAGATTTATCTTCACAACTCATAATTGGCAGTATTATCCCAAGAGGCTTTGTTACAAGGTATTTTATGCTGTTAGTACATATTTTCCTTTAATTTTATAGTAAGCCAAAAATTTTTATGGTTGGGGTGGATGTAAAAGTGACACATTGTAGTTTAGAAGGCAACTAACCTTGTTTTGCCAGCTGTTTAGGCATTTTTTGTACCCATTTCTTCATTTGGAGGGTTTGATCTTGTCCTAAGCTTATCCCTCAACACCAGCCCTTACAATCTTACACGCCCACCTCTTCTGCAATAGTCCCTGGGCCTAGAGGGAGGTAGCTTGTATAGTTTCAGCAGCAGAGCATTAGCAGTGAAACAGATCTGAGCCCAGTGGGATGCCAAATGAGGGAGATTTGTATCTCTGGTTTTCAGAATACTATGATTTTTGTTTCCTTGGAAATAAAACAAAAAGATAAATAACAATCATCGTTTGACAATTTTAAGAGTAATTTGTATGTCAGAACAGAAAAAGGAACTTACTCTATTAGGGCACCAACTAAAAACATGAGGAAAAATTAAAATCTGGTACTTTCTAGAGGATTATTGTAGCCAAGAAATAATGATTTACTCTACTCAAAAAGTTAGGCCTAAAATCTATTATTAAATATTACGTTTTACCCTTGAAACAATTTTTTAGCTGCATTTTTTATTAAAGAGAATATTATAGGAAGAACAATTTGTGTGCAAATTTAGTTTTAGGCTTATTATGCTTGCCTGATTATTTGCATAAAATGCAGCAAATAATTGACTTGCCATATAGACTCCTTTAAAGTTGGTTTTGCTGAAATTTACCTAAAAATAAGCTATTTTAGTTTCAGTTTTGGAAAAATAAACAATGTCTCCAATTGTTAAAAAAAATTATTGAACTTATGCAGACAACTATATTACATATAGTTATGCAGACAACTATATTACATAAAATTACAATCTGAATTTTGGAGGACTCAGAAAGGTAAATTTGCTTACATAAACATACTTTACCCAAATAACAAAAAAGAAAAAGATTTTTATGACCCCCCTTTAATCAGAGTAGCAGCTTTTAAGACAAGATGTTTGTTTACTTTGGAAATGGTATTTATAAACCAAACAGCTCATAAGAGTTATTAGACGCTATAGAATTTAGCAGCTTTTCCCCATTAGTCCTAGAAAAAATGCTCTCTGCTTATAAGGTAGCAATATTTTATGTAAATCAATTTTATTTCATCATGGAACTTTTTGGGAAACATTATTTCCATCAGTATAGGGGTAGCTTCAGTTAATATTCTGTAGCAAGGGAGTAAATGTCCCATCAAGTAGAAATTCTCTAGCTCAGTCGTTGTTATTGAAAAGTACTCACAGTTTTGCCATCACCCCCATAAATGCTCCACACAAAAGGCTATGCAGTGGAGGATTTACATGAGCAGATGTAAATGTCTTTAGTTTTATAGTACTAGAAAGGGGAAAACATCCCCCAGCTAGATATAGTATCCATTTTCATAAGACATTTAGATAAAAGGGGCTACAATTACCTTATATAAAGCTTGTTAAACATCTTACATTTTATAATTCTATTATCTTGTATGTTTTTATGTTCTGGTCCCAGGAAGCCTTTTTTTACCCCCAGACCATTTTTACCTTTTCTGGTGAAACGGGTTTGGGTTCCCAGCAGGGAGTTGCATCTGAAAGACCTATGAAGGAAAGCAGATTAGATAAGGCTTCTTACACAGACCTCTGATTCTGTGGGATGGGCACCCATGTAAAAGGGCCCTCTTAACCCCCAAATGTACCACGTTCTGGGTAATAGACATATTTGTTGGGAGGATATTCCAGTTATCATAAAGCCTAGTCCAACATGGCTTGCATATGAAACATATCAACTGCTTCATCTGGGGCACTTCACTTGGTATTTTATAGGGAGGGTTGGGCAGTCCCCTTCTCTGGGAAAGACAGATCTTATAATGGAATTATCTGGCCCACAAGGCTGATTGCTTTCTCAGGATAACCCCCTGTGCATTTGGATCACATATACTCAGTCATTGTTCATGAATGAACTGTGGGTCCTGCATTCATCCAAACAAGCTCTAAATTCTATAGCATTTAAAATTAAGAATTTTGCCCTTAAAGTGGTTATTTTTACAATCCAAAATCCACTATAGTAAAGGTTTTTTCTGATTTTTGGGTGTTGTTGTTGTGGTTATTGTTTTTCAAAGCTGAATGAAACCAATTTACAAAATGGAACAATTCCTTTACATTACACCCTTTGGTTTTAAATAGTTACTTGATTTTGCCATTCCCCCATATCAACTATTTTCTTGGTAACCATAGGGCTCAGAGTTTTGTTGCCCTAGATGTCTTTTTTTTTCATTTAGTTTTATCTGTATAATTTCCTTCATTATAAAGCAACTCTTAAATAGTTCCTTAACCAAAACCCTTACATTTGTTTTTTGAAAATTGACATCCATGTGTTTTATAAAATTTTACCCAAAGTGTACTTTATGCTCCTATTATTTTAACTTTTAGTTACCCAAATTTCCATTGGAGGGGGTCACGGAACTGAGGTTTTAACATGACTTTAAGGTATTAAATTACTGGAGAGAGTTTTGAGATTAAATTTACCAAATTTATTTTTACCAAAGATTACCAAAGTCATGTGAATTAAAAGACATCTGAGCTAGTGTTTGCCAATTTGATAAGCATTTACATTTTTTAAGCTAATTAATAGTTTTTCATGTGGTATTTTAATAAAATATCATTTCTACATAACACATATAAAGATAGAGATATAACAGGCATGTAGAAAAAACGACAGGTCCAAAAGGTATTTTATTTGCCTGTTTTCAAACATTTTCTCACCTACTTTAGATAATTAGTAAAAGTTACAGGAGGCAACAAAATATGAAGGAGAGAGCCATCATTCAAGGCCTTTTCGATATCAATCTGAAGATATCAATCTGAAGAATGTTAAATAAACAGATTATAGAATTCAAAAATTTAAAAATTTTGCATTAAAAGTTAAATATTTGTAATAAAAACCTTGTTTTAACTAATTTTTTAGTTTAGTATTTGTGTATTTTTTAATATCAAAGACCCATTTCTAGAAAGACTATTATAATATCTTCTTAATCATAGCCAACTGAGTTATGCAATCCCTCTTAAAAATTCCTTCTTACTGACCTTACTATGACTTACATAGTTCATTCACAACATGTTTATACTGTTTTGTTTAAAATATTCCTTCTTTTTGTACAACTCATCATTTTTTTAATCTTAGGACAAAAACTTACCACACAAGATTCTTTCTTATATAAAATTACTTTTCTTTAAGCCTTTTTTTTTTTTACCAAAAATACCTCTTTATTTTTATAACTTTCTTTATATCTCTCTTATTTACTGATTTATTTTACCTTGTTTCATATATAACACTTAAATAAGCTTTGAATTAGACAAAGATATTGATACAGCTCCAATGACTAGAGGAACACCTGGGTTCTTGGTCTTGCACCAGTTTGGATAAAAGGACACAGACACACGTGGAATGGTTTTAAGGAGCAAAAAGTTTAATAGGCAAGAAAGAGGGACGGAAGAAGAAAACAGCTCCCCTGTACAGAAACAAAGGGAGGGTGGATTCGAATAGAGAGAAAAACCTGTGTGGGGTGGAAAAGTGGCTGCTTACATGTGGAGGCTGGAGGAGGTAGTGTTTGATTTGCATAGGGCTCAGGGGATTGGTTTGATCAGACATGTCATTCATGTAGCCCGTGAAAAAACTGGCCCTCTCACCTTAGCCTTTTAATATGCAAATACAGGGCTCTGTGATGTTCTACACACATGGGGATATGTGGGGGTGGCCATGTTGCCAGGCACATGTGGGAACAAGGAAAAGACAGCGGGAATCGCTATGTTTGGGTGGACCCAGTTTCTAATGACTTGAATTTGCATATCAAAGCTTGCTGGCCTGGCTCTAAGAGCTAGGGCTTTCCTGATAGACAAGAAACATTTCTGGAGCTACTTTAAATGAAACAAAAACTTTCCAAACCCCTTTTCCTATCTGCCTAAAATCACTATTTTTAACAATATTTTACCATTAGGAACATTAAAAAATGTTTTTCTATAATTCTTAAATTGGAAATTGCCCAGATACTTAATGTCAATTAATAACCTTAGATCCTAAACTATGACAAGTTAGTTTACAAGCATTTATTCCATTACATTTACCTGATTGAATTTAATACTTTACCTAGATTATTTATTAAAAAACGAGGTCAGGAGATCGAGACCATCCTGGCTAACATGGTGAAACCCTGTCTCTACTAAGAAAAAAAATACAAAAAAATTAGCCCGGTGCGGTGGGGGGTCGCCTGTAGTCCCAGCTACCTGAGAGGCTGAGTCAGGAGAATGGCGTGAACCTGGGAGGCGGAGCTTGCAGTGAGCTGAGATGGCGCCACTGCACTCCAGCCTGGACAGAGCAAGACTCCCTCTCAAAAAACAAACAAACAAAAACAACTGTGATAGCCAATATTTAAAGTTATTTTTCTACTAACCATTTTTGTAGCTGTGAATTTCAGGTATTTACTTAAGTAAAAAAACTTACGGTTGGTTAGTTTTAAGGGTATGAGGGACTAGTGGCTAAGTTGGCTGGACTTCCTGGGTCAATATGGACTTCCCGAAGGGGCTTTCCCATAAGCCAAAATAAGTCATAGCTGCAAGCTAAGTGATTGAAACTTCAACCAATCAAAAAGGACTTTCCCCTAAGCCAAAATGAGTCACAGATGGAAGCTGTGGATTGAAACTTCAACCAATCATACAGGGAGTTTAAGCTCTAGCCTGCAGCCTGACGTTTTTAACCAATCAGGCCCGCAAACCCACAAGCAGACTGAAAATAAGCTAATTCTATAGGACAGAAAAAGGAAAAAAGGAAGGGTCATAAGGGGATATAAGCGTAAGACACCCAAGCCAGAAACAGCAACCCTTCTGGGTCCCCTTCCAAGTGGAAACTTTACTTTTACTTTCACTTTCGCTTTCACTTTAATAAATCTTGCCGCCGCACACTCGTTGGGTACACGCGTTTCTCCAGTCAAGCTGTAACACTCACTACTGCGGTCCACGGATTCATTCCTTGAAGCCTGTGAGACCACGATCACTTCAATTGAGAAAAGACCTTTGATAGGGAGAAGACTTCTCATCTCAGGTATTTATACCAATAATTCAGCATTTAGCTGTTTTCATTTAAGCCAACAATATTTCATAAGCATATACAAGCAAAGATTATTCTGTCTTCGGCTGGGTTTTATAGCTTATAACACTTATGGCAAATCTTATAGTATTTTGCAGAAATAAACAGGAAACCACTTGATCAATAGATGTAAACAAAATGCTAACATTCTGAAGACATTGCTGATATTATCTTACTAATAATTTTAAAGACTGCTTATTTAGTAAAGATTTCACTGAAGTCACGTGAACTTGAAAAATCATTTGACTAGTTTTTCTTTTTTTAAAGCCAATTAATTAGAGCTCTTCATATATTTTTAGTAGTGAATCTATTGTGTACACAGACATAAATAAATAGATGTATTTAAGCATGCTGATAGAAGTATTTTATAGATTCATGAAAGACTTCCTTTTCCCACTTATTTTCTATTTTGGAAGTTCTTGATAATATGTTACATCACCCTAGGCAGTTGTCAGCTAAGTAGCCCTAAATTTGCATATTAAAGGAAACAACTCAGGTGAAGATCAGAGAGCAGAATTTACATCATAAGGTATGGGGAGAAAGTCTGGTGTGCTAGAGGGAAATTAAAATGGATTCAATTGCCAATTGAACATAACATTATAGAAGTCTATTATAAAGGTCTTTAAATACATACACACACATACAAACAGAAACTTCCCATAGCTATTACTTCAGTACTTTAGCCATGAGATAAATTCAACTTTGCCAGGTTTCAAAAAACACTGTTAGATCCGAACAGTGGTTTTTATCTCAGTAGAAAGTAATAGCAGATTTAAAGCATGCAGAAAAGAAAATAGAGAATGAGAACTCAGAAACTCTATAGTTTCCAGGTCGACCTTAGGACTCTTTTGCCTTAATGTAAACTGTGCACAAAGACCATATTACTTCAAGTAGAGGTGCCATTAAACCTACGGAGTGCTCTAAAGGGGGTCATTCTCCTGGTTTTCTCTTTATTCTTAGTTAATTCCGAGAAAAGCAATTGAGAAGACTCTTTAGAAATGCATCTCTGAACTTGAATTAGGATCCTTAAACAACACCTTCCCAGGAAAAAAAAAAAAAGCTTAGAATAAACCAAGGACTGTCAACCAAAGGGAAGTCCAGGGCTCAAGAGGACTAACCATTTTCACTGGAGGAGAAGCTTGAACTCGTTTGGCCTTCATTGGGCCCCTGCTAGTACCTTAGCTCCCATTTCAAGCAACTCCTCTGGGGTCCTGATTCTTCTCTGAGGCTCCATGTGTTTGGGCGCCAGATTATTCTTGATGAAAAGAGTCAAACTCTGTAAAATATTTGAAGAGATTTATTCAGAGCCAAATATATCCGTGGCCTTTGACACAGCTCTCAGGAGGTCCTTGACAACATTTGCCCAAGGTGGGGGTATAGCTTGGTTTTATATATTTTAGAGAGGCATGAGACATCAATGAAATACATTTAAGAAAAACATTGGTTTTGTTCGGAAAGGCGGGACAACTCAAAGTGGGGGCTTCCAGGCTATAGATCAATTTAAAGACTTTCTGGTTGGCAATTGGTTGAGTTTATCTGAAGACCTAGGATCAATGGAAAGGAATGTTTAGGTTAAGGTAAAGAATTGTGGAGACAAAGTTTTATTGTGCAGAGCAACCTCTCAGATACCAGACTTTAGAGAGAGGGCAGGTTGTAAAACGTTTCTTATCAGACCTAAATGGGTGCCTGGCTCTTAGTTGGTTATCTTCTGGATCTGCAAAGAAAGGAAGGAAAACAAAGGGGAAAGAAGATTCTCTGTAGAATATGGATATTTCCCACAAGATACTTTGCAAGGCAATTTAAAGGTATGGCAAAAAAATATATTTTGAGGTTAAATATTTTTTTCTTCTCTCATAATGTTATGCTAGAGTTAGATTGAAAAGTAAGTCATGATAGGGTCAAATAAAACCCACCTGATGAGAATTTATGGTTTGCAGGGAATGATTCCGTAGGCCCCTTAGGTAGGAGCTTGGGCAAGATAAAAAATCAGAACTTAGTCCTCACTATCTATGTCTACCTATGCTTATTTCTGATTTTTAACTCCCTATCCCACCTGCACATTTCTTACATAGCTGAATGTTGGATATTTATGTTATCATTATGTTTTTATGCACATAAACTGGCTCAGACAGGAGTAATATCAAGGTCTGTCAACCATATTTTATTGTTTTGAGTTACCCCAATTAATATCAGTAAAGATACTGATGAAATTCTATGAAAACCCTCCTTTTGTTTGAGACAGAGTCTTGCTCTGTCATCCAGGCTGGAGTACAGTGGTGTGATCTCAGCTCACTGAGGCCCCTACCTCCTGGGTTCAAGTGAGTCTTCTGCCTCAGACTCCCAAGTAGCTGGGATCACAGGTGTGTGCCACTACACCTGGATAGTTTTTATATTTTTAGTAGAGACAGGGTTTCACTATGTTGGCCAGGCTGGTCTTGAATTCCTGACTTCAAGTGATCCATCTGCCTCTGCCTCCCAAAGTGCTGAGGTTACAGGTGTGAGTCACCTCACCAGGACCTATCAAAGCCCTTTTTAAAAAAGTTCTGGAGAACACAGTAAAATTTGTTTTTTGGTTTGTTTTTGTTGTTGTTTCTATTTCACTGAGTTCTCCATTTCCCAGATCCTGTATAGAATATTTCTGTAAAGAGATTTAAGAAGATACTAAAACTCAATCAATTTAGGAAACATTTCAATAATTTAGTATGAATATAGTGTTTGATAGAATGTAAAATAGAGCAACCTCCCTCATACACATACAAAGACAGTTTTCAATATTTTAAAATACCATGGCCACGTCATCTAGGGTGACAACTCCAGCTACTCAGTGATCCTGAGCCCACTATTCTTTTGAATAGAAGAACTATTTAGTTCAGCAAAATGCATTATGCCGGGCAATATGGTGGCTGTTGGGAATAATGTACTAGACAATGTATCTTTTTAAAGAAAATATTTAGCCTAAAGGTAAATACAAAAATCAAAAGCAAAAGCAGTTATACATATATAAAGACAGAGCAAATGTTGATTACAAGGTATATAATTATATAGCAGTATAAAAAGCAAAAAGAGTTAAGTCAATGCTACATATCTAAAGAATTTGCAGAGGAAGTCATGTTTAATAACAGATATGAAGAAGAATTTTAACTTATTTTGACTATATTTGAGTTTATAATATTGCAGACAAGAGAATATAACTTTGGGAGGCTGAGGTGGATGGATCACCTGAGGTCAGGAGTTCGAGACCAGCCTGGCCAACATGGCGAAATCCAGTCTCTACCAAAAATACAAAAATTAACCAGGCGTGGTGGCAGGCAACTGTAATTTCAGCTACTCAGAAGGCTGAGGCTGGAGAATCACTTGTACCCAGGAAGCAGAGGTTGCAGTGAGCCGAGATTGCAGCATTGCACACCAGCCTGGGTGACAAGAGTGAAACTCTGTCTCAAAAAAAAAAAAAAAAAAAAAAAGAGGGAATATAACTATGTCTCTGAGTCAGGAGAAAACCTATGTTTGAGAACCTGAATAGAAAAACATAAGAATTAAGGGGATTGTGGCACGTGGTGAGATGTAGTGAGGAGCTAGATGAAGCAAGATGTTTTAGATCATTTTAAGAATAATGGATTTTTTTTCCTAAAAAATAATTGAGAAAGTTTTAAGATGTGACGTGACGTTCTATGATTTTCATTTCTAGACATTTTGCAACATGGGTGATCATTTTGAAGGTGTCAAGAATGGGTACTAAAATAGAAAATAAAAAGCTGTTAAAATATTGCAATTGAAGAAAATTGGTAGCCTGGAAGAAGCTAACCTATTTTCAATCCATTAATATTTTCTTCACACTTTAATATTTGGAAAGGTAATGTTCAGTTTTTTCAGAGAAAAAAATCAACCTTTATAAAATGTTTATTTAATGGGTCAGCAAATCTGAAATTGTGAAGCTTTGTTTTATATTTGAAAGATTTAAAGTGATTACAATTAGTTGTCCCTATGAAATTGGTTACGTCTTTCCCTGCAAAAAGCCAATCCACACATAATTATAAAAGAGGTAAAATTACCTTAAATTTAGATAGCAGCTCCTAGAATAATAAAGCTTTACTATAAATGAATTATAATCATAGCATCCATAAAAAAAATGTGCATCAATTGATCATACAAGCCATCTGCCAGAGTAATACCACAGAGGTTACTTAGTAGAATGCGGATTTTTGCTACAGCTATGTCATCTACTAACAATTTAAACTCGGGTAAGTAGTATGGTTTGGATCTGTGTCCCTACCCTAATCTCATGTCAAATTGGAGGAGGGAACTGGTGGGAAGTGATTGGATAATAAGGAGGGTTTCCCCCTTGCTGTTTTCATGATAGTGAATGAGTTCTCATGAGATCTGATAATTTAAAAATGTTTGGCATTTTACCCTTCTCTCTCTCTCTCTCCTACTCCACCATTGTAAGATGTACTTGATTCCCTTTTACCTTCCTCCATGGTTGTAAGTATCCTGAAGCCTCCTAGCCATGATTTCTGCACAGCCCGCAGAACTATGAGTCAATTAAAGTTCTTTTTTTCATAAATTACCCAGTCTCATGTAGTTATTTATAACAGTGTGAAAAAAAAATTAAGACAGAAAATTGGTACCAGGAGATTGGGACACTGCTATAAAAATACTTGAAAGTATCGACTTCTGAACTGGGTAACAGACAGAGGGTGGAACAGTTTGGAGGGCTCAGAAGAAGACAAGAAGATGTGGGAAAGTTTGGAACTTCTTAAAAATTTGTTGCGATGTTTTGACCAAAATGCTGATAGTGATATGGACAATCAAGTCCAGGCTGAGATGGTCTCAAATGGAGATGAGGAACTTACTGGGAACAGGAGTTAAGGTGACTCTTGCTATGCTTTAGCAAAGGGACTAGAGACATTTTGTCCCTGACCTAGAGACCTTTAGAACTTTGAACTTGAAAGAGATGATTTTGGGTATCTGGCAGAAGAAATTTCTAAGTAGCAAAGCATTCAAGATGGACCCTGGCTTTTTCTAAATGCATACAGTCATATGCTTGAAGAAAGAGATGGTCTGAAATTGGAACTTACATTTGAAAGGGAAGCAGAGCATAAAAGTTTGGAAAATTTGCAGCAAGGCAATGTGGTAGAAAAGAAAATCCCAATTTTGGGGGAGAAATTAAAGCCTGCTGCAGAAATTTGCATAATTAAAGAGGAGCTGAATGCTAATAGCCAAGATAATAGAGAAAATGTCTCTAGGCCATGTCAGAGAACTTTACGGCAGCTTTTCCTATCACAGGCCTGGAGGCCTAGGAGAGAAAAATGGTTTATTGGGCCAGACTCAGGGCCTGTTTGCTTTTTGTAGCCTCAGGATATGGCATCCTGTGTCTCAGTCATTTGAGCTCCAGCTGTGGCTAAAAGGGGCCAACATACAGCTCAGGCCATTGCTTCATAGGGTGTAAGCCCCAAGACTTGGTGGCTTCCCCATGGTGCTGGGCATGCAGGTGCACAGAAGGCAAGAGTTGAGGTTTGGGAACCTTGACCTAGGTTTCAGAGGATGTGTGGAGACACCTGGATGTCCAGGCAGAAGTCTGCTGCAGGGGCAGAGCCCTCACAGAGAATCACTAGTAGGGCAGTGTAGAGGGAAAATGTGAGGTTGGAGGCCCCATACAGAGTCCCAACTGGGGCACTGCATAGTGAAGCTGTGAGGAGAGGGTCACTGTTCTCCAGACCCCAGAATGGTAGATCCACTGACAGCTTGCACCGCATGCCTGGAAAGTCAAGAAGAAGTCAACACCAGCCCATGAAAGCAGTGGCAGGGTGTACCCTGATGAGCCATGGGGGCAGAGCTGCTCAAGACCTCGGAATCCCACCTTTTGCATCAGTGTGACTGGATGTGAGACATGGAGACAAAAAAGATTGTTTTGGAGCTTTAAGATTTAATGACTGCCCTGCTGTGTTTTGGACTTGCATGGACCCTGTGGCCCCTTTGTTTTTGCTAATTTCTTCCATTTGGAATGGGAGCATTTACCCAATGCCTGTAACCCCATTGGATCTTAAAAGTAACTAACTTGTTTTTGATTTTGCTGACTCATACATGTATGGGACTTACCTTTTCTCAGATGAGAGTTTGGACTGTGAACTTTTGAGTTAATGCTGAAATGAGTTATCCCTGGGGGTCTATTGAGAAGGGATAATTATACTTTGCAATGTAAGAAGCACATGAGATTTGGGAGGGGCCAGAGGAGGAATGATATTGTTTGGATTTGTGTCCCTGCCCAAATCTCATCTTGAATTTGAAGATGGGCCTGGAGGGAGGTAATTGAATTATGTGGGCAAATTTTCCCCTTGCTCTTCTCATGATAGTGAGTTATCATGGGATCTGATGGTTTCAAGGCATGTGGTACTTTTCCCTTCTATCTATCTCTCTATCCTACTCCTCCATAGTAAGATGTGCTTGATTCCCCTTCAGCTTCTGTCATGATTGAAAGTTTCCTGAGGCCTTCTAGCCATGCTTCCTGTGCGGCCTGTAGAACTGTGAAGCAATTAAATCTCCTTTCTCCATAAATTACCCTTTCTCAGGTAGTTCTCTATATCAGTGTGATAATAGATGAGTACAGTAAGTCACTTGACCTTATGAATAAGTTTCTTTATATCTAAAATGTCAATAGTAAAAGCCCTCAATTGCAGGGCTGTTGTGAGGATTAAATAACATATCATGTGTGAGAGCTTAGCAAAGTGCCCACATGTATACAATTGGCATAAATGAGTTACTAATGAAAACATGGCAATTTCCATTCACACATTTTCCAGAAGATAACATGTATTCTTTCCATAGAATAATTTATTTATTCACTACACACTAATAAATTGTGAATCTGGATTTATCTTTCAGATGTTGTAAATTAGTGTAATAGGAGGGATGAAACATTTGAGAGATAAATCTACTCGTGGTGGGATGGCTAGTCTCTCTCTGTGGCAGGAAAACCAATGTCATAGCCCAGATAAAAATAAATGCAAAAGAGCAATGCCACCAATAAAATCTCTCTGAGCAAGCAGCCACAATTATCTTGGTATCATCACTTTAAATTTTCTTACCTTTTTTCCAGACAAAGTTTTTACAATAGCAGATTTAAAAGGGAATGCTGGTTTAATTATATTAATAATCATCTCTATTCAACTAAAAGTGTATATTTATTATAACCATAAAATAATATTTAATATATACACAGTGATGCTATGATGCATTTATGATCATATTTGCTACTCACGAAAGCAAAATATATTTGTGATTTCATTTTCTCTTAGTGTAAGACTTTCAACTTTTGTATTAATTGCAGGAAATAATGACCTAACCCCTCACTTCTCTATAAAATGTGCATTTAAATTCAATTTATATATATAAAATTGTAGTATAAAATCATCAAGTTAGAAATTCAGATATGAAAGCAAATTTATCACTTTGTACTTGACCTTTTTTGAATAGCACTACTGAATGGCCTCTCATTTTCAAGCCAAATATACACAGTCATACTGTGAATAAAATATATTATGAATAAATATATTAATGTAATATCTATATCTAAACATTGAATACAGCTGTATAATATCAGTGTTTAATATGTATATAATATTAAGTGTTAATTTAATATGTACATTCAGTTTGTCATTTTTTTTTTTTGGCAAGCCTAACTTTTACAATTTTGCAATGCAGAATTGAATTTTTTATTTCCAACTTCCCTACCACCTAAATGAAATGAGAAAGACTATTATATCTTCAATTTGGTGTAATTCATGGCATATTGCTGGTACTTTTTATTTGCCATATATATCTTTTCCATATTAAAGACTATGAAAGATAAACCTAGATGTATTTTATATAATGGCAAAAAAATAACTTGAATAATAGTTCACGATTTTATATATTCAAACAGAAATATTTACGTTAGCTGCGCTATTTGTATATAATAGATTTCTCAGAGTTTTTCAAATGTGTGTCTGTATTTAATCATCTATTTTATAGAAGAATATTTTTAGCATAATTATCACTATGATTTAAAAATAATAAAAACAGTGAAGATAACAGCACTGATGTTCTGTAATGATTGTTAGATCTCATGTATAAATAGAATTTATTCTAGCTATTTTTTTCTTTTTGATCAAGACTGCATTTCATATGTGATCTGCAATGTTAAAAGGAATAATTACATATGGTTCTAAACAAAAATCTTGAATAATTTGTTTCTTAATGTGTGATATCATTGGCAATAACTTAGCTAGTTTGTTCTCTAACTGTTGCACTTATATTTTAAAAACATATTAACGCAAGAATCATGCACTAAAATATCTTATTTGCATACAAAGCATATTGACTCAAATTGACATACTAATTTATTTTTGTTGTAAAGGGAAATATGAGAGCTTGGTATTTATACTTTTCTGTCTGTTTCTTTAGAATATGATTTTAAAAAGTAGCTGTCAGTAAAGAAAGTTTAGATGTCAATCAGAAAATATCCTGTAACACCATGAGCTATACTGATGATTTTATTAATTTAATGGAAAATTACAGGACAAGCAATACTGTAGAATTACTGTATGATACAAAGGACTAGATAATAAAATTAATTTTTTTTCTGATCCAAGGATTGGTTATTTAGGAGTAATTTTTTAGGCTGGATGTGGTGGTGCATGCCTCTAATCCCAGCAATTTACAAAGCCACAGCTGGTAGATCACCTGAGCCCAGAGTTCAAGACCATCCTGGCCAACATAGTGAGACCCATCTCTAAAAAAAAAAAAAAAATTTTAAAGCTTGGATGGTGGGCATGCACCTGTGCTCTGAGCTACTTGAGAGCCTGAGGTGGGAGGATCATTTGAGCACAGGAGGTCAAGGCTGCAGTGAGCCATGACTGGGCCACTATACTGCTTTAGCCTGGGCAACAAAGCAACACCCTATCTCAAAAAAAAAAGTAATTGTTAAAGTACAAATAGTTGCATTTAAAAAGTATAAGCAATTATTAGGGTAATTATATTTGCAAAATCATATCATATGTTAGTGTGTGTGCATATATATACATATATGTATGTAAGTCTAAAAGATATTGTCACAAAATACATTACTTTTATCAGCTGGTACTGTATACCACAAAAAATGCAGAAAAAATATAGACTGAGCTATCATTTAGAACATTAGATTATATTGATAATATCTTTAGGTATCAGGGTCCAAAACTAGGCTAGTTTTCTACCTAATTAAAAATAATTCATTTTCATCAAATATCTTTATACATAAAATTATATTTTCTCACAGCAATATTTTACAATCAACTCCCCTATTATTACCATACCAATTTATGCCCCAATAATGTTCCTGATAAACATCAGGAACATTTTCAAGGCATGGGTGGCGTAACCGTTGCTTTTTTTTTTTTTTTTTTTTTTTTGAGATGAAGTTTCACTCTTGTTGCCCAGGCTGGTGTGCAGTGGCACGACCTCTGCTCACTGCAACCTCCGCCTCCCGGGTTCAAGTGATTCTCCTGCCTCAGCCTTCCTAGTAGCTGGGATTACAGGCATGTGCCACCATGCCCGGCTAATTTTTCTATTTTTAGTAGAGACGAGGTTTTACCATGTTGGCCAGGCTGGTCTTGAACGCTTGACCTCAGGTGATCCGCCCGCCTTGGCCTCCCAAAGTGCTGGGATTACAGGCGTGAGCCACCGCGCCTGGCAGGGTGGCGTAACCTTTGAACTGAATGCAACAAATGAAATTTTAACTTATAGTTTTCAGTCATTAAGCACTGTAATTCTGTGATATATTTTCCAGATTAATGTGAATATTTTTCCAAAGACAACAATCGAGATGACCTCCATTTCGAAAATCAATAGATCAAAGGAATGTTGATGGTTAGTGTTTTCAAGGAATAGGAATGGAGACAGTGGATTTAGAGTAAACATTGTTGTTCTCATTAGTTAGCAAAAGTGAAAGTAAAATATTCTAAAATAAAATAGAAGAAAGTTGCTAGTGAATATTAACTTTGTTGTTAAATACATGCATATCAGAGAGGGCTTTTTACAAGGACCAAATGCTGGTGAACACAGGGAAATAATATAAAGCAAAACAGAGTTAATTTCAAACAGTCACTGCTAGAAGTAGGCTGACCAGCTCCTCAAGCCAACTGAAGTGCTTTCAAGATTGAGGCATCACAAAATTGAGGCTTTATGTAAAAATATTATTTCATCTGTGAAATCACATTTTGCTCCTTAGAATAATTTCTGAAATCAGTGTTTGAATTCTTTCTCAACCACATTTTTACGTCTGAAAACCACAGAACATTAAAATGACAAAAAAGGTGATTATTTTCTCGCTTCTCCGAAGGATGGCATAATTACAGAGGCTGATTTAAAGCAAAAGTCCTGTATAATAAAGAAAAGATAATTCCTCAAATTGCCCGTGAAATATAAAAGTTTTTATGAACACAAAATTTTTGATTTACTGAATTAGATTAAAGGAATTTTGAAAAGAATGGCATATTCACAAATATCTGGGCACTCATTTCTTTCAGCTTTTAAGAAAGCTATCATTCTAAAGGTTAGTGTATGATGTAAAGAAAAATTTGCAATGTTTCTCTTTACAGTTTATATTATCTTACATTGATACTAGTTACTCTAATCTTATTTATGTTGCAAAGATTGAAATAGCTAACACAGTATATCCTTATCTGGAGGTGAAGAGGAAAATACTAAAATTGTGTGCAAACTAACTGCAGAATTTCTAATCATCTATATGTTATTTTTCTAAAGGCAATAAAATGTGATTAAATTATAATATCAGGATTTTTTGCAGGTAATTTCTCTTAAAAAAAGCTGATCTCTAAGCTTTTTGTTGGGTCATGTTTACTACCATATTTTTTTAAAATTGCCACTCAAAACCAATTTTCTATTATTACTGTTGTCTATTTTAAGACATAAAAAATATATACACACTTTCTCATCGAATTAAAGTCAACATACTGTTTTGACGCACCCAAATGCTAGGCAATAAAAACAAAGTTTGTAGCTGACCTGGTAGCTACAAAGATCTCCTCTGCTCATGACATCTCATTTCATACAATTTTGTTTCGTTAGTTCCTCAGTTATTATTTTGTCTTTCTTATGTAAAAATACCAATTCAGTTATTATGTTTTCCCTAACCATGCCAGCTTGCAGCACTCATCCACCAGTGAACTTATATATGCCATGCTTTCATTATTATTCAAACCATTTGATGCTATTAAGCGTAATTATTTTAATCTTTGTTATATATATTTTTTACAGATATCCCACATACATTGTATTTTTTTTTCAGGGTATCCTTCCTCTATTGAATATTCTGGACTCTCCCCAGGATTCTGAAGATCACCATGTACGTCTAAATGTTTCAGTAATTGTTTATCAATGGGTTATCCGAGTCATTAGTGAGGGCATTGCTGAAATGATAAGACCATAGTGGTGGTGGTATAGTTTTTTTAGAGTCTGTAATAGCAAGCGAATTTATACTTTATTGTATCCAACACATTTTGTCACAGTAAGTAACCCTCAAATCATGTAATGTTGGATTAGGAATTTGGAAGAGATCAATATTATTCACCCTTCTATTTTTTAAATCTGTAAGTACTTTTGCTTCTATCCTCTATTATATGTCAGCTATATTTCATTTATTATTACATATAAATTAGAGCTTTTATGTCCTCTATATCTGTATTTCCTTAAAGTTTTAATATCATTTTCAATAGAACTATAGTATGTATTCCTATCAACAGATGAAACATGATTTTTTTCTCCTTATCATGGGTTGAGTGCATTGCATTATCGATGTTATCACGTGCAATCCATAGTTACGTTTATCTTTATTCTTCTTTTATACAAATAACAGACTGCAAGAGAATTTATGATTTCATTGTTCATGCTCAAGGCTTTTTTTCACAATTGATGGCTCACACACATCAAGGACTATTGAAATTCATTTTCATGATGACCCTCGTCTTTTGCAATAAGCCATATCACCTTTAGCTTACACTGCAGATAAAAATGTTTGGCAGACAAGACAACCATTTACCATTTATTTGAAGGTCAACGTCATATTTTCAAAAATGTTAGCTGCCACTAGAGAACAGTGTTTACTTTTAAAAAAGCATTGCAAAAATTGTAGAGTAATATAGTTGATGCTTAACTCACTATTTTCATAGATTGGCATCAATACCAGAAATAAAAAAACATTATAAGAATTATATAGAGGAGGCTGGGCATGGTGGCTCACATCTGTAATCCCAGCACTTTGGGAGCCCAAGGTGAGCAGATCACTTGAAGTCAGGAGTTCGAGACCAGCCTGGCCAACAGAGTGAAACCCCATCTCTACTAAAAAATACAAAAATTAGCCAGGCATTGTTGTGTGTGCCTGTAGTCCCAGCTACTTGGGAGGCTGAGGTGGGAGAATCGCTTGAACCTGGGAGGCAGAGGTTGTGATGAGCTGAGATTGTGCCACTGCATTCCAGCCTGGGCAACAAAGCGAGACTCAGTACCCTGCCCCCGCCAAGAAAAAGAATTATATAGAGGAAATTTACATGGATCATTGTAAATATCCCCATTGTTTGTAAATATACAAACTATAATAGATGAATCTATATTGCTTGTTTATCATCAGTGATTTCACATTATAGAGAAAGAAACATCTAGTTTAACATTCTATTATTAGTTTTTTTAATCTTGAGGAAGTTACTTGTATATTTTATCAATGTCCTCATCTGTAAAATATGGGCGATAAAAATAATAAATTTAGAAGGGTTGTGTATATAATCAATTAGTTTATTTCTGAAGATTCTTTACATATTGATTATCACATAAAGACTAAATAAATGTCAACAGTAATAATAATAAATTATATTTTCTTAGAAGAAAGATTTTTAGTAAATCTATGTTTATCTATATTGTTATTGAAAAGACACACTAATGGCTTCTAAAAGCTTAATTATGACCACAAATATTTAACATCATCCAGCTAAGCCATTCCATTTTGATGCACTATTGACTTTCCTAGGGATATTATTCCTAAAATTCGTATTTAAACATGAATTATTTTGGATTTTGCTACTCAATCAGAAATTCTACTTGATTTAACTGTAAAAAAGACATAATCAATGTCGTTTTAGAATACAGAAAGAAAGAATGAAAGAAAAATTAAAAATTAAAACTATTATTTCAATTAATAGTTCTATCCCTTTGATCAGTTAAAAACAGAGACACTATTAAGGCCATCCTCAAATAAGTAGTCATCATGCTTGACATCATTTATTGAAGACTTTACTTATCATACCTTTAGACTACAGAATAAATACAATCAGTTTTTAGAACAATCCACGTGGTGTAAGATACATTTGTATTTTCTATGGTTGAAATGTGCTCCTGCCAATTGTAGCTGAAAGAAAAATACTGATTTTAATTCTGGTTTATTTAAACACAAAAGAGTTTCCTTGTTTTCAAAAATTAATTTATAGGCTATGAACAATGAATACACATATTTTGTTCAGATTTTTCATTACTTCACATTACTGCTATAGAAAAAAATCTTGCATTTAATAAGTTAGAAATTTATTACTTTCAAATATTTTTCTTGCTTTAGAATACAACACTTCAATACACCCTCAAAAGAGAAATAATATGTCTCTTATGCCAAAGAAAGCATTTTAAAATCCGAAAACATTAATAATCTTATGTTGCATGAAGTAATAAACTTTTGCTAAAAATATGAGGGATGGGTCATTAAGAAATCCTTTTTTTCTCACATATGCCCCACGTTTAACCAGAGGCCTTCTGCCCATTGCCTATCTCCCACCCCCCCCTCCCATTTTTCTTATATAATAAATAAATAGCATTTTATGGAACACATTCTGGAGGCATATTGATTATCAATTTAATTATTACAATGACAGTAGCTATGGTCTCACTAAATTTCAGATGATTTCTCTAAGAGTTTGTAGTAAAGAAACTAAAAGCAAGCCTATTTATTTCAATGTCACAAATGCTACAGATCTCATTTTTCCAGATCATACAGGAACAAAGGATAAATCCCCACATTAATAACAAGATATTTTGTTAATAATCTGGTATAAAGCAAATCACGATTCACCCAAACTTTCTATAAAGAAACAAGATTAAACTGGCAGTAAACTTTAAAAGATGTGAATCAAACTGCAGAGAATCTGCACCTGTGTTGCTGCGTCTTCCAAATGGTCCCGTATTTAATGCCTGCTTCCAAATCATGTGAATAGTTTGTTAAAACAAAAAGTCTTCTCCTGTATCTTTCTTTAAATCTATTCAGTCAAACTTAAGTTTAATTAAATAGGCCCAGAAATTTGTTTTAAACTCTCATCCCAATTGATTCTTACGCACACATTAGATGAAGCATCACTGCCTTTATAATTAGAAAAAACATGCAATTTTAATTTAAAACATATATATATAATTTATATTTATATGTAGATAACCTATCATGCTTTAAAAATATCATTATGGCTTAGATATGGTTTGTGTACCTTCATCAAAATTTATATTGAAATTTGTTACTCAATGTGGTGGTGGTTGGGAGGTGTGGCTAGTGGAATGTATTTGGGCCGTGGGGGTGGATTTCTCAGGAGACGCTTGGTACTGCTGTGCTTGTAGTGAGTGAGTTCATCCTCTGGTGAGATCAGGTTAGTTCTCCAGAAAATGAGTTAGTTCCTATGAGACTGGGTTGTCATAAAACCAGGGTGCCCTATGGTTTTCTCTCTTCACATGTGTCTAGGAGAAGTAATTCCCCATTGACCATCTTTGCCATGTTATGACATAGTACAAAAGGCCTTTTCAGAAGTCAGGACTATGCCCTTAATCTTCTGAGAGCGATAGAGCCTTGAGATAAATAAGCCTCTTTTCTTTATCCAGTCAGAGCAACAAAAATATACCATGACAAATGCTATATTTTATATTTTTCAAGTTAGGAAACATTTTGATATGTAATATTATACCTTCATGTTCAAATAAGGTTTGCATCAATATTAATGATATAATATACACAAATATTCTAAAATGTCCAGAGTATTTTAAATAATTAAATGAATTTACATAAAGAAATATTCTAAACCCAGTGTCTCAGGAAAGAACACATTTTTTAAAACCTGTAATCCTTATTTTGAATTTGTGTTTATTCTCTGTGTTTGTATTTTGATTGAGAAAAAAAATCTTAGAATTAAGTGAGCTTAAAATTTTCAATCAGCTTCATTCTAACACTAGGAGTAGGAGAAACATAAACAAAAATAAAATATATTTTATGCTCGTCTTCCAGTTTGGGGGACAGACAGTGTGGCTGGCACTTAAGATACAGCTAGATGTGATGCAGTAAATTCACCTATTTAGACCTAAAATTGGAGAATGATTTAAGTTCATTTGGATCCTATTATAATGCGTGCACAATTTAAATTTAGCCTAATGCAACATTTTAGGAAATTAGTAGATACAGGAATGAAATTTTAGATATAGTTAATATATGAGAAAAAAAGATAAGTATGACAATTACTAAGGAATAGTATTTTAGCGATATCTATGCAGAGTATGAATCTTATTAAAAATGGAAAAATGGACATTTAACTAAAGTCAAAAGCCACCTTCAATAATTGGCAGACTGCCAGGCATATAAAATGATATGCTAGGGATTAATTGGCAAAGAGAGACTGGATGGAGCGCAATGACTTCAAAAGAAATCTACTTCTCAGAAATGTAGTGAGGCACACGGGAAAAATAACATGGAGAGTCACCTCTGCAAATACATAAATTGAAGTCTCCATTTTCTTCTTCATTTGAGCTGGCAAATGTTCGCAGGGAAACTTGCCTCAGGGAAAAATCTAAGAATTAACATATATGTAGCAATGTCTGTTCTCTCAGATAATATATTAATATAAAAAATTTCCCTGAAAGATGTGTAAGTAGAGCCAACCAAAAAGAACATAAAAATTGTTTTAGATTAGTATTTTGTTGTTGTTTTCAAAGAGCTGTTTAAAATTTCTGTGTAATACCTGTTTTACTTGCCTAAAATATAACTTTGCGGGATGAAATCACATTTCATTGGTTACTATGGTAGGCTACTAATGGCCCCCGTATGGTGTCCAAGTGTAAATATCCAGAACCTATGAATGCTCCCTCTTATAGCATAAGTTACACTGCAGATTTGATTAAGTTAAGAATCTTGAGTAGCAAAGTTTTCTCCTGGATCATTAAGGTTCATCTGACATAATCACAGGGGTCCCCATAAGAAGAGACAGAATATTAGAGAGGAGAGGCTGATGTGATATGAGAGCAGAGAATGGACGGATACACTTTCAAGATAGAGAAAGGGGCTATAAGCCAATAAAGCCCCTAGCAGCAGAAAAAGACAGGCAAACAGATTCTTCCCTCTGAGCCTCCGAGAACATAAGCTCTGCTGCCACCTTGAAACTGATTTCAAACTTCTGACCTTCAGAGCTGTCGGAGAATAAATGTGTGTTCATTTAAGACGCTAAGGTTGTGGTGATTTGTTACAGCAGCAAAGGGAAACTAATGCAGTAATCAAGCAAAAACCCCATTATTATTAATTTTTGAAAGCATATCATTTTCTTCCTGTGTATTCTCCCATAGTAACAAGGACGTCCAATTATTGGAGTTGTAATTTTTGTTTGCAAATTTTTGTGTGAATTTTTGTTTTTAAACCAACAATTCTCTCAAGAGAGTTTCCTAAGAGTCTATAGCTTTGTTTTGCTTTTTTCCCTCTGCAGAACCTAGTACACTGTCCATACATGTGCAATAATGGTTCCGTAAATTTCCTAAATGAGTAGATGAATGGAGAAAAATTTAAAGAAATAAAACAGCATAAGTAAGATTTATGATTCTTTTACTAGCAGGCATAGATAAAAAAGAAATGTTCTTTATAAGAAAAACTCTGATCAATTACAGTATGCTCCTTCCTACACACTCATAAGATAAACTTTAAAATATTGCAATATCCTTGTTTTCTGGAAGTGAGTACAGGTTGAAATGAAGATATATTTTCCATTAATTCTTAGTGGATTTTAAAATTTCTTTTGTTTATTGCAAATTTTCTTCATTAAAATGTAATTTTATGGGTGAGAGTGTTAAGAATTTAACTATTTTTAGCTATTAATAATAATGCAATTATTGAAAATAAGAAATGAAATAAATTTCTGTATTTGTTGTGATCCTCGATGAAAAGACCACAGTGAAGTTCTAAGCACTGTGAAGAAGAGTGAAGAAAGAAAAGGTTTCAAACTATCATACATTTCTAAAAAAAGTTTCAGTGAAACTAATGGAGAGGCTTCAAGCCAAAGTCACCCAGTCAATCTGTCTGAAATTTCAAGGGAATAGTAATATCTTTGTAACACTACTGTGCTCAGTTTATTTGAGTTACCCATGGAAGGTGTGCTCAGTACAAATTTGGATGTAGCAGCTAGAGATGTTAATCAATTGCTATCCTCAAAATAGGAAATGTGACAGGCATATTTTTATGGCAGTCAGTTTCTTGTATCATATATGTAACTTTTTAATGTTGAGAGTTTTTTGGATGAAAGGATTATGGATAGAAAAGGGAATTAGAACATGAACAAATGGAGACAAATAATCTGTACCAAGGAACAAAAGTAAACTGCAAGCTATATATCTATGTATATGCCATATATATATATATATATGTATATATGGCAGTGATTGTAAATATTACAGAAAATAGAATCAAAAAATACATGTATTTATACAATTGGTTTTAGGAGATAACAAATCAATATTTAAATAAATTAAATATAAACAAATTAGAAATTCAGCTTCTTGCAAAGACAAAAGGAGAGAAAATGAATTTGCCTCCTACCTAAAACAACTGTAAAGCAGAGCAAAATATATAAACAATAATTTACAGCACTGGACATCAGACAATGAATGACACTAATCTCTAACAGGCCCAACAATTGCTGCAGTTTATTGCCTGGAGATAATTCTCCCTCCAGTAGAAATGACTTCATGGGGACTTAAAGAGCCAGTGTCCTATTTTTCCCCTTAATTTTTCTTTTCCTGTTTTGGGAGTCAGACATTAAACAGTAGAATATTTTTAAAATAAAGGCATATACAGAAAAAAATAGAAAGTGACTATAACTGTCTAGAGAGAGGTCCAGGTACAGAAAACATTTTGAGAAAAGTGATTGCGGTTTTTGCCATTACTTTTAATAAGAAACCATAATTACCTTTGCGACAACCTAATTTTTTTAAAGTTAAGCTGGTATAAATTCAAATTACAATGTTATAACTTTAGGATAGTAATGTAATCCTCATGACAACCCCAAAAGAAAGAGTCATTGAATATACACACAAAAACAATGAGAAAGGAGTTTAAACATTTCACTACGAAAAAAAGTCCACTAAACACAAAGGAAGAAATAAATGCAGGTAATGAAGAACAAAAAGCTATAAGGCACAAAGACAATAAATAGAAAAATGAAGGAAGGAAGTCCTTCCTTAGCAGTAATTATTTTAAATGTAAATGGATTAAACTCCAATCAAAAGATAGGCAGAATGGATTAAAACAAACTATGATTCAACTATATGCTGTCTATAAGAGACTCAAGACAAACCTGCACATCCTGCCCATGTACACCGGAAAGTTGAAATAAAAGTTAAACAAAAAAAAGAATGAAAAAAATAATTTATTGAAAGTAAAAAATGGAAACAATGTATCATGTAAACAGTTGTAAAAAAGAGAACAAAGTTGGCCATATCAATCTCAGATAATATAGATACTAAATTTAAAAAATGTTTCAAAGATTCAAAAGACATTATATATTAATAAAAGTTTTAATTCAGCAACCAGATATAGAAATTATGAAGATTTACACATTTAATGGCAGACCATTATAATATATAAAACTACTTGTTATAATTTAGGGGATAAATAGGCAACGGAAAACTGTAATACTGGAGGAGACTTCCATATACTACTCTAAATAATGAATAAAACAACCAGACAGAAGATAAGTGAGGAAATAAAGAACATTTTAAAAATATCAATAAATTAACTTAATCAAACAGGCATATATAAAACACTCTACCCAACAGCAACACCATACAAATTTTTGTCAAGGGCACATAAAACATTTTACAGAATCGACCATATAATACACCATAAATGAAGTGTCAATAGATTTTAAAAGCTAGACATCATACAATGTGTTTTCTCTAATCACAGTAAAGTTAGAAACCAATAGCAGGAGTAAAACTGAAAAATTTACAAATTTGTGGAAAATAAATAACACACGTTTAACCCATGGGTCATAGAAGAAATCACAAGGGAAAATAGAAAACATTTAGAGACAAATGAATATAAAAGCAGAGTATACCAAAATTTTTGGGATGCTGCAAAGACATAATTTAGGGGAAAGTTTATAATTTTAAACACTTACATTAAAAAAATAAGAAATATCTCAAATCAACAACCTAATTTTACAACTTATTAAAATAGAAAAAAAAACAGAAAGGATAGGAAATAAAGATATTAGAGCATAGATAAATGAAAAATAATAATAGTAAAACAATAAAGAAAACCAATAAAACCAAAGTTGCTTCTTTGAAAAGACAAAAAAATTTTCGCTAGATTGTATGACAAACCTTTTGCCAATTAGACTAAGAAAATAAGAGAGAAGACTAAAATTATTTTCTGAGATGAAAGTGAAGAAATTACTGATAATTTTCTGGAAATAAAAAAGGATTATAAGAGAGTAGTATTGACACATATGTTAACAAATTGGATTACCTAGATGAAATGGACAAATTCCAAGAAACATGAAATTCACCAAGTGTTAATCATAATGAAAAAAATGTGAATAAACCTACAACTAGTAAGGGTAGTGAATAAGTAATAAAAGTCTCCTTATAAATAAAGGCCCTAAACCTGATAGCTTCACTGGTGAAATCTATCAAGTATTTAAATAACAACACCATTCCTTCTCAAAGTTTTCCAAAAATTTGAAAGTCGGGGTCTTCCTAACTCATTCTATGACGCTAATGTTACCTGGACATCAAAGAATGCAAATCCTCCACAAAATACTGGCAAACTAAATTCAGCAGCATATTAACAGAATTATATATCATGACCAAGTGAGATTTATTCCTGATTGCAAGGATAATCCAACATATAACATTAATCAACCTAGTAGACCACTTTAATTGAATGAAATGGGATAAAATCATGATTCAATTGATGCAGAAAAAGCAGGTGACAAAACTAAACTTTTTAATGATAAACACATCTGAAATACTAGAAATAAAAAGAAATAAAACTACCTAAATATAATAAAAACCATATATAAAAATATATAGCCAACATGATGAAATATGAGCGATATTTCTCTAAGATCAGGATCTGAGCAAGGATGTTCACTTTCACCACGTCTATTCAACATAGTCATTCTAGCCAGAGCAACTACCCCAAAAATAAATAAAAGACATCCAAATTGAAAAGAAAGAAGTATAATAAAATTATCGTTGTAAGCAGATTATGTAAGTTTGTATGTAGAACCCCAAAGATTTCACACAATAAAGAAATATAAAACAATTTAACTAATAAATGAGATTGGAAACCTAGCAAGATAAAAAGTCAACAAGCAAAAATAAATTGCATTCTATTCAGTAACAATGGACAATCTGAAAAGGAAATCATAAAAACAATCCCATTTAAAATATCATCAAAAATAAAATAATTAGGAATTAACACAGAAGGTCAAAGACCTGTACAATGAAAACAATAAAACATCACTGAGAGATGGTAAATAAAACATAAATAAATGGATACACATTTTATGTTCATGGATTGGAAGAATTAGTATTGCTAAGATGTCAATATTAAACAAAACAATCTACAGTTTGATGCAATCCCTCCTGAAATTCCTCCCCCCTCCTTTTTTTTTTTGCAGAAATAGAAAAACACATTCTAAAATTCATTTGGAATCTGAAGGGTCCTCGTATAACCAAAACTATCTTGAAAACAAAGAACAAAACTGGAATACCCACAGTTCCTGATTTCAAAAATTACTACAATTTACAGTAATCAAAACAATATTTACTGAAATACAGACAGACATATAGACCAATAAACTAGGGTGAAGAGTCGAGAAATACACCCTCACATTTGGATTTTGACAAGGTTGCCAAGACCATTTAATGGGGAAATGATGGTCTTGTCAACAAATAGTGATGAGAAAACTGGATATCCTGATGCAAAATAATACAGTTGGACCATTAAATAACAGCAAATACAAAAATTTGACTCAAAATGGATCAAAAACCTTAATGTAACGTGAAAACTGTAAAACTCTTAGAAAACATAGGGCAAAAGCTTTGTGATGTTGGATTGACAGTAATTTCTTAAATATAACACAAAATGCACAGGCAACTAAAAACAATTGACAAATTGGACTTTGTAAAATTTTTAATAAATTATATAACCAAAGGCATTATGAATAGGGTAAAAAAGAAACATACAGAAAAAGAGAAAATATTTGCAAGTTATTTATCTGATAAGAGATTGACATTCAGAATATTTAGAGAATCCCCCAGTCTCAAAACAACAAAACCCAATCCAATTCAGCAGTGGACAAAGGACTTGAGTAGACGCTTGTCCAAAGAAGAAATACAAATGGCCAATGAACAGAAAAATATGCTCACCATTGCTAGTCTTTAAGAAAACACAAATCAAAAGTACAATAAGATACCACCTCACATACTTTGGATGGCTACTGTAAAATAAGAATGAAAATAGCAAATAGGGGTGAGGATGTAGAAAAGTTGAAACCCTTGAGTACTGCTGCTAGCAATGTAAGATGGTGTATCTGCTGAGGAAAAAAATATGAAGGTTTTTCAAAAAAAGAAAATATTAATATAGTAGTAGTTGTTATGTAATCCAGCAATTCCACTTCAGTCTTTATACCCAAAATAGTTAAAAAGAGCATCTTGAAAAAATATTTGTATGCCTATGTTTATAGTAGCATTATTTAATGTAACTAAAATGTGGAAGCCACCCACATGTCCATCAACAGATAAATGGAACAGCAAATGTAGTATATATGTATAATGGAATATTATTTACCCTTTAAAAAGAAAACTGTGACATATTATACAGCATGGATGAACCTTAAGTACACTACATGAAGTAAAATAATCCAGTCACACATAACTGGAAATACATAGACAAATACTATATATAGTATTTGTGTAATATAGTATGAAGTACTCAGGTCAAAATCATAATGAGAAAGTAGAAAGGTGGTTGAGGGTGTGACTGGAGAGTTATTGTTTAGTGGGCAAGAATTTCAGTTTTATAAAATAAAAAGAAATATAGAGATGAATGGTAGTGATGGCTGTACAACATTATGAATGTATTCAATACCACCGAACTGTACATTTAAAAATGATTAGGATGGTAAATTTTATGTTATGATTATTTTACCCCAGTAAAGAATAATTAACATACTCACATAAATTTAAGACATAAAATATAAAAATTATCTAATTAGAAATGCAAATTAAAACCACAATGAGATACCATCTCACACTTGTCAGAATAGTTATTATTAAAAAGTCAAAAAATAACAGATGCCGGCAAGGTTGTGGAGAAAGAAGAAAACTTATATCTTGTGAATGTAAATTAGGTCAGCCACTGTGGAAAGCAGTTTAAAGATTTCTCAAAAACCTGAAAACAGAATTACCATACAACCCAGCAATCCCATCACTGAGTATACACCCCAAAGAAAATAAATCTTTCTACCAAAAAGACACATGTAATCTCGTGTTCATCACAGCACTATTCACAATAGCAAAGACATGAAATCAGCCGAGATGCCCCCCAACAGTGAACTTGGATAAACAAAATGTGGTGAATATATACCATGGAATACTACACATCCATAAAAAAGGAAATCATGCTCTTTGCAGCAACATGGATACAACTGAAAGTCATTATCCTAAGCAAATTAATGCAGCACCAGAAAATCAAATATCACATGTTATCACTCTTAAGTGTGAGCTAAACATTGAATATACATGAACTCAAAGATGGGAACAACAGACACGGGGGACTAACAGAAGTAAGAGGAGGGAAGGAGGAGGGTTAGAAAAATTATTGAGTACTATGCTCAGTACTTAAGTGACAAGATTATTTGCACAACAACCTCAGTAGCAGGCAATTTATCTATGTAATAAAACTGCATATGTATGCTATGAACCTAAAATAAGTCAGAAAAAAATGCTCATTAAAATTCTAGAACAAAAAGCTACAGTGCTTGAGATGAAAATCCATAGGATGGTATTAACAGCGTATTCTGTAGTGGGGAGGAAATGGTAAGTGAATTGGTGTTTGTTAATTACAGGTAAAATTATTGTCAGATACAGAATTTATATCATTTATATTTTAAATTATATAAGGAGAATTCTGGTCCCAGGACAAGATAATATGGCTTTACTTTTTCTTGTTCTTCTCTTATAAATAAAGCAAATTACTATGGGAATTATTCAACAAACATTATAAAAAGACTCTAAAAGAAATAAACGAAAAGAGTGGTGAGGAGACATTAGCAGTAGAGGACCAACACGACACTATGGAAAGTCTTCTGGATTTCTTTGTATTCTCCCACATGTCACAGACTGGGTGAAACCTACAAATAAAAAAAAAATGCTAACAGGAATTAGAAATAGAAAAGTAATATGAAGAAAATTTTTTTACAGCCAATAAAATAGGAAGAAGTAAGTCCAGAAGGAACTTGATAGGAACACCAGTAACCAGTAGAAATGGGAGTCTAATCACCTGCAGCAATGGAAACATCAGAACGTGGGCAAGCTCTGCCCCAAAGCAAGCGCTCCTGTCCCGCACACACTGACAAGCCAATTGGTCTGCAGTGGTGTTATCAGAGAGAAAAGCCTGGGTGGGAAAAGCCAGGTCTCAAACCACATCAAGTGCAGCAAAACAGGAGGCCTCCTTCCATTCGGTTTGGGAAGGGGAGTATTGCAAGCAAAGCAGACGTCTACTGGATATCTCCCGGCACTCCACCTAGTGGCAGAGAATCAACAAAACCATGTTTTCTGGCGTTGCACCCAGCAGCAACAAGTTAACAAGTGACATTTACTGACGTATATGGACACACATGTATAGAAGTACTTTATCATATCATATGCAGAAAAAAATCTAGAAACAGACAAGAAAACATCATATGCAGAAGAAATATAGAAGCAAGACAAGACAATCAATTGTGTCAGTACAGATGAATTGAAAGTATTTGACAAAGTTTTCTAAAAATCCACCATAACATTATTCAACAAAAAATTACTGATTTTCTTGAAACAATTAAAAAATTTTCAGCATGTAGACCAAAGTTGTAAAAAATGGGATAGATGTCAGAATTAAAAAAAATACATTAACTGAAATGAAAACTCAATGGAGGGGCTCAATGTTAGAGACAATAGAATCAGAAAACATAAAGACAAATAAATAGAATTTACTCAATCTTAACAACAGGAATAAAATATCATTAAAAATAACATCACCTATAAGGGACTTATGATAAATTAAGAAAATATCTAAATTTATATCAGAGTATCAGAAGGAGAAAGAATGGAGTACAAAACGTATTAAAAAAATAGTTGACATTTTCCCATTTGTGCCAGAAAACATAAACTAATACATCACCAAAACTGAGCAACTCCCACATAGGACAAACCCACAGAAATCCATGCCAACATAATTCTAAAATTTTAATGCACTCAGGGAGAAATGACACTACTTATAAGAGGATATCAATTTGAATGAGCTTAGATTTCTCTTATGAAACCATGGTGCTGGAAGAACATGGCCTAACATTTTCAAGTATTCGTAGAAAAATTTTAATGACAAATTTGATACCCAATTAAACTATTCTTCAAGAAAGAATAAAAAAATTACATTTTTAAATGAAGGAAGAGTTAGAGAATTTGTTGGCAGCAGACATACGTCTTGAAAAATGGCTAAAGGAAGCTTTTCAAATATAAAGAAATGATAAGAGATTATGGCTTGAAACCAGAAAAGATAGAAGACTAGAATACAGGAATTAGTAAAAATATAGATAACTAGAATATCCTTCTCATAACTGTCTTACAGCATACTTGATCGTTGAAGCACAAATTATAACATCTACTATTGAGGTGTTTGATATACAGAGAGAATATTACTGATTCACTTATATTTAAAAATTAAGGGAGTAGAATAACCAAAGAAAAGTAAGGTTCAAATATTTATTCAAACAGGCAAAATGCTGATAACTGATATAAACTGCTTGTATATTTTAATATTTACAGTGACCACCAAGAAAACTATTAAAAGTGATACCCGAAAGAATATATAAGTAAATACAAGAGTGAACACCAAGAAATGTTCAAATAACCCATTGGTAGGCAAAAATGTGTGACAGAGAGGCAAAAAAAAAAAAAAAGTGAGAGAAATATCTGAGGACAAATTAAATTGGCATTCTTAAGCCCTACAAATCAATAATTATTTATATATAAATGGTATAAATACATAAGCTAAAAAAACTGGCAGAGTGAACATAGAAGTACAACACTACCGTACTTTGTTCACAAGGAAATAACTGTAAACCCAATAACATAGGTAGATTCCGAGTGAAAGGATAAAACACTTTCAATTATTTTTAAAAATAACTTTTAAAAGCAAAAGTGGCTATATAAATATCAGAGCGGACTTCAGAGGAAATAAAATTACTAGAGGCAAGGGAGGATATCACATTATGATGGAAGGATGAGTCCGCATGGGAGCTATGGTGATTATAACTGTTAGAACGGAAAAGATAAATGGACAAATTCACAATTATAAATGACTTTTAACTACCCCTCCCTGCAAGTGATTCAGACACCTAAAATTAGCAAGAATCTAGAATATCTGAACAAGACAAAAAATTAATGGTATCTTTAATATATATACTAGATACTATTAGTATTTTGTATAGTTAACTATTAGATACTATTAGTTTTATATACACACATACATATGATTTATAATATATACATTTATATTTATGTGAATGTATGTGTGGGAACTTCATCGCATACCTGGAGAATACATTTTTCCCCCAAGCTCATGGAACACTCGCCAAGATAGATCGTATACTGGAGTGTAGAACAAATCTCAAAGAGAGTGCAATCAGTGAAAATAGTGAAGTAGGAAGGCCGAAGGATCCATCTACTCACAGCAACACTGAAAATCAAGTAAAAACAATTAGAATCAATTTTGTCAAGTCTGGGAAATAGTCAAAGGTTTACAGCAATTATTTAAATGCTGAAACCTGCACGTTCTGCACGTGTACCCCAGAACTTAAAGTATAATTTAAAAAAATAAAAAATAAATGCTGAATTTTTCAAAAGGCAACTTAAAATGGTAACAAAGTTTGTGGTATTTTTACTCGTGCTTACCTTATCTCCCTCCCTGGGTCCGAGGATTTTTAAAGATGGCAGCATATGGTACCCGTGTAGGGTCTTCGTCCCTGGTTCTTGAGGGAACATAGCAAAATTTATCATCAAACAATCATATTTGTCTCATTCCCTGTCTGGGAGCCCTGTGAAGGTATGACACAAGGTGCTGTTTAGCATAAATCAGAACTGACTTGAAACAAATGAGTAGTGAGAATTCCTTGAAAGGCAAATGAACAACCACCTGTTCCCTGGGGCAAAATATTTAAGTAGAAGCAAAGTATAGAGCACTGATAGCCTGAAATGTAAAGCTGAGAGGAAATTTGCTTGTTCATAATTAGGGCATTCAAAAGTCCACCTGTACACTGGGGGATTGAGAAAGTGACATGTATACTCAGGGGAAAATGTAAGTTCAGAAAGGTAAAGAACTGAGAATATCCTAAGTTTTCACCTCTGGCTGATCTGTAGGCTCATTGTTAAAGCAGTGTTTCAAAAATTTTTTTAAAAATTATCTGTTCAAAAAAATCAGTAAAGAAATTAATGTTTTCTGAAAGTAATGAGAAGGAATAGAAGAAACAGTTGGCTTGCTGTGTTTATATTTAGAGAAATATTTAAACATGTTTTTCAGATAAAAACATATATTGATAATCAAATATGAAATTAAATATAACTATATTTCAGTAATGTATTTGAACCATTTGAGTGTATTTGAACCATTAAACTGTGGTTGTATAACTGATAGCAAACATGTTATAATGGAAAAGAAAACTAACCTTCAATTGTTAAGCTCTAAATTCACACAAATACATATACACATCAGTCATTTTAAAAAGTACTTTATTTAAAAAGACTGTCATATTTTAAAATCAGACGTGTAATTTTACATATTTAAGTTGAATATACTTAGTTTCTTTTCTTAGCACAAAGAGCAGTAAACATGTTGAATATTCTATAAGTATAAAATCATTAATGGACCAAATAGTGATTATTTTTATTTTGCGTTCTTTTCTTTGACATGCCAAAATTAAAATTAATTTCATGTGAAAAAACTTTCTAACATGAATTATTCAAACACAAATAATTTTATTTCATAAAAACCAAATTTGTACAATGTCCAAAGCCATTTTATAAAATAAGAAAAATTAATTCATCAAGTAAACAACTAATTACAGTGTAAAAATAATAGTTGCAAGCATGAAAAATATTTGTTTCTTCTTAATTATTAAGGAAGAACAGTCTATACAGTATAACTGCACAGTATTTTAAAGAAAATACATTATGAAATGAATAGCCTGTATTACAAAACACTATTAAAAACTGCTTCTTATTTTTGTGCTTATTTTATAAGTTGTAAAGGTTTATTTCTCAATATCGAATAAAAATGCCTACTTGCTAAAAATCACCTGTTTTTCTGACATTTTATTGAATTCAAATTTTTAATGTACAACATTCCGATTTGCAAAGCCTAATAGAATAAAAGACAACATTTATGGCAGTACACACTTTACCAGTACATATTACAATTTATTGTATTTGCTTACATTCTTTTCACACTCACTATTCAAGAATCTTTCCATAGAACTTCAGCTGAGATTCTTGAATGGTGAGTGTAAATTGAGCCTTAGTTAAAACTGAAAACATTTGGTCCACTATGTATACGTCTGCTTAATAAAAAACTGGCTCCGCACATTATACTACAACCATATTTACCACATAATCAACATATCCTGATAGCAGAGATGAATTGCTGCAAATTCCCTTTAAATAATCTCACTTCAATATACCCTGTACCTTGTTTTTCTAATAACATTCAATTGCAAATGTACTTTTATATCAGTTTTTCTTTAAGTAGTTAAAAGACCTGTCTATAGTGTTTGTGAAGCCACAGAGGCATAAAATTGCCAGTGAATTTAAACAAGTATACATAGAGATGTAAATAATATTTTTACTTCAGCAAATGTTTAATAAGGACCACCTTTGTGTAAAACAATTTGCTGTATTATAAATGAAAAGAAGAAAAAAAAAAAAGCCTGAAACTACTTCAGCAAATTTGAAGCTGAATAGCAGAAGACTGGTGTGAACACAAACACCCCAACACCGCTATGACACAGAAATAATAAAATTGTATTTACATGGAAAAGCAGGCTGAATTGAAGTGTCAGGAAGCTTAATTTGAACTGAAGGAATAAAAGAATCCAGAAGTACTACAATCAAAAAGTTGTCATTTGAGTCACGAACACTGAATGGAATTTAGACATATTAATATGAGTGAAAGGAAGATGAAAATAGAGAATCTTTTTAAAAATAAGAGCTTCATTATGTCACTGAGACATTCATTGTCTCTGCATTAAACCAGATAATATGCTGTAAGCACAACGTGCATGTGTTAATCACATTTATAATTTGTGCTATTGCTCATTCTAGTTTAAATTTGGATTTTTCTCTAATCTACCTCCGCACAAATCCCAATCATCCCTTAAGAAGTATTCAAACCAAGTGTCAAGCTCAAGCCTTATTGTTCTATCCTTGGAAATTATTTTGTCTTCATTTACATATAGCATATTGATATTTGAGATAGCTTGTTTTTGGTGATACTGTGTGTGTGTGTATATTGTCCTATTTCTGCTCTAAGGCCTAAGCAATACGTGGACAGATGCCTAATTGTTCCAGTTGCCCAGGGCTCCCTTACTAAGTAACACAAACTGGGAGACTTAACACAGCAGAAATTTATTCTCTCATAGTTTGGAAGCCAGAGGTCTGAAATCAAAGTTTTCTGGGGGTTGGTTTCTTCTAGAGGCTCTGAGGGAGAATTTTTCCCATACTTCTAGCTTCTAATGGTTGCCAGGAAGACTTGACATTTCTTGGCTGATACATGAGTCACTGAGATCTCTGCCTTTGTCTTCACATGACTTTTCTCCTGTATGTCACATGGCCGTTTCTCCTCTTCGTATAAGGAAACCAGCCATTGAATTTAGGTTCCACCCTAATCCACTATGACCTCATTATAACATAACTACATCTACAAGGATTCTCTCTAAATAAGATGACATTCTGAGGCTCTGTATGGACTTGAATTTTGTGTGGACACTCGCCAATTTGCTACAAACATTAATTTAATCAATGAGCGTTTGATGAGTGTCTGTGTCTACGATGGGACAACACTGAGTTTATATGCACTGTTTGATTTTTTTTATCCATTCACAGAAACAAAAAAAAGTGACATTAAATTTTTAAAAAACAGCTTACTTTCTCTATATTATCTTGCATTTCAAATTAGTTATTAAAATGTGTTATATTGTTAATTTCCAATAGTCAAGAAATCTGCATTTTCAAAAATCACAGGTTTTAAAGATTATTACAATGAATTGTTTTTTCCCTGAAGCTTATTATAAAATGTTGGCAGTAGTAATTAAGTCACATCTTCAAAGTTAGGGTGACAAGTATCTATTTGATGTTATCTAAAAATCAAGACAGAAAAAAAACGTAAGGTTAAATTCAAGTCATGTCAATATGAAAAGGAAAAATACTTGGAAGCTTGCTTTTGCTCTGAAACTTTTAGTTAAAATGCTTTACTCCAACTCTCACATGGTAAACATGGTATTTTCAAAAATGTGTAAACCTTAGGCTTTCCCAAAGGTGCAAACCATAAAACCATAATCACAGAAACAACCAGGTTAAAAAATAATAATATAATAAAATATCCTTCTAAGACATTAGAACTTAGAGTGGTAGCTTAACAGAATTAACATAAAAATTATCCACAGGCAAACCATACGTCTAGAACATTTCATGCAGCCAACACATTATCATGCATATAGAACAAGTAGAGATAATTGCTGAGAAGATAATAATTACACATGATTAAATATATAAATGGGCTTATGTGTATCATTGATCTCAACTTGGAAGTCAGTCAAGAAACTCTATCATTAAGAAGAATGTTGAAATAATATTATTTCTGTTCATTCTCACTTCAGTATTAGGACATCGAATCCCATTTTTCTTAGGTTGACTTCATACCAACTACTAAGTCCCAGAGTGCATTTCCTTTTCTTACTTGACAAAAAAATGCCACTTAATGATAATGTCATTTACTGTGTTAAAATGTGAGTTGCTGTAGTTTCACCAATGGCCTTTATTAATTCATTTTTATTTTCTCTCTGGAAACAAGTTTAAAGCAAGTCAGACTGGCTAGAGTTAGAAAACATTTTGGCTACACCAACACTACAACACTGGGGACTTTGAGAAAGGAAGAGTAAGCACTGGCACTACCTCAGTTAGAGCACGTTCACCTCCAAGGGAAGAGGTTGCTTCCAGAAAAAGTTCCAGAGAGCTGAAGTTTGATTAGTGGAGAGAAAAAGGCATTAATTTCCCAGAAAGGTACACTCCTGAGGACATACCATGGTATTCACTTGTGTGAAGGAAGGTAGCCAGAGAGAGTGGGGAGAGGGAGACAGTGAGAGAGAGAGAGACCAGAATATAAGTCCATCTCTTACAGCAATATTGCTCTAAATTATTACTGTCCCATGGCTTACCAATATCAGAACTCTGACTACCAATCAGACTTCCAATTACACAATGCATTCTTATTTAATTAAAGGCTTTGTATTACTGACACACTACAATAAATAGCTTACTTATTCACTATGAAACCTAGAGACTGCATTTACAGTTCAAGATAATACCAAGTGAGTGTAGTATGATGTAATTATTTTGTCTCTTTATGGTTCTAACTTCATTCAATCTGTTGAAAAAGTGAAGAACACAATTTTTCTGTACTCTAACCTATCAATCCCTTGGCACCTGCTTTTCTTCTCGTCAATACTATTTTCTCTTCTATTTTATTTTTCAGTCTCCTCTTAAGGTTTCTCTTACAACTGTAAAGATGGATGTGCCAGAGCCAGTCTTCTTGAATGAGAGAAGATGGATGCAATTTAATGTATGAAGTAACAATTTTAAATTAAACAGTGACACCCACCATCAGAATCATTGCCCTCAGCTATATGTAAATTAACATATCATTAAGGAGGTGCACAATCATGATCCATAATGAAGTCCTGAATTTCAGGTGGTCAATCAATATTGATTTAATTAGCCCTTCATGCAAACTAAAGGCCACAATAAGAGGACTTGCACTAACAATATATACCAGTGAAGAAAACAAACACATAAAAATTAAAAAAATATAGTCATAGTCATGTGCCTTGTAATGATATTTTAGTTAATGATGGATCACATATATGGTGGTCTTCTCATAAGATTATAATCATGTATTTTTACTGTACTTTTCCTCTGTTTAGATATGTTTAGATACACAGATAGTTACTATGTGTTTTATCACTTACAGAATTCAGTACAGTAACATGCTGTACAGGTTTGTAGCCTAGACGTGATAGGCTATACAACACAGCCAAGGTGTGCATTAGGCTATACATCTGGGTTAGTGTATGTACACACTGTGATGTTTGCACAATGTTGAAATTACCTAACAACACATTTCTCAGAAAATGTCCAACAACATATGACTGTAAATATAACAGAAAACTTCAAAAAGGTCTGATTTATATTTGAATCATTTTTCTAAGTACTTACTATCAAGGATCACTGATACGGTTTGGCTGTGTCCCTACCCAAATCTCATCTTGAATTGTAGTTCCCATAATTCCCACGTGTCATGGGAGGGACCCTGTGGGAGGTAACTGAATCGTGGTGGGGGAGTGGGGGGGTTCTTTCCTGTGCTGGTCTCATGAGAGTGAATAAATCTCAGGAGACCTGATGGGTTTATAAAGGGGAGTTCCCCTGCACATGCTGTCTTGCCTGCTGCTATGTAATATGTGACTTTGCTTCTCATTCACCTTCAGCCGTGATTGTGAGGCCTCCTCAGCCATGTGGAACTGTGAGTCAATTAAGCCTCTTTCCTTTATAAATTACCCCATCTTGAGCATGTCTTTATTAGCAGCATGTGAGCAGACTAAAATAATCACTTTCATTATTCTCAAAACAATCATTATTTAGTTGTCCTTATTTTAAATAGAATAAAATGATGCTTCACCAGTTTTTTTCCCTTATTTGCCTTAATTCACATATGGGATAAATTCTGAGGCAGATATTCAAATACAAGCAGTCATATTCCAAAATCTAAGGAGTAGTTCAAAAACAGCTCTACTGATTGTTAATGAGCATAATTCTCAAAATCAATTACTGCAATGACTAGTAAACTATAATTATTTATACACTGAGTTCCAATACATAAATGCATATTAACATTGGGTCAGTGATGTGAGGTATAGAATATAATTTAAAATTTGATCGGGGCCCAGCATGGTGGCTTATGCCTGTAATCGCAGCTACTCCAGAGGGTGAGGTTGGTGGATCGCTTTAGCCCAGGAGTTCAAGGCTGCAGTGAGCTATGATCATGCTACAGCACTTCATTGTGGGCAACAAAGCAAGACCCCATCACAAAATATATAAATAAATAAACACAATTTAAAAAAATAAAATTTTGGTAGAATATTCATGCAAAGATTTTAAAATGTATTTTGGAAAATTGCTTAACACATTAAGAAATATATATATAATTATTCATGGTATGTAATATATCATCTACATATATAGTAATATATAGTATAATATATAACTATGTATTATGTACAGATATACTACATTTAATATTTTAATGGTACAACATCTTGCATATGGATTTCAGTTACTCATTCTGATATAGCAAAAATATCATTGGAACAGTGTTTGTAATAGAATTGAAAATGCTCTGTATTTTACTACAAATTTAGTATATTTCTTTATTTTTATTTATTTACTTATTTGAGATGGAGTCTCGCTCTGTTGCCCAGGCTGGAGTGCAGTGGCGCTATCTCGGCTCACTACAAGCTCTGCCTCCCGGGTTCACGCCATTCTCCTGCCTCAGCCTCCCGAGTAGCTGGGACTACAGGCGCCCACCACCACGCCCGGCTAATTTTTTGTATTTTTTAGTAGAGACGGGGTTTCACCGTGTTAGCCAGGATGGTCTTGATCTCCTGACCTCATGATCTGCCTGCCTCGGCCTCCCAAAGTGCTAGGATTACAGGCGAGCCACGGCGCCCGGCCCAAATTAAGTATATTTCTAAATGAATTTATTTTGTATGTTTTATGTTGTGTAAAATATAAATGTATGGTATAACGTTACTTTTGGAAGCCTAAAATGTTTCAAAATTTGTTATTAGCTTGTTGCACATGTAATCGTGGTTTTGCCATTGAAAGCGATGGCAAAACCGCAATTACTTTTGCACCAACCTAATATTTATACCAGTTCCAACAAATCGGATGCACAGTATTTGAAATTAAGGCATTAGAAAATTACTCTTATTTCTGAAATGTAGCAGCTTTTTCTGATTAATTTGAATTCACTTATGTACAATTACTCAGAAAGACATAGAAATAAATAAATATGGATATTATCTATTGGTTCACTCAATTTTAACATATGCTGCTTTTCATAATATGTTTTAATTAATAATTAGTATTTTACTTGCCTAATGTATACTCCTTGTAAAAGAATACATCATCATACAATGTTTTCAAATTTTAATGATGAATTAATGATATATTTGCACATATTATTTGGTGTTTTAATTGCAGTATATTGCCAATCAAGGCAACTAAACAAAAAATACTTTAAGATAGTTAAAAATAATCCAAACAAGTAGTCTTATAAAAACCCTTTTGCATTAACATATTGGTACAAATTGTGAATAGTAGTGATTATAATGAGGCAGGTGGCTGGAGTTATCAGTTTCCAGACAGCTGGGAGAGCTAAAGTAAAAACCAATTATTCAATTTGGCTTCCAAATTTTTATTTGTTTATTCTGGCATATACTGGCATTATCTTTCCCATCTGGATTTGGTAAGTTCTTTGAATAAGTGGGAGAATTAAATCAACCCACTGAATTTTGATTTAAACATTACTTTTGCATTTTTTTTTGCATGATCTTTCTAACAAAAAATGTAAAAACCACCTGTATCATTAACATTCTTTGAATTTTATATAACATTATCATGTGTATTTAACAGTGAAAAGTTTGTTCTGTATTATAGACAACAAATTCTCCAGTAGAATTTCAATGAAATTCATGAATTAATGATAAATACGTGAATACATAAAATTCAAAAATTACTGTTTTTTTCCCAGATGAAACACACTATAAATCACACTGTAATAGCATACAAATAAAAACATTTAAATATTTTCCTTGAAATAAGCCTAACAATAATTGGTACTAAGAGTTTAGAAAAACAAAATAAAAACACCTTTCTCTATATAAGAAGTTTGTACATGTTGGAAGTGTTACCAACAAATGAGAAGGGGCTGAAGTTACCTTTGTAGTAGATTATATGAATAACACTTGACCCAATGAGTTTATGAAAATTAAAGTTGGAGAAAATATGACAACAAATGAAGCATACTTCAAATGAATATAAAAATTTAAATATCAAAGCAACATACAGGTCAAATAGAAAAACATATGCTATTTTAGTAATCTTTCATTGACAAAAGTCTTCTAAAGCAAAAATCTAAAAAGTACAAATTTTACAGTTGACAAAAAGCATTAATTATATTACAAAGTAAGTAACAATTTCTGTGACATAATGGGTATCATAAACAATTCAATGATAGCTAGTAATCTGAGAAAATATCATTCCAATATCTACATTTGAAATGGGATTGTACCTAAATTATATGAGAAAATCATGCATTCAGCCAAGATAATAAGAAAACATTCAACTACATACGGTTCCAAGAGATATACTTTAAATATGATGATTCAAATAGGTGAAATTGAAAATATGGAAAATTGTATGCCATAAAAAAGTAAGCATAAAACGCCTTGTATTGTTATCAGACAAAGTAGACTTTAACAAAAAGAGTTTTCATCTTCATTGACGTAAAAGTGGGCATTTCATATGCTAAAAGAATCAATTCATGTGGAACCCATAACGTCTTAAACATATACAGACCTAAAAATAGTGCTTCAAAATTCATGGAGCAAAAACTGAGAAAATAAAAAGGATAAATAAATTTTCAATACTACTGGGATCAGAGACATTAGTTTCACTCCCTGAGTAATTATAGAACCAGTTAGACCAAATATGTATATATTTATAGATATAGAGATGATAGATAGATAGATAGATAGATAGATAGATAGATAGATAGATAGGGATAATCAGTAGAGTTGTAGAGGATTTAGGGAATGTTATTTACTAACTTGATCTATTTTATATTTACAGAAAACGTATCCACCAAAAAGTAGAAAAACCTAATTACTTCCAAATGACCACGAAATATTCACGAAGACAGACAATATTCTGGGTCACAGACCACAAAGACTGAAATAATACACAGTGTATTATCTGACATAACAACATTAAAATAAATGTAAATATCAAGAAAACAGTCAGAAAAGAACCAAAATATTTGGAAATTAAAAAACACTTTTAAATAATTCATAGTTCGGAGAAGAATAAGAATTAACATAGGCAAAATGAGCAAATCCCTTGTATATGGCAAATATAAACAGTTGTCCATAACTGACACCAAACAAATTATTTTGTGTTAACCAGTTACATTTGTAAACTACTTTGTTAACAAAATGAACAAATGTGTTTGGTTTAAATTTTACATGTTAAGGATATTGAATCTGTAATCAAAAACCTGCCTTCAAACTTCACCTCACATTATTTCACTGGTGTATTACAAAAATAAAAATCAATCTACAGATTATCTTTCAACAAATAAAAAGGAAAATATGCTTCCCAATTCATTGTAGAAAGCTATCACACTTCTGATACCAAAATTGTATAAAGACATTGCAAAAAAAATTTTTTTAAGTATATCACACTGTTAAACATAAACCTTATTTTAATATTTAATGAAACAAGTCTTGGAAGATATCAAAAAGGTAATGCATAGAAATTGAATCTGTAATCAAAAACCTGGCTTCAAACTTCACCTCACATTATTTACTGGTGAATTATAAAAATAAAAATTAGAATTAATCTACAGATTGTCTTTAAATAAATAGAAGAGACAATATGCTTCCCAATTCATTGTATAAAGCTATCACATTTCTGATACTAAAACTGTATAAAGACACTTCAAAAAAAACATTTTTAAGAAGTACATCACACTATCACACATAAACCTTCTTTTAATATTTAGTGAATCAAGTCTTGGAAGATATCAAAAGGATAATACATAATAGCTAAATGGACTTCAGTTATGCAAGATTAGGTCAACAATACAAAATCTCTGAAGGTATAACTTCAGAAAAGAGATGAAAAAGAGAAAACCCATGTGATCACCTAAATGGGTGCAGAAAAGGTATTTGGCAAAATTCAATACCTATTCATTATAAAACTTGTCAGGAGTTTACGAATTAAAGAACTTTCTCAACCTAATAAAGATTATCTATGTAAATGCTATAACTCACAGCATTACTAATAGTGAAAAGCTAAATGCTTTCCCTCTATGATCAATTGGTTAAAGGCAAGGATTTCTGTTCTCACCACTTCTATTCAATATTTTACTGATATTACTAACAGATTAAATAATGCAAGAACTAAATTATAGGTATACGTTTAGCAAAATAAAAATAATAATAATTCTTTGCTTTTTGCAGAAGATATGACTGTCTATGTAGAATATCCCAAGCAATCTACAGCTATCTACTCAAATAGCAAATTAATTTTACAGGGACATGGGTCCAAGGTTAGTACACATAATCAATTCTACATATAATAGCAACAAACGATGAGAAAATATTACTGAAGTATATGTATTAGTCCGTTTTCACACTGCCAATAAAGACATATGAGAGACTGGGTAATTTATAAGGAAAAGGAGGTTTAATGGACTCACAGTTCCATGTGGCTGAGGAGGCCTCACAATCATTGTAAAGGACAAGGAGAAGCAAGTCACATCTTATGTGATGGCAGGGAAGAGAGTGAATGAGAGCCAAGTGAAACGGGTTTCCTCTTTCTCAAACCATCAGATCTTGTGAGACTTATTCAGTACCATGAGAACATTATGGGGAGCAACGCCTCAATGTTTCAATTATCTCCCACTGGGTCATTCCCACAACAAGTATTATGGGAGCCGCAGCTCAAGATGAGATTTGGGTGGGGACACAGCCAAACTGTATCATTTTGCCCCTGGCCTCTCCCAAATCTCATGTCCTCACATTTCACAACCAGTCATGCCTTCTCAACAGTCCTTCAATGTCTTATTTCATTTCAGCATTAACTCAAAAGTCCACAGTCCAAAGTCTCATCCATGACAAGGCAAGTCCCTTCCGCCTATTAGACTGTAAAACCAAGAGCAAGTTAGTTACTGCCTAGATACAATGGGGTACAGGTATTTGATAAATACACCCATTCCAAATGGGAGAAGTGGGCCAAAGGGGCTAAATGCCCCATGCAAGTCTGAAATCCAGGGAGGGGGCAGTCAGATCTTAAAGCTCCAAAATGATACTCTTTGACTCCACGTCTCACATCCAGGTCACATGGATACAAGAGGTGGGTTCCCATGGTCTTGAGCAGCTACACCCCAGTGGCTTTGCAGGATACAGCCTCCTTCCCAGCTCCATTCATGGGCTGGCATTAAGTGTCTGTGGCTTTTCCAGGTTCACAGTGTAAGCTGTAGGTGGATCTACCATTCTAAGGCCTAGAGGATGGTGGCTCTCTTCTCACAGCTCCACTAGGCTGTGCCCCAGTGGGGACTCTGTGTGGGGTCTTCAACCCCACATTTCCCTTCTGCACTACCCTAGCAGAAGTTCTCCATGAAGGCCCTGCCCCTGCAGCAAACTTTTGCCTGCACATGCAGGCATTTCCATACATCCTCTGAAATCTAGGCGGAGGTTCCCAAACCTCAATTCTTGACCCCTGTACACCTGCAGGCTCAACACCACATGAAAACTGCCAAGGCTTGGGGCTTGCACCCTCTGAAGCAATAGCCTGAGCTGTGCCTTTGCCTATTTTAGCCATGGCTAGAGCAGCTGGGATGCAGGGCACCAAGTTCCTCGGCTGCACACAGCAGAGGGGCCCATCAAACAATTTTTTTCCTCCTAGGCCTCTTCGCCTGTGATGGGAGGGGTTGCTGTAAAGTTCTCTGACATGCCCTGGAGACATTTTCCCCATAGTCTTGGTGACTAACATTTGGATCCTCATTACTTATGTAAATTTCTGCAGCTGGCTTAAATTCCTCCTCAAAAAATGGGTTTTACTTTTCTATCACATTGTCAGGCTAAAAATTTTCCAAACTTTTATGCTCTGTTTCTCTTTTAAAACTGAAACTTTTATCAGCACTCAAGTCACCTCTTGATTGCTTTGCTGCTTAGAAATTTCTTCCACCAAATACCCTAAATCATCTCAAGTTAAAAGTTCTACAGATCTCTAGGTCTGGGGCAAAATGCCGTTGGCCTCTTTGCTAAAACATAAGAAGGGACACTTTTACTGTGGTTCCCAACAAGTTTCTCATCTCCATCTGAGACCACCTCAGTTTGGATTTCATTGTCTACATCATGATCAGCATTTTAGTCAAAGCCATTCAACAAGTCTCTAGGAAGTTCCAAACTTTCCCACATTTTCCCGTCTTCTTCGAAGCCCTCCAGCCTGTTCCAAACTCTTCCTGTTACCCCGTTCCAAAGTTGCTTCCACATTTTTTGGTATCTTTACAGCAGCGCCCCACTCCCAGGACCAATTTACTGTATTTGTCCATTTTCATGCTGCTAATAAAAATATGCCCAAGTCTGGGTCATTAATAAAGAAAAAGAGCTTTAATGGACTTAGAGTTCCATGTGGCTGAGGAGGCCTCACAATCATGACAGAAGGCAAGGAGAAGCAAGTCACATCTTACATTGGCAGCAGAAAAGAGAGAGAATGAGAGCCAAGTGAAAGGGCTTTCCCCTTATAAAAACACCAGATCTTGTGAGACTTATTCACTACCATGAGTACAGTATGGAGGAAACTGCCCCCATGGTTCAATTATCTCCCACTAGGTCACTCCCACAATGCACAGGAATTATGAGGGCTACAATTCAAGATGAGATTTGGGTGGGGACACAGCCAAGCCATATGAAATACCCTTAATGAAATACATTCTGTGAAATATGGTCTAAGACTCTATATTAAAGCATTACAAAAATTAGAGAAATTCAAGGACATATAAATAAATTGAGAGATGGCCTATGTTCATGAATTGATAGACTCAGTATTGTTAAGACATCCATTTTAAATTTTATCAACAAATTGAATAAAATCCAAATCAAATTCCAACTGAGATTCTGTTTGTTGACTTTTAGAAATAAAAAGCTAATTCTAAAATTTATTTGGAAAAGCAAAGAACCCAAAATAGCCTAAACTATTTTGAAAATGGCAAACTTGCAGAAATTATACCCAGTTGTAGCAGTACTTACTGAAAAGCTACTGTTATGAACTCAGTGTGACATTTATGTAAACACAGACGAACGAAAGGAATTTAAAAAGTCCAAAATAGAGGTATATCTGGTCAGCTGATGTATGGCAAAGATGCAATGTACTTCAATAGAAAATGACTAATTTGTTAAACAAATGGCCCTAGCCCAACTCATTATATATAATGAAAACATAGAATACCAATCCCAACTCTGACACCATATAAACAAACGAATTTTAATGGATCATAGGCCCAAAGATAACATCTGTACAATTTCTAAAGAGTAACACAAAAATTTTATTAATAGAATCTTGAGTAGAAACAGATTCCTTGAAAGAACACACAAACTCACTAATCATAACATTTAAAAATAGGACATATTTGTTGGGCACAGTGTCTCATGCCTGTAATCCCAGACTTTGGGAGGCCAAGGCAAGAGGATGACTTGAGTTCAGGAGTTAGAGACCAGCCTGGGCAACATAGTAAGACCTGGTCTCTACAAAAAAGAAAAAATAAACAAAATTAGCCAGGCTTGGTGGTGAGCACCTGCAGTCCCAGCTACTCTAGTGGGAGGACCACTAGAGCCTGGAGGGTTGCAGTTGCAATGAGCAGAGATCACATGACTGCACTCACTCTAGCCTGGGAAGCACAATGAGACCCTGCCTGAAAAAAATGACAGTAAAAATCATATGTTAAACTTTACCAAATGAAAATTACTCTTAAAAATCTATTAACATAATCAAACCGCAAGCCGCAGGCTGAAAAATAATCTTTGCAATACTTACATAGTATTACAAGTCATAGCAGTTGTTACCAGGGACAGATTTGTAAGGAACTGATTGACAAAGCTAAGAATTTTCTAGGGTGATATAAATGTTCTATTTCTTAATAAGTGTTTTGGTTCAAGGTAATAGTATTCATTTGCCACAATTCATTAAACTGTAACCTTAAAATGTACATTCCTTCTACCTAAATTATACTGCAAAAATCTTGTTAAATATGTGACTTGATATCTGTAGAACAAGTCATCCCACATATACTGTTTTATTCAAGACATCCTTTGCTCTTCATGGCACTTCTATTTCCATGTAAGTTTTATCATGAAAAAATATCAGAAATGAACATATAACTTTGCTGGTGAGACACAGATTTTACATTTATGGTAAGTTTGTTATCAACAAATTGACCTAGAAATTATACACTACCTTTTGATTTCTTCCTTGTTTTAAGGAAGTTAAAATTATACTCTCCAGATGCATATTTTTCAGTAACCATTAACATTTTCCCATGACTTATTAGATCATGTCTAAATTTTAAAAAATCAGTCTCTTCCCCAGAGATTGCTGGGCTCATATATACTCACACAGAACTATAAAATTCAATTCTTAAATATTTTGAACTTTGTGGGCTAGTTGACATAACTTTGGTATCTGAAAATTTACAATAGCAGAAGTATTTACCCAAGGAAATTGTTATAGGTACAAAACAGGGGCCTGCCTGCCTGCCTTCCTTCCTTCTTTCCTTCCTTCCTTCTTTCCTTCCTTCCTTCCTTCTTTCCTTCCTTCCTTCCTTCTTTCCTTCCTTCCTTCCTTCCTTCCTTCCTTCTTTCCTTCCTTCCTTCCTTCTTTCCTTCCTTCCTTCTTTCCTTCCTTCCGTCCTTCTTTCCTTCCTTCCTTCCTTCTTTCCCTGCTCCCTCCTTCCACTCTCTCCCCTACTGCCTCCTCCCCTCTTCCTCCCTCCCTTTCTCCTTCCCTCTCTTCCTTCCTTCCTTCCTTCCTTCTTTTTTCCTTCCCTCCTTTCTTCCTTTCTCTCTTTCTCGGTTTTCCTCACATGTCTGGTGGTTCAACCTTTACCACACATCACTGCCTTTAAGATAATACAAAGATATTAGATCCATGATGCTTTGTCTCCTATTTCAATTCCTCCTCTTTCAGTCTATTTCTCAACAAATAAGAAAAGTGATTTTCTTAAAATGTATATTAGGCTATTTTACTTACTGTATAAAAAATACTCCAAATGGTTGCAAATGCTCACATAATGAAATCTAAAGCTAGTAAAATGATTTACAACTCCTCGAATAATTTTTATTACTGTCTATTTTTATTAATCTATTTTTCAGAGATCAACATTGTCTGTCTGACTTCCTATGATTTCTTTTCCCCCACACCTTTATTAAGGTATAATGGTATTAAAAATTCACATAATTAATGCATACAATTTGATGAGTTTGAATGTATGTATAAACTCATGTTACTATCATCACGATCCAGATAGTAAACATATCTATCACCTCCAAAAGCTTTTGTGTGTCCCTTTGGCTTTGTTTGTTTTTGTGGTGAGAACACCTAAAATGAGATCTGCCCTCTTAAAAAGTGCTTAAGTACTTAAGTAAGTACGTTATTATTTACTATAGGAATCATGTTGCATAGTACAACTTACTCATATTGTATAACTGTAGATTTATATCAATTAAACAATTTCCAATAGCCCTCTCTCCCATTCCCTGGTAATCAACACTCTACAGTCTACTTCCATACCTTTGGCTATTTGATATGCCTCATATAAATCATGTGCTCTATGTCCTTCTGTGACTGATTTATTTCACTGAGCACAACTTCTTTCAGGTGTATCTATGTTGTTGCAAATAATGGTAGGATTTCCTTTTTTAGGACTGAATAATATTTTATTGTATGTGTATGCCACAACTTTTTATTCATTCATCTGTTGATGGAATTTGGGTTGTTTCTATATCTTGGCTATTATAAATAATTCTTCAATGAACATGGAAGTGCAGATATCTCTTTGAAAACCTGATTTCAATCATTTTAGAGGTATACCCAGAAGTGAGATTGCTAGATCTTTTGGGAGAACTATTTTTTATTGTTTTGAGGACCTTCCATATTGTCTTCCATAATTTTATTTCATTGAGGTAGAACTTTATGGTAAAATTAACTACTTTAAATATATTTAATAAATCTGACAATTTTGAAACTATGTGTCTGATTTTAAAAATGAATAAGAAAAATTGAACAGAAAATAACAGAAACCGTGGTGGGTGGGGAAAGACATTATATTTATTTGAATGATGTACTTTGAGATTTCTGGGGAAGAATGTACATTGGTCATTTGTTTTCCTTACAGGATACACAAAGAGCAGTGGTTAACATTGAGAGAGTGCCCTCATGATTCTGAGAGCAGGACTACCTAGTAAGAAGGGATACCTTCCAGATCTTAAGCTAAGAGGCTGAGAAGTGTAGTGGGAAAACGGAGAGGGAGAGAAGAATAAATAATTATTTGAATGTACAAAATTTTCAATAAGTATTCATGGACACAGTATATGATATCTCAAGCATTAAATTTACTTGAAAGCAGACCAATTTTAAGATTGCTATTTCCAGTCCTTTTGTTAATAGAAGATAGTTTTAGTTAAAACCCAATGAAAAAGTTTCAGTGAAAGCCAGATTCATAAACACTACACATTTAATTAGGTTATGAAGTATTAAAATAGCAGTTATTACATTATAACTCTATGAACCTAATAAAAGCATAAACTTTTTCAAATTTTAAAACAATTAGTTTTATGATATCTACTTGTGTTGCAGACTCATAAAATAGACTATTCAAGTTAAAAGATTATTTTTTCAAATTTACATATGTCAATTTAAGTTAAACTCTTAATTTTGCATAATATTGTACATTTTTTAACTTAGTTAATAGTTATTTTAACTTTGGCTTAAATAAGATATTTTCTTTGTTAAAAAATGTAAAGAAGTTTCAAAGACATTATGATGCACAAATGGAATTTCAGATAACAATAATATTTAATTATTGTTGAATAATTTGTCTGTAACTAAAGTATGAAGCCATGAAGATGGGGCACAATTTGAAGTCATTTTCTTAAATGTCATGATACAATATAAAGAAAATAGGCTGGAAGTCAAAATATTCTCTCACTTGCCCTAAAACTGGCTTGAGCTAGTTATTTAACTTTTATCTGCCTTAGGTTCATAATTTATGAAGTTCTCTTCAAGCTACAAATTCTCATGTCTATGAAATTAGACCTAACCGTCCTCATCAATTCAACACCCTAACAGTTGTTTTGTAACACACAATTCATTCACAGAGTTTCTAAAATCTAAATTATTTCTCTGTATCAGTGTTGAATTCTATATTCTTTTATATTTATTCACCAAGTGTCACAACAGGAATCTGTACACATATATTAAAGTGAAGAATACTTTCAATAACTTTCAAGCAAAAATATGACAAATAAACTTTGCTTTCTTGTACTATCTACAAATTTTGAAAGTATTTTTAAGCCTAAGCATCTACAAAGAGTATCAAAAATTTACAGTCGCTATGTAACATGAATTAATCCAGAAAGTAATATTTTCCTGGAAATAAACATCTTAGATTTTATAATATGTAGATTGTATATAATGTATTTTCAAACGCCATGAAGTTATATTCAATCATAATGTTATAGAGACAGGAATGATGTCAGAAAAAGATTGTGAAAATTTGTACATACATGTAATAGATAACTTTTTATACCTTATTTGAACATGTAAAAATCAGGCTTTTTAAAAGTAATATACATGAGGCTATCTGGGAAAAGTTGAAAGTCAGCAACAAGCACACATCAATAAAAAATTAATAATAAAAATTAATTGGTTACATTAGACTTCTGGTATTATAATCTATTTAATTTATCTGTTACTTATTACCTATACTTTAGAATAAACTGAATGATTACAGGCCATGTAGATAGTCAAGAGTTTAAAAAAATTATGTAGTCCATATTTTTCTTTGTTCTTTTCCTTCTGTTTTCCTGGGGAGGATGTATCTTGGTGAACAGGGAGATATCTTAATCTGCTGGTTCACATGTGGACTGAATTTTAAACCAACTAGTTGAATAAGCAAAGAGTGTTATTTATAACTTTATAAAATATTACAAGAGATCTATGGTAACATTAATTCATTGCTAATTCAGCATCAAAAATAATTTCCTGAATTTGTAAAGTATGTGAATTACTGATGACTAGCAGCACGATGCTGATAACTTTGGGAAAAAAATAGCCACTGAAAATTAAGCAGCCAAAAAGACTTCAATTTGTATACTAATAACTTCTTTATATATTTGGAGAAATATAACCATTGAAACTGTATTGAGTTTAATGATTGTCCCCTCAAAGATATGCACACCTACAACGAGAAACGTTATTTAGAAAATGTTATTTAGAAAAACAGTCTTTCCAGATGTATTTAAAATAAGCGACTTAAGAGAAAATCATCCTAGGATAATTTAGGTGGACCCTAAGTTCAATGACAAGTATCCTTACAAGAGACAAAGTGATGTATCTACAAGCCAAGTTTTGTAGTAATTTTTTATGAAATCCCTGAGGAAATGAATATTGATACTTTAGCAACAAAGAAAAATTTGAAAAGCAGGAATAATATTTTCTAAATTTATTGTTATTAATCGGTTATCACAGCATTGATCACCATTTTATTATTCTATTCCACAATGTGGTCTCACAACTACTTAATCTTAAAATTGATAGATATCTTTAAATGTAGCCTACAATTACTATACTTTCTTCTTGTTAAATAAAGGACATTCAGAATAAAATGGTTAACTCTCATGCCTGCTATATATATAAACTGTATGAATAGCTAAAGGGATAAAACATAGTTTTATATTTTCTCTAATCTGTATAAGAAATGTGTGATGCTGATGATTTTCCTGGTATACACCCATATTATTTATTTCAATTATTTTAATGGAGAAATATATGATTATTATTTAAAATGTGTCACAAAGAAAAGAATAAAAATTAAAACATAAATAAGTACCCCTAGACCAACATCTCTAAGATTACCACATTTGATTTTTCAATATTGAGGCGGATTGTTTTCCAAAAGTTCCCACAGCAATATCTCTATTTCCATATACATTTCCAAACCTATCCATTTTTATCAAATGTTAGAATCAATTTTGTTTCCTTGGATTTGAAGGAAGGAGGATTTTGACTGTTCTGTACAATATGTATGACAGAAGTGATATTTTTCAGAGATCTGAAACATTCTGAGGCTATGAGATCATAACATTCTGAGGCTATGCCATTAAAAAGAGATTCTCTCTCTCTCTCTGTCTCTCTCTCTCTCTCTCACCCTCAACCAAGGAACCTAGCTTCCATGTAATGAAGAAGTCCTAGTCACATGGTTAGGCTCCTTGTAGGTGTTCCAGTGACCATCCCAGCTAAGGTCTTAGCCAAGGTCTAGGATCAACTCCTAGCCAAGTGAGTATGTGAGTTTTCAAATTTCCTAGTCTTCTAGGCTTTCAGGTGAGGTACTATCCCTTGGAGAAGTAAAATAAGCTGAGCACTATGTGAATTCCTGGTCGACAGACTCCATAAGCATTGTAAAGGGTTATTTTATGCCACTAAGTTTTGGAGTAATTAGTTATGTAACCACAGCTACTGGAACAATTATATTTCTGTATCATTTTCAGTGAATATCATTATATCGACTGACTCATATTCAGTATAAAGAACAAAAGCACAGTGGCCATATGTTGATTAAACACCTTTGATGAAAATAACCACAAATCAGCACAGTAAGGGAAAAGCCAGTATAATGTTTCATTCTGAAAGAAGGCTCAACAATTCTTGTAAATATTTTTTTAAAAAAAGAAAAAGCAAAGTTCTAAGCGTATGTTAGTTCAATGACATGAGAACTGTTGAAGATTTGGTTGAGAAAATTTTTATTCCATGTCTCTGGTAGAAGTGCATATACTATATACGGAGGTTTTTTTGAAGTGAGAAAAAATGTAAGAATATATTAGCATCGTATCAGTGTTTTTAAAGCTTTTGCTTAGTATGTGTTATTCTCTCTTATTGACTATAAAGCAAACGTGTGCAACAATACTTTTGAGGTACTCTCTGGATGACTAAATTACATGCATCCAGCAAATATTTAGAGATCTTAAAATATGTACATTTGTTTTTCACAATAGGTATCTCTTATCTCAATTATTTTCTATGTAGTCTAAATTTAAAATAATATTTTTATCAAGATTTATGTTTGTGTTCCAAAATTGCTAATGGGAAATTATCCCTACTTTCCTTGCTTGTGACTAAAGGCAATGTGATTACAACAAGCTGTCAGTTACGTAATAACACATATCCTTACACACACACATATTTGGCATTAATATAATTATCTCTTTTTCAGGATTTAAAATCAATTATAGACCAAAGCTCACCAATTCCTGGTAATGACATTATATCCTTAAAAATGTAAGCTTGGAAACAGAACACACGAGAAGAAATAAATTAAACAGTTCAGTAAATAAGTTACAGGTTTTATATAAAACTAATTAATCTTATAAATAAACCTAAGCAAAGAACAAAACAAGAACACATTGTTTATAAATTATTCTTATGCATCATATGTTTTTAAATATATCAGATGTTTCTAAAGTTATAAAAAGCAACAATACTGAAGCATTGTCTGAAAAACAATTATATTTGGAGTGAAGTATAGAAAGTTTTACATTAGAAATGTGTTACTTTGGTTTATTTTTATCTGTAGAAATATGAGCTCAGTGATTATAATCAGCATGTAGGGCATTTCTTTATGAAGTTTGAAACCACTAAACATCTTATGGAAGCTATTGATCTCTAACTTAATCTTTAAAAATATTAAAATTATTGTTTTTTTCTGGTCATAAGCATAAACTAAGGGATTGAATTATGTTTTCAAAAGCACTCCAATCATCCTAGGCTATCAAGAAAATTAATTTGTATAATCCATTTTTAATTACCTCAGGCTGGTAAAACCTTCTAAATTTTGCTATTTATTTAAAATCGGAAACTATAAAGTGAATAATAATTTTTATTAACTTAATTGCCTAGGTCATTAATGAACTTCTAGTTGTCACATCTAAGAGATATGTGTCAGTCTTCATCACCTCTTATTCTCATCTTTAATTGATATTTTTCCCCTCTCTTCTTGAGCTCTCTCTTCTCTTCCACTCTGTTCTGCGGTGTCTCTCTCTGGCCTGTCCTGTTTAGTCTCTGTGATCTTCTCTTATTCCATCTACCATTTAAATGTTGGAGCTCCTGAAATGGCTCTTTTCACTGTACACAATCTGTAAGGAAGAATCATAAATTTATCTGGGTTGAATTTACAAATTGTACCATTTAGCTGGTGAGTGAGTTAGAAGAATTAACAGTGGAGAAAATATTAATACTTTCTCTCATGGGATTTTCAGACAGCTTTAAAGAAACAAGTTTAAATAGTTTTCAGTAAAGTTTACTTCCAATTTATTTGCTTGTTCACACACACAAAAAAACTAAGGTTGTTACAGAATAGATTATGGCCAATCCTTTATTTCTGATAACAGAAGTATATCTATCTATTATCTATCTATCCTCTCTCTCTCTCTCTCTCTCTCTCTGCATATACGTCTCCATATGCTTTTCCATGTGACTTTTCCAATGCCAGAAACAGATGATAGAATATATTTCCCTGCCACCTTGATGTTTGGTTTAGCTCAGTGAGTCGTTTTGCCACATGATATGATGAGAGCAGATATTGTACATGTTACTATAAGCTTTGGTTTGCTTTTTTGTGTTTTTCTCTAATCCACCATGAGAGAAACAGAGCCATTGGTTGCAGAATAAGGAAAATCGAGGAATAAATCTGAACCCAAATTTCAGCATGGAAGCAAGCCTTGGCAAGCCAGCAGAAACAGAGCTGACTCATAGATACATGTGCAAGAATTTTTTTTAAATTTAAATGTTAAAAATTTGAAGGTTTGGTATTCATCGCTTTGCAATAAAAACTAATATGGTAACAATGGATACTAATCCCAGGATATCAGTAAATCATCTGTGTAAGCAAAATGCACACCATAATAGTCTTACCCCAGGATGATATTTTAATTTTCTGACAGTGTTATCCTCCTTCTCTACTCCATTACCCACAGTATTGTTTAAACAAAAGCAGTGCATTATTTTTTATTACATACAGTAAGAAATAGTGAACTAATGTTTATTTATTGCCTAGTGAGGCAAATTTTAGTAACACATTAAAAAATACCTCTTCATTTATCCCTTCTTACCAGCACAATTACAACGTGAAATTATTACAAGATAAATTTAAGAAAGTCTGATTCACAACTGTAAGAGAAACTTCTAAATCTTTCACGAATCCAGTTGTTGCGTAAGCATTACTATCTGCCAGTACCATAGAAAAACCCAATTATTTTTCCAAACAAAAATTCTTTTAACCTTCTTCTTAAAAATCTGTCACTCTTGTGTTTATTGTGTGAAATTGTAGCACACCAATCAACAGAACTAGATACCTGAGAAACAAATTTGACTTGCAACAATTACCATCTTATACTAATTTGGCATCTTTGTGTTTTGTTTTATTTTATTTATTTATTTATTTTTTTTTTTGAGATGGAGTTTTTCTCTTGTTGCCCAGGCTGGAGTGCAATGTTGCCATCTTGGTTCACCGCAACCTCTGCCTCCCGGGATCAAGTGATTCTCCTGCCTTAGCCTCCTGAGTAGCCGGGATTACAGGTATGTGCCACCATGTCTGGCTCATTTTGCATTTTTAGTAGAGACAGGGTTTCTCCATGTTGCTCAGGCTGGTCTGCAACTCCAGACCTCAGGTGATCTGCCCACCTCGGCCTCTCAAAGTGTTGGGATTACAGGTGTGAGCCACTGCGCTCAGCCAACATCCTTGTGTTTTTAAGCTCATCTTTTTTTCTCTAACCAAATAATCAATCTCAGAGATTCAACAATATGTTTCTTAAAAAAATACAATATTCTAATATATGCTTTCTGCATTCCTTATTATTACACCTTCTAGCAACAACACTGAGACTAGTTTTAACTATTATTATTTTTCAAGCATTTCAGATGTAAAAGGAAAACGTATTTGAAGCAGCTCTCAATCAAATTAGAGGTTTATTTTTCCAATGTTGAGGACACACCCACGTGAAGGAGACATGTGCCACAGTATGATCTGTGGCCTGAGCTCTTCTCCAAAGAGGGTTTTGCGGGCTTCAGTATTTAAAAGGGAAAAAGTTGGCAGAGGGGGAAAAAAGAAGAAAAAGGCAGAGTAGACAAATGGGGCAAGTAGTTATATTCATTTGAGGCCTTGATTAGTACTCACTGAATCTACATGTTGTGGTGAAAAGATGGGGCAGAGGAATAGTCAATTATGTATTCATCTCACGCTCAGTAAATCTGGACTTTTACTTAACATAATGTAAACACAGAGTTGAGGAAGAAGTCAAATACGCATTCGTCTCAGGGTGAGCAGAGGGGTGATTTTTAGTCTCCTCTTGTCCCATACCTATGAAGATAAACAATTCATCTACATTGTCAGGATGAGGGAGATCACCTAGCCAGGTGTATGTATAGGAACAAAAGGAAAGGCAGGTTTTCTGTGACTCCCTTTCCAAGCATAACTTTTCCTTTTGGCATATTGAGTTTGGGGTCCCAGGATTTTATTGTCCTTTCACACAAATATAGAGTTCTAAGCACTCTATATTAACCAAATTTAATTCACATAGCAATCCTGTATTTGTTTATTTTTGTTGTTGTTGTTATTTTATCATTCCCCTACCCAATCCTATGTTAGAGATGAAGAAATTGAGGCACAGAGATACTTAGTTTCCCAGGTACATATAGCTCACATGTGTCAGGGCAGAGCTTTGAAAATAGGCAACCCATTTCAAGAGTCTAGAAGTAGTTAATTTAGTCATTATCCATCCTATATTGCTCCCCTATACTGTGCAATAATAAATAGATTATGTTGATCTTCTTCTTATAAAGCTTCTGTGAAGCTTCTTATCACCTTTAAAATAACATGATATAGGTCTTATAATATGACAAGATCCTCTATGATTTACTCCTTCCTCTCTCTCTCTCACTTCACATCCATTCTAAAATTGTGCTTAGTAGACAAATGGAGCAAACTTCTTACACTACATCGTTACTGGCCTTCCATGTTCTCTCCCTTGTGAGATCTGAGAAATTTGCCCCTTATCTTGTTTACTGTGAAAACTTTCATTCTTTCTTTAGGATTTATCCCTGAAGCTGAAGCACGTACTAAGAGATTCTAAATCAGGCAGCCAAACTGGAATAGAAATCTCTCCTGCAGACTCTCGTAAGTCTGTGTGTTATGAGAATTTCTTGTAGCTACTTGGTCTTCTCTCTGTCTCACCCATTAGGGTTGGAGCTATTTTGAGTCAGAAATTTCGACTTCATTTTTGTTTCCTTAGAGCCTAGAAAAATATTAATTTTAAATCATTTTAATAATTTTGTGGCAGAATATAAACATAGTAAGATAATATAAAATACTACATGTGTATGAACTATTATGATAATTAAATATCTCAGTTTGTTGCATCGCATTTTTTTTTTCATTGAGTAAGACTTTTAGTGTCTGGTGTTCTGCCACAGTCCTAGGGAGATTGGGGAATATCACAGAATGAGTCTGGCTATCAACAACACAAAAGCCTCACTTACTCTCAAAAGTCCTTTTGTTAGAATAATATGAAACAGCCAGTGGAAATTGAAAAGTTAAGTATGATTTTAAAAAGAAAAGAAGGACGTAATAAAAAGGATTGGAAAATACAGTAATACATAGTGAGAATTTTGATATATTGAAATGAAATCCCCACCACCTTTGGTCTCTATCTATTGTAGGGCTTTTGAAAAGGATGAAACGATACGAATTAGTGTATTCAAGCTCTTTCAATGAGATTTCGACAATATGTCTCAGCAAGAAATAAATAACTGAGGTGTATTTTTCCCGCAGATTCCTCTCTTCTTTGAAGGGAAGATAAATTAACTATAACACCTCTCTTTGCTTGTGGTTCTGAACTCACCAAAGTTGTAAGAGCATTTTTTGTCCACATGCTGTTTCTGTTTTTTTTTTTTTTTTTAAGCCAAGTCAGTGACTGACCTCGCCACCTTTTCCATCCCTTACAGGTGATTAGAATGAGAATCTCATGACATTTCAAGTTGACCAATTAACAAGTGACCCAGGACTATTTTGAATCATATCTGTAGTTTTCCAGAAATGGTAAATCACACATGCACACACACAGAAAATATATGGGAGTTGCTAATGTTAAAGATGATACATCTATATATTTGCTCACTGAGGAGTGCTTATTTGGAATTTTTCTTTATTTTCTACATTTCAGAGGGCAGATGTTGTATCACTGCAATGATGCAATGGATATAAAAAACAAGTGTGATGGGAGGACCCTCAGAGCCCATTGAACCCACAAATTGACACAATAGTTTTCTACCTCTCATGTGTTTACTGTATCTCTTGAAACTGAAGTAGAATCAAATTTAGATGCTGGGATTCACATGTAGATAAAAACAAATTTTCATTATTTTCTGCACACAAGCTTACATTTTAATTTATTTCCCCAATTTGCCTAAGCAAAAATTTTATTTCAATTCAGTATACTCAGTCAGATCTAGTGATTTGATTAATTTTGTCATTATTGTCCAATTTATAGTTTAATCACTTCGGGGGATACAGGCAGTCTTTCATTGTTTCTTCCCACTTCATCTGTCCCTTCTTTTCACTCAAGGGCATATGCTGGTCACCCAAGCACTGGTGTAGTAAACAGTGTCTTCATAAATCTCCAACTGTTGAGTCATCTCTTGATTAGTTTAATTTATCTTGGCGTCCTGGCTAGCAGATGTTCTGCTTTGCTGGTCTGTGCTGGTGCTGCCTGCTTTGCCCCTCTGTTCTGCTGTGTATAATCCTGGCCTTTACTGCTGCCTACTGCTGCCAATTGTGCACAGCAAAATTCTACCTTCCCTCGAAAGGAAGCTCTTTTTCATTCCCTCATGAAACCTTTGGCTTATTAATCATTCAGTGTTCTACAAGAAAAGCTCCCAAGTGTTTCTCTCCACCACATCAGTGCATGTTTTGTTTGTAAAGCTGTCCTCAGGATAATCCCACAGGATAATCCCCCCATTTCTTGACTACTGTTCCAAAGATTGTTCCAATCTTAGTGTGAATCTTAGTGACATCTTATACTGGATGTTAGGTTTTATGAAAGCTTTTAAAATGAACGAAAACTGTATTTCTGATTTGAATTGTGATAGAAAGAGTTCTAAAATGCTACCCTTATGTTTTTCTACCAAAATCCATGCAATACTGTTTATAAGTCAAGTCCGCAGTCCCCAAGCCACAGTCCAGTACCAGTCTGTGGCCTGTTGAGAACTAAGCAGCCCAACAGGAGATGAGTGTTAGGAGAGCCAGTGAAGCTTCCTCTGTGTTTACAGCCACTCCCCATTGTTTACATTACTACCTGAGCTCCGCCTCCTGTCAGATCAGTGGGGTATTAGATTCTCATAGGAGCCCAAACCCTGTTGTGAACTCTGCACGCAAGGGATCTAGGTTGTGTGCTCCTTATGAGAATCTAACTAATGCCTGATGATCTGAGGTGGAACAGTTTCATCCAGAAACCATCCTCAGCCCCAGCACCACCTTCTTTGGAACAGTTTCATCCAGAAACCATCCTCAGCCCCAGCACCACCTTCTTTGGAACAGTTTCATCCAGAAACCATCCTCAGCCCCAGCACTCCATTCTGTGGAAAAATTTTCTTTCCAGAAACCTTCCTGGTGCCAAAAAAGTTCTGAGCCCCTTGTTTATATGATGAAATATGATACCCATGATTGTTACATTACATGACAAAGGGATGTGGCATATGTAATTAAGGCTACCAATCAGTTGATTTTGACTTATTCAAAAGAGAGAATATCCAGGTGGGCCCAATCTAGCCAAATGAGCCATTTAAAAGGCGAGTTTTCTCTAATTCATGATAGAAAGGGACATACGATAGATTTGAAGCATTAGAAGGATTCCTAAGTACTATTGCTGGCTTGAAGATGGAAGGGAGCCTGCAGCAGGGAATAAGGGAGCCTAGAAGCTGAGAGCAGGCCCCAGCCAATAGCCAGGAAGGAAATGGTGGCTTCAGTTCTACAACGGTATGCTGCAGAATTCTAATTAACAACCTGAGTGAGCTTGGAGGCATAGTCTTTGCCAAAGTCTCTAGACAAAAGTTCCACCTGGACAGCGCTTTGATTTCAGCCTTGCAATACTTTAAAACACGAGCATTCAAGCCAGGCCAGACTTCTGGCCTATGAAACTGTGAGACAACAAACCAATCATCTATCTCCAATTCTGAGTTGTGTGATTAGTGTTTTTTTTTTTTTATTTTTGAGTAGTTAAGTTTGTGTTATTATTAGATAGCAATAATATCTATATTATTGCTAATAATTATAATATAGATATTATTTGTTTTAATATAATTATATATTTTATATTTTTTATATTATTTTTATGTATAAATATATATTTATATATAATATAATTTGTTATAATTATAATATAGATATAATATAGATATTATTGCTAATAATTATAACTAGTATGTGTAGGTTTCTATATAAGAGTTTCTTGAAATAGTAAAGCCATGTTGATGCAGACAACCAAAGAGAAAGCTCATGCTAATATAGACAGTAAGATGAGCAAATGTCTCAGGTTTCAGTTCTCATTGGAATTGTTTTTTATACTGAATTGCCGCAAAGAAGAAGCCCACAGATAAAAATGTTTAGTTTCAAAAATGCATGGAAAGAAGATGACATTTCATGCCACTAAAATGTCCTTAAAAAGTGAGATTATTTTAAATATTATATTTTCCCTGCTAGTAAATATATGAAACTTACTCAGGTGGGTTAAGCTTCTTTTTTTTTTTTTTTTTCCAAAGAGGTAATTTACAAAAATAAGATTATTATAAAATGTTTCCTCCACAATGTGACAATATGTTAGATTGTTTGTACAAATCAAATTCTCTTCTATTAAATTGCCTTTCTTTCTTAATTTATATCTGAACAAAATTTAGCTATGACAGTATGTAAATGTCATTTGTTTCACCCTTGATATAGAAGCCAGACAAGATAATGTCTATAGAAGAAAAAACCATTTTCTTTCAAATTAGTAATCTTGTCTATGTTAAATTGATATATACGTGTAATTTTAAAAAGTTAAAAAGTTTTTTAAAAATATACACTTTTTTAAACATTATACTGAACACCACAATTGAGAATTAAATAATAGTTGAAACTATAAATCAGATCTAATTTTGAGGTTGACAATTTAGGGCTTACTGATTTTATTCTTTTTATTTTAATTTTATTTTTTTGAGATGGAGCTTTGCTCTGTCACCCAGGCTGGAGTGCAATGGCACCATCTTGGCTCACTGTAATCTCCACCTCCTGGGTTCAAGAGATTCTCCTGCCTCAGCCTCCCGAGTAGCTGAGACTACAGGCATGCACCACCACACCTGGCCAAATGTTTTTGTATTTTTAATAGACATGGGGTTTCCCATGTTGGCCAGGCTGCTCTTGAACTCCTGGCCTCAAGTGATCCACCTGCCTCAGCCTTCCAAGGTGCTGGGATATAGGTGTGAGCCACCACCCCAGATGCTTACTGATTTTAATGTTGGAATTTGATTAATTATTAATATTTAATTTTTATTTTATAAACAATTCATGGTTATTATTAAAGTATGGCTAATGTTAGAAAATTATAAAGAAACAAAATATTTGTGAAACTATCACCCCAAATAATCATGATAGTTTACCAGGATACATGTTGGGGAACTTATTTATTTCAATACAATAGGCTATTTTTTTTAACTATGAGATATTTCTGATGAATGTTCTATCTTGTTTTATTTGATGTATTTTCATATTACTATAACTCTAAAATTTGTAATATATATTTCTGTGTATTTACATATATCAGACTATATACCTAGCCATTTCTCTTTTCAGGAAATTGATTAAACATTTTGAATTACAGTAAATTATACAGCAATATATGCCTTTGATATATATCTTCCTTTTGTGTGTGATATTGTGCTGTTAATTGCTAGGGCTTTGAATGTGACAAACTGCTACATATAAGCTAGATATTTAAAAGAAGTTATATTTTGAGGATTTTCACACCGGATCCAGCAGCACATCAAAAAGCTTATCCACCACGATCAAGTTGGCTTTATCCTTGGGATGCAAGGCTGGTTCAACATACGCAAATCAATAAATGTAATCCATCACATAAACAGAACCAATGACAAAAACCTCATGATTATCTCAATAGATGCAGAAAAGGCCTTCAATAAAATTCAACAGCCCTTTATGCTAAAAACTCTCAATAAACTAGGTATTGCTGGAACATATCACAAAATAGTAAGAGCTATTTATGACAAACCCACAGCCAATATCATACTAAATGGGAAAAAGTGGAAGCATTCCCTTTGAAAACCGGCACAAGACAATGATGCCCTCTCTCACCATTCCTGTTCAACAGAGTATTGAAAGTTCTGGCCAGAGCAATCAGACAAGAGAAAGAAATAAAGGGTATTCAAATAGGAAGAGAGGAAGTCAAATAGTCTCTGTTTACAGATGACATGATTGTGTATTTAGGAAACCCCATTGTCTCAGCCCAAAACCTCCTTAAGCTGATAAGCAACTTCGGCAAAGTCTCAGGGTAGCAAATCAATGTGCAAAAATCACAAGCATTCCTATACACCAATAATAGATAAACAACCAAATCATGAGTGAACTCCCATTCACAATTTCTACAAAGAGAATAAAATACCTAGGAATGCAACTTACAAGGGATGTAGAGGACCTCTTCAAGGAGAACAGCAAACCACTGCTCAAGGAAATAAAAGAGGACACAAACAAATGGAAAAGCATTCCATGCTCATGGATAGGAAGAATCAGTATCGTGAAAATGGCCATACTGTCCAAAGTAATTTACAGATTCAACGCTATCCCCATCAAACTACCATTGACTTTCTTCACAGAATTAGAAAACACTATGTTAAATTTCATGTGGAACCAAAAAAGAGTCTGAATAGCCAAGGCAACCTTAAGCAAAAAGAACAAAGCTGGAGGCATCACGCTACCTAACTTCAAACTGTACTACAAGGCTACAGTAACCAAAACAGAATGTTACTGGTACCAAAATGGATATACATACCAATGGAATAGAACAGAGGCCTCAGAAATAATACCACTCATCTACAACCATCTGATTTTTGATAAATCTGATAAAAACAAGCAATGGGGAAAGGATTCCTTATTTAATAAACGGTGTTGAGAAAACTGGCTAGCCATATGCAGAAAACTGAAACAGGATCCCTCCCTTACACTTTATACAAAAATTAACTCAAGATGGATTAAAGACTTAAATGTAAGACCTAAAACCATAAAAACCCTAGAAGAAAACCTAGGCAATACCATTCAGGACATAGTTGTGGGCAAAGATTTCATGACTAAAACACCGAAAGGAACAGCAACAAAAGCGAAACTTGAAATATGGGGTCTAATTAAACTAAAGAGCTTCTGCACAGCAAAAGAAACTATCATCAGAGTGAACAGGCAACCTACAGAATGGGAGAAAATTTTTGCAATCTATCCATCGGACAAAGGGCTAATATCTAGAATCTACAAGGAACTTAAATAAATTTACAAGGAAAAAAAACAACTCCATCAAAAAGTGGGCAAAGGATATCAACAGGCACTTCTCAAAAAAAGACATTTATGCAGCCAATGAACATGTAAAAAAGCTCATCATCACTGGTCATTAGAGAAATGCAAATCAAGACCACAATGTGATAACATCTCACACCAGTTAGAATGGTGATCACTAAAAAGTCAGGAAACAACTGATGCTGGAGAGGATGTGGATAAACAGGAACACTTTTACACTGTTGGTGGGAGTGTAAATTAGTTCAACCATTGTGGAAGACAATGTGGTGATTCCTCAAGGATGTAAAACCAGAAATACCATTTGACCCAGTGATCCCATTACTGGGTATATATATACCCCAAAGGTTATAAATCGTTCTACTATAAAGACACATGAACACGTTTGTTTATAAATCATTCTACTATAAAGACACATGAGCACTATTCACAATAGCGAAGACTTGGAACCAATCCAAATGCCCATCAATGATAGACTGGATAAAGAAAATGTGGCACATATACACCATGGAATACTATGCAGCCATAAAAAAGGATGAGCTTATGTCCCTTACAGGGACATGGATGAAGCTAGAAGCCATCATTTTCAGCAAACTAACACACAAATAGAAAACCAATCACCGCATGTTCTCACTCAGTGGGAAGTGGGAATTGAACAATGAGAACACATGGACACAGGGAGGGGAACATCACACAGTGAGGCCTGTCAGGAGGTGGGGGGCTATGGGAGGGATAGCACTGGGAGAAATACCTAATGAAGATGATGGGTTGATGGGTGCAGCAAACCACCATGGCACGTGTATACCTGTGTAACAAATCTGCACATTCTGCACATGTGTCACAGAACTTAAAGTATAACAATAATAAAAAAGTTATATTTTATAATTTTTTAAAATTTTGAGTGCTAATGTGGTTCATTATTTGATTTGATAATTACTGTATTTTTACCCTCTTTTGCCCATTTCATGTTTAATATTTATCTAACATTTTGATTTGTATAAAATAGATTAAACTTTATTTACAATAATGATCTACCTATCAAGTTGATTATGTAAAATTTTAAAATGTTCAAGCAGAATTGCTTTTCAATTAAAATATATTAATGGTATTTAACATTTTAAGAATAGCTGCATTATTTTAATTAGTTAATTCTCACTACTTTTTAATCTCAATAGTGTTCTGACAATTTCTAGCTATTTTTAGCATGAAAATTTAGAGAAATATTAAAATGTGTTTTCATATTTCTATTTTGTTCTGACCCTCTCAAAAACTTTAATACATTTTCTCTAACGATTATGGTGGCATTAATATTCAGTCAAAATCATCCAATACATATGTATTATTGCATGAATTTATACTATACATTTATGCATAAATTATAAGTGCTTTTGAGCTGTTTCTAACATTTTCTGTACCTGACATCAAGACAACTCTTTTAATATTATTACTATTGGCCGGGCGCGGTGGCTCACGCCTGTAATCCCAGCACTTTGGGAGGCCGAGGTGGGTGAATCACGAGGTCGGGAGATCGAGACCATCCTGGTTAACATGGTGAAACCCCGTCTCTACTAAAAATACAAAAAATTAGCTGGGCGCGGTGGCGGGCGCCTGTAATCCCAGCTACTCGGGAGGCTGAGGCAGGAGAATGGCGTGAACCCAGGAGGCGGAGCTTGCAGTGAGCCGAGATCGCGCCACTGCACTCCAGCCTGGGTGAAAAGTAAGACTCTGTCTCAAAAAAAAAAAAAAAATATTATTACTATTACTACTACTTCTAGTAACTACTTGGAGTTATACTAATGATAATTCATACACTATGTTCTAAGCACCAGCTTAAATATTCACGTGAATGAAACAGATTTTTTGTTTTCCATATTATTATTGGGAGAATAGGCTTTAGCCTCCACAAAATTTTTAGGTTGTAGTTAAATTTTTTGTAACTCTTCTTAGGTAGCCTAAAAACTTCTCATAGAATTGGTAAACATTTGAAGCCTATATATGTAGGCAAAAAAACTCCAAAAACAAAAAGGAAAGACAAACAGAAAGAAAGATCATCTTTCTGTTAATGATTTCAATGAAACCAGTGCCTTTCATATTTTTGTTTGAAAATTTAAAAATAATAATTGTATATAGGAAATTCTGAGTATGACACACACAAAAGCACACAAGCAACCTTAACCTCCAACCACATGTAATGATGCCTCACAATTTCAGGCAATGGTATAGCTTGCATCTGGTGATTAGCACCTCTCTTCTTTTTCTAATTCATGTGGCAATCAGAGAGCTGAGAAATCAAATTCCTGAAGATAGTCCATACCAGAAAGAACCTGTCAGGAAATAGTGCTCCCGGCTGTGCCTCTGGAAATGTCTTATTAGTGTTGAAAACTTCACTAGCCTGACTATCTAGGTGATACTTTTTAAAAAAATTTAAAATAAAAATTACATGAAACTATTCCTAGAAACTTTCATATCTATCTCATACAGACTACTTATAAACAGACAATTGTTTTTTCAAACAGAGAAAACAAAGCCATTCTACATTTGTGATAAGCAGTATGACATTTCTGTTTTAGTGACTGCAGAAGTGCCCTATTTTTTACCAAATTGATCACTCCTTCGCCCTAAGCATGGCAAAAGTTCAGCCAATTTCATTTGGCATTTAAAAAAATATTTCTGCTTCATACTGATGTGCAGTTGGGTGGCATATATTTATCATTCTTTGCGTTTATTTGATTTTGGCCATCAGATACAACTTTGTGTGTTTTTACTATGTTTCTTGCAAGTTTGTTAGTAATGTCTTGATCACTTGTCTGTTATTTTAGAGATCTGTATTTTTAAATAATGTGTTAAATTAAAAAATGCAAATTTTAGACTAGTCTAAAATGTTTATTCTATCAGTCATTCATTCAATTCTCCATTTATTCATGTGTACGAGGCAATTTATTACAGACCGTGCGCCAGCACCAAAAACACTGCAATCATCTTGCAAACATGATTCTGGTCCTAAGAGAGAGTTTGTTCAGGGAAAATCATGTTAACGAGACTACTATATAGCATCGTGAAAGTTATGGTAAATTCAAATATAAGCTGCTATGAGACCAAGAGGGAAAGGGTAGTTGAAATATCAAAATCATTCTGGAAACATTTATCTAAAATAAGAAGTATCTTTGCCCAGAGTTGTTAATTCAGCTAATGTTTGAATAAAAACAAACTCTGATGAGTCATTTTATTTTTGTGTTTTTAAACAGTATGTATGTGTATTCTTTTGATAAAGAATTTCCTGATTTTCTGAAAATGTTTGTGTCTAGCTGATACACTTGACTCCCAGAGGTAGATCATTTGTATTTGCTGACATATATTAAATGTTATTCAAAGGTTTTTTACCCACAAAAATACTTAGTTTTGACTTATTTCTAACCCAACATCTGCAACCCTGGCTGCCTAAGTTTCATTAATGACAGGAGTAGCTTTGCTTAGTGTTTTCTCACATTATGAATCAATTATTACTATGTTTCTTTCCATGTTCAAATATACTTATTCTTTTTTTTTAATTTGGAAATTTTTTATTTTTTATTTTATTTTATTTATTTATTATTATTATTATTATTATTATACTTTAAGTTTTAGGGTACATGTGCACAATGTGCAGGTTAGTTACATATGTATACATGTGCCATGCTGGTGCACTGCACCCACTAACTCGTCATCCAGCGTTAGGTATATCTCCCAGTGCTATCCCTCTCCCTTCCCCCCACCCCACAACAGTCCCCAGAGTGTGATGTTCCCCTTCCTGTGTCCATGTGTTCTCATTGTTCAATTCCCACCTATGAGTGAGAATATGCGGTGTTTGGTTTTTTGTTCTTGCGATAGTTCACTGAGAATGATGATTTCCAATTTCATCCATGTCCCTACAAAGGACATGAACTCATCATTTTTTATGGCTGCATAGTATTCCATGGTGTATATGTGCCACATTTTCTTAATCCAGTCTATCATTGTTGGACATTTGGGTTGGTTCCAAGTCTTTGCTGTTGTGAGTAGTGCTGCAATAAACATATGTGTGCATGTGTCTTTATAGCAGCATGATTTATAGTCCTTTGGGTATATACCCAGTAATGGGATGGCTGGGTCAAATGGTATTTCTAGTTCTAGATCCCTGAGGAATTGCCACACTGACTTCCACATGGTTGAACTAGTTTACAGTCCCACCAACAGTGTAAAAGTGTCCCTATTTCTTCACATCCTCTAAATGTACTTATTCTATGTCTTCAAAGGTAGATTCTTTTCAGTTGAATGGCAGTTTTCAGCTGGCAATTTGTCAAAGAGTCATACTAGTAATATTTTTAAAAATGACACATATTTATAATAAGTACGTGTAATTTGAAAAATAATTTCTGCTGTCAAATGTCATTTTGTAAAGAAAATTCTACATTTTCATATACAAATAATGATACACTTAAAATATATACATCTTAATTTAGATATTGTTAAAATATCAAGAAATAGATACTTTCTTATAAGGAAAACCCTGTGCTGATTCCATTGGGTTGTTTATTATATAGCTTGATATCTACATAAATTGAAAAATAAAAGCACCACTATTTCTTTAAAATGTGTAATATTGACATGTAGGATAAATATTGTTTTTACTGTGATTGTATAAAAGTGTATATGATTATATAAAAGTGTGCATGATGTACACTTTTATATAATCACAGTAAAAACATAATATGATTACTTTCCTTAAGATAATTTTTGTATTGTGTTGTAAAGTGTGTTTCAGTACATGAAATCTTTCCTGTAGCAATCACAGCCTCCTGGGGTTCCAAAATAATCTAGAAAAGAGTAATAACAAAGAAATTTTGTGGATCTTGGGGGAATAAGTTATCTTGATAAAAAGAGAAAATTCTCTGGAGGCAGAAATTTGAGCTCTTAAACATTTCCCATATGAGTACAAATCACATAAAACACGTATTTCCAAGGTACCCCATTAGAAAATTTTTAATACTTGTGTCTTTTGAATTCTAATAATTTATATGACATTCATAGCAAATAGAATGTATTTCTTGAAGATTACAGTTTACTCTAACATTTATATACCATGATATTCCCTTTTCTTTAGTGTCAGAGAGGCTATGTGCAAGGGGAATATTAAGAATTAGCTTGAATCTCTTAAAATAGTTATCTAGGCCATCATCACAAAATTGAAGGCATGCAACCCATGGGATTTATAGGATAATTCATTGTGATTGTGGTACAGGAATTATACATTATAAATTTACATATGTGTGTCCATGTGGTGAGTATGTACAGAAACACATATAGACTCATATTTTTTAATGTCTATCTTATCTGTACATTAAAATATAAAAAGTCTATATGGGTTTGGTATCATACCTACAGTTTTTCAACATCATAAGTAAGTATGGAGATAGTGGAAGTTAATGTTCCAATTTTTAATTTACTAATAGGAGTGTATGGATAAAAAAGTTTTCGAGATCATTGATCTAATCAAAAAGAAATACAAAATTAAACATTTACATGCAGTTAATTAGATTATCAATCAGTCTGTCATGAAGATAACTGCTAAACTGTTAATATTGGATTAGAATATGGGGAGGCAGACATAATTTGCCAGCATAATTTACATGATTTAAAATATAAGCCTTGGACTTCCAGCTTCTGGTCTGGCATGTGAGAAGCGTGGAAGTCATTAATCCATCCTAACAACTAGTAAAGACTGAACAAACTGAGAAATCAATAATTCTTCTTAGATCTGTCAGAGAAGAGAGGTCATAGGACAAACTGCAGCCCTCAAAACTGGAAATACAGACAGGCAGATTCAGAATATCACAACTTACTGGAGCCAAAACCTATAAGAAACTTCTGCAGGAACCAGTGTGGGGGTAGAAAAATCTAAACTGTAATCTACAGATTACTAGGCCTCAGTGTGGCAAGTTTTAGTTAAAATCTGCAGAGGGACCCAGACTAAGGGAATACCCACACTTTTCTGACTTTTATTTCCAGGTGCTCAACCAGACTCCCACAGTGAGCACTGGAGAAAAAAATCCTCTCATTCTTTTAGTCAGGAGAGAGGGGAGTAGACATTTTGAAATACACCAGAACGTTCTGTTCTCCTAAACAAGACCTGCTCTCAAGAGAAACTGTTTTACCCAGGTTTAAGCTATGGGCTATTTTTTAATTTTCAGGGCCTAGCCTACCTGGGAGATAGGAAATAACTAATTCCAGTCTACTCTAGCCTATCACGTGAGAGATGGAAAATGCCTGCTATAGTTTGTCTGTGTTCCCCTCCAAATCTCATCTTGAATTCCCACCTGTTGTGGGAGGGGCCTGGTGGGAGGTAATTGAATCATGGCGTCAGGTCTTTCCCTTGCCGTTCTTTTGATAGTGAGTAAGTCTCACTGGATCTGATGGTTTTAAAAAGGGGAGTTTCCCTGCACAAGCTCTCTCTTTGCCTTCCACCATCCATGTCAAACATGACTTGTTCCTCCTTTCCTTCTGCCATGATTATGAGGCCTCCCCAGCTATGTGGAACTGTAAGTCCATTAAAACTCTTTCTTTTGTAAATTGCGAAGTCTTGGGTATGTGTTCATCTGCAGTAAGAAAATGGACTAATACAGCATTCAACTCCAGCACTCTCAAGCCTAAGCAGGCTTCCTGTCCCACCTAAAAGATGTGTGTGTGTGTGTGTGTGTGTGTGGAAGAGGAATGAGAACCTGTGAAGTTCACAGTGCAGAGACACAGGCTCGCTAAAAGATTGAGACCTAGTTAGAGATCTACAGAATTCCTCAACCACCACACTTTTCCACATTACGATACTAAAGACCTAATTTATCACAGTTCTTTTTATCCAATACTCTATGTCCAACTATCAATAAAAACTTATAAGAAATACTAAATGTAAAAAACAGTTTGAAGAGACATAATGAGTATCAGAAGCAGACATAGATGTGGTGGGGGTGATAGAATTATGAGACATGAATTTAAAATAACTATGATTAATACAGTAAGAACTCTAATGGACAAAGTTGACAGCATCCAAGAACAGTAAGGCAATGTAAACAGAGAGATTTACATATGTTGTTTGCACACAAACACACACACACTTTAAATATGAAAATCCATGTAGATTCAAACTAAATACATGTAGAAAGATTTACCACACTAACTCTAATCAAAATAAAGGTAGAATAACTATATTAATTTCATATAGAGCAGACTTCAGAGTAATAAAATTATCAGAGATTAAATTGGGGAATTACATAAAGATAAAATGGTCAATTCTCCAAGAAGACGTAACAATCTTTAATGTGTATATGCTTAACAACAGAATGTCAAAATATATGAGGCAAAAACTAATAGAACTGCAGGGAGAAATTGATAAATCTATTAAGATGATTTGAGACTTTAATACCCCTCTGTAAGAAACGAATAGATCCAGAAGCCAAAAAAATTATAAGAATATAGCTGAATTCAACAACACCATCAATTAACTGAACATAAGTAACATCTATCAACTACTTCATTCAAAAATGGCAGACTACACGTTCTCAAAACTCACATGGAATGTTCAGTAAGATGAACCACACATTCTGGGCCATAAATTCACCTTATCAATTCACTGTTTTTTAAAAGTAGAAAGTATGCAATGTTTTCCTCAGACCACAATGATATCAAACTGATATTAATCAGCAACAGAATGAAAGCTGAAAAATACACATCTGAATAACACATGAATCAAAAAAGAAATCTCAAAAGAAATTAAAAGAACATTTAAACAAAATAAAAATGTGAATGCAACCTATCAAAAGCTATGGTATGTAGAAAAAGCAGCACTTAGAGGAAAATGGATAGCATGAATGTCTATATTAGAAGAGAAGAAAAATATGAAATGAATAATCTTTCACATTAAAAATATAAGAAGAAAAACAAATTAATTTCAAAGTAGAAATCATTAAAACTCAAAACAGGGAATAAATATAGAAATACAATGAAGACCAAATACGGTTCTTTGAGAAAAAAAATTATGAAATCAATAAGCCTCTAAACAGACTATGAAATAAAGGAAAAATATACAAATTACTAAAAATCAAAAGTGAAGAATTGGATATCACTATACATCAAATATATGAACAACTCTATGCCCATAAATTTGATATCATAGATAAAATGGAACAATTTCATGATAGACATAATCTACCAAGGCTCACACAAAATGAAACAGGCAATTTGAATAGGCTTGTCGCTATTAAAATAACTGAATAAATAATTAATGACTTTGCAAGACAGAAACACCAGAACCAGATGTATTCTATTATAAATTCTACCAAAAATTTAAGGAAGAAATTATGCTCTTATGTAAAATCTCTTTCAGAATACAGAAGCAGAGAGAATACTTTTTAGTGCATCCTCTGCAGTCAGTATTACAAAATGCCAAAAATAGACAAAAACATTAAAAGAAATGAAAACTACATACCAATATCTCTCATGAACATGGACACAAAAGTTCTCAACAAAATGTTAGCAAATCAAACTCAGCAATATATAAAAAGGATTACAGACTCCAACCAAGTGGCATTTATACCAGGTATGTAAGGTTGGTTCAACATTTAAAAATCAATTTGTGTAATCCATCACATCAACAAATTAAAGAACAGAAATCACATGATCCTATCAATAGATGCAGGAAAAGCACTTGATTTCTGGCTGTGTGGCTCAATGGATAGTGCATTGAACTTCTAGAGACAAAAAGCACTTGACAAAATCCAACACCTATTTATGACAAAAAAGAAAACCAAACAAAAAGCTACAACTTCTCAGTAAACTATATATACAGGAAGATTTTTTTCAACTTGATAATGAAACAAACAAACAGACAAACAAAAACCACACACACACAAACTAACATCATACTTACTGGTAAGAAACTAGAAGTTTTCCACTAAAAAACAAGGCAAGGATGTCCCCTCCCCACTCCTTTTTAACAATGTAGTAATAGTCCTAGCTAATGTAATAATTCAATAAAAGGAAATAAAAGGTATACTGATTGGAAAGGAAGAACATATTTTTTTCTGGAAAAGATGATCATCTATTTAGAAAATGCAAAGTGATTGATCCAAAACTTCCTAGAACTAGTAAGGGATTACAGGAAAGTTGTAGGATGCAGGGTTAATATTAAAAAGCCAATGCATTTCTTTACACCAGGAATAAATAAGTGGAATGTGAAATTTAAAACATGGTACTATTTAAAGAAGCACTCCCAAAAATAAAATATGTAAGTATAGGTCTAACAAAATATGTACAAATTCTATATGAGGAAAACTATAAAGCTCTGATAAAAGACATCCAAGAAGGACTAAATAAATGAATATATATTCCATTTTCGTTGATAGAAAAACTCAATATTGCCAAGATATCATCTCTTCCAAACTGGATTTATACCTTCAAAGCAATTCCAAACAAAATCCCAGCAATTATTTCGTGAATATTCAAAATACAGGCTCACATAAACATAGTCAACTGATTTTTCGCAAAGGAGCTAAGTCAATCAGTAACAATGGAGAAAATGTAGTTCCTTTTTTTTTTTTTTTTTTTTGAGGTGGAGTCTCGCTCTGTTGCTCAGGCTGGAGTGCAGTGGAGCAATCTTGGCTCACCACAACCTCTGTCTCCCAGGTTCAAGCAATTCTCCTGCCTTAGCTTCCCGAGTAGCTGGGACCACAGGCTGTGCACCACCGTGCCCAGCTAATTTTTGTATTTTTAGTAGAGATGGGGTTTCACTGTGTTGGCCAGGCTGGTCTTGAACTCCTGACCTCGGGTTCTGCCCGCCTCGGCCTCCCAAAGTGCTGGGATTACCGGCATGAGCCACTGCTCCTGGACTGTTTTTTTTTTTTGTTTTTTTTTTTTGAGACACAGTTTCACTCTTGCTGTCCAGGCTAGAGTGCAAGGCACAATCTCGGCTCACTGCAACCTCCGCCGCCCGGGTTCAAGTGATTCTCCTGCCTCAGCTTCCCGAGTAGCTAAGATTACAGGTGCCTGCCACCATGCCTAGCTAATTTTTTTGTATTTTTAGTAGAGACGGAGTTTCACCATGTTGGCCAGGATGGTCTCGAACCCCTGACCTCAGGTGATCCACCTGCCTTGGCCTCCCAAAGGGCTGGGATTATAGGCATGAGCCATCCATGCCTGGCCCATCCAAAATATTTTTAAAAGCCACTTAAAATTTAACAATAACAAAGTAACACTGACTGAAAAATGGGCAAAAATACCTTACTAAGTAAGATATAAATATGGCCAGTAAGCAAATGGTAAAATGCTCAACATAATGTGTTGTTAGAGAATTACAAACTATAGCAACAATGGGATATCACTACACACCTATTAGAGAGGCCAAAATCCACCACAATGACAACACCAAACACTGAGAAGGAAATGGAGCATCAGGAACTCTCATTCACTGCTGGTGGGAATGCAAAGTAATACGGCCACTTTGGAAGACAGCTTGGGAGATGGTTCTTACAAAATAAACATATAATCTAGCAACTAGTTTCTTTGGTATTTATTTACCCAGATGAGTTGAAATTTATGTCTATTCAAAAACCTACACATAATTGTTTACAGAAGATTGATTCATAATTGCCAAAACTTGGAAGCAACCAGATGTCCTGCAGTAGGTAAAAGGATAAATAAACTGTGATATTTATAGACAGTGGAATTTTATTCAGCATTGCCTTAGACTATCTTTGCTACTCTAATACAATACCACAAACTGGGTAATTTATAAAGAACAGAAATTTATTTCTCACAGTTCTAAAGGCTGTAAGTCCAAGATCAAAGTGCCAGCATTTGGTATCTGGTGACTGCCTTCTTGCTGAATATTCACATGGCAGAAGGAAGAAGAGAGGTTGAATGATGTGTCTTCACATAACAAAAGATCAAAGGAAAAAGCTGACAAGCCAGCCATATCCTGAGTGAAGCTTCTTTTATAAAGACCTAATCCCACCAATAAGGAAGGAGTCCTCAGAGTTTAATCACCTCTTAAAACCCACATCTTAATATTATCACATTAACAACACATAAATTTTGAAGGGGAGACATGCAAACTATAGCAAACATTAAAAGGAAGTTAGCTATTTAGGCATGAAAATACATGGGGGATCCCTAAATGCATACTGCTAAATTTCAAAAGTCTATCTGCAAAGGCTACAACTATGTTAGTCCAATCATAAGATATTTTAGAAAAGGCAAAATTGTGGAGACAGTAAAGGCTCAATTATTGCCAGGAGTTAGAGGGGAGAGAGGGAAGAAGGTATAAACAGGTGGAACACAGATAAATTTTAGGCAGTGAAAATAATCTGCATAATATATAATGGTAGATACACGTCATTATACATATGTCCCAACCCATTGAATGTACAACACCAACAGTAAACCTCAATGTAAACTACGGACTTTTGGTGAGAATGATGTGGCAATATAGGTTCATTGATTGTAATAAATGTATCACTTTTGTGCAGGAATTGGATAGTGGAGGAAGCTGTGCATATGTGGGTCAGGGAGTACATGAGACATCTCTCTACCTTTCTACTCATATTTGTGCGGATGTAAAATTGCCGTAAAAAATAAATTCCATCCATATACATATAAATTATATACATATTAAATTCAAGAGTTATGTGTGTGTATAAGGAATGAGTCTGGTGTGGGACAATGTCTGAAGAAACCTTAGGGAAAAGACTACTGGAATAGAATTTCTATGTGGCAAATAAAGAAAGAGGGTAGCAATGGGTGCACACGCACGCACACACACACACACGTGAAGTTGAATGTTAAATGTTTAATATTGCGTGTTCATACATTGTTTCCTGTCTTCCTTCGTACAGTAAATTAATTCCATGAGGGATGAAATGTGATTTTAAAAATCTGGCTTCAGTTTGCAACCCTTAACTTAGTGCGTATTTTTCCTTGAGATATTTCATTAGTGTGCTTGAATAAGTTGTCTTTAAAATAAAATAACAGTAATTAGTTACATATAAAAATCATGATATAAGTTAATTGAGAGAGATATGAATGTACAATCTCTACAGTACTATATTAATTTAATCTAAGAATGTATACACAAACACACACGTATGTGTGTGACCATTGCTACCCTCTTTCACATATCTCTACAGTACTATATTAATTTAATCTAAAAATATATACACACAAACACACACACAAATATATATATTAATTAAAGCATATTAATTAAATATCTCAAGGAAAAATACACACTAAGTTAAGGGTTGCAAATTGAAGCCAGATTTTAAAAATCACATTTCATCCCTCATGGAATTAACTTATTGTACCAAGGAGGACAGGAAACAGTCTATGGACAAGCAAAACTAAACATTTAACATTCAATTTCAGCCAATTGCTACAGAAACAAACAAACAAAAAACAAAAACAACAACAACAAAAATTATCCTTTGATCCTCCACACTTAATAGGACCAGACTGTGCTCATTGCTACTCTCCTTCTTCAGGCCTCACCTAGAAATTGTATTGCAACAGTCTTCTCCCTTAGGTTTCTCCAAACATTGTCCCCACACCAGTCTCATTCTTCATACACACACATAACTCCTGAAGAGAAATTACCATCAGTCATAAAACGGCTAAGTTCTGTTGTGCTTTAATAGAAATGTTTATGTTTTTGTGAGCCTCTCCTGAAAAAAATAATTAAAGAAAACTTTACAGGAAGTTTTCTTCATGCTCTGTTAATTTATCAATACCCCCCAAGCAAGGAGGCAGCAAACAACCTTTTTTTGCCATCAATAAAAAGATATGCTTTTTACAGATACCCCTTTTCTGGATATTGCCATCTCTTTTATAACCTGGGAAGTGAAAGAACCGATTTGATCATTGATTACTGAGATCGTCTTAGATTGGATAGATGTAACAGATTAAAAGTGGCTCAGTTTTTGACACTTGTCTCATAGATGTATGACATGGAGACGCTTTGACTTGTGCAATATGGTTGAAGTAACACAATGCCAGTTCTGAGCATATTCTATTAAAGGATGAGTAGGTGCTAATGTGTTCTCCAGGAAACCTGAATCCTCCTGTAAGAAATGCAAATACCTTTTTGTAGAGACATGTGGAGGGGTTCTGGGACTACAGGAAGTGGAAGAGAGGCCCAGAGGAGCCTAGACTTAATAGTCATCCATGCTCACATAGGTATATGAGTAAAGACATCTGAGACCCTCTAACTTTGGCAAGCAATCTGATGAATACCTTGATAAGCCACAGTCAATGCTACATTAAGGAGAGGAATCAACCTGCAAAGCCTTAGTCTTGATTCTTGACTCATAAAACGATGAGATCTAATAAAACTATTGTTTTAAGTCACTAATTCTTGGTGATCATTTTTTTATGCAGCATATATAATGAAAACCAACTTTGTACCTGGATATTTTTTCATGTTTGCTTTTTCATTAAGACCCTATGAGGTCTTTCCTACTGTAAAAGTGTATGTTCCCATGTCAATGAGCTGATGTTGCAAGGGGCCAATATAGATTCTGCCAGTTAAAAACTTATGACTATTCTGACTGTGGATTGAAGATCTAGGGGAATAACCACAATCACAGAATATCTATTCACTGGTTTCTCCATGAAATAGACTAATGCAAAAACAAAAACAGAAACAAAACAAAAACCTACTACCCAATTTGCTGTACCATAGCAGCATATTGTAGCTACAGAGATTAGAATTATCTCAAGGATTATTAATGATATTTCTCCAAAGGTAGGGTTAATTCATTTTGCTGAAGACCTAATTACATTGTAACATAGCCACAGGTAAATTTAGGGATATATTTATAGTCACATTTTTGTAACCATGCTGCAGGTTATACTACCAGGCACCTACCTCCTTTTATCTCTCAAATTCACGAGTGCACTGAATTGTTAGAATTTAATTGACATCAATGACTGTAGCTCAAAGGAATGAGAAATGTCATTATAGCTATATATTTTCCCATATACAAGAGGAAGTAAAATGAAAGTTGAGAAAATTAATTCAGATATTTATTATAAAAGGATATTTGCACTTTTAACACTGATATCACTAATTTTTTAAAGAAAAATTCTACCAAAGACTTTGGCCTTTAATTTGTAATTTACCTTCAATTTTTGAAAACTAGACTATATCACTGCTTTATTTTAACATCTCTCAAATCTTTCTTAGTGGCTTTGATCTTTGCAATTCCTAGAGAGATTTGTTTTTTCAATATCAACAGAATACATTCATTTATATATCTTAGAGCATGCTTCACCATTCAGGAACAATTGAAATTAATCCAATCTTCTACTGTCGTTTTTTTCTTCTACTTCATTGGAAAAGCTCTCAATATTAAAACATTGCCACTCTTTTAATATAACTGTTGCCCAATTATCTAAGCAGAGATTTTCACTCCAGTGTTTCACAGTGTTTTCCATTTAATAAAATTCTACCCCTATTGATCTTTACATTGTGCTATCATTGTCTTAAATTTCACAGATAGAAAAATGAACCTGAAACTGATCTTATTCTTATTGAGCACAAAGTTGTCTAATCACTTGTTATTCCATATTTTAAAGAAATGCATCTGTTTTTATTTGTAACATTAACTCACATACTTTTGAAACATAAAATGCTTTATCTTATTTGTTTTCTCTATTTCAAACAAAGAATTCTAAAACCAAGAATTCATCACAATTTTTCAAATAGTCTTTGTCATGCAAATCAACATATTTGGCCTGTGGTAAAAAAAACTGTTATCTGTATAAAGTTTAATGGATATATTTTATGAGAAATTATGTTGGCTTACAATCAAAAAACACTTGGTAAAATTGTCATTATCTATCTGCGTCAACTTGGGCAGGAAACTTAGCCATTATAAATGTCAGTTTTTTGGGAAGTAAAATAAAATACTTTGATTTGCATAACTAGATGAACTTTTTAGGTTTCTTCCAATTCTAAGTTTAGATGTCTATATATCATTCTTGCAATGTGGTTGTATTTTAAGCCAAAAATTCAGCAGTTATAAATGTTTATTTTAGACTTTATGCTTCATCTTGCAACAAATCTAAAGGGACACAGTAAAAGAATAATTATTTTTTTCACGAATCCTTAATTCAGCTTTTTAAATGTTTACATGCTTAATTTCATCAATCAGACATTTAGAATGAAATGAAAGCCAACCCTCCAGAAAATTTTACTTCCCAGGTGGTGTTAGGATGAAATGTGCTGGAAGTAATATAAATTACTGATTTAAGAGCTATTGAAAAGAACAATTTTTTTTCGGACAACATTAAAATAAACCAATTTCTTTCAGATAAACTTTATGTGGTATATATAATTAATTTAAAAGATAAAGTATTGTAGAAAATAAAATATAAACATCAATAAACATTCAGAATTATAATCTATATGAAAAATCATTAAAAGCAAGGGGAAACCATTTCATATTATGTAAGTATAATAAACTCACATAAGTGTAGGGAGGCTATTACATTCTTGAGATTTGGGAGTAATCTTTTAGCCAAAAAAAAAGGATGAAATCCCGATAGAATCAATAAGTTATCTAAACAGGAGTCAGATTTTGTTTTGAGAATAATAGCAAAGATAAATAGCTTTCTATTTTACTCAAGAGTAGAACACAGTAAGCATTTTATTTCATTTCATTTATGAAAAAGTGAAAAAATGTTATTTATATTTTTACCATAAAACTTCACTGCATTTATTTAACTTTTATTACTTACACATAACAACCAAAACTAGTTGAAAATGAGAATTAATTACATAAAATACATCATATCATTGATCACATATCATTGAGGACTTTTAAAAAAACTTATACTAAAGATTAATATAATACTAATCTTATACTAAATACTCATCTTATACTAAAGACTACTCAAATTGTGTCTCCTATGTGAAAAAGGAAATCTTACTTTCTCATTTGTTTCCTTCTTTTTCATGTGACTCATTGACTAACTTTAACATATGCTGTCTAGATTCCATGAATGAATATTCAAGCACATCTCTCAAAAAGTGACATTCTAAATATTGGATTTATAATCATCTTTATGGAACGGTGAATGGTTGAAATAGTAGATTAATTTCAATTCTTCAGTGCTCAGAGAATAGTTTAGTCAATTTATCTATTAGCCAGTGATTTTTAAGTGAGGCACTGAATCTGAATTTGTTTTTGCTGACAGATAATTTCATTTATGTTAAATAAATATCTACTATAAATATTTAGAATGCACTTTATTTTACCAGTTCCACTAATATAGAATGTTTTCACTTTCCAATTATTATTATTATTATTATTATTATTTAGATGGAGTCTTGCTCTGTCACCCAGGCTGGAGTACATGTACAGTGGTGCTATCTCAGCTCGCTACAACCTCCGTCTCCTGGGTTCAAGCGATTCTCCTGCCTCATCCTCCCTAGTAGCTGGGATTACAGCTGTGCACCACCACACCCGGCTAATTTTTTGTATTTTTTAGTAAAGATGGGATTTCACCATGTTGGGCAGGCTGGTCTCGAACTCCTGATCTCAAGTCATCTACCCCCTCGGCCTTCCAAAGTGCTCGAATTACAGGCATGAGCCACTGCACCCAGCCCCAATTATTTCTTTATAGCATAAAACGTATTGCTCCTTAACTGCATGTGTACATAATTATACATATACACATAATATATGCATTTATAAAAGCATACATGCATTACATATATATTTATACCTATATAGAATAAGCATGTAATTTTTTGTGTTCTCGATTTATGTTTCTAAGAAATGTTTTGATCCGACAATGGAGTTTATTGAGCTACTAAAATATGCTGTTATTGGTTTAGGTCTAATAAATGAGATTAAAATGTTAATAGAATAGTAAAAATAGTAAAATATAAGAGAAATTAGAAAAGATCATTGTAATAAGCAATACTCTCATTGAACTTCAATATCACTATATAAAAATTCATATATAACAATTAGCAAAAAATATTTGTTAAAATGTCTAATGTTAAATATATGGTCATATATTGAAATAATCTTAAAATATTTTATTATCTCAAGTAAGAAAGGACATTTAAAGAAGTGGAAGAAGGTATTTATTTTTCTAAGTGTTGGGAAGAGGAGCAAGCATGATTAGAGCTCGTCTAGATTTTAAGTATATCAACAATAAATAGGCTTTGCATGATTCAGGTAATTATTGTGACAGTAAAAATCTATTTGTGGGACTTCATTTTTTCAAGTAGAGAAGTCAGGCTTGTATAATTACAAATATTCATCCGGTTAGCACGATGTTTAAAAGCCTCTATATTTCCATATATAAGGCTGACCTATTCAGTGTACTTCTGTTTTTTTATTGTAAAACATTTTAATGAACTATTTCCAAGAGCCCATTTTCTGTTTCTAATGTTAATAGTATAACACATTTATTAAAGTAACGCAGTTGCACATGCCTGAAGAATTAAGAGAATATTTTCATAGTATTTATTTGTTTGTTTGTTTGTTTGTTTAATGATGGTAGATACAGTAAGCCACTTAACCTAAACAGGCCTGCGTCTAATATGGCCTGGGCTAAATACAGATGGACCTTCAAAGACCTTGTCTACACCTTTCACATCATAAATCTAGCTAATACTTTGATAAATAAAAGTTACTTTATTTCTTTTTCTTTTTTCTTTTTCTTTCTTTCTTTTTTTTTTGAGATGGAAACTCGCTCTGTCGCCCAGGCTGGAGTGCAGTGGTGTGATCTCAGCTCACTGCAACCTCCGCCTCCCGGGTCCGAGCGATTCTTCTACCTCAGCTTCCCGAGTAGCTGGGACTACAGGCACGCGCCACCATGCTCAGCTAATATTCATATTTTTAGTAGAAATGGGGGTTTCACTACATTGGCCAGGCTGGTCTCGAATTCCTGACCTCGTAATCCACCTACCTTGGCTTCCCAAAGTGCTGGGATTACAGGAGTGAGCCAAAGTTACTTTATTTCTTAAATGGACAAGCATACCTTAAAAAATAACTTATAAGGTAGGCTTGAATCTAGAATTCTTTGACTCTTTTGAGTCCTGGAACACAGTATGTCAGCACAGGAATGTGGATCTCTGGCTGCTGGTCTGTACAACACATGTCTTTTCCAACTTCTGGTTTTAGTTACAAACTTGGGGGTGGGGGGTTCTCATACATATGTGTCTAACAACTTCAGTCTCTATGTCTATACTCCATCCAAAGCTACTGCCTTTTCCAGCAGTCATGTGGACATTGTACAGACTTGTGTGCACTTATGTATGCACACAGTGGAAACATAAACCACTCACTGAGACAGACTCCCAAAAATCAAGGCGGTACCAAATAGGCAGAGAATTCTGGAATTATACATACTTAAAGCTGCTGTTCTAAGCAGGGTTGGGCCTGGTTAGTACCTGATGTTCTTCTGTGGTGTGTTTGGCCCCAGCGTTCTTTAAAGATTGAGGAGGTTTGGCCTTTAAAAATCAATCTGCCATGGAAATAGCTTTACTCAAAATTTTGGTTCACAGCCTCATTGGATTACCTATTAGGGCAAGTAAGTTTAGCCATGTGAACATGTTTGCAAACTGTTGAGTTTGTATTGCTACCTAATGACTAGAGTTCAGAGGTAAAAGCTATTGGATCTTTGGGTGTATCTATACATGTTTAGATCTGTTTATGTGTATATTCATTTATTATGTTATATGTTGTGTCCACCAAATTGATCCACAAACAAAACAGCACTCATAAATTAAGTAAATCAGTCTAGGCAACTTTCAAGTTTACTTGACTTAAGTAAATCTTTACTAAACATGCTGTCTTTAAAAATATGGGTGAAGCTGGAAACCATCATTCTGAGCAAACTATTGCAAAGACAGAAAACCAAACACTGCATGTTCTCGCTCATGGGAATTGAACACTGAGAACACTTGGACACAGAGTGGGGAGCATCACACACCAGGGCCTCTCGTGGGGTGGGGGGGGCGGGGGTGGGGGGAGGATAGCATTAGGAGAAATACCTAATGTAAATGACGAGATAATGGGTGCAGCACACCAACATGGCACGTGTATACATATGTAAGAAGCCTGCACATTGTGCACATGTACCTTAGAACTTAAAGTACAATAAAAAAAATTATTGGTAAGATAAAAATAGAAATATCTTCAGAATTGTCAGCATATGTTTTTGTCTGGGTTTGTCTACATATTTGTCTCTGTTAGATATATTAAATTATCAGAGTTTGGCATAGAATATTATAAAACTATAAACCCAGCCGAAACAAAATGATCATTGTGTAACTTTTTTTGATAAGTAAAACTAACTTAATGTTGTTGGTTTAATGAAAATTGTTGACTCTTCTGAGTTATTGGTGGAAACACCCATGTAGTTAAATTTAAAGTTCTTATTAGGGTGGGCACCTGATATTCACAGGTTATAAAATAATTAACAAGGGAATGATTACCAGTTTTGTCTAATATCTCAGTTCTCATAAGTAGTGTAGATAAACTGCTAAAAATGAATAAAATGTTAATGGAATAAATGAAATTTAAAAATCTTAAAATTACTTTTGTTTCTCCTGGGATGTCTGAGTCATTTCCAAAATTGTAGGATTTCTCATCTATAAAATGCTAATATTTGATAGACCAGGATTTATTGCTGGTCTATCAGCAACATGTAATGTTACTAAGAATAAGAGTTGTAGTTAATATATAATTCTGTATACAAAATATGCCAAAAATATGTATCCTTATTGAGAAAAAGAATAATTTTGTCTAATTCGCAAGTTATCTACAGATTAATTCAAATTACGGTCTTGAAATTTTTAAAATTAGGTAGAAAGGAACCATTAAGTAGGGGAGAGAGATGTGAAGAAAGTTATGATATGAAATTGTATTTTTGGTAAATAAGATTATAAAGAAAAGAGAGGAATTTTGTATGAGAAAGAATCTGGTATGGCAAATGTTTGTCCTAAACTTGGATGACTGGTTATTTAAAATAAAGAGAAAAATTATGACAAAACAGAAAGCCCAAACATGTTATAGATAGTCTGTCCTAAGTCATATGCAGTTTTTATTTTTCCTGTTACTGTACGTGTCTATCTTTATGCACATATAGAGAAAATAAAAAGTTGAAAAACTTTAGGTAGTAAAGTATTCTTTAGAACCTGATCAAAAATTGGAGAGATTTGTCTAATTAACACTACTCACAAAGTTAGATAAAACAGGAAATATTGTAAAAAATATTTTGGCAGTTCGGCAACTCTTTTTTAATATAGTTAAGCATGAAGTCAGCTTTAACATGGAGCCAAATTTCTCATAAATGCTTCCAATGCTTTGTTTCACATTATATTTGCTATTCTGCATAGATAGTAGTAGCACTAAAGTACTTACTGGTCATATGCCTGAGGTGAATCTCTTACTTGCACAAAATGTATAGCAGTGTTGGTGGACTTAAAGACATTGATTTATATACAAGGAGCAACATATCTATCATGAGCTTTATTAAGATTCTGGGTAACACTATAGCCTCTAAGGTAAACTGGGTAGGAGAAATATTTGCGGTTGGTTTCCTGCTTACTTCTTTGTGCTTCTGATTTTTATTTATTTGTTGTTTGTCCTCCTTTGGGTTTTACTTACATATACATATATAAAACCAGTGATTTTTTTTTTTTAGTTTCTAATGGAAGGCTTATATTTGATTCTATGAATAGTAATTTTTGTTTCCTATGCATTTCCAATAATTTATCATTTGCTTTATTTATTTAAATCCTAAGCTCTCTTTGTCAAGCCTTCAAAAAATAATAAGCACACCAGCCATTTAAAATTGGATTCGTTTTGCTTACCCCTAATGATCTAGAGAGCTATAAGAGCTTTGAAGTTTCTGGCCAAAAAATAAAATACTTACTTTTATAACTTCTTAACAGAAATAGTATATTATTTGTTCTGTAATTTGAAAAGTAAGCGAACATAGAAATGTTTAAATACAGTGTTCATTTCCAAAGTCAATCAATAATATGAATTGGTTTCAGATATTTTCCTTAGGTAATGAGGAAAAATTGTGATATGGGTACAAATTATTAATGATAGGAAAGATTAGCCTTATTTTTAAGAAAATTATATTGACTGAGATTTTTCTCTATTTTAGCTGCGTTTACCATTATTAAAATTAAGTGACATTTACTTGGATTAAGTAGTAGAAAAAAACAGTGAAACTTTGTAGTTGTTTTATCACTATTGGGTTTTCACGTGTATACTTGAAAAGAAAATATGTACAAGTGTTGCAATGGTTTGAAGAGTCTTGTGGTTAAAGTTACCTAATAAGTTGTTAGCACTGTACCTAAAAAGGAATCTTGAAAATGTGTGATGATAGTCTTAAAATAGCTGAAAAGAAATTATTGTGAGCCTGTTCTTACTTTGTCCTTGTTTTGTTGTATAGTATTTAGAGTGAAAGATTATTTATCCTTAGACTGAATTTCCAGAACTAATATTTGCATTTACCATTTTTTGGTTGTTGCAAAGAAAAGTTAGTTGTTTTACTTCAATAAGTTTGGTATAGTACTGATCACATTTTGTATCCTTTTGGTCATAGTTCTATCACTAGAATGCTAGCAATTAGACATATGCAAGGAGTAAACTCAACAAACTAAGTGGTTTGAAGTGCTGAGTAGACACCATATCATGGTGTTTTAATTTGTGACATGCTAGAATGATAGGATTTTCTGCCATATAAATGTTCTATTAACGAATCCTTGTGCTCTTTAGTTACAGGGATTTGACTCCTGGTTCTGAAAATGGCATTGACTTCTGCTAAGTTGTGAATATTGACACTAGTCAAAGCCTTGTCTTTAGACCGTGAGGAGGTGAAAATAAAAATAAACTGCTTTTGTGAGACATGTGGCCAGAAATTAAAACTAGTAAGTCCATCTAGGCCCGGTGACTATCATGGAAGAGGTGAACATGTAAGATTTTAAGGGCTAATTCTGAGGGATATAATTAGCTCAGGATTTTTCTATAAATTAAACATTAATGTCAATAGCACACTGATGGAAGGCCAGCATTTGGACCTCTGTGTTGGAATAAGAGGGTTCTCTTGGAGAATTAATCTGATCTTTAATTTAAAAAATTATGAAATTTGTATACAATTTTTACAGTATGGTCAAACTTTTTACAGTATGGTCAAAAGGCTGATGCGTTCATAAAAATTGCTGGCCCAGTATGAAGCAGAGCAGAAGCTGATTGCATGGACTGAGCTAATGGAGGACTGAAATATATTTTTGGCTTTTTTGTTTGTTTGTTTAACATATTGCTGATTTTTGTCATCTTGTTTTTTAGAATCTGGAGAACTTTTTCTTTTGAGCTATTTATAGCCTTCAACAACTGAGTAGAGTATACTCTTGTCAACAGAATTTAAGACATATTTCTCTCTCTGTGCCTGAGTTCTCCAAAGCACAGAAATTATTTGTGAATATTGATAATTCATGATAATGTAGTTGTTTGCATAAGTTCAATAAGAATCTTTTTTCTTTGATAAAGGACACAGTTGAAGAAACTGGTTATTCTCTCAGGACTTTGACTGAAATGGCATGTTTTCATATATGAACACATTGCTTTGAGAAATTGATATTGATTACAGAGCCAATGAAAACCCTGTAAAAGTTCTGGCCTCTTACTTTGTCTACACAGTTCCTTTGCAGGGTTCTTGGCCTGTGGTATGTGGACGGTGTCACTTTCTGACAGAACCAGGGACCTCAAGTTGTTTGGGGGCCAACAGAAAAGAAGCATTCTCCCAATTCATGCAGGTAACTGGAGGTGCAGAGGAGTCTTTGGCTGGGATCAAGAGGCCTTTGGAGATTGAGTCTGAGGTTCCTTGTGACAGGTTCCAGCAAAGTCAATTTAGGAGTGCATATATGGACAATGATTCTTTTTGTACTTCGTGTAGGTAATCAGGACAAGTATAGCATGACTGAAGCTTATTTTGCAGCTAGGATGGTCTTGCCGTGATTTGTCTTTGGTGGCAGTGGGAGACTAGAGAGAGAGTGTGTGTGTTTCAAAAGAAAACTATAGTATTAGATTAACCTTTGATTTCTGGGTGGCCACCTGGCCACCCATGATATGGAGCTGCCCATAATACCCCTCCTCAGCATGAAGCAGCCAGAAAGATCAACTATCAGATTTGCTATTATTAAGAAATTAATAAATATAAAGTAGGGGACTGAAACGGACCCAGTTGTCTCAGAGGATTGATGTCTATGGGATTCTTTTGAATAAGCATAGAAATTGACTCACCTAGTCTTAAAACTTGAGAATGTTATGTTTGCCTTATCTCAGTTTCTTCCTCAGGAAATCAACCATCAGGCCTCCCAGACAGTATCAAGGAACTGAAACTTACCAGATCACTGCATCTGCACAATGAGACACTAGACCCCTCACTCATCATGACTGCCTAAGCGACCACCTTCTCTTCCTTACCCCTCCCTAATTTCTGTGTACCTGCATGTAGTTACATTTCTTTCCCTCTATGTAAACACCCAATTTTATTTGGTCAGAAAAATGGACTTAAGACTTATCTTCCATCTCCTCAGCTGCAGCATCTAATTAAGGCCTTCCTCCCTAACAATACTAATTTGTCTCAGTGACTGGCTTTCTGTGTGGTAACCCACAGTAACTAGACCAAATGCCTAGTGTTTTGGTAACAACATTACGACCTACCTCTAAAAGGTACATTATAATATTTAATTATCTCCAGTGTATCATATGTAATGCCCATTACACAATAAAGAAAATTAACTACAACTGTCAGAGCCGAGAGGAGCCTAAGGAAGCATAACTACTAAAAAGAAAGTAGTGTCATAGACAGGATCCTGGAAGAGAAAGAGGGTATTAGATAAAAATTAAGAGAATCTGAGTTGCATATTGGCTTTAGGAAATAATGAATCAAAATTGGTTCATGAATTATGACAAATTTACCATACTAATATAAAACATTGATAATTAAAAATACTTGGGTGTTATAGAAAAATCTCTATAATTATTATATTTATATATCACAGTTATAATATATTATATATTATATTATATATGTATTACGTTTATTCTATAGCTATAAACTATTCTAAAACAAAAGTGCACAATAAAATAATTACTAGACTTGAAAATAAACAAGAAAATGTGACCCAAGTTCAAGAAACAGATCTCCTAATAGCCAGATATTACTGTTAGAAGAGACAAATTTAAAGGTGTTATAAATTGATTCAAATAATTACAGAAAATGTGTTCAAAAATTAAAAGTCAGTAATATAAACAATAATAAATAAATCATTTAAGTAAATAAAATATAGATAATTCAGACAGCAATTTTAAAGTACGTGTAAAAGAGAAATAAAGGGTATTCAAATAGGAAGAGAGGAAGTCAAATTGTCTGTTTGCAGATGATATGATTATATAGTTAGAAAACACCATCATCTCAGCCCAAAATCTCCTTAAGCTGATAAGCAACTTCAGCAAAGTCTCAGGATAAAATATCAATGTGCAAAAATCACAAGCATTACTATACACCATTAACAGACAGAGAGCCAAATCACGACTGAACTCCCATTCACAATTGCTACAAAGAGAATAAAATAGCTAGGAATACAACTTACAAGGGATGTGAAGGACCTCTTCAAGGAAAACTACAAACCATTAGATCAGGAAATAAGAGAGGACACAAACAAATGGAAAAACATTCCATGCTCATGGATAGGAAGAATCGATATTGTGAAAATGGCCATACTGCACAAAGCAATTTATAAATTCAATGCTATCCCCATCAAACTACCATTGACTTTCTTCACAGGATTAGAAAAAACTAATTTAAATTTCATATGGAACTAAAAAAGAGCCCGTATAGCCAAAAAATTCCTAAGCAAAAAAAAAAAATCAATCAATCAATAAATAAATCTGGAGGCATCACACTAGCTGATTTCAAACTGTACTGCAAGACTACAGTAACCAAAACACATGGTACTAGTACCAAAACGGATATATAGACCAATGGAACAGAACAGAGCCCTCAGAAATAATACCACACATCTACAACCATCTGATCTTTGACAAACCTGACAAAAACAAGCAATGGGGAAAGGATTCCCTATTTAATAAATGGTGTTGCGAAAACTGGCTAGCCATATGTAGAAAACTGAAACAGGACACCTTCCTTACACCGTATACAAAAATTAACTCAAGGTGAATTAAAGACTTAAGGAGAAGACCTAAAAACATAGAAACCCTAGAAGAAAACCTAGGCAATACCTCAGGACATAGGCATGGGAAAAGACATCATGACTAAAACACCAAAAGCAATGGCACCAAAGCCAAAATTGACAAATGGGATTTAATTAAACTAAAGAGCTTCTGCACAGCAAAAGAAACTACCATCAGAGTGAACAGGCAACCTATAGAATGGGAGAAAATTTTTATAATCTATCCATCTGACAAAGGGCTAATACCAGAGTCTGCAAGGAACTTAAACAAATTTACAAAAAGAAAAAAAAATATCAAAAAGTGGGTAAAGGATGTGAACAGACACTTCTCAAAAAAAGAAATCTATGTGGCCCACAAACATGTTAAAAAAGCTCACCATCACTGGTCATTAGAGAACTGCAAATCAAAACCACAATGAGATACCATCTCAAGCCAGTTATAATGGCAATCATTCAAAAGTCAGGAAACAACAGATGCTGGAGAAGATGTGGAGAAATAGGAATGCTTTTACACTGTTGGTGGGAGTGTAAATGCTTTTACACTGTTGGTGGGAAGTTCAGCCATTGTGGAAGACAGTGTGGCCATTCCTCAAGATCTAGAACCAGAAATACCATTTGACCCAGTAATCTCATTACTGGGCATATACCCAAAAGATTATAAATCATTTTACTATAAAAACATGTGCGCATATATGTTTACTGCATCACTGTTTACTATAGCAAAGATTTGGAACCAATCTAAATGCCCATTAATGATAGACTGGATAAAGAAAAGGTGGCACATACACAGCATGGAGTACTATGCAGCCATTAAAAAGGATGAGTTCATGTCCTTTGCAGGGACATGGATGAAGCTGAAAAACATCATTCTCAGCAAACTAACACAGAAACAGAAAACCAAACACCGCATGTTCTCACTCGTAAGTGGGAGTTGAACAATGAGAACACATGGACACAGGGAGTGGAACATCACACACCAGGACCTGTTGGTTGGTGAGGGGCTAGGAGAGGGATAGCACTTGGAGAAATACCTAATGTAGATGACTGGTTGATGGGTGCAGGAAACCACCATGACACGTGTATATCTATGTAACAAACCTGCACGTTCTGCACATGTATCCCAAAACTTAAAGTATAATTTAAAAAAAAAGAGAAACAAATGGAAATTCAAGATCTAAAAAATTATATTCATTGAGATGAATAATTAACTGAAATTGCTTTAAGGATAAACTAGAAATGACAGAATGAGAAAGAGAATTGGAGAGTCACTGAACCTGAAGAAAGATTAATAAAAATATTTCAATCACAAATGTATTTTTTTAAATGAATAAAAATGAAAATATGCTCAGGGGTTTGTGGGACTATATTAAGCATTTTAATGTGTGGCTAACTGGAATCCTAACTGAGGAAGAAAGTGAGATAATGGAATGGAAAAATATTTGAGGAAATTGTAATAGAAACATTTTCTCAAATTTGATTGAAAAGAATAATGCAGGTATACAAAGAGCTGAACAAATCCCAACATAAAAATCAAAAGAATAAAATCACATTTAGGCACTTCATGATCAAACTGACGAAAATGAAAGTCAAGATGACAACATTTAAAGCAACCAGAGGACAAAACACAGGAGAAAAATACTTGAAAAATTACTTCCAATCAGAGACAGTGTGGACCAGAAGACACTGGAATAACATTATTAAGGGGCGGAAAGATAAAAACAAAATGTTAACACATGATCTTTTAACTATGTTAAAATTAAGACCAAAATAAAATATTACCAGATAAGAAAATACCTGAGGGAATTTTATCATCACTCAACAAACATTCCAAGAAATGCTAATTGATATACCTCAGGGTGAAGAAATATAAATAAAGATGAAAACAGATGCTTCTTTAAACATTTATTGGGCTGGGTACGGTGACTCACGCCTGTAAACCCAGCGTTTTGGGAGGCTGAGTGGGGTGGATCACCTGAGGTCAGGAGTTCGAGACCAGCCTGGCCAACACAGCAAAATCCTGTCTCTACTAAAAATACAAAAATTAGCTGGGCATGGTGGCGGGCATCTGTAATCCTAGTTACACATGTATATGTATACGCAATCCCAAATACACATATACATATACAAGTATATACATATGCATATAGTATATAAGTATTTATACGTATATAGTATATACGTACATATAGACTATATATACACATATATGTGTATATATATACATATATATGTATATATGTTTATGTATACATATATGTATATATGTTTATGTATACATATATGTATATATGTTTATGTATACATATATGTATATATGTTTATGTATACATATATGTATATATGTTTATGTATACATATATAATACAGATATATACATACATATATAATGGAAAGACATCTCATATATACATATATAATATATATGTATATATGTATATATAATTATATATAATTATAATTATGCACATATAATATAATATATTGTATATATACATTATATTATAATATAATTATGTATCTATATATTATATAATATATTATATACACATATATAATATATGTATATATACACATATATAGTATATGTATATATACACATATATAGTATATGTATATATACACATATATAGTATATATATGCATATATAATGGAAAAGACATCTCACAAAAGCAGAAGGATGTATATATACACACATATAGACTATATATACGTATATATGTGTATATATATGTATATATGTGTATATACACGTATATATGTGTATATATACATCCTTCTGCTTTTGTGAGATGTCTTTTCCATTATATATGCATATATAATATATATGTGTATATATACATATATATGTATATAATATATATAGATACATAATTATATTATAATATAATGTATATATACAATATATTATATTATATGTGCATAATTATAATTATATATAATTGTATATACATATATAATTATATATTATATATGTATATATGAGATGTCTTTCCATTATATATGCATATATACTATATATATGTGTATATATACATATATTATATAATCTATACATACATAGTAGTCATATTATAATGTATATATATACATAATATATAAAATATATAATATATACACATAATTATAATATGTAAAATATATAATATATATTATATACATGTGTATATATACATACATTATATATGTGTACATATACATATATCTATCTGTGTATATATACAAATATTATATATGTAATATATGTATATATACACATGTATAATGTATGTATATATACACATATGTAGTATATATGCATATATAATGAAATAGACATCTCACAAAAGCAGAAGGATGTATATATACATATATTATATATACACATATATATGTATATATACACATATATAGTATATATGCATATATAGTACATATACTATATATACATGTATGCATATATAGTCTACATGTGTATATACCATATACTTATATATACACTTATATATGTATATAATGTGTATATATTATATATGTATATTATAGATGTATATATTACATATATAATATACATATATAATATATGTATATAAGTATTATATATTTTATATGTTACATATATGTAACATATATTACATATATATGTATATATATTATATGTGTACATATATGTATGTATATATATTATATGTGTACATATATATATAGTATATATGCATATATAATGGAAAAGACATCTCACAAAAGCAGAAGGATGGGCAATGCCAAATGAGATTGTATTGTTTTTAGTTATAAGTTTTTAATATAGAAAGTAGACAAGGTGATGTGATGTGATGTAGAATCTGGAAAATATGAGGAATGAAGGAAGTTGGCAAGTATGACATAGTAAGTGGAAAGTGTCAAGAATAAAGTGAATTTTATAATGTAAATTGGTAACAACATTAACTCCAAATAATCTTTGATAAGGTAAGAATGCATACTGATAACCATAGAGCACCTATGGGCAAAATAATGAGGCAGCTGAGCTATGGTGCCAATAGAATAAATCAAAATGAATACTAAAAAATATTTAACTAATGTAAAGTAAGTCAGGAAAGAAGTAAGTTCTATACGTTTGACTTTTATATGCTTCATATAAGAAGAATAATTCAGTATTCGGGATGAAAGCAACACTGAATAATATGTTACCTAAAATGCATACTTTAAATATAAAATCACAAAAAGGCTGAACAAAAAAATGGAAATTAGAAGTATAAATTATCTCAGCTTTTATTTTTCTGAAAGTGTATTTATTTTCCTCTCATGTTTAATGTTCCTCGAGGATCCCAAATAGGTCACCACTACAATATGTTTGGATCTTAGTGTCTATAACAAAAATATTGTCAAGTATGCCCTTCAATCGACAAGCAGCAAATATTGTTTATGTTCTGTGCCACTTTTTGCCTAAATCTGTTATTTGTACTTTCTTTTTTTATTCTTTTAAATTTGAGCAGTCTATAACGTTTCTTGCATAGTAATAATGGCATTGGAGTGAACTACCACTGTTTACATGTGTGCCTTAAATATATTCTCATGTATTACACCAATATTTTTCAAACCAAGATTGCATTAAACTCACCATATAGGTTAGGAAAATAAATGCTTATGGTTTTTTAGTTAGTTTTTTTTTATTGTGTATGTGGCTGTGTATAGTGGTTAGATAAAAAACGAGAAACGTGGGTTTAAAATGTTTCTTATGTAACACTATTTCTAGAGCTATCTCTAAACGTGTATGTGAAAGTCACTATAATTTAATAAGTAAATCAAAATTTAAGTGAGATTAGTATTTAAAGTTATTTTATAAACAAATATGCTAAAAGGATTGTGGATTTTAACAGATTGTGAATCTTATATACATAAGATCTATCCAGTAAGATACTATAGAGGCCATGTAATAAACAGAGTCTAAGGCAAAATGTTTCATATTGTATTTTTTTAGAAATCCACATATTCAGGCATTGTAGAAAGAGTATTTTTAAACTGTAACAAAATTACAACAAAACACTGAGCTTGATTTTCAGAAGAAGGCTTGAAATTCTTCAAAGCACAGTTTTTCTTTCCTTTTAAAAGTGAACCAGAGTCCTTAGTGATTAGAATGAACCAGAAAGAAATTGTTCTCTGAAATTAGAAGTCTTTGTAGTTGTCGGATAGAATAAACACAATTCCTGATGGAGTGGCTAAGTGACAGCAGCCACCTTTTGTTCATTACATTGCTGGAGGATACCCAATGAATGACAATTGTTGCAATTCTGAACCTGCATTGTTATTAAGAAAAATGAAGAATGACTTAGGAAGCTCTTAGCAGTAATGATGCTTGTCCCAGCAGATGAGCAAGAAAGCTAAGCAGCTGCAAACTACTCTGTTTGATGAGAAGCGTTATGATTAAAGAAGGAACACATCAGGGCTTTTATAAACTTGATAGGGGGATTATTTGAACTATAGAAAGTAACGGAGTGTTAACCATCATAATACCTCTGCTACTTGATACATTGAGACTTAGAGGGGTTACTAAAATTATTTTCCACACAGGCCATTTGAACTTAAATAATATTCTGAATTGAATCTTACTTTTTGAATAAAAACATCTAAAATAATAAATGTTAAAAGAGATACGATTTGCAAAATAGGAATGAAAATGAAGATCTCTTAAAATGTGATCACAACATAGCTGTGAATGCATTATGCTATAATTCTCAAGTTATAGTCTATTAATCAGTTAGATATCAAATATCAAATAATAGAGATATGCATAAGAGTAATGACATTCTGATTCAGTCAGTAAAAATAATCCTGAAGCCATTTTTCAAATGTATACACAATTAATAGTAAATATATCCCCAATAGAGCATTAGGCAAATTTAAGTAGTTCTTAATTTCTTGAATCCAAACATGACTGAAATAATTCTTATATTCATGGCACAATTATGCTAAAGAAAAATAACTTACATCGACTTTTAATAATATTATGGAAAGAAAGAGGATTTCACTGAACTTTTCTTTAACAAAATTCATATAGGAGTAAGGCAGGATTGGAAAAAGCCAATTTTAGAAACATAGTTTCAATTCAGATTCTGCCACTTGTATGCTATGTTGTAATAAATAAGTGATTAACTCTCGCTAAGCTTTAGGTTCTTATCTCTAACTACGATTCTTTTCTAAAATAGCTAGTACAATCCCTGGAACATAATTTCCTGTCAATACATGAATGGTTTTATTATACATGGATTTCTAATCAATAATTTTATTATTGTGGTTTATTGCTAATATAAAATTTGAAAAGTAATGTTTATCACTGGGTAGAATTAAAGGACTAGATAATTAAATCCACTTCCTCGAATAGAAAAGATGAGTCTGCTTAAAATGTTCCAGAAAACTTCAGAAACTGCAGGAAAAGTAGAATAGTGTGCTACCATTTAAATCAAATCTAGGTTCTGAATTTATGTAAATTATATCTCTTCATGTTTACATCCTATGTCTAACATAGGCTGCCTGAAATAACCGTGACCTGCTTTGTTGTACTTTCACTATATATTTTTGTATGCAAAATAAATGATACATAAAATACAAATGACATTATATGTTTGAGATTATATGAATGAGAAAAATAATTATTTAAATCTTTAAAATTAACATGGTAAATGTTTTTATTGCATGCCATTTTTGAGAACTGGTCATTTCACTATTACCATGAAGATGGAGAAACCACTTACATTGAATTTCATTTAAATTTTTAATTTTGTTGGCTTATTAGGGTGGTCTTAGTATTTAGCTCAATGATAAAACATTTTCTCATTATAATACACAGATATGGTAATTATACATTTAGAAAGCAACTATAGTTTTGTTGTCTCTTTCTATATGTGGTGTGATTAAATTCACTAAAAGATGCTTAAATATCACAATTACATATATCTGCTTTTATGTTCATTCAAAATTGTTATTGAAAATTGTTTCTGTTTATTACTTTATAAAAATGATTTTTTTCAAGAAAGACTACTAGCTATTATATAATAATGAACACAAAATGTGGTGATAATGATTGGTAAAAAATATAGAAATTGTTATTAAAGTTTTTATTAATGTTACAGTTTCATCTTGGGAAATCAACTCTCATTTTATTTATTTTTCATATTTCAATATTGTTTTTTCACATATATTGCAATTTGTTATTCCTATGATACTATATAGAAAAAGAAAATACCTCTTTGCTGAGTCAGAGGTACATGTTTAGTTCCCAAAGAATTATTTGAATATGTTGCTAGCACTTATGCAAAGCATTTGTCACAGGGCTTAAATTAGGATGTATCTGAACAAAGCCTTACCCACTGATACTTTACACGTCACTGCTAGCCCATATTCCATCTACACTAGCATTTTGCACTCCAATGCGCAGTGGCTATGAGGAACAAAGATATCATTAACGAGCAAACCTAAACAACCATCATCATAAAGAGTATAAACCTGTTTTGTTTTCTTTTACTAAACAAGGAAGATAATGTTAATAATTACTACTGCCCAACTTCGCCTGTTCATGGAGTTCCTAGGGCAGTTTTGGCCTTCCCCAATTCTCCCTGGCCTACAGATAAAGCAATAAATGCGAGAGTGTATACATCGTTCTCCTGATTCCATCATTGGGTTTTAAATGAGTTCAAAAAATCTTTTATTCAATGTGATTTTTATGCTATTGGATTGAATTTTTAAAAATTAGATTGATGGAATGTCAAGAATGTACATTGAATATTTATCTCATGTAAGTAAAAATATATCTAGTCATAAATTTGTTCATTTTAATTTGTATATAAAATGACTTTATTAATGTAAACATTAATTTTAAACAATTTGAAAATGGAAGCTATGATTAAGGAAGACTTCTAACAAAGTCTTTATAACTAAAATGGAGTTCAAGGGAAAAAAAGGACATGGAGCCAGAACCTCTTTATATTGTGATATATAAATTGTGATCAATGCTATCTTAATCTTTTTATCCCGTTGCTAGATGCAGTTCATGTTTTATTCATTTTTTTCTCTGAAGCTTTAAGAACATCATGGGAGACTGACTATCTTTTTTATTTTCTAATTTGGAGACAACCAGCAATGGGCATCCTCATATAAATGATTCTAATATAATCACTCTGCCTTCAATAAACACTGCAATGAAATTGACTTCGCCATTAGCTCCAAAGTTAAGAACCTTCATACTACATTGGTTTTATGACTTGTCTAAAAATTCTAAATCATTACAATTAAGCTAACATAAGTGAAAGCATGAATTTTTCATTAAGACGGCATGAATGAATTTACTTTCATTTGCTTCTTAGGAAATATGACAAGAAATTCTATATCATAGTTTCTAAAACTTACTAAAAAGATTCAGATTTCTGAATAAATATGCATGCACAACTTATATATGTGAGATTAAAGTTACTTGGAATGTGAACACTCCATATGATGATGTTACCAAGATTTGTGGGAAAACAAATGTTTAAGTTAATTTATATTATATTTTATCTTCATCTGTTACAGTTATGTTGAATTTTACTAAGGGTTGTAGTATTGTCGCTAATTATCTTTTACTGCTAATTCTCTTTTCATTTTCTAGCTAATTTTCTTTTAATGGGGCAAGATAAACAAAGGTAATTTGAAAAATATTTTTCCAGTTACCTTATTTCTAAAGGCTTTTCTCTGTTTCTTGTCAATATGATATTCCTTATGGCTGCTGATAATTTTTTTCTTTAAGAATCTAGTATGTCAAATCCAATTTAGGGCAACACTTGCCAACCTAAGTCCTTATACGGTTTCAAAGATAATAAAGTGTTCATCAGACAAAGTGATAACAAGGGATGTGGTGGCTGTTTATAATCCCCTTCAGGTGTATTTGTTGAACGTAGTGACTTAAAGCAGGTCCAAATCTCAATTCCTGACAGCTGGGGCTTCTGAGAAGCTTTTCTGAAATATCAAATGCAAGAAGGCTATAGTTTTGAGATTCATTTGTATTTTCTCTCAGGAACAAGATTGCATTCTAAATCAGGTAAAAACACTGGAGTTTCAATGAATTTCTCCAATAGAAATGTTAAAAAATTTTGGATAGAATTGTATTCCCAAACATGAAGCTGCTGATTGCTGAAAAACAGTCCAGACGCATTGTAGAAAATAATGATGAAAAAGATGAAAAACACATTTAAAATATTTGTAATTTTGCTCAAATTTTCAAAATGCATCAAGGGTTCACTTAAATAGTATCAATGTGGATGGGCTTATTTGATTTTGAAGAAAGAATTTCTGAATATACTAGAGGCAGCTGACATGGTGGATCAGGATTGGCAAGAATCTGACTCTTACCAATATGATAAATCACACCTTAATCTCTCCAAACAGAAGCCCCATTTTCATGCAGCTAGTTCCAATTAAATAACATTTCTTATTTATGCAGAATGTCTAAGAAGGTTTAGATACCTTTCTCTGTACAATGCCACTTATCATTTAGAAACAGAATTGGGATGCTTTGATACACCAAGGCAGGATTAGTCTTTGTACTATTTACATGTATATAGACATGATCATTTATTCTATGATAAAGTACTGACAGCACAAAGCTTCCTTTGCTAAGCAACCTGCACAGTCTTTAAGAGATGAATGCATGTTAAGATTTACAATGAAAGTAAAACAGTAGCTTCAATGTCTCTCAAAATGAAAAAAGGGGTTAATAAAATCATTAACTGATAGAAATTATTAAAATATGTAGTTATATAATAATTTAATATTTTACATATGTACCTATGAAAATATTTAAATAAATTTTGACATGATGAATTTCTTCCAAAAATACAGGAAATCATTTGTATATGTTTCATTTCTAATTGGCTCTACACAATGCCAAATTAGCTGCTCAAAGAAATCTAACCAAAAATGATACAAAATGCACACATACATTAAATTAATTATTTTGTTTATAATTAGTGATTCAATCAACAGTATACTTTTATTATTATTATTGTACTTTAAGTTCTAGGGAACATGTGCACAATGTGCAGGTTTGTTACATATGTATACATGTTCCATGTTGATGTGCTGCACCCATTAACTCATCAATTACATTAGATATTTCTTCTAATACAATCCCTCCCTCCTCCCCCTACCCCACAGAAGGCCCCAGTGTGTGATGTTCCCCACACCCTGTGTCCAAGTGTTCTCATTGTTCAATTCCCACCTATGAGTGAGAACATACGGTGCTTGGTTTTCTGTCCCTGCGATAGTTTGCTCAGAATGAGCAACTTCCAGCTTCATCCGCATCCCTGCAAAGGACATGAACTCATCCTTTTTTATGGCTGCATAGTATTATATGGTGTATATGTGCAACATTTTCTCAATCCAGCCTATCATTGATGGACATTTGGGTTGGTTCCAAGTCTTTGCTATTGTGAATAGTACTGCGATAAACATACGTGTGCATTTGTCATTATAGTAGCATGATTTATAATCCTTTGGTTATATACCTAGGAATGAGATGGCTGGGTCAAATGGTATTTCTAGTTCTAGATCCTTGAGGAATCACCACACTGTTTTCCACAATGGTTGAACTAGTTTGTAGTCCCACCAACAGTGTAAAAGCATTCCTATTTCTCCACATCCTCTCCAGCACCTGTTGTTTCCTGACTTTTTAATGATCGCCATTCTAACTGTTGTGAGATGGTACCTCATTGTGATTTTGATTTGCATTTCCCTGATGGCCAGTGATGATGAGCATTTTTTCGTGTGTCTGTTAGCTGCATAAATGTCTTCTTTTGAGAAGTGTCTGTTCATATCCTTCACTCACTTTTTGATGGGATTGTTTTTTTCTTGTAAATTTGTTTAAGTTCTTTGTAGATTCTGGATATTAGCCCTTTGTCAGATGGATAGATTGCAAAATTTTTCTCCCATTCTGTAGGTTGCCTGTTCACTCTGATGATAGTTTCTTTTGCTGTGCAGAAGCTCTTTAGTTTAATTAGATCCTATTTGTCAATTTTGGCTTCTGTTGCTATTGCTTTTCGTGTTTTAGTCATGAAGCCCTTGCCCATGCCTATGTCCTGAATGGTATTGCCTATGTTTTCTTCTAGAGTTTTTATGGTTTGAGGTCTGATATTTAAGTCTTTAATCCATCTTGAATTAATTTTTGTACAAGGTGTAAGGAAGGGATCCAGTTTCAGCTTTCTACATATGGCTAGCCAGTTTTCCCAACACCATTTATTAAATAGGGAATCCTTTCCCCATTTCTTGTTTTTGTCAGGTTTGTCAAAGATCAGATGGTTGTAGATGTGTGGTATTATTTCTGAGGGCTCTGTTCTGTTCCATTGGTCTATATCTCTGTTTTGGTACCAGTACCATGCTGTTTTGGTTACTGTAGCCTTGTAGTGTAGTTTGAAGTCAGGTAGCGTGATGCCTCCAGCTCTGTTCTTTTGGCTTAAGATTGTCTTGGCAATGCGGGCTCTTTTTGGTTCCATATGAACTTTAAGGTAGTTTTTTCCAATTCTGAGAAGAAAGTCATTGGTAGCTTGATGGAGATAACATTGAATCTATAAATTACCTTGGGCAGTATGGCCATTTTCACGATATTGATTCTTCCTATCCATAAGCATGGAATGTTCTTCCATTTGTTTATGTCCTCTTTTATTTCGTTGAGCAGTGGTTTGTAGTTCTCCTTGAAGAGGTCTTTCACATCCCTTGTAAGTTGGATTCCTAGGTATTTTATTCTCTTTGTAGCAATTGTGAATGGGAGCTCACTCATGATTTGGCTCTCTGTTTGTCTGTTATTGGTGTATAGGAATGCTTGTGATTTTTGCACATTGGTTTTGTATCCTGAGACTTTGCTGAAGTTGCTTATCAGCTTAAGGAGATTTTGGGCTGAGACGATGGGGTTTTCTAAATATACAATCATGTCATCTGCAAACAGGTACAATTTGACTTCCTCTTTTATTAATTGAATACCCTTTATTTCTTCTCTTGTCTGATTGCCCTGGCCAGAACTTCCAATACTCTGTTGAATAGGAGTGGTGAGAGAGAGCATCCCTGTCTTGTGCCAGTTTTCAAAGGGAATGCTTCCAGTTTTTGCCCATTTAGAATGATATTGGTTGTGGGTTTGTCATAAATAGCTCTTATTATTTTGAGATATGTCCCATCAATACCTAATTTATTGAGAATTTTTAGCATGAAGGGTTGTTGAATTTTGTCAAAGGCCTTTTCTGCATCTATTGAGATAATCATGTGGTTTTTGTCTTTGGTTCTGCTTATATGATAGATTACGTTTATTGATTTGCATATGTTGAACCAGCCTTGCATCCCTGGGATGAAGCCAACTTCATCATGGTGGATAAGCTTTTTGATGTGCTGCTGGATTCGTTTGCCAGTATTTTATTGAGGATTTTTGCATTGGTGTTCATCAGGGATATTGATCTAAAATTATCTTTTTTTGTTGTGCCTCTGCCAGGCTTTGGTATCAGGATAATGCTGGCCTCATAAAATGAGTTAGGGAGGATTCCCTCTTTTTCTATTGATTGGAATAGTCTCAGAAGGAATGGTACCAGCTCCTCTTTGTACCTCTGGTAGAATTCGGCTGTGAATCCATCTGGTCCTGGACTGTTTTTGGTTGGTAGGCTACTGATTATTGCCTCAATTTCAGAGCCTGTTATTGGTGTATTCCGGGGTTCAACTTCTTCCTGGTTTAGTCTTGGGAGGTTGTATGTGTCCAGGAATTTATCCATTTCTTCTACATTTTTTAGTTTATTTGCATAGAGGTGTTTGTAGTATTCTCTGATGGCAGTTTGCATTTCTGTGGGATCTGTGGTGATATCCCCTTTATCATTTTTTATTGCATCTATTTGATTCTTCTCTCTTTTCTTCTTTATTAGTCTTGCTAGTGGTTTATCTGTTTTTTGAACTTTTCAAAAAACCAGCTCCTAGATCCATTGATATTTTGAAGGGTTTTTTGTGTCTCTATCTCCTTCCGTTCTGCTCTAATCTTAGTTATTTCTTGCCTTCTGCTAGCTTTTGAATGTGTTTGCTCTTGCTTCTCTAGTTCTTTTAATTGTAATGTTAGGGTGTCGATTTTAGATCTTTCCTGCTTTCTCTTGTGGGCATTTAGTGCTATAAATTTCCCTCTACACACTGCTTTAAATGTGTCCCAGAGATTCTGGTATGTCATGTCTTTGTTCTCATTGGTTTCAAAGAACATCTTTATTTCTGCCTTCATTTCGTTATTTACCCAGTAGTCATTCAGGAGCAGGTTGTTCAGTTTCCATTAGCTGTGTGGTTTTGTGTGAGTTTCTTAATCCTGATTTCTAATTTGGTTGCACCGTGGTCTGAGAGACAGTTTGTTATAATTTCTGTTCTTTTACATTTGCTGAGGAGTGAGGAGTGCTTTATTTCCAACTATGTGGTCAATTTTGGAATAAGTGAGATGTTGTACTGAGAAGAATGTATATGATATTTATTTGGGGTAGAGAGTTCTGTAGAAGTCTATTAGATCCTCTTGGTGCAAAGCTGAGTCCAAGTCCTGGATATCCTTGTTAACTTTCTTTCTCGTTGATCTGTCTAATGTTGACAGTGGGGTGTTAAAGTCTCCTATTATTATTGTCTGGGAGTCTAAGTCTCTTTGTAGGTCTCTAAGGACTTGCTTTATGAATCTGGGTGCTCTGTTTTTCCATCTTGGTCAGATGTGGAAGTTATGCATTTGTTAAACTGTGAAAAGTGTGTCCTGAGCAGGAACAACATTGAGTCGTACAACATGGCAATAGACGAGGATTATTGTAACTCCATAACTAGTAATGCTGGCAGAAGTGCTGCCGCCTGGAAAGGAAAATGTATATCCTGAATATGTTTCCATTCCTATGAGAAAAACAACACTGTTCTTCTCAAAATAGAAAAGATGTAATCAAGCTACCACTATACAGAAAGTTGGTCACTGCATGGTAATGATACCATTTCAGGATAATAGCATTGGCCTGTCATGCTTGCAGGTTTTACACTCAGCCAAATTATGCAGATAAATCCTGGAGAGTAGTCTATGTATTGGAGCTCATGATCTTTCACCATAGTTGCCTCTTGGCAGGCATATACATTGGCCATAAATCGCTCTACATGTGCCCACTCAAAGAGTAACACCAACATACTTATTTCCTCAGAGATGTCTTTGTTACATTAATTTTTTAATTTTATTTTATTTTCCAAATTCTACTCAAGCTGGCCAACTTAATAGTTACTATCTAGAATCCTACCTGTATATAGTCACATTTCAGGTCATATATACTTCCACACAAAGTAGACAAGAAACTTTACCTAAGAATCTGCTTATTGGAAGGATTTCCTGTCACTAAAGTCATTCAGGGCACTCTAAGTCACACTGTAGTGCAGCAGCCACACATGTTCAGCTGTATGTGGAAAATAAATCACATCCAACTATAAACAAGCACAGGTCATAGGCAATTCGCCATGACACCCTAGGTATGAATTGAGAGAAAGGTAGCAAAGTAGTTATAACAGGTAGGTATAACAGGGGTCTGAACCACCTTCTTATGCAGTTGACATGTACTCTCAGGACCTACAGTTTCAAAGTCATGTTTAGAGTAGAATGTGAATTATAGATATTTGATCTTAAATTTGAGTGCAACTACACACATGTAATTTTACAGGTTAATTTATCTTATACACTATGCTTATGAGGACTGATTAGAGATTCATAGTCACTTGGTGTCCCCTAGTCAGGAGTTTAGCTTTTACCAGTGCTCATTTTCAGGCAAAAACTTGGCATTCTCCCAAAACACTACAATCCATGCTGTGATTCTCTGAATGGGACTCACCCAAGACTCTATACAGAATCTATCAATGCCGCTGATACTTCTAATACTCTTTTATTTGATGGATCACAAAGCAGGACAGCTTGCACCACAGCTTGAACCTGATGCAGAGAGGTCTTTTTCTCCAAGACCCACTCAACATTGGCAGCCTTATGGGTTACCTGATAAATGGGTTAAGCAGCATAGCCAATTGTGATATATGTTTCCTCCAAAATCCAAGGAGACAAATCAAGACTTTTGCGTTTTTCAAAATTGTGGATGGAACAGGAAGTCTGTTACTTAAAAACAACACCCATTGACCCTTTGAATTCAGATGTCTTAGATAATCAACTCACTTCTCAACTTTTCTATGACAAAGAGAAAGGAAATTGACATAGCTCTGCGGCAGGACACCAAGCATGATCTTAGCCTAACTTAAATTATCATTCTTTTCTAACTTACAGAAATAAGTTGCATAATAGATGCCAAGATTTTCATTATTTCAATAAAGACGCCACACCTGGAGCACAAGCCATGATTAGCATCACCACCTACGAATGGTATCATGGTAATTCTTTATAATTCATCTGGGTTTAGTGATGATTAAAAGGTGTAAATGGAGATAAGATAGCGAATATCAGCTCTGAATCTCTCAAGTCTTTTGTGGTAACAGTAATCTCTACAGTTCACTCTAGGATGCAATCCTGGTATGGCTCACCTTCTTTGTAAAGTGTGGACATTTCCAGAAGCTTCTAACTAGTCCTATCTATGTGCTATGATTCCTGTCTGTGCTATCATTCCATAGGTTAGGCACCAGTGTGCAGATTCTTTCAATTGCTAAGTGTATCTATCCTGGCTACCTGTTTTGAGTTGGAAGAAATAATTATAGAACGGTTCAATAGTCACATTGGACCCATCGTTAGAAGACACTTGGGCTAATACTTCATTTAAAACTACTATGACTGGTGGCCAGTTATGGCATTTTGAATTTCTGAAGATCAGCAAATCTCAAAGTAATTATATAATATCCTCAATTTTTGTTACTTATAATCTAAATCAGCAGTCCTCAATATTTTTGGCACAAATTACCGGTTTCATGGAAGACGATTTTTTCCATGGGGCAGAAAATTAGGCATTAGGTTCTTACAAGGAGTATGCATGACCTAGATCCCTTGCACATGCAGTTAACAATAGGGTTTGTGCTTTTATGAGAATCTGATGCCACTGCTGACCTGATGAGGCAGAGCTCAGATGGTAATTAATGCTCTCTCGTAGCGGACCTCCTGCTGTGCAACCCGGCTCCTAACATGCCATAGATTGTACTAGACTGTGTCCTGAGGGCTGGGGACCCTTGATATAAATTATTATTGTTATATTAATTATATTATTCCACAGTAAACAGTCACCTAGCATATGACTGCAAGTCTCTCAATAGCCTTTGACAAGTCTCAGGATATTATGTGACCTCGATGCTGGGCTCTTGCTGAAAGTAACCTGATACTTTGCCTCTTTCTCAGTGGAAGTAATCCAAGGACTATTTCCAAAGGTTGCTTGCTGTATTAGTTTCCCAGGACCACCATAAAAATTTACCACCACTGGATGGTATACAAGAATAGGAATTTATTGTCTCACAGTTCTGGAGGCTTGATGGCAAAATCAAGACATCAGTAGAGTTGGTTCTTTATTAATACCCTATTGGAGAATCAATAAATGACTCCCTCCTGGCATATAATGGTTCTCAAAATCCATAATGTTCATTGACTTATAGTTACATTATTCCTATCTCTGTCTCCATTCTAACTTAGCATTTTCCCCTGTCTGTGTCTCCTCTGTATCTCTGTGTGTCTCCAAATTTCTTTCTCCTTATAGGGACAACAGTCATTTGATTAAGAGCTCACCTTAGTCTGATTATGATCTCATCTTAAGTTGATTACATTGACAAAGAAACTATTTCAAAAATAACATCACATGTATAGGTACTGGGGATTAGGACTCATAGCATAGATTTTTGAGGGATAACAATTCAACCTGCAAGAGGTATATAGTCACTGCAAGAGATAATGTAGTAACCTTGAACTTAGTACAGCAGAAAGCAGAGTGATAAATGTGGAATGGATCAGGAGGCACAAATGGGAGATATGAAATGCACACGACAATTGGATAGAACAATTGAAAGAGAGTTTCTGAGAACAAAACTCTGAGCAGTCAGTCTGATCAATGAAATCAATTTGCTACAACATCAAGTTGTGCTTGCAGTGTTTGTCCATTATGATGTGGTATATAATTTGAAATAAAATCTCATATAACTGCTTAACTTGTAATTTTTAAAATATGAAATTCTATTATAGTATCCCATTTTTTTTTGTCCTAACACTGCATAGCCATCATTTTGGTAGTGGTTTTGTCTTTTATTCATTGGTTGCTGAAATTAACTAAGGCAGAAAGACACACCCTGATAACACTCAGTTTGTTTGTTTTTCAGCAAGCAAAGGATTGTTTGAGATTTATTTGTCTAGTGATATTTAGTCAATATGCCTTATGACAAAATATTGTTTCTAGATGGGATCCTTTCTGATTGGTCAGTGCCAATGCAATACTGCTTTTCAGTTACTTTTCCTGGTTGTATGTAGCAGTTTCCTTTTAAAATTATATGTCTAGGAAAATGGCGGATGTGTATGCTTCATAGCCAAGAAGTACATACAGATAAGACATTTAATGTTTTTGTTGACTTGCATTAGCTTGAATTTTCTTGTGGTATAGAAACCTTTTTTTGCCTGACATTTGGGAAATTACATATGTCCCAATCCATGTCTTGAGAGGAGGTATTCATCCGGTGTATTCACACATCCCAATGCCTATAGTAATTAGCATGGGACCCAGTGGGACAATACATATAATTACAAAATTATTGGTTGAGGGATGGCCATGCATCACAAAACAAGTGCATTGGTGTTTTCCATAATTTGGCATAACACTGGGGGCACTTTCTGAAATCTCAAGTCATGAGAATGTGGAAAGTTTGGGATATCTGAAACCATGTTCCCTAGCTCACTCAAGACTGAAAATAAATAAGCAGGCAAACAAACACACACAGAAAAACAAATTAATTAATTTTATTCTTAGAGAAAAAATTGCCCAGACATAAAGTTTTAGAAATTCACAACTTTGTTAGAGACACTATGTCTCAGGCATGCCGACTACTAGCTCCTGCATTTAAAGGATACACATGATAATAAATTTCCCTTTGGGTTAAGGTTGTCTGAGGAATTTCCCTAACTTACACGTAACAATTTCTTGACTAAACAGTAGAAATAAATGAAAATAATAAGTAGATGGGCCGGGCGCGGTGGCTCACGCCTGTAATCCCAGCACTTTGGGAGGCCGAGGCAGGCGGATCATGAGGTCAGGAGATCGAGCCCATCCTGACTAACACGGTGAAACCCCGTCTCTACTAAAAATACAAAAAATAGCCGGGCGTGGTGGTGGGCGCCTGTAGTCCCAGCTACTTGGGAGGCTGAGGCAGGAGAATGGCGTGAACCCGGGAGGCGCAGCTTGCAGTAAGCCGAGATTGTGCCACTGCACTCCAGCCTGGGCAACAGAGCAAGACTCCGTCTCAAAAAAAAAAGAAAAAAAAGAATAAGTAGATGCATCCAACTGTATTATGCATAGTATCAGATTTTACCTCAATATTTCTTTTTTCTTAAACCCTTAGCTCATTAAATTCAGGGCATATATGTAACAAGAATTCTGGAATAAGGAGCAGAGGGAGAGATGCTAGCTTCATGCACAAGGAGCTATCTCCCTTTTTAACTGAATACATAACACCAGAACAAAAATTAAATACGTGAGTGTGTGTGTGTCCTTATGTGTGTGTGTGTTTGTGTAAGTCGAGTTTCTGAAATTAATTTTTTCATTTTCTGATTGACAAAATTAGTTATTGTCCGACTAAACATTTGATGTTTACTATAAGGTTGAGTTATTGCATGCTCATCTGGTTATCTGGTCTAAATTGGACTTAAATTGCAAAGGCATTTAAAAATATGTATCTCATTTTTATCTCCTAGTATATTTACATAGCTAATATTTTATCCATGTTATATAAAAGAAAACTGACTCAGTAAATTTAGGTTAACTTCCCCAAGGTCATTTTAATAAATCACATGGAATTCTTATGTTCATGAACATTTGATCAAAGGAAACCACAGATTTGTTTCTAAAGAACATCTGCTCTGACAATATCCATTTACCCAAATTCAAATACTTGAATTTCAATGTAATTTTTTTTGATGCCCCAGGCTTCCAGGGAAATCAATCTAGTGTCTTCTCAGTGTCTAGGAAATAAGGAGATTCAGTAGGTACTCCTTTTGAAGTTTCTATTTTCAAGGACGCTAACCTCGAGGACCTCTCTGTATTGCAAGAAGTTATAGCTTGCTTCTGTAATAATATGAAATTAGTTTGGCCTTTTATGTTGTCTTCCCTGTGAGTATATTATCTAATGAGTTAAGTTCATGTATTCTGTTTTGAGAAATCACAATTTTTTTTTTTTTTTTGAGACGGAGTCTCGCTCTGTCGCCCAGGCTAGAGTGCAGTGGCGCGATCTAGGCTCACTGCAAGCTCTGCCTCCCGGGTTCGTGCCATTCTCCTACTTCAGCCTTCTGAGTAGCTGGGACTACAGGCACCCGCCACCACACCTGGCTAATTTTTTGTATTTTTAGTAGAGACGGGGTTTCACTGTGTTAGCCAGGATGCCCTCGATCTCCTGACCTCGTGATTCACCCTCCTCGGCCTCCCAAAGTGCCGGGATTACAGGTGTGAGCCACCACGCCCGGCTGCAGAATTTTTTCTAACTGTGCCACAATCTATACTCCTAACCAACAATGGCCATTTGTTTATTTATTTATTTTTTTGATATGGGGCTCACTCTGTCACCTAGGCTGGAGTGCCGTAGGGTGATCTTGGCCCACTGCAGCCTTGACCCCCTCTGCTCAAGCAATCCTCCTGCCTTAACCTCCCAAAATACTGGAATTACAGATATGAAACAGTTTGCCCAGCCAACAGTAGCCTTCTGACTGGTTGAAAAATAATTAGCAATAATTTAGGTAAAACTTTCTGTTCTTCATATCACTCACTCGGTGTTACATGATAAAAAATACAATTACCATTATAGTACTGAGAAATGGCCACTAATAAGTAAAATTTAAAGCTGACTTTTAGTTAAAACAACCTTGAGAGAGTGAAAATATGTGGAATGAAACACTGCATCAAATCTTACACATAAATTGTGAGGCACGTCAAGAAATGCAGTTTTCTCATGATCTCTCATTTCTTCTCTCACCACTTTTAAGAAATTCGTAATTGAGTTTAAACTCTAGAATTTATTTATATTTGGACTTCTAATGATTGCATGATATTTGTGAATACTTTTTAAAAAATATTTGCATTTAAAGAGTAACTGCATTTTGTCCATTAGAAATCCTCTTACTGTTTATGTGCAATTATTTATCATTTTGAGAATAAGCTGGGAAAGATAACTTTAAATGTCCTGATAGTGTTGACATGCTTATATTTTCTCATACATATAGCATTAAATAAGCAGATCTCATATGTGTATATTCACAGTCAATGAAGTAAAAGTGTTATATTTTAAAAATATATTTCACATTGAAAGCCACATTATACTAATCTACCTGTGAATGAACTCATATTATTCAAATGAAATAGTATTTATATTAAAATATAATTTTAAAGTGTTCAATATTTATCGACAAATATATAAATTTATTGCTAATTGCTTACAGTGTCATGTTATGCAGAAGAATAAAAGTAATGAATTCTAGCTATCTTAATAGTTTTCTAGAAAATAAAGATACCTAAGTTCTTCCAAAACTCTGTCACATGAATTACATAAGCCTGTTATTTTAAATCTATTTTTACCTTGCAGGGAAGAGTATAAAGTTATGTTTTATTAATATTATGAGATATTACAACTGCCAACATTACAGTGATATTGTGGGAGTTAATATTTTAAAAATACAAATTATTTAAATAAGAAGTATATTTTAATACAAAAAAGAGACAAATGTATTCTTAAGTGTTGTTATCAAAATACTCAGTAATTATTCATCTTAGAAAAAATAGAATATATTAGTTAAAATTATTTAAAATCTAATCTGAGACAAGGCTAGTCCCTTCCACCTCTGAGCTTGTAAAATCAAAAACAAGTTAGTTACTTCCAAGATACAATGGGAGTACAGGCATTGGGTAAATGTTCCTATTCTGAGTAGGAGAGATTGGCCAAATCAAAGAGGTCCGGGGCCCCATGCAAGTCTGAAACTCAGTCAGGCAGTTATTAAATCTTAAAGCTCCAAAATAATCTCCTTTGACTCCATGTCTCACATCTAGGGCACACTGATGCAAGGGTGGGCTCCCATGGCCTTGGGTAGCTTCACCGCTGTGGCTCTTCTGGTTAAAGCACGTGAGACGGAGTGCCTGTGTTTTTTCCAGGAGCACAGTGCAAGCTGTCAGCTGCCATTCTGGGGTCTGGAGCATGGTGGTCCTTTTCTCACAGCTCCACTAGGGAGTGCCTCACTGGGGACTCTGTGTGGGGGCTCCAATGCCACATTCTACCTCTGCATTGCCCTAGCATAGGTTCTTGATGAGGGCTATGCCCCCTTCAACAGACTTCTTACTGGACATTCAGGCATTTCCATACATCCTCTGAAATCAAGATGGAGGCCCCCAAGGCTCAACTCTTCTGTACACCTGCAGGCCCAGCACCATGTAGAAGCCACCAAGACTTGGGTCTTGACACCTCAGAATCCATGGCCTGAGCTTTAAGTTGGCCCCTTTTAGCTATGACTGGAGCCAGAGTGGCTGGGATACAGGGCACCATGTCCTGAGGCTACACAGAACAGTGGGGCCTTGGGCCAGGCCCAGGAAACCACCTTTCCCTCCTTGGCCTCCGGGCCTGTGATGGCAGGGGCTGCTGCAAAGATATCTCAGATGCAGGGGCTGCTGCAAAGATATCTCAGATGCCCTGGAGACATTTTCCCCATTGTCTTGGATATTAAAATTTGGTTCCTCATTATTTATGCAAATGTTTGCAACAGGCTTGAATTTCTCCCCAGAAAGTGAGTTTTTCTTTTCTACCACATGGTCAGGCTGTAAATTCTCCAAATTTTTATGCTCTGCTTCCCTTTTAAACATAAGTTTCAATTTCAAATCATCTCTTTGTGAATGCATATGACTGTAAGCTTTCAGAAAAAGCCAGGCCACATTTTGCATGCTTTGCTGCTTAGAAATTTCTTCTGTCAGATACCCTAAATAATCTCTCTCAAGGTCAAAGTTCCACAGATCTCTATGTCAGGGACAAAATGCCTCCAGTCTCTTCACTAAAGCACAGCAAGGGTGATCTTTGCTCCAGTTCCCAAGAAGTTCCTCATCTCCAAATAAGACCACCTCAGCCTGGGCTTGATTGCCCATATTACTATCAGCATTACGGTCAAAAACATTCAACAAGTGTCTAAGAAGTCCCAAATTTTCCCAAGTCTTTCTATCTTCTTCTGACCCTTCCAAACTGTTCTGACCTCTGCCCATTACCCAGTTCCAAAGTTGCTTCCACATATTTAGGTATCTTTATAGCAGTGTTCCACTCTGCTGGTACCAATTTTCTGTATTTCTCTGTTTTTACATTGCTATAAGGAAATACTCAAGACTGGGTAATTTATATAAAGGAAAGAGGTTTTATTGACCTATAATTCAACATAGCTATCCATGTTATTATCCTACACCATTCCCCAGATAATAGCTACTCATCCTGGCCTGCCTTTGGCCAGATTCCTGTTAGGTCATTTTAACCAGAAATTCCCCTTACCTCTGATGTTTTCTCTTAGCGTTTTTTCACCCACTGACCCTGACCCTGCTTTTTGGCTATAAACTCCCACTTTGTTTTATTTTAAGTTCAGCCCAGTTTCTCTTCTCTAGTTCAAAACCTCATTGCCAATGCAATAGTCCTTATATCTATCACAATAATTCCCCTACAAAAAGTGTGATTTCCTATTATTTAATACGTGTCATGAATATTTTTTAACACTCCCAATTCTATTACCTTGCCCTCTAAAGCTTGTTAGTGGTATTGTGACTTGTAATAATGGTAGACCAGTTTATTCTAGACCACATTTCCTACTGAAAACCTATACCTAATTAGGCAGTCTATTCAAAAGCAAAAACCAAAACCCAAAACTGTTTGAAGTCATCATAGATTTACCAAGGCAGGAAGAATGTGTGGGACAAGATCAGGAGGAAAAGGGGAGGCACAAGGAAATAAACACAGCCTCTGGCCCCACTTTTCCTCATGAGGCATCTGGTAATTCTAAAATTCATCGGTAAGAAACTGAGAAGCCAAAGGGAACATTAGATAAATTTACATGCTGTACCAGACAAAACGGTGGTTCAGGGATCACAAAGGAAGATAGGCTCCAAATAAGACATAAAGGTTTCACTTAAAATACCGAAATTAAATACCTTTGACAGTGAAAGAACCAGAAACAATAGCCAAGTGACCCAATTACAGCTTCCAATCATTCTATTGCTGTCAGCAGAACCACCCTCCTGAACAAAAGTGGACTCTCTCCAGAGGAAGAGAACAACCTACACCCTTATGTGAGCTCTATGATTTTTCATATACTACATTTGTCACTCAACCAAAACAATAAAAATTATTTAAAAAAATCTTAAAATATTCAATATTCAGGCATATAAAAGACATTTTGACTGCAAACTAAGAGAAAAAAAGCAGACAATAGAAATCACCCACAATTACAGATATTAGAGTTAACACACACAAACATAAAAAGCTACAATTAATGTATAAAATAAATTAAAAGTCTAAGAATTTTTTTTTAAACTCAAGGGAAAGTGAACCTACAAAAAATGTATCAATGGAGTAATTAAAGAGAAAAGTAGATCTGAAAAAATAAACATTTAACACTAAAGGAGATAGACATAAAATACATAAAATAACATAAAAATCATATGAGAATCAGTGTATCGGTCTGTTTTCACACTGCCGATAAAGGCACACCCAAAACTGGGAACAACAAGAGGTTTAATTGACTTCCAGTTCCACATGGCTGGGGAGGCCTCAGAATCATGGTGGGAGGTGAAAGAAGCAAAAGCAGAAGCCCCTGATAAACCCATTAGATCTCGTGAGATGTATTCACTATCACGAGTATAGCACAGGAAAGACTGGGCCCCATGATTCATCTACCTCCTCCTGGGTCCCTCCCACAACACGTGGGAATTCTGGGAGATACAATTCAAGTTGAGATTTGGGTGGGAAAACAGCCAAACCATATCATTCTGCCCCTGGCCCCTCCTAATCTCATGTCTCACATTTCAAAACCAATCATGCTTTTCCAACAGTCCCCCAAAGTCTTAACTCATTTCTGCATTAACTCAAAAGTCCACAGTCCGAAGTCTTATCTGAGACAAGGCAAGTCCCTTCTACCTATGAGCCTGTAAAATCAAAAGCAAGCTAGTTACTTCCCAGATACAAGGAAGGTACAGGTATTGGGTAAATACAGCCATTCCAAATAGGAGAAACTGGCCAAAACAAAGGGGTGACAGGGCCCATATAAGTCTGAAATCCAGCAAACCTTCAAATTTTAAAGCTCCAAAATGATCTCCTTTGACTCCAGGTCTCACATCCAGGTCACACTGATGAAAGAGTTTGGTTCCCATGGTCTTGGGCAGCTCCACCAACCCTGTGGCTTTGCAGGGTACAACCTCTTTCCTGGCTGCCTTCATGGGCTGGCACTGAGTGTCTGTGACTTTTCCAGGCTCATGGTGCAAGCTGTTGGAGGATCTACCATTCTGGGGTTTGGAGGAAGGTGACCCTCTTCTCACAGCTCTACTAGGCAGTGCCCCATTAGGGATTCTGTGTGTGGGCTCTGACCCCACAATTTGCTTCCACACTGCCCTGGCAGAAGTTTTCCATAAGGGCCGTGACCCTGATGCCAACTTTTGCCTGGGCATCCAGGCATTTCCATACATCTTCTGAAATCTAGGTGGATGTTCCCAAACCTCAATTCTTGACTTCTGTGCACCTGCAGGCTCAGCACCATGTGGAAGCTGCCAAGGCTTGGGGCTTCCACCCTCTGAAGCCATAGCCTGAGCTCTATGTTGGCCCTTTTCAGCCATGACTGGAGCAAATGGGACACAGGGCACCAAGTCCCCAGGCTGCCCACAACATGGGGACCCTGGGCCCAGCTCATGAAACCCCTTTTTCCTCCTGGGCCTCTGGGCCTGTGATGGGAGGGGCTGCCATGAAGGTCTCTGACACGGCCTGGAGACATTTTCCCCATGGTGTTGGGGATTAACATTAGGCTCCTTGCTACTTATGCAAATTTCTGCAGCTGGCTTGAATTTCTCCTCAGAAAATGGATTTTTCTTTTCTACTGCATTGTCAGGCTGCAAATTTTCTGAATTGTTATGCTCTGTTTCCTTTTTTAAATGGAATGCTTTCAACAACACTCAAAGTCACATTTTCAATGCTTTGCTGCTTAGAAATTTCTTGTGTGAGATACCCTAAATCATCTCTCTCAAGTTCAAAGTTCCACAAATCTCTAGGTTAGGGGCAAAATGCCACCTGTCTCTTTGCTAAAACATAACAAGAGTCACCTTTGCTCTACTTCCCAACAAGTTCCTCATCTCCATCTGAGACCACCTCAGTCTGGACCTTATTGCTCATATCACCATCAGCATTTTTGTCAAATCCATTCAAAAGGTCTCTAGGAGGTTCCAAACTTTCCCACACTTTCCTGTCTTCTTCTGGGCACTCCAAACTGTTCCAGCCTCTGCCCGTCATCCAGTTTCAAAGTTGCTTCCACATTTTCAGGTATCTTTTCAGCAACACCCCACTCTACTGGTACCAATTTACTGTATTAGTCCGTTTTCACACTGCAGATAAAGACATACCTGAAACTGGGAACAAGAGGTTTAATTGGACTTCCAGTTCCACATGGCTGGGGAGACCTCAGAATGATGGTGGGAGGTGACAGGCACTTCTTACACGGCAGCAGCAAGAGAAAAATGAGAAAGAAGCAAAAGTGGAAACCCCTTATAAATCCATCAGATCTCATGAAAGGTATTCACTGTCAAGAGAATAGCACAGGAAAGACCAGCCCCCATGATTCAACTACCTCCCCCTGGGTCTCCCCCACAACACATGGGAATTCTGGGAGACATAATTCTAGTTGAGATTTGGGTGGGGACACAGCCAAACCCTATCAATCAGGTAAAAATCTAACATATATGTAAGTGAATTTCTAAAAAGGAAAGCTAAGAAATAATGTGAAATAAATGATATCTAAAAGACAATAGCTTACTATTAAAGAAAATGCTGGAAACTATCACAACACAAATTTGTACAATTTGTACATATCTACGCAGGATGTGTAATAATTAAAACATAACTATACCTAGGCATATTGTAGTAGAACTCACTTGAAAATTATAAATACAAAATTGTAACAGAAATCTGAAGAAAAAAATATTATGATTGAAGGAACAAAATTTATAACTACCCTCAACAAGCCAAGGAATGAGCTGTGTAAAAAAAATGTAATATCCCTGCCCTTTATCATACTAAAAATGTTTAAATTTTTAATAATTTGTTTGTATTCTAAAATGTTTTGATAAATTCCTATTGCCTTTAATTTAAAACCAAGGTAGCTAAACTATGTACCATTCTTTTTATTCAAACAAATAGATAAGTATCTTTCATTTGTTTAAACCATAGTCAAGTATTCTATAACTTAAAGATTAAATTATTCTTTACACACAACCTTTCAAATTTACCTATGAATAAATTATAGAAAATGCCATTACAGCTTCAAATAAATGTAAATTTATGTACCTTAAAAAGATACCAGCTAAAACAGTTTGGAAAGTAGAAGAGTGAGTGAAGGAAACTTTTGAGAAGTTAATAAGGTTCCTCCTATTTATTTATTGAGACAGAGTCTGGCTCTGTCACCCAGGCTGGAGTGCAATGGTGTGATCTGGGCTCACTGCAACCTCCACTCCCGGGTTCAAGAGATTATCCTGCCTCAGCTTCCCAAGTAGCTGGGATTACAGGTTCACACCACTACACCCGGCTAATTTTTGTATTTTTAGTAGAGACAGGGTTTTGTCATGTTGGTCATGGCTGGTCTCAAACTCCTGACATCAAGTGATCCACCCGCCTTGGCCTCCCAAAGTGCTAGGATTACAAGCATGAGCCACTGCACCCGGCCTAATTTTTATTTTATAAAGTGGAGACTCAAGAGATGTGGTCTATGTTCATATAATATATAATATATATATAGCAAGGTAGCTAAACTATGTACCATTCTTGTTATTCAAACAAATAGATAAGTATCTTTCATTTGTTTAAGCCATAGTCAAGTATTCTATAGCTTAATTATATTATTATTATATATTATAGTTAATATATCATATTAAATATAATATATATTATATTAAATATTTAAATTAACTATAATATATATTAAATTACATTAAATATAATATATATTTAATAAATATATTTAATATAATATATGTAATATAATATATGTATTTTATATATAAATATATATTTTATGTATTTATATTTTATATATAAATATATATTTTATATATTTATATATATTTTATATATTAAATATAATATATATTATATCAAATATTAAATATAATATATTATATCAAATATTTAATATAATATATATTATATTTAATATTTGATATAATATATATTATATATATTTAATATTTAATATAATATATATTATATTTAATATAATATATATTGTATTTAATATAATATATAAATTGTATTTATATAATACATAAATTGTATTACATAAATTATATTTCATATATTATTATATTGAATATAATACATATTTAATATATTATATTGAATACATATTTAATATAATATATAATATAAATATATATTTAATATATTTTTAATATAATATAATATATTATAATATATTATAAATATATTATATAATTATATAATTAATATATTAAATAGGTTACCTATTTAATATATTATATATTAATATATAATATATACTATATTAATATATATTATATATAAAATATATATTATATAGAATATATATATTATATATAATATATATAAAATATGTTACATATTTAATATATTATATTAAATATAATACATATTTAATATATTATATTAAATATAATACATATTTAATATATTATATTAAATATAATACATATTTAATATATTATATTAAATATAATACATATTTAATATATTATATTAAATATAATACATATTTAATATATTATATTAAATATAATACATATTTTATATATTATATTAAATATAATACATATTTTATATATTATATTAAATATAATACATATTTTATATATTCAATATATTATATATTTAATTTAGTTTAATTAAATTAATTAATATATATTTAATTAATTATATATAATATAATATATAATTAAGATAATATATATTTAATGTTTTAAAATATTTAAATATTAAATATGTATTTTAATATATTATATTAAATATATAATATAAACACCAGAAAAGTGTTTATATTATGTGTCATAATAATAAAACCTTAACAAAGTCATCTACATTTCTTGCGTGTGTGTGTGTGTGTAAAGAAAGAGTGGTAAATTATCTAATAGTATTCAACATATTAATATTTTTGTTTGTATTCTTATTTGTTTCTTGACTGAAAATTGTATTAAATCACTGTAAATTTACATGCAGTTGAGAGAAGTAAAACAGAGAGATTCAATATATATTTACCTAGTTTCCTCTGATGGTACAATTTTTGCAATACTATTTTATAATATTACAACCAAAATATCGTTTTGTATTTATCCACAGTTTTGTTTTCTGGGATTTCAGTTACCTATGTTAAACCGTGGTCTGAAAATATTAAATGGAAAATTCCAGAAATAAACAATCTGTAAGTTCAATTGAAGGTCATTCTGGATAGTGTGATGAAATCTTATGCAGTCCCCCTCTAACTTGCCAGGGACAAGAACCCTCCCTTGGTGTCCAGTGCATCGAAGCTCTCTACATTGCCCGCTAATTAGTCACTTTGGAGTGATTGGGTTATCAGATGCACTGTTTGATGTGATATCTCAGTACTTGATTTCAAGTCACCCTTATTTTACTTCATAATGGCCCCAAAATAGAAGAGTGGTGTCACTGGCAATTCGGATATACCAAAAAGAAGCCAGAAAGTGCTCCCTTGAAGTGAAAAGGAGAAAGTTCTCAACTTAATATGTAAATAAAAAAAAATCATATGTGAGGTTACTAAGATCTCCAGTAAGAACTGGTCTTTTATGCATGAAATTATGAAGAAGGGTAAAAGAAATTTATGCTAGTTTTGTTGTTGCACCTCAGACTGCAATAGTTAAGCCCACAGTGTGTGATATGTGCTTAGTTAAGATAGAAAATGCATTAAATGTTTGGGTGGAAGACATGAACAAAAATGTGTTTTAATTAACAGAAATCAGGTTTGGTACTATCTGTGGTTTCAGGTATCCACTGGAGGTTTTGGAACACAACCTCCCAAAATAAGAGGGGACTACTGTGTTGACATTAACACAAATCACCATCATATGGAGATTTCCCCAGTTTTACTTTTACTCGTGTGTGTGTGTGGTGTGTGTGTCTGTGTGTGTGCATATTTGTGTATTTTGTTCCATACAATGTTATCAAATTTATAATTTAATGTATCCATCACCAAAATCAAGATGCTGAACAGCTCCACGAGCACAAGAGTCCTCATGTTCCCATTGTGTGATGACACACATCCCTTTGGCACCCAGCCCCAATTATTAACCCTTGTCAAACATTAATTTGTCCTCCACTTCTAATATTTGTCAATTCAAATATTACATACAAGTGGAATCAAATAATGTGTAACCTTGAGACATTGTCTTTTTTACTCAGTTAATTCCCTGGAGATTCATTCACGCTATTGCATGCATTAATAGTTCCTTCCTTCTTAATGCTAAAGGACAATAGAACTGATTCTAGTTTTTGATGATTTCAAATAAAGTTGCTATCAACACTTGTGTATAGGTTTTTGTGTGAAGAGAAATTTATATTTGTGATAAATGTTAAAATGTATAATTTCTGAGTAATATAGTAATTCAGTGTTTAGGTGATTTTTTTTTTTAATAAGAAACTGCTGAACTATTTTCCAAAGTATCTGCCTTATTTTATATTTTCTGTCATATTCTCTCTAGTTTTTGGTGGTGTTACTATTTTTTATTTTAGCCTTGTAACAAGTATGTAGTGATAACACATTGTGACTTTTATTTGCATATTTCTAATGCTAATGGTGTTGAACATCATTTAATGTGCATATTTTCCATCTGTATATGCTCTCCAGTGCTATTTTGCCCATTTTCTAATTTGTTTCATTTTTCATTTTATTTTTTTCTGTTGAGTTCTGATTTTTTAAAAAATATTTTCAATTCTAGTACTTTGTCAGGTAGATCTTTTCTAAATATTTATCTCAGTCTTTTGATTGTCTTTCAATCTTCTTAACAGAGACTTTTGGAGAGAGTTTTTAATATTAATGAAATTTACTTTATCGGCTTTTCCTATTAATATCCATACTGTTGGCATCAAATCTAAAACTTTTTTGCCTAGCCTTGCATCTTGAAAAAGTTTCATGTTTTTTGCTAAGACATTTAGAGTTTATGTTTTATTTTAGTTCATGATCTATTTGACTTAATTTTAATAAAAATTGTGAGGTTGTTTTTGTATAGAGTTTTTGTCTTGGATTTGGTTTTTTGTCATATGCATTTCTAATTGCTTTGTCACTTCTTGAAAAGCTAGCCTTTCTTTACTGAATTGTTTTTGTACTTTTGTCACAATAAATAGAGCATATGTTTTCAGGCCTCTTTCTGTGTTGTTGGCTCTGTTACTTTAACCTGTGTGTCTATCCCTTCTTTAATAAGTCACAATCTTGAATATTGATGCTACATACTAAGTCTTATTGTTTGATAGAGTGATTCTTCAAACTTTTCTCATCAAAATCATGGTAACTATTCTAATTCCTTTGCCTTTCTTTATAAACTTTACATGGATCTTATGTATCTTGTATGTCCCACTGAGATGCTGATAGGAATTGCATTTAACCTACAGGTCAGTTTAAAAAGAATCGACATCTTTACCATGTTAAGTCTTCCAATCTATGAAAAGAGTGTGTCTCTTCAACAATTTAGGTCTTTGATTTCTTTCATTGGTATTTGGCAATTTTCAGCATATAGAAGCTGTTCATGTCTTATTAAGTGTCTACTTAAGTATTTCTTTTTTTCTTTCCTTTTTTTAGAGATTGCAAATTTTTTTTTTTTCAGTTTTTAGTTTTTGCTTTTTATGTGTTCATGTTAGTGCACAGAAATGAGATTGATTTTTGTGTTTGATCTTGTATCCTTTTTTGGTTTTCACATTCCTTGAAATTTTCTATGTAGTCGTATCATCTGCAAATAGACAGTTTTACGTCTTCCTTTTCAATCTGCATGCCTTTCTTACTTTTCTTGTATATTAGCAACATCTAGAACTTCAATTATTGTTGACTAACAGTGATGAGTGGATATTCCTTACTTTGGAAAAATTCAGTCTTTCACCATTAAATATAATGCAATTTGTTCAGCTTTCAACACAGTATTTTTCATGGCATGAATATCTTTGGGTTTATCTCAATTAGTATTCTCTCAATTTCTTAGTTATTTCTGTCTTTCACCAAATTTGGGAAGTTTTCTGACATTATTTCTGTAAATACTCTTTCAGCCCAACTCTTTTTTTCCCTCTTTTCTCATTTTGGGCTTTAAGGCAAACGTTGGATATTTGGTATTATTTCACAGATTCCTGGGGCTCTGTTCAATTGTTTTCAGCCTATTTCCTCAGTCTGTTGGTCAGACTGGGTGAACGGTATTGATCTGTCTTCAAGTTCACTGTTTCTATCCTCTGCCATCTCCGCTCCACTATTGAGCACATCCAGTGAGTTGCTATATTTCTCTTAATGTATTTTTCAGTTCTATAACTTTCAATTTGTTCTTTTCTATAATTCCTGTTTCTTTGCTGGGCTTATCTATTTTTTATTTGTTTCAAGAGTTTCTTTTTACTGTTTCTTTAATCATTTTTTGACGGCTGCTTTAAAATCCTTGTCAGATAATTTCAACATCTGATTAATCTCAGTGGTAGCATCAGTTACATTGTCTATTGTTCATTCCAGTGTGATTCTCTTGGTTTTTTTTTTTATAATGAGTGATCATAGATTGTATCCTCGATACTTTGTCTGTTATACATGACAAGTCTAATTCCTATTTAAATCTTTAACAGTCAGTCACCTTGTTGAGATTCATGCAGGCCTTGTCCTACTTTTATAAGCTGTGGTTCAAATGGCAGTTTAATTCTCAGAGCCTTTCCTGTGCAGTGCTGCTGGGCCACTCTCTGACCTCTGTTGGCCTTCTCTAAGGGGCAGAAGAGATTTCTCCAGGCCTGGCTTCTGGGTTGCTCTCTGTGGGGGCACATTCGCTCAATATTCCCCACAGGTGCTCCTTGTGAGTCCTATTTCTCAGGACAGGAATTTTCAATCCAAAGTTCGAAGCGGCTTTCCGGGCCAGACTTTTTATTGTAGCTGCTTTTCTCTTTTCATTTCTGTTCACCATTGCTTCTGGACAGAAGATGGGTTTCTGCACCTGCTGACTTACCTTGACTCAGTCCCTCCTGTTGATTTCTCTGCCTGCCTACTCTGGTTTTTTCCAATGAGGGAAGGGAATTTAAGGACTTTTCAGGCTTTGGATAAAAGAGGTTTTAGGCCTGGGTCACTCATGTAAATTCTGAATTTTCAGCTTTATTTTTAACTTCAAGGAAGCCCATATTGAAATCCCTAATTTTCACCTATCTTTTCTTTTTTTAAGATATGGGCATATGTGTGTTTTCTGACCAATGATCTGTAAGTATAAATATTGTATCACAGCTTCAGGAAGCTTCCTTAAGAGAGAGCAAAGCTGTGTCTTTTGCTGTCTTTCTGCAAAACGGTTTCCTTTGCGTGCCTCCTTGAAAAGGAAAGGTGACATCTTAAACTATGAGACTGAGGCTACAGAAAGAAGAGCACAGATGAAAGGACCTAGCACCCTGGCATCTAACAACAGGAACTTGCCACTAGCCCTATACTGCCTCCACCAAATTCACCTGTGAGAGGAAGGGGAACAAATATATACATTGTCCACATCGTCTACATGTATAAATGCCATTTACATGTATAAATGCCATTTTTACATTTGTCTATCATTTTTATATAACCTTGATATTTATTAATACAACATTTCTTTCCTGAAAGTAGAGTCCTGCCAATGCTAATGCTTAAACAGTGGCATTGACTTAGGAAGTGGTAAGAAGATGGATTTTTCAGTTGGAAAGCTATGATGTATTTATCCCTTTAATGCAGTGATAACATACCCAGTGAGACTGTCATCTGTAATATGACACAAATCAGCCTATATTGCAACTGAGGCCCAAGCATTAGGAAAACCTATAGAGACAAGTGGAGGATGGTTGTGTATTAACAATTTCTTCTTAGAAAGCATATATGAAAGAGAGGAGTTGAAAGTAGAGCCTCCATCTATGAATAGAGACATAATAATTCACTCACTGGGTTCACTCCACTTTGGAGCTTTGGAGAGTAGAAAAGCAAAATGTTTTTTTCCCTCAAATTTAGCCAGTTATAACACTGTCCTTGTACAAGTTGTAAATCTGTTTTCAGATATAAGGAGCAGCACCAGCTGACATCTAGCAAAGAATAAAGAATCTTATTTCCATGACCCCAAGGGAATAGACTCCTCCAACAACTTTAATGAGCTTAGGCGCAGATTCATCCCAGGGTCTCATGAAAAGATTCTAGCAAACCAACTCCTCAATGTCTAATACGTGAAACTCGAAATAGAACATTCAACAGAGACAACCCATATTTATGACTTCTAGAACTGTGAGATAATAAATGTGTGTTGTTTCAAGCCAATAATTTTGTGGTGATTTGTTACAACAGCAATAGAAAACTAATACAGATTACTCCAAGGTGGCTAGCTTTATATGATGTCAAGAGCTCAAAATGAGAGAAGCACAGAAATGAGTCAGTAAAAGATCAGAAGTTCAGACTAAGCCACTATATCTATAAATATCTATTTTCAAGGCAGCATAACCAGACCAGTCTAGGTCTGACCAAGGAACTCAAGTTCTAGGGTAGAGTTTTCATAATTGTTATTAGTAACTGTTTCTGCATTAATTCCCCACTCTACTCCCTTCTCCAAGTGTGACTTTTACAGTATTCATCATGTTTCTACTGCAGTACACATATTGAATTTTGGATGTTTGGTACAGTATTATATGATTTTTTATAAAAGTTTCTTTTGTTTCAAAGTACTTGAAATAAACATTTAATATGTTTAGGCATCAAATTTAATACTTAATTTCTTTAGTAAACATCAATTCAGCAACTACTATATTTCAGGTATTTTGTCGGGTAAGAGATATTCAGATTAATAAGATGCTGCTGTCTGACAATGTATAGTTTAGTAGAAGATCTTGTAGATATCTTATGTGTAAGAGAAATTCAGGCATTTTGACCAATAGGGTGATGGCTACTCATGGAGTAAGTGTGACACTGAGAGAAGAAAGAGTAGAAATTTAAAACTTGATTCTAAATGATAATTCTGTATTAGCTAGATGTGAGTTCCTCAGAAAATTATTTCATTTCTCTATGCCTCAGTTTTTAGTCTTTAAAATGAGAATATGACATCTCTCTGAGTTAATGAAATATTTGCTTTAATAAAGATAAAGAGATAGCACACTGCTGACTGCATTGTGATGAATTTGTAAAGAATATCTCTATCAGAATGATTTAGTAATAGTAATAACAGATATTTTGCATCTTTAGTTTTTAGGTTACATGGCCATGAGATGCCACATTCAGAACTTTGAACCATATTGGAAATCACTCAGAGGTCCTGGATTTGGGGTGGATTCATGAGCTGAATGAACTTTTCCAGTTTTCTCCCTTGGAGGATGGTGGCAAGAGCACTGTGCTTGTGAATGGAAAGCTAAACACATTAGATGGCTAAAGAGAAAGACTTTTGCAGACCACTGGCTGTATCCTAATTATAATGGTTTAGTTAGGCATATGACTGCCCAAAATAAAGTCTACCTCTCCATCTTAATACCTAGAAAATAGGTGATAGTACCTATCTTCTGTGTGTATGATATTGAGGTCATACTTATCGAAGACACTAGATTAAAAACTGCATCCCTAATACATGGAACATCTTATCACATACTGCACTTCCCCAGCTAGATTTTAATTTTAAAGAACAACGAAGTTTTATTTTGTTGAAACCATTATTCTAGGATAACTGTCATAGGATAACATACCTTTATATATGTTATTTAGGGATTTTTTTCAGATTGTTTAGATTAGAATCAAAAACAGCAGCAGTAATAAGTGATTCCCTCCATGAAACAAAACCAGGTAAGAAGAAAATTGCCACAAGAGGCTTGTTTTTCATTTAAATATCTTCAATAAAAATGTGATGACTAATTTTTTTGTGTGTATATAATTAGTTATGTGTTTATATATACAATTTAGTATTAAAATTAACAAAATAAAGAACATGCTAGAAAAAAAGAAGTAGGAATAATTAGGGCTTACACATACTGGAGATCATATCTTAATAGTGTTATTTAGGGATTTTTTCAGTTTCTTTAGATTAAAATAAAAAAGAGAAACAGTTATAAGTGATTCCCTCTGTGAAACAAAACCAAGTCAGAGAAAAATTGCAACAAGAGGCTTGTTTTTCATTTTAAGATCTTCAGTAAAAATGTGATGCCTAAAAATTTATGTATATGTGTGTGTGTGTGTGTGTGTGTGTGTGTGTATAATTAGCTACATGTTTGTATATATCTACAATTTAGTATTAAAATTAACAAAATTAAGAATATGCTAGAAAAAAGAAATAGGAATAATTAGGGCTTACACATACTGGAGATTACTGATATCTGGAGAACAATAGAAGGAAAAAAGGGCTACAGTAGTTAAGTAGAAGCATTTTTTTTCCTAAAATTTAATGTAGAGGTGTAGATGTGGATGTAGAGCAGCCAATAAAAGGGCCATGTAATGGACTTTTTATATTTTGGCTCACCCAGCATCATGAATTCCTTCCCACTTGGGGTGATATTCTCATGGTGCATTAATTGCTGTACAATAGGCCCCCACTTGTGGCTATGGAAAACTGTAGGGGAGACACAGACATTTGCTTTCCTTTTCTTCCTGGCAACTATATTATGACAGGATCAAGTTGAGCATTCATACTTGTTTCTTTGAGCTTTGAAAGAGTGATGTGAAATGGCAGAGTCCAGGTAGTGGTGACGCAGATGTAGACACAATGAAGCCAGTTGTGACCTCCTTCTCAGGCTGACGAAGTAGCACATTAATGGCTGTGTTGGAAGCTGTAGCCTGAATTTTTCTTGTCAATTCTCTGAAATTCCAATATCTTTCCATTACATTCACTGTCTGCATAATTTAGTCAGAGACAATTTCTGCTTTTGTATCATAAATTTTGTGTGGTACTCTACCTCTCTAATTAAATTTCACAGTGCTCCCTCCTTCTTCACTAACATTCAGCATCACAGGCCTATTTTCTGATTCTTGAACACAGCACACTTCTTTCAGTCACAGAATCCTGGAGAATGCTTTTATTCTGCCAAAGTATCTCTTCCCACAGAGCTTTGCATGATTGCTTATATCCAGATCTCCTCTCAAAGGCAAAAATTCCCCGCCCTCTTTTATAGTACTTGAAATCGTATGAAAATTATTTTAGTATATATGTAGGCAAGTATTTGTATTTGAAATTATTTATTAGTTGTCTTTTTAAATTTGTTTCTTCTCCCTCCCATTAAAATATACTCTGAGAGCTGGGACCTAGCATGTCTTAACTACAGCTCTATTCCATCAAACCTAGAATCACTCTTAGATTTTTTTTAAATATTAAAATTGTAAGTAAAACAAAGAAGTAAAGTTTTTGAATAAAAAGTTATACCAAAAAAATCTGTATAACTGCTGAAAATTAATAACATATTCAACTCTGAGTTTTTTGCATATTGCTTATCTTAACAGATTGCTTTTGTTATGTATTTTATTTTTTGCCCTATTTCTGTATATGTATTGCCATTTTATAAACTGGTTTAATGAATAGCTTCATTCTATAAAGATTTATTTGAGGCAATATGGAAAGAGATGCTGGGATGAGACTAGATTAGATCAAAGGAACTTGAGAGTGAGAGCTAAGAGGGAGTCAAAAAGATCTAGTTAAAAGACAAGGTTCATAATAACCCCAAACCTTGAATCTGTTCTGAGAGTAGCTGAAAAAAATTAGAGTGCTCTAAGCATGGAAAGAAAGGCTGATTGAAGCTTGAACTGAAACTATAAGTGGGAAAATTGGTTCCCTTATAACATGCTGTTAAAATATTTTCCTTCTCTTCAGTCACTGGGCTAAACTTTAACACTTGTAGTCAACCAGAGGAGGTGTTGAGCAATTTACTAGGACAGTATTCACCCCAACTTTATGAAGTCATTTCTTCAATTCAGACTATGACACTGACACCTTTAAGTACACTGTCCAATTTCCGTTCAGAAGGTTTACCTGGAAAGATCCTATGTGGATCAGAATAGTTCATTTGGAAATCAGACTCAAGGATAGTCTGTATCCAAGGCTGAATTTTCACACCTTATTCTACTCCCTTTTCTAAATTATGCTTAACCACTATGTTGAAAATAATGCATGGGCTTCTTCTATGAGAATAAATAATAGCATTAAAATAAAATTTGGAAGTGCCCCAAAATCTCAAAAATACTCCCTCTTGAAATTTAAAGTTCAAAGATATTAAAGTTTAGATAAGTTCAATTTTTTAAAGTTGTTTTTTTTTTTTGAATACTAGAAGTTTAATTTGTAAAATTCCGAAGTTGAATGAAAGCACAAATAACAAACATCAAAATGCCATTCTGTGAGTTTGTGGTCAAGAGTAGATCAAAGCATAGCCCTTCCAGGCCTCCTTCCCCAGTCTTGAATATAGAATAGAACATAGAACAGTGGGTTAATGCTGCCTATTTAATGTGGCACTGATCATGTAAAGGTAGAAACTCTCCAATATTTTGTAGCTCATGGAATTCAGTGTCTTCCAGTTTAAAGGCATCACATGCTTTTTTTGGCAAACTATGCAATGCTTAAAAGCCTTATAAAGATTATTTCCCCCATATCCAAGTTTGCCTCTGAACCTACTATTCCTGCAGTTTGTAGCTGTGAGACTTCCTGTGGTACCTGCTACCCTCTCTCTTTAATTCTTGCCTTAGCTGAAAATGCTCATTAGGCCTCTAGCCCATGAATTCTCAGACATTTGTGCTCTTTCTCTGACGCCTGTCAGAGACACTGTACTTCCACCCTGCGCTACCTGTATAGAAACTGCCACATGTCTGGAGTCTCCACCATATGTTTGATACCCAATAAAATGTTCGCCTCTTCCTCACCAGGATTCTGAAGAATTTAAGAAATAAAATAAGGGCATGTCTATTGATGAACCAAAATCCCCCCTTTTTTGTTTTGAGACGGGGTCTCCTTCTGTCACCCAGGCTGGAGTGCAGTGGCTCTCTATCTGCTCACTGCAACCATCGCTTCTCAGGTTCAAGCAATTCTCCTGCCTCAGCCTCCTGAGTAGCCGGGATTACAGGCACGCGCCACCACGCCCGGCTAATTGTTTTTGTTTTTAGTAGAGACGGGGTTTCAGCATGTTGGTCAGGCTGGTCTTGAACTCCTGACCTCGTGATCCGCCTGCCTCGGCCTCCCAAAGTGCTGGGATTACAGGCATGAGCCACCGCGCCCGGCCCCCAAATCACTCTTATTGCTGAGAAAGAGAAGTAGAGTTGCTGGTAGCAAGCCCTAACCCTGTCATAAGCCTTAAAGAAACTGTCCATAAACAGGATTTCTGCAGCAGTGTGACACGCTCGTGATGGCGATCACGCACACTGCTAGAAGTTGTTGGTTTACTGGAGCAGGACTGGGAAAACCTGGTCCGCCTGGAGCGGAAAACTACTCAAACTACAAACAGTAGCAGGAGCAGCCTGTGCCCTAACAACATGCTTTTGCTGCAGAAAATCAGCCAGGGCCTGTTTCTCTGCTCCTTGCTAAGAATGCTTTGTTTCCCATAAGGAATGCTTTTAGCTAATCTATAACTATAGAAACTATGCTTATCACTGGCTTTCTGTCGATAAATGTGTGGGTCAGACTGTTCGTGGCTCTCAGCTCTGAAGGCTGTCAGCCACCTGATTCCCCCTTTATACTCTATTCCTGTGTCTTTGTCTTAATTCCTCTAGGGCTGCTGGGTTAGGGTCTCCACGACCAAGCTGGGCTTGGCACGAGTATTATCCCAGAATTAGAAATGCTATCCTTGCACATTTCATGCTCAAACAGCGCTGCTTCAAATAGGCCTCCTTGCATAGGAAAAGCCTAGAGTTGAAAGCAGTTAAGGTTTAAGAAGAGCAAAAGCAAACAGAGTTGAACATGCCCAGTGACTCAATCCCAAATTTGCAAAACAACTGTCACTTTACTTCTCCATGCATATTTAAAGTAAGGAAACAGAGAGGAACTGAAGCATGCCTAGGGGAACAGTTTTAGCATGCAAACTGGGAAATGGGGAGAGTTTTCCTTTTTAAAAGTACATGCTGTTCCAATTAAGTGCTGGGTGCTGAGGAACCCTCTCTAATACCCCTAGAAGGCTTTGCCACAAGCTCCAAATCACAATATATAAAAAATGTTTAAAAATATAAGGTAGCATTCACCTGGAGTTCAATGAAGAATGGCATATAAACATACATATGATTTATTTATCACGTTAACATTAGCTATGCCAGATGTTTCCAAAAACATACATAAATCTCAGGAATGAATTTAAATATGCAAAATGTAAATATGTTGAGTAGTACAGTATATGTTCAAAATGTTATTAAATATATATATACACAGAAAGATATACACAAATGTGTACACATAAGTACATAAATATATATGTATAATATCTTAATGTGTACTGTGTACTAATATACATCTTTATTGTGTTTCATTCCCTTCCTGTGAATTATCTATTACATCCACCTTAAAAAAAAGTTTCACAAAAAAGCTCTAACTGTAAACTGATCAATAGAATCGGATCATTTCTATTTTCTTTTTTCCATTTTATTGTTTTTAATTATGATGTTAAATTTATGAGCCTTGATAGCTTGCATGCATTGCTGAAAGTCTCTGGTGAATAAGAATATATACATAGAAAACCTCAATACGAATATAGATAGACAAGTGCTATCTTAAAATTAACATGTAAATTTTAAGTGGAAATTCTTTTTTTGATATTTCAGCTTCTTTGCCTTTTTTAATTTTTAAAAAACCTAAATATGTATACTATTCAAGCAATAATGGTTTCATATTAAAATTTTACTTCCTCCACTCAGTAATTACTGATATTCTTCATAATGTTGATACAAATTAAACATCTATGTTTTAATGTATAATTTAGATTTAAATTGAAACGTAAGTGGCTTACCACAACATCAATACATATGTAGTAAGAGCTTCATCACTTATTCTTATTGTATTCCTTTCAATGTGCACCAAAAATGCAAGTCTTATTGTCTAGAGAAAAAACCTTGTGTTGATGATAGTGGCTAAACAAAATATTATTATAGAAGAACATTAGTTGCTATTTTATTTACACAAATGAAGTTTTAAAATTAGAGTTAATTATATTTTGCTTATTGTTAAAATAATTTCTTAATTTTGCCTGATACTTCTTTTATTTTATAAATAGCTAGAAATATAAGGTTAAAAACAAAATAAGGAATAAAATAGCATATGAGTCTAATTCTCAACAAGTATCCCTTAATAAAATTGGATGTTATCTATAGATAACAAATAAATAACTGTAAAAAAAACTCTATTAAAATTATTTGATAGAGAGCATAACATTCTGCTCTCTTGAGAATTGAGAGATGTAAAAGTGAAAACAAAATTTAGATTAAAAAATAAATAACCAAAAAATGTGATTTGTTTATTACCATGAATATAATTTTTAACAGTTTGACAAGTGCAATTGTGATAAATACATACAGAAGGATTGAAAATATTTGGCATAGATCCTCTACAGAAATCGCAGTAGTGAGCACATATTTTTTGTCTGAGATATCTTAATTTAAGAAGACAGGCTTGTTTCTTTGAATTTAAAAGCTAACCTTTTACAAATGGACTGATGGTTCAAGTTAATTTATAATCTTTTTTTAAATGATGTTATCGCAGTGATATCTAAACTACAAAGTAAGTTCTCTGAAATTGAATCTGTACTGAAAGGATTGATAGAAATGATTTAAGTTTTCAATTTCTACATTTAGGTGAATGTGGTTGCACAGAAAATCTATATTGATCTTCAGCCTTTCATTATTTCTCTAAACCTCAGTTTCATCATTTGTCAAAAGGGTTTATAATTGATTGAACTAATGCCTTTTAATGTAATAATTGCCAACTTATTTTAAAATATACTTAAAAATACACAAAAGTTAATTGTGGTTTACAAAAATAACTGAATAAGGTAATGTCAGGCCTCTGAGCCCAAGCTAAGCCATCATATCCCCTGTGACCTGCACGTACACATCCAGATGGCCGGTTCCTGCCTTAACTGATGACATTCCACCACAAAAGAAGTGAAAATGGCCTGTTCCTGCCTTAACTGATGACATTGTCTTGTGAAATGCCTTCTCCTGGCTCATCCTGGCTCAAAAGCTCCCCCACTGAGTACCTTGTGACCCCCACTCCTGCCCGCCAGAGAACAACCCCCCTTTTTCCTTTACCTACCCAAATCCTATAAAACAGCCCCACCCCTATCTCCCTTCGCTGACTCTCTTTTCGGACTCAGCCCGCCTGCACCCAGGTGATTAAAAGCTTTATTGCTCACACAAAGCCTGTTTGGTGGTCTCTTCACACGGACGCGCATGAAAGGTAATGTTTTTCATATATTTTAAAAAATACACAAAAGTTAATTGTGGTTTACAAAAATAACTAAGTAAGGTAACGTTTTTCATTCTACATATTCTAAACTGTTTATACTGTATTGAATGTATTAGCCCTGGGGTCTACTCACGGTCTCCTTTGAAAAAACTGAAACATGCCTTTACAGTGAGGTATGGCAGTGTTCAGGGGAATGAAAGAATGGAGGGTCAAAAGGAAGTAAGGCGAGTCCCACATACAATTTTCCATGATCTCAAAAAGAGCAGAAATCTCTTGCCAGGGTGGGTGGAAGATGATTGAACAGCTGGATATAAGAATAATTGGCTTTAGAGAGAAGCTACAGAAGAAGTGATTCAGGAGAAGATTCAAGTAAATATTTCTGTCTACAAAAATAGTAAATTCTGGGAGATGATGTTAGAATGGTAGGTAGCTCCTTGCTTTAGTTACCCAAAAATGACTAAGGCAGAAAACGGAGGAAATCTTTGTTTTTCTTGAATGAAGCCATTCATATACAACTTTTTTGAACAACAAAAATGTTTTTATGATGGGTTACAGTGTATATACTATCAAATTGGACTTAGATTGTATATCAGTTTTAGAAGTGTACATTGTTTTGATAGAATTTTTAAAAATAGTTTAACAAATGTATTTTGTTTGACCAAGGTACTGGATTGTTTTAATTGTTCTAAGTTTATCTTTAGACTCGTGTTAGGTGCACATGTTTCCTTTTTTCTTATGATAGCACATTTCAAATATATGGCCAATTACAACACTAAAATATTTTCTAAAATTCCACTTGCTCACAACAAAACCACCACTAAAGGAAAGGAGTGAATTCTAGAATGGAGAGATTTAGTCAGGGAGAATCTAAATTTTGCTATGAATACTGCTTACGTCTCCGGCTGATTCCAGCAGGTATTCTAAGAGGCCAAATTTCATCTACAAGAACTAAATTCATATTTCAGTGCTACACACTATAGGGGAGGCGGAATTTAATTTCTGAAATGTTAGCTACCTATTAAAAAACCATTACTCTTTGGATGAACGTAGCAGAATCTAGAGTGCTTCTAACACGTCACTCACAATATGTAGAATGTAATAAAATTTACTCAGTGTTAGAGGAAAAGAAAATTATCTATTCTCAAGAGAAAATGCAACCAATATGATCTTTAGAATCAGTGGGCAATGATTGTAAAATGTCCATTATGACTATGCTTAAAGAAGTAGAATAAATTATGGAGGTAGTAAAGAAAAATACAGGAAATCTCAGCATAAAAATAGAATTATAAAAAATAACTAAAAAGGAAATTTTAGAAATAGAAAAATAAAATAGCTGAAATGGAAAAATAAATACTCTATGAGATTAACTACAGAAAGGAAATGAAATAAGAATCAGTAAGCTATAGAAAATCAAAAGAAGTTATGCATTTCGAAGAGAGTAAAAAACAGATACAAAACAAAATTAAAGAGAGTCATGGGATAATCTTAGATGGTCCAACATGCTTGAAATTCAAGTTGCAGAAGAAGAGAGAAAAATGAAATAAAAATATTGAAAAAATACTTGACCTTTTATTCAATTTGGTTAAATGCATTAATTCATGGGTTTAAAAGCTAGAACACCCTGGATAAACACACACACACACACACCAAATATCATTTTCATATTTCAATTACATATTTAAAATCTAAAAATAACATTCAAAATGTATAGGGAGAGGTAAAAACCATTATGTATAGAGTGACAACAATTTCTAAAACACTATTGACCTCTTGTCAGAAATTATACATCCAGACACAACATCTTAAAGTGCTAAATGTAAAGAAAGGCAAAATGTCAATCAAGAGTTCTACATGAGTGAACATATTTTTCAAAACTGAAGGGGAAATGAAAACATTCTCAATTAAAATATTATATATTTTTTATCAGAAGACCTTCACTATAAGGACAGTTAAGTTACAGCATGATTTTCAATCTGAAGGAAAATGAAACCAGACTGAAACTCAGATGCATAAGATGGTTTTACACACATACAAACACACACAACTTTTCTGAATTTCATAATCTTGTATATAACTTTATATCAAAAATTTTATGAAATTTCATTGAATTTATACACATACACATTTTAGTAAAATTAAATTAATGAATATATGTTTTGTGTTGTGTTACAACCTTAACAATCATAAAAGTTTTATAAATAAGAATATACATGTAATGCCTGAAATTACCATTTAACTTAACTTGGTTGTAACTTAAACACCCATCTCCCCAAAACATACACACACACACACACACACATATAGATTTCACTAAAATTATTTTAAAAATAAATTAATACCAAAGAAGGCAGAAAAGGAGGATCACAGAAAGAGAAATAGAAAACAAATAATAAAACTCTAGACCTGCTATATATTATATGTTAATATTACTAAGTTGAGGAAACTTTCTCTATTCCTAACTTCATAAGATTTAAAAAATCATAAATGGGTGCTGAATTTTATCAAATTCTTATTTTGGTATAATTTGATGTAAGTATGTGATTTTTCTATTTTAGCATGTTTGGTCTCAAAGCCCTTAGCTGTCTGTTTTCTTCTTTCTATTCTTCAGAATTTTGTTATGTTTGTTTACATATAATGTCCAAAGGTTTTTATCTAACCTCAGTGGGAAAAATAGGAAAAATGAATCTACTCCAACTTCTTAGAAGTATTGTGCTTTTCAAAACATGGATCTTTCCCAATTGTGGAGTATTAGATCAACTTTGTTAATTGTGTTATTGAAATCGAACATATTTGATAATTTCCTGTTTTATTTATAGTTACTCAGAGGTATGGTAAGATTTAAGATGTACATTTTTTCCTAGTAATGCTGTGATTTGTGACTTTTTTGCTTTTTACGTATTTTAGACTAAGTTATTAAGTGTATACATTAGTAGTCATATAATTTTCTTTTTATTTTATTATTATTATACTTTTAAGTTTTAGGGTACATGTGTACAACGTGCAGGTTAGTTACATATGTATACATATAATTTTCTAGTGAATTGTACCATACCTTATTTATAAAATAGTAACCTTATGCCAGGATCTTCTTTATTCCCTAATAAAACATTTTTATTTATAGAGTGTTATTGTAACAAAATGATAGTCTAAAGCAGTCTTCTTCTTTTAGTATTCCTTTGGTATATTTCTTGTCTTTAGAATTATATTCCTTTGCAATTATGAAAGATGTCACATAAGATCATGTTGCTAAATTATAAATTTATGTCATAATGCAATCTAGCTATCCCTATTGTTTAATCTACTAGTTAGGCACATTTGCATATTTTTGCCATTTTGTTAATTGTTTTCTGTGTGATTTGTACTTCCTTTTTTCCTGTCTTGCTGTCTTCCTTTGTGATTTGTTGATTGTTTTTGTAGTGGTATTTGATTTATTCCTCATTATATTTTATAAATTTACTACAGTTTTTTTTTTAGGGTTACCATGAAAACATGTTATAATTGTAACAGTCTATTTTAAGTTTAAGCTTATAACAACTTCAAATTGCATCCAAAATATCTGCCCTTTTACTTAATCTCAAACCCCCATTTTATATTATTGATGTCACACTTTACATCTTTTGTCTTAAACAAAAGACATTTCTTTTTGATGCTACTGGAGCTTCCTAGTGAAGGCCCTTTTCCTAGTGTGAAGATGGCTGCCTTCTCACCGTGTCTTCACATAGCCTTTCCTTGCTGCAAGAGCATGGACGGAGAAAGAGAGGGAGAGAAATCCCTTTTCCTTTTTCTCTTGTAAAGCCACTAATGCCATCGTGAGGGCTCCATCCTCATTATCTAATCTCACCTTAAGTACCTCCCAGAGGCCCTATGTCCAAATACCAACACATTGAAGGTGAGGGCTTCAGCATGAGACTTTTGATGGAACACAAACGTACAGTCCATGACACCTTGTCTTTTCCATGCTTCTTTATTTTCTCTGTGTGTCTTCTATTTAAATGAAGATAAAATATATTCACTATCTCTATACTCCTTTTTCTAAATAAAAGCCATAAAAATAGATCTGGATTAGCTGGAATATCAACTTTTATCACAAATGAAAAATATTTAATCTTCCACTTGGGAGATACCACTTCTCCAATTCCTCTCCCACCTTCAAACTCAGAGTCAACTATTTAGAAATCTTAAGACTTTTGAGCAGTTTACCACCTTATTCTATATTAATATATAAGACATGACAAAAGTTAACATCTGAAATTTATTATTTGCAAGATGTCTTGCATCTCTGAGTCTTTGATGATCTCATATAGAGTAGGAGCAATTGAAAAATGAAACCCTTGGATGACAGAAAAACCTCCTATCACTGAATAAAGGACTGAAATCATAGAACATTAAAGTTGCATAAATCTGACAGATTTCACAGCTGTATGCCTACTTGGACCCCAGTCCCTAATGAGACCAAGGAAGGGGCTGGTGAAACTCACCACCTCATTCTTAATGATAAGGGGATGGACAGACTATGGGCAACTTTTCTCCATGAAGCAGAGGTAATTTAAAACTCTCAACTACAAAAATTCTAAGTATCATAGTCCTAAATCTCTTATCAAAATGATGAGGTTCAATTTTGCTAAGTCCCTGTTCACAACCCAATGTTATGATGAGGAATAAAGAAACGAGATCACTTCTATTCTTTCTTTCTCTAGACATTTTATCTATAAATGCTGTTCCATGGCTCTTACATGTGCTGTTGAGTCTTTTACGTTTATTTACTCAACAATGCAAAATTAAAGCACATTGTGAATAGTCGTAAGAACTAGGGTATTTTATTCTGCCATATATCAAGTTCTACTGAAAGCTGTAAAAATAACTTCGTAGCATAAAAGCAGATCAAACACAACAGTTGAAATTATGCATAATTAGACACACAAATAAATACCCTTCATAAGGAAAAGGGTATTTTATTCTGGCATATATCAAGTTCTACTGAAAGCTGTAAAAATAACTTTGAAGCATAAAAGAAGATCAAACACAACAGATGAAATGATGCAGAATTAAACACACAAATAGTGATAAAGCATCTGAGAAAGGAAGCTTTCTAAATCAATGGCAAAATACAGACTTCTCAGTAAATTAGGCTGAGATAATTGGAGCAATTTAGAAAAAAATATTAACTAAGATAATTACTATATTGCACTACAACAAATAAATCATAAAATACATATTTAATATTGAAAATGCATAAAATATATGTTTATTATCTTGAGATAAGAAATGGCAATTCATTCATTATTTTTTAAAAGCAACAAGAAAATATTGACAATCTTATAGGGACTTAGAATAAGTTTTCTATGATATCCTACAGATACTTTAAAAAATTATGTAGTTTTCAGTGTCCTAACATGGAAATATTTTGAGAACACATATTTAATAAGCAAATTAAATGGTAATTTAATATAACATTTAATAAAATTCTCAAGTAACATTTCTTATTTTATATATAAATATTTATATATGGAAACACCTCCAACATGATCTGCAAATAGATATATGAATATGAAAATAATTATCTTTAGAGAACAAACTGGTTTGGCTGTAGTATAACTTAAATATGTTAAATTTGTATAAAATAATTAAAAATTTAAATATCAACGATATATGTTTGTATTATTGTTGTGAACACAATTAACACACATTTAAATTTATAGTTATAGCAATTTCTAAATTACTCAAAGCCTGATGTAAATAGCATATGATATAGTATTCTGCTGCAAAATGGAGGCTTGCCCTTTTCTCAGCAACAAAAGAAAACTTATCATGACGTTCAAAAAAAATTGTTAAATATAGTAAATAATTAGCTGTTATAGATATATTTGAAATTTAATTTAAGGAGATGGCAAACATAATTAGAATAAACTACTAAATAAATCTTTCTACAATATTATAAAATAATTACTGTATTTAATCAATAACATAAAATTTCACTCTTTAAAAAATAAAAACATAAAATATGTTTGTGCATGTGAATATGCAATTATTTTATATGTATAGATGTGTATTTTATTCCTTTCTTTGCTGTTGCTTTCCTATATTTGTTGTAGCCATAGCTTTCATGCTAGAATCCATTGAATTACAATTGAACTTGCTATGCCCTTCCACTGGTGAACATGAAATATGAAGGAACTTCCAGTAAAATAAATGTCTAGAAAACCACGGCCTGGCCTATTATGTCAAGATAATGCCATGTAAAATAGCTACACTAACTATTTAATATGGCTATAGTCATTTAATGAATTGCTGTCAATGGATGTTTAATATCCAAGTTAAATAATGCAATGTATTTGTTAGCGTATATTATTGCATCTGTTTCTGGGCGAGGAAGGAGATAACCACTTCTCAGGCAGAGTGAATAAAGACATGCCCAATTGCTTTGTGGGGAAACATTGCCAGTATTGATGGGATCTCTGGAAAATCAAGAAATATATTTATAGACTATAGAGAATTGAGATGTTTTAAATTGTCGGTTCACAACCAGGGTAGGTTTCCAATGTCTCCAAAAACACTCAGTCATTGCAGCTGGGTGTAGGGTGTAACCAGCATCTATCTGGTAGATGACAACAGTGAGGCCAGTCATCCTCCCACACACAGGGCAGCTTCCCACAACAAAGAAAGATTGGACCCGCAATGTTAAAAGAGCTGAGGTTGAAGAACCCTGATTATTTTCAACAAATAATGCTTTTTTCATAAACATTATTCTAACAATATAAGAATTCTTCAGATGTACATTGTGTTGATAAATTTCTTAACAATAGAAAAAATTAAATAAGGCAAGCTTATATTTCAAATTAAAAAAACTCTTGTATAACGCTGTTAGTCTTCTTAATATGCCCACAGAAATATAGGAGAGGATAAAAAATGTCCAACATCATTAAAACCAGGAGGAATGAGGCTATCATAGGAATCTAAGTGGAATGTGTGTTTTACAAAGCTGAGAGAAATGGCCTAAAAGAATAAGAACTCTGAACCAGCATTATGCAGAGAATGACATATATAGCCTTTTCAATAAAATGTAGGTGGAAAAACAATTTAGCACTTTTTCACTGTTTGCCATTTTTCATATATGCAAATCATGAGTTGGAGCAATATTTGCATATTTAAAGTTTAATAATGCTAAAGGAATATTTCTTATATTATCTCCCATGAAGTTTTATCATTTTAGAACTAATGGGAGGCTGGGCATGGTGGCTCATGCCTGTAATCTCAGTACTTTGGGAGGTAGAGGTGGGTGGATCACCCGAGGTCAGGAGTTCGATACCAGCCTGATCAACATGGTGAAACCTCATCTCTACTAAAGATACAAAAATTAGCCAGGCATCGTTGTGCACACCTGTAATCCCAGCTACTCAGGAGGCTGAGGCAGGAGAGTCGCTTGAACCTGGGAGGTGGAGGTTCCAGTGAGCCAAGACCGCACCATTGTACTCCAGCCTAGGCAACAAGCAACAAGAGTGAAACTCTGTCTCTCAAAAAAAAACCAAAAACAAACAAACAAAGAAACAAAAAACTATTAAGAGCATCTCTCTTGAATACATGAACACAGTAAGATTGAAAGTTGTGGACAGAGTTAAGAGCAGTGTTCAACTAGACTAACAATATTGCCTTGTGGCTTTGAAAGAATGTGGTCCCGAATCATTAACCTCTGTTGACAGGAACACAGGTTAGAGGAGTTCAAAGTCATGAATACCCAAAACTATCGTAGTAGGGCTGGGAAAATATATAATCTCTACCACTAAAATTATACTAGATGATATTCTGCAAGAGAGTTAGTCTGCAGACATCAACAGTTGGCCATTATAGATCATTATAGATAGCTGATGAGTGCTTATGTGGAAGAGATTGCCAACTCACGAGTTCTAAGGTTGGGATAAAGTGAGATATAGAGATGGAGAGAGAGAGTATGTGTTTAAAAATCTAAATTTTAAAATATCCATGAGTCATAAATGTTAAACTGGGCATAGTATAAATATATGTCTATGGTAAATTTATAGAGTAAGTTGAAAATCCTAGTATTATGTAATATGTTCCTTTATCTTGAGGTTTATGAAATGTTCTATGAATTAATCTAGTAGCCAATAACTTGAGATACAGATTAATAATTCATAAAAATTGAATGGTTAATACACTGACACAGCCTACCACATATTAGAATAAAACTATTTCTGCCTGCTTAATGAGATTTAATGTATTTATAAAGGTTAAGAGTAGTATTTGGCATTATAGTATGTCGTTCGCCCTACTGTGGAGGAAAGAGATTCCAGTTTTACAGTTTCATCAAATGCGAGGTCACTATACTACATCTCTAAGGTAAATCACATATATGGTTGTTCAGAAAAGATATACAAAAATAGGCTCCCAATAGATTTAGAAAGAGGAAACAGAAAGCTGAATACTCGAATACTCCTGGGAATCTGCTCTAAAATTTATTAAAATATAGTCAGAGAGAAACTCACATTATCGCTAATTATAAAATAATGTGATATGTGGTCTCTCATTTTGGATAAAAGCAACATAATTCAGCACAGTTACCATTCTTTACTCATCTTTCTGTTATTATTATTGTATTATACATTTATATCTACTGCGTTTTACATTTTTAAATAGTATTCATCAAGCAATAGATTATGATAAGAGTCCTGGTAAAATCAAGAGAGTCCTAAACTGGAGAATGCAAGAACAGGAAAAATGAGAATTTTGATTACTTGCTAGAAATTTCAATCAACATATTTTTTCAAGGTTCATATTTATGCCAGGAGAGAGATTAAAGAGAAACCCTAAAGTTATCACTTCAAGTGTCCTAGCAAATGATATTTTTTATCTGAGAGAAAAAAATGAAAGGATAATTGTGCAATGTAGTTAATAAATAGGGTATTATAATACTGTATATGACATTGTTTTTATTACTTGTGTGCACTATATTGGCTAATAAGTTATTTTCAACTTGACCATATTTTAAAATTTATTTTGATGATCTTTTTTGAGAGCAGTTTTAGGTTTACAGCAAAATTAACAGAAGACACAGAGATTTCCCATATATCCCCTGCCCTCACACACACACAACCTCCCTTACCAACATCCCCCACCAGAGTGTTAAATTTTTTACAACTGATGAACCTACATTGACACACCATAATCACCCAAAGGCCATAGTTTGCATAAGGGTACACTCTTGCTGTTGTACATTCTACGGTTTCGAAAACATGTATAATGAAATAGGTGGTAAATACAGTATTATACAGTGTGTTCTCACTGCCTTAAAATTCCTATGTGCTCTGCCTATATATATCTTCATCTCATCTTCTGGCAACCATTAATTTTTTCTTTTTTTTACAGTCTCTATAGTTTGGCTTCTTCCAGAATTTTTTTATGGGTGAAATCATACATATACATAGGTTTTCACTGGCTTCTTTCACTTCATAATATGCATTTAAGTTTCCCCCATGCCTTTTGATGATTTGATTACTCATTTCTTTTTAGCGCTGAATAATTTTCCCTTATTTGGATATACTAAAGAGTGTTTATCCACTCACCTACTGCTTCCCAGTTTTGAAAATTATCAACAAAGCTGCTGTTGACATCTGTGTACAGGTTTTTATGTGGACATAAATTTTCAACATCTTTAGGTAAAGACCAAATAATGTGATTACTGGACTGTATGGCAAGAGTATGTTTAGTTTCATAAGGACTGCCAAGCTATTAAACAAAGTGCACTCCCCCCACCAGCTATGAATGAGAGTTTCTGTTTTTTCCCATCCTCACCAGCAGTTGTTGTCAGTTATCTGAATTTTGGCCATTCTAATTGGTGTATTGTGTCATTTTGTTGTTTTTGTTTTTTCTTAACTTGCATTTCCCCCCATTATATACATTGTGGAGCATCTTATCACATGCTTTCTATCATTTGTATGTCTTCTTTGGTGCGGTGTCTGTTAAGATCTTTGACCCATTTTGTAATCTGGCTGTTTGTTTTCTTGTTGTTGAGTTTTAAGAGTTATTTGTTTTCTCATTGTTGAGCGTTAAGAATTATTTGTATATTTTAATGACGGTCCTTTCAGATATGTTTGAAAATTTTTTTTCCGAGTTTGTAGTTTGTTTTCTCATTCTTTTAACATTATATTTTGCAAAGAAGAAGTTTAAAATTTAAATGAAATCTGGCTTATCAATTCTTTCTTTTATAAATCACGCCTTTGGTGTTATGTTTAAAAACACATTGCCATATCCATAAGTTTTTTCCTGTTATTTTCTATGAGTTATATAATTTTGCATTTTATATTTAGGTTTATGATACGTTTTGAGTTAATTTTTGGGAAGGGTATAAGGTCTGCATATAGACTCACTTTTTTTTTTTTTTTTTTTGCCTGTGAATACCCAATTATTTCAATACCACTTTGGGGAAAGATTATCTTTTCTGCACTGATTACCTCTGCTTTTTAAAAAAAATATTGGATGATTATATTCATGTGGGTCTACTTCTTATTTTTTAATGTTGTTTCATTAATCTGTTCGCCCATTCTTTTACCAGGGTTACACAGTCTTGATTACCATAGCTTTATGGTAGGTCTTGAAGTCTGATAGTGGGTCAGTCTGCTGGCTTTGTTCTTTAGTATTGTGTTGGCTATTCTGGGTCTTTTGCCTCTCCTTATAAACTTTAGAATCAGTTTGTCGATATTGACAAAATAACTTGCTGAGATTTTTGGGACAATTAAATTGAATCTATAGATCAAGTTGGGAAGAACTGACATCTTGATACCATCAACTCTTCCTGTTCATGAATTTAAAATATCTCTCCATTATTTAGTTTGATTTCCTTCATCAGAGTTTTGTATGATAGTTTTCCTCATATAGATCTTCTATGTATTTTGTTATATTTATACCAAACCATTTCATCTTGGGGGTTGCTAATGTAAATGGTATTGGGTTTTTAATTTCAAATTCTACTTGTTCATTGCTGGTATATAAGAGATGTATTGACTTTTGAATATTAACCTTGTCCTACAACCTTGCCATAATCACTTATTAATTCTCGCTTTTTAAAATTATTCCTTCAGTTTTACTACATAGATGATTATGTCATCTACAAACCAGGAAAATTTTGTTTCTTCCTTTCCAAAATATATACCTTTTATTTCCTTTTTTGTCTTATCCCCATTAGCTGGAACTTACTTTTTTTAGTTACGTGGTCTCTAATTACGTTATCTATATTTTTATAAATCTGCTTTGAAAATATCAATTTTATTAGGTTTAATCATATAAAATTACCATGTTTATAAAAGATATTGAGAATTTTTACAGATTAATTTAATAATTAACTTTTATGAATCTGTTATGACGGTTATAGGCACTACTGTTTTTAACTATTGGTTGTCCAAGTTTTCTTCTCTAAGTATTTATTTGGGTAAAAGTCAATCATAAATTATCTAATAAAATTATAACATTCTAAAAGTCTTGCATTTTACTAAAGTGTTAAAATATTATGTATTCACTAATTAATTAAACACATTTTTTAGTGTTAAATATTAATGTTTTCATTTTAACCAATAGAATTATGGTGATAGAGTGTGCATTCTCCTCCACCACCAAATAGGTTAAAAGAAAACTGAAATGCGAAGGAAAATCAGCCAAACATAAACAAAAAAGAAGACAAGAGAAGAGTGGAACAAATCAGAGTTAAAATAAGAATTATAGGCCCAGCGCGCTGGCTCACGCCTGTAATCCCAGCACTTCGGAAGGCTGAGGTGGGCGGATTACGAGGTCAGGAGATGGAGACCATCCTGGCTAACACGGTGAAACCCCGTCTCTACTAAAAATACAAAAAATTAGCCGGGCGTGGTGGCGAGCGCCTGTAGTTCCAGCTACTCAGGAGGCTGAGACAAGAGAATGGCGTGAACCCGGGACGCAGAGGTTGCAGTGAGCCAAGATAGCGCCACAGCACTCCAGCCTGGGCGACAGGGCGAGACTCCGTCTCAAAAAAAAAAAAAAAAAAAAGAAAAAAATTATAGAAAGGACTCCAAGTATATGTCTTCACAATACATTAAAATAAACTAAATTCTACAAATAATCAGATTGGATATGAAGTAACACTTAGAAGAGTTTTCCTGAAGCTTAAGATTAAAGTTTTAAAAACAATGCATAACAGACAAACACAAACCAGAAGAAAATATGTGCAGTTATATTAAAAACATGTAAGTAAATTTTACTATTGCTAAATTAACACGGACATATATGTAGGTCACTACGCATTATAATTGTTCTAAATAGCTAATGTAACAATCCTTGGCCCCTAGGAATTAATAATATATTTTTAAAAACATAAAATTAATAAAATAAAATTTGAGATGAAATGGACAAGTCCTTATAATAGTAGATTTATAAGAAAATTTTCTCAGTGGCAATAAACTAATAAATATATTTGTGAGCATAGAAACTGTAAAGAGGTTATACTGTTTAAGATTATTAGGTATGAATTAAGCAGTCCTTTGATAGTACAAATAGTCTTTAATTTATAGAAACATTTTTTCATCAGTATATTACCTAAAATCAATTCATGTGGTGGGGTATCTATTAAAATTAACTGCTACTAAATAAAAATAGTTATTTTATTAATATTTATATGCATTGATTAAATTAATGTGTTAGATTATTATCTTGAAAAGGGAATTTAATTAAAATTAAATTTACTATTTTATTAAAATCTGCATATACTATTAGATTTAAAATTGTGTATTTACCTCTCTACCTATCTATATTGCATCTTCTTCTCTGCGTTATGCAATTAGATAATTATTTTAAAAATCTGCTTGAAGACACTGGAGAGTTAATAAAACCTGGAAGAACCACCAGGTTAAGTTCTGGCGGAGGTTGGAAGGACCAGGGAATTGAGCCAGTATTTATATGCACTAGAATTTCTGGATTGAGAAACCATGGGTCTTAGTAATGCTTTTGGCAGCCTTTTGTAACCCAGAGAAATGAGAAGATTAAAGTCTGAGGCCTGCTAAAAATGCTATTAATAATGATAAATTTATTTCAGAAATTCAGTTTTGATTTAACATTGAATAAAACATTCAAAATAATTCACCACTTTCATAGAATAAGGAGAAAAATCATGACCACTTCAATAGATGCAGAAGGAGCTTTGGATAAGTTCACAATTCATCTGTGATTTAAAAGTAAAAGAAAATCATATTCAGTCAAGGAATAGAAGTCAAATTGCTTAATCCAATAGAGAAAACTACTAAAATATATAATGATTAAAAAGCAGCAAACATTTAGAAAAAAATAATGTTTCATAAAATAAACCACTTAGGATATAACTGAAAAATCAGAAAAGTAGAAAAAAAAACATAGGGAGTGATATATGAGACCTTCTCAGAGAAAATAAAAGTGAGATAAATTAAAGCTCTATATAAATTAATCAGCATATAGATTAGAAGACAATATTTCAAAGACTTCAGTCCTTTCCAGATCTATCACTAGGGAACTCTTTTAAAAATGGAAAATAACAAGATGATTCTGTTGTATATAGGAATTCAACTTGGAAATTAAAATATTACTATATTAACTTAAAAATTGCGTCAAATCACAATGATTAATCAGTGTTAAAATTTGGCATGGCTTAGAAAGTTCTGGCATTACTATTTCAGTTGATTAACAACTTATAAAACAATAAATTCACCAACTTGCATTTCATCTCCAAAAATTAGCATTAAATATGAATGAATGGAACTGGCATGGTGTCTCACACCTGTAATCCCAGCACTTTGAGAGGCCAAGGTGGGCAGATCACCTGAAGTCAGGAGTTCGAGACCAGTCTGGCCGACATGGTGAAACCCCATCTCTACTAAAAATACAAAAATTAGCCGGGCATGGTGGTGGGCACCTGTAATCCCAGCTACTTGGGAGGCTGAAGCAGGAGAATCGCTAGAACCTGGAAAGTGGAGGTTGCAGTGAGCTGAGATTGCACCACTGCACTCCAGCCTGGGCAACAGAGAGAGACTCTGTCTCAAAAAAAAAAAAAAAAAGAAAAGGTGAATGCTCAGTGGCCTCCTTGATCTGCAGAAGTGAGGCCACTGCCTCAGGATTTTAGGATTTGAGGGCTGCCATGCTGGTCATTTTTAATTTCTGGGTGACAATACTCTGAAATGCAGAACTTCATTTTGTGATGACTGTTTGCCCTCCATATTCGTGGGTTCCATATTCATGGATTCAAATAAGCCCAGAACAATAATACTTTAAAAAAGTTTTTAAAAGATGGTTGCATCTGTACTGAACATGTACAGACATTTTTACTTCCTTGTCATTATTCCCTAAACAATATAGTATAACAACTATTTATAAATCATTTGCATCATATTAGGTATTATTAGTAATGTAGAGGCCATTTAAGGTATACGGGAAGATATGTGTAGGCTATATGCAAATACTACACCGTTTACGTAAAGGACTTGAGCATCTATGGATTTTGATATCTGTAGATGGTGGTGACCTTGAACTAATCTCTCAGGAATAGAGAGCGATGATTGTATTTTTCCTCCATGCGGATTTTATTTCACAATAAAAAGCTTATAAGGCTCTGTCAGGTGATAACTTTTTAAAGGAGAATTTTTAGTAAAATTCTGAATCTGAAATTCTCATTTCTTGATGTATATTTTTAAAGAATGTCTTGTGATTTGAACATTACTTGAAAATATAAGTAACCTCAGCCATTTTAGAAGAAACGATTAGAGAGATTACTTATACATTATAAGACTGCTTATCTTACAATAGTAAATATTTCTTAGAAATTTATGTTAGGTAGTTTGTTTTTATCCTATTAAATGACAACAGATCTAATATATACTCAAGAAAATATAAAATGAGCATTTATTTTAGTTTGCTATTTATCATTTTACTCATATCCTTAATATTACTAATTTTCTGAATTTCGGAAAAAATTATTCTGTATACTTTTATATTTAATGGTTAATAATAATGCATTTTCTTTTATAACTATTTTATGAACCTAAATCTAGAATTTTATCGTTTTGACTTGCAAATTTGATGAATTTTTAATATTGAATTAAGATAGCTTTAAGAGTAATTTTGACTCACAGTTGAGAGAAGTCTGCACTTAAGATGTGCACAGGCATGTATTTACAGAGTGCAAATTCTGTGATTTCTCCTACTTTCCAGCTTAATTAGTATATACAGTTTAAGGGATTTTTATTTCCAATTTTTACTACATCATCATCATAAAGAAAAACATTAATATTTCTACTGTGATAACAAACAGGGGTTAGGCATTTGTGATACGTAGTTTAAGCAGCCCAAGACCTGAAATTACAAAAAATTTAAAATGCCTCAACCAAAAGCAATGACGGTGAATTTTTACATAGCGTCTCAATCTCAATTACATTTTTTTGTTTTCTTTCTATTTTTATAGAGAAAATATTTTTCCTGTAAGGAAAATGATTTCAAAATTATCATCCAAATGACTTATGGTCAATAAATATAAATACACGTCATTTCTTCTTTTATGTGTGTAAGCTACATTTTTATTTTAAACCATTTTCAAATTTGAAAAGTTTAATAAACTGGACAATTTTCTTATCCTTACATTATTTGAAGAAGCAGATTACAAAGAATAATGCATCATTTTGGTTAAGTTAGAATACTATCAAATATGATTTAAAATGTGAGGGTATAAGAAGTAATTAAAGTATCACAGCTGCTCTGTGTGTATGTGTGTGTGTGTGTGTGCATACAAGTGTGCTTTCATTCAATACACTCTGAATGTTATTCCTTTTTTGGACTCTGAATAAGTTAATACCCCTGCTTTATATAAGTCCCATATTCAATCTGTATAGTTTATTACAAAAGATAGGCAATAATCACATTTCCTGAGTTCGAAGAGTGCATGGGCATTATGATACATGGGCAGAGCTCAAGCTTCATCTGCATTACTGAAAAACCAGAGAACTACGCCTAATAACCATGAGGTATTCTCTTTTATTTCCTCAGACCTGGATTTTGGGATTAAGGCTGATGCCTCTATATAATGGTAAGGCACAGCCACAAATTCTCTTTGATATGTATCTGCTAGAAACTCAATACCTGTGATTTTAGTATTCTAGGAGGAATTTAGACTTTTCAAGCATCTATGGCCTAAATTCCTGTGAGGTACTTCTTTTTTCAACTTATAAAATAGAATATATAAACTTTAAAAATTTCAGCTGATTGCAGGGATTTGATTGTAAAGCCAGAAGAGACAATATCAAATTTTCTCAAAGAGTTAACAGCTCTATTTTTGTCACATATTCATCATAAAAGGATTTGGGAAATCTACCTCATTATCTTTTATTTTATTTAATTTCTTAGAGACTCAGAGTATAGGAGGAATATATATTTTATCACAGATTTTTGAACTGTCAGGAAAATTGTAAGATTCAATACAAGTGCTCCTTTTAAGTAATGTTTTATGACAATAATTGTAGAATGAATCATAATGAAATATTTGAAATATTTATATTTATTAAATATCCATCTTTAAAAATATTGTTCATTATTTTAATAAGAAAATGTATTTTTTATGATATGGTCCCTTCCTGAGAAAAATAAAGGCACAAAATGAGTAATTTTATCAGGTCTGTTTTCTGTGAGAAGATGAATATATGTAGTTTTTGTTCAAGGAACTCAATTGCTTAAAGATTTATGAGTCACAAAGTAATCATAAGAGGGTCTCTGAAGACCCACTAATAATAATACATACATAAATCTAGATTTTGACATCCTAGTGGATCTTTTTTATTTAAAACTTTCAGGTAAGAAGTCAGAAAATGTAATAGCACTAACCCCATCTTTAAACAATTTGAAATCCACAATAATTCTTCATTCTTATGGATTGTTTTATCACAACAATAGTATAAACATAAATCTGGACAATATACACTGTGGGAAATATATAAGGCATTTTTAAAGCTCACTTCTATCTTTCTCAGAAATCTCCTTTTAAATCACCACACTGACTATCCTGAATTCATTTGTTTTAAAAAAAGAAAATTCTCAGAGACTTGAATTTTCAGTAAACCAATGGCTTCTTTTAAGACCTCAAAGGCAATTAATTTAATGAACTTCCTGAGCAATCTGTAGTGAAAAGATTCTTGAACTCTTGAGTCAAATGAAGATTTTACTTCTCTACTTACATGCTCAGAGATAGTTGACAAAATTTGAAAGAAAATATGATTGTTTAAGGTATCTGTATTTTCTATATTCATATATTTTCACATTAATTATGATGTATTCCATAATGAAACTTCAAAACCTATCTTCTAAAAAGTAATAAATTAGGACAATACAACCAGTTTTATGCCTACTTTATTTTTCCTGGTGACAGCTACCTGTTCTTCCCACTACCACTGCTACCAATATATCAACTACTCTTCCGATAGTAGCTCAACAACATGTATCTTCATGTGGCTCTTTAGAATACTTAAAACAATATTTTCACAGAATTCTATTTGGTGTGCACAACTTCTATGTCAGATGGTTGTAATTTCCATCTTTTTTTTCAGTTTGTATAGGAAACAAACTGAAAACTTAATGACTCTCAAAACTATGTATTTCATTGTTTATCTGAAACTTCTATGTAAAATTTCACATCTCATATCCTGTGCGTGTGTGTGCCTGGACACAGAAGTACTGGTCTAGAGTCTTAGGAGTTAAACCATTGTCTAACTTCATGATAGAATGTAGCGTATTGGAAATGTGATCTGCCCTATAGCTTAGAAATATAAGACAGGCTGCTTTGTTTAATTATCAAAGATCGTTCCCATTTCCTCATCTGTCATGATATTCAACAACAGATGAGATTAAAGTCATTTTAGTGAAGTAAGTGTATTAAGTTTAGATATTGAGTATTTCAGAATTGCATGCAGTCAATGGAAGCATTTAGAACAAGCCATTAATTTAATAGTACACTACCCTGTTGCTAAAATAAGAGTTGATGTATTTTGAATAAACTGTATAAAAGCTGCCTGTCATATCTGATAGAATCCATTTAGAAAATTTATTTGAATGTCTGATAACGTGTCTCCATTTATGTTATTTTAAGTCTTCAATATTTTTCAGAAAATATTAAAATAACTTGAAAACCACTAAGGTAAACTCATTTTATTTTTTCAGAGAGAAAAAAATGATTTCTTGCATAGCATATATTTTCTATATATTTAGATATAAACATATCTCTTCATGCTGGCATATAAACATCAAAAAACTAATAAACAGATTCTTCAAGTACTTATGATTCATCCTGGGAAAACATTGACAAATGCCTTTCCATATTCATTGCTAGGTCACTACATACCATTTAGAAAATTGCTGCTATAGTGGGCTAAAATAGTCATGTAAAGGAACTCTACAAGTTAGAGATTGAATCATTTTAAATTACTTTTGTCAATTTTCCTCTGTGTTAATCTCATGGTGGAAAATGTCTATATCCTAATATGTTAATATGGTATTTTGTATCCTTCATTGTCATTTACCGTATTTCGTCGATTCTGATACTTCTTTTTCATATGAAATGCGTCTGAATTTCTGAATTTGAAATATACAATCAATAATAAGGCATATTAAACCTTGATTTTTAGCCTTTTCTTATCCTTAATGGTGCATAAAATAATGTTATGTGTTTCAAATTATCCTATACAAGGTATAATGATAAATGTTTTAGAAAGTATTTATACATAATTCTGTGCTTGGAAATCAAATAGAATTCATCTATAAATGCTGCTTTAGGATATATTGGTGTATATTGGCAAGCAAGAAAATACAATGTGCTATCATATCTGTGCCTATAGAATAAAGGAATAGAATTGTATAGAAAATAACCGGTGTGGGTGGTGCATGCCTGTAATCCCAGCTACTCGGAAGGCTGAGGCAGGAGAATCACTTGAACTTGGGAGACAGAGATTGAGGTGAGCCGAGATCACCCCACTGCACTGCAGCCTGGTCAACAAGAGTGAAACTCCATCTCAAAAAATAAAAAAAATTGTATAGAAGAATAGGAAATTATCTGTCAGATATTCACATCGATATATAAAATACAAATGAGCAGATGTGTACAAAAACAATGTATATTTATTATTAGCCCTTAAAAACTTCAAAGATATGCTAGGTATTTTCTCACTAATTTAAAGTTTAGTTACATGAGGTAATTCAAAACAATGAAAATATAAAATGTAATAATATCATGATTTAATTAAGATCTTTTAGATAAGACTTTTTTTGGAGTTTTTGAGATGTTTTTAATTCTTTCACGCAGTATTCTAATGCACTTCAACTCTTGCCAATATTATGGGGAGAATTGCTTTAGTGTCTTTCTGAACTACTTTTTATATTATTTAATTTGTCTCCCAAATTCTATTCTCTTGTCATATGATTTCATTTATTAAATCATTTTAGCAAAAATTTAAGTTATGTTGGCATAAGACCTACTTTGATATTATTTTTATCATAATTATCCTAGTTGTTGATTTTTACTCTCATTAAAGAAATGTTTATCAATCTTACTGCATATTAGAATTACATGGGTGGAGATTTAAAAACCCTGATATTCAAACTCCAATTAAATTATTGTAATATATTTTAGGTGTGACTATCAGTAATTTCGAACTTTTTTTACTGTGCAAGCAAGGCTGAGATTCCTTGCTTTAACCACTTTTGGCATCTTTTATGATTAAATTAAACCATAAACCATCGTTTTTTTGTTAAATTAAAACAAATTTTTACCATTTAATTTTATTTTTATTGCTTTAAAATTATAGATTATTTGAAGATGAATAATCACCTTAAACGTATCTTTGAGTTTAATAAAATATTTTACATCAGTAATATTTTTACTGTTTTTTGGCATAATTGTTATAAAAAGCCAAAATGGACAGATATACTGGAATCTCACTTATGTTCTAGTCACTTAATTGAAATAGCCATTATCTCCAAATTGCCAAATACAATAAACCTAGGATTGACAAACCATTTCTTAAAGGGGCAGTATAGCAAATACATTAAGGTCATTTGCTGTGTAGTCTCTGCTAGAGCTATTCAACTGTTTTGTTGTAGCTTAAAAACAGCCATAGACCATACAGAAACAAATACATGTGTATGTGTTCCAATAAAATTTTATTTACAAAAATACATGTCAATTCTATGTACCACGAGATCCCAACTTCTGAAAAAGCAATTATTGCTGACTTATTTGACCAGATGATTCACTAAAAATCGAACAATGCTTTGACTATCCCTTTCTTTGTAAAACCCATCTATTTTATCATCATTACCATTTACCTTCTCTTTGAATAAAATATTCTTGATTGTTTTTAAAAGATAAGCTTTCTTTGTCTATTTATTGAAAGATACTTATGAAGTCTAAAATTATAGCTACATAATTCTGGTTGTATTTTTTAAACTTGCGACCATAAAATCTATTACTCTTGCTAAAATTTGATTCCTTAATTCTAACATCAAATATTATTTAACTAGCATATACAATCCTATAGCAACCTTACATTTCACAGTATCCAAACTTAACTCACCAATCATTTTACTCTAGGCTTCTCCAAATTATAACTTAAGGCATGACATCTCCATTTATCTTTTGCTCAAATTAGAAACACAGAACTCTTGTTAGATCCTCTCCTCTATTTGATCTATTGCACTAAAACAAAAAGACTTTCTAATTCTATTTCCTAAATATACAGCCCCTCCTTTCTGTATTCAAACTTTCCTTCTGGTTAGTCAACTTATCATCTCTTTACTGAATTCTTACAATCATTCTTCACTCTAGCATCCTCTCCCTCAGAATTATTCATTGCACTGCTATCCATACACACTTGGTCAGATCACTCATTTTAATATTCTCCATTTACTTCCATAGCTTACATGAAGAACAAATTGCTCAGCTTTGTACACAATGCCCTTAATAGCCTAAGAGGGCTTTGTTTAACTCGTTTTTTTCTGTCTCTTTGCATTTCACATTCTCTTCCATTTTCCTTCTAGCAATACTGAAAATAATGGTCATTTAATGAATATGTCATGCTTTCTCATTCTGAGAAATATGCTAATTTGCATATGCTAATTTGCTAATTCTACCTCAAATATCTTTCTCTCGATATCCACATAAACAACTTTCTTCATTCCATGACTTGATTGAAGTTTTAAATATTCTAAGAAGTCTTTCTTACCATTTCTTTTTATCCATTTATACACTTGTATGTTTTATTCATTGTATTATTCTATAATACTCTGTTAACATATTGAAAACGAGACACTGTCTTGCATTAACAAATTATTGGTATGTAATAAAATTTTAGAAATGTAATTGACAAATAGGAAGTATTTTAGTAGTTAAATTAATTGAAGGGTAAATTAAAGGTAATATTGAGAAAATAAATGAATAAAGTATAAATTAGAATCCTTTATCATATTAAAATGAGAAGATTCTACATATTTTCTTGCATTTATTTTTATTCAAAATCAAACTTTTACCTATCTAAGAGTCTGCCCCTTATTCTACATTTCTTATTTTAGGAAAGATGGTTGTACTAACTTCTTAGTAGAGTACATGCAATGAAACTTTATTTCTAATTTTCCATGGAAGGAAAAGCAACTTAATTAAACAAACTTTTATTTATCTAACAAATATGATTCAAATATCCTTAATGTGGAAAAAAATTAGCTTACATTTCAAGGTGGTAATTGCTATTCAACATTTATTAGATACCTTCATAGTAATTTTGAATATTTTCTGAGTGGAAATATTCCATCTTAATATTTAATGTATGACATATGCATAAGCTAAATTCTATTAATGCTTGTGTAAACACAACTATTTAAATAAAATTTTGGTCTTTTTTAATTCACTTGATTATATATTTTAGAATATCCTGAAACATAAATTATATACGTACAAACTATGTGATACGATATATATTATATACATATGAATGATGTGGTTACTATAACTAGACAATCTTGCAGACCAGAAAATTAACCTTCAAACTGGTTTTGGATATATATTTATAGCCATGAACATTTTTGTTCAAATAGAATCTTACTTCAGAGACCAATATAGAACTATCCAATAAAAAAAAAAATTGACATGCTTAGAATCTTACTTGAGAGACCAATATAGAACTATCCAAAAAAAAAAAAATTGACATGCTCTGTTTGAAATGAGGGTCAGAGGCTTAGAGCTACATCCACTGAGAACACATTTCTTAATTCACTGGTTAGCAAATAAGGAAAAATACAAGCGCTGTTAATATATCTACATTTTTAATATATTTGGAGACCCACACTTAGGTTGAGTCTCCAGTGCATACCCTGTTTTTGTTTCATGTTGTTTGAGGTTTATCACCCATGGTAGAGTAAATTGTTTGAAGAATATATTTCTGAGTGTTTTAGGATGCTGAGAGTTGGTTTAGTGGTATTGAAAGAATTATATCAGTAATAACTACAGCCTGACAATTACTTTAAAATATTGTACTCAATAAAAAATCACATTACATATCACTGTTTCTTTGAGGACTATATTAATTATCCTATGATAAATAATTGGTTTTTCTATATTTGTAATAATTATAGAAGACATCTTTCATTACAAATCTTATCATACAAAATAAAACAACTGCAGCCTTCATTGCTATAAAATATGTAATATTTTGGTTAAAAGATAAATATAATACACATATAAATACTGTAAACTTTTCAGTGTCTTTATTTTTCTAAGAAATGGATATTTGATGGTTTCAAGAAAGATGACATTCAAATAATTCTCCTAAAAACAATTCAGAATTCATTTTATATCTGTTCCTTAGGGACTTAATCTCTAAAAATATTGCAGAAGGTAGATAATTCCAACATTTGTGTTTTTTAGAAATTACTTTTTTTCAAGAATGAGTTCATGTCCTTTGCAGGGACATGGATGAAGCTGGAAGGCACCATTCTCAGCAAACTAACACAGGAACAGAAAACCAAACACCGCATGTTTTCACTCATAAATGTGAGTTGAACAATGAGAACACATGGTCACAGGGAGGGGAACATCACACAGGGGGGCCTGTTGCGGGGTGGGGCGATTAAAGGAGGGAGAGCATTAGGACAAATACCTAATGCATGCGGGACTTAAAACCTAGATGACAGGTAGGTAGGGGCAGCAAACCCCCTATCTATACACATGTATACCTGTGTATACACGTAGGTATACACGTGTATACCTATGGAAAAACCTTCATGTTCTGCACAAGTATCCCAGAACTTAAAGTAAAATTTAAAAAAAAGAAAGAAAAACTCTCAAAAAAAGAAATCACTTTTTTCATAACAAAAAACTTTAATTTCATATTTTAAAGGGAATTTTAATAGTTTGTAATTTAGAAAATTATATTTAGGAAAAAATTTACTGATTTAATTGCTTCCACATTTAATTGCAAATTATGAATTGGTCTGTAGTTTAAAATTATATATTATGGGATATATTATATTTGCATTTATACATACACATGTAACTACAGAGTGTTTTAACTCACACTTTTCAATATAAAGTGATTCAAATAGCATATGTCATATCTATCTTTACCTACAAGTAGCTTAAGCAATAAATGTATATGTGAAATATACATAAAATTAATTTAAAATGTGGCAGATAAACCATTATAAAAAATAGAACTCAAGTAGCACAGAGGCAGCCAGAGTTATTACTGCTAATTGTACTGGATGGAGGTAACAATATCTCAAATTTTTATTATTTTTCTTGATTTTTCTGCTATATGCAGTCATGCAGAACTTAATGATGAGAATAGATTCTGTTAATTGTATCATTAGTCAATCTAATAATTGTGTTAACATCGTAGAAAGTATATACACAAGCCTAGAAGGTAATAGCTTATTACATACCTAGCCTATACAGCATAGCCTAGTGCCCCTAGGTTACAAATGTGTACAGAATGTTACTGTACTGAGGCCGGGCATGGTGGCTCACGTCTGTAATCCCAGCACTTTGGGAGGCTGAGGCGGGGGGATCACGAGGTCAGGAGATCGAGACCATACTGGCTAACACAGTGAAACTCCGTCTCTACTGAAAAAAATACAAAAAAAAAAATTAGCCGGGCGTAGTGGCGGATGCCTGTAGTCTCTGCTACTTGGGAGACTGAGGCAGGAGAATGGCGTGAACCCTGGAGGAGGAGCTTGCAGCGAGCCGAGATTGCACCACTGCAGCCTGGGCGACAGAGCGAGACTCCGTCTCAAAAAAAAAAAAAAAAAGAATGTTACTGTACTGAATACTGTAGATAATTGTAACACAATGGTAATTATTTGTATATCTAAACATAGAAAAGGTAGAGTAAAAAACATGGTATAACAGATAAGAAATAATGCATCTGTATAGACTACTTACCATGAATGGAGCTTGCAGAACGGGAAGGTGCTCTGGGTGAGTGAGTGAGTGAGGGAGAGGTGAGTGATTGTAAAGGCCTAGGACATTACTGTACACAACTGTAGGCTTTATAAATACAGTACACTTAGGGGACACTGAATTTATTTTTAAAAATTCTTTCTTCAATCATAAATTAACCTTTACTGTAACTCTTACACTTTATAAACTTTTTTTTTACTTTTTGACTCGGGTAATAACATTAGCTTATAACATGAACACATTTTACAGCTATACAAAAATACTTTCTTTTTTATATATCCTTATTTCATAAGCTTTTTCTTTTTTCAATTTTTCAATTTTATTTAATTTTTACTTTTTAAACTTGTTGGTTAAAACTAAGACACAAAAGCATTCATTAGACTAGGCCTACACAGGGTCAGTATCATCAATATCACTGTCTTCCACCTCCACATCTTGTCCCACTGAAAATTCTTTAGGAGCAATAACACAATGGTGCTGTCATCTCCAATGATAGCAATGCCTTTTTGAGGAATGCCTCCTGAAAGACCTGCCTGAGGCTGCTTTACAGTTAACTTTAAGAAAAATAAGTAGAAGAAATACACTCTAAAAGAACCATAAAAAGTATAGTATTGTAAATACATAAAGCTGTGCAATAGTCGTTTTTTATCATTATGTACACATAATTATATGTGATAGACTTTTATACAACTCACAGTGTAGTACGTCTGTTTATGCCGGCATTACCACAAACATATGGGTAATGTGTTTTGCTATGATGTTATGATAGCTATGATGTCACTAGGTGATAGAAATGTTTTAGCTCCATTATCATCTTTTGTGACCACTGTCATATATGCAGTGCATCACACTGTAGGCAATGCACGCTATGTGGCACATGACGGCATATATAAATATATATATTTTACAACTTTTACATAACCTGTACATGTGCTTCATAAGGTATAATGTTTGATTTTACTCATTTTCACACTTTATAAAAGAGTCCATATTCATATATTATTTTCTATTTTTTATTTTTCTGCTTTTATTCATTACAACATTTAGAAGATTAATGTGGATCCTTTTAATTCAAGATAATTTAACCTTGCTTCTGTATTCAAATTTAGTTTTATTCAAATTAATTTATTACGAATAAATCAATTCTATAAATGTGTTTTCTTTACCCTATATTTAGCCTTTTTTGAAACAGGAAAGTGTTTTTTTTCATTGTTTATTTAGTGATTCCACTGCACAATCATATTGTTAGAATTAATTGAAAAAATACATAGAAAGCTGCATAACCCAGAATAGTTTAGGCTTTGTTGCTGTAACAAACAACCTGACCCTCTCAGTGGTCACATGCCTACTTACTGTGGGTTAGCATAGCACTCTGCTCCAAATTTCTGATACTGACGAAGATTCCCATATTGGCATACGCTTTCAATATTGCAGAAGCAAGGGAAACCATGGACTAGCTCTGAAACTTCCTGACAAATGAGGAAGGTCACTTCCAATGACATTATTATCTAGGAATTTATGAGCTACATTTGATTGTGGAGACTATAAAGATTTGGTATTATTTATGCTGTATATTGTTAGTATACAATGCTATATATTGAAGGGTACTGTGTTTAGAAAATTTTGGAAGATAAAGTAAATACATGAAATACACAAAATAATATGAAGCTTTGAGCAAAGGGCATAGACTTTTATTTCATCTTATGACTGCATTAATCCTATTAATCTGTCTCTTTACCAAGAGATAAATCATGCGCATCTACTCTTTGTATATTGTTAAAATGCGCTTATTTCTAATGCATACTGAATGCATTTGTCTACTCTCTTATTAAGGATTCAAAACTAAAAGGTAGCTTATGTTACAAGTGAGTTAGCATGAGAAATGATTTTTAATTCATGAATTTATGAATACTGATAATAAGTATAACACAGTAATTACTTTGAAAATTCCAAATAAAGACTTTAAACACTATATTGCTGTGGAGAAAATGGTCTACTCCTAAAAAAAATGTAAAAGACTGAGGTTTATTGATAAGATAATATAAATGGGATGCGAACCTTGAAAATACATTTTCTGGGGTACTGTCCTTACATGCACTGTGGTAAACAGGAAGAAATTTCTAACACTCACGTCAATTTTTAACATCTGCACTGCTGTGGTAACATAGTGATAGCATAAGACATGGCAGAACAGAAGCAGGAGTAGGGCAAGAGGAAAATGCTAGTTAAGATATGAACATTTCCACTAGAATAACTACACCACTACTTTCCAACCTAGCTTATTATTCGGTCTGAATTTCTATAAAAGTATCTAAATCCATTTTTCATACTATAAACTGGTGGTTTACAAGCAGCAGAAATTTATTTATTTTCTTTTACATTTCTGGAGGCTGTGAAGTTGAAGATCAAGGTAGGGTCCACTTTCTAACAGATAACACCTTCTCACTGTGTTGTCAGAGAGCTGAAGAAGTAACAAGCTCCCTCTGGCCTCTTTTATAAGGACACTAATCCCATTCATAAAAGTAGAACTTAATCACCTCCAAAGATCCCCACCTACTGATACCATCACATTGGGGGTTAGCAACTTAATTTATGAAATTTGGGGGAACATAAACGTCCACACTATAGCAAGAGCATCACATGGCATTTGATAGGGTTTGGATCTGCACCCAACTCTCATGTCTAATTGTAATCCCCAATGTTGGAGATTGGGGCCTGGTAGGAGGTGACTGGATCATGGGGGCAGATTTCCCCAGTGTGGCTGTTCTCATGTTAGTGAGCTTTCATGAGATTTGGTTGCTTAAAAGTGGGTAGCACCTCCTCCCTCCCCTTCCTCCTGCTCCAGTCATGTGAAGATGTCTGCTGTGGCTTTGCCTGGCATCATGAGTAAATGCTCCCTGAGGCCTCCCCAGCATGCTTCCTGTATAACCTGGAGAACCATGAGTCAATTAAAACTCTTTTCTTAATAATTACCCAGTCCTAAGCATTTCTTTAGAGCAATATGAGAATGGACTAATACAGCCTTCTCTGTAATTAAATAAAATAAGTAAAATAATAAACCAGTAAGGCAATGTACAGTAGTTATTATATATGCAATCCTTGGAACAGTAAATCACTTGAAAACGTACCTACAATAAACTTGGAAGACACCTTTGAAGCAGCTCCATGCTACTATTGCACTACTTATCCTATAGATGTTGGCTAGACTGGATCCTCGAAATTATAATACACACTTACCTAAAGTCTCAGTCAAATGCAAGCATCATAAAAAAATTTTCAAAAAATCGGATATATAATCCTCCAATATAGAACTTATGCAGTGAGATTGCTTATGTTTCAGCTCCCTTAATTTTGGCCTCTGTGCAGCTTCGAGTCAGCAGCTCATCTGTTCTTACTTAATGCTTTCATTTTCAAAGTAACTTAGTAAATACGACATATAGTAAATGTGAAAACACAACAACTCAAATGAATCCAGTGGTCTAGTATTATAAGATCAAAACCTAAAAGCAGTCATCTAGGTTCTTTATAAAAAGGTAGCTTCCAGGCTTTATTTTGGGGGTTTATGTGTCCAACATAAGTCCACAGTTATGATCAGTCTACTGTAATTACTATGAAGAAAATCAGATAATATTACCAAAATTTTCAACAAATATTATGAAGGAATTCATTTTAGACAAACAGTTGGTCTTTAGGAATTGTCATTCATGTGAGGAAAGGGCTGTACCCATCTTGAGAAAGTAATTAAAGAGCCCAAACTCCTCTGTTGAAGATATTATTCTAATCTGTGGAATTAAAATTCTTACTTTAAATATTGATAATTTGCCTTTAAATTGCTTATTAAAATGTGCTCAGGTCTGTAGAAAAAATATTTGCTAACAACAGTAAATATGAAAGAATTATTTAATTAGGATTCTCCAGAGTGACAGAACAATAGAATGTGTGTGTGTGTGTGCATGTGTGTGTGCAAGAGAGAGAGAGAGAGATTTGTTGTAAGGAATTCGCTCACACAAACCAATCAAGTTCTGAGATCTGCAGTTGACAAGCTAGAGACCCCGGAAACCAATGGTGTAGTTCCAGTCTGAGTCGAAAAGCCTGAGATTCAGGAAAACTAATGCCTAGTTCCAGTTTGAATGTCAGCATAATTGAGACCCAGGAATAGCCAATATTTTAGTTTGAATCAGAAAGCAGGAAAAAATGGATGTTTCATTTCAAAGTAGTCAAGAAGAAGTTCCCTTTTACTCATGGTGAGGACAGTCATTTTGTTCTATTCAGATCTTCTGCTGACTGGATGAGGCCCACCCCCTTTAGAGGATGATCTAATTTACTCAGTCTACAGATTCAAAGGTTGATTGCATGTAGAAACACTCTAAGACACATCTGGAGTAATGTTTGTCCAAATATCATGACACCCTATGGCCCAGTCAAATTGACACATAAAAATAACCATCACAATTATGCAGTAATAAAGTTAAACTGTGTATATTAGCATAAGTGTTTAATTTCTTTCTGATTACAGATTAGTCAATGAACCTCTTAAAATATGGAAAATGTGGGTGGGGCGCAGTGGCTCATGCCTGTAATCCCAGGACTTTGGAGGCTGAGGCGGGCAGATCACGAGGTCAAGAGATGGAGACAATCCTAGCCAACATGGTGAAACCCCGTCTCTACTAAAAATAAAAAAAATTAGCTGGGCGTGGTGGTGCGCACCTGTAATCCCAGCTACCCAGGAGGCTGAGGCAGGAGAATCAATTGAACTTGGGAGGCAGAGGTTGCAGGGAGCCGAGATTGCACCACTGCACTCCAGCCTGGCGACAAAGTGAGACTCTGTCTCAATCAATCAATCAATAAGGAAAATGTGGAAATAGCAAAGAATAAATTCTACATAAAAAAGTTAAGGACCTCGAATACATGTAAAATATATATATACTATGACTAACTTCAGGAGTCATAGGAATGTCTTGAAAGGATACCTAGGTTTGATGAGAGTTTAAGGCAAAATTGAACAAGCATTCCTAAGGAAAGGCAGGCACTGAGACAAATCCAATATCGATACCAAGAAGCAGTGGCCACGGATGTAGCTTCTGGTTTATATCGTGTTATGGCCCTAGTATGGAGACTAGACTGCCCCCAAATTTAGTTCAGATCTTGAGATAGATGACACCACACGCAAACCGAGAGGATACGAGAAGTTCCGTAACTCACTAGTGAGACTTCTGAGTCTCATTATAGCAAAATAAACCTAAGCCGGTCTGAAAATGGCACGAGAATGCACGGATAGAAGACTGGCATAGGTTTTTATGATGTTAAGGGGATGGAACTGGGTAGCGTTTTCCTATGCCATGACAGCAGCATGTGTGGTTTGAAATTATAACTTGTGTCAAAGAAGCACTCAGACTTTCTTACCAGCTTGCCCAGAATGAGGGATAAAAGGGTAGTGGGAGAGTTGACGCTTGAAAGCTATCAGCAGCCAAATATCAAAAATTGAGGTCCTATATGATACACTGAATCTGATTAAAATGCAGGTGCCCGCATCTGGTACAATGTTCGTCAAAGAGGATGAGGTTACCGGGATTGTCACTGATGTGTTTAAATGACTGCGCCAGCCTCCAGAGAATAAGATCTGTATTCATTGATTCATTTAACCAATATTCAGGTGACTACCACATGCAATACCACACTCTTATCTAGGCAACTTGAGTCACTGAGCTCAGTCCAGAATCTTGATGACTGAATGGAAACACCAAGGAGGTGGGTGGCTCAAGAGCACGAGAGCTCTTGTTCCGTTTTCTTGCAGTTTCTTTGTAAGCATGGAATCTTTTAATGTGTCCTGTGGTGTTTAGATTGCTCATAAACCCTAACATTAGAGTTAATTCTTGTTCAGTTTTGGTAGATTTTAGTTCCATTGGAGACTAATGAGAACACTGAAAACAAAGCAAAAATAGAAGAATAGTTATTCTATTGGCAGAAATGGCAAACCTAGTTATAAGTTATCAAAATTAGAATGTAATTAAAGTTATCTGATAGTGATACTGAAGCTATTTATTCTCATAGTACTGTTTTATTTATGAATTTGAGCTATTGTTATTATGCAAAGCTAATATTTACATGTTTTTGTTTTGTTCTGTTTTACTTTTTCCATTATTTTTCTAGGCAAGGAATATCAGGTAATAATCATCTAGGCAATGGCATCTAATTTTTTTTCCATAGGTCTCATAGTGCTAAGATTTCCTTTATGGTCTTACTCTTATCTCTCTGTTTTGTCTGTGTGTGTGTGTGAGAGAGAGAGAGAGAACTGTCTTTAGATTAGCCACACTATGACTCAATGTAACATGTTTCTCCTATGACCCAGTGAACATAACAATAAACGTGGAGTTATCAGACAGAGGTATGAGTTTTGCTCTGTACTTGCTAGCTGTTTATAGTAAGATAAATCAGTTAATAAAAAATCTAAAAAGCAGTATCTTTTTTTTTTTCTGACACCACTTGCCTTTTATTTCTGGGCTACAGCATCTTCACGTGTATGAAGGATTTAGCTTAGTTGACCTTTCAGGCAACATCCAGAAGTGTAGCTTAAAATACTATAAATCACTTAGACAACATGCTGGTGGGACATAAGATTTATTTAAGATAGGAAATCATTGATTTCTTCTTTCTTGTTTGCTTTTTGCTAGTGGGTCAAGCAATCACTAACCAGAATTAGAGTTTAGAAATAATATATAACACAAATTTATTATTTGGACAATAATTTATTGTTCTTGAATAAACAATATTGATTTCAAATGTATTAGATATATCAATTGTAATTAAAAACTAAAGTATTGGGTATCTGTTGATATTGAGAGAAACAGTCTGGCATAGTAAAATGTGCTTTAAAAATTAGACTAAAGAAAAACAACATTTTCAACAGAGAAACTTGATTTTCAATCCTTGAAAGTATAAAAAATTATAACAATGTTAATAAACTGTATTTGATTGCTTTTTAGTTGTAAAATATGCTCTATTAGAAAAAGCCTATTAAAATTATAATCCAACAAAAGTAACTATTTTTTCTAATTAATCTTTGAATTATTATCTTCACTGCATATTGCACTATAATTTATAGAATATTATTTTGTATGTATGTATGTCATATTATTATGTATATATCTCTTTTGTGAGGGCTGATCCTACAACTTAACACGGGTTTCTGAAGTGAATTTTATTAGTAAATTATATATATATATATATATAGAGAGAGAGAGAGAGAGAGAGAGACTATAAAGCATGAAATCAAAGTGAACTTCAGCTACTCAGTTATGTAGAAAGAAAAAAAACATTGTCATATAAGGATATGTTATTCATATATCTTAGCATCAACAAAAATCCATACTTGGGGGTAGTATCACATAAAAATAAATTTAAATTTATTTTTTAAAGTTTACAAACTTATAATAATTACTATTTTATTCTTCAAGAATACATGAAGCCGGGCACGGTGGCTCACACCTGTAATCCCAGCACTTTGGAAGGCCGAGGCGGGCGGATCATCTGAGGTCAGGAGTTCAAGACCAGCCTGGGCAACATGGAGAAACCCCGTCTCTACTAAAAATACAAAAATTAGCTGGGTGTGATGGCACGAGCCTGTAATCCCAGCTACCTGGGAGGCTGAGGCATGAAAATCTCTTGAACCTGGGAGGGGAGATCGCGCCACTGCCCTCCAACTTGGGTGACAGAGCGAGTCTCCATCTCAAAAGAAAGAGTACATGAAAAGTTCCCAAATCATAAACCAAAAACATTGTTTGAAAGTTTATTTACAACTAACGTCTCATTTCCCCGTAAGTCTCCATTTCTCCTCATATGCACTGCAGATAACAAAACCATTGTAAACTCTATTTTTCTCCCCTTCTCACTGTGATGTTTCATAAGTAAAACCTAGATTTTCCCAGTGCAGACATCCATTTTACTCTTGAAGACATAGGTCTGGTAACTTGTGGCTAGGAAAATGAGGAATAGAAAAATAAACATTTTGATGCCTGATTGTTTGATATTTTAAACAATTGATTTTGAGAGTATTAATATTTTTAAAAAGATAGTAAAAAAATGGAATTTATGTGTGCCAAATTATTTTTGTAATCAGGCCTTCTTACACACACAGTAATATACACACATGCACTTATATACACAGTTCTAGTTTTTGTTACTGTGTTGTTTGCTATGGCATTAAGATATAATCAAAATAAATGATTTGAATGTCCATGAAGAGAGATGATTGACTAAGTCACTAGTCACAGGATGCATTTTCATTACCTACTAAAAGATTTATGTTATGTAAAAATAATTTATTTAAAAACCAGTAGGGACTCATTGGGGGAAAAAGTATCACCTGTATGCATAATTTGTAGATATTTGTGAGAGACTGTACCAAATTTTTACTTGAGATTTAAAATTAAGTTCATACGCTTTTTAATATTTCACTTACTGTAATTGCATGTGTTACACTGACATTTAAATTTAAACTTCCAGTAAAAAGAAAAATAAGAAAGTAAGTTAATAAATGAGTGTATGTGTTGGAAGGGAAAGGAATTTTGAGAGTAGTCTGAGCTCTCTGTTGATCTCTTGATCTAACACAATGGAATGGGATGTGCACCCGTGGAGTAAATCTTTGGACCTACCTCACCTAGCACATATAACACATTAGGAATTAATCACAACAGTTCTGGTCCAGATAATATATCATGATCCATATTTGAATACAAAATCTTTCTTCCCACATTAGTAGAGTGTAGAATATGAGAATTGCACCAATGCCTTGAGGTTTTAGCAAATATTAATAACAAGAGGTCTGGGATTTTGGTACTTGGCACCCTAGGCTGACCTCAGCATTATCAAGGTGAGTATTTGTGCCAGTAACTCAAGTGGTTTTGAGAGCAGCAGACAAAAAACATAGTGGATATATGTAATAGCTAACAAGACTTTTGTGTTAACACATGAGGGATCTTCAAGAGGTACTTCAAAATAATTAGATGTGTGTGTGTGTGTGTGTGTGCTTGTTGGTGTGTTCATCACTGTTTCAGTGGAAATGAACATTTCACAATACTGTGTGAGGACAAGTGTCAGTGAAATTAAGAACTACGAAGTTAATCAACACAAACCAATTTCGAACTCTCAGTGGGTAGGCCTAGGAAACATTGTTCACAAATGTAAAATTGATTTGATTGAATTTTTACTTGAAAAAGAAATGTTGCTTTTATTATAAAATGATTCTGTTCAATAGAAAAGAGAAAGGAAGTGAATTCCTTTACACATTGAAAAATTTTAGTTATTACTATTTACCTGGCACTTAATTCCTTAATCTCTAAGTTATTACTACATTGATTTAAAAATTATTATACAATTGTGTAGATTTTAGAAATTCTTCAACTTTGAAATATAGGAAATTCATCAATGGAAAAGCCCAGAGCTGATAGAAATTTTCATTAGAATCAACCTTATTTAATTTCTATTTGAGTTTCTACTATTTGCTTTGCACTGAGTTGGGAGCTCATTATCCAGTAGAATGCACCAGACAGGGTAGGCTGTTATACAAACTGGAAAACAGCACCATCAGCATTCACGGGGAGATCCCAGCAAAGTGTGTGAGGTCAGGAAAGACTACTTTCAGGAATGGCCTTTGAGATGAGGCATGAGTGATGGGCAATTGTGGAGGAAGAGTGCTCCAGGTAAATGAACTATCATTTGAGAAACACAAAGGAATAAAAAAATGTGTGAGGCACAGGGAGGGGCAAGGATAAAAACAAGGAACAAGGAAGAAGAACCTTGGGTCATGGAGGCCATACTGAAGTCACTGTTCTCCTTCATAAAAGCAAAATACAGACCCTGAAGAGAGGGAGAGAGAGAGAGAAACTGTGTGTGTGTGTGACAGAGAGAGAGAAAGAGAGAGTAGCGTGTGTATGACATAGAGAGAGAGAGAGACAGAGAAATTGAAATATAATACATAGTGTATTATAGGTTCTCGACTGTAATTTTCCCAAGCATCTCTTCGAGCTGCTGGGGAAATACGTATAAAAGTTTGTCCCAAGAGAGAGAAAAAAAAGTTTCTGTGTGAGGAAAAAGAATTTAAAAACCACACAAACACCATACACAGGGTAAGTGATACAAGAATGATGATTCTTTTAATGACCAACATAAGTAAAGATAAAGAGATTATGCGAAATACAGGAAAGTATCTAGTATTGTAGTCAGAGAGAAAACTGCATGAAATATGTATTTCATAGTTCTATTGTTTAAATACATCTTATCTATGTGATTTAGAAATAAGCATTTAAACTACAGTGTAACAACTTGCGAGTTATTTTGGTCTTGAGGGTGCATGTGTCTTAAGAAGTTGCCAATGTTATGCATTCCACTTTACTGCTTGTGAGGCTTAGAGCAAATTATCACATTTGCTTAGAGCAAATTGATTTTTTCATTCATATTAATAGTATCTATTTAATAAATTTGATTTAATGATTAGACATATTTTAAGAAAAATGCACATTACATAGGAGGCACTTGGTGTATGTCAGGTGTACTATTGCTTTATTAATTAAAAAAATATTTTTCCTAGTACTGTCTTGATCTGAGTGGTATAATTACTTCTTATGCATAAACATAGAGAATGAAAATTTTGCAGAGATGTTATCATTTTATCCCACTACTTTTCCTTACATGTTTTATAAAAGTGTATAAAATATTTATCACTCTACTGTTTAAATACATCTTATCTATGTGAATTATGAATATGCATTTAAACTAAACACTGTAACAACTTGTAAATCATTTTGGTCTTCAGGGCACATGTATCTTAAGAAGTTGCCAAAAAAAAATGCATAAGGCTTTTCTAGCATCTCAGGTGAAATTAGGAATATTTAATTACATGTCATTGAACATTAACAAAATAATGTAAAGATATGCCAGGCAAAATGCACTTAAATTGTATTCTTGCTTTATATAGAACACAATATCCAAATAGGGAAAACTGCTTAAATTAACCAAGTAACTATCATTCATGTATCATAACATTTATTTTTCCTATTTATTGTTTGGAATTAGAAGTTTTCTCATAGTATAAAAATGTTAAATCATAGTGATTTTGCTTTTGCGTGTGGAAACATAATCAGAATCTCTAACTACCAACAAAGATCAAAAGTGCCATTTTCTCTCAAAAGTCTACATATGTTTGTAAGGAGGGAATTTTCATGAAGGCATGAATCTTACTTTTATGATTATCACTTGCTGTATAAGAAACTACTTTGTTCATATATTTGTTGTCTGCATAAATGTCTTCTTTTGAGAAGTGTCTGTTCATATATTTTGCTCACTTTTTGATAGGGTTGTTTTTTTCTTGTAAATTTGCTTAAGTTCTTTATAGATTCTGGATATTAGCCCTTTGTCAGATGGATAGATTGCAAAAATTTTCTCCCATTCTGTAGATTACCTGTTCACTTTGATGATAGTTTTTTGTTTGTTTGTTTGTTTGTTTTTTTGCTGTGCAGAAGCTCTTTAGTTTAATTAGATCCCATTTGTCCATTTTGCTTTTGTTGCCATTGCTTTTGGTGTTTTAGTCATGAAGTCTTTGCCCATGCCTATGTCCTGAATGGTATTGCCTAGGTTATCTTCTAGGGTTTTTATGGTTTTAGGTCTTAGGTTTAAGTCTTGAATCCATCTTGAGTTAATTTTTGTATAAGGTGTAAGGAAGGGATCAAGTTTAAGCTTTCTGCATATGACTAGCCAGTTCCCAACACCATTTATTAAATAGGGAATCCTTTCCCCATTGCTTGTTTTTGTCAGTTTTGTCAAAGATTAGATGGTTGTAGATGTGTGGTGTTATTTCTGAGGTCTCTGTTCTGTTCCATTGGTCTGGATATCTGTTTTGTTACTAGTACTATGCTGTTTTGATTACTGTAGCCCTGTAGTATAGTTTGAAGTCAGGTAGTGTAATGCCTCCAGCTTTGTTCTTTTTGCTTAGGATTGTCTTGGCTGTGTGGGCTCTTTTCTAGTTCCATATGAAATGTAAAGTAGTTTTTTTCCCATTCTGTGAAGAACGTTAATGGTAGTTTGATGGGGATAGCAATGAATTTTCACAATATTTATTCTTCCTAACCATGAGCATGGAATGTTTTTTTCATTTGTTTGTGTCCTCTCTTATTTCTTTGAGCAGTGGTTTGTAATTCTCCTTGAAGAGGTCCTTCAGATCCCTTGTAAGTTGTATTTCTAGCTATTTTATTCTCTTTGTAGAAATTTTGAATGGGAGTTCGCTCATGATGTGGCTGGTCATTAGAGAAATGCAAATCAAAACAATAATGAGATACCATCTCATGCCAGTTGGAATGACGATCTTAAAAAGTCAGGAAACAACAGATGCTGGAGAAGATGGGGAGAAATAGGAATGCTTTTACCCTGTAGGTGGGAGTGTAAATTAGTTCAACCATTGTGGAAGACAGTGTGGTGATTCCTCAAGGATCTAGAACCAGAAATACCATTTGACCTAGCAATCCCATTAATGGGTATATACCCAAAGGATTATAAATCATTCTACTATAAAGACACATGCACATATATGTTTATTGCAGCACTGTTCACAATAGCAAAGACTTGGAACCAACCCAAATGTCCATCACTGATAGACTGGATTAAAAAAATATGGCACATATACACCATGGAATACTATGCAGCCATAAAAAAGGATGAGTTCATGTCCTTTGCAGGGACATGGATGAAGCCGGAAACCATCATTCCCAGCAAACTAACACAAGAATAGAAAACCTAACACCCCATGTTCTCACTCATTGGTGGGAGCTGAACAATGAGGACACATGGACACAGGGAGAGGATCATCACACTCCAGGGCCTGTGGGGGGTGGGGGGTTAAGGGAGGGATAACATTAGGAAAAATACCTAATGTAGGTGGCGGGTTGATGGTGGCAGCAAACCACCATGGCACATATATACCTCTGTAACAAACCTGCACGTTCTGCACATGTAACCCATAACTTAAAGTGGAATTAAAAAAAAAAGTCAAAAAATAAAAGATGCTGGAGAGGTTGTGGAGAAAAGAGAACACTTATACAGTCTTGGCAGGTGTGTAAATAAGTTCAACCATTGTGGGAAGAAATGTGGCGCTTCTTCAAAGAGCTAAAAACAGAAATTTGACCCAACAATCCTATTATTGGGTCTATACTCAAAACAATATAAATCATTCTACTATAAAGACATACACATGAATATTCATTGCAGCACTCTTTACAATAGCAATGACAAGGAATCAACCCAAATGCTCATCAATGACAGACTGGATAAAGAAAATATGTACATATACACCATGGAATAATGTACACTATGTAGCCATAAAAAGGAATAAGAAGCCAGGCGCGATGGCTCACGCCTGTAATCCCAGCACTTTGGGAGGCCGAGGCGGGTGGATCACGAGGTCAGGAGTTCGAGACCAGCCTGACCAACATGGTGAAGCCCCATCTCTACTAAAAATACAAAAATTAGCCAGGCGTGTTGGCGGGCGCCTGTAATCCCAGCTACTCAGGAGGCTGAGACAGGAGAATCCCTTGAACCCAGGAGGCGGAGGTTGCAGTGAGCCGAGATCATGCCATTGCACTCCAGCCTGGGCCATAGAGCAAGACTCCGTCTCCAAAAAAAAAAAAAAAAAAAAAAAAGAAAAAAAAAAGGAATAAGAACAAAGAGTATGTCTTTTATTGAAACATGGATGGAACTGGAGGCTATTATCCTTAGCAAGCTAACACAGGAACAGAAAAACAAATACCGCATATCTTCACTTAGAAGTGGGAGCTAAATGATAAGAACACATGGACACAAAGAAGGGAATGACAGACACTGGCGCCTACTGGAGGTTGGAGGGTGACAAGAGGGAGAGGAACAGAAAAGAATAACTATTGGGTACTAGACTTAGTGCCTGGGTGACAAAATAATCTGGGCAACAAACCCCCAAGGCATGAGTTTGTCTATATAGCAAAACTGCATTTGTTTAAAGATAAAAAAAATACTGTTTTTTTCCTGTAATTTGTAGCATGTGTTAGCTTTTATAGTGGATAATTTTCAAAAAAATTCTCTACCAAAAAAAAATAGAAGCTACTTTATTACTTAGTCGCCTCAAATAGATATTTCACTGTACTCTTTCTTTTGTGGGCCATTGATTAAGCTCTGCTGGGCAGCTTATACTGTTCCGTGGATTATCAACAGGGAAGCCCTACTGGTCCCTGAGGATCTACATTCAAGTTGACTATGGCTGGCAACTGTTTGCTGGATTGACTCTTCCAGTTGGCAGGGGGGAGGTTCCTCTCCATAGGGATTTCTCTATAGGCTGCTTGTGCTTTCTCACCACATGATGGCTGGACTCCAGGAGACAGAACTGGGCCTGGAAACTAGCACAGAGTCACTTCTGCCATAAAATTCTCATAGCAGTCCAAAACTCTGATCAGATTCAAGAGGAGGTAATTAGACCTCACCTCAACAGGTTAACAGTGCCAAAAAGATAAGTGCCTATCTTTAATCCACCACAAGTAATAAATACCATCACTGTGAAAATACCCTCACGTGAAAGTTCATGGCAATTCACAGTTATTTGAAATAACTTGCTTGATAAATATAGATCTAAAAATAAATTACTTTGAGGAAAGCAAAATAGATTTTTCTTACTGACAATGTAATGATAAAATGGAACTCAAGTCTATAGTTAATGTTTGTTTGGATTCAAACAGTCGAGATATTTACCTGTCTTACTAATGCCATACTCTTTGCATTTTGAGATTCAGGCTCAGGAAGTAATTATATCCTCACCATTGGAATTGCCCTGAAAGGTCTAGACTTTGTCTTAGATAACAGTAATATTGCAAGTCAGAATATTGGTAGAGGATGTGTCTATGATTGAATTTCCCAGAAGCAAAGATCTGTGTGAAATGTGTCTGTTACAAAGGTGGGATATATAATGCTTTGGGAGCGAAGGTGATATGAGAGGAGACAGAAAAATAATGGCTAATGTAAGTGAATTTGTGAAAACAGCCACCACTGTGGGTGACTGAAGCTTAACTTTGTTGAGAAAATTCTTTAAGTCAGTTTAGAATATACATCTCAGAATTACTCCCTGCCACAAGGGAGAGCTACTGGGGTATGTATACAACTATTATCATCAGTCATTGGTTGAAAGTTGCTTCCTAGTTTCCCTGGAAACCAGGGAGTATTGCCCTGCTAAGAAGCATTGCCCTGCTACTTCCAGTCTAATTTGAATGACCAAGCGTGCTACTGAAACCAGATAAATCTTAAGTCAAAGAGACCACATGTTTGCTGCCATAAGTTACTGCAGTATGCACTGAAGTACTACATTAAAGAAATACCTGCTACAAAGCAATGTAAAAAGAGAAAAAGGTACATCTATATTTAAAAGATGTATCATTACAATCCTTATTTCATGTTACAGCCGTCATTATAAAGAATTAGTATGTGATAGTTTTAAGCTATATATGAAAAAATTTAATGGTCTACAATTGTTTAAAGTAAAAAGCAATCTTTAGCATTAGATATTCATTTACTTATAATTTAATTTTACTTTTTATATGAATTCTCTGAACTTTGTATAGATTTTGGGTAGGTTAATTGGAAATAATTAAATATTTTACAAAAACGTGCCAATTTTCAAAAACACTTATGTTTTTTGCCTTCCTTTTCTCTCTCTATATGGTTAAGTAATAAAAGCTGCTGGATTGACATCTTGGATATAAGCAGTATAATTAGCTTTCATGCTCAATACACATATCCTCAAAAACTAAGGGCATACTCTAAAGCAAAATTTTAATATGATGCTTTAATATATTCCTAAAAGTAATCAAACATTTGTGGGTTCACATCACGCTATGTTCATATTTTTAGGGTTTGCCTTCAAAGTTTTTAATCTAAAACACAGAAATTTTTACAGTTTAAAGTATGTTGGTTATTTTAGTATTAAAAAATGGCTGGGAAAAAGATGGACCCTGTAATTTGGAATGGAGATGTGTGGGAGGACCCCAATGAATGGAGGACCCCAAAGTATGTTGGTTATTTTAATATTAAACTCAGCTTTAATTTTATTTTAAATAAAATATACAGATCAGCATGCAATTCCAAATTATTTAAAATGTTTTATCTGTTACTGTTTGACTTAATAAATTTATTTTATAGGTTAGAGAAAACATCCTGAATGCCACTGTGAACACTCTTATTGACTTCTCTCAGATTTTCTCATTGTTACATAAAGGGATGTATTGTTACATGAAGTTCTTTCAGCCTTCGTTAAAATTCTCTAGAAGCATTCTGTATTAGGACTACAATCAGCAGTGATGGTTTGTATGCCTAATAAACATTTCACTGGGTTTACTTTTCAATATCCCTAGGGTATTAATCTTTTGAAAACTCACTTGCAGTGGAGATGATTCGATTGTAAAATGTTTCTTCATTCCCAATAGCACAATATAGTAAGTAGTAGGTCTATTTTCATGCTGTATCAACTAATTTGCAATCATAGCAGATCTTAAGATTTCTTCTTCCAAGATGTCTTAACCTGCCAGGGATTATATTCATTCAATTAATGTTTGCTGTGTGAATTAATTCCATTGTGGTTTTGCTAACTCCTATTTTACTAAAAGTCTCCTTGAACCAGAGTGTCATGTTGTTTGTTTCTTGACATCTAATGAGAGGTCAGAGGAAATGATTTCTGAGATATCTTCTTAACCTTTCAAAGTCCAACATATTTTATGCTACTCTCTCAAACTAATTTTTTTAACCAAGGCATTAAATTGAAAATACCACAGAGGGTTATTATGAAAATATTTACTTTTCTCAAAACATGTGAAAATATGATGTTTTAAACTTTGTGGGAAAGGTAATGTTTACAGCAGGATTGAGAGGAAAGCAATTAGATTTTTAATCCTGCTCTCTCACTCCCTTTATGAAATTGGAAAATTTATTTAAAAATTTCGTGCCTCAGTTTCTTCATCAGCAAAACTGTTAACACATACAACTCCGTGTATGTGCATGTATGTTTATAATCAGTCACAGTAAATAATGCACTTATGAATGCAGGATTTATTTATTAATTATTTCACAGTTTACAAGAATATGTAGTTCATTCAAAATTATTATAAATGAAAAATAATTCATATAGACACAGGATCATACAGTCTGACATAAATTGACAACAGATGTGAAGATATTGTTGATGCTTGGTTCTGACAATGGACAAAGCAAAGCTAAAGTTAAATCTAATCTTAGATTATTTCATGTTGCTGTGCTTTCAAAGGCAAAGCAGGGGAAGTCATGCCACACGGCAAGAGCTAAAGCAAGACAGAGAAGGGGAAGGTCCAGACTCCTTAAACCACCAGATCTCACATGAGCTAACTGAGCAAGGACTCACTCCTTATCTTGGGGACAGGACTAAGGCATTTATGAGGGACCAGTTGTCATGACCCAAACACCTCCCATTAAGCCCACTGCCAAATTGGAGGTCACATTTCAGTGTAAAATTTGAAGGGGACAACACATCCAAACCCATCTCATTAATATCCATACCCATTCTGTTCTTCAGACATCTGCTGATATAAATTAGAAAATTCAAGCAGTTCTTTTGGAGCATAGCAGAACTGCTCGTGGGTAGCGTTCTTAGCCACACTTCTAGGGGCCTGCTGGGACTTGAGTCTAGTTACAGGTCTAGAAGCAAAGAAGGGTGATGGGGGTGGTCCCTGAGGAGAATCAGCATTGACTTGTCTGGCAATTGTCTCAGGGGAAGCTATTACTATTTCCTCAGGCAATGCAGGGTTAATATCCTCAGAAAAAGGTGGAAAAGCTGATACCATTGTGGGTCAGGGAGGGGATGCTGCCATCGTGGAATGTAGAGAGGTCTCTTCCTCTGGCAAAATTAGCTCATCAGAATTTAGGAGCTCTGTGTCCCCAGCTTCATCAGGGTCCTCCCATACATCTCCATTCCAAATTACAGGGTCCATTTTTTTCCCAGCCAATGCTCTCACTTTAACAGTAAACACTCAGCAAGGCTCACCATTTGTTGTTAGCCAGCCACTCACAGATAAGAGCTTCTGTTTGATTTTTCAGAAATTTAAACCCTTTGTCTACAGAAGAGAAGATTCTCACTGGGCACCCTTAGAAATTTTTAGGCTAGGTATGTGCCTCTGCAGCAAGGAGTTAGAATCCCTTAGCTCATCTTTTTCTTTCTTCACTTTGTCCAGTGAACTTAGGACCAACCAACTTCATTATTTCTTGGTTTTCCACAAATGTTCAAAAGTATCACGTATAGAGCCACTAAATTCCTTTCTTCTCAGTAGTAGTTAACCAAAAGTATCACATGCATTTATTTTGCATAACTCTAAAAACAGTTCAAGCTAGGGACTGTCAATGTTCTCTGTACTATTAGAAGCAGAGTCCTTAGAGTTTTTAGGTTTAGTCAAATTAGAGAGCCAACTTCTAAAACCCAAAACCAACTAAGGAAATTCATCCTTAAACTTCTATTTCCCTAGAACCTCTATAAGCCAGTTCCTCATATCAAAATCTGTATTAGTCACAGTTCTCCAGACAGGCAGACACAATAGGATGTACACACACACACACACACACACATATATACATATATGTTTATTAGGTAATAGATTTATTATATAAGTTAAAGGTCTAGAGGCAAAGAGGAGTGGTGAGGTTGAATCCTGAGGAGAAGAAGCATTATCTTGCCTGGCAACTGCCTCAGGAGAGGCTATTGCTATTTTCTCAGGCAAACATTTATATATATATATATAAAAGTTTATTAGGGAGAATGGGAGAATTGGCTCACAGAATTACAAGATAATGTTCCAAAATAGGCAATCTGTAAGCTGGGGAAAGACAGAAGCCAGTAGCCTGGCTCAGTCCAAGTCCCAAGTCTGAAAGCCTTAAAACCAGGGAAATTGACTGTGCAGCCATCAGTCTGAGGTGGAATGCCCAAGAGTCAGCATCTGAAGGTCAGCCAACCTGGAGTCTGATGCCCAAGGGCAGGAGGAGAGGAAGCAAACCATCTGGCACAGTGGGGAAAGAGAGAGAGCAAGCAGACCCAGCAAGCAAGCTACTTATCACCGTCTTCTACCTGCTTTATTCTACGTGCACTGGGAGCCAATTCAATGGTGCCCACCCACATTGAGGGCTGGTCTTCCTTTCCCAGTCCACTAACTCAAATATCAATCTCCTCCAGCAAATACCCTTGCATACACACCCAGGAACAGTGCTTCATCAGCCATCTAGGCTCCCTCAGTTCAGTCAAGTTGATGCCTGTTATTAACAACTACAGTCTTCTTTGTCCAAAATTGCTCACAATTGCTTTATAATAAAAATTGAGTCAACTTTCAACAGGATTTTGTAATTGAGTTCTATTCACTAAATAATCTACAGAAACAGTGGAAATGTAAATAATTAGGCAATGCTTAGATAAATAATTGCTCCTCTGAGCAATTGTCTTTTATAAACCCATCAAAAGCAATGTTTTATAAAGTATATAATGCCATAAATTACATGAAGATGATAACTTATGAAAAAGCAAGAAATATGTCATCTGAAAAGGTTTTAAATGTATACAGAGCCAGGCACAGTAATAGAAATTTCACATCTTCTTACTTATGGGGGTCTGACTCACAGACCCTGACCCAATGATGGATGAATAAAGTACACTGATACACAGATATTCTGCTTTGCCAGTCCAACTGAGCGTCTGGGCCCCTTACAGATTCCAAGCAGAGTGCTGTAAACAGTTGCAACCACAGCCCTGACCAGCCAGTGAGACTCACATTTATTTAGTAAAGATTAATTGACAAAGGCTTGAGTCAACCCCACTAGAGGGTAATTGATATTGCGACTTCCGGAGTAGAAAGCAATTAAGTACCCGTGGTAGATCAAAGGTTAGTCTTAGGACCACATGAGTAACAAGCTAGTTAGATAAACTCCCCACATTCCTTTGTTTCTATTCTAATTTATTTAATTAAAGGGACAAGGCTTCCTTCAGCCAAGTACTATATGTAAAAACTCCCAGGCCTTCCTAAAGGGTTTGTGTATATTCTCTGTAGCTAAAATTTTTCCCACCATCATGACTGAACCCCCACAATCACTTATTTGTTGGAGCTAAAAATTAAAACAATTGAACCCCTGGTGATAGAGAGTGGAATGATGGTTAGGGATGGTCAATGGGTACACAATATAATTAGGAAGAATGAATAAGATCTAATATTTGATAACACAACAGAGTGACTACAGTCAACAATAACTTACTGTACATTTAAAAATAACTAAAACAGTATAATAGGATTGCATGTAACACAAAGAATGGACAAATTCTTGAGATAATGGATACTCTATTTACCCAGATGTGATTATTGTGCATTGTACGCCTGTATAAAATTATCTCATGTACCCCATAAATATGTACACCTACTACACCCACCAAAATTAAAAATAAATATATAAAATAAAATATATGCTGCGAGATACTGTAGTACTTATTTTATGTGACTTTAACTTACTGTCTTTGCTTATCCATGTGTTAAACAATATTCATTTTTAATAAGCAAATGAAATGATTTATTATAAAAAGAAATTATTTCATGAAATAATTTTGATATCCAAATTATCAACATCAAAATAACAAATATTTCATGTCAATAATTTGTATGATTGTCAACATCCTGAAAATTAAAACAAACATCCATTTAGCATTTGTAGTGGACTGAAATGTATCTCCTCCAAATTCATATGTTGAAGCCTTAACCCTCAATGTGATGGAATTTAGAAGTGGGGCCTTTGGTAAGTAATTAGGTTTAGATGAGGTCATAGAGGTGAGGCTTGCATGGTGAGATTAGTGTTCTTATAATCAAAGGAAGACACCAGAGCTCTCTCTGTCTTTCTACCATGTGAGGATAAAGCAAGAAGGCAGCCATCAGCAAGGCAGGAAGTGAGACTTCACCAGGAACCAAACCTCTTGACACTTTGATTTTGGACTTACCAACATCCAAACCTGTGAGATATAAATGTCTGTTGTTTAAGCCACCCATTGTATGGTATTTTGTTATAGTAACCTTAGCTGATTAAGAGCATTCATTGAAAATCCATGTTATTTCTTTGAATGTGAAAATGTGCTTAAAGAGCCCTTACGCAATAATGTCCTTTCAAAGCTTTTGCAAGTTTTTTTTTTTTTTGCTTCTATATAAATGATTTTCAGAGCATGCAAGTTATAAGGCACACTTGCTTTCCTTTGCAAAAAGAAATCAATGCTGGTGGAGTGCATAGGCCAGTGGATAGGAGTAATTTTCCTGTTTGACTTTTGATTTTGAAAAGAAATTATATAAAATGACATTCAGGAGAGTGTAAAATCATTCACAAAGCCTCACCTGTTTTGACCCCTAGAGCAGATATTTTGCAAAATTGTTCTAGGGTACAACTTTCTTTTTATATGGAAAAAGAAACCATATTATTATTTTTTGAGTGAAAACATAAGTAAAAAGAAAATGTGAATAAGAAATGTAAAAATCCTGTTTCACTTTTCATAAGTAGGTAGTAATATTTTTTGTGATGCTTAAGCAAGAGAAGGTCATTTGAAGGCTATGATTTTAAGGCAATTATTTGTCTATGAGAGCATAGTGGATTTATAAAGATAAATGCTTTATATAAATGGCCCTTGAGAAGACTAACGGTATATTGTATCATCTGCTATTACTTTATATGATATTCAACTAATTTAATACACAATAACTTATATTGTCTTTTAAAAATTATAAAATTTTTTACACTCCCTTCTGATACCTGCTCAAGGAATATTATGATTACATTAGAAAATCAAGTTGGACATTTTTGGATTTGAAATGTGTCATAAGAGAATTCTTTTCCATTTAGCATTTGTAGTGGACTGAAATGTATCTCCCCCAGATTCATACATTGAAGCCTTAACCACCAATGTGATGGAATTAAGAGGTAGGGCCTTTGGTAAGTAATTAGGTTTAGATGAAGTCATAGAGGTGAGAATTGTATTTTAAATACAATTCACAATAAATGTTGAATTGTATTTAAAAAATAAAACTAAAGAGCGTATTCTCCATTTAATTATCTTATGGAATAGATTTATGTTTATTCCATTATGTATTTTATAAAATACCCATTTGCCCTGTGATGTGAAAAAAACAATATTTAATAGATAATAAAATCCCTTTTTAGAAATATTTCTGAAGAATGAAATAAAAAATATATAGCAGTTGAGGCAAGAGAGTTCAATTAGATGGAAAGACAAAGCTTAATTAAAAATAATGCCTTTCTTATATATACACTAGAAACTACCAGTTAAAAAAGAAAAATAATTCACATTAGTAAAAATGACTATAGCAATACTACCAAGTGACTAAATGAATGTAACAAAATGTTCAAGATATTTGGCTGCATACATCAAAATGTAAAAGAACGCTTAAGAAAATTTGAGTAAATGAGAGAATTTGTATTTCTTGGCTCAGAAGACAATATTGTATAATGTCAATACTCAATATTTATCTGTAAATTCAACCTGGCCTAATCAAAATAGCAACAAGATAATTTAAAGACCTTGGCAAGCCAATTCAAAAGTTAACATGGAAAAGTAAATGTTCAAAATAATATCTCAGAAAAAAATTTTAATAAATTTTACTCTTCTGTAAGTAGAAAAAATGGATATTTTAATTTTTGGTACATCATCCAACACATGAATTATTTACTTGGAAAAAGATTTACTTGGAAAAAATAATGTTGGGAGAAATATTTATTTTTTTCTCACATCTTTTACACTATTTTATATTCTCAGTAACTATGCATCATATGTAAATGATATTGACATTAGAGGTAATAAATTATACATATATAATTTGTTATTATAATTTATATTAACTGGTCATATAAGACTAATTATGCATATAAAATATATATTACACACGGAGAGCACACACACATATATAATTACAGTTTCAACATAGTCATTAAAATAAAATATTAACACAGAAATTAAGTGTATGCATATGTCTGTACCTAAGTCAAATTAAAATGAGATGCTATATATAAATGATTAATTTTTTTTACATCAGCCTTTACATTTTAAGAAGTGTTGAATTATAGTCTAATTTTAGTTGCTTGAAATTGACTCCACAAAGCTTTATTTTGAATCTCACAAATATGTCAATATTTTGTAGATACTATTTTATAAAATTTAATCTACTATTTTACTTATAACTATAACTTTTATGTTTTCATTTTATAGACAGTGATTACCTAGATCCCTTTAACAATTCAAAACTAGTTGACTCCATATCTTGTTTCAGTATACATTATGGACAGATTTTAATTGAACAAATGATTTGCTTTTCTGTCTACCATGGTTTTACTCAGTCCCTGACTATTTCTACTAATTTAAATGATCATATTGACAAAAAGTCAATTATCTTGAAGTGCTTCTGTATCTCTCATATGGCTTGGCTGTGTCTCTACCCAAATCTCACCTTGAATTGTAATAATTTCTATGTGTCAAGGGTGGAGCCAGGTGGAGATAAAAGAATCATGGAGATGGTTTCTCCCATAATGTTCTCATGGTAGTGAGTAAGTCTCAGGCGATCTCATTGGTTTCATAAATAGGAGTTCCCCTGAACAAGCTTTTTTTGCCTGCTGCCATGTAAGATGTGACTTTGCTTTTCCTTTGCCTTCTGCCATGATTGTGAGGCCTCCCCAGCCATGTGGAACTGTGAGTGCATTAAACTTCTTTTACCTTATAAATTACCCAGTCTCAGGTATGTCTGTATTAGCAGCATGAGAATGAACTAATAACAATCTAAAATATCCTATTGAAATTAGTAAATAGTTGCATTTCTCCTTTTTAATATATACACAGATTTGCACCTATTCTATAAAATAGTCATCTATGTATAATATTAAACCTCTTTGAAAATATAAAGTAGAAACTCATGTTGGTCAAATTCCCCCAAAAGATTAGAACAAAGTCACCATGGTGACCCCGCCATGTGATCCTGTCTCTGGCTCTGAATTCCTCTTTCACTTGAGGTTTCTCACTATTTACCACTGCCATTATCAGGCTGTTTCATAGACATAATCCATTCTAATAATGAAACACAATCTTTCCCTTCTATGCTGAAGAGAGGTGCACAAAGTTATGTTCAAACATATGTAATAATGCCACTGAGGGGTACTTGACTTCAAAGTCTTTTGAACCTTCAGTGAAGAAAGCCTGGAAAGGAAGTGGCAGAGTGCAGCACAGCTCACCCTGTGCAGACTGCTTTTGTCTAATACATATGAGAGAACTTAAAAATGTTTGTGAAAAAATTGAATTATAAAAAAAAAATTAACAATATAAACTTTCCTTCTCAACATAGGTTCCAGAAAGTTCAACACACCTTTGTATATGATGATACTAGCCATTAAGTCCAGGCCTAACGAACTGAGGGTTCTAAGAATTTAACCATGTGAATGCAGTATTTTTTTCATTATTAACTGTAAAAGGGGTGTGTTTTACAAATGTTTCAAGATTAGGAAACATAAATGAGTCAGAAAGAGACAAGTCAGTACTGTATAGGGGCTGCTTAACAATTTCCCATTGAAATTCTCACAAAATTATCCTTGCTTGATGAGAGGAATGAGCAGGACCATTATCATGGCAGAGAAGGACTCTTTGGTGAATGTTTCACAGGAATTTTTCTGTGAAAGCTTTGGCTGTCTCAAAACTCTTTTATAATAAACAAAGTTATCATTATTTGGCCCTCTGGAAAGTCAACAAGCAAAATGCCTTGAGTATCCATCCCAAAACACTGTTGTCATGTGACCTTTGCTCTTGACTGGCCTGTTTTTGTCTTGACTGGACCATTTCCATGTCTTGGTAGCCATTGTTTTGATTGCGCCACTACACCTTCAAGATCGTATTTGTAAAGCTATGTTACATCTCCTGTTAAATTATTCAAAGAAATGCTTCACAATTTTGATCCCACTTGTTTAAAATTTTCATTGAAAACTCTATTCTTGTCTGCAGCTGATCTGGGCATAACAGTTTTAGCATCCATTGAGTGGAGAGTTTGCTCAACTTTAATTTTTCAGTAAGAATTTATGTGAACTAAATAAATTGAGATGTTTATAGTGTTGGCTGTTGTTGCTGCAGTTATTCAGTGATCTTCTGCAATTAGGGCAAGAACAAGACGTTTTTCTTGCACGTCAATATGGATGGTCTGCCACTGTGGACATTACGTTCAAGGTCTCATCCTTTCTTAAAACTAATTATTCATTTTAAACTGCTGATTTCCTTAGGGCATTGTCCCCATAAACTTTTTGTAAAACATTGATAATTTCACTATTCTTCCACACAAGCTTTATCATAAATTTAATATTTTTGTTAGTTCAATTTTAGCAGAATTCATGTTGCTCTGATGGGGGTTGTTTTCAAACTGATGTCTTATCCTTCTTAGTGACTCAAAACTAGATAACATTCAGACATGTTATTACAAGTTAATATAGTTTATTTTGGTGCCATTTTTAAATTCATGCAGAGCTTTTTTCATAATATGCAGTTTCCATGAGCCTTTTGAAGACCCCTTATAGTGTCATTTACAGTAAACCAGATTTCATGAAAAGGTCAACAAGATGATAATGTATTTTCATATCAATTGTTAAAACTTTCAACATTTTAAGTGTCACGAAACTAGCCACTTTCCTAGAAATTACATAAAATCTTACATTATGAAAAAGCAATAATTTGTTCAGTGAGCCTCCTTTAGAATCAACAACGTTAAGCTGTTAAACTGGATGTGCTTTACTGCTACCTTGGTGCAAGATATGATAGAAGGGCTGGGCGTGGTGGTTCACACCTGTAATCCCAGCACTTTGGGAGGCCGAGGCGGGTGGATCACGAGGTCAGGAGATCGAGACCATCTTAGCTAACATGGTGAAACCCCGTCTTTACTAAAAATACAAAAAATTAGCCAGGTGTGGTGGCGGGCGCCTGTAGTCCCAGCTACTCGGGAGGCTGAGGCAGGAGAATGGTGTGAACTCAGGAGGCGGAGCTTGCAGTGAGCCAAGATCACGCCACTGCACTCCAGCCTGGGCGACAGCGCAAGGCTCCGTCTCAAAAAAAAAAAAAAAAGATAGAAGATGCCTAATTAATTTCAAATTTTATATAAGCAACAAATAACTTCTTAGCATAATTAGTATAATAATTACAAGTATGTATCACTGCTGTTATAACCAATCATCAATATTTGAGATAGAATAAATACCCCTTGCTAATCTGAAATTAAGTATGTGAGGTGACAGGTTACTTAATTCAATTGAAGAAACCATTTTGCAAAGTAAATGTATAAATATCACATTATACTCTTTAACTATAAACAAGGTTTGTCAATCATACCACAACAAAAAATAATAAAATAAACATATTTAATTGGATGTCCTTTTTTATTTGCTAAATCTGACAGCTCTAATGCGAATGTAGCTACTACATTTAGTACTCCTACTGGCTAACTTGTATTGCTGCTTAACATATGCCATGTACTTCTTAAGTATTTTATGTGGATTATCACAATATTTACTGAAATCCTATAGAGTGAATACAATTATTATGTCTTTACCAATGATAAAACTATAGCATAGAGAAGGCAAGTAAGTTGCTAGAAGCCCACACACCAAGTAAGTAGTATGGCTAGTTTCAGAACTAGTTATTTTAAGTTCCAAGCCCACATTATTACCATCTAAGGCTTACTGCTTATAATAATTTTTTCCACTTCACATTATAGTAGAAAATTCCATCGTATAAAAGGTGCTTCAATCAATTGTGCTTAAATTTAGAATTATGAGTTAGACTCTGGGGGCCAGGCTATTTTAGCTGGCTGCCAGTATGGAGAAGACAGTTTGATAGAGGAAGGAAAGAGGATTCAGTAGCTTGGGTGATTTACAGCACAAAGAGAGTATTGTCTCATTTCCATTAGGAGAAGAAAGCCTATTTTCAAAAAGTTTTTGATCACATATTTTTTGTTGACCTATGCACATTTCTGACTCACAAAAGCAAGTATATATCACCTCTGTTAGAATCAAGCAGACTTTGCAATCAAGACCACTGCCAGCTTATTTCAAGGGAGGAAGGTACTAACCAGACACATAGATTTCAAAATAGTCTTGTTGTGTATTTATACTATAATTTGCTGGATTTCCCATTTACTTTCCTATGAGAAATCTGATGATATTAATCTACAAGGTCAACTCTGTTGAGATTCTGAACAAATTCTGACAAATGTGAACTGTAAATCAGGTCATTTCTACCAGGAATTACTATAGGTGTGGTGACACATTGGCCTGGGCCATAACTCTAAGGAAGTAATTAACGCAACCATATTGAATGAAAAGACATAAATACAGCAGTATATAATGTCTTCTCAAGTATTTTATGGAACATATGTGGGTGCTTCCTAGTGCTACCCCCACAGATCCTTAGTTACAACCTCATTACATTTTCTGCCTCCTTTTTCCCTACCTGCATTTACTATAGTGACAGCTGTTCCTTGTTTTGGCTTCTGCTTCTGGATTCACTCCTGGTACATGGTCACACATCCTTGGTTTTCAGGAGGCTTAATTCCTGCTTTCTGGCATCAGCCACTGCATTCATTCATATCCTGCCATAGGTTCCCAGCAGGGCTTTATTCTCCATCATTTCAAATCAGCTTACATCTATTCAGACAAGCCATTCCAGTCAATTACCCAGCTATAGCCATGGACTGCACCCCTGGTTGGCCCCATGGATTATAGCACATGCAAATCCTCTTCTAGTCAAAATCTATATTCACAGTTCCGTTTTCACACCAAAACTGGATCTTTGCCCTAGCAACAATCTGTATGACTGGAACCTTAACATTCTCACTAGTGCCTGGCAGTTCTGTAGAAGACAGTTAATATATTACAATGTCTCAAATCAACAGACTGGAACATCTGAACTATTTCTATCATAGCCAATGACATGGACTGAAATTATTTGGATATCAACAGAAACTCAAAAGAATCTTGTAATATAAAAACGTGACCCCCTGCTATCTCTTTTACCTCTCATTCTCGTACCTTAAAAAGAAGAATGCAGTCAGATCAAGACCTTTAGTCTAAACTTACTTCCCAACTAATTAGTCTTCCATTCTATTAAAGCTTCAAGTAGCCCTATTAACATTTTCCTTCAGCAATTCTTCCACTTTGCTTTTTCTTTTCTCTCTCTCTTTTTCCTTCTTTCTACTTTTTATGTTTTCTTACAGTTTTTAAACTCTGGTGTAAATATTTAAGTAACAGTATCACCAAAACCAAAACATTTAGTCAAAATATACTTGTTTTTGCAGGGTTTTAAAATATCTTTTAGAGTAACGAGACCACTATTTCAAGTAAAATGTCATTTTGTAAAAATTCCATTTCTTTTTTGAGGGGCAGGATATATCATTTTTATTTTTATTTTTATTTTAGCTTTGTTGCTTTTGGGATTTTACTTTCACTTGTAACTTTACTGATGATCTCTACACTACTTGTGGAATAACTCAATAGCTTTGCTTCCTCAGTTGCTCCATTTTTTGCCATATAGACTACAAGATATTCCATATTTTTGTCCGTCATTTCTATTAACTGCCTTTTTTAAAATACTGAGAGTTGCTGCTTTAGGCCTTAATTGTTTAAAGTGTTTCCACTCTTGTTCAAATAAGCATATTTTTTAACACTTCCAATCAAATACATTGTGAGGTTTATCTTCTAGAATCCCCAAAATGAGACATTTTCTGAAATATTGAGAATGACCTCTTCTTTGTATGGAGGTCCTGAATCACATAAACAAGATATTGCTGAAATCTGAGAGATGTGTAATTTCATTCTGCTCCCTTTGCTGTGAAATATAGAACCATTGGTGTCACGAAATCGAAGAAGGATAAAAATGAAGGTCTTTACTGATAGAAGCATGTGCAGTTTATATTAGATTAAGAGGGATGGAAACAGATCTGTAGTTTTTGAAGTACATGAAAAACTACAGTAGCACTGACGATACTGGCAGGTCAGGGCTGTAAATGGAAATAACTACTTTAGGGACAGACTGTTCAAGACCCATATTGAGAACCTGTGTGTCGCATATTTCCAGAAAATCAATTTATTTTCAGTAACTTGGGAGCGCTATGGTTTATGAAATATAGTTATAGTTCAACTGTCAGCACAAAGCAAAATTTCAAAGTGAGTTCACCAGTGTTGTTTTGCTCCTCTAGGAGAAAAACACACCAGACACTTTATTTCACTTTGCACTTTTCAGTTTTTCTGCCTAAATGCACCCACTTGATTTCTTAGTAAATGTGTTCATTCCTTTCAAATTAAAATAATTTGAGCCTTTGTGTGAACTTGTTCATATGACAGATATGAGATGTAAGTAAATTTGTCAAGCTGAATAAAATATTTTAACAAACTGTGATAAAAACAACTTGTTATTGGTCACAGACTAATAAGTTGAAGTAAGGCTCTGTCTACTGAAAAAAGGTACCTGCGGATATCTTCAGATTGTACTAAATAAATCATTAAATTTCCACTTATAAGTTGATATCCCCTTTAAATACATTATAGTCAACATACAGATATCCAGAAATACCTATTTTAATATTGTATGGTGCATAGTAGTAATGGGAAACATTTGGCAAGCGCTATTAGTTGTGATATTTAAAAAAACAGCTCCAAGAATTATATACTGTATCCTTTCTAATTAATGACTAAACAAATGTCAGTGTGGTATTAAATTCAATTACCATTTATTAGTCATTTTTAATCTGGGAAAACACGTTTTTGTACAGTCTCCTGAATGTGCATAGAATGTTATTATAACTTATGAAGTCTGTTTTAAGTAAAATCCTCTTTGTATTAATAATAGAGCCAGAGTTTAGTTTAGCTGTTGGTATCTGAATAGTTTTTACTTTCCTCCTCCAATAGCACAAACAATATGGTCTTTTATTGACATCTCAAGATCTAAACACAGAGCTAATGGTCTTTGTTTTCTTTCAAGAGGAATATGTAACATACTTATTTAGTTTATGAAAATATTAATAGTTTTGGGTTTCATATGTTTTGAATAATTAAAAATTAAATAAAATATTTTATCACAATTTTGTGAAAAAATTTATAATGTCATCTAGAATTTGAAGTTATAGCGATAACATCAAATGGTTCGATAATGGAATTTATGTAGCACTTTCAAACAACTCATCAGGAAGAATTAAAACTTTCATTGAACAAAAATATAAATAAAATTGGTTATTTACAAAACAAAACTATTATTATAATCTATATTACAATTATTATAATCTATATAGATTATAGATGAGAAAATTAGATTGGGTATTTTTACTATAATGATATCTAGTGAAGTGAATAGAAAAGACAATTTATATGCATAATCTATGTAGAAAATTTTTTATTTCTGGACTTTTTTTCCTAGAAAAATAAAAGAATAAAAAAGAAGGAACAATATAATTCTATACCTGTCATAAATTGTCAGCCAAGGAAGACAACATGCACATTTAGTGCAGCATGGTGCTAAATTTACCCCATTCTCTATAAGCCACATAGTTGACTTGTTAAAATAGTGAGAATTTTTAATAATAATAGTGAGTCTAGATCAAAGTTAAATGAGTAGATATTCTTTATTTTCCCTCCGCTGTATGGAAAGTAGAGCAAAAGGTATTAAAACAATCACTGCTGACTCTCCCACATGGCAAGGTTTCAGGACTCCACAATAAATTGGTGGAATTCACGAAAGTCTGACTTCATTCCCACTTGGGGATGTGTAGCAACTGTCACAACAATGTAGAATAAATGTACAGGATGCATAACAAAATTTCAGACAGGTAAGCAGATAATTGTTATGCTGATACAGATTAAACCAAGTTTTAGTTAAGTCTTCCCACTCACTTCCAACTTCCTAAAAGTCTAGCTTAGAGAACAAAGCCACACAGTCTCAACTAAGCTGAGATAGGAGTCAAGAAAAAGTCACTAAAGCTGTGTCAGATGAAATAGTCATATGGTGAAACTGATTCATTTTAACATCAACTAAAATAAAAAGAAATTAACTCACAATCAATTTGAAATTTAAAAAATGAACTCAGCCTGCAAAAGATTATCAAAGGAACTATTTTGGGACAGATTGAAACATTGTATAAATGTTTCAGGTGTAAGAATTGCTGAGGTGGAATATGAAGTCAATTTAATTTAAAAAAAAGAAACCTCAATAATGTAATGTCATAATAATATAATTAGCCAAAAATAGATATTGGTGAGCCAAGGAGGGGAAATGAGTATTCAAACAATGCTTTTAGGCATTTACAAATGCATTAAAAATAGGAACAAATAGAAGAGACATCTGAAAAAACATAGAAAAAAACTTGAGAAAAGTACAGTAAACATAAAAGGAAAGGGAAAGAAATTAAAGCAATAAAGAGAAGACATTGGACATAAGGGATAGAAGTAGAAAATGTAAAAATTATATCCAGCAAATCAAACAGAGACAGTGTTTGAAGATAATAAAAGAAATTACTTTGAAATTAAGGAAGATCTGAAACTGCATATCAACAACTGTTATCATAATCCAGGCAAACATCAAAACAATTTTACTAACACTCAAATATCTGTTGATTCAAGTGTTCAATTCAGAGTCAAAGAGTTACTGGTTTCATAGATATATCAGTTAAGAATGAAAATCATAGATCACTTGACTGTACTCGCTTAACTAACTTATTTTCTTCCCCCCATATATCAAGAATCCAATACTAATGCATCAATTTAGGAAAGTCACTAGTATCATACACAGGCTTCCTCTATCCTTTTCTTCTGCCATGTGACTGTCATCTAATGCATTGGTCCCCAAATGCCCGGTCCACATAGCAGGAGGTGAGCAGCAGGTGAGCAGGCAAACCTGAGCTGAGTCTCCTATCAGATCAGTGGTGGCGTTAGATTCTCATAGGCGTGCAAATCCTGTTGTGAACTGTGCATGTGGGAGATGTAAGTTGCATGCTCCTTTTGAGGATCTAATGCCTGATTATTTGTCACTGACTTGCATCACCTTTAGATGGGACCGTCTAGTTGCAGGAAAACAAACTCAGGGCCCACTGATTCTGCATTATGGTGAGTATGTAATATAAATAAAGTGCGCAATACATGTGATGTGCTTAAATCATCCTGAAACCATATCCCCCACCCCATCCATGGAAAAATTAGCTTCCATGAAACTGATCTCTGGTGCCAAAAAGACCACTGGATGCAAGATATTGTTCTACTAATCCAGGTGTTGCTTCCTATGCTCAGGTATGAGGGGTGGGGTTGGATGAATTTTGGGCAAATATGGAGGAGGACAAAACCTTTTCTTTAGCGAGAATTTGTCTATTTTTAGAGAAGAGGAGACTATGGTTATGTAATGTGTCACTTTAGTAAAATATAACCAGATTTTATTCTTCAATATTTTCAATTTAGAATTAGCTATAAATAAAATGTGCAATTGAACTGCAGCAAGTTGAAAGGAAAATGATCACATAGCTAAAACTGTCTTCTTTAAGCCCTAATTTAAAATTTTTGTGTCATTCAAAACAGCATCATTCTTACTAAATTATCTTATAATTAAATAATTGTTACAAATTTGAACTGAAAAAATAAATAAATAAAAAATAAAACCTGCAAAAGACTTGATAGGAAAATATCTAGCAGCAACGGCAACATTAAGAAGGTCATAACTGTTAAAGAGGGAGAAAGGTAGCTGTCAGATTGTACATTCTGTTCACCATTGAACATCTTATTCACCTTCCCATGTCTATAACTTCTGATCAACTGCCATCCATGAAGATCAGTTGTGACCCCAAGCCCACCACTGGGAACATGCTTTGAATTCATACAGCCAGCAATCTCCCATGGGCATTACCAGCAGCCCCCTCTACAATTGTATTGTGGCTGCTGGAATAGCCTGGCTTTCTGCAAACTCCAGCTTGTTCATCTGCACCGAAGTTGGCTAGTGACATTCCGCTGATTGTTTCTGAACTTTTACAATTAGACAGTCTAGTTTCTGTAGAAAATTCTTTGTTGTTGAATATTCATTGAGTATTTGCTTTCCTGATTGAGAGGTAGTTCACTGGAAGGGCTATGTCATTTGAACATTCCTAAGTAGAAGAGAGTAGGCAATGTGAATAGTTTTAGCTAGGTACATTGCTACCTCTAACAGAATTAGACTGATTTTATTACAGAAGTAGTAGGATTGGTTATTAGGTAGGCAAATAACAGTGTATACAACACACCGTCTCTTTGGCTAACTACCATACATTCACACACACCTCTACAGTGATGACACTCAGCTGTTCTCCCAGGGAGAAGCCCCAGATCACATGCAATTCCTGCACTGATCTTGTGGACCTAACTCTTTGGGTTTGTATTTCATTCTTCATTGGTCCCAAGGTAACTCCTCATGGCCTTGCCATTTAAAATCACTAAAACATATGTTATATGCTTCTAACAAAACCAACATACACTGACAGAGAAAGAATGAATAGCTGTGATTAAAGCCCCATCCTGACAAGGAGAGAATATGAAACCTATAGCAGTCACTGGTTGAGGACACATAACAAATTCTGCTGGTTGTTAATTGGAAAGACAATGCACTCCTGTAAGTAGAGGATATTACCTAGTTAGTCAATTATTCTGTCCCTAGTTCATTTTTCTAGGAGAATTTTCAAGCCCCATTTTACTTCATGTTTCATGGATCTGTCTTCTGGGAAAATTCATTCATTCTCATTATCCACACACTTTAAACCAACCTCAGTGATTACCTTTCCGGGGACTGTGTAATGTTTGTGCTGGAGGATGTTATTGATGACCTATGCTCCTAATTTGTTCCTGTTTAGCCATCCATATCATGGTTTTTGTTTTGCTTTGCTTCAGTTTGTTTGTTTTTGTTGTTCCTGTTGTATCACATCCAAAGATTAAGACTGTGTTTCAAGTAGAAAGAAGAAAAAGGCTAAATGAGTCAAAGGGGATGTTTCTTTCTAATATTTTGCCTTTTCATGTGTGAAGTGTTGCCTTACACAGAGATTTTCATCAAAATTTTATTGGCCAGAATTCTGTTGCATGGACACCACTATCAGTGTGGGAATGTAGACAAATTTATATTTATCACTGCACATGTCCTAAAGAAAATTGGGGCCCTCTGAATGAGAAGTGGAGGGGGATTGATATCAGATAGATATCCATCAGAATCAACTACTCTTGTCAATATATTGAATAAAACATACTTTTTAAAAATCTATCTCTGAGAAAAATATAAAGTGTGGGAGAGAGAGAGAGATAGATCCTACACAAATTTTAAAAAGCAATCTCCACTTGACCAGAATTCACAATTATAAATGGTAGCTGATAATATGCAGCATTGGAACTGACAGGTCCAGATATAAACTATTCAATGTAACCAATAACAAGCTGTTAAAGACTGGGGTAAAGGCAAAACTACCCACACAAACATAATTCAAACATACAGTGTTCATGAATTTTAAGCCCCAGTTGGGTATTTGTTAGGGTAAAATCGTTAAACTGAACAATAAGCAGAGGAATTGATGAGAAAACTTATATTGCTTTGTAGCAATTGGAAGCAAACACAAAACATGTCCCCAGAAAATAGGCAGAAGTAAAAAAGGCAATCATAGGAGACACAGTTTAACCTAGAATTAGGAGGTTTCAAAGCCAAATTGCCTCAAAGTTAAATAGGCAAAGAAGACTTTAGTTGAGACTGTGCAATAGGGGAGAGGCCAGAACTCAGTCTGACCTGAAATACTTTGAAACAAAAGACTGGAAATGTTTCAGGTGCTGGGGTAGGGAGATTAGAGGCCCCTTGTGTATGCTAATTGCCCTTAACCAAAGGGAAGTAAACTTCCTCATATCTTCACTAGAGAAGTTAATTTTACAGAAGGTAAGTTTACAATGAACTCCAGTGAAATTAGACTCATATCCTTCTACAGAGAGACTGCCAAATAGAGGCATTATCTTTCTTGATGATTACATTTCAAAGGCATGAATTCCAGGTCCTAGAGAAAGGCATTCCTAGGTTGTAATACCAGCAAGAGACTTTGAAAAGGATTACATCTCTAAGAAGCAAAAAAGTAATTTACCAACAGAATAAATAGACGACCTACAGAAATGAGAAAAAATTGTGCTGCCTATGTATCTAGACAAAGGTCTAATACTGAGCATCTATAAGAAAGTTGAACAAATTTAAAAGAGAAAAATAAACACCCTTATTAGAAAGTGGGCAAATGACATGAACAGACAGTTTTCTAAAGAAGGCACGCATGTGAGCAAAATGCCTATAGAAAAAAGCTCAATATCACATATTATTAGAGAAATGGAAATCAAAACCACAATGAGATACCATCTCACACCAGTCAGAATGGCTATTACTAAAAAGTCAAAAACTAACAGATGCTGTCAAGGTTGCAGACAAAAGAGAACACTTATACACTGTTAGTGGTAGGTGTAAATGAGTTTAACCATTGTGGAAAGCAGTATGGTGATTCCTCCAAGAGTTAAAAGCAGAACTACCATTTGATTCAACAATCCCATTACTGGGTATATATCCAGAGGAATATAGATATATGCTGTATTCTACCATATGACACATGCATGTGAATGTTCATTGCAGCATTATTCACAATAGCAAAGACATAGAATCAATCTAAATGCCCATCACTGGTAGATTGCATAAAGAAAATGTGGTACATATACACCATGGAATATTATGCAGCCATAAAAAAGAAAGATGTGCATTCTATGATAAAGACACGTGCATGTGAATGTTCATTGCAGCACTAGTCACAATAGCAAAGACATAGGATCAACCTAAATGTCCATCATTGGTAGACTGCATAAAGAAAATGTGATACATATACACCATGGAATATTATGGACCCATAAAAAAGAACAAGATCATGTCTTTTGAGGGGACATGGGTGGAGCTGGAGGCTATTATCCCCAGCAAACTAATGCAGAAACAGAAAACCAAATACTACATGTTTTTTTCTTATAAGTGGGAGCTAAATGATGAGAACTTGTAACACAAAGAAGGAAATAACAGACACTGGGATCTACTTGAGGGTAGAGGGTGGGAGGAGGAGAGGAGCAGAAAAGATAACTATAGGGTACTGGACTTAATACATGGGTGATGAAATAATCTGTACAACAAACCCCCATGACATAAGTTTACCTATGTAACAAACCTGCACAGGTACCCCTGAACCTAAAATACTAGTTAAAAAAAATTACATCTCTAGGAAGCAAAAAAAGAATTTGCAATTACAAATTTTATAAAATAAAAGCTCTCAGATAAAGGAGCTCTAGAATCAGGAAGGAGCTTGTCTGAAGTTTAGTCAAGTTGAGGAGCACATTAAGGCCATAGTGGTCAGAGGCACACAAGAAAGTTGAACATGGTTGCATGTTCTCAATGGATTCCAGAAGTAGAGGAGCTCATATTCAAGGAAAGGGAATAAAGAAAAGAGCAAATACAAAAGACTTCAAAATAAACACATTTGAAATACCCTAGAAATTGGGAGAGGGTAATATTGATCGAAAATAAAACAAGTAGGGAGAAAAAGAGATAATTTAGACATCATGAAAATAAAAACATACCTGGGAGGAGCCAAGATGGCCGAATAGGAACAGCTCCGGTCTACAGTTCCCAGCGTGAGCGACGCAGAAGATGGTGATTTCTGCATTTCCATCTGAGGTACCGGGTTCATCTCTCTAGGGAGTGCCAGACAGTGGGCGCAGGTCAGTGGGTGCGCGCACCGTGCGCGAGCCGAAGCAGGGCGAGGCATTGCCTCACTTGGGAAGCCCAAGCGGTCAGGGAGTTCCCTTTCCTTGTCAAAGAAAGGGGTGATGGACGCACCTGGAAAATCGGGTCACTCCCATCCGAGTACTGCGCTTTTCCGACGGGCTTAAAAAACGGCGCACCACAAGATTCTAACCCGCACCTGGCTTGGAGGGTCCTATGCCCACGGAGTCTCGCTGATTGCTAGCACAGCAGTCTGAGATCAAACTGCAAGGCGGCAGCGAGGCTGGGGGAGGGGCGCCCGCCATTGCCCAGGCTTGCTTAGGTAGACAAAGCAGCCGGGAAGCTCGAACTGGGTGGAGCCCACCACAGCTCAAGGAGGCCTGGCTGCCTCTGTAGGCTCCACCTCTGGGGGCAGGGCACAGACAAACAAAAAGACAGCAGTAACCTCTGCAGACTTAAATGTCCCTGTCTGACAGCTTTGAAGAGCACAGTGGTTCTCCCAGCACACAGCTGGAGATCTGAGAACGGGCAGACTGCCTCCTCAAGTGGGTCCCTGACCCCTGACCCCTGACCCCTGAGCAGCCTAACTGGGAGGCACCCCCCAGCAGGGGCACGCTGACACCTCACACGGCAGGGTATTCCAACAGACCTGCAGCTGAGGGTCCTGTCTGCTAGAAGGAAAACTAACAAACAGAAAGGACATCCACACCAAAAACCCATCTGTACATCACCATCATCAAAGACCAAAAGTAGATAAAACCACAAAGATGGGGAAAAAAACAGAACAGAAAAGCTGGAAACTCTAAAAAGCAGAGCGCCTCTCCTCCTCCAAAGGAACGCAGTTCCTCACCAGCAATGGAACAAAGCTGGATGGAGAATAACTTTGACGAGCTGAGAGAAGAAGACTTCAGACGATCAAATTACTCTGAGCTACGGGAGGACATTCAAACCAAAAGCAAAGAAGTTGAAAACTTTGAAAAAATTTAGAAGAATGTATAACTAGAATAACCAATACAGAGAAGTGCTTAAAGGAGCTGATGGAGCTGAAAACCAAGGCTCGAGAACTACGTGAAGAATGCAGAAGCCTCAGGAGCCGATGCGATCAACTGGAAGAAAGGGTATCAGCGATGGAAGATGAAATGAATGAAATGAAGCGAGAAGGGAAGTTTAGAGAAAAAAGAATAAAAAGAAATGAGCAAAGCCTCCAAGAAATATGGGACTATGTGAAAAGACCAAATCTATGTCTGATTGGTGTACCTGAAAGTGATGGGGAGAATGGAACCAAGTCGGAAAACACTCTGCAGGATATTATCCAGGAGAACTTCCCCAATCTAGCAAGGCAGGCCAACATTCAGATTCAGGAAATACAGAGAACGCCACAAAGATACTCCTCGAGAAGAGCAACTCCAAGACACATAATTGTCAGATTCACCAAAGTTGAAATGAAGGAAAAAATGTTAAGGGCAGCCAGAGAGAAAGGTCGGGTTACCCTCAAAGGGAAGCCCATCAGACTAACAGCGGATCTCTTGGCAGAAACCCTACAAGCCAGAAGAGAGTGGGGGCCAGTATTCAACATTCTTAAAGAAAAGAATTTTCAACCCAGAATTTCATATCCAGCCAAACTAAGCTTCATAAGTGAAGGAGAAATAAAATACTTTACAGACAAGCAAATGCTGAGAGATTTTGTCACCACCAGGCCTGCCCTGAAAGAGCTCCTGAAGGAAGCGCTAAACATGGAAAGGAACAACCGGTACCAGTCGCTGCAAAATCATGCCAAAATGTAAAGACCATCGAGACTAGGAAGAAACTGCATCAATTAACGAGCAAAATAACCAGCTAACATCATAATGACAGGATCAAATTCACACATAACAATATTAACTTTAAATGTAAATGGACTAAATGCTCCAATTAAAAGACACAGACTGGCAAATTGGATAAAGAGTCAAGACCCATCAGTGTGCTGTATTCAGGAAACCCATCTCACGTGCAGAGACCCACATAGGCTCAAAATAAAAGGATGGAGGAAGATCTACCAAGCAAATGGATAACAAAAAAAGGCAGGGGTTGCAATCCTAGTCTCTGATAAAACAGACTTTAAACCAACAAAGATCAAAAGAGACAAAGAAGGCCATTACATAATGGTAAAGGGATCAATTCAACAAGAAGAGCTAACTATCCTAAATATATATGCACCCAATACAGGAGCACCAAGATTCACAAAGCAAGTCCTGAGTGACCTACAAAGAGACTTAGACTCCCACACATTAATAATGGGAGACTTTAACACCCCACTGTCAACATTAGACAGATCAACGAGACAGAAAGTCAACAAGGATACCCAGGAATTGAACTCAGCTCTGTACCATGCAGACCTAATAGACATCTACAGAACTCTCCACCCCAAATCAACAGAATATACATTTTTTTCAGCACCACACCACACCTATTCCAAAATTGACCACATACTTGGAAGTAAAGCTCTCCTCAGCAAATGTAAAAGAACAGAAATTATAACAAACTATCTCTCAGACCACAATGCAATCAAACTAGAACTCAGGATTAAGAATCTCACTCAAAACCGCTCAACTACATGGAAACTGAACAACCTGCTCCTGAATGACTACTGGGTACATACGAAATGAAGGCAGAAATAAAGATGTTCTTTGAAACCAATGAGAACAAAGACACAACATACCAGAATCTCTGGGACACATTTAAAGCAGTGTGTAGAGGGAAATTTATAGCACTAAATGCCCATAAGAGAAAGCAGGAAAGATCTAAAACTGACACCCTAACATCACAATTAAAAGAACTAGAAAAGCAAGAGCAAACACATTCAAAAGCTAGCAGAAGGCAAGAAATAACTAAGAGCAGAGCAGAACTGAAGGAAATAGAGACACAAAAAACCCTTCAAAAAATTCATGAATCCAGGAGCTGGTTTTTTGAAAGGATCAACAAAATTGATAGACTTCTAGCAAGACTAATAAAGAAAAAAAGAGAGAAGAATCTAATAGACGCAATAAAAAATGATAAAGGGGATATCACCACCGATCCCACAGAAATACAAACTACCATCAGAGAATACTACAAACGCCTCTACGCAAATAAACTAGAAAATCTAGAAGAAATGGATAAATTCCTCGACACATACACTCTCCCAAGACTAAACCAGAAAGAAGTTGAATCTCTCAATAGACCAATAACAGGATCTGAAATTGTGGCAATAATCAATAGCTTACTACAAACGCCTCTACGCAAATAAACTAGAAAATCTAGAAGAAATGGATAAATTCCTCGACACATACACTCTCCCAAGACTAAACCAGAAAGAAGTTGAATCTCTCAATAGACCAATAACAGGATCTGAAATTGTGGCAATAATCAATAGCTTACCAACCAAAAAGAGTCCAGGACCAGATGGATTCACATCTGAATTCTAATAGAGGTACAAGGAGGAACTGGTACCATTCCTTCTAAACTATTCCAATCAATAGAAAAAGAGGGAATCCTCCCTAACTCATTTTATGAGGCCAGCATCATTCTGATACCAAAGCCAGGCAGAGACACAACAAAAAAAGAGAATTTTAGACCAATATCCTTGATGAACATTGATGCAAAAATCCTCAATAAAATGCTGGCAAAACGAATCCAGCAGCACATCAAAAAGCTTATCCACCATGATCAAGTGGGCTTCATCCCTGGGATGCAAGGCTGGTTCAATATATGCAAATCAATAAATGTAATCCAGCATATAAACAGAGCCAAATACAAAAACCACATGATTATCTCAATAGATGCAGAAAAAGCCTTTGACAAAATTCAACAACCCTTCATGCTAAAAACTCTCAATAAATTAGGTATTGATGGGACATATTTCAAAATAATAAGAGCTATCTATGAGAAACCCACAGCCAATATCATACTGAATGGGCAAAAACTGGAAGCATTCCCGTTGAAAACTGGCACAAGACAGGGATGTCCTCTCTCACCACTCCTATTCAACATAGTGTTGGAAGTTCTGGCCAGGGCAATTAGGCAGGAGAAGGAAATAAAGGGTATTCAACTAGGAAAAGAGGAAGTCAAATTGTCCCTGTTTGCAGATGACATGATTGTATATATAGAAAACCCCATTGTCTCAGCCCAAAATCTCCTTAAGCTGATAAGCAACTTCAGCAAAGTCTCAGGATACAAAATCAATGTACGAAAATCACAAGCATTCTTATACACCAACAACAGACAAACAGAGAGCCAAATCATGAGTGAACTCCCATTCACAATTGTTTCAAAGAGAATAAAATACCTAGGAATCCAACTTACAAGGGATGTGAAGGACCTCTTCAAGGAGAACTACAAACCACTGCTCAAGGAAATAAAAGAGGATACAAACAAATGGAAGAACATTCCATGCTCATGGGTAGGAAGAATCAATGTCGTGAAAATGGCCATACTGCCCAAGGTAATTTACAGATTCAATGCCATCCCCATCAAGCTACCAATGCCTTTCTTCAGAGAATTGGAAAAAACTACTTTAAAGTTCACATGGAACCAAAAAAGAGCCCGCATCGCCAAGTCAATCCTAAGCCAAAAGAACAAAGCTGGAGGCATCACACTACCTGACTTCAAACTATACTACAAGGCTACAGTGACCAAAACAGCATGGTACTGGTACCAAAACAGAGATATAGATCAATGGAACAGAACAGAGCCCTCAGAAATAATGCCGCATATCTACAACTATCTGATCTTTGACAAACCTGAGAAAAACAAGCAATGGGGAAAGGATTCCCTATTTAACAAATGGTGCTGGGAAAACTGGCTAGCCATATGTAGAAAGCTGAAACTGGATCCCTTCCTTACACCTTATACAAAAATCAGTTCAAGATGGATTAAAGACTTAAACGTTAGGCCTAAAACCATAAAAACCCTAGAAGAAAACCTAGGCATTACCATTCAGGACATAGGCATGGGCAAGGACTTCATTTCGAAAACACCAAAAGCAATGGCAACAAAAGCCAAAATTGACAAATGGGATCTAATTAAACTAAACAGCTTCTGCACAGCAAAAGAAACTACCATCAGAGTGAACAGGCAACCTACAGAATGGGAGAAAATTTTCGCAACCTACTCATCTGACAAAGGGCTAATATCCAGAATCTACAATGAACTCAAACAAATTTACAAGAAAAAAACAAACAACCCCATCAAAAAGTGGCAAAGGACATGAACAGACACATCTCAAAAGAAGACATTTATGCAGCCAACAGACATATGAAAAAATGCTCATCATCACTGGCCATCAGAGAAATGCAAATCAAAACCACAATGAGATACCATCTCACACCAGTTAGAATGGCAATCATTAAAAAGTCAGGAAACAACAGGTGCTGGAGAGGATGTGGAGAAATAGGAACACTTTTACACTGTTGCTGGGACTGTAAACTAGTTCAACCATTGTGGAAGTCAGTGTGGCGATTCCTCAGGGATCTAGAACTGGAAATGCCATTTGACCCAGCCATCCCATTACTGGGTATATACCAAAAGGACTATAAATCATGCTGCTATAAAGACACATGCACATGTATGTTTATTGCGGCATTATTCACAATAGCAAAGACTTGGAACCAACCCAAATGTCCAACAATGATAGACTGGATTAAGAAAATGTGGCACATATACACCATGGAATACTATGCAGCCATAAAAAATGATGAGTTCATGTCCTTTGTAGGGACATGGATGAAACTGGAAACCATCATTCTCAGTAAACTATCGCAAGAACAAAAAATCAAACACCGCATATTCTCACTCATAGGTGGGAATTGAACAATGAGATCACATGGACACAGGAAGGGGAATATCACACTCTGGGGACTGTTGTGGGGTGGGGGGAGGGGGGAGGGATAGCATTGGGAGATATACCTAATGCTAGATGAGGAGTTAGTGGGTGCAGTGCACCAGCATGGCACATGTATACATATGTAACTAACCTGCACAATGTGCACATGTACCCTAAAACTTAAAGTATAATAAAAAAAAAAGAAAAGAAAAACATACCTAACATCCCACAGACAGTTAAAAGAATGGATCAGGCATTAGTGAGAAAACATTTTGAATTAGAAGAACGCTCTGAGGCAATATGTCAGAATTTAATAGAGATTAATAAGGAGATGCAATATATGAAGAATTTAGAAACATCAACAATTAATCATAAAGTGCCAACCTACGTGGAATAGCAACGTGTGAAGGGAAAAATGTTCCTGAGAAAAAGATTGCATTTATTATCCAAAATAGGAAAGAAATGAGTCTATAGATTGAAAACGCCACTTATGCAACACATAGCAGGAGAAAAAATAACACCTAAACATATAGCATGACTGCAAAATACCATAGCTAAAGAAAAATCTTCTAAAACTAACAGGGAACAGGCAAATAACTTGTGAGGAGACAAGTATATCAACAACATTGTCAAAAGAAGCAAAACACAACAGAAGAAAATGGAATAAAGCAGCTGAAAGATTCAGGTAAAGTATCACTTGAGAATCTGGCGTATACTAACTGTTGCCTTCACCAAAAGCATTACCTATTTTTAGTACATAACAATATCCTTTGAATGGTGTTATCGTTTCTGAGATGTTGGGAAGGCAATCCCTCAACTCCAAGCGATGGATATCCTACACCCTAAGGCAATTGTATAAGAGTCATTCCCTTTGTCAAATGATTGTATTAAGAATGAGCATACGGGCTGGGTGCAGTGGCTCACACCTGTAATCCCAGCACTTTGGGAGGCCGAGCAGGTGGATCACCTGAGGTCGGGAGTTCAAGACCAGCCTGACTAACAAGGTGAAAGCCCTGTCACTACTAAAAAAAAAAAAAAAATTAGCCAGGCACAGTGGCATCGTAGCATGCACCTGTAGTCTCAGCTACTCTGGAGGCTGAGACAGGAGAATCCCTTGAACCCGAGAGGCAGAGGTTGCAGTGAGGTGAGATCATACCACTGCACTCCAGCCTGGGCGATGGAGAGAGACTCCGAGGATGAGCATATGACATGATTCTGAGCCACCTGTCCTAAAGGGAGGCCTTCTGCGGGTGTCCTAGTAAAATTAAAAAGATAGTCTCAATTCCTGTTTCATACTCTTGATGGTATGTGTGAGAACAGGAACCTTAAAGCTCCTAGTTATTTCTTGGCGGTAAAGGAAGGCACAATAATAAACTCAGCTTCATGGCACTGTGGATGGCATAGAATATGGAAAAATGCTGGGCCCTTATTAACAGCACTGACTTACTAAATTAAGCAAACCTGAATATAACTTGCCTTTGGGCTTCTTATAATTTGAGAAAATAAATGTCGGAATTTTTAAAGCCGTCTTTAGTTGACTTTCCTATTGTATGCTACTTAAAGAAACCTAAGTATTCCAAAGTGGTGTAAGAATTGAAGTACTCATAGATCATACCTGCCAAGGATTACTAAAGTAATTGCTTCAACAAGAAAAATAAAAATAAAAGAGGCAGTGGGAACATATGTGAAAGGGAAGCTAAAATCTATGTACAAAAATTATCTGGAATAATGAACAGCTCATTACAACAATAATTATCTTCTGTTGACTAAATTTGGGAAATTTTAAATTTCTCTCTGACAATCCTTTTTTGCATTTTGTAAAATAAATACATGGCATTTTTTGGGATTAAAAAATCTTGCAATTTTAAAATAAACATCAACGGAACTTTATTGAACACCATTTTAACAGTTAATGATGGAAAATACAGTAAATTGTGATAGCAACTCACTGGTGTTACAATGTTCCACATATATTTTTATTACCAAATTTACCTCAACCTTATCATCGCCTTTGATTAGTGTTATCTTGTAATTTAAAAACTGCTGTAAAACTTTTCTTCCCTTTTCTAACTTTGTATTATGGTGCCATATAATTATTTCTATTTTTAATAACACTTGTAGAATAAAAATATTTACTCAGCAAAATTATCTCAGCAACTCTCAGTGGCATTTTGAAAAACAATACATTTTCCAAAATAAAGATGAAAATATGCTTGTGATAGGTGCTGCCAATGCTACCATAAAAGGAATAGTTTTCTTCCCAATTTTATCTTTCCCTTGGTTGCCTTCTGTTTAGTTATAATTTTAAAAATATCCTTCAAAATACCATTCCTAACAAGCTTATATAAATTTAGCATTCATTTAATTAACCTTTCTTCAATAAGGATTTTCATTTGAAGTTCTGTGTTTCTATTTGTTCTGCATTCTCTTTGTATTAAATGGAAAAGCTTTCAGGAAGTTATTTTTTGAATATAGGAAACTAAACTTGAGCTGATGCAGAGGAAGTTGAAAATATAGACAATGTCATTTGCAGTTAAGGTCATATGAATGTTTATTTTGCTATAGGAGCTGGGCCTTGCTGGTGAGAACTACACAAATTTGACATAGAAAATAAGGATATATGAACAACCATTCACTGGTCCCATCACCGACTGAAGCCACCTGTTTTTGTTTATGGATGAGCCCACACAGACTGTGTAAATGTAGCTGGGGGGAAGACACCATAATCAGATGCAGTAGGTAGAAACAAATAGGCTTGAAAAGTGTGAATTTATTTAAAACGACAGCTCAAGAAGTTATACTTTTTAGAAAAGTGCATATTTTAAAAAATAATTTCAAGACAAGCCAATTACCATATGTTGTGAGATTTATAATTCATCATAAAATGAAACGTGTTAAAAACTTTCAATTATTTTCTTTTACTGGTAATGTTTTTGAGTGTTTCCTTTTGTATTCTATCAATTAATTTTTGGCTTTTAAAAAATTTTATGAAGCAAGATAACTTACAGTATTCAAAAGACACAGACAACATAAAATGGAGAAATTAAACATCACATACACAAACATTTCAGGTTCTTTTGCTGACATTTAATGCTTTTTAAGTAAAGAGGTTGTTTTGAAAACTCTATATCATGGAATATTATACAGCCCTAAAAATGAAATCATTTCCTTTGTAGTAACATGGATGCAGCTGTAAGTCATTATCTTAAGGGAATTAATGCAGGAACAGAAAGCCATATACTACAGGTTCTTGCTTATAAGTGAACATAAGAAGCTAAACAATGGGTTCTCACAGACGTAAAAGATGGCAACAACAGACACTGAGGACTAATAGGGGGACGGGGGAAGGATTGAAAATGTCCTGGGCACTATGCTTACTACTTGGGTGACAGGATCAATTGTACACCAAACCTCAGCACTTTAAAATATATCCACGTAACAAACCTGCACATGTAACTCCTGAATCAAAAATAAAAGATGAAATCTTAAAAATGAAAATAAAATATTTTTAATATAGATATAATATGGATGTATTAGTTTCCCATTGCTGCTATAACACCTTAAACTTAATGGCTTAAAACAACACACATTTATTTCCATTGAGTTCTGTAAGTCAGAAGTCTGAAGTGGAACTTACAAAGCTAAAATCAAGGTGTCAGTAGGGCTGTGTTGCCTCTGGAGACCCTAAGGGAGGATGTGTTTCTTTTCCTTTTCAGAGGCTAGCACATTCTTTGGCTGGTGATCCCCCCTCAATCTGACCTCTGCTTCTGTCTTCATTTCACATCCCCTAGTCTAATTCAAATCCTCCTACCTCCTCTTATACACATCCTTGTAATTAGATTAACTACCTAAATCATCCAAAATAATCTCCCCAACTCCACAATTTAATGATTTTTTAATTAAATAACATCTGCAATGTACCTTTTGCTTTGTAAGGTAACATGTCAACCAGTTCTAGAGACAATAACATGAACATCTGCAGACGAGGGTACTATCTTGTTTACCACAGGTGATCTCTGTGACATTGTATCAAATGCTCAGTGAGTACCTACTGCTTTTTAATTTTGAAATATCTCATTTTATCAGCTAAAATACTTGATCATTCTATGAATTCGATAGTTAACATATATAGGATAATACACAAAATTAAAATAACCTTCTATAAAAATTATCATGCTCAATATTGCAATTAAGCAAATAAAATATTTTTGGTACTATTTTTAGCCTATACATGAAATGTACTTATTAGAAAAAAATAATCTGAAAGGCTAAACAAACGTTGCTAATACAGTAAATTCTCTCTAGCTTTAAAAAGTTATTTATTTAGGAAAGATCTAAACAGTAATAATGGTGAGCATTTTATTTTTTCACATACACACATATTAGTGTAATATGTTTTATTTTCTTTTTTATGGAAACTTTTGCTCTTCATACAAAACTTTGAAATCGCAGGGAAAAATAATGACATCTATCTAAAAACAAGCACTCTTAATATTGTCTCTGTACTCTTTCATGTCCATGTAAATTTGTTTTCCATTTATATAAATTTTAAAAATTAACTTTAGTGCTACTGGTCTTTATATATTTAATTTATTTGCCCAATTTTTCTTCATATTTTGAAGGGAATGCTTTTAGAATTTTAAACACTTAAAATTTAGTTAAATCATATTTAATTTGCTTACATTTTATAAATTATTTACATTTTATTAATATAACTGTGATGAGCATAATTATGCATTTTTTTCTGAGAACAATTTTAAGGATGCAAAATGGAAATTTTTTTTTTTAAAGAATTGTTGGCATATAGTAGGTATATATATATTTATTTATTTATTTTTTCAGACGGAGTCTCGCTGTGTCGCCCAGGCTGGAGTGCAGTGGCACGATCTGGGCTCACTGCAAGCTCCGCCTCGCGGGTTCAGGCCATTCTCCTGCCTCAGCCTCCCTAGTAGCTGGTTCTACAGGAACCTGCAACCACGCCCGGTTAATTTTTTTTTTTTTTTTTTTTTTTGTATTTGTAGTAGAGACGGAGTTTCACTGTGTTAGCCAGGACGGTCTCAATCTCCTGACCTCGTGATCCGCAAAGCGCTAGGATTACAGGCGTGACCCACCACTCCCGGCCAGTAGGTGTATATATTTAAGGGGTACATGAGATACTTTGCTGTAACCATGCAATGCATAATAATTACATCATGGTAAATGGGTATCCATTTCCTCACGCATTTATCTTTTGTGTTATAAACATTTGAATTATACTCATTTAGTTATCTTAAGATGTACAATTAAATTTTTACTGACTATGGTCACCCTGCTGTGCTATCAAAAACTAGGTTTTACTCATTCTAAACTACTTTTTATAACCATTAATCATCCTCACTTCCCCTCAACCCCTGTATGACCCTTCACAGCCTCTAGTTACCATCCTTCCATTTTCTATCTCCATGAGTTCAATTGTTTTAATTTTTAGCACAAACAAATGTGAGAATATGCAAATTTTGTCTTTCTGTGCCTGGCTTATTTCACTTAACATAATGATCTCAGATCCATCCTTGTTGTTGCCAACTACAGAGTGTCATTCTTTTGTATGGCTAAATAATACTCCATTGTATATGTGTATCACATTTTCTTTATCCACTAATCTGTTGATGGACCCTTAGGTTGCTTCCAAACCTTGGCTATTGTGGACAGTGCTGCGACATGCATGAGAGTACAGATGTCTCCTCCATGTACTGATTTCCTTTCTTTTAGGTATATAGCCAGCAGTGGATTTGCTGGATTGTATTGCAGCTATTTTTTAGTTTTTTTTTGAGTAACCTCTAAACTGTTTTCCACCGTGGTTGTATTACTTTACATTCCCAACAACAGTGTAAAATTGTTCCCTTTTCTCTACATCCTCACCAGCATGTTATTGTCTGGTGAGGTGATATTACATTGTAGTTTTGATTAGCATTTCTCTGATGATAAATGATGTTGATCAATTTTTCATATACTTGTATGACATTTGTATGTCGTCTTTTGAGAAATGTCTATTCAGATCTTTTGGCCATTTTTTCATCAGTTTATTAGATTTTTTCATGCAGAGTTGTTTGAGGTGCTTATCTATTCTGGTAATTAATCCCTCATCAAGTAGTTTTCAAATTTTTTCTCCCATTCTGTGGGTTGTCTCTTCATTTCCTTGATTATTTCCTTTGCTGTGCAGTATGATTCTGTTTGTTCGCTTTTGCTTTGATTGCCTGTGCTTGTGGAGTATTGCCAAAGAAATTTTTGCCGAGACCAATGTCTGGAGAATTTTCCCAATCTTTTCTCGGAATTCTTTCATAGTTTGAGGTCTTTGATTGAAGTCTTTAATCCATTTCAAACAGATTTTTTTTTTTTTTTTTTTTTTTTTGCAATGGAATCTTGCCCTGTGGCCCAGGCTGGAGTGCAGTGGAATGATCTTGCCTCACTGCAACCTCCACCTCCCTCCCGGGTTCAAGTGATTCTCCTGCCTCAGCCTGCTGAGTAGCTGGGATTACAGGCGCCCACCACCACGCCCAGCTCATTTTTGTATTTTTAGTAGAAAGGGGGTTTCACCATGTTGGCCAGGCTGTTCTTGAACTCCTGACCTTGTGATCTGCCTGCTTTGGCCTCCCAAAGTGTTGGGATTACAGGCATGACCTACCATGCCCAGCTGAATTGATTTTCTATATGGTGAGAGATAGGGGTCTAGTGTCATTCTTCTGTATATGTATATCCAGTTTTCCCAAGTCCATTTACTGAAGATACTGTCTTTTCCCCAATTTATGTTCTTGGCATCTTTGTCAAAAATGAGTTTACTGTAGGTGTATGGATTTGTTTCTATTTGTTACAATTTTGTTCATTTGTTACTATTTTGTTCCATTGATCTATGGTTTTTTTTATGCCAATATCATGCTGTTTGTGTTATAATAGCTCTGTAGTATAATTTTAAGCCAGACCATGTAATTTCTCATATTTTTTCTTTTTGCTCAGAATGGTTTTGGCTATTCTGGGTCTTTTGTGGTTCCACAGAAATTTTAGTATTTTTTAAATATCTTGACAAAATATCGTTAGTATTTTGATAGAGATTGGATTGAGTCTGTGGATTGATTTAAGTAATATGGGCATTTTAACAATACTGATTCTTCCAACCCATACACATGAAATTCTTTGTGTATGTGTGTGTCTTCTTTAATTTCTTTCCATCAGAGTTTTATAGTTTTCATTGTAGAAATCTTTTACTTTTTAAGTTAATTTCTAGAAATTTAATTTTATTTGTGACTATTTTAAATGGAATTACTTTTTTAGTTCTTTTGCAGATTGTTTACTCTTGACATGTAGAAATGCTGCTGACCTTTGTATGTTGATTTTGTATCGTACAACTTTACTGGAGTTTTTTTTTAATCAGTTCTAATGGTTTTCTAATAGTCTTTAGGTTTGTCCAAATATAAGATCATATTATCTGCAAACAAGAATAATTTAACTTCTTTATTTCAAATTTGTAAGCCCTTTATTTATTTCTGTTACCTGATTGCTCTAGTTCAGACTCCTGGTACTACGTTTAGTAAAGTGGTGAAAGTAGGCATCCCTGTTGTGTTCCAGATCTAAGAGAAAAGGCTTTCCGTTTCTGCCCTATTCAGTACAATACTATCTGTGGATCTGTTGTATATGACTTTTATTATGTTAACATATATTTCTTCTATCCCCAGTGTTTTGAGATTTTTTATTATGAAGTGATGTTGCATTTTATCAATGCTTTTTCAACGTCAATTGAAATGATCATATAGATTTTGTCATTTTGTTGATTATGTCATTTTGTTGATATAATCTATCACTTTGGTTTGCAAATGTTGAATCATCCTTGCATCACTGGGATAAATCCCACTTGGTCATAATGATCTTCTGAATGAATTGTTGAATTCAGTTTCCTATTATGTTTTTGAAAATTTTTGCATCAATATTCATCAAATATGTTTGTAGTTTTTTTTGATATGTCTTTGTCTGTTTTTTATATCAGGGTAATATAGGTCTCATAGAATGAGTAAGGAAGAAATCTCTCTTCCTTGATTTTTTTTAAAATTTGAGAAGGATTGGTATCAGTTCTTTAAATTTCTGATAGAATTCAGCAGTGAAGCCATTGGGTATTGGTATTTCATTACTGGAAGTCTTTTTATTATGACTGTAGTCTTATTACTTGTCATTGGCCTGTTCAGGTTTTGGATAAATCTTGGTCAGCTGCATGTGTCTAGGAATTTGTCCACTTCCTCTATATTTTCCAATTTATTGGCATGTAGTTGCCCAGAGTAGTCACTAATGATCCTTTCAATTTATGTGGTACCAGTTGTAATGTCTCTTCTTTCATCCGTGATTTTATTTACTTAGATATTCTTTCTGTTTTTACTTAGTTTAGCTTACAGTTTGTCAATTTTATTTATCTTTTCAAAAACAAACTTAGTTTAATTGATCTTTTCTTTTGATTTCTTCATTTCAAATTTATTTATATCTTCTCTGATCTTTATTATTTATATTCTGCTACTGATTTTGATTTTGGTTTAGTCTTGCTTTTCTAGTTTTTTGAGATATGTCATTAGGTTATTGGCAATTTTCTTGTTTTTCGATGTAGGCATTTTTAGCTATAAATTTTTCCCTTAGTTCTGCCTTCAATATAACCCATAGGTTTTGGTATGTTGTGTTTCCATTATCCTTTGTCTCAAGAAATGTTTCAATTTCCTCCTTAATTTCTTCATTGACTCACTGGTCATTCAGAGGCACGTTGTTTAATTTTCATGTATTTGTATGGTTATCAAAATTCATTTTCTTATTAATTTCTAGTTTTATTCTATTATGATTAGAGAAGATGCTTGATATTATTTTAATTTTTGAAATTTTAAGATTTTTTGGGACCCAACATGTTCTATCCTTAAGAAATATTCATGTGCTAAGAAGTATGTGTATTCTGTAGCCACTGGATGAAATGTTTAGTAAATACCTGTTGGGGCAATTTGTTCTATGGTGTAGATTGTACCTGACATTTCTTTAGTAATTTTATGTCTGAAAAATCGATCAAACGCTACAAGTTGGGTGCTGTAGTCTCCAGCTATTATTGTATTGGGGTCTGTCTCTCTCTCTGTAGCTTTAATAATATGTGCTTTATATATCTGGATGCTGCAGTGTTTGATGCATATTGTATGTACAATTGTATCCTCTTGCTGAAATTATCCGTTTATCATTATCTCATGACCTTCTTTGCCTCTTCTTACAGTTGTTGTCTTGAAATCTATTTTGTCTGATATAAGTATAGCTACAACTGTACTTTTTTGGTTTCCATTGGCATGAAATATCTGTTTTCTTTCTCTTTCAGTCCATGTGTATGTTTATAGATGAAGTGTGTTTCTTTTAGGCAACATCATTGAGTCTTGTTCTTTTATCTTTATCCCTTCATCTACTCCATGTCTTTTTATTGAAGAGTTTAGTCCATTTACATTCAATGTTATTATTGATAAGTAAGAACTTACTTCTAGCATTTTGTTGTTTTCTGGTGTCTTCGTCCCTCTTTCCTTCCTTTTTGTCTTCATTTTAGTGAAGGTGATTTCTTTGGTGGTATGATTTAATTTCTTACTTTTTATATTTTTGTGTATTCATTTTATGCTTTTTTTATTTGAGGTTACCATGAGGCTCGCAAATATTATCTTATAACCCATGATTTTAAGCTGACAAAAACTTAACACTTATTGCATATGCAAACAAACATGCAAAAAGACTAATACAAACTCTATACTGTGACTTTATCTCTCCACTTTTTAACATTTTGTTGCTTCTCTTTATGTCTTACCGTACTGTCTATATGTTGAAAAGTTGTTGTAGTTATTATAATAATTATTATTATTTCAATAGGTTTTTGGGGAATATTTCAACAGGCGTTTGGTTACATAAAGAAGTTTTGTGGTGGTGATTTCTGAGATTTTGGTGCACCCTTCACCTGAGCAGTGTACACTATACCCAATGGGTAGTCTTTTATTCCTCACTACCCTCAACCCATTTGTCCAAGTCCCCAAAGTCCATGGTATCATTCTTATGCCTGTGTCCTCAAAGCTTAGCTCCCACTTATGAGTGAGAAAATATGATGTTTAGTTTCCCATTCCTGAGTCACTTCACTTAGAATAATGATCTCCAATTCCATCCAGGTTGCTATAAAGGCCATTGTTTTTTCCTTTTTATGGTTGAGTGGTATTCCATGGTATATGAAATATATATATTTACCACATTTTCTTTTTCTACTCATTGACTGTTAGGCATTTGGGCTGCTCCCATAATTTTGCAACTGTGAATTGTGCTGCCACAAGCATGCATATATAAATATTTTTTTCTTATCATTACTTCTTTTCCTCTAGGTAGATACCCAAGAGTGGGACTGGTGGATCAAATGGTAGATCTACTTTTAGTTATTTAAGGAATCTCCACACTGTTTTCCACGGTGGTTTTACTAGTTTACATTCCCACTAACAGTATAAATGTGTTCCCTTTTTTACCACATCCATGTCAACATCTTTTATTGCTTATGGCTATTCTTAAAGGAGTAAGGTGGTATCACATTGTGGTTTTGATTTTCATTTCTCTGATCATTAGTGATGCTGAGAATTTTTTATATGTGTGTTATCCATTTGCATATCTTCTTTTGAGAATTGTCTTTCTAATGTTATCTTATAAAATTTTTATGGTTTCAGGTCTTAAAGTCTTGGATCCATCTTCAGCCGATTTTTGTATAAGGTGGTAGATAAGGATCCAGTTTCATTCTTATACATGTGGCTTGCCAATTATCCCATCACCATTTATTAAATAGGGTGTCCTTTCCTTGCTTTATGTTTTTGTTTGCTTTTTCAAAGATCAGTTGACTGTAAGTATTTGGCTTTATTTCTGGGTTCTCTATTCTGCCCCATTGGTCGATATTAGGGTGATACTGGTTTCACAGAATGATCTATGTTTTTATATCATTATCATGCTCTTTTGGTGTCTATAGCCTTAGAGTATAGTTTGAAGTCATGTAATGTGATGCCTTCAGATTTTTTTTTGTTAGTCTTGCTTTGTGGGGTCTTTTTTGGTTCCATATAAATTTTAGGATTTTTTTATAGTTCCATGAAGAATGATGGTGGTATTTTGATGGGAATTGCATTGAATTTGTAAATTGCTTTTAGCAGTCTGGTCATTTTCACAACATGATTGAACCCATCCATGAGCATGGGATGTGTTTCCATTTGTTTGTGGCATCTATGATTTATTTCAGCAATGTTTTGTAGTTTTCCTCATAGAGGTCTTTAATCTCCTTAGTTAAGTATATTCCCAAGTATTTTATTTTATTTTATTTTTTGCAGCTATTGTAAAAGGGGTTGAGTTCTTGATTTGCTTCTCAGCTTGGTCACTGTTGGTGTATTGCAGGGCTACTAATTTGTGTACATTAATTTTGTGTCCTGAAACTTTGCTCAATTCATTTACCAGTTCTAGGGGATTTTTGGATGTGTCTTTAGGGTTTTCTAGGAATATTATCATGTCATCAACAAACAGTGACAGTTTGACTTCCTCTTTAGCAATTCGAATACCTTTTATTTCTTTCTATTGTCTGATTGTTCTGGGTAGGAATTCCAGTACTATGTTGAATAGAAGTGGTGAAAGTAGGCATCCTTATCTTGTTCCAGTTCTCAGGGTGAATGCTTTCAATTTTTCACCATTCAGTATAATGTTGGCTGTGGGTTTGTCATAGATAATTTTTATTACCTTAAGGTAGGTCCCTTCTATGCTTATTTTGCTGAGGGTTTTAAGTATAAAGAGATGCTACATTTTGTCCAATGATTTTGTTGCATCTATTTAGATGATCATGTGATTTTTGTTTTTAATTTGGTTTATGTGGTGTATTACATTTATTTGTGTATGTTAAACCATCTTTGCCTCCCTGGTATAAAACCCACTTGATCATAGTGGAATTTTTTTTGATATGTTGTTGGAATTGGTTAGCCAGTATCAGGGATATTGGTCTGTAGTGTTTTCGTTGTTGTTGTTTTGTCCTTTCCTGGTTTTGGTATTAGGGTGATACTGGCTTCATAGAATGATCTAGAGAGAATTTTCTCTTTCTCTGTCTCTTGGAATAGTGTCAATAGGAATAGTACCAATTCTTCTTTGAATGCCTGATAGAATTCAGCTGTGAATCCATCTGGTTCTGGACTTTTTTATTTTTGGTAACTTTTTAATTGCTATTTTAATCTTGCCGCTTGTTATTGGACGGTTCAGAGTTTCTATTTCTTACTGGTTTAATCTAGGAAGGTTGTATATTTCCAGAAATTTATCCATCTCCTCTAGCTTTTCTAGTTTATGTGCATAAAGGTGTTCATAGTAGCCTTGAATAATCTTTTGTATTTCTGTGGTATCAGTTGTTTATTTATCTTTTCAAAGAACCAGTTTTTTGTTTAATTTTTCTTTTGCATTTTTTTTTTTTGGTTGTTGTTTCAAAATAATTTAGTTCTGCTCTGATCTTTCTTATTTCTTTTCTTCTTCTGGGTTTGGGTTTGGTTTGTTCTTGCTTTCCAACTCCTTGAGGTGTGATCTTAGATTGTTGATTTGTGCTTTTTCAGACTTTCCGATGTAGGCATTCAATGCTGTGAACTTTCTTCTTAGCACCACCTTTGCTATAACCCAGAGGTTTTGATAGGTTTTATCACTATTATCATCCAGGTCAAAATTTGTTTTAAATTTCCATCTTGGTTTTATTGTTGACCCAATGATCATTCAGGAGCAGATTATTTAATTTCCACATATTTGCATGGTTTTGAGGGCTCCTTTTGGAGTTGATTTCCAATTTTATTCCACTGTGGTCTGAGAGAGTACTTGCTATAATTTTGATTTTTAAGACTTTGTTGAGACATGTTTTGTGGCCTATCATATGGTCTGTCTTGCAGATGTTCTAAGTGCTGATGAATAGAATGCATATTTTGCAGTTGTTGGGTAGAATGTCCTGTAAATATCTGTTAAGTCCATTTGTTCCAGTGTATAATTTAAGTCCATTTTCTTTTATTGACTTTCTGTGATGACCTGTCTAGTGCTGTCAGTGGAGTATTAAAGTCCTCCACTGTTATGTGTTGCTATCTATCTCATTTCTTAGGTATAATAGTAATTGTTTCTTAAATTTGAAAGCTCCAGTCTTAGGTGGATATATATTTAAGATTGTGATATTTTCCTTTTGGACTAGTCCTTTTATCATTATATAATATCCCTCTGTCATTTTTAACTGTTGTTGCCTTAAAGTTTGTTTTGTCTGATATAAGAATGGCTGCTCCTGCTTGCTTTTGGTGTCTATTTGCATGGAATATTTTTTCCACCCCTTTACCTTATGTTTATGTGAGTCCTTATGTGTCAGCTGAGTCTTTCGAAGACAGTAGATATTTGGCTGATGAATTCTTACCAATTCTACCATTCTATATCTTTAAGTGGAGCATTTAGGCCATTTACATTCAGCATTAGTATCAAAATGTGAGGTACTATTATTTTATCATGCTATTTGATGCTTGAATACCTTGGGGTTTTTCATTGTGTTGTTGTTTTATAGGATGTATGAAATTTCTGCTTAAAGGAGATTCTATTTTTCTGTATTCTGAGGTTTTGTTTCAAGATTTAGAGCTCCTTTTAGCAGTTTTTGTAGTGCTGAATTGGTAGTGACAAATTCTCTCAGCGTTTGATTGTCTGAAAAAGACTGTATTTTTCCTTCATTTATGAAGCTTAGTTTTGCTGGATACAAAATTTTTTCCTGATAATTGCTTTGTTTAAGGAGGATAAAGATAGGACTCTAATCCCTTCTCAGTTGTAGGGTTTCTACTGTGAAATCTACTGTTAATCCATTTTCCTTTATAAGTAACCTATTGCTTTTGCCTCGCAGTTCTTAAGATTTTCTTTTGTCTTGACTTCAGATTACCTGATGACTATGTACTTATGCAATGTTCAGTTTGTGATAAATTTCCCAGGTGTTGTTTGAGCTTCTTGTATTTGGATGTCTAGATCTCCAGCATGGCCGGGGAAGTTTTCCTCGATTATTCCCTCAAATATGTTTTCCAAACATTTAGATTTGTTTTCTTCAACAGAAACACTAATTGTTCTTAGGTTTGGTTATTTAACATAATCCCAAACTTTTTGGAGGCTCTGTTCATTTATTTTTCTATTTTTTGTTTTTATTTCTGTCTTTTTCAAATTTGGTTAATTCCAAAGCCTTATCTTAGAACTCCGAGCTTCTTTCTTCTACTTGTTTTATTCTATTGCCGAGACTTTCCAGTGCATTTTACAATTATCTGTGTCCTTAATTTCCAGCAGTCGTGACAGTTTTTTATTTATACTATCTATTTCATTGGAGACCTTTTCATTCATATCCTGTATCTTTTTTGATTTCTTCAAGTTGGACTTTACCTTTCTCTAGTGGCTTCTTGATTGGCTTAAAAGTCGACTTTCTAAATTCATTTTTTTTGCAACTCAGAGATTTTTATCTTGATTTGGATTTATTGCTGGTGAGCTACTGTGATCATTTGGGGGTGTTAAAGAACCTTGTTTTTTCATACTACCAGAATTGTTTTTCTGTTTTTTTCTCATTTGGATAGACTATGTCAGAGGAAAGATCTGAGACTCAAGGGCCGCTATTAAGATTATTTTGTCCCATGGTGTTCTCCCTTGATGTGGTGCTCTCCTCTTTCCCATAGAGATGGAATTTCCTGAGAGCCAAACTGCAGTGATTGTTATTTCTTTTCTGGATCTAGCCATCCATATGAGCTACTGGGCTCTGAGCTGGTACTAGGGAGTGTCATGTGATTTGATCAATCTTCAGTTCTCTCAGCCATGGATACCACCATCTATTCCAGGAGAGGTAGCAGAAGAATGAAGTGGGCTCTGTGAGTGTCCTTGGTTGTATTTTTGTTAAGTGCACTGGTTTTGTGTTGGCTGGCCTCCACCCAGGAGGTGGCGTTTTCAAGAGTGCACCGGCTGCACTAGTATAGGGAGGATCAGGCCGTGGGCAGGGCCGTAGAGCTCCCAAGAGATTAAGTCCTTTGTCTTCAGCTACCAGGGTGGGTACAGAAAGACCATCAGATGGGTACAGGGTGAGGCATATCTGAGCTTAGACTCTCCTTGGGCAGGGCTTGCTGTGGCTGGTGCTGGGGATGGATGTGTGATTCCCAAGTCAATGTAGTTATGGTCCCAAGGGGATTATGGCTGCCTCTGCTGTGTCACACAAGTCACCAGGGAAGTGGGGAAAAGCTAGCAGCCTGGATGCCCAGGCCTCACCCAGCTCCCATGCAGCCCACAGCTTGAAAGGCTGATCTCACTCCCCCACTATGCCTCCCCTGACCCCAGCAGCACCAAGTTTATTACCGGCAGCCTGTGCGCAGGGCTGAGACTTGCCCCAGGCTACAAGCCTCCCAGCTGAGAAAGCAAGCTGACTCACAGTTCCTCAGCTGTCCTACAGAGCCTGCAGTGGCAGCCCATCTCCTGTGGATTCTGTCGGCTTTCCTGGTACGTTCCTACAGTACTTCTTGGAGCAAAAGTTCATGATGTAGGTCTCCAAATGCTGCTCTGTCCATCCGAGTGGGAGCTGCAAGTTAGTCCTGCCCCCTATTCACCATTTACCCCTCCATCATAGTTATTATTTTTGATTGGTTCATCTTTTAGTCCTTCTACTTAAAAGTAGTTTACACACAACAATTACAGTGTTATAAGAGTTTGCATTTTTCTGTAATTACTGTTTATTACCAGTGAGTTTTGTACCTTCAGATTATTTATTTTTGCTCATTAATTTCTTTTTCTTTATTTTTGCTCATTAACTTCTTTTTCTTTCATGTTTAAGAATTCCTTTTAGCATTGTTTTGTAAGACAGGATGGGTATTGATAAAATCCCTCAAATTTTGTTTATCTGGGAAGGTCTTTATTTCTCCTTTACACTTAAAACATATATTTGGCCAGGTAAGGTGGCTCATGCCTGTAATCCCCGCACTTTAGGAGGCCAAGGCAGGTAGATCACCTGAGGTCAGGATTTCGTGATCAGCCTGGCCAACACAGTGAAACCTCATCTCTACTAAAAATACAAAAATTAGTCAGTCATGGTGGCTGCTGCCTGTAATCCCAGCTACTTGGGAGGCTGAGGCAGAAGAATTGCTTGAACCCAGGAGGCAGAGGATGCAGTGAGCAGAGACTACGCCATTGCACTCCATCCTGCGAAACAAGAGCGAAAACTTCCATCTCAAAAAAAAAGATTTTTTTTTTTTACCAGACAGACTATTGTAGGGTAAACTTTTTTTTCTTTTAGCACTTAAAATATGTCACATCACTCTCTTCTTGTCTATAAGGGTTCCACTAAAAAGTCTACTAGTGGACATATTGGAGCTCCATTCTATGGTATTTCTTTCTTTTCTCTTGCTGCCATTAAGATCCTTTGTTTTTCCTTGTCTTCTGGGGGCTTTATTATGAAATGACTGTCTTGATGTGGTCTTCTTTGGGCTACATCAAGGCATTGTGGTTCTTGCAGATTCACAGATGTACTGCATAGGTGGTCCTGAGTAAGATCTGGAAGAATTCTCTGAATCTGCTGGTGTTCTATAACCAACTTGTTCTTGAATGTTGACACCTTTGTCTAACTTATGGAAATTCTCTGATATTATCCTTTTGAATAAATTTTCTATCCCTATGTCTTTTTCTTTTAGATCAATAACTCTTAGATTTTCCATGTTTAGGCTATTTTACAGATTTTGTAAACATGCTCCATTGCTTTTTGTTCTTTTTTATTTTGTCTTCTCTGACTGCATTCTTTTTTATTTATTTTTATTTTCTTATTATACTTTAAGTTCTAGGGTACATGTGCAGAACGTGCAGGTTTGTTACATACGTGTACATGTGTCATGTTGGTGTGCTGCACCCATTAACTCGTCATTTACATTAGGTATATCTCCTAATGCTATCCCTTCCCCTCCCCCAACCCCACAACAGTCCCCGGTGTGTGATGCTCCCGTTCCTGTGTCCAAATGTTCTCATTGTTCAATTCCCACCTATCAGTGAGAACATGCAGTGTTTGGTTTTTTCTCCTTGTGATAGTTTGCTGAGACTGATGGTTTCCAGCTTCATCCATGTCCCTACAAAGGACACAAACTCATCTTTTTTATGGTTGCATAGTATTCCATGGTGTATATGTGTCACATTTTCTTAATCCAGTCTATCATTGTTGGACATTTGGGTTGGTTGCAAGTCTTTGCTATTGTGAATAGTGTCGCAGTAAACATACGTGTGCATGTGTCTTTATAGCAGCATGATTTATAATCCTTTGGGTATATACCCAGTAATGGGATGGCTGGGTCAAATGGTATTTCTAATTCTAGATCCTTGAGGAATCGCCACACTGTCTTCTGTAATGGTTGAACTAGTTTACAGTCCCAGCAACAGTGTAAAAGTGTTCCTATTTCTCCACATCCTCTCCAGCACCTGTTGTTTCCTGACTTTTTAATAATTGCCATTCTAACTGGTGTGAGATGGCATCTCATTGTGATTTTGATTTGCATTTCTCTGATGGCCAGTGATGATGAGCATTTTTTCATATGTCTGTTGGCTGCATAAATGTCTTCTTTTGAGAAGCGTCTGTTCATATCCTTCACCCACTTTTTGATGGGGTTCATTGTTTTTTTCTTGTCAGTTTGTTTGAGTTCTTTGTAGATTCTGGATATTAGCCCTTTGTCAGATGAGTAGATTGCAAAAATTTTCTCCCATTCTGTAGGTTGCCTGTTCACTCTGATGGTAGTTTCTTTTGCTGTGCAGAAGCTGTTTAGTTTAATTAGATCCCATTTGTCAATTTTGGCTTTTGTTGCCATTGCTTTTGGTGTTTTCGACATGAAGTCCTTGCCCATGCCTATGTCCTGAATGGTATTGCCTAGGTTTTCCTCTAAGGTTTTTATGGTTTTAGGTCTAACATTTAAGTCTTTAATCCATCTTGAACTGATTTTTGTATAAGGTGTAAGGAAGGGATCCAGTTTCAGCTTTCTCCATATGGCTAGTTAGTTTTCCCGGCACCATTTATTAAATAGGGAATCCTTTCCCCATTTCTTGTTTTTGTCAGGTTTGTCAAAGATCAGATGGTTGTAGGTGTGTGGTATTATTTCTGAGGGCTCTGTTCTGTTCCATTGGTCTATATCTCTGTTTTGGTACCAGTGCCATGCTGTTTTGGTTACTGTAGCCTTGTAATATAGTTTGAAGTCAGGTAGCATGATGCCTCCAGCTTTGTTCTTTTGGCTTAGGATTGTCTTGGTAATGTGGGCTCTTTTTTGGTTCCATATGAACTTTAAAGTAGTTTTTTCCAATTCTCTGAAGAAAGTCATTAGTAGCTTGATGGGGATGGCATTGAATCTATAAATTACCTTGGTCAGTATGGCCATTTTTACGATATTGATTCTTCCTATCCATGTGTGTGGACTGTTCTTCCATTTGTTTGTGTCCTCTTTTATTTCCTTGAGCAGTGTTTTGTAGTTCTCCTTGAAGAGGTCCTTCAGGACCTCTCTGACCGCATTTTTAAATAGGCTGTTTTCTAGCCCAGTCATTACTTTATTTTCTTAATCAATTCTGCCATTAAGAGACTCTGATGTATTCTTCCCTATGTCACTTGCATTTTTCAACTTTACAATTTCTGTTGGATGCTTCATAATTTTTCGATCTCTTTGTCCAATTTATCTGCTAGAATTCTGAATTCCTTTTTTGTGTTATCTTGAATTTCTTTGAGTTTCTTCAAAACAACTACTTTGAATTCGGTCTGAAAAGGCACATATCTCTGTTTCTCCAGGATTGATCCTTGGTGCCTTTAGATCAATGGTGCCTTTGGACCAACTTGTTTGTTTGGTGAAGTAACATTTTTCTGTATAATCTTGATGTTTGTAGATGTTTGTCAGTTTCTTGGCATTGAAGAATTGGGTATTTAATGTAGTCTTTATTGTGTGAGCTTGTTTGTGCCTGTGTTTCTTAGGAAGGCTTTCCAGATATTCAAAGGGAATTAGTCCTCAAGCCCAATAATGCTGTGGTTCTTGCAGATTCATATAGATAGTGCATAGGTGGTCTTGAATAAAATCCAGAAGAATTCTCTGAATTACCAGAAATAGACTCTTGTTCTTTTCCCTTACTTTCTTCTGAACAAACAGAGGCTCTCTCTCTCTTGGTGCGGAGCCTCCTGTAGCTGGAGGTGAGGTGATGCAAGCACTCCTATGGCCACTACCACTGAAACTGCCCTGGGTTAGACCTGAAACCAGCACAGCACTGGGTCTAACCCAAGGCTTGCTGTAAACACTACCTGACTACTGCCTATGTTCACTCAAGGCTCTAGGGTTTTATAGTACAGCAAGTGGGGAAGCCAGCCAGGTTTGTTTCCTTTCCTTCAGGGTGGTGAGTTCATAGGCCCTGGACTGGTCCACAGAGTTTGTTTGGAAGCCAAAGACTGAAGTCAAAGACCTTAGAAATCTACTTGATATTCTATTCTACTGCAGCTAAGCTGGACTTCGAGCCGCATGACAGTCTTTCCCAGCCTTCCCTCCCCTTTTTACAGGCAGAGAAGCCTTTCCCAATGGCCACCACTACTGGACCACAGAGAGTTCTACCAGGCCATCACAGATGTTCTCTTAAAGCCCAAAGGCTCTTCAGTCAGCTTGTGAATGCTGCCAGGCCTGCGACACACCGTTCAGGGAAGATGGTTCCCCTTTTGCCCAGGGCAGGTCCAGAAGTGCTGTCCAAGTGCCTAGACCTGGACTTGGGGACCCTAAGAGTTTGCAAGGTGCTATACCCCACTGTGGTCAAGCTGGCACCTAAGGTACAAGACAAAGTCCCCTTCACATTTCTCTCTGCTTTTCTCAACCAGAAGGAGTCTTTCATCAAAACCACCATAGCTGAGAATGTGCTGGGTCACACCTGAGGTCAGCATATCTCAGAGTCTCACCCAAGGCTCAAAGCATACTACCTGGGTATCACTGTTGGTTATTCAGGGCCCAAGGGGTCTTTAGTCAACAGGTGATAAATCCTGCCAGGACTAGATCCTTCCTTTCAAAGCAGCAGGTTCCCTCTTGTTCAGAGTATGTCTAGAGATGTCATCTGGGAGCTGGGGCCTGAGATCGGAGCCTCACGATACTGCCCAGTGCCCTATCTTAGTGTGGCTGAACTGGTATTCAAAATGCAAGATGAAGGCCTCTTTGGTCTTCCCTCTCCTCTCCTGAAGGAGAAGGAAGGAGTCATTTTCATTGCTGCAAGCTGTGCCTCCTGGGTTTGTGAAAGTGGTGGTGCAAGCATTCCCTTAGCCACTCCAGCTGATGTCTCCCTAGGTCACATGCCACCCTAGTGCATTGGCTCTAAGCCCAGTCCAGCGATAACACTTGCCTAGGAATTGCAGCCCTTATGTCCTAGACCATCTTTCAAGTTTGCCTAGAACCCCAGAGCACTTGAGCCCGTGGTGGTGATGCTTGCCGAAACTCAAGTTCTGACCAAGGGGATAGGCAATTTCCGTGTGGTTAGGGCTTATCGAAATGCTCCCTTCATAAGCGAGTGCTGGCTGAGCCCAGCATGACTTTTGTCTCTGCTATGACGAGATGGCACTGTGTTCAATGCCAAATTCTCAGTTGCTGTGCTCGCCCTCACCCAAGAGCACAGATGCTCTCTCCACACTATGCACCCACTGCAATGGGATATGGGAGGAATTGACATCAACAATTCAAGACTGTCTTTCTTACCCTTTTCAAGACCTCTTTTAGTGATAGGAAGTTTTAACCCAGTACTGTAACTGCTAATCTGACTTTTGGTTCTTATGACTGTGTTTTTGTTGTGTGTAGAAAGTTGTTAAAATGTGGTCTTCCTGAGGAGAGGAATGATCAATGCAAGCTTCTATTTGGCCATCTTCCTTCACCCTCAGGAAATAGGTTCTTAAAACTGTTTTTCTACCAGTGATCATTAAATTTTATTGATGAAGAATCACAAACCTATATTTTATTCCACCCAAATATATTACAGAAGAATTGCAGAGAATTAAATAACATAAGGAAAGTCACCCAATTATAAAAATAGAGACTATTAACATGATATAAAGGTATATGTTTTAGTTATATTTGCAATCTCATTTTGTTTCTAAAATATATTTGAATTGTTTTGGACATATCAAAAGATATATGAGGAACAGAAGGTATATCCAAAGAAAAAATGGATATGATATGTATCGACATCTTTTATATATTAATACAGAGCATTCATTCTCATTAACTTGATTAAATATTCTAACTCAAGATTTTCTTGGAGAAAGATAATTTTGAGGAGATGGATATGTTAATTTACTTGACTACAGTAATTAGTCATTATGCATATCAAAACATCATATTGCACACCTTAAATGTATACGATTCTTATGGAAACATTTTTAAGAAGATAGAAATTTAGAGACTGTTTCTCAGTATTCTACAGGCAATGTTTTCATGTGCTGTGTATTTAAATGAGAGTAATAAAGTGTCATATAAATGGCAATTACTCATATTTCACAGCTTATCATCTTAAAACACTTTTTAAGCTGTATATTATGGCCTGGTGAATCTTAAGTAGCAAGAAATATTGCAGTTATTGTGAGCAAAAATACTGAAAGACTATCTTTTCATTATTTCTGAAGAAAAAACATCAATATTTGGTTTCCAAGTAAGAATAATTTCAATTGTAGATAAAATGAAGATGTTTTGTTTAACCACACTGTTTTATTACTGCGCCACAATTTACATAAGTCTATCCTACCATTTACTGGAATATAAATCTGATATACCATTTAATTCTAAACAATAAAAACATAAACGTATAGGAGCCTTTGTTATTGGAGATAAGTTAACTTAGTAACACAATTAACATGAAAAATAGGAAGGGAAGCAAAACAATACAGGGTCTTTATTAATACTGATGTCCAAAGTCAAGGTTTTTAGTCTCATATAAGAATGAGTTATAGTTCATGTGGCAAAAGTCAGACTTTAATATATCATGTATTTAATAGTCTATGACTAACATATGCTTAATTAATATTTTCCTTTTATTTTTAAGAACAGGTCAAATTTAACTTGAAAGTCTTCAATGAAGAGGGCAACACAAAAGCAAACACACACATGATAAACCATCAAAGCATTAACATGAACACCACCACTCATCATAAAAAAACAATGTCAATATAAATACATTGAGTTTTTAATACCTCAAAATGCAAATGATGCACATGAGTCTCTTAGGAACACAACCACCTACCCAGATAATTACCCTTAAAGTCCTAGTGATTCAGCATGATCCTCCTCCAAAAATCAGATTTATCTGGACCAGAACTGGAAACTTTCTGAGAAAATACATTAAAAAAGAATTGACTAGCAAAAGTGCAAATGAGAAATAGCATTACATGGAGGATCTTGAATATTTAAATTGAAAACAAATTTAGACTTCTATTGATACTGCAAGAAATCCTCCTCTCTCCCATTTTAACATTATTGAAATTCGTACTCCTTTGTAAACTGATTGTAAAATTACTCTGGCTTCATTTATAGAGCTAAACTATTGCAATACCCCGGAAGAAATAAATGGTAAGTTTCTAGATGGGGGGAAAAGCTGTGTGACAGTGTTGAGCAATGAGAAATAAAACAGTAAGTGCTTTGAGACAATGAGACATTCCGAAGAGATAAAATAAGCAATTTCTTGTGAATATAGAGTGGTCATGACCACTTTTTAGGTGGCATCCAAACTGTGCAATAAATGAAAACAAAATATACTACTGCATGAGGAAATTCAATAATTCAGGTCTTTTTTAAAAAATTAACATACGACATAGCTCTCTCTGAAAACATTTTTCCCCACTTCCTAACATACACAAACATACATAAACAGCAAATAGGATTGGGTACTAATGTGATATATGGTGTATTAGATATAGTGTATATATATTGTTTTATGCTAATAAATGTGGTTTTGTTATTTAATTTTCAAAAAAAGCATTTTTCTTTAGAACAATTTCAGGTTCACAGCAAAATTGAGCACAAAGTAGCATTCCCATTAACCACCCATCCTCACCTCTGCAAAACTTCCCCCACTATCTGCATCCCACAAAACAGTGGTGCATTCTTAACAATTGATGAACCTACATTCATTATCACACTATATCATTAACACCCAAAGTTTATAGTTAACATTAGGGTTCACTCTTGGTGTTGCACATTCTGTGGGTTTTGACAAATGAATAGTGACGTGTATCCACCATTGTATTAGGTTGGTGCAAGAGTAATTGCAGTTTTTGCCATTGAAAGTAATGGCAGAAACAGCAATTATTTTTGCACCAACCAATAGCAAGTACTATAGACTCAGTGCCCTAAAAATCTCATCTGTTCTGCTTCTTCATTCTCTCTCCTGTAACCACTAGCAATAATTGATCTCTTTTCTGTCTCCATAAATTTGCCTTTTTAAAATGTCATATACTTGGATTCATATGGTATGTATTTTTTCACATTGGCTTCTTTCACTTAGTAATGTGAATTTAAATGTCCTCTATATATTTTTAAGGCTTGATAGTGCATTTCTTTTTAGTACTGAATAGTTCTTCATTGCCTGTGTGTATTACAGTTTATCCAGTTGCCTATTGAAGGATATCTTGTTTGCTTCTGAGTTTTGGCAATTATAAAGCTGCTTTACACATTTTTGTGAAGGTTTTTGTGTGGACGTAAGTTTTCATTTGGGTAAATACTACAGAACACAATTGCTGGATTGTATGGTTAAATTATACTTATCTTAGTAGGACACTCTTAAACAGTCTTCCAAAGTGGCTATACCATTTTGCATTTCCACCAGCAATGAATCACAGCTCCTGTTGCTCTACATCCTTGCCAGCAGTTGGTGGTGTCAGTGTTTTAAATTTTGGTCACTCTAATAAGTGTGTAGTGGTATCCCATTGTTGTTTTAATTTGCATTTCCCTAGTGACATATGATGCTGAACATATTTTCATATACTTACTTGCCATCTGTAGATTTTCTTCAGTGAAGTATGTCCTCAGGTCTTTTTCAAAAAAAGTAATAAGATTTTCTGTTTTCTTATTGTTAAAAAGTTTAAGAGTTCGGCCGGGTGCGGTGGCTCATGCCTGTAATTCCAGCATTTTGGGAGGCTGAGGCGGGCGGATTATGAGGTCAGGAGATCGAGACCATCCTGGCTAATACGGTGAAACCCCGTCTCTACTAAAAATACAAAAAATTATCTGGGCATGGTGGCGGGCGCCTGTAGTTCCAGCTACTCGGGAGGCTGAGGCAGGAGAATGGCGTGAACCCGGGAGGCGGAGCTTGCAGTGAGCCGAGATCGCGCCACTGCACTCCAGCCTGGGCGAAAGAGCGAGACTCTGTCTCAAAATAAATAAATAAACAAACAAAATAAAATAAAGGGTTCTTCGTATATTTTCTTTTCTTTTTCTTTTTCTTTTTTTTTCTGAGACGGAGTCTCACTCTTTCGCCCAGGCCGGACTGCAGTGGCGCTATCTTGGCTCACTTCAAGCTCCGCCTCCCAGGTTCACGCCATTCTCCTGCCTCAGCCTCTCGAGTAGCTGGGACTACAGGCGCCCGCCACCGCGCCCGGCTAATTTTTTGTGTTTTTAGTAGAGAAGGGGTTTCACCGTGTTAGCCAGGATGGTCTCGATCTCCTGACCTCGTGATCCGCCCTCCTTGGCCTCCCAAAGTGCTGGGATTACAGGCGTGAGCCACCGTGCCCGGCCTGTATATTTTCATTAGCAGTCCTTTATCAGACGTACCTATTGCAAATATTTTCTCTCAGTCTATGGCTTGTCATCTCATTAGCTTGGTATTGTCTTTTGAAGAGCAGAAGTATTTTATTTTAGTGGATTGCAGATTATCAATTGTTTCTTTCATTAATCGTGACTTTGGTGTTGTATCTAAAAAGTCGCAATACCCAAGGTCGTCTAGATTTTCTGCTGTGTTATCTTCCAGGAGTTCTGTAATTTTGTGTTTTACATTTAGGTCTGTGATTCATTTTGTGCTAATTTTGGTGACGAGTGTAAAATCTGTATCTAGATTTACGTCTTTGCATGCAGAGGCTCGGTTGTTCCAGCACTATTTATTGAAAGGAGTATCTTTTCTTCATTGTGTTGCCTTATTCCTTTGTTAAATATCATTTGACTATATTTATCCGTATCTATTTCTGGACTCTCTTACCTATTTTTTCATCAATTTCTATCATTGTCTAATAATTCTAAAGTTATGGGACATTGCTTTCATTCTTATTTTTATTTTATTAATCAAAACTTCACAATATATTTTGTATGAAATACTTATTGCACTTAGAATTAAAATAAAATTTTACAGTGTAAATTCTACATTAAATTTTTCAAAATTTTTGTTTTTTAAAGTTATACAAAATGCACAGTTCCTCTTCTTACAGCTGTTGGTAAATAATATGTATAGATCTGTATCTAAATACTATTAATATCACCTTTTCTTGGCAAGAATAACACACCATTTATTGATTCTATATTAACACTGTACCAAATTTAGCATTGGGAACAAAATTCTAAAGAAAATCAGAGGTATGGAGAATTTTTTAAAGAGTTGCCCATATGCTTGAGAAATCCATGTGTGTTACGAATAAAACAATGAATTTTTATTATAACAAAGAAGAATTGAGACAGATGGAATGACACAGTAAAAAAATACTTTCGAAAAATGAATTTTTAAAATAATCACACTTCTCTTGTTTTTCTCCAAATTCTTAACCCAATGGTGTGTTGTCAATTTTATAAAAACAAACAACAATAAAAAGGTATCATGACTTTAATTTTTCCTTTCATCATAAAATGGTAATTTTCCAGTAAAATATGTGAAATGAATTTTTTAATGATGACAATGATCATGATGATAATTTAATAAATACTGAAATAGTTTAAATTTACCAATGACAAAGAGCTTTTACTGCTTTCTGAGGCTGTTTATTAATGGATAGAATGGGTTTTATAATGCCTATCATAGAGGTTTGAAATAAGAAATTATAAAACATTGAATAGCGCTTAAATATATCTTTTTAAAAAAACTTCTTGTGGGTGATCTTCAATACGTACTTCACTGTACCAATTGAGATGTGATTTAAGGATATTTTATCAGTTAAACTATTACCTTTTTATATCTGTTTATCTGGATTTGTGTTTGTTTCAGAGATTTGATCTTATGTAATCTTCAGAGCTGGCTAAGCTTCCTGGTTAGGACATCTCTGCAAGTCTCTTTGCCTCTGATACTGGAGTTGAAGTCTACAAGAGAGGAGTCAGGAAGAAAAATTGGATGTAAGATAAGGAACAAGAACAAGCTGGAATTCACAGCAGAATTGGAGCCCATGATTATGGACAGAAAACTCTGCTTGTTTTTGTGACCTTACACCCGGTATGCTGATAGGGTGTCCTGCAGAAGCTGGGCCTCTCATAGCAGAGCTCAACACATTCACCTAGCATAGATTGAGAGAAGTTTCAAGGAGGATTGAGGGGATGGTAAAGCATTTTAAGGCCAAGCTGCTGCTCCTCCTGCTAATGATGTAATTCCATCTTTATCAGCATATGAGAGCTTAAAAATTGTAACTTCACCTCTGCTCTCCAAATCAAGAACAATAATTTGTCTAGAGCCCATCTTAACCAGAACACACAGGAAGAGGAATTCTGGGTAACATAGTCCGACATACCAAAGTTAGCACGTTGAAAAGAATATGAGTGTCAACTGGGCACTTACACACATCTCCTTACAATATGCATAATTTTCAAATAAGAAAATAAGTCACCTTTTCCTAGCATCATGCAAGCCTTCTGCTAAATAAAAACACTGTAACCTTTTCCCTATAAGAGGCTTCCAGTCTTCTTTTTTGTCTTTGGATGATGTTCATTCTTTTCCTAGCTGATCCACACTTCCATTTGATATTATGTAACTTAAACAGTGAGTTTAAAGTAAATTATAATGAATATATCTCATGTCAGGTGACAAATGAATTAGAAAGGGAAAAAATATTTAGTGAACGTATGTATATTATATCAAAATAAGGATGAAATACTCAACTATTATGGTCCTCATTTATACAATTGATCACATAATGATAGCTCATATATATAAAATAATAAAGGCCATTATTTAAAAATTATTTGCATGCAAATTTTGAGCCAGTAAAAATGATACGCAAAGGCTATTAAAAATGTTAGCCAAGGAGAGATACATTTGGGTGTTTTTAATTTCTGATACATATAGAACATCTCTACTTTTAGTACTTTATTTTCAGTTATTAATATTAAATAAAATACCGATTTTTCTTTGAGTAAGAAATTACTGGAAATTGATTCTTCTTTTAAATAGATAATTTTCACAATATTTTACTTTCTTATAAGCTGAAATCCTTTTCTTGTAATCTTCATTTTTAATACAAATTAATTTATAAGAAATATTTATTCAACATAGATTTAATTTAGTGCAAATCCAATGTCAATATAACTCTTCCAATGATTCCAGCATTCTTATATTTCATTAGGAAATGAAATTACCTGATATAATCCATGTTGTAATGTTAATTATTCTTGCTATACAAGTTATATAGCAACTATGAATGGCACTAATAACCAATATTAGTCATGGCTGTAGATATGTTCAGGAACCCAGAAAAAAGAAATGATATTTTCTATTTTCCCACAAAAGTTACATAATATCTAGGAAGGGTCTCCAGTTTGGCTCATGCTCTCTGCTCCTTTTGGAACAATCTTTCGTGGTCAGAAGCAGTATTGTGGCCAGGCCTGGGTGATGTGTATCCAAGAGGTCAGAATGACTGTATTTTTACTGGACAGAGAACATTTCTCAAAAAGGTAATAGAGAGTGGGGTTGTCCATCAGACCAAACAATAGATGCACTGCAGTGCATCTAGCTTAATGAGTTTTGCTTTATCCCATTATTAATATTCTATAGGTTGGTGCAAAAGTAACTGTGGTGTTTGCCATTAAAAGTAATGGCAAAAACACCCTCCGTATTGTTATTTTCTAGAACATATCCTTAATGTTCTGAATTCATTTAGGTGAGATTTTTATATAACTAAGCAACTTTAAGAAGCTCAAGTCAATAGAAAACAACAGAAATAATCCCAAGTGACACTGAAAAACTAAATTTCTGAAAGCCATATTTTTTGCAAATTATCCTTAACTGCATTTTTTTCTCTGACTATAATTATATTTACACACTATAATGCTTCAAGAACCTAGAAAACTTTTTTTTAAAGACTTTATTTCCTTTCTGAATTATGACAAAAATCCAAGAAAGCTCACACATTGCCCTCTCATGAAATTTGATTCTCAGGCAATATTTTAAGGTTTGCACCTTTTTTTTTTGACATGCTTGCAGCAATCATTTTATTTGAATATCTGTTTCAAATAACAGAAGACAGTATAAAGCAGATTGTATTTTTCACACTTTTGTCTACATATATATATGAAATCTTACTCCCTCCTAAAATAAATCCCATCCTTTGCCAGTTTCTTTAAAATTCTGTAGTGTATTGCTGCTTCATGGCAATGAAGTTCATTTCAAGATTAACCACTGCATTTAAAACACTAGAAAAAGTCCTGAAAAACTTAATGCAGTCTTAAATTTTGAACATATTTCTATAAATGAACATAGTTATAAGCACATTGCACTTAAAAGCTTACAGCACATCTTTAGTTATTGTAAAGACATTAGAATGTACTTAGATTCGTGTGTTTTATTGTTTTAAAAATAAGGCTATTACTTTAGGGAGGGTAAGCTCACCTTACAACATTTGCTGTTTTAAAAGTCTTCTAAAAGTTACCAATATCACTAATTATCGTTGACGCATCATTACCAACCTCTCTGTCACATTATACGTGTTTCCCTAAGGGAAACACTGTAAGAAATGATCCATAAAAGTGGTGTCAATAATAGGGTGTATGAACCACTATACCTATATTTGCACAGTAAAGGCATTGAAATAAACCAGATGGTCTCTTCCTTTCTTGAAGGTTAAATTAAATGCATATTTACTTTTCCTTTAATTATAACCTTCATCCTACAGGGCAACTTTTAACCAAAGACATGGCTGCATAATTCACATATAATTTGTAAGGGCAATGAATAAATAAAAAAAAACACAGTAGCCTGGTGCTGCTAATATTGCTAGGCATTGCACCTTTCTCACAATCAGATTATTTTTTAATTTGGTTGATGTAAAAGTTATGTGACTTATTTTCTTATCGATATTGAGAGTTTTTTGAGTCTTTAGAACCTTGCAACAGTTGCTTCTGAGAGTCGTTTAACCCCTTGTAGCCTCATTTGTAATATATTTATGAGACTATGAGAACACAGTTTATTTGAGTATACATATAGTTACATGGATTAATCAAGCATACTAGATCATACTAAAAAAAAGAACTCCACTTTTAAAAAGTGGAATAATTAAGAGCTTGGGAAACTTAAAATTGACCATATCAGCCCACAAATTTAATTTCTTACCCATGGTTAACTAAAAAGTAAAGAATATGTCAGATATTGAATACTGAATATTGGAAACCTTAATTAAACCTAGTATTGTTCTATGGTGTATTTCTCTTATCAATATCAACATGATAAATCAAAGAACTGATATTTACCAAGCCCTCCTATAATGTATGCATAATGTTAAATGTTTGTTATCTTGATGTTACAGATCAGCAAACAGGAATTTAGGTTTGTAACTTGTCCCAAATTGCAAATGTCTCTACCCATTATTATATTAATTAATAGATGACAAGATTTTTAAAATAAATGTTAAACAAATTTTACAATACAGTTAGATCATATATGTGCAAACAAAGTGTCTAAAACAGTGTGGGAAGCAAATAAAGGCAACCCATTCACACACGAAAAAACTTGAATTCATTCCTATTTGTAATGCTTCAAGTTCCTGCAGACTTGGAAGTTTGACTATAACTGAGGTTTACTGCTGGGAAGAGGAAAGACTTTATGTGTCTTGCTCAAACAAAGTGGAAAATCTCTCAAAGCCCTGTTCTGAAAATTACAGTAGGAGTGGACTTGTGTTTTGGAGATGGAATGATGTGTATGTAATCTCATGTATTATGTTCATTTAGAAGGAATCCCAGTTCAGATAGCCAGGGTTGTTTGGGTTAAAACTCTTTCATTTATTTCTTCCCTTAATGAGATTAAGACGATACAGATCCAGAGAATGCTACATGAGGCCTTGGCCAATGAAAACTGAAGCAAAACAAAAAACGAAAAACAACCAGACAAACAAAAACATTTATAAGTGCAAAAAGAGTTCCCTAGGGAAGGAAATAACAGCACTTTCTGCCCAGGAGATAATAAATATTTGAGATAGGACCTCACTTTCTCTTAAGTGATTTTAAGACATATTCCCAGGAATCAAACATTTTAACAGACAACAGATTCAGTTATTTAATGGCAATATTTACACCTGCTATTTATTTTTATATGTTTGGCAAATTCTTTCATCACAAAAGAGGATTTGCACATATAAATACAGTTTTAGTTGATATATCAGCTCTGTATCAAAAATGTTTTATCTGGGCCGGGCTCAGTGGCTCGTGCCTGTAATCCCAGCACTTTGGGTGGCTGATGCGGGCGGATCACCTGAGGTCAGGAGTTCAAGACCAGTCTGGCCAACATGGCGAAATCCAGTGTCTACTAAATACACAAAATTAGCTGGGAGTGGTGGCAGGCGCCTGTAATCCCAGCTACTCGGGAGGCTGCAGCAAGAAGCATTGTTTGAACCCAGGAGGCAGAGGTTTCATACCGTTGCACTCCAGCCTGGGTGACAGAGCGAGAATCTGTCTCAAAAAAAAAAAAAAAAAAGTTATCTGTTGCCTAAATTTTAGGAGGAACATTAATACAATGTGCATGATTTCTGATGTTGGGTCTTTCATTTATGTAAGTCACACAAATATATGTATAATTTTGGATGTCGTAATTTAAAACATATTCCTCTAAGGTAGAAGGTATTGGCAAGGAATAGTGAGGATGGAGAGAAATCTAGAAGTTCTGCCACGTAAGAATGTGGTAGAGAACTGAGGTCCTTGCAATGAAGAAATTGAGTAGTTCAGGGTGAATGGGCAAGTACCAGCAGCATTCTTTTTAGGATTTTCTGTGGCTATGAAGTGGGGTTTTTATTGTGATTCAATGATGAAAATGAAACAGATTTCTCTATATAATTGTAGACTTTAAGATTTAATATAACTTTAATTGGTCTAACTTAATAAAACTCCTGTGTGAAAATGGCATTATGGCCATAGCTTGAAGAAGTCGAGAGGAAGAAAGAGAATGATGAAGGATGGATAATTTCCAGATGTTGGAATGGAAAAATTTGTCACTTTGAAACGTCATCATGTAAACTCAGAGGAAAGAATTGTCCAGTTTATAATTATAAGGTGTAGGAAAAAATGCTACAATAATTATTTATTTACCTTAGCCAACTTTCATTCCTTGAAATTTAAAGCAAGCTATTCTAGGAATAAACCTGCCAATCATAACTGAGACAAGTATAAATATTCATCATTCTAAATATGAAGATATAAAAAGATTAATGTTAATATGTTCACGTAAAAATGGGTATTGTTATGGTCTAAGTAAGAATATTGTTTTAAGTAGGACATTAATTTCAGTAAATAATATTTCATAAATTTTATTTTCATAAGTAAATTAAGAAAAAGTAGATAAATTAAAAAAAACTCCAAAGATAAGTGCTATAATTGAATTGCATCCTCCCAAATTAGTATGTTGAAGGCCTTACTGCAGACGTGACCATGTCTGAAGATAGAATCTTTAGGAGGTAATTAAGATTCAATGAAGCCATCAGAGTGGAGTTCTAATGCTACAGGACTGCTAAAAGGAAAAGATCTCTCTCTTCCTCTTCCTCCATCCTACTTCCTGTCATGTGACTGTCATGTGAAGACACAACCAAGAGAGCCATCACCATAAACCATACTGAACCTTGATCTTGGACGTTCCAGGCTCCAGACCAAATGTCTCTCTTTTTTTTTTTTTTTTTTTTTTTCTGAGACAGAGTCTTGCTCTGTCTATCAGGCTGGAGTGCAGTGGTGCAATATCGGCTCACTGCAACCTCTGCCTCCCAGGTTCATGTGATTCTCCTGCCTTAGCCTCCTGAGTAGCTGGGACTACAGGCGTGTGCCATCACTCCTGGCTAATTTTGTATTTTTAGTAGAGATGGGGTTTCACCATGTTGGCCAGGATGGTCTCCATCTCTTGACCTCGTGATCCACCCTCCTCAGCCTCCCAAAGTGCTGGGATTATTTTTTAAGCCATCTAGTCTATGGAATTTTGTTACACAGCTCAAACACACTAGTACAAAGGAAAAATTGAATCCAATTCAACAAATTTTTATAAACATTTTATATAAGACATTCTATGAAGTGCTAAGAAACTTAAGACATTACTTTTCATTAAAGTAAAAACACATTATACAATCATATCTGATCTTACCAAAGAGAAGAATAGAAACCTATATAAACATATATGTATATATCGAGACCATCCTGGCTAACACGGTGAAACCCCGTCTCTACTAAAAATATAAAAAAATTAGCCGGGCGTGGTGGCGGGAGCCTGTAGTCCCAGCTACTCGGAAGGCTGAGGCAGGAGAATGGCCTGAACCCGGGAGGCGGAGCTTGCAGTGAGCCGAGATTGTGCCACTGCACTGCAGCCTGGGCGACAGAGCGAGACTCCGTCTCAAAAAAAAAAAAAAAAACATATATGTATATAAGCCTAGAAACATGTAGAAATATGTTGTCTGCACTTGTGTGTGGGATGTGTGTGTGTGTGTATGCGTGCACATGTTTAAGGAATTATATTCTCACTCTAATTCCTAGCAAGTTTAGCAATAACACATTCATGTTTTATCAAGTAATATATTAAGGGCTGGTGATCATTTTTTCTAATTTTTATAGGATTGCCTTGTAAAAGTCAGGCCTTTAAAACTAGAGTTTGTAAGTAAGAAGAGTCTAGATACAAAACATCAATATTCCTTAGCAATGAAGCGTGGCAAGTCTTGAATGTACTATAAATAGCACTAAATTTCCAAATCGTATTGAAATGGAAAACTGCTTAGTAAAGACACTATGTCTCAGAGTCACAGCAAGTTTCTTTTGTTCCACTTAAACCAACTGCCTGAGTTCGCAAATATTGGCTCTTCCTCCTCATTCAAAAAGAAAACAGAGGAATGAGGCAATTTCCTGGGTGATTATCACAATTCAGTGCCTCACTTTTCTACAGAGCTCTCTGTCAATTATTCTTATTTAATGGAAGTAGAATTTGAAGATGAACACATTTGAGTGACAGTAATATTTCTAAAAATTGCTGAAGAAAAGCAAATTGTAAAGAAAAAAAAAAGCCTATCAACTTCATGAGACCCGAAGCAGATCGGTTGTTCTTTCTGAGGTAATAGCAATGCTATCAGTCAAACAGGGCCTTAACTCTAAAAATAACTTTATTCACCAAATCTGGGATAACTACACTCATTCAAAGATGATATCTAGAAAGAAATGTGTTATATGATAATTTATATGAGGCAAGATAGCACATGTTATGTATGAACACATTTGTTTTTTTCAATAAATCTGTAAAATATGGTAACATCTTAAGACCATGCTGATACACTTATGAACAGGCAAATGAGTGTCTGTTCTCTTTGAGTAAAGAAGTGAGGAGAAAACAAAAATCAAACAACATATACATTTAAATAATTGTGACAAGAACAATGAATGCTATCATAAAAATCAGAAAAGTTGAGGTGGAAGAGAACAAATGGAGAGCTTATCTTAGGAAAAGCGATCTGCCGGGCACAGTGGCTCACGACTGTAATCCCAGCACTTTGAGAAGCTGACGGGATCACGAGGTCAGGAGATCGAGACTATCCTGGCTAACACGGTGAAACCCTGTCTCTACTAAAAATACAAAAAAATTAGCCGGGCATGGTGGCGGGCGAGTCCCAGCTACTGAGGAGGCTGAGGCAGGAGAATGGCATGAATCCGGGAGGCGGAGCTTGCAGTGAGAGGAGATCACACCACTGCACTCCAGCCTGGCCAACAGAGCAAGACTCCGTCTCAAAAAAAAAAAAAAAAGTGATCTTTCAGGTAAAACCTGAATGAAAAATAGAGCTAGCTGTATTAAAATGTGAAACTAATATTCCAGGAATGAGAAAGAAGGAAAAAAAAGGCATAAGGTACCAAAAAATTTGACAGATTAGAGTTCACAGTGGTAAACTTTTTTCTGTGAAGGGTCAATTAGTAGGTGGTTTAGGTTTTGCCCTTCTACACTAGAAGAGCAAATAAAAGACAAATAGGAATGGGTTTTAGTTGGTCAAATAGCGGAGCCCAGATTCAAGACAGTCTAATTTAAAAATATGCTGTCAAACACTATCCTACCTTACTTTACAACAATATTTACAATGAGAATAAATAATATTCTGAAATAACATGAAGATACAGATTACAATTTTTTTTTCTCATAGTGTGTTAGTATCTGAGAGGGTTTCTTGGGGGGGGGGTGCAATATCTACACAGAATGTTAGAGGATGATGCCCCTTCATTTTAATCCCTTCTGTTTTAGTCTATTTTAATCTTGAGCCAAAAGCTTCTATCTTTTTTTTTTTTCAGACGAAGTCAGTGAAATACATATATATTGAGCACTTTTGCTATGCCCAGCATTGTGGAAGGCCCTGTACAATGATAACAATACACTGGAAGACACAGTTTAATGCCCCTGAGAGAGGCATTATGAAGTGGCTACAAGAGCCGATCTTTTGAAGTCAGATTATGCTGGGTTCACATCCACATTGGCAATTCCTTTAGTTGTGTGACCTCAAGCTTATTATTACCTCACATCTCTGATCTTGGTTTTCTTTTTCTCTAAAAAGTCTTAATAAAAAGAAACTCACAAGTTCCAAGTTGAAGGGAAAAAAAAAGAAAAGAAAAAAAAAACAGCAAATAAGAAACAGCTCTTCACAGTGCCTTACATACACTTTGTTGTGTCCTTTTAATTTAAAAATAAGATATCACCTTTCTGCAGCTGTAAATTAGTAAATAATGTGCACATGTAACAGATGTATTAAATCAGGTATATCTGGGACAAAAATATTTGAATATGTAACTCTCATGGAAAAAGTAAAAGTAAGCAGAGAAATGTATGAGGTTTGAGAGATGAAATGAAAATAAGATGCTTCAACATAAGAATATTAGCCCCCAAATGTGAACAGAGACATTAGAAAGAGAGGAGGCCGGGCGCGGTGGCTCACGCCTGTAATCCCAGCACTTTGGGAGGCCGAGGCCAGTGGATCATGAGGTCAGGAGATGGAGGCCATCCTGGCTAACACGGTGAAACCTGTCTCTACTAAAAATACAAAAAAAAAAAAAAAATAGCCGGGCGTGGTGACGGGTGCCTGTAGTCCCAGCTACTCGGGAGGCTGAGGCAGGAGAATGGCATGAACCCGGGAGGCGGAGCTTGCAGTGAGCCGACATCGTGCCACTGCACTCCAGCCTGGGCGACAGAGTGAGATTCCATCAAAAAAAAAAAAAAATAGAGAGGAACTAACAACAACAACAGCAAATCTAGAGAAACAAACATAAAAAATATATACATAAATTAAAGCTCCCCCAGGCAGGATACTTTGACTACTTAACTCAAAGACAGCACCACTGAGTCTTCTGTGGCTTAATTTTATTGGCGGTGGGAATGGGAGGTCATTGTATGAATTACTTTTCTATCACTGCCTGATATGGCTTGGATCTGTGTCCCCACCCAAATCTCATGTCAAATTGTAATCTCCAATGTTGGTTTCTCATGGTTTAACAACATCCAGCTTGGTGTTTTTGTGGTAAGAGTGAGTTATTGCAAGATCTGGTTGTTTAAAAGTGTGTAGCATCTTGCTCCATCTTTCCCCTCCTCCTGTTGTATAAGATGTGCCTGCTCACTTTTTGCCATACACCATGATTGTAAGTTTCCTGTAGCCTCCCCAGTCATGCTTCCTGTACAGCCTGCAGAACCGTGATCCAGTTAAACCTCTTTTCTTTATAAATTACCCAGTCTCAGGAATTTCCTTAGAGCAGTGCAAGAACAGACGAATACACTGTCATAACAAATTACTACAAATATTGTGGCATAAATAATGCTCATTTATGACCTCATAATTTTGATGGGGCTTAAATCTAGGCACAAAATGGCAAAGGTAGGTTCTCTGCTCAGTGTGTCACAAGAACAAAATAGAGGTGTTGGTAGGACCACACTTTTCTTTCTGGAAGCTTCAGAGGAGTCCTCCCACGTGGTTGACAGCCATTTCTTTTCTGGCTGTCAGCTGGGAACCACACTTACCTGCTGGGAGCCACTCTTGGGAGTGGCTCTTTGGTGAGTCCTTCATTTAAAAACCTGCCACCACACCTCCTGGCCTTCTGACATCACTGTGTTGCATCTTCTTGACTGTTCTGCCTATTTCTTCTATTTGTAAGAGCTCAAGTGATTACAATATCTGAATTACGCCCAGATAATCCAAAATAATCTCCTTATTCTAAGGTCTTTAGCTTTGATCACATCTGCAAAATCCCTTTCGCCAAGCAAGGAAATATATTCACAAGGTCAGGGAATTAGGGCATGGAAAGCTTTGGGTGAATCATAATTCTGTCTACTACTGGGAAAGTAGTAGTAGTATAACTATAGGCATAGTTATATAGATATGTATGTATATGCATATTTATATAGAACTATATGTCATACAGTTTTAATCAGTGTTGAATGGAGAATTGGTAGTAATCTTTAGAAAAGTACATGATATTCTCAGGCCACTTCAGTTATGCCATACATTATAATACAGATAAGTGAAGAGTAAAATAAAATTATTGAAGAGACAATTTGTCATAATGGCTTATAACCAGACATGGAAATATCCAGCATGCCTTTGTCACAGGTCATTGAAAAGGGAAAGAATTACGAAACTCTACCAATGTAGGTTTCAGAGGTTGCACTAGATAAATTTCAACCCAAAGGAGAAATTTATGTAATGTTATGAGGATTTTTAATTGAAGTGATAATCAGGTTTGGGGAATTGTAGATTATGTGTAAGAGAGTGGTAAAATGAGTCTGAGTTTGGGGCTTAAATGAGTTTATATAATAAACCAAACAGATCTACCATCTATGAGCAGAAGGAAATTACTTCAATGGAAAGTGATGAGTTACCCATCAGTTTCCAGAATTAACATGCATCTGATCATCAAAGTCATATCAACAGAGTTGGCCCTGACAATAATATCTATAGTTAAAGTTATTACACAATTTTCTTATTGGTTGTTCAAATAATTTGTCCCAAGGAAGTCTATTTTTTTCTATCCACGTCCATACATACCAGAGGAAAAGGTTACTCTGTGTCAGCCATTTCTAACTGGTTATTGATTAGGGTTATTCCACCCACCTTGCTGCTAATGGTTACAGGATTCCATTGGCCTCTGAGCGCACAGCTTCCAATCATTTTCTTGTTATTAGGTATGCAATTTCTATAACAGAATCTACTTCTGTAAGCACTGCACTACACAGATCAGCCACCAATCACATTCTCAATGCTTTTGTTTCCTCATTGCCACCATAACACAGTGTCCTCCTGTGCCCAGGAAACACAGTCAGCTGGTGGGTTTCTGATTTTATATAGTAGAGTCATTCTTTTAAGGCCAGTTCTCTGAACTTCTTGACCCATCTTCCACAGTCTTCCACAGGGCTTCTGAAAACTCTGCTTCATTTCATAGGGACTGTTTCTTTAAGTCTCTAAAATGCATCCTTGAAGAATATTATACCTGGCCCCTCATTCTCTTGTCAGCAATTTAAATAATGTGACGTAAAAGAGTGACTTTTTTTGACAGACTCGTTCAGTTATAGATTAAATTTTAAATCCCTGGATTCAGAACCATTCCTATGAACATGCTCCACGTTTGTGCCAGTACATATTATTCAGGTTCAGCAGCTACTTTACTATGTAATCCCATTCTTCCTTTAGGCAGGTTCATTGATTTCCCTGCTAAGTCAGACTGAGTTTTCACCCTAATTAGTGGTTTCATTGCCAGGAGTATAACTGGGGCATATAATTAAAAGGGCAAGCATTATCTTGTATGATACTGCCTCATTTGAAGCTTCTGCCTAGTCTTCAAGCAAGCGAAGCAGAGGGCTCTTTCATCTAACGAAGAATGGGCTGTTCCTGCAGATCCATGCCTTTGGAGGATTTGGGGCCTTCCCGTTTCTCAGTCATCGGCTATGATTTATTTCAGGTTCTTACTTCTTCTCTGTTCAGGGCCCAGACTTTGGCATAGTAGATTTGCAAAGCTAAAAAATTCAGCCTTTACTGATGTTCTGCTTCTCATAAATAGGACCTGTGTGTGGTGTTCAGCCATTCAACTACAGTAGACGAGGACTTTTTGCTGACCAGGAGGACTTGTGGGTGCCACATTTTTCTTTGCATGCATGATGAATTTCCTTGAGTCTAACATTTTTCTCTTTCAGAATATTACTGGTGCTCAGTAACAGTCAATTGATTGCATGGTCCTAATAATTACTACTACCTATATATCTCTAGTCCCAGCAATACCATAAATATCATACAAATCAGTACATTCCATTCTGTGTATCTCATCCTAGTTCAACACAGGTGCACATCTTAATGTTTGTACAGCTACAGAATACCAGGGAATATCGATGTTGTACCTACCTCAGTGAAAGTGTCTTTAGTTTTATGCAGCTGGTGAGTGAGCTAAATCCATAAACTCATCTTTAGCATTTCTTCTCTGGGATCGTATATCAAAGGCATCCTTGATCATATCTTTTACTCACTTTTCAGAACTAAGCTACGAGCTAATCGTATCAGCCTTATCTTCAAAGTGTATCCAGAATCCACCTTAGGTAGTCATTCCTGAAAACAGAGGCTGAAGTAAGGAATCTGGTGTGCATGATTTTCTGAGAAAATGCGCTTCTGGAGAAACCTGTACTTTTTAAGCCCGTATTTTCAGCTGTTGCAAAAGCTTGCAGATGATTACATCTACAGGTCAAGGGAATCCGGTAGAATACCATAAATTCCCACTATAATCAACAAACTCAATCAAACCTATAGATACGAATGCTATGAAAACTTTCACTCATTATTCACGGGAAATTAATACAATCTTCTGTATTGTCTTATACATTTCTTAGAGATGCAACCTTTTGTCTCTGACTTTTCCCTCACTATCTTTGTTTTTTCTTGTTTGGTTTCTCTTCCTTGCTTTTCTTCCAGCATCACAATGTGATAAGGTCACAGCACTGGGGAAACCTACTCATCACTTATCCATTTGTACTACCCGAGCATGAAATAATAGCCGCTTTTGTATTTAGAAAAAATATTTGCATTACAGTTACTGGAGATATTCCCCAGCTTTCCAGTCAGTTGTTTTGTTCTTTGCCGTGCAATTTCATCTGGTTTCATGGCTTTAAATATTATATATGCTTAAAAAAACCCAGCTTTATAATTCCACATCTCATTGCTCCCATAAACCCATATCCTTATATTCAACTCCCTTCTCATGAACACCTCCAATTGGACATCCAAAGAAATTTCAAAACATACTATACTCTTTACCTACCTCCCCCAACACTCCTGCTACATATATTATATTTTCTATGTAAGTAAAGTTTAATTCCTTTATTCCAGGTTTTTAGCCTCAAAACTTGGAGTCATCTTGATTTTCTTCTGTCACCTCCTAACATTCAATACATCAGCGAATGTAGTTGCTTTGCCTATCAAACAATAGGAAAAACTTGAACATTTCTCACCACCTCTGCAGTGATCCAAGTCAATAGTATCCATCTCCAGGAATACCTTGTAATCACTAACCAACCCTTCTGTTTCCACACTCAACTCTTCCCAGATTGTGTCACTCCTCTATTCTATAGCCCATAATGACATCCTACCTATCTCATTAAAAGTGAAACAAATACATTTTTAGGAGACAAGGTCTTGCTTTGTCTTCCAGGCTGGAATGCAGTGGCACAATCACAACTCGCTGTAACTTCTAGCTTCTGAGATCAAGGGATCCTCCTGCCTCAGCCTCCCAAGGAGCTGGAATTATAGGTGTGAACCACTGCACCCAGCCCTCAAAAGCACATTTTGTAACAGACTACAGGCTTTGCATGATAGATGTTCAATATGATTAACAGATAATAAATCTAGCATCATGATTTATTTGTCACTTGCAACCCAGGGAACAAGTTTTTTGCAGGGTCTACAATTTCTTGTCTTCATATGTGTAATGTGGAATACATAATTTTATGAAGTAACTACATTGTATTTTAAAAATATATTTATGACCCAAGTTCAATATTGAAATCACATTTAAAAAGAAAATAACAAAACTACCAGTAATTAAGCATATACATTGAGTCCTTTCAGAAGCCAGCTTTTATTCAACAAAGAAAACAATAATACATTCAAAGCCAAAAAATGTGAGGATTTTTTCTCATTTATTTTTCCTACTATATTTCTTCCCTTTATCAAATCAGTCGCTATTTGACCAATGTTGCATGTATTGTCAAGTTTACATTAGACCCCAATATATATCTCCCAATTCCTAAGTAATAGCCTGTAACCTTTCTATCCCAGCATTTACTATATTACCACTAATAACACATTTTGAAGTTTCAAAAATTTCCAAAGAAAATGAGTCTTAGAAATTTGCTCAAAAGTAGAATACACACAAGTAATATGGCTGAAATTTTAACTTAGAAGCTTCATTTGAATCTGGAGCCTGTAACCTGGATTATAACCTTATGCTGACTTTCAAGAACTGAGATGACCAATGGCCATGTGATGATGATGATGATGATAATGATGATGATGATGTGTTTCTCTTTCTCTTATTTTGTGTAGAGCCACTAACCAGTTTTTGAAAGTTTTTAGGAAAAAATCAGTCATTTCAAATTCTTCTTGAAGGAAAATTTGAAGGAAAACACTCTAGTAAGGTGTTTTCAACTGCAAGCAATATTAAACTCTAGTTCATCTGCTTATTCAATTAAAAATATCTGTAATCTAAAAGGTAAGATGTACAGGTCCTGAGTTCAGGGCCTATTTCTATGTTATGATTCCTGCTGGTGACTCTGTCCTGCCTTCTTTGGAATCTTTCTTTTATCTTCAGGGTAACTTTCCTCATTGTCACAAAGAATCTATCAGCAACATCCCAGCATCTGAGGTCATACACTTTATCTTTTCTACCTGTGGGAGACTGAGGAAGGCACTTCCCCTATTAAGGGAACAAAGTCTTTCAGTTTGAATAGGCCAGCTTAGGTCACATGCCGTTTCTGGATCAATAACAGTCATCAGGAGAATATTAGGTGAGCTTTGGTTGAAAGTCTGTATTCCCGTAATAAGTATTTGGAGTGAGAGTGGGTGGATGTGATAGATGTTATTCATTTAATGTGTATTTATTTAGAGCTTTTTGCATGCTGGGGAATGTTGTTTATGTTGGATACATAACAACAATCAAAATTGACAAAATCCCTGCCATCAAAGAGCTTTTCAAACAGGTAGACAAATAAACAAGGCATATTAATATATAATAGGAAATATAAAATTCATATGCTACACACAATATACTACGGAATGTCTTACATGCACACACGCATGTGCACACACACACACATGCGTCAAACCCATGTAGAAAAGTAAAACAACTATGCAGACTTAGGTGAGGTGACTCTTGAGCAGAGATCTGAGTGAATTTATTTTTTCATAATAAATAACAGTGCTTTTAAATTCATATGGAAATAGTAAGAGTCAATACAAATTAGGAAAATTCTGAGAAAGGGAAAGCAATAGGTGTGGCAAAAGTTGCCCGACTAGATATCAGTGCTATTTTAAAGCTATAAAACATAAGTAAGTGTGATGTTGCCTCAGGGATAAACAAATAGAGCATTTAAAGAGAATATAGAAATTTATTGACATAATAACAAAGTCAGTTTTGGCACTCCAAGTGAGGAGGAGGAGAGATGGTTCAATAAACATTGCTTGGGAAAATAACTTTTTAAAAACTTTTAAAAACCCCTTATTTTATATTACAAATAAACAAAAATTTCCAATGGATTAAGTGCAACAAATAATATTTTTTAATTTTAGAAAAACTAATATATCAGATTTTCCTTTTTAAATCAGATCATGATGATTTGTTAAAAACAATAAAGTTTTATAAAATTGATTTAGTTACTGATGGACCTTCATTAGGTTAGAGAAAATTGACTTTTTGATTTGTTATGTCTCCTTTTACATACACATGGTACACATTCTCTATTTATGAAGTATTCTTGCAGGTGCTTTCTAGAGTTTTATTTTTTCAATTAAAAATTGTGCTTTATATTATGTGATGTGTTATATATTATTTCCAGATATATCCTATTTTTTCTATTGTTTGGATTCTTTCTGTCTTTAAAAAAAAATAGGCTGGGTGTGGTGGCTCACACCTGTAATTCCAGTACTTTTGGAGGCCTAGGTGGGGGGATCACCTGAGGTCAGGAGTTCAAACCAGCCTGGCCAACACGATGAAACCCCATCTCTAGTAAAAATACCAACAGGAGCTAGACGTGGTGGTGCATGCCTGTAATCCCAGCTACTTGGGAGGCTGAGAATCACTTGAATCCAGGAGACAGAAGTTGCAGTGAGCCAAGATTGTACCACTGCACTCCAGCCTGAGTGACAGAGTGAGACTCCATCTCCAATAAATAAATACATAAATACATAAATAAATAAGTAAATAAATAAATAAAAATAGAGACACGGTCTCTATTTTTCCAGCCCAGGCTAGAATGCAGTGGTGCCATCATAGTTCACTGATACTTGGAACTCCTGGGCTCTCCGATTGGCTAGGACTACAGGAACACACCACCATGCCTGGCTAATTTTTAGAAGTTTTGGTGGAGGTGGGATCTTCCTATATTCCCCAGGCTGGTCTCAAACTCTTGGCCTTAACCAATCCTCCTGTCTTGGTCTCCCAAAGTGCTGGGGTTAGAAGCCTGACTCTACCTCATTTTTTATTTTATTTTCAGTGTGGATTTTGCTTGGTATGGGGAAAACTACTCAATTCCTTTGATAGGTTGCATCTATATGTGTATCTTATTATAATAATCTACATCTTAATTTCTACCTTCTCTCTCACATGCCTTTGTCTTGTTTTATGGCAATAGTCATTGTATTGAGCAAGGCAGGCTGAAAGTTTCCCTTAGCTTGACTAAATATTTAGACAGTTTTTGTTTGTTTGTTTGTTTGTTTTGTTGTTGTTGTTGTTGTTTTACCTGGACTATAGGCCTCTGAATTTCATCTTTATAGAGGATTTTCTTTAGAAAACGTTGTAAATTTTTTCTCTGCCTCTTTGAGATATAAGCATTTTTAAAAGTCTCTTGCCAGTTTCACATCCCAGGAATGTCCTTCTCATGGACCTTCAGGCCATCCCTTTAAAAGGTTATCATTAGGAAAGATAGAGCCCCTGTTTTCCAGTCATTGTGAGACTGCAGGGGCCTAACTTCCATAGGGGCCAATTATCAAACACAGATGGCTTAATCACAAAGACCAACACCACCCCCACACCAACCCAAAGCCCTCCAGTACCTTTTCATTGACTCACTCATGCTCAGAAACTCTTCTGCTTGCCTTTTGCAATGGTCTTGAATAAAATCTCCGTTGCCTATTGTATTAGTCAGGGTTCTCTAGAAGGACAGAGCTAATAGTATAGATGTATATATGAAAGGGAGTTTATTAAGGAGAACTGACTCATACAATCACAAGGTAAATATCCACAATAGGCTGTCTGCAAGTTGAGGAGCAAGGAAGGCAGTGGTGGATCAGTCCAAGTCCCCAAGGAAGGGAAGCCAACAGTGCAGCCTTCAATCTGTGGCCAAAGGCCTGAGACCCCCTGGCAAGCCACTGGTGTAAGTCCAAGAGTCCAAAAACAGAAGAACTTGCAGTCTGATGTTCGAGGGCAGGAAGCATCCAGCACGGGAGAAAGATGAAGTCTGGAAGACTCAGCAAGTGTAGTCTTCCCGTTCTTCTGTCTGCTTTATTCTAGCCATGCTGGCAGCTGATTAAATGGTTCCCACCCAGACTGAGGGTGGTTCTGCCTCTCCCAGTCCACTGACTCGAATGTTAATCTCCTTTGGCAACACCCTTTCAGACACCCCCAGGAACAATACTTTGTATCCTTCAATCCAATTAAGTTGACACTCAATATTAACCATCACATCTATTTAACTGCTCAGTTCAATTCTCTTTTACCATATCCATTATTAAGTTGAACAGAAGAACTTATACCAATGGGAAAATTTTCTAGGAGGAAAGGGTTTTATATGTTTTAAAATTTTGGTTAAATAAACTTGTAAATATCATTTGTGGTATAATTGTTTTTTATTCTTCATATATGTGGAAACTTTTGATTAATAGTTTATTTTTATTAGTACATAATTCTACATATTTATGGGTTATGGTGATATTTTGATACATGCATACCATGTGTAGTAATTAAATCTGAGTTACTGGAACATTCATTACATCAAACATTTATTATTCGTTTGTGACAAAAACATTTTAAATCTTCTAGCTACTTTGAAATATGTAATATATTATTGTTAACTATAGTCACCCTACTGTGCTATTGAACACAAGAATTAAATCTTATCTATCGGTATGTTTGTATCCACTAACTAGCCTCTATTCATCCCACCCCTTCATCCTTCCCAGCCTCTGGTAACTATCATTGTACTACTCTCTACATCCAGATTAATTTTTTTAGGTCCCAGATATCAGTGAGAACATGCAAATTTTGTCCTTCTATGCCTTGCTTATTTCACTTAGCATAATAAATAGCCTCTAGTTCCAGCCATGTTGCTGCATATAACAGAATTTCATCGTTTTTTACGGCTGAATGGTACTCCTCATTTTATACCACATTTTAAAAATTCATTAATCCATCGATGGACATTTAGGTTGATTCCACACCTAGGCTACTGTGAATAGTGCTGCAAGAAACATGAGGGTTGCAGGTATCATTTTTATGTACCGATTTCCTTAAAATTGTATTTTTAAATGGATATTGTTCTATTCAGTAATCAAACTGCAATTGATTGCTTAGAAATCTTTGCATATATGTGAAAGCTCTTTGACTGGAGTGGATATTAAGGAAGTGGACTGTCAATTATTTTCGTATACCAACAAAATGTTAAAATAAAGGTTCTGAATACATATTTAGGATCCCTACAATTATATTACTTCTTACTAAAGTTAAATATTATAGTGTTCAATATTATACAGAAGGGAAATATGTGAAACAATATTTTTATTATTATATAGTAATCCTGTTATTAGATTAAATTGTATAATCTGATTCTGTGAGTTTCATTAAAATATATTAATATAAAAATGTAGGAATTAATTTTGTTTAAAAGGTTTCATTATTCTTAAATCAAAGCTATTTTTGTGGCTTTGGGAATAAAAATTCAACAACCTTTTGAAAAGTTTTTGAGTATAGCTTGTCTATTTTATTGGTGTTAAATGAAAATATGTAAGTTTGGAATAGAATTGAAAAACAGTCTTGTGGAAAGTTGATGTTGATTTTTTTCTTTCTTCACTAATCTCCCTGAGAGTACTGATTATGCCAAAAGTGTAGGTTTCACTATAAAACCCATACGAGTTAATGTGAAAAAGAATTGGTGGAAGTGTGTTAACAATACCAAAACCCTCGATAATACAAAAGTTCTTTCTTTCAACATGAAGTTCAAAGGAGATCTTAAACGTAATTATATATTCATTAATAAATGCAATATAAAATATATTGCCACAAGTTTCTTTCAATAAGTCTTTATTTGGGGGTGAATTTTGGTGGGAGGGGTCAAGGGTATCTTTGACTTTCAATATTTACATTAAATACTCAGTTTAAGGTCCAAGCTTCCTCTATGCTAGAGAAAAAGGACCAAAAGAGAAAAGCATTTTTTAGTTTCTCCATTATTCTGTTTAGCTTTCTAGTAGAGGAAATTAAATTATCAGCAGCAATATGAAAATAACTGCATTTGAACAGAGTACATTCTATTGTCTGTGCAGGACTGGTGCTCAAGATAAATAATTATAGCTTTAAAATAAAACAACTCATTTAGTAAGTTATATTTATGTATCACTTATGTCTCAGGAACTGTTTAAAACTAGATGTCTGTGTGTGTGTGTGTGTGTGTGTGTGTGTGTGTTCATCACTCTTCTCAACATTACTATGCAGCAGGTAGTGTAATTTCCCTAATTTACAAATTACAAAGACAGAATATACATGTCTTGTCTTTTGGCTATGAGACATGCGGATAAAATACCTCTAAAACTCATTAAAAACAATGAATTAACACTGCATTTTCATCATCATTTATCCCAAATTCTTATACATGAACTAAAAATATACATTTATCAAATGTCTACTGTGAATCAGGCCCTTATAGATATCCATGTGTCTATCTATGTATGTAGATATAGATAAATAGAGGCAAAATAGAACTACTTGCTTTCACGGAATTTAAATTAATGTGTAATCTGTTTAAGGGGAAGACACAAAAACCAGTACCTACAAATATACAGTGTGAAACTATTAATGCTTGGGGAGTTGCTTCACCTGCCAGAAATCTCTGTGGCCAGTGGTGCATTTGCCTGAGTTTTGCTCTAGCCTGCTGGGTTTGTTCCACCCACTTGGCCTGGCAGGCTGCATTCAGCTTCTGCTACTGGTCTGAATCCCATACCTGCCAAGGGCAAGCCAGGCATGGAGTGGACAGGGATGTGTGAGTGAGCGTGGGGTCTGGCCACTGCACACAGGTTGCCATGGGGTGGGCAGCTCCAGGCACCAACGTGGGTGCCAGCTCACTACAAGTCTGGAGCTGGACCGTGCATACTGTTAGCAGCTTCCATGGCTGGCACTGGGGAATGTGGTGTAGCACTCAGAAGCTTAGAGATGCCAGGAACCACAGAGCCCTAAAGAGCATGTCACAGCCCTGGCTCAGGGACCTCCTAGGTCTGGGCTCCCTGATAGGCTGCAGCTCTTCCCTCTTCTCTCCTTCTGTGGCCTGCAATACAGCATGCAAGGAGCGTGTTTCAGCCCTGTCTGTGTTACAGCTCTTTTAGTCCCACCATTTGGCAGGTCCCCAGTTATTGTCTTGCATCTAGGAAGAATGAGGTACACAGACAAATGGAGGGCGTGTAAGATGAAGAGGAGCTTTACTGAGCAGTAGAACATCTCAGAGGAGACCTGCAGTAAGCAGCTCCTCTCCACAACCAGGTGGTCCCAATGAGTGTTAGGCTCTCAGCAGAGAGGGTAGTTCCTTTCTGCAGCTGGTCATCCCATTGTCTTCTCTGCTGTCAGGAGAGAGGAGACCCTGGGGTGGGCAGCTCCTCTCTGCAGTTGATTGTCTCATCTCCTTGAGTCTGGCTGAGTCCTGGGCTTTTATGAGTCTCAGTGGGGAGGAAGTGTTCACCAGTTGGTCCATGGGCAGCCATGGGCAGGCCAAGAAAGGCACCATGAGTCCCCATTCCAGGCCACAGGACTGGCAACCTGGTCTCCATGCATCAGGCCCCCCCTGGCTTGAAGGTGGGGCTTTTCCGGGGCCCCACCCCCTTCCACCCAGGTGCCTATCTGCCTCCTGCTGATGTTCATGATGCCCAGGCTGTTAATGCCAAGGGTCACCTGCAGGCCAGCACAAGGCTGTCCTCGGCCCCCCAATCTGTCCCCCTCCTGTTCCTATCAATGCCTGAAGTCCAGAGGCACTGAGGCAGCAGGAGTCTGGCATGTCAGTTATGCCCTGAGTGTGCTCATACCCAGTCAGGTTGCAACAGTGCCTGGGTTTTTCTCCAACTTTGTTCTGAGAATGGAGTGGGCATCAATAACAGGGAAAAGCCAGGCAGCTGGAGCAGGCACTTCTGAGTCTGTGGGGGCAGGAGGTGGCCTTCCCAGGCCCCTGAGAGTACAGAGATGCCTGGATCCACAACCACTCCCGGGTGGCTGCAGCTGCACCAGGGAGCTCCTTCCCCACCAACGTGGAAGGGGAGGGGTTCCTGCTTGTCCCTGGCAGCCACTGGCTCTGTGAAACTTGCAGCCCCAGATGTGCATCCTTACAGCCTGCAGCAGGGACTCCAGGTCCTTGTTGGGCCCCAGCCAGTGTCCAGGGCAGGGGTGACTTCGCCGTGAGTTTTTCCTGTGGCCCTGGCATTCAGGGGCTGCCTGGGATTCTGCTTCACCTGGCTCATGGCCCTTCCTAGGGGACATCTCCAGGAATGGATCTTGGGCCCTGCCCTGACTGTTGGGAACATCAAGCTCGGTGGTCACGTGGATGCAGGGTGGGTCCTGGGTGTGCAACCTCGAGCAACCCCACACAGAGCCTTTCCCCGAGGTGCAGGAATGTGGCTCAGCTGGTGGGGTGGGTGCAGTGGCAGCATCACTGGCTGGGTCCACAAAGCAGGCACCACTCCTACTTCCTGCCATGGGCCTATGAAGCATGGGCCCAGATCTGCATCTTGGGCCCAGTCCCCATGCTCCATTTGCAAGCCCGGCTCTGCCCCAGGCCAGCTCCACTTTGGGGCCCTTCTCTGCCTACTCCTCCATGCCCGACCATCCTGCTCTTTTGCTGGCAGGCGGCTTGGCCTGGCACCATTGCAGCAGCTCTCAGGGGCAGGTTCCCAGGGTGGTGGGTTTCGGGGTGGCTCCCAGGGGCAGGATCCAGGAACTGCCTGCCTCAACATCTGTACCTGAGGACCCACAGCCTGTGCCTGTAACCCACTGTAGCTGGTGTCATGCCAGTGACACTTCAGACCAGCTGCCACTGCCATCAATCCCCTCTCTGAAGAGGTACATCTAACTGCCATTAGAATAAGGACAATTACAACTCTTAACTGCTTCATGCTGACAAAGGGCATTGTTTTTGGGGAAAACAGCAGTCAGAGTTCCTCTCAGGGTACCCAGTAAAAAGAGAGTCATTGTCCGAGACTCCAGTTTTATGACTGCTTGGATTTTGATGGCCCATCCCTTTTGTTTCTTCTGAGCTGCAGTCAGGGATCACTGGTTGGTTCACCTCACAATTGACAAAAGCTGTAAATGGCTCAAAAAAAAAAAAAAAAAAGGTTCTCTGACTCTGAAAAACAAAACAAAGGATCAGCAATGTTCCAAACAAAACGTCAAAAGTCAAAAAAGATTACTTCTGTCTTCCACTAGTTCAGTCTGCCCAGTCAATACTTTTTCACAATTTCCAAAGCTATCAGAAGCATGCAATGGAGTACTATAATCCATCTTTTGAGGAGGATCAAAACAAGACAACAATTTTCTGTGAACGTCAAAATGTCCTAGAGTAGTTATAGTCAAAAACACTACTGACAAAGAAATTTGGTCACCTCTGCCATCAAAATCACTGGGGCATCTTCAGGAGTCCAGTGAAATAATCTACAGATGGACATATTTGAAATTCATTGTGGCAAATCTCCTTGTCCCTTATTCTCCTTACCACCCAAAACAAACAAAAAGAATACATAATAAAAATAGAAAACTGCGGGTTATTCATTGTATAATCTGAGGGGGGAAAGTTTGCACCACTCACGCAAGAAAGAAACATGAAATACATTGTAGGTGATTTTATTTTCATATTTTATGCTTATATTATCTTTGAAATTGGGGTATTTTTTCAAAACCAATTATATATTTTAGGAAAATGGATATACATTGAGTAACATGTGAATTGAAAAAAGCTGTATTGTAGAGGCATTTGTGTGTGGCCAGTCTCAAGGCAACACACCAGTCTGAATATGATTCTATGATATCTGCAAGAACGGACATGGCTTCAAATGTAACACACACCAATTCCAGAAATCTTTTACAGAAACAGTTAATTATATGTGTGATTTATTTAAGAAATTTAATGATGTAAAGAAATTAAAAAGTACTCTACGCTTATCACAGTGAATACATGGGATTCGACATAATTTTTTGATCAAGCATCTGAAACCAAAGCTTTTCTTTTAAACCTCCAAACGCACTGACTCTGCCCCTTTGAATTTGTAAGCCTGCCACATGTAAATATCACTGAACTTCTCACAACATTTGACTCTTCTGAATTTAAAGGAAAGGGAAAAAAAGCTAAAAATGACTTTTACGGATGTATTTTACTTTTACCAAAAGTTTCCAGAGTTCCTTTATCTTTGCTCTGCTTTCTGTTTGTTAATTTATCTCATATAAACTTCATAAAGAATAATTTTTTACATTAGTTTCTATCTAACCCTAAATGCGACCCCCTATCCTGAGATTATGCTTTTTGTTTTTTCTACCCTAAACAGAGGAGTGACTCATAACTACATAGTATATAAAAAAGAAATAAATAAAAATATAGTCATTTGAACGTATAGGATAATACTATTGAAATGTTAAACTGTTTAACATTTTAAACAGTTTAAAAATTAAGACTGTTGAATGTTATAAAGAATGCCATAATAGAAACGGTATCTAAAACTTTGTATATGACATGAGAGAATGAAAGAGATACCAGCATATCTATTTTTTACTCTGGAGGGTCATGCTTTCCTCAATACGAGGTTGAAAATAGGAATCATTCACATTTCTAAAGCTATTTCCCACTGTTAAAAATCAATCAAAAGAATAAAATTTCTAACTCTGGTGAGACACCATGCCATTCATAACTATAATATTCTAAAGGAGAATAAAATCTGAGACTGTTTCTTTGAAATGGCTGGTAAAAGGTCACATATTGGTAGTAGAAGAAAGGTTTAAATTTTTTAAAGAATATATTATTTATTAATTATATTTATTTGTTCTAGAATTTTGTATTTCTAGATTGCCTATTTGAAGAACAAATCTATTAGAACATGCTTAACACAAAATAAAAGTAGACAGAAACCGAATCATCTCTTGCACATCAGGAAAGGGCTGTAAGAACGTGTAGTCCCCAAATCAAAAGGGAGTTCACCTTAATGGAGTTAACAGGATCCCCAAAGGCCTGGATCTTCAAAAGCCATTTTATTTAAAACTGACAGAAAAAATTTCAAACAGATATATTTAAGTATTAAAAGATAAAATTATGACAAATTTAGTTACAGATTTAATTGGCTTTTATTCATGCTTCATGAATCAAGGTAGCCTCCATTCTACAAAAGAGAATGAGATTTCCCTCTGGGCAAAGGCAGAACAGTGGGTTTTGCAAAGTGGGAACAATGGGAAAAAAGTTGATTGATTAATATCAGGTCACTTCAGGTTATTTTTCTTGTAAGGATTGAAACAAAGGGGAACTTTCTCATTACGCTGACTCAGCTAAAGTAGAATCTCCTATTTTCAGGAAAAACTGTTTCTGTTTTAGAATCTATCTGCTTCCCTAATTTTTCAGTTAGATTACGTGACACTTAGCATGAGTGAATCCATTTTGGTTTGGTTTGGTCCACTGGAGCCTAGGCAGGCACACAGTTCAAAACAATGGGATCCCGTAATTTTGTTTAACATATTTTTTTCAGAAAGATGATTTTTGATTTTATACCAGGAAACATGATTTTTATATACAGTGTATATTTTGATATATAGTAAATTATTTTCTCAGCAGAAAAATAGTAATAAAAAAGAAACTAAAATAAAATATATATTTAGTACCTGTAGAATTAACATAAGTACATATCCTTAACAATCACCAAATAGAAACCCTTTTGTTCTTTAATGTCACACTTTGAACTGACATGGATAATTGAAAAAGTTCATTCTTTCTAGAAATAATAATGTAGTTATTATGCATATTCTTACACCTTCCCTATAGTTAAAGTACATATAATTTATTTCCCTAAGTAGACTACAAATTTTCCAAGAATACAGAAACTACTACATATGTTACTACATCCATGACAGACTTGATCATCATCATCACGGTTAGGGATGGACAGGCTTTGGTGTGGTCCAAGTGAACACCAAAATCTCAGTGGCTTTCTGGTATAAAGGTTTGTTTTCAGAGGCCAGTGTTGTTTCCAGTAGTAACTTAGGGCTCTGGACTCTTTGTGTTTTCGATAACATCGTCTTCATCATTTGCTTTCCCAGGTCCCACAACAGGGCAAGAATGACAGGAGGTGTGCACACAGATACATTTCAAGGCAGGCATGGTGGTGTCTGCCTTTAGCTCTGCTCACATCTCATTGGCCCAAATTCAACTAGAGTCCCCAAGTCGACAGCAAGGGAAGCTGGGCAACATGGAGCAGCACGTGAATGTTTGGAGAATCCTACTCATTTCGCCACAGTTATTCTAATCAATTAAATAGAAGATATGTGTTTGACCTTAACTAATGTCAGGCTCTGTTCCTGGTGTTACATCTATTAACCCACTAATCCCCACTTAACTCTATGACATAAAGACATTTACAACCTCATTTTTTTTGTGCAGAGATGGATAATTATATTACAAACCAATTGAAATCTTAAACCTTTGTAGCTTTACATAAGGAAAATATATTGGTTTTTTACATCATTGTGGGTTCCACCTGGTGCCAGAAAGTTTCTTCCTTACACAGTCATGCAGGCTCATTGCCATCTTCCATCCTGTAGACTTGGCCTTGCATATCCTCACAGTTCTTTCCATTTTATTACATATTGATGGGGAAGAAGAACACAATTATGCATAGATAGATTTTTATGGGCCAGGCTTCGAAGTGTTTCAACTACTTATGTTTACCTTTCACTTGCAGGGACTATTTCCTGGATTGTTGTGAACGTATATGGGATGAGGAATATAAGTAGACTCTATACTCACGAACAAAAGGAAAAAATGGGTAGTGATGAGTTCCAGCAGTTGTCACACCCCACATTGTAGGGAAGAATCAAGAAAGAGAGAGCTTAAATAACAGCTTGCTCAAGTTCACACGGAAAAATGTCAGAAAAAGAACTTGAACCCATGTAAATTAGCTTCATATTCTTTGTTCTTACCCACTTTGCTATACCCAATGCAAAATTTTCAATACATATTAACTAGTTGAACGACTGTAGAATAAATCGGTAATTTAGCCCGAAATTTAGAACACAGATTTTTTTTCTCAATAGACCATTACTGGGTGGTTGAATCTAGAGAAGATAATTTTACTCAGATGTTTGACGTAAAGCACTGTTTTTGGCAGTCACTCGTTGGCATCTTAAGATCACTAGTAAAGTATAATCAAGGCACATTGTAATCTTTCATTACTGGGAAAATTTTTTGTAGATATTCAGTTTTATATCAATAAAGTATTTCCATTCCAGATTTGATGAGTAGCTGTGCAGCCTTGCATCTGTCCCTTCAGCTTCCTGATCTTCATCTTTATCTGTTCTAGAACATACCCTTTAGTATACAAACAGGCAAACTTAGGGTTAGTTCTTATTTTCTCTGATCAATTTTAAAAGTCCTTACAGAGCACAGAAACACACACAAAAAATTCTAATTATTATTGAGAAAAAATAACAGATGATGGATTATCAAACATTTCTGTCTTAGCTTTAGAGAAAACTATTGTAGGAAGGTATTCTTCTCCTGGAGGAAACCTGGAGAAAATGTGGATAACTTTCACATGGGATAGGATATAATTTTTGAAACAGCTTTATTCATTTGCCTTAACTGGTAGTGAAAGTGCTATACTGTTAATGGTCTGTGAATCTTTAATTACAGATAAATGTTCATGTTAGTATCTGTCCTCAGGGCAAAAATACAAACACATATACACCACTAGAGAAGCAAAGAAATGAATTTATGCTTTAATGAGCTGTGGAGTCTTATTATTCGCTTAATATAATATGACACTTTGACTTTGTACTGGAAAGGAACTGGGAATATGAGGTTCAATTTGTACTCAGGGAAATTGTTTACTCTGAAACAATGTAGCCAATGATTAATCGTTATTTTCTTTCATATCTTGAAGACTTCCTTTCATTGATTTTTCTTTCTATCTTTAATTAGTTTAAAGTAACTATTTAAAAATTCAACATTAATTTTGCCTCTGTTCTGGAGAGAAATTATTCATGAAAAAAATCACATTAGAGTTGTCATTTCACTGTGACACTATGTATTTTGCTATCCAGCAAAATCAGATGTAAAATCAGATGTAATAATTGCCTCAGATGCTAATGACCCCTCCACCTAGTGAAGTACTATTCATTACGGCACATTGACTGATTTAACTGAGCATTTAATTCATAGTTTGTCACTCTGACGGTTGCTTAATGATTTATTTATAGCCAATCCTTACACCAAAGCTAGAAGGTAATGTCAATTTAAATGAGATATTGAAAATCAAATATTTCCAAATATTAAATCAAATATGTTTAATAGATATTTTATTTTCATTGCCATCGTTTTCATGTTTATTATTGTCACTTACGCTGCAAGTGTGATGCATGTAGAAAGAAAAAAATAATAATGGCCAAAGGACTTACGGTTTGACAAATGAAACTTACATTTACTACTATCATAAAATAGAAAACTAAATGTTATTTTAAGGGCCACAATTATTAAATAGCCAATCAAAATTTTATTTCTCTTACAAGGTAACATTTAACCTTTAAAGTTATAGTAGTAGTTCTATAATATGGATTATTCTATGGAACTGCAGAGAAAAGGAAACATTTTTCTTCTTCCTGAGATTTGCAACAGTTATATGGGCTTGCAGCTGCAAATCTAAGTAAAGTCCTGGAATCACAGTAGTTAGCACTGAGATAGAAAATCAGTTCCGGAAAGCTAAAAATTAACAATAAGGATGAGACTGAATATGATAAAAAAGATAACGAGACATTTTATGTTTTATACATTGCAGAGGTATTATCATCTCCAGTTCTAAATCTAGGAGAATAAAGTATGTGGGTTTAAATATATTTATTCATTCAAAATGTATTTTATTGAGTTCTAGTTTTCGACAGAGACTGCTATGAAGTGAGAGTTATAGCTATGATAAAGTGTACTCATTCTAACCTTGTGTAGCAACATAGAATTAAAAACATCTAGAGAGAATTAGAGAATTAGAGAGAATTAGAAAGAGAATTAGAAGGTGCTATGAGATATAAAACAAGAATTTGATCTTGTATGCATGCCAAGGAAAGCATTCATGAAGAATTGCAATTTTAAAAGTCACCTGAAAATGTGCATACTTGTTTAATTACGTATGCATAGGTAAATATGAGAAAGAGAGAGAGAGAGATAATGAGGGAGTAATAATTAGAGAATGTATAATACCATACTACTTTTTTGTCTGTATGGCAGAATGGAGAAAATGTCTTGGACCAGGGGAAAATACTTATTGTCTTTTCATACTGTAAATGTTTTGATTTAACTGTCTAGTTGAACAGCAGGAAAGGATTTATAGATAAAAACTTTATATTTGTGAAAGTACTGTATTGATGTTCATTCACGGAACAAATGAATTAATCTATAAAGTATTTTTTGGGCCAGGCATGGTGGTATCCCAGCACTTTGGGAGGCTGAAGTGGGAGGATAACTTGACGCCTGGAGTTCGAGACCAGCCTGAGCAACATAGGGAAACTCTGTCTCTACAAAAAGTAAAAACACAAAAGTAAAAAAATAGCCAGGTGCATGTCTGTCGTACCTGCAGAAGCCCTAGGAAAGCTGATGTGGGAGAACTGCTTGAGTTTTTGAGGTGGAGGCTGATGTGTACTGTTTGCACCACTTCATTCCACACTTGGCAATAGAGTGAGACCCTTTCTCAAAAAAATGTTTATCTACATAGATATGGATATAGATACAGATACATACACGTATATACACACTATATAGATACATATATATCTACATATATAGTCTAGCTATCATCTATATAGTTTTTGAGATGCATGAAACAGAGTCTTAAATGCTGAAATCATCATATATGTATTTCTCATTTCATATCTACTCTGGTTTACAGTTTAGTGTTTTCACGCTACTTAAACCATCACACTTACTATTTCTACTTTATAATTACCTCAAATCTCTATTTCAGTTGCTGAATCTTTTCTTACATTTTTCTAAATTCAACTACATCCCATTTCTTATTTGAAAGCCATTGAGTATTTTAACATATTGCATCTTTCATCTTTCACTATTTTTATTACTTTTACATTTGATAAATTTTTGTCAATACCATTACCTCCAACATACACTATTTTAACACATATACTTAACAAAATACTGATTATTTCCTTACACCTTGCAATTTGCAAGCTTATTATGCTCACTTATTCATGGAACACTTTGTCCATTATATATATATATATTTCAGTAGGCTAGGAAATTTTCTTGGTACAATGTAACCACTCAATAGCAATGAATAGATCTCAGAACTTAAATTCATAATTTTATTCATTGATAGAAGAATATAAATATTATAAATCACACAATATATGGTAACGTTATTATTTTCTGGCATAAAGAAAGACACAGTATAAAAATGTTAGCAACTGAAGAGGCCATAACATGTCATGATAATATAAGGAAATCATCAAATTTTCAGATGTTAAAGTTGAACATATAAGAAAAAGTATAGCCTTAAAAACATATTATTTTAACTAATTCTAAGTCTCTCTATCCCTCTTTTTATTTATGCTAAAATAATTTCCATTTTTCATCCTCTGTCTTCTTACATTCTTTAATTAATGCTCTAACCAAAAGATGGTAACTTTTATGGTTCAAGCAAATATATCCTGCTCTTTCTCTCGCCCAAACTACATTATTTTTGTCTTTATTTGTTAAATATATCTATAAGCCACACATTATCATTTTTTAGTTTAAAATAAATTTGAAATATTCTTTCAATATTTTTCCTCATAAGCTTAAAGACTTTGTTTTCCAAGTGAAAATCCTGCTATTGGAAAATATCCAGATTGTCTTATATTTGCTGTTTATATTTTCAAGAAACAGCATTTTTAAGATAATTTATATGCAAATATTATTTATTTATAAATACATTACAACTATAAATATTTTATATTATAAAATAAATATATTAAAATATTATAGACTGTTTTAACACATCACAGTGTATTTTTATATTTGTCAAATTGTATTCCTTCACATATGTGTGGATACCTCTTGCCAATTATTTGTTCGAGTATTTGAATATTCTTTAAATTCTATAGTAATTATTGTAAGGGTTGGGTTTGATTTTTGTATATTAGTAATGAATGTTGAAATGATCAAACGTTTTTAAATAATTTATTCTCTCTTCTTAATACTTACATATTTGGCGAGATATGTCATTAATATACTATTTTGATTTTAGAAAATTAGAATTTGTAGTTATTTTTTCCCATGTGGGTCACTTTAAATGACAAAACATACGTAACTCTTGAACATTTGAAATGCTTTAATAAATAAAACTCATATTTGTATAATTTACAAAAGACACATTTAACACTGTGATCATATTTTTGTCATTAATAATTATTTTATATACATTTATTAACTCAAAAATGTATATTTTCCTAAAAGTTTTACCCATTTAATTCTGTTTTTTGAATCTACACACAGTTGTAGATATCTATGTGAGATCTAATTCTGAAGTCCTTGCATAGTTAAGAAACATTATTCAATGCCTTCTAGTCTTTATGACTTTAGAGGACACTTCAGATTCTGATATTCCTGGTCCTTCTTCCTGTAACAGTCAGGCAGGGAATCACCCATAAGTAAATGTGTATTGAGTCACTGTGTATGACAGTCCTGTTCTAGGCACTGAAGACACGGAGGTAAAGCAAGGGACAGTAGATTCACATTTTATTTGAAATTATAAGATTATAATAAAAACAAGTGAATAATAAAGATAATTTCATGTACTGATGGTAAATAAAAAATGATAAAATAATCATATGTGATTGGCAAAATAACTTTTAGCAAGTGGAGAGGAAACAGCTTCTACACGAGGTAATCTTTATTTGTGAATAAATGACAAGAACGAGGAATTCATGCATAAATCAGGAAGACGAGCTTCTAAAAGAAGAAATGTGCAAAAGCTTTACGATCAAAGTGAAGAAAAGAGACTGAGAGATAAAGGTGACAACTTTAGCAGGAGATTACATTGAAAGGTGGCTTTGTCAAAATTACACACTATTCCAAGAAATCTGCCACCAATCCATTTTCTGATTTAGACATCTGACCCTATATGATCAACTTCCAAATCAATTTTGGACTTATTCTATATTTCTCCTATCTATCTGCTTTTTTTGTGCTTTATTTTTACAAAATATTCCATTCAAATACCATTTCAATAATACGTTAAAAAATATTTCTTCAATGCACCTAAGACTTTGAAGACCACCTGATAATGCTTGAAATAGACCAAGCTGATCTCCCTGAATGTCTTCTCAGATTTTTGGTAAGAACGTTTATATAGCCATCCAGTGATAAAGGGGAGGTTTTCCAGATTCCTCTTTGTGTGCATCCTTTACTTTCTGATTTGAGGAGATACTGCTTCATAAATTCTGAGATCTTCTGATCCTTTAGGGAAATCAGAGCATCATTTTTGAGATCCCACCTCTTGTCTTCTTAGATATCTGTGAGTTCCATACACCACTTCTGGTCTGATAATATTTATGATATCTAAAACTTATCTAATAACTTTTTGAAGAGCACATACATCCAGGTTTCAAATATAGTTTATATAGATTCCTTTATATATGTTGAGATTGGACTTTAAGTTTTTACTTACTGGTTAAATTTACCCAGACTCTCCTATAAAAGTTTAATTTTTCTGTCAATTAAATCTCTTTCTTAAGCCAGCTTAACTATTCGCTCTTTTCATATTTATTTACCCACATGTTCTGACTGTAAGGCTAACAAGTTTTATTTTTATTTTTAATTCTTTCAACAGTTCTATTTTTCTTTATTTTCCTGAAGAAACTTAGTTTTAAGAAAAAAAGTATTAATGATGAGCTTCTTTATACTTGAAATAATTTTATAGATGTTGTTGTTTCTCTACTTGATTGCAATATTATAATGCTGTTTCTGCTTTCTAATATATGTTTTGTCTTAATAAAATATACCACCTTCCAAAGGAAAATCTACAGTTTAGATTTTCAAATTTTGAGTCCTTCCCATAAATTAAACATTTAGCTACAAATGGTAGTAATGGGTAGGGGTGGGAGTTTAAACTTGGATCACCTGATCAAGTACTGTCAACTTAGGTCTTATTCTAAATATTTAACGACATATTCTCACTTGTCATGCGTAGAAAACAAAAATCTTTGCAATTTAAAGGCCAAGACTCATATAAACATGGCTAAGAAATATAGCAAAAACAGCAAATAACATTCTAATGTGATATCTAAAATGCCTGTATAAAGAAAGGATGATAAAATAAGGCAGAATTTACATCTGCTAAAGCTAGAGAAGCCCATATGTGTTTCCAAAGCTCTGCAGTAGAAGCTCTGCCTGTGTGTAAAGAGTTCCTCTCATACATTAAAATTACCCACCTCTCGCCTGAGGACAAACTACTGCACATTGGACAGATCTGCGTCAAAAACTTTTAAAGCCCATATGGTGGGAATTAAGACTTAACACGTGACCCTGTTAAATAACAGTGAAGTTAATTTGATCGCTAATTTTAAACCTCTATTTCTCAAGATTCCTGGTCTCAGAACCCAGATAGTTATGAACGGCAAGGATATAGCATAACACTTCCCTGTATCTGTTCAAGTTTTGGAACAGCTGAGTGCTAGATAGAGACAGAACACAGATTAAGATCAAAATGGTATCCTTTAGTCTGATTAAAAATATGCTGGAATATATGGCTTGGGAGTGAGGACAAAATGAGCCATGTTGACATTACTTCTTGCCATTCCTAACTTTCACAAGCAGCTATTACTTCTACATCCTGCATAGCTGACCCAGTCCTTCAGGGTTTACTTATGTCTTCAAATCTGTCTAGTGTTTCTTTTAAGAAAAATTTTATTTTATGTAAATTAAGTAGGACAAATTAATTATCTGTGTTCTATCCTAAATACTTATTATTTCTCTTTAAGTTTTTAAATTTTCTCTTCTGAATACAAAGTCCTTTTTTGAAATTTATTTTATAGACTCATTCAGCCTTTTAATTCATCCAATGTCATTTTTTCTGTTTTTATTTATAGTAGCCTCATTTGTAATTTTTCTTCTATTCTTATAGCTCCATGTATAACATACTCAATTACAATTTCTTCTTTATTTATTGTCATCATACTTTGTATTTCATCAAGGATCAATAGCATTTATTGACTATAATATTTTATAATTTCTTGAAATATTTTATTAAAATATACTTTTATTTCTGTTAAAACCACTTATTAACTTCCATTTTTGTATATTGGAATTTTTATATATGCTTTTTTTTGTTATTTTTTCTTGTTTCTTCATCTTTGTTTGTGGAGTCATATCTACTTAGCTTTTTTGTTTTCACCAAATTGTGTAGGAGGTATCTCTTTAAACGTATCAATGAACATCAATTTAAGGGCCAGATGATATTAATTTTGAGTGCCGTTCAGTTGTTCAGCAATCTAAGGGAGCTAGTGAAGAAGCTGACTTATGTGTAGTCAAAGGTAAAATAAACTTTCTGTTTCTGGACAGTGACCTGCCTCAACTCTCATTTATTTATCCAACCAACAAAACCTTGTCAAACTATGAATTCTTCCAGGATATCTTCTATGTGCTGTGAAAAATCAATGAAACAAACAAACAAAAAACAACACTTACCTTCTATTGAGAAGACGTACAGTAAATAAAAAGATAAAACATACTGAATGTTGGGGTAAGTGATGAGGAGCAAATGAAGCAGAAAGAGTATGTGGTTCTCACAGATGTTACCTTCAAAGACAGTGACAACTAGATTATCTATCTTACATGTGATGATGTTACCACCTTGCCATTAAAAGTAGTATCTAGGTGACATTCTCTTGAACCTTGGTGGACTTAAAACTGTTTTATTCAAAAGAATGCAGTTGAACTGACAATATGTGGCTTTGCAGGTGGGTTCACAATAAACACTTCACTTTGCTCATTAGTACACTAGCTTTTGGAGCTCTGTGCCCCCATCTAAAAATTCCAATTATCCTACAATTTCTATTTGGTGAGTAAGCCCAGGGCATGTGTAGATCATCTGATTGAAAATCCCTTCTGAGGATCCAGTTGAAAGCCAAATATGTGATTGAAGATATGGCCAGATAGTTTTGTCTTCTTGCCTTCAAGTCCCCACAGCCATAGATAAACTATTCTATTCTTGGTCTTTCCTAATTCTTGATCCAAGGAATTTGTGAGCTTAACAAAATGACAGTTTTATATTCCACCATGTTTTGGGATGGTCTATTACAATAGTAACCAGAAAGTGAGATTTTACATTTTAGACAGGATGACCAGGGAAGGGTGATATTTATGTAAAGTTTGAACTGCCTGTTAGACATTCAAGTGGAATTATCAGCAAAGAGGAGATTATTTGAATCTCAAGTTTAAGGAAATGTTTCAGATTCAAGGGAAGACTCTAGTGATCATCTGTTGGGAAATACGGCATAAAAGTGAAGCGTATTAAAAGATCTACTACTCTCAGTACTATTCCACATATTCAGAAAAGAAGTATGCTTTCCAACTTCTAGCATCTTCTTTCAATTTTATCCATGGAATGCTGTTGGACATTTTACAATTTTCAGCATGTTCTACACATCTTAACAGCATGAATGATTTTTCATTGTACCTTTATTCTTACTATTTAAGTTTCAATGTCAGTTAGGTCAGAAAAAAGAGTGAAATTATTATTATTACTTTATATTTTCCACTAAGTTGCATGTTTTCTGGGTTATAATCGTCCGTACTTAATGCATATCATTAGATATTTTCAAAGTCTGTCTTATTATAGCTTTTTAGGCTTTTCCTGTTGTAAGCTACACTGATTGATATGTTAATTGGGTTCTCACTGCCAAGCTGTAAAAGTTCCCACCTAAGCTGTAAGGTTTTATGATGGGTCAATAGTCAATTATTTATGCTGGAATTCATAGTTAATTGTGAGGCCTTCACACACCACAATCATGCAATTAATATTCAGCACAGAAGGCTAACAAACCACAGTATAGTTTGAGGCAGTAGCAAAAGGAGGCTAACAAACCACAGTGATAGTAAAAGGAGGCTAACAAACCACAGCACGCCAACAGACTAGTCCAGTGGGTCCTGAAGTCCTTTGAATGCACGTCAGTGAGTTGGTCACTGCTTCTCTCCTGCAGAGTCTTTGGTAACAGCTGCTGAGGTTGGAAAAATACCTCAGAGTTCTTATGGGCAGAGTCTCCATAGGTATCTCAGACAAGGCCAGGACTTGGCTGTTTTCGTATCTTCTGCAGGTTGGTCTATGCACATTGTCTCAGCCACTCTTCATTTTCTATGGTGTGTTTCAGGCCTCCTATGGTACCGGGAAAAAGTGGGTGTTATCACCTCAGTCCATTACACAAATGTTTTTCATTTTGAAGAAGGGGTGAAGAACTTCAGTGTGGGCTCACTGCTACTTGACATGAATGACTTTATTTTGATACAGGATCACAAACAATTATGATATATCACCTCCATACATTAGCATAATTGTATATATTCATATTTTCTATTTAGAACAAAATATCATTCTGAAGAAATAAAAATTGAGATAAATAACATATTATATGTTTCTGTAACAGTATAATATGGAATGATTATGGATTATGATTATTCCATTTCGTGGATTACTTTATATCAATTACACTGTTTTTTTTTTTTTTTCCTAACTTGCCTATGTGAGAGCAGGGTCTTAGGCTGATCTAGGTTGAGTTTAGTTTATGTTGGATGGGTTTGTTCGAGTGTTAGTAGATGGCTGGTTTACTTATGCATCTGAAATTTGGTCAGGGCTCTGCTCTAGGTTGTGCTTGCCTAGGGCACCTCAGTTGATATTTCTCTGCTTCAGATGTTGTTCATCCTCCTCACAGCACCATAGGGCTACCCCAGACATGGTTTTGATGTGGAGATGTGAGAAGCTCAAAAGCTAGTGAGATCAACCTTGCAAAAACTTTTCAAGACACTGCTAGTGTCTGGTCATATTGGCCAAAGCCAATCACAAACCAAGCCTAGGGACGAAGAATGATACCTATCCACAGTGGGAGAGCGTTGAAAACTTAGAAGAAGTTATGGATAGATGGAGTGGTAAGGAATTGGGGCCATTAATGCAATCTAGACAAAGTCTGTAAACTATGCTAATTTAATCTTCTGAGTACTTCCTGCTTTTGTTCCAAGTCTCAAGCTGCTTTTGTTTCCCGATATTATATGAATATTGTTTCTTCCTATACTGCTTTTGTGATTACTGTGACTGCTTTTGTGACTATGACAAAATATATACAAGCCAAACTAATATTTTGATACTTTATATGTTCTCAATTAGCAATTCATCATCCAAAAAAGGAAACAAATTATTAAAAAAATATATATATATATATAAACCTGGGAATTTTACCAATTTGGTTCAACAAATTGAATCATAAAAAAATTTCTAGGACTACCCATATTTAATGTTATTTATCGCATTTCTGATGACTAAACATTTGAATATGTTACTCTCTAATTAGCATACTAATATTAATATTTCTAGATAGATTTACATGGATGAATAATGTATTTTCTATTTTTTGTGGATTATATGTCATTTTAAATTGTTTTTTCCAACAATAACAAAATCTGATAAATTTAGTCTGCTTTCTACTATTTACTGGATGTCTCAGAGGCATAGTTTAGAGATGCATTGTGTGCAATAGATGTATAAATGATTTGTTTACATTACTCCATATAAATGATTTGTTTGTTTAATGTCTTGGAAATTATTTTATGTCTTATGGTTGCTGATTCTGTTGTCATCAGATTACTATAATAAACAAGATCTGTATCTAATTTGATCTTCTTTTAACTTCCCTAAACCAAAGGCAGGTGCTATTATCTCCAATATTTTTTATGTTAATGGCATTTATAACAATTTCATAATAAAGTATAACATTTATAATATTTTAACTTTTCCTTATTAAAATTATTTTTTCAAAAATTATAAAATATTTTGAGTAAGAAAAACATAACACATTATAAGGAATACCCGTGCATAACATACCAGGATGTAAGAAAACTTAGCATGTAGATACATTTGCATCAAACCTATTATTTTAAAAATCTAAAATATTATAAATGAATGGTTGCATTCTTTGATTTCTCAGTAATTCTTCAATGAGGCACTATCCAGGTGTTGGTTTTCAGACCATTGATTAATTTTATAATATTTTTGCTATATACATATATGTTTACATGTAAGATATAATGTTTTGCTACTTTACTGTACAGGAATAAAATCATCTGTACACACAATTTTTGTAGTTCAGTGGTTCTACTAATAATTTTGTGTTCAGGTTGATCTGTGTTTATATATGTAAAAGCAGTTTATTTTATAAATTGCTTGTTATTTAGTCCATTTTTTAAATTCACATGAGCCATGGTGTTTTCGCAGCATTTATCTAGATCTGGATTTGTTCAGTCTAATGAGACCTTTCAAATCTACTAGATGCATTAGTTATCTATCACTGTGTAATAATTGTTCCCAAAACATTCTACCACATTTTTTTTGGTTAAGGTATGCAGGCACGGCTAAGCTGGATCCTCTCTCGGCTTTGTCTTTCTCAAGGCTGCAGTCATCTCAAGGTTTGACTGAGGGTGAATCTGCTTGCAAGATCACCTGATGCAGTCTTTTGTAGGATTCCATCGCTTACAGGATGTTGAACTAAGGGTCTCTTCTTCATTGGCTGTTGATTGAAGGCCAGTCTTAGTCCTTGCCAAAGGGCAGTTCACAAATGACAGTTGGCTTTGTCAAAGTGAAGAAGTGAAAGAGAAAGAAAGAAAATAGCTTTTGTAATCTAATCAGAAGTGATATTCCATCACTTCTGCTCTATTCTTCTTATAAGAAGCAAGTAACTAGATCAGCCTATACTCAGGGAGAGAAGATGATGGATACAAAGACATGGATATCAAGGGGTGGGCGTCATTGGAAACTATTTCTGATGTTGCCTACTACACTGGCTATTTGCAAGCTGCTTTCAACACAACTGCTCCAAATTTGAACTTCACCAACATGATATTAAAAGTCACTATTCCTCCATTTCTTGCCAACACAATACAGATAGATTAGTGATTTTACCCATGGATTGTTAAATGTCTAAATGTTTATTCTTTATACTCCCAATTATCAATGTTATTTATTAGTTTCTCTATATGTTTATTCAACTTTTGAAGTCCTTTTTGCTGTGAATTATTGGTACATTGCCGCAAATTTTCCCCATCACTATAAAATGCATGTTCATTTGCAATGTGACTTTGCAGTTCCTGTCTTGAATAAATAAACACGATTTCTCTAACCCTTTGATTCCAAGCTGCAATAAGCTTGCTTTAATCTATAGAATGTTATAGAATTGATGTTAGGTGCATTTCAAATCTAGACGTCAAGAGGATTTATAACCTCTGCTTATGCTCAGCTGAAACCCTGACCTGAGACGCTCCTGAGGAAAATCTTAGTATAGTCTCTGATGATGAGAGACCACATAGAGACAGAGAAGCCCAGCTAAGAGGTTTTGGCAATGCTGAAACATGTGAGTGAGGCTTTCTCATACCATGTAGTCACAGTCTAACTATCAAGTAATTGGAATTACATGAGTGATCCCAGATGGGAATAGAGCAAGAATTCCTCAGTTTAGGAAAACTCAAATTCCTGAACCTACAGAGCAATCAGTAAATAAATAATTGTTTGGAATGTGACACTATATAACCTACACAATGTTTAAGGTTGTGCAGAATTTTTTTTTCTTTTTTGAGATGGAGTTTCACTCTGTCTCCAGGCTTGAGTGCAGTGGCGCAATCTCAGCTCACTGCAACCTCTGCCTCCTGGGTTCAACCGATTCTCCTGCCTCAGCCTCCCGAGGAGCTGGGACTACAGCTAATTTTTGTATGTTCACTATAAATGGGATTTCACCATGGTGGCCAGGATGGTTTCAATCCCTTGACCTCGTGATCGGCTCGCCTAGGCCTCCCAGAGTACTAGGATTACAAGCATGAGCCACCGTGCCCGGCCAGGTCATGCAGAATTTAATGACTACCTAGGGGATTTGAGAAAAGATGCATGCAAATCAGTCAAGGAAGAGCCTTAGCAAATAAATCAGATCATCAATGAAATGTTGAATTGTCAGCACAATCACCATGACCATCATCATCCTCATTATCATTATCACTATCTCAAGAAAGGAACCAGGCAGGAAATTTGTCTTTTTGGTTTGGGTACCATATGAGGTGAAAAAGTAATGTTTTTACTCAAATTTTGAACCAAAATTAGCTATCCTAACAGATTTGGGTTTAAACCATTCAAATTACTACTGCTTGTCTATCTAAAGAAACATCAAGGCAAGATTTTAATACAAAGTTGTCCTTATAAATTGCATTTATTGGTGAAGAAAACACATCATTTGGGGAAATGCAAACAAAAGTAATTCAGGTTTCTGTTGTAAAGTTGCATAGATATGATCTTAACCTGACACATTAGCACAAACAACTGTTGAAATAGACAAGAAATAAACATATATTGTGAGCAAATATCTTTAAAAATGGGCAAGTGATACCAACAAAGACTTCAGATGTCTGAACATCTGATAGTCTGATAGAATTGGTAATATTTAATATTATCAATTTATATTGTGGTATTAGTACATCCAACAAAGATGGATGTACTATGATGATCAATATAAATATTTGTTTAAATTAGTACATATTGGCCGGGCGAGGTGGCTCATGCCTGTAATTGCAGCACTTTGGGAGGCCGAGGCAAGTGAATCATTTGAGGTAAGGGGTTCAAGACCAGCCTGCCCAACATGGTGAAATCCTGTCTCTATTTAAAATACAAAAAATTAGCCGGGCGTGGTGGCAGGTGCTGTAATCCCAGCTACTTGGGAAGCTGAGGTAAGAGAATGACTTGAATCCAGCAGGCAGAGGTTGCAGTGAGCCAAGATGGTGCCACTGCACTCCAGCCGAGGCGACTGAGCAAGACTCCCACTCAAAAAAAAAAAAAAAAATTAGCACATCTTTGTTGGATATACTGATGCCACAATATAAATTGATAACATTAAATACTTTTAAGTAATAAAAATAAAGGAAGAATGAAAAACAAACAAAAATTAAGTAATCGAAAATATTTAGGTATACATAAAACAAATTAAATGGAATTACTAGATATGGAAACTATTTGAAGTACAAACACAATGACTTGTTTAATAATAGTTTATATACAGATAATATAACAATAGTTATATACAGATAAAGCTAGGATTAATAAACTGAAAGGCAAATTAAATAAAAAACTACAGCAAATAGAGTCTAATATGTTAAAAATATGAATTAGAGATCCAGAGGCATACTGGATAGAGTTATGCAAATAGAAAGGTGCACTCAGTGTTGCAGAAACCAATGATAATGTTTTCAAGTCTATGTTATGACAAGAAAAGTATCCATTACCACATCATACTCAAAGGCTTCCTCTCAGCAAAAGTTCTGACAGCCAGGGCTGAATTTCTTATTTTTTGTTTGCTTTTTTTTTTTTTTTTTCAGATGGAGTTTCACTCTTCTTGCCCAGGCTGGAGTGCAATGGCTTGATCTCAGCTTACTGCAACCTCTGCCTCCTGGGTTCAAGTGATTCTTCAGCCTCAGCCTCCTGAGTAGCTGGGATTACAGGCATGTGCCACCATGCCTGGCTAATTTTGTGTTTTTAGTAGAGACAGGGTTTCTCCACGTTGGTTAGGCTGGTCTTGAACTCCCGACCCCAGGTGATCCACCCGCCTCAGCCTTCCAAAGTGCTGGGATTACAGGCATGAGCCACCACGCCTGGCCAGGCGTAAATTTTAATTCCTATCCTTCTGTATGGGCCAAATGAATACGCTTTCTTTCTCAGATTAAGAAGCCAATGTCTGTGCAGAATATTTTGGAACCAACAAGTCAAAAACGGAGTTTCTATTGGAATTACTAATAACTTGCTAGTCACATAAGGCATATATCTGTTATGTAGCCATAGTATGTTTGCATCAATCAGGTATTAGCTGGTTTTGCATGGTAGCAAATAATCCAAAATCTGGGCGGATTGTTATAATAATCCCTCAAGGCTTGCTTCCATTAAGACTCACTGAGCTAAGATCAGAGCAGAACTGAAGGAGACAGAGACAGAAAAACCCTTCAAAAAATCAATGAATCCAGGAGCTGGCTTTTTGAAAAGATCAACAAAATTGATAGACTGCTAGCAAGACTAATAAAGGAGAAAAGAGAGAAGAATCAAATAGATGCAATAAAAAATGATAAAGGGGATATCACCACCGATTCCACAGAAATACAAACTACCATCAGAGAATACTATAAACACCTCTACACAAATAAACTAAAAAATCTAGAACAAATGGATAAGTTCCTGGACACATACACCCTCTCGAGACTAAACCAGGAAGAAGTTGAGTCCCTGAACAGACCAATAATAGGCTCTGAAATTGAGGCAATAATTAATAGCCTACCAACAAAAAAAGTCCAGGACCAGACGGATTCAAAACCGAATTCCACCAGAGGTAAAAGAGGAGCTGGTACCATTTCTTCTGAAACTATTCCAATCAATAGAAAAAGAGGGAATCCTCCCTGACTCATTTTATGAGGCCAGCATCATCCTGATACCAAAGCCTGGCGGAGACACAACACAAAAGGAGAATTTTAGACCAATATCCTTGATGAACATCAGTGCAAAAATACTCAATAAAATACTGGCAAACCGAATCCAGCAGCACATCAAAAAGCTTATCCACCACAATCAAGTTGGCTTCATCCCTGGGATGCAAGGCTGGTTCAACATACACAAATCAATAAACGTAATCCATTATATAAACAGAACCAAAGACAAAAACCACATGATTATCTCAATAGATGCAGAAAAGGCCTTCGATAAAATTCAACAGCCCTTCATGCTAAAAACTCTCAATAAACTAGATATTGATGGGACATATCTCAAACTATTAAGAGCTATTTATGACAAACCCACAGCCAATATCATACTGAATGGGCAAAACCTGGAAGCATTCCTTTTGAAAACTGGCACAAGACAGGGATGCCCTCTCTCACCACTCCTATTCAACATAGTGTTGGAAGACCTGGCCAGGGCAATCAGGCAGGAGAAAGAAATAAAGGGTATTAAATTAGGAAAAGAGGAAGTCAAACTGTCCCTGTTTGCAGATGACATGATTGTATTTTAGAAAACCCCATCATCTCAGCCCAAAATCTCCTTAAGCTGATAAACAACTTCAGCAAGGTCTCAGGATACAAAATATATGTGAAAAAATCACAAGCATTCCTATACACCAATAACAGACAAACAGAGAGCCAAATCATGGTGAACTCCCATTCACAATTGCTACAAAGAACATAAAATACCTAGGAATCCAACTTACAAGGGATGTGAAGGACCTCTTCAAGGAGAACTACAAACCACTGCTCAACGAAATAAAAGAGGACACAAAACAAATGGAAGAACATTCCATGCTCATGGATAGGAAGAATCAATATCATGAAAACGGCCATACTGACCAAGGTAATTTATAGATTCAATGCCATCCCCATAAAGCTACCAATGACTTTCTTCACAGAATTGGAAAAAAAGCTACTTAAAAGTTCATATGGAACCAAAAAAAAGCCCACATCACCAAGACAATCCTAAGCTAAAAGAATGAAGCTGGAGGCATCACACTACCTGACTTTAAACTATACTCCAAGGCTACAGTCACCAAAACAGCATGGCACTGGTACCAAAACACAGATGTAGATCAATGGAACAGAACAGATCCCTCAGAAATAATACCACACACCTACAACCATCTGATCTTTGACAAACCTGACAAAAACAAGAAATGGGGAAAGGATTCCCTATTTAATAAATGGTGCTGGGAAAGCTGGCTAGCCATGTGTGGAAAGCTGAAACTTGATCCCTTCCTTACACCTTGTACAAAAATTAATTCAAGATGGATTAATGACTTAAATGTTAGACCTAAAACCATAAAAACCCTAGAAGAAAACCTAGGCAATACCATTCAGGACATAGCCATGGGCAAGGACTTCATGACTAAAACACAAAAAGCAATGTCAATAAAAGCCAAAATTGACAAATGGGATCTAATTAAACTAAACAGCTTCTGCACACCAAAAAAAACTACCATCAGAGTGAACAGGCAACCTACAGGATGAGAGAAAATTTTTTACAATCTACCCATCTGACAAAGGGCTAACATCCAGAATCTACAAATAACTTAAACAAATTTACAGGAAAACATCAGACAACCCCATCAAAAAGTGGGCAAAGGATATGAACAGACACTTCTCAAAAGAAGGCATTTATGCAGTCAACAGACACATGAAAAAAATGCTCATCATCAGTGGCCATCAGAGAAATGCAAATCAAAACCACAGTGAGATACCATCTCACACCAGTTAGAATGGCAATCATTAAAAAGTCAGGAAACAACAGGTGCTGGAGAGGATGTGGAGAAATAGAAACACTTTTACACTGTTGGTGGGACTGTAAACTAGTTCAACCATTGTGGAAGACAGCGTGGCGATTCCTCAAGGATCTAGAACTAGAAATACCATATGACCCAGCCATCCCATTACTGGGTATATACCCAAAGGATTATAGATCATGCTGCTCTAAAGACACATGCACACGTATGTTTATTGTGGCACTGTTCACAATATCAAAGACTTGGAACCAACCCAAATGTCCAACAATGATAGACTGGATTAAGAAAATGTGACACATATACACCATGGAATACCATGCAGCCATAAAAAAGGATGCGTTCATGTCCCTTGAAGGGACATAGATGAAGCTGGAAACCATCATTCTGAGCAAAGTATCACAAGGACAGAAAACCAAACACTGCATATTCTCACTCATGGTGGGAAATGAACAATGAGAACATTTGGAGACAAGGTGGGGAATATCACACACTGGGGCCTGTCATGGGGTGAGGGAAGCGGGGAGGGATAGCATTAGGAGATATACCTAATGCTAAATGATGAGTTAATGGGTGCAGCACACCAACATGGCACATGTATACATATGTAACTAACCTGTACGTTGTGCACATGTACCCTAGAACTTAAAGTATAATAATAATAATAATAAAAGACTCAGTGAGCAGATCTGCTCTGTTCCACATAGTGATAATGCAATGTAGGTCATGGCAGGTCCGCTTGCACAGGTGATTCCACAATCGCCAACTTGGGATAAAAAAAACTTTCTGGGAAAGCAACATACTTTCTTCTCATAGCGTGTTTCCCTACATTAGTCAAAATGACACAACTGACCTCAAAGTGCTCAGAGAAGTATAATGTATATTCTGCAGAGAAAATAAATTGTCAGTAGCCCTAATGATTACTTACCATACAGTTGTTTTAAAAAGAAATAAGTAAAAAGATATTCCTTCAAGATTTAAAATATTTCATATATACTAGGAAGACCATCCCAAGAAATTATCTACTCTAGTTCTTAATTAATATTTAAAATATTTTTTCATACTTATGTGAACTCTACTTAGTGTTTACCCTTAATGAAAATTTTATTCAATATTCAAATTAATTTGTGTCAACTTTAAAATTACATATTTAGAGAAAAGAGTAACATACTTATTGAAATGGTTTGTGTGGTTATAAATCAGAAGACATTCAGACAGAAGACTGTCATACTTTAAACTCTAATTGTAAGAAGAATGTAAATGAACTTCAACAGAACTAGTTATGCTTAATAACATTTATTTTATAAAATTTAATGAGCACTTCAAGACTATAACATTAACGTATTCTTGTTAGAAAAATAAATTAGAAACAGAAAATTATAAAAAGTATAAAAAGTATATTGTCTAAAAATTATTTTAAAAGCCATTATTAAGATTTAACCTTGGTTGAGGCTGGGTGGGGTGGCTAATGCCTCTAATCTCATCACTTTGGGAGGCTGCAGCAGACAGATCACTTGAGCCCAGTAGTTAGAGACCTGCCTAGGAAACACAGCGAGACCTAGTCTCTTAAAAAATAAAATAAAAAAGATTTAACCTTGGTGCATATGGACATATATCTACATATAGGTACAAATGTCTATAGAGATATATACATACAGATAGGAATTTAATTATTCAGTTCTTCTGTATTCAATATTTATTAAGTACTATATGCCAGGAAGTTATGACATTTGAATACAAGATGAAACAAAACAGAAAAAATAATGTTTTCACATTCATCAGGCTTAAATTCTAGTAAAATCAATGTTACTTGATTGACCTCAAAGTAATATATTTGTCATAAATACCACTATATGCATTTTAGAAGTGCTTACATATGTAAATGTATAACTCATGTAGCCACGATACACATTTAGTCACATATATTAATAAGTAATAATGTTCACATATACATTTTTAAAAATTATGTACACACACATATAGAGGAAACATATATCTAGTTTATTTCAGAGTTGAATGCATATTTATGCATATTTCAAAGTTTGTCTTTTCACTTAATGATGTGCTGTAAATATGTTTTTGTGCCTTCAAAATACCTACATCATCAGTTTAAATGGGTGAATAGCTATTCAATTATTTTGTTACCATATTGACATTATTTAATATGTTTAATCGAAATTCAAGCTATTTAAAACATTTTGCAGTTTAATAATATTAATAAAGCTATAAATAAAAATACAATTAGATTGGTTTATACTAATATGTTCCTCATGTTCAAATTAAAATTTACTTTCAAAACTAATGACATATATTTGATGGATGAAAATGCCCATTTTTTTTTTTGTTGATGCCTTTAAAGGCTAAACTGAGTTTTTGCTTAGTGAATTAATCTAAATACTCAAATACATTTTCTCAGTGGATCTCTCAAGATACATACAAAACTCAGAATTCATATTTAAATTAAGGCCAGGCGCGGTGGCTCACGCCTGTAATCCCAGCACTTTGGGAGGTCAAGGCGGGTGGATTACCTGAGATCAAGAGTTCGAGACCAGACTGGTCAACATAGTGAAACCCTGTCTCTACTAAAAATACACAAATTAGCCGGGCTTGGTGGCACGTGCCAGTAATCCCAGCTACTCGGGAGGCTGAGGCAGAGGAATCTCTTGACCCAGGAGGAGGAGGTTGCAGTGAGCTGAGATTGCACCACTGCACTCCGATCTGGGCAACAGAGTGACACTCTGCCTCAAAAACAAACAAACAAACAAACAAAAAAAACAAAAAAAAGAGAAAGAAACAAGGAAAGAAAGAAAAACAGTATATATATATATATACACACACACACATATATTATATATATTTAATTAAAGTACATTTTCTAGAACATAAAGTATATAATCTTCAATTTAAAAATACAATATGCCTTTTAAAGGGGGGTGGATATCCCTGTTATGTAAATTGTTCTTTCATTCTTTTTGTAAATCATTTTGGTTTACTCTGACATGAACACTTTACTAAAAATATGTTGGATAAAACATTTCCTGTTATAATGCTGAATCATTTGCTAACACTATTTGAAATCCCTGGATCAGTTCTTTACTTTGCCTCAGTGTACATGGCCACAAAACGTAAGAAAACTAACAGTATTTTTATCACTTTAAATATTTTTCAGTCTCAGGAATGCTGAAATTAATAATGTGAATCTATTCTATGCGATTTTATACGCAAATCAGAGAGTAAAAAAATGTCCATTCAAGAAACCGGTAGTAATATTCTTAAGCATAATTGTCATGCTTTAAAGCTGTTCAGATTTATTTTAGAATGAGAAAATACTAAGTATATTTTACGTGGCATACACATTTCAGGAATTCTGAAGAGAAAATATTTAAAAATTATAGATACAAATAAAGTAACACAATATTTAAAAATGATTCTCTTCAAAAAGATAATTTATAAAAAGTGAAAAGTTTAAGGTAATATTTTACTTTTAAAATTATTAATATTACATATATTAAAACTTAAACATAGATTTATTGTTCTGCTTGAATATTCATGGGATGAACATCTCTTTTTAGTATTTATATTAGTATATTTCCTAATATCTAATTCAGTTAGCTTACTATTACGAAGATTCCATCATTTATCATGCGTCTCTCTCTTTCTCTCTCTCTCTTTCTCTCTTGCTCTCTCTCCTATTTATCTATCATCTGTCTATCTATTCAGGTTCACTTATGTACATCTGTTTCTCTTCTTGTCTGCCTTATTTAGACAATTTGAAGGGATTCTTGCAAATGTAAAAAACTAATATTCAAATAAAAGCAATCTATTTATAAAAATTTGGCACCAGTATAGGTTCAGAAATCCATGTTGAAATATTTTATGTGGATAAAATCACTTTGGTGATATTATTAGCATTGATTGGTTTGGATATAAGTAAAATGAACTTCAAGCATACATACATATTTTAAACAAAACTCTTCAGCTCTTACTTTTAATTAAGGATAGCTTAAGTAATGACTAGAATGCAATACAGACAGTTATCAAAGGTACATTCGAAACTTAAAAGAAGAGGAAAGAGTTGTGTTTAATCACTGGAATGTATATAAATATATGTTTTTATAATTTTTATGTAAAAGCTTTATTTAATTCTTTACATACAAATTATTCTTCTCTAGGCTTCTAGCTTTAGAAAATCAATCTAATGAAGTAAAACTAACAAAGTTTGCCTGAAACCAAAATTAATGTTTCTTTAACTTACCACATATTCTAGATTTAACTATGTATTTTCTTTCTTTTAGATGAAATGTTTGTCTAATTACTGTAATTAATAACTTGCTACTAAAATAAAAATAAAAAACTTTTTCCTCTTAAATTGGTATGTATACATTGGGTAGGTGAGGGATGTACTCACGGTGACCGGGCGTGAAGCCCTTTAGTGACTGGAGTACAGGTAAGAGGCAAATTTAGTTAAGGAAGATGGGACAGTTTATGGAGAAGTGCCAGAAACTAGCCTCAGTATTAATTGCCTGGAGAATTGCACGCAGTGTGGCAGAGCTAAAACGTAGACCTCAAGTCAGAGATAAAAAAGGCTAGGAAAATAATAACTCTAAGTTGAATATCTCATAGGCATAGTTCCACAGAAGCCCGACACATCTCAAATAATCGTAAGTATTTTTATTTTTAATTCACCAAAAATTATACAAACTTATGGTATACAGCATGTTGTTTTCAAATATATAAACATTATAGAAGAATTAAATTGAGTTAATTAACGTGTACATTATCTCACTTATATGTGGAATCTAAAGAAGTTGGACTCATAAAAAGTGGAGAGGAGAACGGTGGTTACAAGGGACTGAGCGCAGGGGGATTGGGTTGATGTTGGTCAAAAGATACAAACGTTCAGTTAAATTGCAAGAATAAGTTGAAGAGATGTATTGTACCATGCGATGACCATAGTTAAAACCAATGTTTTGTATTCTTGAATTGCTAGGAGGGTAGACTTTAGGTGTTCTCATCTCAAATGATTGTAATTAAACTACAGTGATAGATGTCTCAGGCAGAATTATAAGTTTATGTAAAAGGCGTTGATTTGAATCAAACACATAGAAATTCACAGTATTTGAGAAAGCTGACCCACCTGGAATAAAAGCAACAATGACTTCTTATGTTTGATTTCAGAAGCCTAATTTTTTGTATTCGGGAAGCAGAATAACTAAGCAGGTCATCCTCTTCAATGCACTCATCAGAGGTGGCTAAGGAGGATGACTGAAAAGAAAACACATCCAAGAAGTGGAGGCAAAAGTGATGGAGAATATTCAACCGGAGCGTCACTACATTCTTAAAGCTTTCTATTTCTTTTATTGCTAAGAAACTACCATCTTATGATTTTTCTTTTGGATGGCTAATTTCCAACATGGTTTGCCTGCTTGACTAACTCTCAGGATTCCAGTTTTGCTAAACATTATCTTTCCTTACTATTTAGACTTTTCCTAGCTTGTCTCAAACAATGTGTGGTTTCATCTACCATATGCATGAGGTTGAGTTTCAAATTCAAATAGCTCCCAGCCAAACTATTTCCAACTATATATATTCACTTGAATGTTTAAAAAAGTACTTACTGTAAAAAATTACAAAATTACATTTAATATCTCTTTTTCTTTCCCCTTTTCCTACACACACACACACACTCACACACACACTATGCACACTCTTATCCACAAACTCATACAGGTATTGTACATACACAGGCATTCACACACTCAAAAATGCTTTTTTATCTTTTATTTCGTTGAATGTCAAACTATTAAACAGGCAACTATAATTTTATCTTAAAAATGTAAATTAGTTTTAACAATATTGTTACTGTGAATTTTAGTGGAATTGCAGTAACACAAATGGAGGTTTAATGGTAGTAGGTAAGAATTGCATTAAAACAGGAAAAAAAATGACGAAGTTACAGAGAGGAGTATACATGTTTGAAATGGAATTGCATTCAATATTTTAAAATTGGGAAGACGGTGATATTAAAAGTTGGTATGAAAAATAGGTTAAATGCATAAAATAAGAGTTCTGACCACATGAATGGGAAGCAATTAGTCATAAAAATATTTCTGGGAAGAAATTTTATGATCTTCTCATAGCTGAGTAAAGAATATTATATTTATGCTTACATTATGCAAAAAAGGGAATATAAGTCTTCAAATAAAACATTTAAATAAAATCAGTCTATAAATTGTGGTAGCTGTTAGTAGCTATGTAAAAATTTATTTAATTAATAAAATGTTTATTTAGTGGCTTAGACTTTCAGGTTCTCAGAGTTATGACTGCTGTTGACCTAAAGAGAAATAATCAAATAGAAATTTTAAAATGAAAGATAACTGAATAATCTTGTCTAGCAATGATATTGGAAAATACTGTCTTTTGAAAGTTTTTATTACCCTCCTTGTCTAATAACTGATTTTTTGAAATAGATCATAAAGTTATAAATTACTATACCTTTTAACATAATGATTAGTGATACAGCATATTAAAAATAGAAAAGGTTAATTAAATATACATTTAGGAAAATGTAAAATTACCAGATTATCTTAAAGACCCATTTTTCTGTTTTTGATTCTCACAGTTTTTCAAAAGAAATGTATAGAAACCTGCAAAATTATGAGAAGAAAAAAATAAACTGTAACAAGAGCAAACTTTAAAATTATCCCTGCTAATATTCCTGTTGTGATTAATCATGATCTTTAACTGACCTGTCAAACATGGCCAAATGTAAGATATAATATGGCTTCCTACTTTTATAGATACTTCAAAATACACTAGTTTCTCCAGAGGAAATTTGTAGCATTTTAAAAAACACTCACTTCATAGGTTTTTGCAAAAACATTATGATCATATCACTATATGCAGAAAAAGCATTTCATAAAATACAACACCCAATTGTGATAATTCTCAATAAACTGGGAATAGAGAACTTCCTTAGCCAGAAATAGAATATTTACAAAATCCCTAAAGCTAACTTTATTCTTAATGTTGAGAAACTTGAAGCTCCCCTACTAAGATTCAGAGAAAGGCAAGGATGTCTTCTTCTCACCACAGCTTTTCAATACCATACTGAAAGTTCTAGCTAATGCAATAAGAAAGGAAATAAAATGTATAAGTATTGAGAAAAAAGAAATAAGCCTATTTTTGTTTAAAGATGGCAAGACTATCTATGTAAAAAACCTAAAGGAATCAACAACTACAACAAATAACTTCTGGAACTAGCAAACAATTATAGCAAGGTTGCTGATTACAAGTCTAATGTACAAATGTCAGTTTATTTTTTATAGACCAGCCATGAACAGTTAAATTTGAAATTAAAAAAAACAGAAATAACATTACTTTTATATTAGCTTCCCCCAAAATGGAATACTTCAGGTATAAATTGAACAAAATATGTACAAGCTTTATACAAAAAAACTATAAAATTCTGATGAGTTAAACAGAAAAGGACCAAATAAATGGAAACATCTCATGCTCATAAATCAGAAGACTCAATATTGGACATATGTCATTTCTTCCCAATTTGGTCTATAGATTCAACAAAATTCCAAGCACATTCCAGTAATGTATGTTGTGGACACTAGCAAGCTAATTCTAAAGTTTATATGGAGCGGCAAAAAACACAGAATAGCCAAAGCAATATTGATTGATAACAATAAATTGAAGGACTGTCTATACCCATCTCTAAGGCTTACTATAAAGGTACAGTAATCATGACAGTCTGGTATTGGCAAAAAGAGACAAATAGACCAATGGAACAGAATAGATAACCAACAAAGAGACCTGCATAAATATAGTCGACTGATTTTGGAACAAAAAGCAATGCAGTATAATGTAGCAAAGATAGTCTTTTCAGCAAGAGGTACCAGAATAACTAGACATGCAAAAAAAGTGAGTCTAGACACAGATCTTACACCCTCCACAAAAATTAACCCAACATGAATCATAGGATCAAATGTAAAACGTAAAACTATAAAACTAAGAGGTAACAAAGGAGAAAATCTAGATGATCATCAGTATGGAAATAACGTTTTAGGAAGAACACCAAAGCCATGATCCAAGAAAGAAATGAATCATTAAGCCAGCCATTGAAAACTTCTGCTCTGCAGAAAACAAAGTCAAGAGAATGAAGAGGAATGCCACAGACTGGGAGAAAATGTTTGCAAAAGATAAATCTGATTAAGGGGAGTTGTGTAGAATTTACAAAGTACCCTTAAACCCCGATAATAAGAGAAAGTCTGATTGAAAAAATAGCTCAATAACCTTAACAGACACTTCATCAAAGAAGACACATGCATGGCAAATTAGCATAGGAAAAGATGCTCCATATCGTATGTCATAAAGGAAAGGCCAGTTAAAACAACTAGATACCACTACCCACCTATTATAAGGGTCAAAATCTAGAACACTGACAGCACCAAATGCTGACAATGATGTTGAGAAACAGGAACTGTCATTCACTGCTGGTGGGAATACAAAATGGGACAGTTACTTAAGAAGGCAGTTTGGCAATTTCTTACAAGACTAAACATATCCTTACCATATGATCCACCAATCGTACTCCTTGGCATTTACCTAAAGGAGTTGAAAACTTCCACACAAACCTGCACACAGATGTTTATGGCAGTTTTGTTCATAATTAACAAAACTTGGAAGAAATCAAAATGTACTTCAGTGGGTGAATGGATAAATAAACTGCAGTACATCCAGACAATGGAATATTATTCAACAGTAAAAAGAACTGAGTTATTAAGATGTGAAAATACAGGAAAGAAACTTAAATGCACATTGCTAAGTGAAATAAGTCAATCTAAATCCTTTATATATTACAGGATTCCAACTACATAACATTCTGGAAAAGACAAAACTGTGAAGACAGCAGAAGAGAATTGGTTGCCAACAGATGACGTAGAGGTGAGAGGGATGAAAAGGCAAAGCAAATAGTTTAAGGACATTGTGTAAACTCTATATGTTACTATAATTATATATATGTGGTATTGCAAATGAATATTACATTATGCATGTGTCCAAACCCCTAGGATGTACAACATTGAGAGTGAACCCTAATGTAAACTACAGCCTTTGGATGATGATGATGTGTCAATATAGGCTCATCAATTGCAACAAATATGCCTTCTGGTGAGGGATGTTCATAGTCCCTCACCAGAGCAAGCTATACAACATGTGTGAAGTGACAGGCTATATGGGAAATTCCTGTACCATGCTCCCAATTTTGCTGTGAACCTAAAACTGCTCTGAAAAAAAAAATGAAATCTTAAGAAAACATTGAAAAACATTATAGGTAATATCTTCAATGATAATTTCATAGAAAACATGTGATGTTTTAAATAGAACCATTTTGAAGTAAAATTTATTAATGCACATCATTTGATCAAATGGGTTTACATGGTAGTTGATTTATAATGATAGCAAATAACAGAAAAGATGGAATGAACAGTACAATGAACATACCACACAATTAAATGATATCCCCTGAGGCCATTTTTATATAGACTTGGAAAAAGAACTGTACCAAGTGAATTCAAGCTTAAATACAAGAGATTGGCAACACTGGTCGTGTGTTGCTTTTTAAAAAATTTAGGTGACAATTTTCAGATCTATCATGAAAGTCAAAAACACTTACCAATTCTCCCTGAGTTTGGAGGATCACTCTGGAGATGAGGCTGATTGATGTTTTTGGCCAAGAACAACTTTTTTTTTTCATCAGTACAAATTTCTGATTTTCTGAAATGTGTGAGACGTGAGATGTGTGAAGGAATTCTGAATTGAATTTCCAATAATGTAAAAACATCTACGTATTTTCTTAGAAAATGTCAAGACAAAGTTTAAGAGCCATCTATATTGGTAGACTATCTGATTTTAAGTTATACTACCCTCACCCAAATTCCTATAGAGCAGTCGGAATGGATTTATTGCATAATAAACCATTAGATAGCTAAAATAATCTCCAGTTGATTGAACTATTTCAAGTTTATTATCAAGACAGCATAAGATATTTTTCTTTCAATATCATGATAGGTAATCCTGTAGTGTTTTTCTAAACTTTATTTTCAGGTTTTAAATATGATTTAAAGAAAAAAGATGAAAAAATGTTCGTTCTATCATTTTATGCTGAATTCTAATCATTCTTGTCTTGCCCATTCTTTTCGATATAGTAACAATAGATAAAGCACAAGGTACCTATCAGGCACTGCATGTTTATTATGTACATGTATTTTTCCAATAACCCTTTAAGTTAGTATTCTTATAATTATTGCCGTTTTATAGATGAAGCAACTTGTGTTATTTCGACTACCACTGTTGTAGATAAATAATTCACTTTTCCATACTCAAAGATATAGTAAGTGACAAACCTGGATTAAAACTAGTTATTTTCAATTCCAAGCCAATATACTATAATGCTTCCCACACAAATGGCAATATCACATATACTTTGGACCTTTTGAGTTCATATTATCTATATCAGTACTCATTTTGGACAGTGAAAAATAGTTATTGATTGCAATGTTATCAAGAATCCAGTATCAATAGTCTTTTAAAAGACTATAAGCCTGCAGTATTACAGAAAGACACGATTATTCAATTAATTTTATTCATGGATTTAAAAGCATTTATTTGAATATTTTACTGTATTTGAAGAATTTGAACAATTAAAAATGCATGAATTTTTTAAATCTATAAATTGTAAGGAGAGATTTTAACATTTTATAAATCCAGTATCAATCAAAAGAAATTATATTTGAGAAATTAAATTTAACATCTAACAAATATTGGTACTGTCACTCATAAAAGGGTCAAATTACTTTATGCCAAAAAGGGATTCCTGGAGTCCATTATTCAATTTAATGAATGTAATCAAATGAGAAAAATAAAAGGTGTTAATCAAAGGGGAAAATTCTAGAAAAGTTTCTCTATTGAGGATGTATCCATGGTCATAGTGACAAAGTTAATGAGATTTTGACATGTGGATGTTAAATCTCTTGTTAAGGGGAAAAATGTGTCAGATCTCTGAAGGATCTTAGCATACATTTGCCAAAATCGGTGATTGTAATACATAAAAAGCTTAAATTTCTATTTTACATTATCATTTATTTCTAAATGTAGCTAGCTTTATTTAAAAAATAGAACATTCACACATATACGCATGCACACATACACACACGAATCTCCCCAGGGGAACACATTCATTTCTAGTAGTATTACCAAGATTCAAGCACATGGGTAATGTGCTGCCCTACCAGATTGCCATTGCTATGATGTCCCTAGGAGACAGAAACTTTTCAGCTTCATCTTATTCTTACAGGACCACTGTTGTATATGGGTCTATTGTTAACTAAAACATCATTATGCAGTATATGGCTGTACTAAAAACAAAATGAATCAGGATACACAGGGTTTGTGCTAGGAATTTAGGGTAATCTATTATTAGAAAAGCCTATCACAATTATTTGTTACCTTATTCTCTATCTTAGAAATATTTTGTCTTGGTTAATAAGAACGTTGACAGTTATGAAAGAGAAAAGTATATAATAGCAATTTAAAGAAGAAATAAAAACTAAATAAGTATGATATAGAGAAAATTAACTAGTTTTTAAAAAAAATTTATTATGCATTTGGAAATACAAGAATTGGAATTATCACTGTAAACTGTAAACTAAAAACCAAAAAACAAAAACCTTTGTGCTTTGCAAAATGTTAATGGCAGCATTTTAAAATGTGGTCTTTCAAACCATTTTTATAACTCCTAGCCTTTAAAAAATTAAATATAAGCTCTCAGTTTTTATATTTAACGCTCTTTCCAAATTGAAAAGTAAGTACATAAACTATTTCAGAGTAGCTGATTTCAGGATGTTTGCAGACTTTTTTTTTTTCTGTTATAAGCACTTCTAATAACCAATGTTGCTTATTACCATTATTAATGAGGGAAAATTATAAAATAAAATTTGTGTTTTATATCTGTATCTGTTTTCATATCTGATTTTTCTGAGGAGCCAAAATAGTGTGAGAAAAATTAAACCCTCAACAAGAAAAAAAAGGAAAAAAAATGTAGTAAGCATTTTGCTTGGGTGCTTCATACACAGTAGTCTTTTCAACTCTACGTTAGAGAAATTGACAATGAGTCACTGTGTGCGATATACTCACTCTGGAGAACCAGAACCACACGCATACAAAGTTCTAGGCTGAGAGCAGATTTTACTTGCTCTGGTGTTCTGAGCTCCGTTTTCTTTCTGCATTGATTCAGTGCCTTGCACAAGCCAGACTTTCACCTCTATTGTTTTTGCATAAGTTTAATATTTCCTTAGGCAACCTTCAGGCAAACCTGAGCTGCTTGCATGGTCTGCCAAGTTATTTTCTAAGACAGCAGTTATTATTTTTGTTAGTGCTCTGTTTACATGCCTGCGCAGGTTTTGGCCAATGTCATTTTCCTCATAAGCCCTGGAATCGTTTGCGGTGATTTTGCAGAATGCAGTCTTTCACAAACATATATATTGTACTCAAGCAGATATACAGATGTTACTGGAACACCTTGCTCCAGAAAGCAAAGATGCTTTCAAGAATAGGAGAGATGTACCTAAATGTTAAAGGGGCTAATAATGTTAATAGGAAAGCCATTGACTAGGCACTGATAATGGACAACATAATGGAATAAAAAATAGAAATATTTAGAATATATTGACACAGTAAAATCCCACCAGTATGCTCACATGGAAAAACTATAAATGAAAAATTTATAAAAAATTAAGACGGGTGACATTATTATTAGTAGTATACATCTTTATTAATTTGTCTTTATTTAAAAATAAATAATTGTATTAGATGTTTGTTCATTTGCTTTTTTGAAATGGAGTCTCACTCTGTCGCCCAGGCTGGAATGCACTGGTGGTGCAATCTCGGCTCACTGTAACCTCTGCCTCCTGGGTTCAAGCGATTCTCCTGCCTCAGCCTCCTGAGTAGCTGGGATTACAGACGTTCACCACTATGTCTGGCATATATATATATAAAATACCCGGCCTGTATTAGGTGCTACAAGTTTATATGTGGTTCCGATTATCTCACAATGTTAAGCATTTGTCTGAATAAAATCTAAATTTTGGGAACAGTTTTCCAAGTAAAAAATAAAGAAGCCTAAACAAAGGGAACTGAGAATAAGCCAAAGCATCCTGAAAAAAAAAAAAAAGAATATTAGGAAAAAAAGAAAGGCTTATCCGCTCCATTTCTCAACAAGGTAGTCAGGTTAAAAAGTACTTCCCAAATCTGATGGAAGATAGCAACTTGATCTACTGTCAGAGAGAATACCAAGCTTTGCTCTCACCAACTCTGCTTTCCAAGGTGACATAAGCTTTGGATCATCTACCAAAATGTGATATATGACACACATAGGAAAGCATTATATTTCTGGAAATTAAAGCAATGTGTGAAATTAAGAAAATTAAACTTGGACAACATAGGGATACATAGAAAAAGCTTCAAGTTAAAAAGACATGCATGAGGTTTGAATGTTCTTTTCATGTAGGAAATGAGCTCTATAAAAGAGCTCTATTACATCAATGTTGTAATGGAGATTATTGAGAGAACTTAGAAGATACAATGAGGACTCATGTTTGAACTGGAAATCAGTTGATTGACAAACCAGAGTGGGTTTTTTTTTTAAATGTCTAGCTCTGCAATTATTATTCACTCTTTGAAAAGTGTGAAAAAAGTATGAAGATAACAAGGAAATAAAATATATGATACAATAACTTTAAGTAGTGTAGGAGTACAAATAAAACTCTATACTCATTCAATAATTATTGTATTGTATGTCATTTGAAGCATGTAGGAGTATATGACAAAATGATTTGTTAAAATGTAAAATTAGTACAAGAAAATGTGAAATTACTTAAGAAAACTATTGTTATAAAAGTCAAAAAAGTGATTCATCATATGTGTAGACTCTTCGTTTTTTAGAATAAATGTATTTACAGTTGATAAATTAACCATTAAACAAAGTAAAAAAAATCAATAACTGTCTGCAACAAAAGATCCTTGGATATGATTACTTATAGTAATGGTCCCCAGCCTTTTTGGCACCAATGACAGGTTTCTTGGAGGACAATTTCTCCACTGCTGAGAGGATTGGGGGTGATGATTTCAGGATGAAACTGTTTCACCTCAGATTATCAGGAATTAAATTCTTATAAGGGGTGCACAACCTATATCCCTCATATGTGCAGTTCATAATAGGGTTCCCGCTCCTATGAGAATCTCATGCCTCTGCTGATCTGAAAGGAGGTGAAGCTCAGGTGATAATGTGAACGATGGGGAGCAGCTGTAAATATGGATAAAACTTCACTTGCTCACCTGCCGCTCACCTCCTGCTGTGCGACCAGTTCCTAACAGGCTATGGACAGGTACAGGTCTGTGGCCTGGCGGCTGGGGACGCCAGACTTATAATACTTACTACAATTTCCTGTTGTGTTTATGTGTTAACCTCACTGCTTTTTTTTTTTTGTCTAAGTGTCACATTTTTCTGTTTACTATTATTTCTGACATACAAGACACATCAATAAATATTACTGAAGTAAACGAAAGAAATTAATGACGAAGAGAAACCAATAAATTATTAAACTTTATCCAAAATGTTCCTAGAATGTGATAAAATTCTACAGACTTAAATTTTAAAAAGATTTCTGTTAAACTAAAAAAAAAAAAGAGAGACTATTCAAAATTATAGAGAAAATTGTCTGAGGATACCCCCAATTAATAAATTAAACTAGAAACATGATGCAGATTTGACTTTTATTTTATTTTACTTTATTTATTTATTTTTTTTTGAGACAGAGTCTCACTCTGTTGCCCAGGCTGGAGTGCAGCGGCGCGATCTCGGCTCACTGCAAGTTCCGCCTCCCGGGTTCACATCATTCTCCTGCCTCAGCCTCCTGAGTAGCTGGGACTACAGGTGCCCGCCACCACGCCCGGTTAATTTTTTGTATTTTTAGTAGAGATGGGGTGTCACCACGTTAGCCAGGATGATCTGATCTCCTGACTTCATCATCCGCCCGCCTCGGCCTCCCAAGATTTTACTTTTATTACTATTGATTCAGAAATCCTAAATAAAGGATGCATAAATCATGATCTTCACCTTCATCTTGCTCTTCTTCTAGCTTGAAGCCCCATAAAAACAGTAGGGGCATTGGTCTGGGATCCTTTGGATCGGTTGTGTCCTCACTTTACAGGGTCTTCTAAGGCTACCCAACTTTGAGACGCAACTTTATGACATACTAGGCAAGAATGGACGTCTTGGAGAAACATATGATTGCTTATTTACTAGCTTGGTAGTAAAACAAGTGGAAAGTATCTCAGAAGTCCCTGAATTTCTTACCAATTGTTAAATCTAGACCTTTGTGTCTCACAGAGATTAACATTTTTTTTTCTTTTTTTCTTTTCTCTTTGAGGCAAGATCTCACTCTGTCACCCAGGCTGAAGTGCAGTGGTGCCATCAAGGCTCACTGCAGCCTTGACCACCCTGGCTCAAGTGATCCTCCCACCTTAGCTTCCAGAGTAGCTGAGACTACAGTCACGTGCCACCATGCCTAGCTAATTTTTATATTTTTCGTAGATTTGGAGTTTCGTCAAGTTGACCAGGCTGGTCTCGAACTCCTGGACTCAAGCAATCCACCAGCTCCTGCCTCCCAAAGTGCTGGGAGTCACTGCACATGGCCTGAGATGAACATATTCTTGATTAGAAGTTAACATAGTAAAGCCACCAACTCTTGAAATTACAAACTAATAAAATATATTAATAATTAGAATTTTTTAAAAATTATTTTACTGAATACAACGGGGCAAATATTTGCAACCATATATTCGATAAGAGTTGATTTCCACAATATTTGAGACTCCTACAACTCAACAGCAAATAAATAAATAAAAATAAATAAATAAACAAACTTAAAAAAATGGGCAAAGGACTTAACTAGACATGTCTCTAAAGAAGATATACAAATGGTCAACAGGTATATATATATATATATAAAGATCAACATCACTAATCATCAGGGAAATATAAAGCAAGATGACAATGAATTATCATCTCACAACTATTAGGTTAGCTATTATTAAAACATCAAAAATTAATATGTATTGGCTACATCGTGGAGAAATCAAAACCATTTTCCACTGTTGTTGAAAATGTAAAATAGCGCAGCTGGTATGGAAAATAGCATGGAAGTTCCACAAAAGAAATTAAAAATAGAACTACCATATGATCTAGCAATCATATTTCTGGGAGTATATATAAAAAATTGAAATTAGAATCTCAAAGTGATATCTGCACTCCTATGTTCAGTGAAGCATTATTCTCAATAATATTCAAGATATGGAAATGTCCCAAATGCATATCAAAAGGTGAAAGAAAATTTGGTATACATATAAACTGGAATATTATTCAGCCTTAAAAATAAAAGAAATGGTGCTCTTTGCAACAACATAGATGGACTTAGCAGATGTTATGTTACATGAAATAATCCAGTCACAGATGGACAAATCCTGCATTATTCTTCTTATATGAAGCACATAAAATTGTCAAATGTATAGAAGTTGGCAACTGAATGGTAGTTACTTGAGAATGGAGAAAGAAGGAGATGTGTGTTTTGTTCAGCAGATATGACATCACAGTCCTAAGCTATTTTTAATAGTGTGGTGATGAACATATGAGTGCATGTATCTTTTGGTAGAATGATCTGTTATCCTTGGGGTATATGGTAGATGCCCAATAATGGGATTACTGGATTGAATGGTAGCTCTGTTTTAAGGTCTTTGAGAAATATCCAGACTGCTTTCTACAGTAGTTTAACTAACTTACATTCCCACCAAAAGTGCATAATTGTTCCCCTTTTCCTCTGCAGCCTCACCAGCATCTGTTGTTTTGTAACTTTTAATAACAACCATTCTTACTGGTGTGAGACGGCATCTCATTCTGATTTTGACTTGCATTTCTCTGATGATTACTGATGTGGAACATTTTTATATGTTCTTTGGCCACTTGTATGTTTTCTTTTGAGAAATGTCCATTATGTCCTTTACCTATTTTTTTAATATTCTTATTATACTCTAAATTCTAGGGTTCATGTGCACAACGTGTAGGTTTGTTACATATGCATACATCTGCCATGTTGGTGTGCTGCACCCATTAACTCGTCATTTACATTAGGTATTTCTCCTAATGCTATCCCTCCCCCCTTCCCCCACTCCCACTTCACATCACGTCCTGGTGTGTGATGTTCCCCACCCTGTGTCCAGATGTTCTCATTGTTCAATTCCCACCTATGAGTGAGAACATGTGGTGTTTGGTTTTCTGTCCTTGTGATAGTTTGCTCAGATGTTGGTTTCCAGCTTCATCCATGTCCCTTCAAAGGACATGAACTCATCCTTTTTTATGGCTGCATAGTATTCCATGGTGTATATGTGCCACATTTTCTTAATCCAGTCTATCATTGGTGGACATTTGGGTTGGTTCCAAGTCTTTGATATTGTGAATAGTGCCACAATAAACATATGTGTGCATGTGTCTTTAGAGCAGCATGATTTACAATCCTTTGGGTATATAAATAAGTAATGGGATGGCTGGGTCAAATGGTATTTCTAGTTCTAGATCCTTGAGGAATTGCCACACTGTCTTCCACAATGGTTGAACTAGTTTACAGTCCCACCAACAGTGTAAAAGTGTTCCTATTTCTCCACATCCTCTCCAGCGCTTGTTGTTTCCTGACTTTTAATGATCACCATTCTAACTGGTGTGAGATGGTATCTCATTGCAGTTTTGATTTGCATTTCTCTGATGGTCAGTGATGGTGAGCATTTTTTCATGTGTCTGTTGGCTGCATAAATGTCTTCTTTTGAGAAGTGTCTGTTCATATCCTTTGTCCACTTTTTGGTGGGGTTTTTCTTGTAAATTGGTTTAAGTTCTTTGTAGATTCTTGATATTAGCCCTTTGTCAGATGGGTAGATTGCCAAAATTTTCTCCCATTCTGTAGGTTGCCTGTTCACTCTGATGGTAGTGCTTCTAGTTAAGTATTGTAGGATTTAAGAAGATACATCTCATGTTAAAAACTTTTAACACACAGGCACACACACACACATGCAAACATAAAGCAAAGGAGCACAAGAATACATTCAGTATTGATGAACAAGTTTACCATCTAGAATATGGTGACAGTAATGCAAATGTATACATATGTCCGAACTCCCCAAATTGTATGCATTACTTATGTGCAGTTTCAAGAATTTCCTAGGAAACACTGAAAAAAAAAAAAGAGTAATAAGGGAGAAATTATCCTGAAGATATTTCTTGAGGATATTTAAAAATGCAATTGAGAATACATACAAGTATATTTACAGTGAGTTGTTTGAAAAAAAGTTTGAATCAATAAAACAATCCAGATGTGAAAACAAAAATGGACAGATTTTACAATATACATTTTTATGTGTTTGTGTATATTTGAAGACATTATAAGTATGTACAAATATGAAATTGAGAGAAAATATCTCAAATAATTATAATAAGAGATGGGCATTCCTGAAGTAAAAATAATTTCTACAAATTAATAAAAATAGTATATGAACAAGTAATGACAGAAGATAAAGACAGGTGTCCAAAAATATTGTTAGTCACTGATGATTACCCATATTCAAATTAATATATTGTTATACTGCTTTTGTTTTGATTTATAAAAGTCAATTTATTGAGAACATTTAATAATAGACTAGCATTAAAAAACATTCTCATGCATTGCATGTAGATGTGAAAATTAGAATAATCTTTTTAGAATGTATTCTTCTGTATTTGAAAATTAAACATGCATTACTGTTCAGCCAAGGATGCCACTCAACAGAGTATTTTATATCATGTATTAGATTCAAATCCAGTAATGAATTTAATGGCAAAAATATTTTGGAATTGAAGTTACTTTTTTCATGAAACTGCATCTAATGATTATCTTTATGACATTTAATTCATTCATTATATTTAGTTTCCCAGCACTATGTAGTTTCACAGACCCATTTGTTATATTTGAGGAGAAAATTTAAGATTTTGAAAAACATAATTACATTAGTATACATTGAAAGCAAGAATAAAGCAGCAATAAATGAGGAGAAAGTATAAAATACTACACTTATTTATTCAGAGAGAAAAACAAATTCAATTTAGTTACCCATTGGCTTAGAAAGCCTGAGTTATTACTGATGCAAGGGATCAGAAGCAAACTAGGTGTCCAAGCAACATATCTGATGACAAGCATTCACGGACCCAATGCAAGTAAAATTCCTTAAATAAAAAAAACTGCAATAATGAACAATTATTGTTTTTAGAGCAACAAAAGACTCTTACCTAGGAATCAATAGTGCCTTGTGAATTATAAACTAGCAATACTTTTTCTTAATTAATTCAAAGAGTGGAACAAAGTTTGATCTCTGATGGAAGATAAAACACTCAGTACTAAGAGGCAAAGCATCCTTTGTTGGTCACCATTATCCCAGAAGGTGAAACGGAAGTGCTATCCATGCCAAATGAAAAATTTTTTAAAAATTCTGTTTCAGAGTTAATGATCTTTGGACCTATGCATATTCGAGTCTCTCCTGAACTGCTAAATTTTTGTGCTGGATTTTTAGATTTAGTTTAATTCTTCAATTTTTCTAATTTTCATCAGAGGTACTAACACAACTCTAGGGGAAACTCAAAGTAGGTTAAACAAAAAAAGCTCTTGATTCATCAAACTCTTCCTCCCGAGATCATATATAGTAAATCATCTGATCACCTTCTCGTCTTTTATCAGGATAATTTTATTGGTGCTTCAGGGTCTAATGTTCTTTCGCATTAATTAAAAGCTGATGTCAAATGAATATCCTCCTACTCCTACTTTTTCTGTGAGAATGTCCATTAAAAAATGTGAGGTTTACATTTTAGTATAGTGAGAATTGAAAACAATTTTTCAAAAAACATTCATATTTATAGTGTGTTTTTTTCTGTGAATTTACAGTTAACCCAATTAACTTACTTAGCAAAGATAACTTGTTGCTGTCATGGACATTTCATAAACATAAATCATATTTCAAATATAAATGATATGTAAAAATCAAGGATAAAATTGTGGTTAAGATAAGAAACAAGTTTTCAAATTTATTCCATAAACTTCTCAAAATCAGTGCTTAAATGCATGGAAATACAGAACAGAAACCAAAGTCCGGATGCAAATATATAGAGTTTAAAGTATATTTTCTAATGTGTAAGTTTTAGAGAAAATACAAATTATAATGTATTTTTCCTTTCTTGCCTTCATCATCTACCAATTTCTTGATCTCCTTCCCACATATTCTTATGACCAATAGGCAAAACACTGTTATATTTTATTAAGGATGGACTGTTTAATAATTTATTCTATAAATATTTAGCAAACAATTACTATATGCAAGTAATTATATAAGGCACCAAAATTATTGAATATATAATGAACAAACACATATTTAGATAATTTGCCTTATTATTTATTATTTCTTTTTAATTCTGCGCCATTTTTATAAGTGAAGACATGTTTCTATATACTATGTGGGTAGAGACTCCAAGAAGATGATGAATGAGAGAGAAAAGAGAGCTTGGCAGATATTCAAACTAAATCAATATTTTCAGAGAGAAAGTTTTAGGCAAAACCACCATGCTGGTAAGTGCTGACTGCTTTAGAGTCATGAAAAGATCAAGGACTAGCACATTTAGAAATGTGGCATATGCTGGAGTTTAGTATGATTCATGTCCCTTGATGGATTGTAATTTCAAAAAGATCATTCTGGCTGAATAGATTACAGTAGAGTGGTGTCAACAGCCTGAGGAACCTAGCGAAACAACACTGAACCTGAGCTACAAAGTGTTTTTGGCATTTGTTGTTATTTAGACAATACTGCTATTATAGGGAAAATTTATAGAAAGCATTCATAGAATCTGAGCAATGTATCCCCGAGGTAGAAATAATATGGTGTCAGGGTAAAGTCGGCTAAATGTGAATTCTTTAAAAAGGAGAGCAGGTCCTGGAGTAATGTGATAGCTGCAAGTGGTTTCTTGGGCAAAATGATAAAACACTGTCTGTAAAATATGTGCCATGCCCAAAACATGTTAGGCTCCTTGAATTCTGGGATTTATAAACTAATGGTTTTGCTAAATTTTGTAACTCTGAATCACAAAATAACAATTGTCTGTAACCTATGTGAGTATTTTAGATTGTAATGTTTTAGAATTTCATGTAGTTTTCATGCTTTATGAACAAAGTCTTAAGCAATATACAGCCTACTACTTTCCTTCTATAACTCCTAACCAAGTTAATTTAGCATAGTTCACTGTATCTCAAAAATGAATGTAGCACATTTAGATCAAGGGACAGTTATACCAATGGGAATACTGGATATGCTATGCTTTTTTAAAAAAAGTTTTTTTCACTCACTCTAAGACAGAAGAAACTTCTACAGCCAAATCTGATTTTATTGGCTCTCAGCGTTTTTTGGACCTCAGCATAAAATGATGCTGTAGTCTTTTTAGCTATTCTGAGTTGACAGAATATAACCCCAATGTAGTTATTGAGATTTGAAGGAGGGGAAATAAACAGCAGCACTTGTCTTTATTCAATTCTGAACAGATTGAGAAGACCAAAGAGTAAGCAGAATAGAAGACTAAATAAGACCTTAATTCCTGATGCAGCTCACACTGAGGAAAGTGGTCTATAAAACTTTACTTTATTGATTCAAAGACCCACATCACTTTACATTTTCAGTTATCCAAAATCGGGCTGCATGTAGAGTCAATGTAGCTTTACAATTACTATAGTCAGCTGCAATGCATTGTGTATTGGTTAGCTCATGTTTATTTTCTCCTCCAAACTCAATTATTAGATTTAATCACTCATCAAGCCCTAGGGGGAAATTAGTGAAGAGGAGGAAGGCAAAGAAACTACTTATGTACTTATGGCCACAATAGCCACCTTCATTCTCTGCACGTGCTCTCATTTAGTCACTGGAATGCATAATACATTCCAAACATTATCAGAGTTAATGTTTAATATTCAATAACATACTTTAACATGGCTTTGGCCCACAGCATTCCGCATTCATTATCAGTTTTTGTTAAAGACCATGACCTCCGTGACACTTTTTAATCAATATTCTTTAGTCCGCTTGTTAACATTTCAGCTTCAATTGGAACTATTTACAATTTGCTTCTTCTTGAAGTAGTCTCTGACTTTGATCGGAATGGCAAAAAACTCACACAGATTTTCAGTTTCTGCTATGATGAATTAATTTTGATAAGCCAAAAGTCCTATCCAGAATGGGTAGAATAGCTAGACAAAATAATGAGAACAATGAAAACAATAATGTCACTGAAGAATAAGCCCCTTAGAATGCTCCTGTGGCAATGAAGTCATTATGATCCAGTACCTAAGATAGAAAGGAACATAGTAAGAATGAGTCAATATTCTCAATATTCTGTTTCACCACTGTTTTTATTCTCCTCTTAGGATTTCACTCTTCTTCATACAGAGTGAGAAAGCTGAGATATCCAGAAGTCAAGAGGTCAGAAGAGATTTCATTAATCTTCACTGGAATGAGAAAACGCAATTTTGGTATTTGTGACTACCAAGGTAAAAAAAAAAAATATTGGGGGCCAAGGTCGCAAAGAAAACAAAGGTACAAAGATATGAGCAGGAGAATTAGTCCATTTTCTTCTTGAGCATTTGCCAATATATTATACTGTACTGGAAAAGATGTTGAAAGTCAAGAAGAAAGAATCTAAAAAAAGAGACTAGGCCTAGGCCTTTTTTGGTAATTTAGACCAAATGGAAACAAAACTGCTGGGAGAAAAAAATTTGAATTCAGTACTTGCCAAAAAGAAGAAACTCAATTATACAACAGATATTAATATCTTCTATTTCTATACATCACAGGGGTAAACGTACCAGAAAATCAAACTAGAGAGTACCAAAGAATCACTCAAAGATTACTATCATGGCTTACGTCAGTATTAATGTGGTCTATTCTCATTTTTCATTCCTATCAGAAAATAATGTTCTCTCTCTCTGCAAAATTATAAAGCATCATTGAAATATTTTATATTTTTTATGCATAATGGTGAGGATTAATTTTCTCTGCCAACTTGGCTATACTATGGTGCCCAGTTGTTTGGTCAAATACTAGTCAACTACATGTTGCTGTGAATGTATTTTTAGATGTGATTAACATTTATAATTAGTTGACTTTAAGAAAATGACTTGCAATAATGTGGGTAGATTTTATTCATTCATCTGATGCCATAAGAGCAAGCACAGACGTTTCCTGGAGAAGGAACTCTTTTAGTTAGAGACTGAAACATCAACTCTTACTTGAATTTCCAGCCTACGGGCCTATCTTACAGATTTCATACTTGTGAGTTCTCACAACTGTGTGAATGAATTTATCAAAATTTGTCTCTGTCTCTCCCCTCCCTTTCTCTCTCTCTTTTCCCTCCCTCTCTCTCTCTCTCTCCCCCCTCCTCTGCCTCCATAGATAGACAGATAGATAGATATCTTATTGGCTCTGTTGCTTGGGAGATCCCTGACTCATACAGTAACCACTACAACATTAATGTCTAGGCATACAATAAAGAAGAACAAAAGAAAAAGAAAAAGAAAAAAGTGGATACTAGAAACAGAATCCAAGATGTATAATATACTAGAGTTATCACATGTGTATTTAAAAATAAATGGGAATACTATGTTCTCCAATGTAAAGGATGAATAAAAAATTTTACCATAGAATAGAAATAATAAAGAACCAAATACAAATACTAGAACTGGAAAGGAAGTAATGGCTATTAAAAACACAATAGATTATTTGGGCATGAGATTGATCACAACATAAGAGGATTCCTGTACTAGAAGCCAGATGAGTAAAAATTTCCATGGATGGAAAATAAAAAATAAAAAAGTAGTATGAAAGATATATGACACAGAGTAAATGAATTGATATAAATATAATCAGTCTCAGATAAAGATAAAAGAGACAGACACAGTGGGGTAGAAGTTATAACTTAAGAAGGATGTCCTGAGGATTTTCCGAAACCTATGTGGGGTAATTACTTAATAAAATATGAGAATATTGGGCAAATATTATAAAGCAACTGACTCTACTATGGTGATTTTTTGTTTGATTTTTTATCATCTCAAAGATTCTATTCTTTTTTCTGCCATACATATTTTAATAAAAGAATTTTATATAATATAGAATTGCACTGTCCATATTTGTTGATAGTACAAGATGAGAGCAGTATATGAAAAAAGCAGCATTCATAGGTATTTTTAAGCAAAGTAATAATAGCCCAGAATCAATAAGCTGATATTAAATATAAATTTAAGTTTCTTATATAATATAGAAAAAGTTCAGTTTAGCTCAAATTTCAAAGTCTAGATTTACAGAATTCCATGTTGAAATACTTGAATCCCTAAAGAATCTGAACACAATATGAACCACTATTATTTTAATGCTGTTGACACAGAAATCATGTACTTAAGACATAAAATATAATGATGGGTCACAAAAGAGCCATGATCCTATTATATTTTTACATTTGAAAATGATATGCACCATGTACATTTCTATAACAATGCCACATTTCAAAGGGCATAGGAAATGTGTCATACAAGGAATAAGACAAAAAGAAATGTAATGTTTCCATGGTAGCTATGTAGAGAATGTGAAAGAGCTAATTATATAGCCTACAGTTAGTTTGGCATTAATCAAGAAGTGTGTTTAATGTCATGTTTAGAGATTTTACATAATTTGAAAAATGATTTTGAAGGTGTTTGAATAAGGTTGTGTGGAAGCCATTACTTGAAAGAAGACCGAATAGATTGAGGGGATAAGAATGTTTAGAGCTTATAGTTGCTTATAAGTATACTAATATAGTTGAGGAAAGGAGTACTAAGAGAGTATACTTAGAAAAATGTAGTATAAATTAAACATAAAATTATTTTATTACTTTATGAAGTTCATTACATTTATTTCAAAACCTAATGTTCCATATATAAAAGAATTCTGTTCCACCATTATTTGTTAAGTTCATCTTTAAAGGCACTGCACAAGATATTTTTGAATATGTAGAAGATGTAGACATCATTTCTGTCCTCAAAGAACAACCAAACAAGTAAACACATATTTTTATTATTAGCTTGAGAATTCTAATGCTGCAAGAAAGGCCCTAAATAGCTCTTTAAGTTCGGAGGGAGAAGTAATTTCCATCTGTTTGTGATAATGGTTATGATGGTGGTGGGAATATAATGGGATTTTTAAAATTTGAAAAGGTCAATTTCCAGAAATTTTTATTTGATTTGTTTGTTGAGGACTGAAACGGAAAAGGAACAAATTATGTACAAGCCCAGGGAAAGTATAGGCAATCACCATGATATATTTAGCCAAAACATCTAGAGCAAAGCAAAAAAAAAAAAAAAAAAAAAGGTTGTATCGGGTCTCTAGCGACCTTTAATATCAGCGTGAAGTAGTAAAAAATTTGCTGAGTTGTTAAATGTGTCTTTAGATATTTTCCCGGGTCTTTGAATATTGTTCCTTTAGAAAGATTTTGATAGCATTTTCTCAAGGAGAGATTTAAGAATAGCCAGTGTTCTGTTAGTTCTGGTATTGAGCTAATAAGGTCCTGAAGAATAGCATTTGCATTGGGAATATGAAGAAAAGGAGTAATGAAAGGAATATTACAGAGCTATAATCAGCATTATCTAGGAACTGATTATTCGAATTAAAATGAAGTACACGATGATAGCTTGAAGGTTTCGAGCCTAAATACCTTGAAGGGTTGTGAAGCCATTAAAAGAAATAAGGCATACAATATGAGGGGAGATTTGAAATTAAATCATGAATTAAATTTTACTCATGCAGAATATGACTCTAGCCCCTAAAACAAAGAGTGCATGAGAAGCGCATCATATTTCCCGCTTGTAAGCAAAGAGAAGATAACTTCTGATTGATAAATAGATACACTGTTATTAGGAATATAGAATTTAATATTACTGAAGGGAAAATATTTTTTTCCTAAACCATATTTGGTAGATATAAAAGGTGGCCAAAAGTTCCTCCCATTCCTGCATACCTAAAAGGTTAGAATGTGAACTTGCTGCTTCTTCTTTCTTCGGAAGGTGGAATCTATCTCTCCACCACTTGATTCTGGGATTTGCCATGTAATTTGCATAGGGCAATGAACCATTAGCAGATATGACAAAAGTGAAGGCTTGAAACACGCTTTTGCAGTATAACTTGTCATTTCTGGAACTTTCTTCTAAGCAATCATATGAAGAATAAGACTTAGCCATTCACAGGCATCTTATCTGAGGTTCCAGACATATAAATGAACCAATGCTATGTTGTCGGCATATGTCTAGATGGAAAGAACTGCTCAGATCACTGTAAGTTTCTTGAGAAATACTATGAAGTGCTGTTTTAAGCCAATGTATTTTCAAGTGACTTATTTCACAGCAAATATGAACCAATACATAAATTGATGTCTACAAGTGGGAATTCCGCCGTAACAAAAGCATAAATTATGTGTTTGGTTTTGATACCAGACACCAGATGCGCTAGATGCACCGCAGAAAAATGACAAGAAATCTGTTAGAAAAGACTAGAAAAATGACAAGATTTTAGATATCTTTTAAGACTTTTAAAGGGATTGTCATATAACAATTAGACACCTTTTTAAGACTTTTAAAGGGATTGCCCTATAACAATTAGCCATGTGGTCTAAGCTAGACAGAACTCAAGTTTTATAACATTTTTTTGGATGTGTCTTTTGAAACGGAGTGTATTCAAGGTTGTCAGAAAACTCACTGTTTATTTCAGAGAGTTGTATAGGTGGATGTAACAATGACTTGGATTAAATGATAGAGATTTTTTCAATTGCAAAATGGGATCCAACTGATAAAGTTGCATTGACTGTTAGTAACTTCAATCACGGTCCATTTGTATAAAAAGCACATTATTATTATCATTACAGTGGACAGAGTGAAAGTTTCATCAAAGGGTAAAGTCAAAAACCAAAGAGATCAATAAACTGGGAAACAATTTCCAGGAAACAGATTAAATATCCACCTTGAATTTGTAATTGCTTCATATTCTCCTATTTTGAACAAAAGCATCCATGTTGATTATTTTCTTTTTGCTTCACTTTGTATGTTGGATCTATGGGGGGTAAATAACTTGTCTTTCTCATTCATTTCTTTGGAATAAGAAACAATGCTCTTAAGGACTTACAGCCAATGAACTTCATCTGTATCTGGACCTAATGCAGCTGGTGAGATAATGAATTGTAAACCCAGTGTCCAAATTGAAAAAGAATTTGGTGGTTCATGAAATAAAGATGAACATGTTTTTATGGGTTAGTGGCTTAGATTGAGTTCTACAAAACATACTCTGAGGAAGTTGCTTGCATGTTGTTTATTAGTAAATGCTCTTAGAAACAGGTCTTTGGTGGCCTAATAGAAACCTCTTTAGGCAGAGAAAATGTAAACTTAAATGAAGAGAGGTAAACCTTCGAAGTTGACCCAGGCTGTGACAATGAGGCCAAGCCTTTATGCCCAGCATCCATAGATTACTTATGCAACCTTCACTGAAAGATGTATTAGCAGAGGCACTCTATTAGTATGAAGAAAATTCCTAGGAAGATGTTAACTTTTGAACTTTTTGAATTAAACTCTCCTGCAGCCAGGGGAAAGTTTGCTTTTGTCATTAAAGAATGATCTAAGGTACAGATCATATTATCCACTAGAGTGAGGAATGTAACTAATCACTGGCCAGGGACCTGTTGATAAATTGAAAAAAATGCCCAAAATTCCTCCCATGCTTGCATGCATATCCACTTTAAATGTAATTTCAGCATCCCCTCTGTCAAGACAAGAATCTCTCTCCTTGCTTCTTGAATTGGAAGTTGGTCATGCAGCTTTTATTTGCTCAGTGAGATGCTTGAAGACATGTCAAAAAATGAAGATAAAGGCCGGGCGCGGTGGGTCACACCTGTAATCCCAGCACTTTGGGAGGCTGAGGCAGGTGGATCACGAGGCCAGGAGATCGAGACCATCCTGACTAACACGGTGAAACCCTGTCTCTACTAAAAATACAAAAAGTTAGCTGGGCGTGGTGGTGGGCACCTGTATCGTCCCAGCTACTCTGGAGGCTGAGGCAGGAGAATGGCGTGAACCCAGGAGGAGGAGCTTGCAGTGAGCCAAGATCCCACCACTGCACTCCAGCCCGGGTGACAGAGCTAGACTCCATCTCAAAATAAAAAGAGGATAAAGTATCACTTGAAAAGAGAACATGAAGGACAGCATGGAGACAGAGGTATAGCAATCGGTGTTGTTCCACGAATCCCAACTAATGTCTAAGACATGCACCATAGCTATCTTAGATAATTAACTCAGAGTTGTCCCAGAACAGAACTGCCTATCCATCCATAATTCTTAAAAATTTTAAATCATTGTTGCATAAAAGCCACTAAATGTTGAAGTGGTTTGTTTTGCACATAATTGATACACATATCCATCATGTATGTATATATAATTATTCTCTTTGATTATAAATTATTTTTAATTCTATATTGCAGGTTTAAGGAACATCCATTGGTTAGATTATTCAAGGATAAAATTAGCTAACAAAAAGTATTAAAAGTGAAGTGAAGTGATAATTTGGAAAAAGTATGAAATAAGTGAAAAAATAAAATGATTTGTGGATAGCACAACCAGTATATGAACGATCTATAATTGACATGGAAGTACTTGCCCTCATTATTCTATTTGTCCAAGAATAAAATGAATGGAATCTGTGAGCATTTTAAATATGTGTTTATTGCCTAATAATATTCATTTCGATCATAGGGAAAATGAAACGCACACCATCAGTATGTTTGCAAAAAATAACCATTTGTGAAATAGACCATATAAAATAATTTGAAAAATGCATGCATTATAAGAAAACTACAGCAGGGCAAAGAAACAGGATACCTTCTGTTACCTGATACCTTCTGTTTAGTTTCTTTTCCATATTTAATATTTACAAAGTCGTCATTGTTATACATTTACTTGTATGTTTACAAATTATCTATGTTTGTGGTAGTACATTAAGAATAATGTATATGTATATTATATTAAGAATAATGTATATGTATATACGTATACACATATATGTGTATATATATGTGTATACGTATATACATATACATTATATTAAGAATATATGTATGTATGTGTATATATGTATACGTATATTATATTATATATGTATGTATATTATATATGTATACATATATTATATAGTATATGTATATTATACATTATGTAAATATATGTTATATAAAGAATAATGTATATGTATATATGTATTACTTATATATTATATGTATATGTATACGTATTATTTACATATTATATGTATACATATACATATATACATATATGTTATATTAAGAATAATATATATGTATATACATGTATAATGTACTACCATGAAGATAGATATAGATATACATATATAGATATATAAATACATATACATACATAAACAATGTATATGTGATGAATTGATAAAATTAGATATTAATTTGCAATTATTCTCAACATCATTGTTACACCTAAATCTCAGTGCACATTAGCGTAAGTCATATCTAAAAACCACAGGTTTTCTAACTCCATAACTTTGGCTCTTTCCTCACATATTGTATACACAGACATAATATTCTTTTCTGATTAACGCAAGTATTTGTTCTTGAATTACATACTATTTCACCAAAAACAACCCTCCTCTAATTAATCATTATTATGAAAACAAAATCTATTGTGCCATAATATTTGTGACAAATTACCAATTTTCCTTATTAAGATATGTTCAGAATCAAATGACCTAACAGAATGTTTAATTATTCACTGAGATGAACCTGTGTGTTAAATTCTTTAAATTACAGATTTTTTATATAGTATGCAAAACAAAGAGAAATTTAAGCTTGCCCTAGTATCATCTGTCCCTAAAAAAGTATGTCAAAACTGATCACCATTTTGACTTCATGTGAGGTCTCATCTTTTACTCTAGGTCCATCTGCTATATATCATCAGGGACAAAATTATTTCAAAGAATATCATAGTGTATCACTTTTATTCTATATGTAAATAGGTAGGGTACATACTTTTTATGAACACTCATTTAACATTTCTTCCATAAAATAGTTATAGTATATATAAAAGCACATCCAACTGACTGTAAAATATGTCATCACTATATTTTAAGTTCCAGATTAAAAACACAGAAGTAATCATGGGTAATTTTTATTTTATCAAACAGAGTAATTCTTAAATAAGTAAGCATACACCCAAAAAATTACACACAGAATGCATAATATTTGGTAAATTTTAAAAAATATTATTTTATGAAACTACTCAGGCATGTAAAAAAGTTATAAATTAATTTTTAAAGTTATATTTAAATACTAACATAAAACTTAAGAGCAAAGTACATTTTTATGACACATACATTAAGAACGTATTTTAGAAATGGAAAAAAAACTTCCTAAAACTGGAAAATTTAATTAAGAAGCCACCCACATTGATCAAGTTGCTGATTAATCTCATTGTTTTTCAGTGTCCAAGATGGAAGCTGTTATTTTGAGGGAGTTGCTGAAAGGTCTAAGAGAAAAATTCCCCTGGCTTGATGGGACAGGTATCCAAAGCAATCCAAACTATCATTAGAAGCCTGAGACACTCAGCATACAAGGATCTCCTCAAGCTCCCTGACTCTCTCTTTAGGTAGTGCTTTTCAGCTCTGGGAGGATGCTACTGCCCACTTCATCTTATCCATGGCTATAGGGGGCAAAAGACAGGGGGCCAGTTCCATGGGAAGGAAGATAGTTTTGCAAATTTCTATAGCTAATGAGGATATATACAGTTAATTTATTTTTTTTGAAATAGTTAGAAATCCATTATAAGACAAAGTGGGAGTTAATGATTCCTCCACCACTTCAATATTAGGTTATATCAAAGTTCAGGCCAAATGTTTTCACACATCAGTTATTTATTCAATATTCAATACCAACAATACCATTATTTTTAAAATAACAAAACACCAGGAAGCCAGAACTGCTAGAACAGTTTTGTGTTCACACAACCTAGTCCATAAACTGGATGGAGTTCAAGCTTCCTAGCGTTTTGTTTTAGTTTTTAAAGGTTTTGAGCACATGCTGCAAATAAGGAGAAGAGATGCTTGTTATTTTGATGATTACATTTACAAGGAACAGGTTGAGATATGCAACAAAAAGAATCTTGAAAATTGCTATCATCTAGAGGGTACAGTGATTTTAGAGTGACTAAAAGTGCATGTTTTCTTAATACACAGTAATTTTCGATTTAGGTATTGTTTTTGAGATACAGGTGCCTTGCAGTGAGGCATACTAAGGAGATGCCCTGTGTATGTCCTTGTGAATGCATCTTCTCTGAAATGCAACCTTTGTTTTTACCTAATAAAGTGTGCAATGTAGTATTTTCAAGGTAGAAAAGCAAAGGATCTGTGCAATAAAAGAATAGTTCATTTCATTATTCACTATTCGGGAGAAATTAAGAAGCTTAATTGTTTAAACGCAGCTGTATTAATTAATATTAATCTGTAAATATATATTTTCTTAAAATAGTCAAATATGAGACTAAATTATTGACCTTCCAGTGACTTATTAAATAGATATTATATATTTCTAACCTAGTATTATTTATTAGAAAAGCTTTCACTTATTATATTAGGTAAGAATTTATAATTTTGAATATATTTTGCATAGCTTAGTTGATTCCTTAATTGCACATGTGTATATATGTACATATATATGAATAAACATAGTATGAATTTCTAGATTTGCTATTGTAGACCAGAAACACAAACAAAAACATGTAATTTATTCCACATCCTACTTTTCTATTTATAGTCATTGTATATCAGTTAAGGTACAAAGTATATGGAGAAACAGTACAATTTTTCTGTACCACTTTAACTAAAAAATAAGATACACATTGGCAATTTAAAAAAATAGTATACATTTACGGTGATTTCCATATATATCTATAGATCTGTCTGTATTTGTTTATATTTCATCATCATCTATGTACTTTGAAGTGGCAATTATTAGAAGCCATATATTAATATTTAATTTCTTAACAGGGTTCAGGTCCTAGATTAAATATCACGTCCAAATAGTGGGTTTGCTCCTCATTTCCCTCTTCCCCTCATATAGCAACTATGATGTCTCTTTATCACAGGTATCATGATGATGATGATTTGTGTGATTATATTTCCACTATATCTCCCTTGTTGAATCAACCTAAGGGTAAAAAATTTTTATCTTTGTTTTTGGCTGTATTATCAAGCTGGTTGGTGTCATAAGGTCAGTAATTGATTTAAATAAAACAGTTGCTCACATAAATAAACTCCCTAACCAGAATCTGTGACAATTTATGATATAAAATATATTAGATAAATCTAAATCAGTCTCATTATTCAGGGTCAGTGTGGATATTTAGATTAGCTGTGCTGGATTTTTATTTCTATTCAATAAAAATCAAATGACATTTTACAAACATCTCCCTCAGCTTACAAAGCTTACTATACATAACAATTTGTTATTTTGGCAAAATTTGTCAATGCAATACACATGCTGAAATAAACAAACAAAAGTATTAAGGCTTAGGATTATATTGCATATTATTTTACATTAAACATCTTTTCTAATTTTACATAAAAAGTATTTTTAAAACTAATACAAATTAATAAAAATATAGAAAGTGCACAAGTACAAGTCTATGAATCTTTAAAAGTCATTCTCCATTAACTCACAATACAGGGAAGAGTCTATGCTAATATTTTCATTTATTGTTCTAAGTAGTTTTTCCTCTCCTGTGAAACTATATAGTAATCAATATGGATGTGGATTTGGTTTATAGTACTAGAGATTATCCATTGATGAATTATATATGTACTTATGCATATATATAGTGTGCTTATATATATGTAGTTATGTGCATGTAACTGTGAATGGATAACACATATTATAGATATACTGTAAGGCAGCATATGTATTTGAAATTTGTATCATAATTTAAATTTTTGTATTTGTTTAAAATACTTGATACTTTTTATGAAATTCACTTTAGAATAATTTTTAATTGTTAGACCACCTTTCTTCTCTTTACTCAACTTAAGTGATCTCAATCAATATACAATCTCCACACAGCATCTGTTCTTCTTTCATAGGAAAGAATTGCCAGTGATCAGTAAGTATTCATTGACGTGGTAGTGAAATAATGACTAGTTTAAATGACTTATTCTTACCCATTTTTTGAATAATCTATATCTATGTATCTCCAATATTAACAGCTAAGTCCATTCTTTATTATTTGAACCTTAATGCTGTTCTTGTTTTCAGTTAAGGGATATGTGTTACCTACTATACAAAATCTATCAACATTTTCCTTTTTTGTCATTTATCATATGTTGCATCTTCTGCATCTGTGTAGGAAGAGGGGCAGGATTAAAGGCAACATGAGAGTGAAGAGTGTTCTGGGAGGTTATCAAGTCAACATCACATCACTTCCACCTGTCATTTGCCAGTGGTATCTTGCATGCCTCTCAATCTGGTTTTGCTGTTATAATAAAATATCTGAGACTGAGTAATTTACAAATAATGGAAATTTGTTTCTCACAGTTCTAGAGCCTGGAAAGTTCAAGAACTAGGTGTTTGTAGGTTTTGGGTCTGGTGAGGGCTGATGTCTGCTTTTAAGATTCTGTCTTGAATGCTGTGTTCTTACATGGCAGAAGGAAAGGAGGACAAAAGGGTCTAGCCAATTGTCTCCAACCCTTTAATAAGGCACTAATTTCATCCAAGAGGGCTCTCCCTTCATGGCCTAATCACCTTCTAAAACACCAGCCTCTTAATACCACTGCACTGGGGATTGAGTTTCAACATGAATTTTGTAGGGAGCGCAAACATACAAATTATAGCAGCATGCTACTATATGTAGTTTGTTTGTTTGCTTCTTTTGTACTCATTTTTATTATCATACAGCAAAGGGTACCATGAACCATGAAGGAAGAATTATCTTGACATTTTTAGGGCAGGGTAATATAATATTTTGATTCATCAAAATAGTTTTTCAGTATTGAGCGTATATTAGGTATTTATACACAGAGCTACATCAATAAATAAGCAAAGAGCTTACTCTATTATTGGAGACAGGAAATAATATGCACATATTAAATAAAATGACGTAAATGTACATTAATGCTATTAGTAAACATGGGAGAGGCTAACATCATAGAAAATTGTGAGAGTGTCTAATGTAGTAGAGTGGTCAAAGTAACTTTCATGTTTAAATTTTGAGCTGAGCTTTGAATGACAAGAAAGAAGTAATCATGAAATTTTGGAGGATGAGCATTGAATACATGGGGATTAAAGAAGATATGTAATGATGCATTACATTTTCTGAAAAATAAAACTATAGTAGTTAGTAAGGCAGAGAACCTGAGAAGTGATCAAGGAGGACAGTAGGAATCAGATAACATAGTTATTTTAAATTTGTTTCTCAGTAAGATATAAACTTCATCTAATATATGTATTTGCAGTCAGAAAATGGGGTTTGGATTTTTAAAAAGACAAAATAACAAGATGTAGGTTTTAGGAAAAGCTGTGACATTACCTCATATATCTATATTTATCTATATCTATATCTCTATATATACACGTGTGATACGTGTGTATGTATGTACATATGAATGAGTTAGATGCGAGTCAAGTGTCAAGTGTAGAGATGAATCAGGACATTCTTGGAATAATTTGTCCATGTGATAATGTATATTTAAAATGCTGACTTACAGAATACAACAGTGCTGAAAAATATCCAAATTATTTATACACCTAATTAATAATTGTGATTTTTACTGCAAAGTTTTAAATGATAGTACTGTAGCAATATTTAAATAAAAATTTTGTTTAACAATTTTAATATTCAAAAAAGACATTAAAAGTATTGCCTATGTTCTAATATTATACTACCCATTAAAGCTATGATTTAAAGTTATATATCATGATATAAGATGATGTTTATATCTCACTGAAAGGCAGATTTTAAAATAACCTGTATATGTATACTTCTATTTAAATATAATTGTATGCCACTTTTGCCTGTGCTAATATTATTTTCCCCAAATCCCCCTTAAGTGGAAAAGAAGGAATAAAGTGAAATATTAACTTATGAATTACAAAGAATTAGTGAGTTTGGTTCCCAATTATAAGAGGGCATGAATAACTGAACATATATCAAGGCTTGCTGAAATATTATAGTAATTAAATTGATTAGCATTAAAATAATAATAAGAAATTAGAAACTGTACTACACAATAAAAATATAATAACTTGTGGAATTGATATTTCAACTGATAAGTAAATAATTTTGAGAGACAAGTAGTTATCCAGATTTTTTTAAATGTAGGTTCCTAGTTTACAATACATGCAACAATAAATTAGAGGTTCTTCCAACATGTAAGAACAAAATTTGAAATATGTGAAAAAATGTAAAAGAAAAGCTATAATTAGGGAAGGTTTTCTTAAGACAGAAAAGTGCAAACTACAAAGAAAAAGTTCAAAATTGTGAATAAATTAATACTAAATGTTTTAATAGCAAAGTAACCATGTGATACTCTGAACAAAGTAAACTGAGAAATCATAGAGAAACATTGCTACAAATTGTCTTAAGCCATTTGTGTTTCTAAAAAAGAACACCTGAGGCTTGGTAATTTATACAGAAAAGAGGTTTATTTGTTTCATAGTTCTATAGGCTGCATAAGAAGCATGGCTGTGTAAGAACCCATAGTTCCATGGGCTTTATAAGAAGCATGGTACCACCACCTGCTTTTGGTGAGGGCTTCAGGGATCCTCCTCTCACGGCAGAAGGTGAAGGGGAGCAGGTATCACAGGGTGAAAAAAAGGAAGCAAGAGACAGGAGGGATAAGCCTGATTCTTTTAACAACTGGATCTCATGGGAACTTGGAGTGAGAACACACTCAATACCACAAAGACAGCACCAAATCATTCATGAGTGATCTGCCCCCATGATCCACATTCCTCCCAGCAGGCCCTACCTCTAACAATGGGGATCAAATTTTAACATGAGTTTTGGAGGCGATGAATAGCTAAACTATATTTAAAAATTCCAAAAATAAATAAAATGCAGTGATTCAAGACAAATTTTTAAAAAGCAAATGATTCTATCACAATTTGAGCAAACTTGGGCAAAACCTATGATCAGACATTTTCTAGAAAAACCACAACACAGACAACTCGCTATTAACCAGTTGTCAAGGAAATTCCAATTCATCTACATGAGATACCATTTTAAATTTGGATTACTGAAGCAGTGGCAACTTTCATACATGCTTGATAATGTTGACATTTGTAAAACAACTTAGAGTGGCTATTGGGAGAGGTCATCCAAAGATGGAATGAACATACTCTACCCTCTCCTAAGCAACATGGCAGGAAAAAAGGATTCCCTGAGATCCATCCCTAATCTTCACAGCATGAACAACAGAATTTCTACCTGAATGACATTAAAATACATGTAAAAAAGAATTCCAACAGGGCTTTTAGAAGAGATTAAGAGGCTGGATATTATTTTTTTTATGGAAGAGCAAGAATTAAATTAAAGCCAAGACACTGGTGAAAACACAAAACATGTTAAGGGACAGTCCCTACCAGATATCCTGACCTATTATTATGCTGTATTTTCTTAAACCAGTAGTTTTATATCTATCAGGGGATGTACGTTACCTCAAAATGTCAATAACAGCACTGTTGTTAATTTAAAAAGCACAGGTAGGAAAAAAGTGTCAAAGAAATATATGCTAATATAATTGATAAATATGTTGTGATCTATTCATATAATGGAAAATTACAGAGCTGGGAAAATGAAAAAATGAAGGAAATAAAGTTGCAAGCATCTGTGTAGATGGATCTTAAACAAAATTTTTAGAATAAAATAGATACCAGAATCTCTGGGACAAAGTCCAGGCAGTGTTAAAAGGGAAATTTGCAGCCCATGTCAAATACTTAGAAAGATCTTAAGTTAACAATCTAACATCACAACTAAAAGAAATAGAGAAACAAAAGCAAACAAATAACAAAACTAGCAGAAGACACGAAATAACCAAAATCAGAGCTGAAATGAAAGAGCCGGAGACACCAAAACCATTCAAAAGATCGAGGAATAGAGGAGCTGGATTTTTTTAATTGAAAAAATTAATGAAATAGACCACTAACTGAGAAAAAAGAGAGAAGATTCAAATAAATTTAATCAGAAACTACAAGGAGGATATTACCGCTTACCCAACAGCAATACAAATAGCCATCAGAGACTATTATGAACACATCTACGCACATAAACTAGAAAACCCAAAAGAAATGGAAAAATTCCTGGACACAAACAACTTCTCAAGACTAAACCAAGAAGGAACTGAATCCCTGAACAGAGCTATAATGAGCCCTGAATTTGAGACCATAATAAACAGCTCATGAACAAAAAGAAAGCCCAAGACCAGACAGATTCAGTGCTGAATTCTACCAGATGTACAAAGAAGAGCTGGTGCCATTCCTACTGAAACTATTCCAAAGAATTGAGGAGGAGGAACTCCTCCCTAACTCATTCAATGGACAGCATCATTCTGATACCAAAATCTGGCAGAGATACAAAAACAATAAAATAAAAACTTCAGGCCAATATTCTTGATAACCATCAATGTAAAATCCTCAACAAAATACTGGTAAACCAAATCCAGCAGCATATCAAAAAACTTATCCAGCACTATCAAGGAGGCTTTATCCCCAGGATGCAAGGTTAGTTCAATATAAGCAATTCAATGAATATAATTCATCACAGAAACAGAATTAAAGACAAAAACCACATAATGATCTCAATTGATACAAAGGCTTTCAATAAAATTCAACATCCATTCATGTTAAAAACTCTCAGTAAATTAGATATTGAAGGAACATAGATGAAAATAATAAGAGCCATCTATGACAAGCCCACAGCCAACATCATATTGAATGGGCAAAAATTGGAAGAATTCCCCTTGAAACTGGCACAAGACAAGGATGCCCTCTCTCTCCACTTCTATTCAACATAGTATTGGAAGTTGTGGCTCAGGCAACCAGGCAAGAGAAAGAAATAAAGGCATTCACATATGTATAAAGGAAGTAAAACAATCCATGTTTGTAGATGACATGATCCAATATAGAGAAATACCCATAGTCTCAGCTAAAAAGCTTCTTAAGTTGATAAACAATTTCAGCAAAGTTTCAGGGTAAAAAATCACTGTGCAAATATCACAAGCATCCCTATGCACCAAAAACAGTGAAGCCAAGAGTCAAATTAGGAATAAACTCCCATTCACACTTGTTACAAAAAAGAATGAAATACCTACAAATACAGATAACTAGAGAGGTGAAAGATCTCTACAAGCAACACTACAAACCACTGCTCAAGGAAATCAGAGATGACACGAACAAATAGAAAAGCATCCCACGCTTATGGATAAGAAAAAATAAATATTGTTAAAATGGCCATACTGCCAAAAACAATTCATGAATTACATGCTATGTCTATTAAACTGCCATTGATATTCTTCACAGATGTAGTAAAAACTATTTTAAAATGTATATGGAATAAAAAAGAGCCCAAATAGCTAAGGAAATCCTAAGCAAAAAGAATGAAAATGGAGACATTATGATACTTGACTTCAAACCATATAAAAGGGCTACAATAACCAAAACAGCATGGTACTGGTACAAAAATAGACACATCGACCAATAGAACAGAATAAAGAACCCAGAAATAAGGCCACATGCCTACAACTACCTGATCTTCCAAAAACTTGACAAAAACAAGCAACGGGGAAAGGATTCCCTATCCAATACATGGCGCTGGGATAACTGGCTAGCCATACGTAGAAAATTGAAACTGGACCCCTTTCTTACACCGTATACAAAAATTAACTCAAAATGGTTAAAGACTCACATGTAAAACCCCAAACTATAAAAAAAATCCTGGAAGACAATCTAAGCAGTACCATTCAGAACATAGTCATGGGTAAAGATTTCTTGATGTAGATGCCAAAAGCAATTTCAACAAAAGCAAAAATTGACAGATGAAATCTAATTAAACTAAAGAGCTTCTTCAGAGCAAAGAAAACTATCAACAGAGTAAACAGGCAATCTATAGAATGGGAGAAAATTTTTCACACTATACACCCAACAAAGGTTGAATATCTAGTCTCTATAAGGAGCTTCAATAAATTTACAAGAAGAAAACAAGCAACCCATCAAAAATGGACAAAGGGCATGAACAGATACTTTTCAAAAGAAGACATACATGCAGCCACTAAGCATATGAAAAAAAAATCAACATCACTGATCATTAGAGAAAAGAGAAACAAAACCACAATAAGATACCATGTCACATGGGTCAGAATGGCTATTATTAAAAAGTCAAAAAATAAAATGCTGATAGGGTTGTGGAGAAAAAGGAATGCTTATACACCTTTGATGGGAATTGGAATTAGTTCACCCATTGTGGAAGACAGTGTGAGGATTCTGGAAAGACCTAAAGACAGAAGTACCATTTGACTCAGCAATCCCATTACTGGGCATATACTCAAAGAAAAATAAGTCATTCCATTATAAAGACATGTGCATGGGTATGTTCATTGCAGCACTATTCACAGTAGCAAAGACATGGAATCAAGCTAAATGCCCATCAGTGGTAGATTGAATAAAGAAAATGTGGTACATGTATACCATGGAACACTATGCAGCCATAAAAAATATTGAGATCATGTCCTTTCAAGGGACATGTTTGGAGCTGTAGGCCATTATCCTTAGTGAAAATGCAGGAACTGAAACCAAATATCACATGTTCTTGCTTATAAGTGGAAACTAAATGATGAGAACACACAGGCACATAAAGGGGAACAACACACCCTGGGCCCTATCAGAGGGTAAAGGGTGGGAGGAGGAAGAGGATTAGGAAAAATAACTAATAGGTACTGGGCTTAATACCTGGGTGATAAAATAATCTCTACAACAAACCCTCATGACAAAAATTTTCCTAGGTAACAAACCTGCACATGTACCCCTGAACTTAAAATAAAAGATAAAAACAAAGAAAAAAAAGACATAAGGGCAGGTTACATTTTTTAAAGGTTGGAAAATTCACAAAAGACCATTGCTTTTAGAATCATAAGTTATTTTTAAAATTTAAACATATTTAACTGAAATTGAAATAGTTATTTCGGAATAGGAGGAAGGATATTCTTAAAGGGAGGGAGGCACTGGCAGTGTTCTCTTTATCCACCTGTATGGTGTTTTCACTGAGAATTTTTAATCGTGTTAGAAACATATTTACATTTTATAAACTTTATTGTGTGAATTTTATACAATACAATTTAACTGGTAAGTTGTTAATAGCTATTTATTTTAGTAAAAATACTGTATTCATAGTCACTGTGAAATTTATTCTCTGTATATCAACACTGAAATTTAAGTTTTAAAAATTTAAAATTACATTGGGTTTTAAATATAAAAATAAAATATAAGATAAGTTAAAATACAAAATTATATGGGAATATTGGAGACATATTTCATGTAAATATATTTTTCTATTTTTAACTTATCTTTGATGATTGAAAATAAATTATAATTTCTCTTTGAAAACTTTGAATAGCTCTTAATCTTTAATAATGTGGCAAAAATACACACAAATACATGCACACTATCTTTTTATTAATTTAAAATACACCTAATTTTAGTCTCTTTAGTTGTGATGCATTCAATTATTTATGTAATACAATTTATTATTAAGATGTATCTAAATACATTTTATAGTTATTAAAATAACTTAAGCTTTTAAATATTTCATCTTTGCATTGTGCTCTAATATGATAATTCATTTAACATTGCTTTATTTCTTGACTCTCTGCTTTAGAACTGAATTTGTTTTATAACTTTACAAGCATAATAATAAAACACAGAGAGAAACAAATAATAATTCATTTTGAGAGCATCTATTCAGAAAATTGCTACATCTTTGAACTTTAAAACAATATCATCTATTTGATGTAGTAATTGATAAACTATGCTAAGATAGTAAATATTTATTTCAGGAGGTGTTTTACATTTTTATTCATTTCTTACAGAGAAAAAAACTCTTTTTAACTGCATCTTATGCAAAGCACTTCTGTAAACACTACACCAAAGATTATGAAATAGGAACATGTAACTTTTGAACAAATAACTATCCCAAGGCTATGAATGAGAGGCAGAATAGTACGTGGAATATTTTAAATAAGTTATATATGAGAAGCAGAGTGCAAATATTGAACAGGAGATGAAAGTAGAGTCAGAAGTTGCAGCCTTCGGATTTGATAGTTTGATGGTTGTATTTGTCAGGGTTCTCCAGAGGAAAAAAGAAAAAGAAAAAGAAGAAAGAGAAAAAAAGAAAAAAGAAAAAGAAAAAAAATTGCCTGCGCGCGCGCGCGCGTGTGTGTGTGTGTGTGTGTGTGTGTATGTGTGCGTGTGTGTGTGCTGGGGAAGGATGGAAGAAAGACTAACTGTATAAGTTATTATTTTTGGTCGTTTTCCAGGGTTCTTCAATGAGGAAACCCAGCCTCCCCCTTTGCTTCATTCAAGGGGTTCTGACTCTGTAAACTGGTTCAAATCTGAACACTGAAAGTCTGCGACTCTGTTCTATCATTTGTGTTAGACTTCTGTTTGCTTGGCCTAAAAGTTTTCTGCTCGTACAGATAAAGTACAAATTTAGTAGTCTTCCTATTTTTCTCACTTCCCGGAATGCCATAATTAACTGGCCAATGCCAGAGGTCTATGGGTGAGACAATTTTGATAGCTTTTTTGACTTCGTTGTCCATCACAGTAACCACACTCACATTAACTTTGGAGGTTGGGTGCTGCCACTTGGCCCCTGGCCCTCCAATGTCTAATTATTGAAGTTAGGTTTTCTAATTAAGTGCTTCCAGTTTTTATTGCAGGGTCTGGCCTACATAGAAGAGTGATCACTGAACTCATTAAGGATGTTGGGGTCCCCTCACCAATTTATTTATCAAAGTATTCATGAAATTATGTCTTCTGGGCCCTCCCAGTGTGGATGAATATGTCTTAAATAACAAACTTAATTTTAACATTATTCTTTTTCTAAGCTTTTGAGTCCTCTCCTCCATATTAAATCAATGGAGATAGGACATTCTTTTCTTTTTCTTTTTTTTTTTTTTTTGAGACAGAGTCTTGCTCTGTCGCCCAGGCTGGAGTGATGGAGGTTCTTCGGTGACCCCTTTATACTTGGCTATCTCACTTTTTTCCACCTCCAATCTGAGGGTATAAATCCCACATTTCCTGAGGGAAAGGGAATGGCCTCCCCTAAGGCAGTTACCTTGTAAGACAATTCTGATTCTTCTTAGAACCAGCACCTATCATTCCTCCTTGCTTCGAGAAGTATAAGTAGACTCAAGTATCAGCAAGTACCTAAACGCGAGGTACAAAGCATGACCCATCAAGAGTATGCTAACTCCAAAAAAATCTACGTGAGTTTTTAAAGTTCTACAAGCAAATTCTGGAGAACAAGTGTCGGAATGGATATAAATGATTAGGATAATGGTGGAAAGAACACAAAGTTGAATCATTTCGAATGTATTGATATGTTCTCACTGAGCAGAGAATCTGCATTTACTGTTGAAGCTATAGGAGTTAGTAAGGGCTCTGACAGTTTAGTTGGCTGTCCGAAATATGCAACAAAAGATGACCCATCTTGAGCTAATTGAAAATGCCCAATCTGGGCTGGGCTCTGTGGCTCACGCCTGTAATCCCAGCACTTTGGGAGGCCAAGACAGGCGGATCACTTGAGGTCAGGAGTTCGAGACCAGCCTGGCCAACAATGTGACACTCCATCTCTACTAAAAATACAAAAATTAGCTGGGCGTGGTGGCGGGCGCCTGTAATCCCTCAGCCTCAGGAGGCTGAGGCAGAAGAATCACTTGAACCCGGGAGGCGTAGGTTGCAGTGAGCCGAGATCGTGCCACTGCATCCAGCTTGCACACTGGAACGAGTGCACACTGCAGTAGAGCCTTGGAAAGTTTGCGTCATGTGCAGGGGGCAGGAGCCTGGCCTCTCCTGTTCCAGGGTGGTACCTGGGATTCAATCTGTAAGGGAGGAAACCGGCTTGCAGGACTCTCGCTTTGCTGAGTCCCTGTTTTCCTTTTTTTTTTTTTCCTTTTCAGCTAAACGTTCAATTTTTTTCCACCCTTCAAAATGTCTGCAGGCCTAATTTTTCATGGTCGTTTGAGAAGGACCCCACTTTTAGCTGAACTAAGGAGAAACTCCTACGACAAAAGGATACTTCTATGGGTGGTGAGACAGCTAAACCCAATCCGGGAGAGGCTACTTCTCAGAAGATTCGCCTGCCTCGGCCTCGCAGAGTGCTGGGATTACAGGCGTGAGCCACCACGCCCGGCCTGAGAAAAATATATTATGCCTTCCATGTGTATTACGATCCTATAAACACGAGTTAAACAGCACAAGCTGCAAAAGTTAAGAACTAAAGTCTTGAAGTAATTCTGACCAACTGGATAACGGCAATAATGGTAAACCATTCCATATCCACTTGATAACAGTAAATAAAATCTTCTACAGTTATCAATGAAAGATATTTTGTTCCAACACTATCATTTCAAAACAGAAATAGGGAAACATCAGGGATTATATTTAGCTAATTTATAAGCACCAAGACCTGGAATACTACCTCAGCATCATTTGAAGTCTGTTGGAAAGGGTTACACTGGATCAGAGTTCTGGAAGACATCGGATTCACAGATGTTTTCCATAAAAGAGCCACATAACAAGACTAGGTAGAATTTTAATTGCCTAAGCTAGGATTACATAGACTAAAAATAACATAAACTATAATTGAATTTAAGAAAGTAGTGTTAATTTACCAGGACAGAATTTTCAAGACACAATTGAAATAAAACCTAGATATTGAATATTCTTTGTAGAGGACAGAAAATGAAAAGAGGTTCCACATTAAAAAACAAAACCACAAAAACTTTCATTTTCTCAGTTGGAAACTGTATAATGTCTGCTTCTTAAAAACAATTTGGGAAACTCTTTGAGTGGAACACTTTAATCAAGTTCATCACATAGACTCATTTGTTAGGCTAATGGTAAATTACATTTAAATTATTATATTTTGAGTCCAAACCAGAGTAAGAACTGTAGATAGTGGGTATTCATGAATGCAGCTGTGAGGAAGTGTGCATAACAGCAGAAAGACAATGTCGACATCCATATATACATACACACTTTCCTAAAGTGAATTATGAGAGTAGCTATGTATAGAGTAAATATTTATTGCATTAAAGAGTACATGCAAAGTGTTTATTTTGCTGGAAAGCATTGGACAAATAAGAAATTGTTGAATATTCAGTATCATTCTCTTATCAATGAGATTATGATGTAAACAAAGATATTCTTTTCTTCCAAGAAGAGAAGGAAAATGGGAAGCATTCCTTGTGTCTGGAGTCACATATAATTATTACACAGTGATATAATGCCAAAGCAATAACACTAAATAAAAACAAAAACCAAACATAAAATAGAACATTCTCTCCTTACACTAATTTCTAACAGAATACATTTGTAGATTGTGTATTGCTGTATCCCCGCCCACCCCCCCAACAACCCCAGCCGGGGAATAACTTAAAGAAAACTTATGTAATTATTCAGATCATGAAATGCTCTTTGTGTCACATAGAAACTTGTTTCTCTCGTTTAAAAAATATGATATAAAGGCAAGTTATGAGCCTAAATTGCTGCTTTCATATTCTTATTTTCAAACATTTCTTAAAATGTGAATTCATTGATTTATATAAGAAAATTTGTTAAATCAAGCAAAATTGATTTGAAAATGGATCAGACTCTTATTTTGGGAATGTGATTTTGTTCAAGGCAAGGGATTTGTTCCCTGAGGTTTACGTCTGGAGGATTTCTCAACCAAAGTCTAATCTTCCATTGGAGGATAAACTCCTGCAGGTCCATGACTGTGCCTTGTGCTTATTCAGATCCCAAATGTTCTTTGTATTGCCTAAGAAGACATAAATATCATCTAGCAAACTTACAAGATAATTTACTAATTTGAAGTTAACGTACCGAGATATCACCATTTCTAAAGCGATATGATACATTATTTTATTTAATTAGAACAGTTGATGGTATCAGTAATGATATGACATTTGACTCTTGAAAAATACAAGGGTTAGGATGCCATCCCCCCTACTCCCTCACAGTGGAAAATTTGGGTGTAACTTCAACTCCCTCCAAAACTTAACCACTAATAGCCTACTCTGGACAAAAGTAAACAATCAATTAACAAATATTTTGTATCCTGTATGTATTATATAATGTATTTGTATGACCAAGTAAGTTAGAGGGAAGAAAATATATCTATTATTTAAGTAGAAGTGGATCATCATAAGAGCCTTTTTTCTGAATGTCTTCACTTTGAATAGGCTGAAGGGTGGGGGAGGGATTGGTCTTGCTGTCAGGGGAGGCAGAGGCAGAAAATGTGGTAGAGATACAAGGCGAGGCAGAAAATGTGGTAGAGATAGAAGGCGAGGCAGAAGACGTAGGCATATTTGGTGTAACTTTTTTTGAAAAAATCCATGTAGAAATGAATTTGCGCAGTTCAAACTTTTGTTGTTCAAAGGTCCACTGTATTTGAAATAATTATCAGAAAACACACTTTGAGGGGTTGTTAGGACAAGGTCATTTTGGTTGCAGGAAACAGAGCTCAATGTTTTTTGAAAAAACTAGACTTCCAATGCTTCGAGGAATGTGAAAAGCATTTCTCTTCAGCTATAGAGAAGCCTCACACATTTTTCATATTTTTTATTTAGAAAAGACAGACAAATTGTCTCGGTGTATTACTGTACTACCCATCATTTTACTCCAATTGGACCCCACATTAATCCAGCTTTTTGAGGCTAGAAGAGACAATTTTAGACACTGTGTTGATTGTAATCATAGCAATTTTATTCTCACTCCCCTAAATAAGATGGTTTCCTATGTAATTACCTTTTGCTTTTTCTCAATAATATAAAATATTATCCTGAATGCATCTTCTGTAACATGAGAAATTCAAGCTTGGTTTGCTTGTACTTTATTTTCTTGCCTTAAGTTGAGATATTTAGGTCTGTAAACAAAGGAAAATTGTGTTGGATAACTGTACATTAAAAATATAGGTAATTTTGTTAGGTTATTAAGATTACCTGACAAACATAACCTACTTACCTAACCTACCTACCTAACCTAACCTACCTAACCTAAAAATGTTAGGTAAAAATTTTAATTACCTAACATTTACCAGTCATAACTGTCTTAATCTCCTTTATTTTAATGTATTTAAGTATAGGAAGAGCCACATAACTGGCTAAACTCATATAACATTTTTAAGATCTGTACTTCAATTATTGCTATTATTACTGATACTTTTGTTGTACTGTTTGTCTTGTGACATGGGTAATTAAACATCAACACGTTCTATATATTTTAACATGCTTTGGATAAATTTCAAACTTTCTACATTTTACTCACATTTCTCTCATGGCCTTCATAGAAAGTGGTAACAAATGTGACAGTGGAAATGAGAGCTAAAAGACACCAATACACAGCTGAAAATACATTTTTCTGAGTTTCAATAAAGTGCAGGATGTCTCTTGACAAAAATATTTTCAGTCATCTCTGTATTAAGCAATAGACTAGTCAATCAATCAGAAGATGACATTGTGTCATAGAAATGTAGTCTAGGGAACTGTGATATAGAACCTTATATCTATTTTAATCATACATATTTTTAAATGTGAATTTTGTTACCATTATGTTTTGGAAAACATATAAGCAAACAATGTGGGGTTATCTTATAACATAGAATATCACAGAGAGAAACAACAAAGAAAGAAAAAAATATCTATGTGTGATGAGAAGTATCTCCAAATGGGCCATCAATAATATATATACTAACTTAATTGAGTCAAATAAAATATTTCATTTAGCAAGATTTTGACCTATAACAGCAGTTAGTAGTTTAAAATACATTGTCTATAATGTGAAATCTTGACACTTCAGAAAATATTGAGTTGGATACAATGGATTTAATAAACAAACACTGCTCTTTCTATTTGTATTTGCATATATATATATACATGTGTTCATATTTAGTATTACATTTATCGATATACTACATTATATATACATATTGGAAATGCATATATATTAATTTATACAATAAAACATTCAAATCTACAAAATGAGATTATTGACATTTGATGTATCTTTTCAAAATTGTTATGATAGTCGTGTCAGAGGTTATGAATAAAAATAAACCTAATATCAATCTATACACCAGCTTCAAGTACACATAATGGAGCCTAACACAAATAATTTATATTATGATAATTCATTGTGTGGTTTCCTCAAGCTGATAGATGTCAACACTACTTTCCTATAACTATGCAGATAAAACTGGGTATCAGATGTCTTATTGTGTAATTACAGTAGCAAAAGAAAACAGCACACTTGTAATTATAATTGTGGTGTCATATACACATTTCATTTAATGATACACATTGTTATATGTTAAATAGTTTTAAAATGGCTTGCATCAGCAGTAACATAGTCTGGCTAATGATGTAATTTTAAACGGTAAGTGAGAAGTATTCATTGTTCCTGTTGAACTTATCCAACAATTAGTACACCATAGATAGTGTCCTTACCATGGTCCCAGCATGGCAGTAGATTGAGAAGTGAGATCTTCTGTTTGCCATGAATAGAAATCTATTTTTTATGTTCTTTTTATGAAACGTGAACAAGCATGGTCAGTCTCTTCACTGAGTTATATATAAACCAAAAGCCAAATTTAAGAAAATAACTAATAGAATTAGTGTATTTTTGAAAATACATATGATTCATAACTCACTGCTATAATTTTTTCTGTCTTTACAGTCCTTTCATGTCTAACAACAAACAACACTGACCAAAAGCACACATAAAATTGCCTTTCTCTCTTTCCTAGCTTCCCTTTCTCCCTCCCTAACACCAGTCTCTCTGTGATGTGGACCAATGCAGTTTTCTTTCTAATCAATTCCCCCTATTGGTGGATGTCTTGGCCTTTCAGGCTTCTATAATAAAATACCTTGGACTGGGTAATTAATACAATAATAGAAATATATTTCTCACAGTGTTGGAGGCTGAGAAGTTCAAGATCAAAGCACCAGTAGATTAACTCAGTGAGTAATGAAGGTTTCAAAGATGATGTGATGCCTGTTATTGCACCCTCACTTGGCGATAGCACGAAAAGGGCACTAATCCCATTAAAGTGGGTGGATCCTTCGTGACTCAGTCAAATCCCCAAAGGCCCCACCTACCAATATTATCACATTGGGTATCAGGTTCCAACTTATAAATGTTGGGGAGACATCAGCATTCAGACCATAGCAAGGGCCTATCCATTTTCTGATGTGGCATTACAAATGTCTAGGAGCTGCTCTGTTAACCTCTACTCTTCTGAACTAGGCAAGAGTGAGAAAGCAAAGATTCTTTATTAGAATGAGAGAAAATAAAAAGTGGGACAACCTATATATTAAATTATGTTACTCTTTTAATATATAAACATTTTTATATTACTCATATTTATATTATACATATTTATATTTTTATATATTTATATATAATATAAATAAACACATATAAATATATATGCATATATAATGTATATCTAATATATATAAATTACTCATATTACTATTTAGACCAGTCATATTCATATGAGTAACGTAAAATGTATATAATTATCAATATATGAATAATGGGATATGTATATAATTATCAATATATGAATAATGGGATATTGTAAATGAACAGTGAAGGACTCAGTGTTAAGAGAGGAAATACTAATGTTTAGTAATTAATTTCAAACTTCAAATTTTTTAGTTTAGTAATTAACTTCAAATTTCTTAGGTAGTTTTCTTACAACTATATACTCAAAAAATAAAAAGAAAAAGAAATAGGACAAAATAAGTCTAGAGAATTAATAAACGCTTTTTGGTGTTTGTTTCCTACCACAATTATGTGTATCTCATCTTTTTGATATATTTAGTTCTAAATTCTTTCCTCTTTTCAGAAGTTTGCATCTTTAATTGGGTTTTCAGCACAAATATTTTAAAAAGAAGTTTACTGATCATTGTGAAGTAATTGTTACCTATGTGCTGACAATCTTCAAATTCACATTTTAATCCAGATGGCTTTTCTGATTACAAAACCTAAGAAATTTCTTCTCATTCATGCTTCAGAAGAACACAAAAATTCAAAATGAATAAAAATTAATTTATTATACCATCAATCCAAGCATTAAATTTATATTTCTTAATTCCAGTATTGGCAGCACCACTCATCAAGTTACCCAAATTAGAAAACCTGAGCAGAAAAATTAAAAAAAAATTAAAGCCAGAAAATATTAAATTTCTAAAAAAAATCATGAAAGAACCTTAAAAATCAGAAAACTCTCTTCTTTCTTTCACCAATATCAAATCAACCACAATATCACCTTAATCTATGACCTAAATATCTCTTGAATTTCTTCACTATTCCCAGTGTCTACCACTATCACCTTATTCTATTTATAATCATTTCACTCACCTGCTTCGTTAATTGTTTCTTATTTTCCTTAGTGTTTTGAAGACTGGAATCTTTAACATGCAATCCTCTCTGTTATGGTCTTTTTGTTTTCATCTCTATTTTACACCTCATCTCCACACTTCTCACATTCTAACTATATTATATTTTATTCATCAGTTCATATTTGCTATAATTTATCTCAACTTAAGACCAATTTTCATGTCCTCATTACCCCAAAAAGAAAAGATAATACATACTTTGGAATTTTTCTTTGTTGCATGAACTAGGCTTACTCAGTTGCAAGTTTTCTTGGACTTTTATTATTTCTTGGTCTTTTTAGTTACATCACATAAATCTTCTTACTATGTCAGACATTTCCTCATTTTTAGAGTTATAAGATATAAGAATCTGGTTTGGACTTAGAAAGGAAAAAAGCTTTCAGCTTACTTTTTAGATCACCTTAGGTCTTTTCCAAAAATGGGTGAAAACATCCTATACCCTCCCACAGTTCACCAGTGGACTCTTATTATGCTTAGGACAAAGATTCAAAATACCTCAGAATATTTTTATTTTTACATAGAGCAATCTTTCAGCATGTACTCCTTGGAAGCTTCTAGAAAAAGTAGCATTGTATCAGAATCTGCTATTTTGCTTATACTGTTTTTGTCCGTGGCACTCTGCACATTCTCAATTTATAACATTCTTTGTGCTATGTTACTTTAAAAAGGCTTCCTTCTGAGTAAGTTTGGTAATGATGACTTAAAGTCCTTTTCATTTTTGTGATTCTAATGGTTACTTTTACTTCAATTGCCTCTGCACAATGGTTTTTTACATTTATTTTTGCACTTTTCAAATCATTCTGTTACCTATGCTGGGATTTATTTTTCTTGTATTCTTAAAACTTTAGTTCTCAGTTCAGTATCTGGCTTACTACCTTCAACTTAAAAAATCTCAATTTCATCTTTAAAAAACTATTCTGTTTCAGTAGGTATTAAAAGAAATTTAAAATCAATGTGACATTTTGCAACTATATAAATGCTACAACTGGAATGACATTTAAGGGTTCCAGAACCTGGCTATTTTCTCAGTGGACCTTGTGTCTATAATTCAGACACACTGATGTCAGACTGTGGTGCTATGGTACTTTCCTAGACCTATGACCTGCCTATAAATCTATCCTAAAACAGAGGCAAATGATCAGTTTCCCTTGACTCAGTACTTGGTTCTTATGGAAGAGAGGGAAGTCAGGCTGAAGATAGGGCTGAAGTGGCATAATATCAAAACCAGCATAGGGATAAAAACTTCAGAGTTTTTAAAGCAAATGAAGACAAATAATATTCTTAAAAGTCATTTGTAGATAATGATCAAACAAAAAAGGATGCTACTATTAAATAGTGATCAGGGAGCTCTCAAGTTTAGTTTTCCAAAGATTTTTACCTTCGTAACATGAATGTCAGCATCTGCTTGTGCATAATAAATGCACTACATGTAAAAGGCCAGAGAAAAGTTAATATTAAGGTGTTAAAGTTTAATTACTTAAATTTCTCCTAATATCAATTTTGCAACTATCTAGCACTCATCATCCTGCTTGGTTTGCTAGTATTGCTTGCGTAAGACAAAAGCCTGCTGAAATCACTCTCCTTCAAAATACAGTATGATGTAGCTGAAGGAAATGAAACCCCATTTGTAAGTCTCAAATAGATGTTATCTCTCTGCCAGTATTACTAAAGCAAATATGAACTCCACTTCTGCTATGACTATTTAATCCCTCTACCAATATGGCATGTCTCTTAGTTGTTATACCAATTGCTTTGCAAACAGTGAATGGATTACTGCTTATAAATTTCTCCTGGCATGTTGAATTTCCAAATTAGGTACAAATTTTAACAAATGGGGTAAAACTATTGATAGGGTAACATTTTGTGCACTTTATAAATATTATAGCCTAAACTAAACATAATGATTTTTGAAAATTCAAATGAGTATAATTTTTAGAAAATTAGTTCTAAATCTAGAAGTAAAAGTATCTTCCAAGTAGAGTGATGTAATATTATATAAAATATCTTTTAAAGAAATGTCCTTTTTTCAGTCCTATTGGTAAAAAAAATTTTCAATATTATTCTTCTCTTTTTAAAACAATCCAACTGGCTTGTATAGCTTGCATTTATGTGTAAGCAAGGTTAAATTTAGCAGTAATTCAGGTTAATCTCAAGTACGTATATTGTGCATATGGCCCCATACTTGTAAACTTCTAAAATCACAGAACATGATATTTTAGGTTGCTTGAAACAGTTTGTAATAGAAAAGCCTTTTGCTCACAAAAGAGAGCATATCAGAAATTTTTTGGAAACATATCCTTGACTTTTGCCACTTTTCCACCTTCTTAAGTCTTTCACATGCTCCATCTTTATTTGCATTATAACATTTTTCTTTACCTCCCCTTTGGCTTGTAACAAATCATTTTTGCATCCTGTATCTGTATCATTGAACAAGAATTTATCAAGTACTTTCTATGTACAACCTAATATTTATTTTGCTATTGAATACGAAAGGTTGAAGAAAATACGGCTTTTCAACTTGCCTCTGGATGCGAACAAACCCTAGTAGTTGAAACAACAACATTTCCAATATGTATTCCTCTTGAAGGGCTCAGAGGCTTAGAAGCTCCCCATTTCCTCTATAAGCAAGGTACCTTCACAGTGAAACTATTAACAGACAATTCCTTGTTTTGAGGGCAGCCCTGTACCCTGCATGATGTTTACCAGCATCCCTGGCTCCTACTCACCAGATATCAATAACAACCTTTCCCCTGAACAGTTGTGCCAATGTCTCGTGACATTGCCAAATGTCCCTGAGGGGAAAAATCAATCATATTTGAGAGCCATTCCTCTGTAACACCTCCTGTCTAGGGTCCAAAGCTCTCTTAATTCACTAAGCTTGTAGCTATTCTCTAGTGAGCCACACACTTCTCTCTGCATTAAGTGTAATGCTTATTAAGACTCAGCCAGCTCTTATAAAACTGTTCAAGCCAGTTTTACTGCTCTTTTCAATTATATGCATTAATTAAATTAAATAAGCACTTAAAAATCATTAGAAAAAAGAGTTCTATTAAGAAAATTGCATGCTTTGGAAATAATAAAGGTGAATCAGAATAATCACTGTCAAGGTAGTGTAAGACAAGTATAAGATGTAATTGAGGAAAAAAGATTATAAAACTCAAAGGATGATGAGACCAAACTATTACAAAAATGTACTTACATTCTCTCCCCACTGTAGGAAAATAAAATTAGCTGCTAAAAAAGTCTTCCGGGTATACAAGAAAGACAACAGGAAACTCGATTGAGAATAATCCCCCATACTCAAAACAAAGGCTTTGGTCAGCATTGAGAGAATAAAATGTTTGTTTACATTTTAAGTGAAATTCAACGTTTATCTTTAATTTAGGAAATATACACTTAAACCAATTTTTCTTTTTCTTCTTTGTAAATTTTATTTTAAGTCCAGGGGTCCATGTGCAGGTTGGTTGCACAGGTAAACTTGGATCATAGGAGTTTGGTAAAACAGATCATTTTATCACCCAGGTATTAAGCCTAGTACCCATTAGTTATTTTTCCTGATCCTTTTCCTCCTCCCACTTTTCACCCTCCTGATAGGCCCCAGTGTGTGTTGTTCCCCTCTATGTGTCCATGCGTCATCATCTTCTAGCCCCACTTTTAAGTGAGGACATGTGGTATTTTTTTTTTTCTCCCTGCATTAGTTGGCTAAGGATAATGGCTTACAGCTCCAACCAAGTCCCTGTGAAGGACAAGATCTCATCCTGTTTTATGACTACATAGTATCCCATGGTATATATGTACCACAATTTTTTAATCCAATCTATCATTGATGCATATTTAGGTTGATTCCATGTCTTTGTTATTGTGAAAGGTGCTTCAATAAACATACCCATGCATGTGTCTTTATAATAGAATGATTTATATTCCTTTGGGTATACACTCAAATAATGGGATTGCTGGGTTGAAGGGTATTTCTGTCTTTAGGTCTTTGAGGAATCACCACATTGTCTTCCACAATAGTTGAACAAATTTATACAACCACCAACAGTGTGTAAGCATTCCTTTTTCTCCACAACCTTGCCAGCATCTGTTATTTTCTTACTTTTTAATAATAGCCATTCTTACTGGCATGGGACAATATCTTATTGTGGCTTTGACTTGCATTTCTCTAAGATCAGCGATGTTGAACTTTTCTTCATATAATTGTTTGCTGCATGCATGTCTTCTTTTGAAAAGGGCCTGTTCATGTTTTTTGCCAACTTTTTAATGGGTTGCGTTGAGTTTGTTTTTTAAATGTTTAAGTTTATTGTATATGTTGTATATTAGACCTTTGCCAGATGCATAGTGTGCAAAAATTTTATCACATTGTGTAGGTTGTTTACTCTGTGGGCAGTTTTTCCTTTTTTCTTTCCTTTTTTTTTTTTTGCTATGCAGAATCTCTTTATATTAATTAGATGCTATTTGTCAATTTTTGCTATCTTCATTATGAAATTTTTGCCCGTGCCTATGTCCTGAATGGTACCGCCTAAGTTGTCTTCCAGGGTTTTTATAGTTTTGGGTTTTGAATTTAAGTAAGTCTTTAATCCATCTTGAGTTAATTTTTGTATATGGTATAAAAAGGAGTCCAGTTTTAATCTTCTGCATATGGCTATCCAGTTATCCCAGCACCATTTATTGAATAGGAAATCCTTTCTCTATTCCTTGTATTTGTCAGGTTTGTTGAAGGTCAGATAGCTGCAGGTGTGCAGTCTTATATCTGGGTTCTCTATTCTGTTTCATTTGTCTATGTATCTGTTTTTGTACCAGTACCATGCTGTTTTGGTTCCTATAGCCCTGTAGTATAGTTTGAAGTCAGATAGTGTGATGTCTCCAGCCCTGTTCTTTTTGCTTAGGATGCCTTGGCTATTCAGGCTGTCTTTTGGTTCCATATGTATTAAAAAAAAATTCTTTTTTCTAGTTCTGTGAAGAATCTCAAAGGTAGTTATATTAGTCAGGGTTCTCTAGAGGGACAGAAGTAATAGGATAGATGAATATATAAAGGGGAGTTTATTAAGGAGTATTGACTCACAAGATCACAAGGTGAGGTTCCACAATAGGCCATCTGCAAGCTGAGGAGCAAGGAAGCCAATCTGAGTCCCAAAGCTGAAGAACTTGGAGTCTGATGCTTGAGGGCAGGAAGCATCCAGCAAGGGAGAAAGATGTAGGCCAGAAGACTAAACCAGTCTAGCCTTTCCACATTCTTCTGCCTGCTTTAATTTTGGCGACTCTGGCAGCTGATTAGATTGTGCCCACACAGATTGAGGGTGGGTCTGCCATTCCCAGTCTACTGACTCAAATGTTAATTTCCTTTGGCAACACCCTCACAGACACACCCAGGAACAATACTTTGCATCCTTCAATCCAATCAAGTTAACACTCAGTATTAACCATCACAGTAGTTTAATAGGAATAGCCTTGAATCTATAAATTGTTTTGGACAGTATGACCACTTCAGCAATATTTATTCTTCCTATCCATGAACATTTGTTTGTGCCATCTTTGGTTTCTTTCAGCAGTGCTTTGTCATTCTCCTTGTAGAGATCTTTCATCTCCCTTGTAAGCTGTAATCCTAGGTATTTTATGCTTTTGGTGGAAATTGTGAATGGGAGTTCATTCCTGATTTGAGTCTCAGCTTGACTGTTGTTGGTGTATAGGAATGCTTGTGATTTTGCACATTGATTTTGCATCCTAGGATTTTGCTGAAGTTGTTAATCAGCTTAAGAAGCTTTTGGGCTGAGACTATAGGGGCTTTTTTACATACAGGATAATGTAATCTGCAAACAGGGATAGTTGTACTTCCTCTTTACCTATGTGGGTGCTCTTTGTTTATTTCTCTTGCCTGATTACCCTGGTCAGAACTTCCAATATTGTGTTGAATAGAAGTGATGATAGAGGGCATCCTTGTCTTTTGCTGGTTTTCAAGAGAAGTGCTTCCAGCTTTTGCCCATTAAATATGATGTTGACTGTAGGTTTGTCATAAATGGGCCTTATTATTTTTAGGTATGTTCCTTCAATACCTAGTTTGTTGAGAGGATTTTTTTTACACAAAAGGGTGTTGAAATCTATTGAAAGCTTTTTCTGTGTGAATTGAGATATCATGTGGGATTTTTTCTTTAGTTCTGTTTATATGATCAGTCACAATTATTGATTTGTGTTTGTTGGACTAACCTTGCATGGCAGGGCTGAAACCTACTTGATCATGGTGGATAAGCTTTTTGATATGTTGCTGGATTCAGTTTCCCGTATTTTGTTGATAATTTTTGCATTGATGCTCATCTGGGATATTGGCCTGAAGTTTTCTTTTTTTGTTGTGTGCTTGCCAGTCCCTTCTCTTCAATTCATTAAAATAGTTTTAGCAGAAATGGTACCAGCTCTTCTTTGTACATTTGGTCGATTTCAGCTCTGACTCTGTCTGGTCCTGGGCTTTTATTGGTTGATAGGCTATTTATTACTGGCTTGATTTCAGAACTCATTATTGGTCTGTTCAGGAATTCAATTTCTTCCTGGGCGAGTCTTGAGAGGGTGTATGTTTCCAGATTTTCTAGTTTATGTGCTTAGAATTCTTTATAATATTCTCTGATGGCTGTTTATATTTCTGTTGGGTTAGTGATAATATCCCTCCTTGTCATTTCTGATTATGTTTATTTGAATCTTCTCTCTATATATTTATTTTATTTTATTTTATTTTATTTTGAGACCGAGTCTCACTCTGTTGCCAGGCGGGAGTGCAGTGGTGCGATCTCGGCTCACTGCAACCTCTGCCTCCTGGGTTCAGGTGATTCTCCTGCCTCAGCCTCCTGAGTAGCTGAGACTACAGCTGCATGTCACCACACCCAACTAATTTTTTTGTATTTTTAGTAGAGATGGGGTTTCACCATGTTGGTCAGGATGGTCTCAATCTCTTAACCTCGTGGTCTGCCCACCTTGGCCTACCAAAGTCCTGAGATTACAGGCGTGAGCCACTGCGCCTGGCCTATTTTATTAATTTTTTCAAAAAGCCAGCTTCTGGATTTTTGACCTTTTGAATGGTTTTTTGTGGTTCTATCTCCTTCAGTTCTGCTCTGATTGTGTCTTTTCCCTGTTTTCTGCTAGATTTGGGATTTGATTGTTCTTGGCCCTCTAGTTCTTTTAGTATTGATGTTAGGTTAAATCAGATTCTTTTGACAAGCAAATGCGGAGGGAATTGTTACCGCCTATACTGCCTTACAAGAACTCCTGAAGGAAGCACTAAATATGGAAAGAAAAAACTTACCAGCCGCTATAAAAACACACTGAAGTACACAGACCAGTGACACTATAAAGCAACCCCATAAAATAGCCTGCAAAATAACCAGCTAACATCATGATGACAGCATCAAACCCACACATGTCAACACTACCCTTAAATGTAAGTGGGCTAAATGCCCCAATTAAAAGAAGCAGAGTGGCAAGCTGGATAAAGAACTAAGACCCATTAGTACCTTGTCTTCAAGAGACCTATCTCATATGCAGTGACACACATAGGCTCAAAATAAAGAGATGGAGAAAAATCTACAAAGCAAATGGAAAACAGAAAAAAGCAGGGGCTGCAATCCTAGTTTCTGACAAAACAGACTTTAAACCAACAAAAATTTAAAAAGACTAAAAGGGCATTACATAATGGTAAATGATTCAATTCAACAAAAAGAACATAGTATTCTAAATATGTATGTACACAACATAGGAGCATCCAGATTCATAAAGCAAGTTCTTAGAGACCTTCAGTGAGCGTTAGACTTTCACACAATAATAGTGGGAGACTTTAACACCCCACTGAGAATATTAGACAGATCATTGAGTTAGAATATTAACTAAGATACTCAGGACCTGAACTCAGCACTGGATCAATTGGACCTGCTAAGTATCTACAGAACTTTCCACCCTAAAACAACAGAATATACATTCTGTGTATGATATGGTATATTTCTTTGTGTGTGAGTGTATGTGCAAATATAATATTTAGAATATGTACATTTATATTACAAAATACATTGTGCATTTGTATACATATGTACATACCATATTACATATATTAAAAAAGGAATAGAATTTATAGATTGCCTTATAACTATATGTAAATATATACATTTATATACCATAATTTTATTAGTACATCCATTCACCGCTTTTGTTTTTACGTTTCTTAGTTGTCTATTATATGGATTTTTATACTTATATATTCTATAATAAAATGATTACATATTATATATATGGCATATGGCATGGACGTTACATAGTTCACCTCTGTCCTCCTATTGATAAGTTTCTAAGTGTCATAGTTGGCTTCTACAAATAATTTTGAAATGCCTATTTTTGTACATAAGTTGGATTAATCTCTTGGAGAGATTTCTAGTGATGGAAATCACAGGTTTTCAGGCTCTGCCTGATTCTTTTTAGCCTCAGTCTGGTCAAATGCATGGCCTTGCTTCTCCTTACATGCGTGGCTTCCAGTTAGAGCGTAACATAGGGACAGAAATACAGAACTAACTCGAGAGGTAAGGGGGCCAAGGACTGGGAACCCCAGCATTAGGATAATCTCCGTATTCTCTCCTTCCCTTTTTCCATTAATCTGTCACGTTTTACTTAAAGGTGCTCCAGAACATACTGGTGCTAATGCCCACCCAATATCCCCAGCCCCAAGGCTGGCCTGTCAGCTGAGAAGGTCACATTCAGCTTCATCTGCATGTTCAGTTCCCTCTGTGGTCTCCTATTTTACCAACCTGACAAACAAATAAAAGTCACACTCAGATCCAGCAGCTCCTGGTGCTGTGATCCCACTCAGTGGCCTTGCTATCTGGGACGTGCATGCCTTTGACTGATGCACTGGACCAGTTCCAGGAATATTTTGGTATTTCTGCCTCTAGGGACCAACCACCACTAGTAATGAAGCAGCATCGCTTCACCCTGCCCTGCTCCTGTGTGTCTTTTAATTAGCCCAGGGTCACACACTCTGGTAGGTAACACAGTGCATTTTTCACATTATGAGATGTAAAATCCCAAATTGTCAAATAAGGGAACTAACGATCTTTGAACCAAACAGACTGGCATTTTTGTTTTCAGCGGGATATACCAGTAACCATCTGGGATTATTTTAAAGCCACATCTGTCTTCTAAGCACCTTCAACTTAACAATATTAATGCTAGGTGGTTCTTATTTTAGTTGCATTTCTACCAAACCAAGAGCAAAGGTTAATTCCTTTTCTGGCCTTTGTGCTTTGGCAAGGGAACACACTGAATATTAAATGAATAAAAATGACTAATCATTGCCTTCCTTTATATACTTCATGAGAGTTACCATGAGAACAAATATTATAACCTTTCTTTTCTGTTCTTTTAATGGAACCATTAATAACACTAGGTAAAATGAAAGTATACAACAATGCAGTGTTTTTTCTTCATGCTAATTACGTTGTCAGCTTTTTGTCTGAGTATGTAATTGTCTCTAGCAGCAACCAATATTGTAACATGTGAGTGCCTTGTATTAGGGTTTTGTTTATGGTGGCCCAGAAAAGGACACAACCTTGATAGCTGGACTCTTTGGTTGAATAATTCAACGTAATAATGCATCAGTAGAGAATTCCCTGGCCATGACTAACTACTAAGAGGACAAGTACTAGTGAGGCAAAACGAGGAGTCAGATTCTGAAGTTTAGAGGCCACCTTTTATTGATCTGGTCCAGTGGTTTTCAAATTTCAGAATATTTGTGATTGATAATGTATCCGTGCACCCAACTCTAAGAAACATCACAACAGGCATCCAGTATTGCCATGTTTGGTGATTGGTTGGTGCCCCAAACATAAGCATGAATGGTGCAACTTCCTGGCAGTACTTCATTTAACGTGGTCATACCTACAATTCCACAAAATGTGGAATTTGTGCGTGTGTATGTAATTATGAAAGTGAAAGCATTATACCACGTTTAACCCCTGTAGATAATGGGCAAGAAAGCCTTACAGTTTTCCTCAGCTTGACAAATCTTTAGACTTCTTCCTGACTGTAGGTCCCTAACCTTCCTTTCGTGAAAATATTTACTTTAGAAAACTTGCAACTGTTATTTTCTACTCTGTTCTTCTGAAATATAAATTCACAGTACAGAAATATTTTCCCCACAACCTGGAAGCCATCTTTTTGACATGCACTCACCGAAAAATATAGGGCTCTGTCTCCAAGTTTCCAGAGTAGGGTAGAAGTCTAAATTCCATAGGTGACTATTAGCAAACACAGGTGACCTAATCCTATTGACCAAGATCTCCAGAACTTTTTTATTAGCTCACCTAATGTCTAAAAATAGTTTTGAACACCTGTACTAAGAATCTTGAATAAAGTTATACTTGAAGTTTTTTGAACAGGTGCCAGTGCAAATTTTATTTTATAATAAGTACATAAGTACGACACCCTGGCACTAGGTCTTTGGAGCCCCCTATCATAATCAGTGACCTAATTCTTTATTTCCTTTTTATTTATTTATTTTTTCTGAGATGGAGTCTCACTCTGTCATCCAGGCTGTAGTGCAGTGGCACAATCTCAGCTCACTACAACCTCTGCCTCTGGGGTTCAAGTGATTCTCCTGCCTCAGCCTGCCAAGTAGCTGGGATTACAAGTGCATACCAAGACACCAGGCTAATTTTTGTATTTTTAGTAGCAAAGGGGTTTCACCATGTTGGCCAGACTGGTCTCGAACTCCTGACCTTGGCCTCCAAAAGTGCTGGGATTACAGACATGAGCTACCACCCCCAGACCCTAATTCTTAATAATTTTTTTAAAAAAAATTATGGGTGCCTCTTATTTTGGATGACTTATTTTTAAACACATAAGACCATCTATGAGGTAAGATGTAAAAATGGAAAATCTTTAGCCCTGGATACCACTAGGAATATGTTTGCTGTGTAAATTACAAATAATTATTTCCTAATTATTAGGCACAATTCAGTCCTAAGAAAGGCGACGCTAATGAGTTCATTTTTTTGAAATTAAAATACACATATTCTTGATTAGATAATAGGATAAAGTAAAAAGATTAGCTTCCTTTTACTTTAAGATACTTAAATTGTAAATCATAAAATAAGCTATATAGAAAACCTGATCCTTAATTATTAATTAATTACTCTTCTACAATACCAATTGTATTCATCAGGGTTCTCTAGAGGGACAGGAATAACAGGATAGATATAAAGGGGGGTTTCTTAAGTAGTATTAACTCACATGATCACAAGGTCCCACAGTAGGCCATCTGCAAGCTGAGGAAAAAGGAAGCCAGTCCAACTCCCAAAGCTGAAGAACCTAAAGTCTGATGTTCGAGGGCAGGAAGCATCCAGCAGGGGAGAAATATGTAGGTTGGGAGGCAAAGCCAGTCTTGGACTTTTCACTTTCTTCTGCCTGCTTTTATTCGGGCTGCGCTGGCAGCAGATTAGATGGTGCTCACCCAGATTAAGGGTGTGTCTGCCTCTCCGAGTCCACTGACTCAAATGTTAATCTACTTTGGAAACACCCTCACACCCAGGATCAATACTTTGCATGCTTAATCTAATAAAGTTGACACTCAGAATTAACCATCGCATCAATATACTTGAAAATATACACAGTATGAGCATTTGTAAGAGATCAAAAAGATAGATTTTATTATTTAACATGTTCAATCCATTGATATTTTATAAATTTAAATTAATTTGAAATGAGTATATTTAAATTCTTAATTACTTATAATGTAGGTGTTGAGAGATAATAGATAATATGTTTTATATCCCTCAAATATGACTAAGAATTCTGAAAATGAATTCCAAAAATCGTCATTTAATTATAGATCTATTCACATGACTATATGAGGTTAAAACTCAATAAAGTCTGATGACAAAAATATAAATTAGATAATTCTGTACATAATATAATGAAACTCTTTTTAACGAGTATCACATAATCTGGCTACCTAGTATTTTGTCTTACTGGAATCTCTGAGAAATACTTTATGGAGGCCACATTTTATCCTCTGAAACTAATAACGAAAGACAGGGGTATAGGCAGAAGAAATCCAAATGTCTTTTTTAAAAAAATTGCCTTTATATAGAAGTTAATCATTTATAAATTTATGTAATATATTCTATAAACACGTTTTATTTTGAATATAAAGTTTAGGTCTACTAGCCTGTGAATGAAATGATTTTCATCTTTGCATATTTCAGAACTTGGTCTTAAAAGGGAAATCTGTAATGGCAAAAACTAAACAAACACATGCTAGAACATTTTCATCCTTCATCCACTGAAAAGCTTATCCTATGTTTGGGTTTACATCAGCAGCAGTCTCTGAGGTAAGGCTCTGCATATAATTTGATTATTTTGTTGGTGACAAAACTCTGGCCCTAGGGGTGAGGGAAAAGGGGAAGAGAAGGCAATCGATAAAGGTTATCTTCCATTATTACACATACAATTATGGGTGATGTGAGATCAATCCCGCATGGAAAATCCAAGAACTATAGAAAATACACAACTCAGTGATCCCCTGAAAAGTGAGGGAATTTGGGTATTTATAAGTCAATTCCCAACCACAAATAGTTGGGTGCTGCTAAGTGGAGGGTGTTGTAAATTACCTTCCAGGTGAATGACAGGCCATCAAAATGCTCAGGCAATGAATGGAAGCTGTGTTGATTACAACAATCCTTCCTGCTCAAGCCTACATATAATCTAAAGCAGGGGTCCCCAACCACAGGGCCACAGACTGGTACCAGTCCATGGCCTGTTAGGAGCTGAGCCACACAGCAGAGGTGAGTGGTGGGTCAGTGAGCTAACCGTCATCTGTATTTACAGCTGCTCCCCATCACTTGCATTACCACCTGAGCTCTGCCTCCTTCCAGGTCAGCGGTAGCATTAGATTCCCATAGGAGCATTAACCTTATTGTGAATTGCACATGTGAGGGATCTAGGTTCCGTACTCCTTATGAGAATCTAATGATCTTGATGATCTGAGGTGGAGCTGAGGTGGTGATGCTAACACTGGGGAGCGACTGCATATACAGATTAACATTAGCAGAGAGGTCTGACTGCACAAAGACCGTAATGAAACAATTGCTTGCAGATTCATAGCAAAATCCTATCAGCGAATAGCAAGTAACAATTAAGCTGCATCTGGTGTCAGGCCTTAAGTTCGAATCCAACACTTACTTTAGTCTGCACATGACTGACCTATTATTTTATTTACCACTTCCCTCTGTGCCTCTTTTCTGCACTGTGCACTTGTCTCAGTCACAGTTTTGGTAAGCCAGTGATCTAACGCCAGCCAAAATGAGTGAAAAACAGACATCACTTGGCAGCTACTTTGAAAACAGGGAAAGACCCAATGATGAGATAGCAGAAGACTCTAAGACTGACAAAAAAGAGAAAGCTGCATTTAAAAGAAAATACCAAGAGTCCTATTTAAATTATTGATTTTATTGCAACAGGTGATTCACATTGTCCAAGCCTAGTTTGTATACTATGAGGCTACCAGCTACCCAACAAAGCCATGAAACCTTCAAAACTGCTTTGACACATGGAAACCAAGCACCTGCATTAAAAGACAAGCCTTAGGAGTTCTTCAAAAGAAAAAAAAAAATGAAGACAAAGAACAGAAGCAATTATTGAAGGCCACAACTCAACTTCATCAAATGTGTCTGCACTGAGAGCATCATCCTTAGTGGCTAACCACATTGCTAAAGCTAAGAAGCCCTTTACTATTGGTGAAGAGTTGATCCTACCTGCTCCTAAGAAAATTTGTTGTAAACTTTTAGGAGAGGCTGCAGTTCAAAAGGTGGCAGGTATTCCTCTTTCAGCTAGCACCATAACGAGACAAATTGAAGAAATAACAGAGGATATTGAGGCATAATTGTTAGGATTAATGAGTCACTATGGTATGCAATCCAGGTTGATGAGTCTGCCAATGTTGACAACAAAGTAACAATCCTTGTTTTTGTGCAATATATTTTTCAGGAGAATGTGCATGATAATATGTGATGTACACTTTTGTTGCCAACCAACAGCACAGCCGCAGAACTATTCAAGTATTTGAATGACTACATATCAGGAAAAAAAAAGGAATTGGTCATTTTTCATAGGTATATGAATGACCAGAGCAGCCGCCATGACTGGATGGCTTTCTGGTTTGACTACTCAGGTCAAAGAGTTTGCCTCTGAATATGAGTCTACTCGGGTCAAAGAGTTTGCTTTTGAAAATGAGTCTACCCACTGTGTCATCCACGGAGAAATGCTGGCTAGCCAAATGTTGTCACCTGAACTTAACAATGTTAAAATTATCAACCACATTAAAGTACATGCCCTTAACTCACATCTGTTTGCTCAACTCTGTGAGGAGATGGACGCAGAGCACACACATCTTTTCTTATACACAGAAGCGAGATAGCTTTCTAAAGATAGATCACTGGCCAGAATTTTTGAGTTACAAGAGCTACACCAGAAATTTCTTTTAGGAAAACAAAAGGGGTTGCAAGATTTGCTTCCTTGTGTGACATATTCAGCCTGCTCAACAAACCCAATCTGTCGCTTCAAGGGAGAATGACAACTGTGTTCAAATTGGCAGATAAAGTGGCAGCATTCAAAGCCAAACTGGAATTGTGGGGATGATGAGTGAACATTGAAATTTCTGACACGTTTCAAACATTAGGAGAGATTTTGAAAGAGACTGAGCTAAGGCCTTCTTTCTCCCATTTGGTGCATGATCACCCATCTAGGCTTTCAAAAGAGTTTGAGCATTACTTCCCAACCACAAAAGACCCCTGCAGAGGGAAGTAATGGATCCACAATGCATTTGTGAATAAGCCACATGAATAAGCCACAAAGCCACTTCGTGCTAGAAGAGGATCAACTGCTTGAGACTGCAAATGACGGTGACCTGAAAAGTATATTTCAGATAATTTCAAAAGTCCATACGTTTTGGATTAAAGTCAAGGAGGGCTATCTTGAGATTGCCACAACAGCACTGACAAGCCTGCTTTTATTTCCAACATCCTATCTTTGTGAAGCAGGGTTTTCTGCAGTGACATCAACCAAAATGAGATTACCTAGTAGACTGGACATAAGCAACATACTTCAGGTGTCACTGTCACCCATTACCCCCAGATGAAACTCTACGTGCAGAAAAACAAGCTCAGGACTCCCACTTATTCTACATTATTGTTGAGTTGTGTAATTATTTCACTTTCTATTACAATGTAATAATAATAGAAATAAAGTGTGCAATAAATGGAATATGTTTGAATCATCCCAAAACCGCCTCCCACTTCCCAGTCTCAGTCCATGGAAAAATTGTTTTCCATGAAACAGGTCCCTGAGGCCCAAAAGGTTGGAGACTGCTGACCTAAACCTTTTTCCAATCCTCCCATTCCTGCAGCCACTATAAACAATTGGATTTTAAGGTTTTAACTTAAAGACACTGATTTAGCTTCCAAAATTCCAAAGATTTTTCACTGGCGCACCCTGGACAAGTTACATTAGTAATCTGAAAAATATTAAAAAATACTCCTACTGCACACAATATTTTACTATCATATATATTAGTGGAAACTCCATATGTTTAATCATATTTAATCAATTCTATCAGTATTGGTAATTCCATTAATAAAATCTTAAACATTTTCATATTTATTATTTTCTAGCATAAAGATATTTTGATTCTTTTATTGTACCTTTTTGTTCTCTTTGCACTGGTGTTTGACTATGTACAGAAGTATAAGTATATGTCATCTTTTAACTTAAATAATGGTTATTTCTCTTTTGTCTAGGAATCGTTTATAATTATATTTAATAAGAAGAAGCCTATAGAAGATGAAAAGTTTGAAGGAAAATTACAAATAGGTGAATTAGGGAAGCCGAGGAAAGAAAATTTTTTAAGAAGTGAGGAGTCAGCACTATCAAATGGCATAGAAAGGTTGCTAAAGAAAAAGACTAATAAGTGTCAGTTGTATTTAAAAGTCCCCCAGAGTGTCTAAGGCAGGTTTTTGCTGTTCTCTTTCTAAGACATGGCTCTCCCAGGATCTGGTGTCCTATGCCTGAACTCCAGTACAGTGGTTATAATAATGTTATTTGTTGGCAGTTCTTCTCCTTGCCTAAACTCAGCCATGAAGTTATTCAACAGATCCCTTTGAATACCTAAAAATTTTCTGTACTCTATTACTTGGTGAGTAACAGAGGCAAGGATTTTCCATTTTCAGAAAAGTTACTGACAAATTTAGAGAAAGAGCCATCGATCAATCAGATTAAGAACACATGCATAAATGTGTGGCTACACATTGTGAAGCGTGCTATTAAAAAACATTAAAGTTTGTCGTAATAACCATATCAGAGTCAAAATGCCATTCAGCAGTTTTTCAGGGCATGCCTTTTTGTGACTTTTAAGTGCAGCGATGGACAGTGAATAAGCATCGGTGAGAGAGAAGGAGAGGAAAATCCAAGCAAAGGGTCAGTGGGGCCAGTAACACAAAAATAAAGATAGAGATGAAGGCAATTTGAGAAAGCATATTTTTATGTCACATGTTCACTAATGACATATTCATTAGCCCTAAATCCATAAAATAAAAATAATATCGTCCAAATACTAAAGGAGGTTAAAGTTATAGGCGAAAATGGCTTTACTATGATTTGAAGCAGTGCCATACAAAGTATAAGATGTTTGCTAATTCCTTTTTGGTTTTGTTTTGTATGTGGAGAGGTGCTTCTTTTATCTAAATAACTCAGATAATAATAACTATTATGCTTGATAAAGGTTTAGTGGTGCAATTTTCTATAGCATCTGAGTGGAAAAGTAAAGTCATATCACCTTTCAGTTGACAATTGTCAAAAGCCACCAAAAAATATACGTTATCTTTTCCTTGTAATTCTATTCCTGAGAATTCGGCAATAGCAAGTAACTGAGTATATGAGTAAAGATTTAACTATAAAGGGCAATATGCTTTATTCATAGTAGCTTATAAAAAAGGGATACAGTATAAATATCTAATATCAGATGGTAACTCAAATAAGTTGTCTGGGATTCATACGAGTAAAAGTTCAAAACAAAATATATCACAAACATATATCTCTTGGCCAGGAGCAGTGGTTCACGACTGTAATTGTAGCACTTTGGGAGGCCAAGGCAGGTGTTTGAGGTCAGGAGTTTGAGACCAGCCTGACCAACATGATGAAACACCCTCTCTACTAAAAATACAAAAAAAATTAGCCACGCCTGGTGGCACACACCTGTAATCCCTGCTACTCAGGAGGCTGAGGCAGGAGAATTGCTTGAAGCTGGGAGGCAGAGGTTGTAGTGAGCCAAGATCACACCACTGCACTTCAGCATGGGTGACAGGGCAAGACTTCATCTCAAAAAACAAAGCAAAACAAAACAAAACAAAAATACACATCTCTTAGGATATGATATTTTCATGCAGTGATTTTGAGTTTTAAAAGTCATTATATAGAGAATTCAGGTTTATTATTATTATTATTATTATTATTATTATTATTATTAGAGACCAGGTCTCACTCTGTTGCCCAGGCTGGAGTGCAGTGGTATGATAATAGCTAACTGTCACCTCTAACCCCTGGGTTCAAGACATCCTCCGTCCGAAGTAGCTAGGACTACAGGTACATGCCTCCATGCCTGGCTAATTATTTTAAAAATTTTTATGCAGACAGGATCTCCATATGTTGCCTACACTGGTCTCGAACTCCAGGTTCATGATTATAATATATCTATAATCTGTATTTTAGATAACATCAACATATGTTTCAGCATATATATATAGACATATATGATGATATACTCCAAAATATAAAGCTATGTCTGGCTAGTCTATAACCATGTGTAATTTTTACCTTTCTATTTTGGCTTGGTTGAATTTTCTACTTATTTTATAATAATTATGCGGGTAATTATTACTAATCAAATACATTGGGGTTTTATATTACTATTGATCATTTTTGTGGAAAATTTCTGAATAGCAAATTCAAATATGTATAAAATTTTCTCCCACCTTTTAATTTGAATAACTATAAAAGTTCAGTGAGACCTAGTTATTTATTTATTTATTTATTTATTTATTTATTTTGAGATGGAGTCTTGCTCTGTTGCCCAGGTTGGAGTGCAATGGTGTGATCTCGGCTCACTGCAACCTCTGCCTCCCGGGTTGAAGCTATTCTCCCTGTCTCAGCCTCCTGAGCAGCTAGGATTACAGGCGCCCACCTCCACACCCAGCTAATTTTGTATTTCTAGTAGAGGCAGGGTTTCGCCGTTTGGTCAGGCTGGCCTCAAACTCCTGACCTCAGGTGATCCACCAGCCTCTACCTCCCAAAGTGCTGAGATTACAGGAGTGATCCACTGCACTGGCCCGAGACCTAATTTATTTTTATGGAAACTTATTAGTAGTTGTTGGTATGAATTTAGCATTTTCACTTAACTTTTTAGTGACTTAGTGTATAAACATACAGCTTTCTTGATAAAGCAATAAGGAAACATATTTGTGATACAGGCATGTATGTCAAAAGACAGGAATATATTCTATACTGTTTAGTGAAATGTTGAGATGTTAAAGGTGCTAGGGAATAATTAAAATCAAAGAAGATAGATCTAGATCAATATTAAATTGCACTTAGTTATTAAATTATATGGAAATTTGAGGTAATACAATGATACAAAGGGGAAAAACTTATTTATGAATGAAGGAATAATTGTGCAAGGAAATAAAAATATATGTACAATAATGTCAAGACAAAAAAGAGACAATATATCCTGAAAATGTCATAATAATTGGCTTCCTCATTTTCAATGTCTTCCCATCCCAATTCATCTAGCACATTTCCTTTAAATTACTTTTGTCAATTTCTCCTTTTATCATTTAACTTTCCTGTTCAAAGTCATTTCTTCACTTTCTATTACTAATAGGCCGAACTGTGACTGCACATTTTAGAATTTATGACCTTCAATAACCTGGCTGCAACCTATGTGGCTAGTTTGAATCACTGATACCAATCAACTTGTCAGAAACGATTACAGCATGTGTCATTAAAGCACTGCTTTCCACTATTCCACTCCTAAATCTCCTGCTGATAAATCTCTCCCTAGACTTCAAGAAGAGAGTTAATCTGGATTGCCCAAATTTCAGAATTTTTAACTCGACCACCATAGACAGGTTGATAAAGTTATTAAAGCTCTGAAATGATTAAAAGCATTTGTATATGGTACATATCCCTTTTCTCTTCTCTCAGGGCCCGCAAGTAGAGCTTTTTGCGTAAATATCTATACTCAGGACACTACTTGTGTCTAGATGAGTTCTTCCTGAAACATGGAAATAAATATGAATTAACTTCTTAGTTTTGGAAATATAATTTATACTCAAATTACAGAGGTGACATGGAGAGTCAGGTGGAAAAAAATGAGGTTAATTTTTTGGGTTTCTTTGGTGCTTGGCTATGACTCAGGCTTGGTTTACCTGCAGTGATTCCTCCCATTTGGATTATCCAAGCTTCTACATTAGAATTCTGAAATTAATGTCTAGGTAATGAAGTACTTGGAGAGAAAAGAAAAGCCAGTCTTATTTTGTTCTTCATGTGTGTATATAGCTTCAAAGACTTATAAAAATAATGGACGACCAAGTTTCCCTCAATTTACACCATGCTCCTAGGCTTTAGTTACACCATTTCAAGTCATGTTACTGGAGACATCAAATCTTTTCTCTACCTAACTAGTGATCTTCTAATGGCCAGAGTATATGTATATTTATTTGTAGCTTCGTATCAACACAATGTAATGATGAGCACCTTAATACAAAAACAAAAGTCTATAGTGATGGGAATACATTTTATTTAAGTCACATATTCTCAATAATGAAGTAACATAATTTTCTTGGATTTCCACATTTGCCACAGACTTTTCTCTGCCTTTTGGTAATTATGCTTTCAATGTTTCCTTTCATGTGTATAAAACCAATAAAATAACTTATACGGGAACAGGACTTGAATAGACATTTTTTAAAGAAGATATACAAATGGCCAATAAGCACATGAAGGAATGCTCAACATCCCTAGTCATTAGAGAAACGCAAACGAAAACCACAAAGACATGCCATTTCACACCAATTATGATAGCTATGATCAAAAACGCAGAATATAACAAGTCTTGGAAAAGATGTAGGGAATTTGGAGCCCTTGTGTATTGCTGGTGGGACTGTACAGTGGTCGAGGCACTGTAGAAAACAGTATGTTAAATCTTTAAAACATTAAGTATAGAATTACTATGTGCTTTAGCGATTCCACTCCTGGTAATATATCCAAAAGAGGTCAAAGCAGGGAACTCAAACAGACATTTGTACACAAATATACAGATTTGTATACCAATATACAATAATCAGAGCAGCATTTTTTACAATAGATAAAAGGTGAAGAAAAAAACCAACCAAGTATCTATTGATGGATGAGCGAATAAACAAAATGTGGCATGTAGATAAAAGGGAAACCTTAAAAGGAAGGAAATTCTGTGCCACAAAATTACATGCTACGACATGGATGAAACTTGAAGACATTATGCTAAGTGTAATAAGTCAATTGCAAAAGGATGAATACTTTGTAATTCCACTTATATGAGACACCTAGACACAAATTCAGAGAGACAAAAATAACATAGTGGTTGACAGGGTCTGAGGTGGAAGGGGATTAGTGTTTAATGAGTATAGAGTTTCTGTTGGAAAAGATGAAAATGTTTTGGAGATGGATGGTGGTGATGGTTGCACAACAATGTGAATGTACTTAATGCCATGGAACTGTACACTTAAAATAGTATAAATGGTCAATTTCATGTTATATATATATGACCCCAATGGAAAATTGATTGTTAAATTAAAAAGCAAGTAATAGCAAACTCCAAAAAGAATATTTTCAAATGGGAGTTCTACCTCTGTAGCTTGACTGAAAACAGAACAATAGGATGTCCCTCAGTAATCAGCAAGATGGGAGATTTTTCTGTCTATGGTTTGGCTTTAGAAAAAGATGAGCTCTGGCATATGTATGTATAAGTAAATCAAATGTTTTTTGGCATTGAATTTTTAAATAGCAATATAATCTTACTGTAATAAGAACCCCAATGTGTATATATATATATATATATATATATATACACACACACAGATATATATATATATATATATATATACACACAGATATATATATATATATATGGAGGGTATATTTAATATACTTTTTAATGATATAATATGCAGACATACCACTTTTAACATTACAACGATGTACAGATATCCATTATTTTATGTATTAATTGGCTCAAAACAAATTTATTGAGCATGTCGGCATAGTTATTTTTATCACTCAGATGATTAGCATTCTTGAGATATGCAGAAGGCTAAGTTTAAACTTAATAATATCAAAAATGATATTTGCTTTCTTTACTGTATTTGGGTACTTAAAATAACTTGTATGTGTTAACAAGTGTCTGTTACAGGAAGATAAATTACAGGTTAGAAACATCATCAGTAATAATTTTACTCTCAAATTCATGTTTCTCTCTATAAAAAGGTTTCAAGGAGAAGGCAACATTGAGCACAAATGATGGTCCAAGAAAATGGAAAGAAGTTCCAGAAGTATCAGATTTAAAGAAAATCACCCCCCAGATAGGTGAGAAAAGATCAAGATGGAGACACTTGAGGCACAGTCAGGTTCCCAGGTGCCGTGATCTGAATCTGAGTGCTGACCAGTGAGAGGGCTGGAGAAGTGGCATAACACAGGCAGGAAAGCCCAAATGTTCCTGCATATGAAATTCTCCTGTACTTGTATTTACCTTCTAGCTACCTCACTTCTCAGTCAGTTAATAGCACAACATGTTTCTCAACTGCATTGACTGATAGATATCCTTCCAGACTGAATCCTTTTGCTCCAAGCAAGTTATGGCAGCCTAGAGATTGCTAGACGTTCATTGTAGACATTTAAATAAGGCTCGGGCTGCACAGGGCCTCACTCTAAGCATTCAAAGAAGAGAAATTCATAGTGGGCCGGGGTCAAAAATAAAACTCTCTTGTAACAGATAGAACTTGAAAATACATAGCATCACCAAGCAAATTTTAAAAATAAATATATTAGAAAAGAAACAATATCAAGGACCCCTGAAGTATGTATAACATATTTTAAACTATTACATAAACTTATATAAGAAGGGCTGACATTCAAATCATTCAACAAGCAATACCACACAGTCACTATTAAATAAGGATAGACATCCATCATGGTGTGGGAATATGGGTGAGTAGGACCTTATTGTGCCAGCTTAACAATTTGGTTGCTGAATTAACAATTTGGTTGTGAGTGGTACTAAAGATATCAGAGGTTGGGGGTGGGGATCTAGGACTTTGTAATGATGGCAGAGGCAGGATGCATGGGTTTAGGAACTGAGGCAGTATAACTATTTACCAAAAGGAAGAAAACATTTCAATAATTTAAAAATAAATATGGCTAAACTCTTGCCTACTGGATGAATGTCAGCGCTGTATAAAGAATTTTTTTAGAAGAGTATTTTGTATGTTCCATGAAGATTTAAAATTGAACCTTAGCTGACAATGTATTCAGTTACCTCTTGCTGTCAGGGGCATTTTGGATTCCTAGAAGAGTTTATTTTAGAATACCATTAAATATACTCTGGAAGTGGCTTCTCTACTGAATGATGCAGAAAAGGCTACACCATTAAGTAGAGAAATCACTACTTTCAGAGGGGGACAAAGCCCAAGCAGCATCATCACAGTTTTTCACTCTTCTCCATCAGAAAGTCTTTCTATTTCAATGCACATTCTACTCAAATTTATTTTGCCCAATGGACTGTTAAAATAGAATGCATAAAACTTATATTCCATCAGTGGTTATGCTGATGCCCTAATCACTGCTTTGCAGATAATATCAAACAGCAAAGGTAAAACTAGTCATTTTGCCAATAGAGAAAAATTCTATTGGAATTGATTACTATTGTATGTAGAGAGGTCAAATGTTTTATATACATCTGCCTTGCCTGGTTAATTCTACTTTTACAGATTAGTTAGTCCTACTAAAGTGAATGGTGCTATATTTTGTTTAAAACATCAAAATTTCAATAGAATTTTATAAACACATGCTGCTGAAACTATGTACCTATTTGTAATTTACCTGTTGGATACATAAGATAAACAATTTCATTTTGTTTATAACATACATGTTTGATCATTTATTTTAAAAGAATAAACAATCACATCAAATAGCATTCCAGCTCTTCTACTGAAAGTTATCAAAAACCTTAGAAAATTATCAAAAAGTTAGACGAGACATGCACAATTAGATCATTATAGGAAATAATTTATGATGTTTTCATATATTAACATACATTTTTGTACACACCTATCATGTCATGTACAACATAGTGTTATTTGTACAGCGTCATGGAGATTATGTAACACAAACACACATTTCTACATAGATATTATATGTCCTAATTGTTTTTACATAATATTATATCAATACTACTATAAATTCCAAATAATATGTTAATAATCATATGCAATTTAAACCAAATATATATAAACTATTTGCAGGTAATCCATTTTGTCAGGTATTTGATTTTTCAAATATTTTGGAGCTGGAATGAATTTCTTTGTTTATGCAATTTTTCTTTCGATACTTTTGATTTCATGCATTACAGATGATCAGTCATAGAATTACTGGTTTATAGGCACTTTTGTAACTTGTTACCTCGTCCGACAAAAGTATTTATTTTAGAAATAAAAGTCTATGGTAAATAAAAGCTGCCTACAAATGTTCATTGTGGACAGTTAAAATAGGCTTACTGGAGTCATTCAGAGAAGACGAAATTTAATATCCCACCAGATTTAAGCATCCAAATTTAACCACAATTAACTTATTGAGTATAAATTTTTTATTGTTTATTTCAAAACCTCTACATGTAGGTAGATGACAGACAGGCAGCTATAGATAGATATTTTATTAAGTATGATTTTGGAACTGGACTTTGTCATTTGATATATTACAAACAATGTTGATGTATTTTTTAAATCGATGTTGATAAATGATTTCTAAGAGTCTTCTACTCACCATTGGCTATATCAACATATTCCACTGGGCAGATATACATATCATATCATGTAAAAGTACAAAATTGCTTGACAATGTGTGAAACCTCAGGAAAAATAAAGGTGAAAAATCCCACAAACATAATTGAAAATGTATCTTAAATTCAGAGCAGTTATCTAGCAAACTGAGGCATTCAAGGTAGTAATAAATATCTTAAAATTTTAATAAAGTGATATTTAAATTAATGAGACATTCCACCTATTATGGGCTGAGTTATTTCATTCCAAAAATCAGTATGTTGTTGTATTAACCTTCTAATATCTCAAATAACTATATTTGGAGATACAGTCTTTAAAGGGGTAATTAAGTTAAAATTAGATCATTAGGATGTGCCCTAATTAAATATTGCTCATGTCATTATAAGAGGAAATTTATATGTAGACACATGCAGAAGAAATATGCCATATAAACACAAAAATGACCACCTACAAACCAAAGACAGAGGCCTTAGAAGAAACCAATTCTGCTAATAACTCCATTGAAAACCAAACCTAGCATCCAGAAGTGTGATGAAATAATTTTTTGTTGTGTAAGCCACCCAGTCTTTGGTATTTGGTTATGGTAGACCTAGCCAGCTAATATATTGCCTACAGTGGGACTTCACTTTGGTTGGGGTATTCCACCATAAGGGAAGAGAACCCCAAGCTATATACCACAATTGCATAGACTTGAAATGCAATTTTCCAAATCAGAATCGAATTGAAAGAATTCAGCTTAAAAGATTAGGACCAGAGGAACGTGGAGATCTTAGCAGTATAGAGGAAATTAACACTTTTTTAATAGAATTTTTATATAATCTAAGTAAAGATAGAAACTGATTTATTGTTTAAGAAGTGTTATGAAAAGAAATTATAGCCATCATCACAGGCTATTGAACCACTTTAAGAGTCTGCAGAAAAATAATGAAGAATTATTACTTCCAAGAATGTAAAATAATAGGCAAATGTCAAGAGATGACAAAATGTTTACTTTATATGGTATGAAATGGAAAAAAATAAAAAAAATATTAAACAAGAAAGCATATTTTGAAAAAGGAAAACATACCAGTAGAAGTGAAATGTATTTATTAGGATTTGAATCTTGCCAACATATTGCTTTTCACTCTTTTAATAAGAGTAGTTGGCAAATATTTTTTCCCATTTTGTGAGTTCTTTCTTCACTGTGTTGATTGTTTCCTTTGCTATACAAGGGCTTTTCAGCTTGATGTAATCTCATTTTTCTATTTTTTATTTGGTTGTCTGTGCTTTTGAGGTCTTAGATAAAAAAATTTTAACCAGACATATGTCCTGAAGTGTTTTCCCAATGTTTTCATCTAAGAGTTTTATAGTTTCAGGTCTTAGATGTAAGTATTTAATTCACTTTGATTTGATTTTTGTGTATGGTGAGAGATAGGGGTCTAGTTTTATTCTTCTGCATATAGATAACCAGTTTTCCCAGCACCATTTATTAAAGAGACTGTCATTTTCTCATTGTATGTTCATGGTGCCTTTGTCGAAGATTATTTGTTTTAAAAGCATGAATATATATCTGGGTTCTCCATTCTGTTTCATTGGTCTGTGTGTCTGTTCGATGACAGTACCATGCTGATTTGGTTACTATAATTTTGTAGTAAATTTTTAGTTAGGTAATGTGATGCCTCCAGCTTTATTCTATTTTGCTCAGAATTACTTTGGCTACTCAGCATCTTTTGTGATTATAAAAATTTTAGGACTTTTTTTTTCTATTTTCATGCAGAAAGATGTTAGTATTTTGATACGGACTACTTTGAATCTGTAAATTGCTTTGGGTAGTATGGTCATTTTAGCAATGTTAGTATGGTCACTTTAGCAATGTTAATTCGTCCAATCTGTTAGCATAAAGTATCTTTACATTTTTTGTGTCCTTTTTATTCCCTCGGTGTTAAATAGTTTTCCTTGTATAGATCTTTTACTTATTTGGTCAAATAGATTCTTAGGTATTTATATGATTTACAGCTACTGTAAATGATATTGCATTCTTGATTTCTTTTCCATATCATTTGCTGTTGGTGTATATAAATGCTACTGATTTTTCCTTGTTGATTTTTGTATCCTACCACTTTACTGAATTCATTCATCAATTCTAACAGTTTCTTGATGGAGTTTTTAGATTTTTCTAAGTATAAGATTATGCTACCTGCAAACAAGGGGAAATGGACTTCTTTCTTTCCTCTTTGAATGCCCTTTATTTCTCTATCTTGTCTAATTACTCTGGTCAGGACTTCCACTACAACATTTAAAAGTAATGGCAAAAACCGCAATTAGTTTTGCATCGACCTAATAATAAAAGCAGTGAAAGTGAGCATCCAGTCCTTAAAAAAATGACCTTTAATTTTTCACCATTCATTATTATATTAGTGTGGGCATTTCATGTATGGCTTTTATTATTTTGAGGTATGTTCCTTTTATACCTAGTTTGATGAGGGATATTATCATAACAGAATATTGAATTTTACTGAATAACTTTTAAACATATATTTAAAAATTCATGTTTTTGTTCTTGGTTCTGCTAATGTGATGTATTATGTACATTAATTTTCATATATTGAACCATCCTTATATTCCTGAATGAATCCCACTTGAACATGGTGAATGGTCTTTTTAATGTGTTATTGAATTTCTTTTACTACTATTTTGTTAAGACTATTTATATCTGTGCTCATCATAGATATTAGTTTTACTTATTTTTTTCTGTTTTTGTTTGTTTGTTTGTTTTTTGAGATGGAGTCTCGCTCTGTTGCCCAGGCTGGAGTGCAATGATGCGATCTTGGCTCACTGCAACCTCCATCTCCTAGGTTCATATTCTCCTGCCTCAGCCTCCCTAGTAGCTGGGATTACAGGCACACACCACCATGCCCAGCTAATTTTTGTATTTTTAATAGAGATGAGGTTTCATCATGTTGGCCAGGCTGGTCTCGAATTCCTGACCTCAGGTGATCTGCCCGCTTCGGCATCCCAAAGTGCTGGGATTACAAGTATGAACCACTGCACCCAGCATTTTTTTCCTGTTTTATTAAAAGTTATTACTTGTATAAATTTAAAGGATGCAAGTGCAGTTTTGTTATGTGAATATAATGCATAATGGTTGAAATCTGGGCTTTTAGTGTCAGGATCACCTAAATAATGTACATTGTATCCATTAGGTAATATTTCATTTTTCATCCCCCTTACAACTTCTTGCCCTTCTGTTTCCAGTGTCTATTATTCCACATTCTATGTCTATGTGAACACATTATTTACCTCCCAATTATATGTGAAAGCATTTGAGTTTCTGTTTCTGGGTTATTTCACTTAAGATAATGGTCTCTAGTTCCGCCCATGTCTGTGCAAAAGACACGATTTTTGTCTCAGGATAATGCTGGCCTCATAGAATGAATTTGGAAATATTTTCTTCTCTTAAATTTTTTTGAAGAGTTTTAGTAGAATTGGTATTAGTTCTCCTTTGAATGTTTAGTAGAATTCAGCAGTAAAGACATCATGTTGTGACCTTTTATAATGGCTTCAATCTCATTACAAGTTATTGGTATATTGAGGTTTTCTATTTCTTCAAGGTTCAATATTTGTAGGTTGCATGTGTTCAGGAATTTATTAATTTTTTCCAGGTTTTTCAATTTGTTGGTGTAAGTTGTTCATATGAGAATCTAATGATTCTTTATATTTTTTATTTTCATTTGTTTTGTCTCCTTTTTTGTTTCTGATATTATTTGGGCTTCTATTTTCTTCATCTAGCCAAAGGTTTGTTAATTTTATTTATCTTTTCAAAAACTAATTTTTAACTCGTTGATCTTCTATATTATTTTTTATTGTCTCAATTGTATTTATTAATGCTCTGATCTTTATTATTTCTTTTATTTTACTAATTTAAGGATTGGTTTGTTCTTGCTTTTTAGTTCCTTGAGGTTTTTTGAAGTACTACTTTTTAAACATAAGAATTTGTTGATACAAACTTTAAGTACTGTTTTTTTGCTGTAGCCCATAGATTTTGGCATGTGGTATTTTAATTATCATCTGCTTTAAGAAATTCTTTAAATATTCTTCTTAGTTTCTTCATTGACCTATTGGTCACTTAGAAACATGCTGTTTAATTTCCAAGTGTTTGTGAAGTTTCTGAGGTTACTCTTGTTATTGATTTCTAGTTTTATTCCATTGTGATGAGAAAAAAATACTTGATATAATTTCTACTGTTTTTGAATTTTTTCAGATTTGTTTTGTAGCCTAAGATATGGTCCATTATGGAGAATGTTTTATATGAAGATGAAAGAAATATGTATTCTGCAGCAGTTGGGTGAAATGTTCTGTAAGTCTCAGGTCTCTTTGGTCTAATGTGTAGTTTAACTCTGAGGTTTCCTTATAGATTTTCTATCTCTATGATCTGTCATCACCGAGAGTGGGGTGTTTAAGTTCTCTACTATTACTGTATTACAGTATATCTCTCCCTTCAGAGCTGTTAATATTTGCTTTATATACTTAGGAGCTCTGATGTTAAGTGCATAGGTTTTTAAAATTGTAATATCTCTTTACTAAATTGATCCATTTATCATTATATAGTGACCTTCTTTATTTCTTTATACAGTCCTTGATTTGTATTCTATTATCTGATATAAGTATTGCTACTCTTGCTCTGTTGTGGTTTTCCATTTGCATTTAGATGTGAGAAGCATTCTTGATTGTAATGTAGCCATGCATATCAATTTTCTACTTTATAATATTGTTTAAGTAACCGATCCTTAGTCCAAAGTCAGCAGATATAACCCGATGTTATCTTTCAGAAGTGTTATTATTTTACCATTTTACCTAGATTGATTTTTATTTTTGGTGTATATAAGAGTCAAGTTTCTTTTTGTTTTTCTTTTTCTTATAGAATCCAAAAGACTCAGCACCATTACTGAAAAGTCAAACCTTTTCCACTGTTCTTTGTCATAAATCAAATGACCAGCTCTGTGGAAATCTGTTTCTGGATTTCTGTCTTGTTGTGTTCTGCCAGTAACATGTAACAGAAGCTATTTGTAGCATACACAGGCAATAAATGTCTCATATCGAGAAGATGCAGAGAATACCTATAAATTAATTAGGTATTCTCTATTGAGTTTTCTCTATTGAGAAAGCTCAGTAGAGAAACGGCTTAAAATACTTTAAAGTTCATATGGAACCAAAAAAGAGCCCGCATCGCCAAGTCAATCCTAAGCCAAAAGAACAAAGCTGGAGGCATCATACTACCTGACTTCAAACTATACTACAAGGCTACAGTAACCAAAACAGCTGTTTTGGCACCAGTACCATAACAGAGATATAGATCAATGGAACAGAACAGAGCCGTCAGAAATAACGCCACATATCCACAACTATCTGATCTTTGACAAACCTGAGAAAAACAAGCAATGGGGAAAGGATTCCCTATTTAATAAATGGTGCTGGGAAAACTGGCTAGCCATATGTAGAAAGCTGAAACTGGATCCCTTCCTTACACCTTATACAAAAATTAATTCAAGATGGATTAAAGACTTAAATGTTAGACCTAAAACCATAAAAACCCTAGAAGAAAACCTAGGCATTACCATTCAGGACATAGGCATGCGCAAGGACTTCATGTCGAATACACCAAAAGCAATGGCAACAAAAGCCAAAATTGACAAATGGGATCTAATTAAACTAAAGAGCTTCTGCACAGCAAAAGAAACTACCATCAGAGTGAATAGGCAACCTACAAAATGGGAGAAAATTTTCGCAACCTACTCATCTGACAAAGGGCTAATATCCAGAATCTACAATGAACTCCAACAAATCTACAAGAAAAAAACAAACAACCCCATCGAAAAGTGGGTGAAGGACATGAACAGACACTTCTCAAAAGAAGACATTTATGCAGCCAAAAAACACATGAAAAAATGCTCACCATCACTGGCCATCAGAGAAATGCAAATCAAAACCACAATGAGATACCATCTCACACCAGTTAGAATGGCAATCATTAAAAAGTCAGGAAACAACAGGTGCTGGAGAGGATGTGGAGAAATAGGAACACTTTTACACTGTTGCTGGGACTGTAAACTAGTTCAACCATTGTGGAGGTCAGTGTGGCAATTCCTCAGGGATCTAGAACTAGAAATACCATTTGATCCAGCCATCCCATTACTGGGTATATACCCAAAGGACTATAAATCATGCTGCTGTAAAGACACATGCACACGTATGTTTATTGAGGCTTTATTCACAATAGCAAAGACTTGGAACCAACCCAAATGTCCAACAATGATAGACTGGATTAAGAAAATGTGGCACATATACACCATGGAATACTATGCAGTCATAAAAAATGATGAGTTCACGTCCTTTGTAGGGACATGAATGAAATTGGAAATCATCATTCTCAGTAAACTATCGCAAGAAGAAAAAACCAAACACCGCATATTCTCACTCATAGGTGGGAATTGAACAATGAGAACACATGGACACAGGAAGGGGAACATCACACTCTAGGGACTGTTGTGGGGTGGGGGGAGGGGGGAGGGATAGTATTGGGAGATATACCTAATGCTAGATGACGAGTTAGTGGGTGCAGTGCACCAGCATGGCACATGTATACATATGTAACTAACCTGCACATTGTGCACATGTACCTAAAACTTAAAGTATAATAATAATAAATTAAAAAAAAAAGAGAAAAGGCTTAAAGAGTTACCTCAAAAGAGAAGATAAACAAGTTGCTAGTAAACCTATGAAAACTTTCTCCACTATGTTAATCACCAGGGAAATTTCTATTAAAACCTCAATGACATAACACTATAAATCAAAAAGAAAGATTAAAAATGAAAGAAGACTCACAATACCAAGGGTTTGCAAGAAAGGAAAGAAAAGATAATTATCATATTTTTTTTCTGGTATAATGTAAGTTAGTACAGATTATTGGAAAATACATTAGGAGGTATCTGCTAAATTCCAAGATATGCATGCACATTTATAGCAAAAGACATCTGAAACACATTCATATATAAGACTGAATGCAACCCTTCAACAACGGAATGAATGGAAGAATAATTTTATGTTTATAAAATACATTACTACACAGAAAAGTAAATTAAAAAATAAATATCTGCTTATACCAGTATAATGGGTACTACAAGGTGTTCAAAAATCTTATTTTATAAAGTCAAAAATAATCAAAAATGATTATGGATTTAAGGTATTAGAAGTAGTAAAATTAGTGATCACTTTGGGAAGGAAGGACAAGTGTTTGGGAGGAGCATGAAGGGACAGTTCTAGTATTTCTTAGCCTGCATGGTTGTTACCTAGTTATGTACTCTGAAAGTTTTTAATAAATTTTAAAGTTATCTACATATGAACCTATGAAAAATATACAGAAACACATATGACCAATGTATGTTTTTAAATTATATGTAAATAATTCTAGAAAACAGTTCATTAGCAGTCAATAGATGTAAGAAATTTCAGCTAAAAAATCATAGTGACAATATAGCGTATGGAAACTATTGAGGATTAAAGCAACAAGGAAAAAAGACATTTCTTAAAAATTGAAAGGCTATCAAAACAAATGAAACTAACTATATATCAAGTTGTTTATATAACCACACTGGATAAAAATTATTTCAAATGTTTTTAGAACACTGTATTCTTATAGTTTATTCTTAGCTGAATACGTTTTATAGTCAAACAAAATGCAAATACATCTCAGAATTTATTCTGCCATCATATTTTTGAAAGTAACACTGTTATTATTACTTTGAAATTAGACATGTATGTTGAATATAGATAGATGTTGATGTAACAAATAGGTAATTATGCTAAAGTTAGATTTTTCAGTATAAAAGAATAAGGAAATGCCAATTCAAAATCAAAAAATTTTATAACCATTTAAAATAATAAACATGAATTTTAAATATCAATGTTTATGAATTTTAAATCCACCTTTATTATTTCTGTCAGTGAAATGGCAGTATGAACACATGAACTAAGCAGCCAAGATGACCAAGCTTAATGTCGTCCCATGACAAGTCCCATGTATCAACGCTGGCCTAGCTACTGTGCCTGTGAGAATTCAACCTGTCATGACAGATTGATGTTGAGCTCTGGGTAAGGTATGCGCTATTGCTCACAGAGACCAACAAGTCACTTGGTGACAAATTAAGCAGCATGTGTGTGGGCTGCTCCTCTACTTTGCCCCTAGCAAGGCCGTACACTATTAACCATCTTCACAAATCTTTGTCAGTTAGGCCCGTTGTCTTGCCCTTTGACCTTGCCAGTCTTAACAGTAGTTGCAGCCTCCTGGCAGTTAAGTGCTGACTCCTGACCTCTATCACGTTGGGGTCCGTCCCATCATCCAGCTTTGTGGCTGCCCCTCCTATGTCAGCCCTGGTGTGCAGAGAAAAACTTCTTCTTGATGTCAGTGTCCCCTCACCTCATGGTCTTGGTGAATGATGAGCCTTCTGGTCTTTCCCATGGTACATAAATCTCTGATGGGTTTTCTCACCTTATATAATACATCCAAACCAGAATGCCTACTTCCTTTAACCTCATTCTTCCTTCTTCTGCCATCTCCTAGGGCAGCTCAGACAATTTCTCCTCACTTATTGCTAGCCATTGTTTTTCCCAGGCTTCCAAGGCAGTAGCAATTTTTTTCTATTGCTTGAATTTTCTCCTGGTGTATTAAGTCCTATGCCCTGAAAAAGGATCCCGAATTCAATCAATATTTCCTTACTTACTCTTATATTTTTGTCCCCTTGATAAAAAAAGGCTCAAGATCCAATCCTAAGAATGTTCTCCTGACTCCAGTCCATAGATGCTGGCTATTTGTTATAATTGTTGGTATATGGTCCACAGAGTCCTAATATCCTTCTGATAACATCAATATAACTTAGCAGTAAGCGGCCAGTTCTGTGGTCTTTATAGGCACTGCTCCTTCTGCCGCCCATATTTTTTGGATGTCACATATGCTACAGCAGTCCCCTCCACTGGAACTTTACCAAAGTAATTGCCTGTGGAATATTTAGCAGTTGAGACACTATCTTATGCCAGAGTAATCTGCACCTAACCTAGCAACTGTATCCTACCTGTAATGCATGATGCCTGAGCCAGTCCCTAATTCCACATCTTATCACTTGTATTCTTGAAACATTTCAGATATCACTTGTGTTAGTCTCAATCCTCTAAGAAGTAGATTCCTAGACTGAATTAGTTGTCCATGTGATTGATTAAGGGAGGAAAATGGGGAAAGAGCCAAGAAAGACTGGGAGAGCTACCAGACTATGATACAGATCAGATCTCAGATGAAGGAGAGTGATAAAAAAGGAAGATTGAGTGAGTATCGTACAGTGCAAAGAAGGTCCAAGAGTCCAGGAAGGCCGTTTTTAATCGAAAGTCACCTCTCAGTTTAGTCTCATGTCTCCCAGGAACAAAATGAACTTAATATCTCTGCCACGCTCAGTTTTTGGATGAAGTCTTCTGTGAAGTGGGGCGTTAGTGTGAACACAGTGATAAATTACAGAGTACAGCAGCTAGAGCCATCAGTCAACTGACTGTACTCTCCATAGTCAGAGAACTTACAGGCACATATTCGTGGCTGACACATGTATAAATAGTTATGCAAATCTAAGTGTAGACATATAGATGTAGCTTTAACATATTCAGTATATTTAAATTTAATTGTCAGAAATTGAGTAAATTTAATATACTGTGTCTTATATTGGACACAGAGATATACAATGTTTATTTCTGATGACCAAGTGTACTCATTTAGGTACAGTAATAATGCATTAGATAACTGAATGGAACATAATGAGTATCCAATGGAGGACAAAAATCAGATGTATTTGGTAGGCCATGCAAGTATTCAGAGATGAAGCACGTGAGATAAATATGTACGCCAAGACTAAGAAGAGTAAGGGCTAGCTATAGAAGAAAAATTACAAGCATAAGGATTTTTCTGAAAAAGGTCATTGGTGAATGAAAAAAATATGACACAGTAAGGAAATTATTAGTGTTTTGACAAGACATCAGTGTAAACAATGAATCAGAAGAATTTGAAAACAAGTGAAGACAAATAGGCTGAGAGAGAAGTTCTAGGATGCCATGTAAAAAAAACCTGTGGCCATAGAAAGAAGTAGGCACTTCTGTGTACATAAGGAGATCCATAGGTGAATTTCAAATATGGCAGTTTTATGATCAGAAATATATATATAAATTCATTTTGTAAATATTTACTGAGCCTATTCTATGTTCCAGAATTTGTCACAGGAAATTAGAAAAGTCAGTAAATACTATAGACTAAACCTGGGCAAATAGAGCTTATGTCCTGAAGATAGAGAAATAAAAACTAAAAATTATTAATAATATATTTCTATGCTATTAAGTGGAACATGGTATGTGGGAAAGAGTAAGGTTGGAAAAGGGGATTGGGAGTGAGGGAATGAAAGTGTTCTTCTGTGGAGCATGAGTCTACTTATTCCAGAGGTTCAAGAGAGATTAAGGAAGGAGGAATAGAAGTCACAGAGTATAGGTGATACCAAGCAAATTTTCTGTAAAGAGGATCAGAGGGATATAACAGAGCACAAAGTTTTAGAGAAAGGTCAAGTCAAGGGAGGGTTTTTAGGATAAGATAAAGGTAACAGTATGTTGTCATGCAGATAAAATTAATGTAGTAGAGAGTAAAACCTATAAGACTGCAGAGAGAATACTCAGAATTACATTCTGGAATAGGCAAGAGTGAATGATATCTCACACGAAATTGGAAGGCTGTTCTTATCTAGAGCAACAGGCAAAAAGGCAGAGTGTATATGTCAAATGCTGGTAGATGGGTAGAAAATTTAGAAACTATGTATAACTAAAGTCCTGAGAATTGGTTTGTTTGGATATAGAATTTTAGGCAAGGGGAAATTTAGGAATCTATTATAATAATTCATGTGAGAGGATAAAAGTAAAAGTCAGAAATGAGTGTTGAAAAATGTTACAAAAGTACATGTGCAGAAATAGGTGGCAAAGTTGATGTAGGTGGAATGAGAATGAGGCATATCTAAGACAACTCCTGGATTTTACCTTCTTTGACTGATGATGTGAAAATGCCAGACTTTCAGATGAAATAGAAGTGAAAGGTGCTCTGTGTTACTGCTAGTGAGTAGAGTGCGTAATATAATGACTTGCTGATATCCAGGAGTCATTTATGTTGGATCCATTTTAGTGGGGTTCAAGAAATATAAGGATGCAGATATTGCGATGAAGCTCTACGTGGATATGTAACATGAGACAACAGAAGCATCAATATTTAAGGGAGGGCAGATGGGGACCTACTGAGAATGATCAAAAGCCAAGACAGAGGCAATAATAAGAGGAAGTTCATAATGGAAATATTAGTTGGGAAATGAAATTAGCACAATGTTTCTATAATTAGGAAATATTTGAGGAGTTCTTCCAAGAAACAATTACTGGAAGTGTAAGATGAAATCTTGACCAAAGTATATTAGGAAGAAAATGATAGCAAAGAAAATACAATTCTTCTCCAAATCACTACTTGGTGTTAGTTGGAAACCTAGTTTTATGACTTTAGGCAGCTTCAAATTTATAGCAAAATATCAAATTCTATCAGCAGTATTGTTTTTCAGTTATCTCAGATATTTTTGTTCCCTGTTTGAAAAGGCCCAAGGGCAATTACTTTCACTTGATTGTTATTTGAGAGCCCAAGCCTGGCAAGATTCAAAAGCATCCAGGAAATCCATTCTTGGACATAGAGATACAAGTTTAGGTATCTCCTCTCTCCTACTCTGCCCTTCTGCTTGTACCCTACATGCATTACCTCCAAAAAAAAAATGAGAAATGCAATCCAAATAAAATTTTCCTAAGAGTGTTCACCATGCAACAGTGTTGAACTTTCCTTTTAGTCTGTATTTGGAGTGTGACTTACTGGTATGAATTCCTATTTTAGTACAGATCCTGCTGTTTCTAGAACTATCTGAACTCTACACAATTTACTCTCTATCCATCTGTTTCTACTAACACAAATAGAGAGGTATCTATCTCTACATATTATCAAATTAAATGCATATAGGTTCATGATTCTAGATCACTTTAAAAAATAATTTAAAAATTAACATTACAAATTGTTTTTGCAACATTTTATACTGTCTTACTAAGCTGTTTTGTCATTTCATGTGTTTACATTATCTTGTGCAAAACAATATTTCCAAATATAATTACTACTCCAATTTAAATATTTTCCTTTGCCATTTAAAATTTACAACAGAGGACTAGTAAACTAGCGGTCAATCAAATCTTGAACATAGGAGATACATAATTTAAACTGATTCATATGCAATATTTATAGTAAAGAATTTGGATGCTAAAGTAGTATGCATCACAAAAATTTTAATACACTGTATATTATATTTTTATTTCTTTTATTTTCATGAACTACATACTAATTCATTTAATCAACTGCATATTGTTATGTACCTGTGTGTGTTTATAAGTTTATATTATCACAACTTGAAAAATATTACACATGAGAGTCCTCCTTAGGTTGTTCTCTTTGCATACTTTTACATTAGTTCAAGCATTTAAAAACTAATATTTCTTTCCAAAAATCAATTAAATGTTACACACTTACTGGCTTTCTCTAAATCAAGACCACTTTCTACTCCTCTCTAAAGAGTGCTGGTTACATTAACTGGATAATGAGGAAATTAAGGGATTGGCAGTGGAGTGGGAGGTACTGAAAATAATATAATGTAGTAGAAGTCGTATCTATAGTAAGATTTGTTGACAGAAAAAGAAAATCTTTAGTAGCAATGCATGCTGAGAAGTAGATGCCTTATACTTTACTACTTCTAAATACTGGAGATCTGGCTGTGAGGGATAGACATAACATAAACCAAGATGATCACACTTCTTTTTAAATAAATGCCAGCTAGAACATTTTAATTCAGAGTAAATCTTACCAACTTGCCTTTCAGATAAATATATTTAACGGAGATTTTGGCTATATATATATTTATAGAAAAGTTGACAAGGGTAAAACACTCACCGTCGGTTCATAAATATGTCTAGATTTATCTTGTAGCAATTAATGCATATATGTAGTAACTAATGAACTTGAGTGTAAAAGTGATAGAAAATGATAAGAATCATAATTACCTTTGATGAGGCTTACCATGAAAGTAAGCAACAGGGTCTTCTCTCTGTGACTTAAGAAAGGTGAATTTATAAGTAAGAAGAGAGGGAAAGTGATGATATTCACATATAAGAACATGCAGGCAATATATAGTGAGGTGTAAAATGGCTTTTATGAGTAATTAAATATATACTAACTAGGGAATATCTAAAAATAATGCTTAATAGCTTTGTTTCTTTTAGAAAATTTTTGATTTATATAATTGAAAATGAAAGAAAAAAATGCCCAAATGGAAACTTTTTAAAAATGGTAAAAAATAGATAAAATTTATTGATTCATTAAAATATTAAATAAAGTACTTTTATTCAAATATTAGTATGAGCCTTTATCCAATGAGAGCCTATTTTCTGTTTTCTATGTTACTGTAAATAATTGAATCAAACTTGTTTATTCCCCTTATTTGGAAGTATGTATTTAATTCATTTCATTTATGACCCTTTAGTGAATATGTATATGTTTATCTATAAGAAAACAATCAACATTTATTATGTGAAATCCTGTTTCCCAAAGAAATATGAAAAATCAAAATTATATCTTTAGTAATATCCCATGGTTGAAAAAACACATATAACAAGAGTGTTACTCATAGGCAGAAATTGCATTAAAACTAAAATTTTTATTTTTATTTATTTTTTATTTAAACTTTTATTTTAGGTTTGGGACTACATGTGCAGTTTTGTTATATAGGTAAGCTCTGTCATGGGGGTCTGCTGTACAGATTATTTCATCAAGAGGTGACTTGGCTGCTGTCAAAGGCATTCAGTCTCATAAGAGAAGCAGAGCACAAAAGTTTGGAAAATTTGCAGCCTGCCAATTTTATAGAAAATAATATTCCATTTTCTGAGGAGAAATTCAAGCCAGCTGCAGAAATGTGTATAAATAATGAGAAGTCAAATGTTAATTCCTAAGACAATGTGGAAAATGTCTCCAGGGCATGTCAGGGGTTTTCACAGCAGCCCCTCTCATCACAGGCCCGGAGGCCTAGGAGGAAAAAAAATGGTTTTGTTGCCTGGGCCAAGGGTCCCTGTGCTGTGTGCAGCCTAGAGACTTGGTGCCCTGAGTTCCAGCCATTCCTGCTGTGGCTGAAAGCGGCCAATGTAGAGTTCAGGCCATGGCTTCAGAGGGTGCAAACTCAAAGCCTTGGCAGCTTCCGTGTGGTATTGAGCCTGTGAGTGCACAGAAGCCAGGAATCAGGGTTTGGGAACCTCCACTTAGGTTTCAGATTTATAGAAATGCCTGGATGCCCAGGCAGAAGTTTGCTACAGGGGCAGGGCCCTAAAGGAGAACCTCTGCTAGGGCAGTGCAGAAGAGAAATGTGGGGTCAAAGCCCCCACACAGAGTCTCTACTGGGGCACTGCCTAGTGGAGCTGTGAGAAGAGGGCAACCATCCTCCAGACCACAGACTGGTAGATCCACTGACAGCTTGCACCATTCACCTGGAAAAGCCACAGACACTCAAAGCCAGCCCATGAAAGCAGCTGGGAGAGAGGCTGTACCCTGCAGAGCCACAGGGCTGGAACTACCCAAGACCATGGGAACCCACCTCTTGCATCAGCATAACTTGGATGTGAGAAATGGAGTCAAAGGAGATCATTTTGCAGCTTTAAGATTTGACTGCTCTGCTGGATTTTGGACTTGAATGGGGCCTGTAGCCCCCTTGCTTTGGCCAATTTCTCCCATTTGGAATGACTGTATTTACCCAATGCCTGCACCCACATTGTGTCTAGGAAGTAACTAACCTGCTTTTGATTTTACAGGCTCATAGGTGGAAGAGACTTGCCTTGTCTCAGATGAGACGTTGGACTATGGACTTTTGAGTTAATGCTAAAATTAGTTAAAATTTTGAGGGACTGTTGGGAAAGCATGATTAGTTTTGAAATGTGAGGACATGAGATTTTGGAGGGGCCAGGACTGAAATTATATGGTTTGGCTGTGGACTCATGCAAATCTCCTCTTGAATTGTAATTCCCACAATTCCCATGTGTTGTAGGAGGAACCCGGTGGAATGTGATTGAATTATGGAGGTGGGCCTTTTCTGTGCTATTCTCGTGATAGTGAATGAGTCTCACAAGATCTGATAGTTTTAAAAATGAGAGTTTCCCCACACAAGCTCTCTTTTTGCCTACTGCCCTCCATGTAATACATGACTTGCTCCTCCTTGCCTTCCAGCATGATTGCAAGGCCTCCATGTGAAACTGTAACTCCATTAAACCTCTTTATTTTCTAAATTGCCCAGTCTCAGGTCTGTCTTTATCAGTAGGGTGAAAATAGACTAATACATGTTCTCATCATTTAGCTCCCACTTATGAGTAAGAACACGTGGTATTTGGTTTTCTATTTCTGCATTAGTTTGCTGAGGATAATGGCCTCCAGCTCCATTCATGTTTCTGCAAAAGTCATGATCCCATTTTTTTATGGCTGCATAGTATCCCATGGTGTATATATACCACATATTCTTTATATAGTCTACCATCAATGGACATTTAGGTTGATTCCATGTCTTTGCTATTATGAATAGTGCTACAGTGAACATATGAATGCATGTGTCTTTATGACAGAACAATTTCTATTCCTCTGGGTATTTACCCAGTCATGGGATTTCTGAGTTTAATAGTAGTTCTGCTTTGAGCTCTTTGAGGAATAACTACACTAATTTTCACAATGACTGAACTAATTTCACTCCCACAAACAATGTGTAAGCATTCTCTTCCCTTCACAATGTTGCCAGCATCTGTTTTTTTTAGAGGGAATTTCGCCTCTTGTTGCCCAGGGTGGAGTGCAATGGTGAGATCTTGGCTCACTGCAACCTCCCACTCACAGGTTCAAGTCATTCTCCTGCCTCAGCCTCCTGAGTAGCTGAGATTACAGGTTTGCATCATCAAACACAGCTCATTAAAAAAAAAAAAATTAGAGATGGGGTTTCACCATGTTGCCCAGGCTGGTCTCGAATTCTTGATATCAGATGATCCACCCACCTTCCAAAGTGCTGGGATTACAGGCATGAGCCACTGCACCCAGCCAAGCTTTTTTTCATATGCTTGTTTGGCCACATGTATGTCTTCTTTCGAAAAGTGTCTGTTCACGTTCTTTGCTTATTTAATGGGATCTTTTTTTCTTGTAAATTCAAGTTCCTTATAGGTGTTGGATATTATACTTTTGCCAGATACATAATTTGCAAATATTTTCTCCAATTTTGTAGCTTGCCTGTTCTCTCTGATGATAGTTTCTTTTACTGTGTAGAAGCTCTTTAGTTTAATTTGAACCCATAGGTCAATTTTTGCTTTTGTTGCAATTGTTATTGGCATCTTCATCATGAAATCTTGCCTGTGCCTATGTCCTGATGGTATTGCCCAGGTCATTTTCCATGGTTTTTATAGCTCTGAGTTTTATATTTAAGTCTGTTTTGTTTTGTTTTGTTTTGTTTGAGACGGAGTCTCACTCTGTGGCCAGGCTGGAGTGCAGTGGTATGATCTCAGCTCACTGCAAGCTCCGCCTCATGGGTTTACACCATTCTCCTGCCTCAGCCTCCCAAGTAGCTGGGACTACAGGCACCCACCACCATGCCCAGCTAATTTTTTGTATTTTTAGTAGAGATGGGGTTTCCCCATGTTAGCCAGGATGGTCTTGATCTCCGGACCTTGTGATCCACACTCCTCGGCCTCCAAAAGTGCTGGGATTACAGGCATGAGCCACCATGCCTGGCCTATATTTAAGTCTTTAATCCATCTTGTGTTGATTTTTGCATATGGTGTAAGAAAGGGGTTCAGTTTAAATCTTGTGCATATGGTTAGCTAGTTATCTCAGCACCATTTATTGAATAAGGAGTCCTTTCCCCATTGCTTGTTTTTGTCAGCTTTGTAGAAGATCAGATGATTGTAGCTGTGATGCCTTGTTTCTGGGCTCTCTAATCTGTTCCATTGGCCTATGTGTCTATTTTTGTACCAATACCATGCTATTTTGGTTACTGTAGCCCCATAGTATAATTTGAAGTTGTGTAACGTGCTGCTTCCAGCTTTGTTCTTTTCCTTAGAACCGCCTTGGCTATGCAGGCTACTTTTTTCTTCCATATAAATTTCAAAATTTTTTTTTCTGGTCCTCTGAAGAATATCATTAGTAATTTGATAGGTATAACATTGAATCTATATATTACTTTGGGGAGTATGGCCATTTTAATGATATTGATTCTTCCTATTGATGAAAATAATATGTTTTTCCATTTGTTTATGTCAACTCTGATTCTTTTGAACAGTGTTTTGTAATTCCCTTTCTAGAGATTTTTTACCTCCCTGGTAGCTCTATTCCTAGGTATTTTATTTCTTGTGTGTGGCATATCTGAACGGGATTGCATTCCTGCTTGGTTCTTGGCTTGATTGTTGTTGGTGTATAGAAATGCTTGTGATTCTTGTACAATGATTTTGTATCCTGACACTTTCCTGAAGTTGTGTATCAGTTTAAGGCATTTTAAGCTGAGAATATGAGGTTTTCTAGATGTAGAATCATATTGTCTACAAATATAAATATTTTGGCTTCCTTTCTTCCTGTTGGCATGCCCTTTATTTCTTTTCCTGGCCTGATTGCTCTGGCCAGAACTTTCAATACTATGTTGAATAGGAGGGGTGAGAAAGGGTATCTTTATCTTGTGCCAGTTTTCAATGGGAATGTTTCCAGCTTTTGGCAATTTAGTTAGATGCTGGCTTTGGGTTTGCCATAGTTGGTGCTTATTATTTTGAGGTATGTTCCTTCAATACATAGTCTATTGAGAGTTTTTAATATGAAGGGATATCAAATTTTATCATAAGCCTTTTATGCATCGAGATAATCATATGGGTTTTTTGAATTTAGTTATGTTTATTTGATTAATCATATTTATTGATTTGCATATGTTGAACCAACCTTGTATCCAGGATAAAGCCTACTTGATCATGGTGGATTAGTTTTTGATTTGCTGCTTAATTCAGTTAGCTAGTATTTTGTTGAGGATTTTTGCATCAATGTACATCAAGAATATTGGTCTGAAGTGTGTGGATGTGTGTGTGTGTGTATCTGCAAGCTTTTGATATCAGGATGAATCTGGACTAATTGAATGAGTTGTGGAGGAGTCCCTCCTCCTCCATTATTTGGAGTAGTTTCAGTAGGAATGGTACCAGCTCTTCTTTGGACATCTGGTAGAATTCAGCTGTGAGTCCATCTGGTCCAGGGCTTTGTTGTTGCTCTTGTTGTTGGTAGGCTATTTATTACTGATTCTATTTCAGAGCTTATTATCGGTCTTTTCAAGGATTCAAATTCTTCCTGGTTTAGTCTTGGGCGGGTGTGTGTGTCTAGGAACTTATCCTTTATCCTATATTTTCTAGTTTCTGTTCATAGACATGTTCTTAGTAGTCAGTCTCTGATTCCTTTTGTATTTCTGTAGGGACTATGGCAACATTCCCTTTGTCATTTCTATTTGTGTTTATTTTGATCTTTTTTCTTCTGTATTAGTCTAGCTAGTAGTTTGTCTTACTAAATGTTTTTCAAAAAAACAACTCCTAGATTTGCTGATCTTTTAAATGTTTTTCTTACCTCAATCTCCTTCAGCTTAGCTTTGATTTTTGTTATTTCTTGCCTTCTGCTAGGTTTGGAGTTAGTTTGCTCTTGCTTCTCGCATTGTTTTACTTGTGATGTTATGTTGTCAATTTGAATTCTTTCTAACTTTTTGTTGTGGGTAGTTAGTGGTATAAATTTCTTTCTTAATACTGCCTTAGTTGTGTCCCAGAAATTCTGGCATGTTGCATCTGTGTTCAGATTAGTTTCAAAGAACTTCTTGGCTTCTGGCTTATTTTCATTATCCAAAAGTCATTAAAAAGCTGGTTGGTTGATTTTCATGTAATTCTATAGTTTTGAGTACTTTTTTTGATCTTGTTTTCTATTTTTATTGTGCTGTGGTCCGAAAGAGTGTTTGTTATATTTTTGGTTCTTTTGCATTTGCTGAGGATTGTTTTATGTCCCATTGTGTGGACAACTTTAGGGTATGTGCTATGTGGTGATAAGAAGAATGCATATTCTGTTGCTTTGGTTGAAGAGCTCTGTGGATGGCTATCAAGTCCCTTTGAAACAGTGTTGAGTTCAGATCCTTAATATTGTCAAGTGCGGTGTCTAAGTCTCTCACTATTATTGTGTGGGAGTCTAAGTCTCCCTGAAAGTGTCTAAGAACTTGCTTTATGGGTCTGGTGTTCCTGTGTTGGATACATATATATGTAGAGTAGTTAGGTCTTCTTGTTGAATTTAACCTTATACCGTTATCTAATGTCATTCTTTGTCTTTTTTGATCTTTGTTAAAGTCTCTTTTGTCCAAAATTAAGATTCCAACCCCTGCTTTTTTTCTGTTTTCCATTTGTTTGGCAGATTTTCCTCCATCCCTTTATTTTGAGCCAATGAGTGTTATTGCCTGTGAGATGGGTCTCTTGAAAACAACATACCGTTGGCTCTTGCTTTTTGTCCAGGTTGCCACTCTGTGCCTTTCAAGTGGGGCATTTAGACCATTTACATTCAAGGTTAGTATTAATATGTTTGGATTTGATTCCATTATTTTGTTGTTAGCTGGTTATTATGCAGACTTTTGTGTGGTTGCTTTATAGTGTCACTGATCTTTGGACTTAAGTGTGATTTCGTAGTGGCTGGTAATGGGCTTTCCTTTCCACAGTAAGTGTTTCTTTCAGGAACTCTTGGAAGGCTCCTCATTTTATTGTGATTCTTACCTTCCTTGGATTGGGTTTCAATGTTCTCCTGAATCTCAATGCTCTTTGCTTATATCTATATTCTATATTCTATTCCTGTCTATTCAGCCATCTTGTTAAGAACCCTTGCTGGACAGCTAGTATGGATTTATGAAAGAAATAAGGCACTCTCACTTTTTGAGTTGTCAGAGTTTTTGCACTGGTTCTTTCTTATCTTTGTGGGCTGATGTTTCTTCAACCTTTGAAGTTGCTGTCCTTTGGATGGGTTTTTTAAAATTCTCTTTTATCCTTTTGATGACCTTGTGGATAGAGCAGACTGAGAAGTGCTCAGTTTGGACTGGCCTCGTCTCATGGGCAAGCCCACTCTGAAGAGTTCAGGTCCAACAGTTTCCGCTAGTTTCCTATGGGAGCAAGTTGTGCCTATGGTGATGGGAGTCCCTGGCTGTGTTCCACTACAAACACTCCCATATCAAACCCTCTGGGCTCTGCACTGGCTGGAATTCTGCCCTTACCAGTTCTTTAAGCATCATTCCTTTCAAATTCAAGTGTCATTGGTGGTCATGGGGGGTCTCCCCCTTCAGTTCAGCATCTGTGCCTTCTCTCCATCTGTTCTCAATGCCTTCCCTCTGAAGATCTGGTATAAGTGTGCCTGTCATTCCAATGTCCTGGTCCCTTGGTGGCTGATGTTCATCCTGGCTGTGTGTAGTTGGTCATCTTGCCACTGTAACCAAAACTAAAAATGTTTAAATGTGAATCTTATTATCACTGGTATTCTAGCCTTCAAAAATGACAGATATATTGTAGCCAATCCATCAAAAATGAATAATTAAACCTTATACATTTTCACAGAAAGGTGTATTTGTTAATTCTTTTCTTTTTTTAGTACTTGATTTTTGCTTCCCATGTTTAACTCATGACATTTAGTCAATTACACTAGAGCAAATTGCTGTTAAATACTTTACACATTTTATGGAAATTGTAATAATAGGTCAAGCAAATAAAAGAAGGGAGCCAATTAATAAAGCCCTAAAAGCATTTGTTGCATTCGTATGCTAATTTGAAATTATTAATTTTTAATTTTTCCATGAAAAATACCATTTAAATATTTTACAAATTTTCACCATTACACAAAACTCAACATATATTTTATTTATTCTCTTAATGATTTATTCAATTAAAAACAGGTGTGCATATTTGAAGGGTGTGAATAAAATGTTATTTTCTAAGGAGAAAATAAGTATTGCTCCTCAAATCCCAAATTAACATGATTTTTATTGAGTACTTTACTGAGTTCCAATATCTATCTGAATAAAATTTAATATACCAGGAATACGTCTTCAAATTTAAGCAGTGTACTAGTTTCAATTTACCATCCTTATGTGGTATCCAAAGAACAAATTTTTTTTTCAGAATTATAAAGAATATTATATTTCTGGTCTTGTTTACCAGGTCATCCAGCTGCAGAAGTTATAAATGTAGTTTATCCATCCATTTTTTGGACTTAAATGTAATCAAGAAAAATATTCCATTTAATGGGGTGTAAAAGTGTTACTTACAATAACCAAGGTGTTATCCCAAAGTTCACTGTAAGATACAAACAGATCTGTAAACAGGCCTACTTTATTTACTTAAGTATTTTAATACTTTACTTTTCTCAGAAAATGACCTTTTGCAAAATTTGTTTTTGATGTGTATACTCTGTCAGCATGGAAAGTTCGATAACAAATAGTGCCTTGTTCCATGATATGTGTCGATGTAAGCTATATAACTTCTAGACACAAACTTTCCATTGACATTAATAGATGAGTTCCTTATTTGCAGGGTGGCTATGAAATGTTTTCATCCCCCATTAAGGGCAAAGAATAGGAATAAAGAAAACATGGTCACAGGTCCACAAAAGGTTCTACTAAGTACTTGGTTACCTATAGCAATAAATAGTCTCAAAATCTAGTTATTATGTTTATCTGAACTTCTCTCATTCAGATCATTAATTTTTTTCTAACCAAATAAACACACAAATTCCCTTGCCAAATAGCAATACGAGTTTTGTTATTATTATTATTTTTCATTTTGTTTTGTTTTTGAAAAATACAATTCGGTTTATTAATTAATTTTTTTAAAAGAAAAAACATATCTTATTGAGAAGAAACTTTAATACTGCATTTTATCATTTAAAAGTCATTATTTTTTTTTCTTTTCTATCCATAAATGACAGCATCAATTTATCTTGGGAAAGTCTCCCTTTGGCCTGGAAATAACCATGTGAATATTCTCTTTTGCAAGACAAGAATGTACTCATTTTAATAAGAGCATGTATATCGGGCCACGCTGATAACACAGAAAAAAAAATCCATAAATGTATGCCTCCATGTTACTCCTCACCATATAACTTGGCTATTTCAGGAATGCAATAGTCCAAATTTGCCTAGAATGGCAAGGGCTTCACAGCTACATCTCTTTGTAATTAAATTTTGTTGAACAAGAAATTCTTTGAATGAATTGGGTCACAGTGATCAAGGTGAATGAAAGCAAAGGGGCAATGTAGTGACTAAGAAATAATTTGCCATAAAGGTGAGCGAGGATTGAATCATTAAGTACCTTACTACAGTTAGATAAACACTGAAGAGTGATTATTTGGTCACAGAATGGACAGGTATAGCTCACAGAACTGATGGCTACGCATTAAGAAAAAAAAAATGATTTTCTACAAAGTGTGTGCCCATCTGTGAACTGGAGGTACTGAAAAGTAAGACTAGCAGTTTTTGATATAAGACAACTTTCACCATGTGTGACTTGGGACAGAGTGACCTGCTGTATGTTTTGTAAGCCAGTGTGGCTTGAATGAATGAGTGGAGTATTGTACTATATCTTGATCCCCACTGTCAGAGACCGATGAGAGCTGAGAGCAGGCTTCACCTGCAGTGGTTAATAGAGGCATTTCTTCAAAACGTCTCATATCAGAGAGATACACCAGGCTGCTGGCTTGAAAAACTTAGTGAGCTGATCCAGAAGGCAGGAGAAAGCATCAGGTAGGTCAAAAGGATTATCAGGAGCTATTTCTGTATGACAAAACATCTATCTCATCTTACATTTCCCATGTACAACTGTGAAACTGTGTAAAAATTGAGGGTCTTTCAAATATATTATTTAAACTTATGAAAAGATTGAATTTTCACATAGGAAACACAGTTTCTCTCTTGAAAGGAAGGTGTCACTGCTTTTTAGACAAAATTTTTGAGATCTAGCATCACGGAAGTTAACCATTCATTCAAAATATATTGAACATATACTCTGTGCCAAACAATACAAATATGGTTAAATTAAAAAATATAAAACAATTCATATTTGTACGGAGTAAGAAACAAAAAGGATTATAAGTCACTCTGATTTTGTGTGAATTTACTATTCAAAATCTTTCAGTAGCATGTGCTTTTTAAAAGCTATTATTAACATATCCAATCTGGTGTTCCAAATAAAGTAGACAAAAACATGCAATTATTTCCACCACAGGTTGCCACTATAATACAGTTATTTGTAGAAGAAATTTAACAACGCATATCAAAAGTCTCAAAAATGGTTGTGGAATCAGATCTAAGAATTACTCTTAAGGTAATAATTAAGTATGTGGACAATAATTTACATCTTTATCCCAGAGAATAATTTAAGACACAAAAAATATCTAAAAAAAGTTACTGGATAAAGTGTTTCAGCAAAAAAATTTACAATAATACGTAAATAGTAAAATTATATTGACATATTATATTACATGCTAAAGTATATAATACAAGTTAAAAACACTCCCTAAAAGAGTAAAGATGATGTGATTACATCTACACATGTAAGAGACATCATAGTAGTGATTTTTATTTTCTTTGTTTTGATATCTTTAAACACATATAATTAAAAGTTAGATTGTATATTAAAAATAATTGTTCTTAGCATCTATCTAAAGTGAAAAAGTTATGAATAATGACAAAGTTTAGGGAGTAGATCTGATTAATTCTGTTGTCTTTACTAGTAATACCTAATGTCCTTACCTTCCTGGATCTGAAGTCAGCAGTGGTTTAGCAGTGTGCTTGAGACAAAGCATAATTGTCACTAAAAAGAGAAACAAGAACTTTACTATAGAGTTCTAAAGTCAAAATCTTCAAGCTAAACATAGGTAATGTACATAATTTTAAAACACATAATTAAATTTTAGCAGCTGTTGTCAAGGAAATAACATTATACAAGTATTGTGTGGGCACTCTCAAACGTTTCATATACCTTAAAACATAAAGCTCTTAAAATAAAGTGTATGTGAAAGTTCAGTAATTTTTACAAATATAAATGAAGTGTAAGTGAAAAGGTCATCAAATTTGACAATTAAAAATTCCAAACATATTAAACAATTCTGCAAACTAAAAGAAAGTAACCATTGGGCAAAATCCAAGCAGAATACATATAAAACTGAAATTAGAGGAATATTCTAATAGTAAAGATTTTAACTACTTGAGTTATATAATAGAAAGGAAAATATTTGATAATACAAAAATAAAGTTTTTGTATGGAAATAAGGTATCATAATAAGTAGACATAGTTCAATTACGGGAATAAAAGAAAAATGAATGCATCAAATAAAGAGGAATATATAGAAGTTTCTATAATTCACTTAAAATCACTCAAGTAGAACAAAAAGTAATGGTCTGCTTCTCAAGCATATCAAAATGCTAAAAGGAGCATAAACACATAAACAGCAAAATTCATTCGAAGTCATGGAGAGCAAAACAAAAATGTAGATACTGACACACACACAAACACACACACACACACACATATATATATATTTAAGTATTTATGCGTGTATGTGAGTGTGTGGCTATGTGTGTATGTGCGTATAACCAATCAGACTGTTGTCAGAAATGTATCATCCAGTAAAGAACTGTCTTTTGTGTTACTGGTAGAAACATGAATTGCTACAACCATTTTGGGGAAACAAAAGCAAAAATGCACCAAAGTCTTGAAATTCTATTAGATTAAAAATGAAAACAATGGCAATCATTAAAAAGTCAGGAAACAACAGGTGCTGGAGAGGATGTGGAGAAATAGGAACACTTTTACACTGTTGGTGGGATTGTAAGCTAGTTCAATCATTGTGGAAGTCAGTGTGACGATTCCTCAGGGATCTAGAACTAGAAATACCATTTGACCCAGCCATCCCATTACTGGGTATATACCCAAAGGACTATAAATCATGCTGCTGTAAAGACACATGCACACGTATGTTTATTGCGGCATTATTCACAATAGCAAAGACTTGGAACCAACCCAAATGTCCAACAATGATAGACTGGATTAAGAAAATGTGGCACATATACACCATGGAATACTATGCAGCCATAAAAAATGATGAGTTCACATCCTTTGTAGGGACATGGATGAAACTGGAAACCATCATTCTCAGTAAACTATCGCAAGAACAAAAAACCAAACACCGCATATTCTCACTCATAGGTGGGAATTGAACAATGAGATCACATGGACACAGGAAGGGGAACATCACACTCTGGGGACTGTTGTGGGGTGGGGGGAGTGGGGAGGGATAGCACTGGGAGATATACCTAATGCTAGATGACGAGTCAGTGGGTGCAGCACACCAGCATGGCACATGTATACGTATGTAACTAACCTGCACAATGTGCACATGTACCCTAAAACTTAAAGTATAATAATAAAAAATAAAAATAAAAATAAAAAAAATAAAAATAAAAATGAAAACAAACAAAAAGGCAGAATAGTTCATGCCAAAAAATTCTACTCTAAGGATTCTGTCCTCTAGGAATGGAAGTAACAAGTGTTAGGGTTAAAACAAATAATACAACATTACCTTAGTGGAAGCAGGTGGGAAACTGACGGCAAAAACTTCTACCGAAGGTTGAAAAGCTACAGCTTTTAGATGGATAAAAAGAAAATTACCTCCCCAAATCAGATACATCGAGAGATTTGTTAAAGAATACAAAATTATAGCTAGATGGGGGAATAAGTTCTGGTTCCATAAGTCTGTAGGATGACTATAGTTAACAATAATACATAATTTCCAATAGCTAGAAGAAGGGTATTGGAGATTCCCAACACAAAGAAATGATAAATGTTTGAGATGATGGATATGCTATTCACCCTGATCTAATCACTATACATTATATGTATCAAAATGTCACTATGCAACCCATAAATATATATTTCTGTAAATTAGAAAATTAACGCAAACAAAAATCTAACTAGAGACGAATGCATGCTCACTTTATTTGATGTTAATATTTGAATCCCTTTACCAAATATCTTGTACTTCTAGTAGAGTAGAATGTTGTTAAAACTCTTCAGTCTTTCACCATTAACTGGATATATATCCGTATCCACTGTCAGTGAGGTTGGCCTGCAGACCACCATAAAGACTTAGAAAGATACTGGTTCTTATCTTACCAATGCATTTCCCAAAGCCTGAATAAAGGCAATATATTATGTACCCTCTGGGATTTAATTAGTAATAAGTGAGTAGATTCAACATAATAAATCTACTTCAGCATTTCATATCCCTAAACCTGAGGATACTTCCTTCTGTGGTACACTAAGCTTGCTCTAATACCTGAATTTTAATGGAGATTATGGTTGGGTTTAGATTTCAGTCAACCAACTAATTATTAGAGCTGCTGCCAGCTCCTAGGTTAATAGACTGAACCCATATATATATATTTTTTTATTTAGTATTTTTCTGTCAATATTTTCAACCTGATCCAACACTACATCATCCCTTTCACCCTAAGTTGGCACCTATAAGATTGTTTCTCATGATTAGTCCCAGATTTCTGTTTATTATTTTGTAATTATTGGCATGTATGCTACAACTCATGAATCACAATACCTAACTTCCTTTGTGGGGCTGGCTGAAATGTGAATCTAGTGACATGAGACTGAGGGGTAGATCTTAATGCGAATCAGTATTGCCTTACAAATCAACAGCTCAAGTGAGGCTATTATAGGTCTGTTAGGCAAAGGATATATCATTAAAACATAATGTAGGTTTTAGAAAGCAACATTCCTGAAAATACTGTATATCCATATGACATGACTTACATACAGAATAAAAGAAGCAAATAATACGTAGATTATTTAGTAAAACTACCACATAATAAATGTATAGGAAAGTGTATAAGACTCAACAAACAAATTCAAGACAGTGACTAACTCTGAAAGAAAGAACGTATGTGCAACCAGAGAGAGTAATCCAGGTGGCTTCAACAACACAAATAATGTTTTATTCTTTATTTGTATTCTAAGTGTGTAGGTATTCACTGTAGTAATAGAATGTTTCATGGCTATTTAATTTAGCTTTACGTATTAAAAAAAAATCTCCGTATCACATCATGATTCCATTTGAGAAATAAACATGCAACATATTGAATATGTGTCTCCTTTTATCTATGATTTAATGAGCAATCTGTAATAAGTATCTCACAGAAAGACACGCACCAAGGTAAACTGACTTTTTCTTTATTTCAAATTGTTCAAATTGTTGCAAAACATTTTATCATTATAAAACAAATCAAATAAGTAAAAATTTTTTAAGGTAAAATTATATGACTACTAGAAATAAAGCATATTATTTAATTTCTGAAAGCATAAATTAGATATATAAGAAAATGTGAAAAACGTATACAGGATTAGTCGGGTAGTATGGTTAGGGAAAAAAAGTAAACAGAATGTGTGTGTATGCATACCACAATTCTTTATTTGTTTGTACTTATGGATTTATTTATTTCGTTATCTAATTATTTGTTTATAAATTTACACTTTCCTCAAGAGTAACTATTAATAGAAAAATTACTCTTTGTCTGGAAAAAAAATCTAAGTTTTTCTGCATCATATACTTTTTGAAGTCTACTTCTTTTGAAATAGATTATTGATACTTAAATTTAATTATCTTTCTTGTATAATCTACCTCAACAGGAATCTAAAAGCAAAATTAAAATCATATTCTCATCTTTCACAAGTTCTATCACTCATAGCTGTATTAAATAATAGTAATGATGATCTCAAAGTGGAATTAAAGGGAAATCCTCAAAAGAGACAAAACCTGTCTTTGAACTGTAAGTTTAACCTGTTCATGTGCTACTTACTTAAAATGATTTCTAATATATATAAAAGTAATATACATTTATATATGCATATATATATACTCAACATATATAAATATAGACATGTAGATATTTTAAAAAATACTGAATGCTCTCAGAGGATATGAATTACTTCTCATTAAAAGAGTTTTCCTAGTGTTTGAAAAACCAAGTTGACAAATTAACACTGATCTATATTATTTGAAAAATATAATTATCTTGATTTATTGAGTTTCTCTGTATATGTAATTGCACACACACAAACACAGCTGGTGGTATATATGTTTTTATATTGGTCTCTGCATAGAAACATATTTACAAATTAATATAAGCCATTAAAATTATAATACCTTAAGAAAATAAGGAAAAATGCATACTTCAGTAAAGAAAAAGCAATCTGAATATTTGTGAACAATGTGATAATATTAAAATTTTAAAAAACCCTAATATATGAAATAGTTAGCTTCCAAATTTTTCTTCCACAGTTAGATTTGCAACTAAAATTTACTATTAATATGTAAAAAGACATTACCATTTATCGATGTTTAAAATGTCTTTAGAGTTGCATTTAGAGTTAAATTTATACTCATATTCCTTCTGTATGAGTTGATAAATAAATTTAACACAACAATTAAATAATATTGATTAATAAATTATAATTAATCAAGTAAGAAATGTAAAAAAAGTAGTAAAAAACAATACAATTGAAAATTAAAAGTTGTGTGTTTATTAATTAAATATAAACGTGAGGAAAAATGCAAGGATATTTCAATGGCAAAAAGATGTAACAAGGAAGAAAAAAATTATAGGATATTATATACGAATCTGTATTAATTAATCTGATGTTAATTTTAATTTGATATTAGAGAAATAAATATATCTCATGTAAAAATACATTCCTATATTTTTATACTGTTATGTATTATATAATGTAACATATATACTATATATAACATAGTATATATTATATATAGAATACAGTATATATAATATATAGAACATAAAAATGTTATATATAACATATTGTATATGTTATATATTATATGTGTAATATATTAGATATGTGACCTGTATGTTATATAAAAATTAATATATTGGATGTAATATATGTTATATAATTATATAATATTTATATACTAATATAAAAATATGTATTAGTGCAGCATAAATATAATAAAATGTATTATAATATATACTATATGTTACACATATACTATAATATATAATATACACTATATGTTACACATATACTATAATACATAATATATACCATGTTACACATATACTATAATATATAATATACACTATATGTTACACATATACTATAATATATAATATACAATACTATGCATACTATATATTCTATATTATATATTACATATAATAATTACATATGTAAATATAATACATATAATAATTATATGTAACATATAATATTCATCTGCCTCAGCCATGTGAATAGGATCAACATCAACAGTGAAAACTTATGTTGATAGTAAGTAACCTTGCTATGATGTGATGAGAATGGCATTAACCCTGTTATCTTCCTTTCCCAACATGCATAAATCCAATCTAATCATAAATAAAATACCAGACAAATCTTAACAGAGGGGCACTCTACAAAGCACCTGCCAGTATGTTTCAAAACTGTCAAAGTCAACAAAAATGAGAAAAATCTGAGCAACTATCAAGAGGAGAGGAGCCTAAGGAGACAGAACACCACAAAATAATGTCATACCCTAGATAGAATCTTGGAACAGAAATGGACTATAGGTAAAAACCAAAAAAACCTGAATAAAATGTGGTTAGTCAGTAATAATGTATTAACTTTTGTTCATTAATAAGAATGAATATACCATACTGATATGTTAATAACAGAGGGAAAAAGGGTAGAGAATTGGGTATATTAGAACTGTCTGCACTCTCTTCACAATTCCGTAAATTAAAAACAATTCTAAAAAATAAAATTTACTTAAAATTTTTATTAAGAAGTAATGCAAAACATTATCATGGAAGTAATATGGTCATTAGATCCTATGATCCAAGTGATTAAAATTTAAATATATCTATATAGCTTTAGGAGAAAATATACCCAATATTGTCATTTAATGTGTTTTGTTTAAAATTAGTAAATATTGTTATTTCTAAGCAAACTGTTACCCACAGAATAAAAATCCAGAATGACTAATTTCTATAGAAAATACTATTAGAATCTTGTGTATTTGTTTTTTTGGGGGGGATATATATAAACTTTGTAAATATGGCAGAAGAAAGGACCAGTCGGTGCCATTTATATCTTTACGTATTCAATCCAAAATAAATTGATTATTTTTAATTCAACAATTCAACATAAGTAGGAGAAGAATAATTGGGATATTTTTTCTAATTAGCCATCTTATACAGATTACATTGTTTACAGTAAAATTAGAAGCATCTTAAACATAAACACATTAGTAATAGCATAAAGATATTTTCAGTTCATAACATCATTAACATATTTGAAACAACTGGTAAGTTATTTAATGTGCTAAAGTATTTCTTCACTATCCATCAGCAAATAACATTGTCTTCTGTGGTGAACATCCAAAACATTAAACCTTTCATAAAATATTAATGTTTAAAGAGAAGGAATGTAACTATTGATTTTTATAAAGATGAAATCATTACTGTGCTATTTCATATAACATAGTAATAATGAATATCAGGATATTCAATTCAATTTTCTTATTAGCTATTCACTTCTTATTAAAATAGAACTTTTTATTCAAGATTTTATCATATTTATTCTGGTGTCTTAAATGTCCCTGGGTCCATTAGACAATTCTCTTTTTTAATTTGCTCAGAAGAAACATCATCCTGTGTCCTTGAAGTAAAACTCACACCGCTGTTACATCCTGATAGCTATGGTTTTGGCTTGTACTGGGGCAATGATATGTAAATGATGTGTTGTTTCAAAGTGTCTGCAAAGCATTTTGGATGAAGATAAGCTTGAAGTCAAAGGTTAAATATGAAATTGAACTGAATGATCTCAGTGGAAACTGAAGTGCTGACAACAGCAGCATAATCCGATCCTTGGGTTGACCTCAGCAACCTAGGCAGCCTGCAGGCCTATAATATAATGATCTAAGCAAATTAAAAAGAGATAAAAATGTGCTAACGTTTTAGCAATAAGCTCTTAAGCAAAATCATAAGAAGCAGTGAGTCTTATAAAATAATCCTGATATATATAGTATCTTTATATGTCGGTTAAATTCACTGATATTCCCTGCATTTGCCTGCGAATTAGGTAACCAATGTTTTATCATTGCCAGATAAAACAATAATTGTGCATGTGTTAGTGTATATTGTTTGTGGGGATCTCCCTATGTATTTTACACAAATATTATATAATATACTCAGACATATAATTTCTTAGATAATAAGAAAAATTATCTATAAAGAGACTAAAAAGCTATGATAAAATAATGTGTAATTCTCCATATACATACATATTAACAAGGGTAAACGTAATTTCCCAAAACCCGAATAATCATAGCAGAATTTTTAAAACTAGGATTTTAATGATTAAAGATATGCAGTCCTGGCCGCCATGCAAGTTACATTCCTTTGCATGAAGGTAACTGACAAGCAGTTACAAGGCGGACCTACATGCGTTGATCTTAGGACATCACTTTATGCAGGTAATTCATATGTAGAAAATAGTCTGGAAGCTGAATTACATCCTAGTTCCTGGTTCCTTTACCTCCAGATAAGGGAACTTGAAGGAGGCACAGTGTAATGAATGTTACGCAAATTATTTCCAACGTGGCATATGGAGACATATTCCAGAACCCCTTGAAACAAAGGGATTAATATATAAATGGAAAGAGCTACTTTACCACGCTTTCAGTATTTACGTTGGAATTCTTCCCACAATCTATCCCAACCTATGCATATGCAGTGGTATTTTTCTGAGGGTAGAAGAAAACTACACTATCAGCTGAGAAAATAAAATATGTTAAGAATGGAATTGGTAAAAAAGAAAACAGCAGAAAATGTGAAAAGAGTGTGAGATCTTTGGGTCCAAAGAAATGGATGAAATAGAGGGAAGACTGGATTCACTGTAACAGTACTGAGATTTCGCTGAGAGTGAGTACGAATACAATTGAATCATCTGCAGTTCCCAACTGTGATATTGAGAGGTGACAGCGTGCTGGCAGTCCTCAGAGCCCTCGCTTGCTCTCGGCACCTCCTCTGCCTGGGCTCCCACTTTGGCGGCACTTGAGGTGCCCTTCAGCGCACCACTGCACTGTGGGAGCCCCTTTCTGGGCTGGCCAAGGCTGGAGCCCACTCCCTCAGCTTGCAGAGAGGTGTGGAGGGAGAGGCCAGAGCGGAAACCGGGGCTGCGTGCGCACTTGCGGGCCAGCTGGAGTTCCGGGTCAGCTGGAGTTCCGGGTGGGCGTGGGCTTGGCGGGCCCGCACTCAGAGCAGTCGGCCAGCCCTTCTGGCCCCGGTCAATGAGGGACTTCGCACCCGAGCCAGCAGCTGCGGAGGGTGTACTGGGTCCCCCAGCAGTGCCAGCCCACTGGCGCTGTGCTCGATTTCTCGCCGGGCCTTAGCTGCCTTCCTGTGGGACAGGCCTTGGGACTGCAGCCTGCCATGCCTGAGCCTTTCCCCCGCCTCCGTGGGTTCCTGTGCAGCCCAAGCCTCCCCGACGAATGCCGCCCCCTGCTCCACGGCGCCCAGTCCCATCGACCGCCCAAGGGCTGAGGAGTGCCAGCACATGGCGCAGGACTGGTAGGCAGCTCCACCTGCAGCCCCTGTGTGGGATCCACTGGGTGAAGCCAGCTGGGCTCCTGAGTCTGGTGGGGACGTCATTATATCTAGCTCAGGGATTGTAAACACACCAATCAGCACCCTGTGTCCAGCTCAGCATTTGTGAGTGCACCAATTGACACTCTGTATCTAGCTGCTCTGGTGGGGCCTCGGAGACCCTTTATGTCTAGCTCAGGGATTGTAAATACACCAATCAGCACTCTGTGTCTAGCTCAGGGTTTGTGAGTGCACCAATCAGCACCCTGTGTTTAGCTCAAGGTTTGTGAGTGCACCAATGGACACTCTGTATCTAGCTGCTCTGGTGGGACCTTGGAGAACCTTTATGTCTAGCTCAGGGATTGTAAACACACCAATCAGCACCCTGTGTCTAGCTCAGGGTTTGTGAGTGCACCAATCAGCACCCTGTGTCTAGCTCAGGGTTTGTGAGTGCACCAATCAACACTGTATCTAACTAGTCTGGTGGGGCCTTGGAGAACCTTTATGTCTAGCTCAGGGATTGTAAATACACCAATCGGCACTCTGTATCTGGCTCAAGGTTTGTAAACACACCAATCAGCACCCTGTGTTTAGCTCAAGGTTTGTGAATGCACCAATCGACACTCTGTATCTAGCTGCTCTGGTGGGGCCTTGGAGAACCTTTATGTCTAGCTCAGGGATTGTAAATACACCAATCGGCACTCTGTATCTAGCTCAAGGTTTGTAAACACACCAATCAGTATCCTGTGTCTAGCTCAGGGTTTGTGAGTGCACCAATCTACACTGTATCTAGCTGCTCTGGTGGGGCCTTGGAGAACCTTTATGTCTAGCTCAGGGATTGTAAAGGCACCAATCAGCACCCTGTCAAAACAGGCCACTGGGCTCTACCAATCAGCAGGATGTGGGTGGGTCCAAATAAAAAAATACAAGCAGGCTGCCCGAGCCAGCATTGGCAACCCGCTCCAGTCCCCTTCCGCACTGTGGAGGGTTTGTCCTTTTGCTCTTTGCAATAAATCTTGCTACTGCTCACTCTTTGGGTCCACGCTGCTTTTATGAGCTGTAACACTCACTGGAAGATCTGCAGCTTCACTTCTGAGCCCAGCGAGACCAAGAGCCCACCAGGAGGAACGAACAACTCCAGATGCTCTGCCTTAAGAGCTGTTAACACTCACCGCCAAGGTCTGCAGCTTCACTCCTGAGCCAGCGAGACCACGAAACTACCAGAAGGAAGAAACTCCGAACACATCTGAACATCAGAAGGAACAAACTCCAGACGCGCCACCTTAAGAGCTATAACACTCACCACGAGGGTCCGCGGCTTCATTCTTAAGGTCAGTGAGACCAAGAACCCACCAATTCCGGACACAATATGATTTGGGAGAGGAATTAATTATTTGTATCTGTAGTTTAGATGGATTAATAACATTTCTCATCTGTAACGTTTCCAAAAATCAGTTAAAATTAATTGTTTCCTGGTCATTAGCTGTTTTTTGATGATTCTTTACAGTTTATACAATTCAAGTTAAATATATGAATTCTCTGTGCCCTTTTTGGAGCTTTTGTTTTTGGTATTTCTCTCACATTGAAATTTCTCCCTAACTGGAATATAACAATTTTTTCTGGTATTCTCCAAGGCTATTGTTTCTACTCTTTATCAATCAAGTTCTTAATGCAAAACCCTACAAATGGTCAATAGGTATATGAAAAAATGCTCAATATCTCTAACCAGCAGGGAAATGCAAATTAAATCTACAATGAGAGAACCTCTCAAATCTGTTAGGATCACTATTATTAAAAATAGAAAATGACAGATGTTGAAGAAAATATGGTGAAAGGGGAAACCTTGCACACTGTTGGGGGGAAGATAAATTGGTACACCCATTATGAAAAACAATAAGGGTGCTCCTCAAAATTTCAAAATTGAACTATCATATGATCCAGCAATCTCATTTCTGGGTGTATATCCAGAAAAAATTAAATCAGCATTTCCAAGAAGTATCTGCACTCTTATGTTCATTTGTAGCATTATTTACAATAGCCAAGTTATGTAATCAACCAAAAGACCAACAACAAATGAATGAATAAAGAAAATGTGGGCCAGGCGCCATGGCTCATGCCTGTAATTCCAGCACTTTGGGAGGCCAAGGTAGGTGGATCACCTGAGGTCAGGAGTTTGAGACCAGCCTGGCCAACATGGCAAAACCCCGTCTCTACTAAAAATAAAAAAATTAGCCTGGTGTGGTGGCACATACCTGTAGTCCCAGCTACTTGGGAGGCTGAGGCAGGAGAATCACTTGAACCCGGGAGGCAAAGGTTGCAGTGAACCAAGATTGCACCACTGCACTCCAGCCTGGGTGACAGAGTGAGACTCCCTCTGAAATACATACATACATACATACATACATACATACATACATACAAAGAAAGAAAATGTAATATACATGCACAATGAAATGCTCTTCAGTCTTAAAAAAGCAAAAGAAGGAAATCCTGTCACTTGCAATAACATACATGGATCTGGGGACATTACACTAAATGAAATAAGGCAGGAACAGAAATAGAAATACTGTGTGATCTCACTTATATGTGGAATCTGAAAAGTCAAACTCATAGAAGCGGAGTAGAATGGTGGTTACCTGGGGCTACAGGTGGGAAACTGAGGAGATGTTGGTCAAAGAATACAATATTTCAGTTACACAAAAGAATAAGTTCAAGCAATCTATTGTACAACATGGTGAATATAGTAAATAACAGTGTATTGTAATCTTGAAAATCGTTAAGAGAGATCTTAAGTGTTGACACCACAAAAACTGTTAAGTATGTAATGTAGTGTTAATTACTTGAATTTAATCATTTACAAGGCATACATGTTTCAAAACATCATGCTTCACATAATATATATAATTTTTTCGATTAAAAATGATCACTTAAAAATCAATCAAACAAACAAATGAGACCCCAGTAAAGGCCCTAGGATGTTTTCTCCAGATAATTTGTAACCGTCTATGCTCCAGTCTCTCTCTCTCTCTCTCTCACATTCCACACATCTCACATTACTAAGGTTTGTATATTTATTTCCACTGGAGCATATCTATGTTCATCATGCTGATTTGCGCAATAGAAAAAAGCTATAATAACTTATTTGATAGATATATCTGCCATATTATATCATATTCATGTATAATTATATAAAATGCATGTGAAGGGAATATTATTCCCAAAGTGTTAACTCACACTTGTTTTGGTTTCTGAATATTATTTTAATTTTATTTGTAAAATTAATTTACTCTTTTGTTTTCCAAAATTAAAACCTTTCTTAGGACATGATATGAAAAACTAACATTGCTGCTGATATAGTCTTTTTCACAAATTGTTAACCGTTTAGCATTTCTATCTGTAACTAGGAGAAGATAATTAAAAGTTGGACAAGCTTCTGCTGACAGCAACTTTCTAACTTCCTTCTCTTAGATGTGACATATCAATATGCAATAATATACTTATAAATGATAAAAATAATTTTAGAGAAACCATACCAAATTGGAAGGGAGACAACTGTTTGTCAAAATGGAAATACATATTCTTTAGCATTTCACATACTTAAAGAAAATACAGTTCCAGTTTTCATTAATTTAAATTATTCTTTGATAGTTTATGAAAATAAAGATTAGTGTCTGGACAAGCCTAGAGACATAACACTGAATGTTTCCAAAAAAACCTGTACTCTAGTTGAGAAATAAAAGAGGGACAAACATAATGATTCTGTATGGCGTAACATAATGTCCTATTAGAGGCACTAACTGCCATATTTAAGGGGAAATGTGAGATCATTTCAAAGCTGTAGGATGTGAAATTTGTGATGGATTTGGAATGGTGATAATGTATTAATAGAAAACAAAATACGAAGTGGACACGGGCAGAGGAAATAATAAAAATAACAAATAAATAGCAAAAGTGTATCTGAGATTAGAAAGCAGGAGCATGTTTAGGAATGAATTTTATGTTTGCATTCTAGGAAGAAGAGTGGTTTGACTTGGGATCGTGGGAGGGTGTACCAATTTATAATTCATTTTGAATGCAAGTAAAATGTCTTTCATTATTATGGAGATAAATATACAGTCATGCATCATTTTATTACTGGTTAGGCAATTTTGTCATTGTGTGAACTCCTTAGAGCGTGCTTACACAAACTTAGATGGTACAACCTACTACACACTTAGGCAAGATAGTAAAACCTATTGCTCCTAGGCTATAATCCTGTACAGCATATTACTGTACTGAACACTGTAGGTAATTGTAACACAATAATATCTGTGTATCTAAACATATAAAAATACAGTAAAAGATGCTATAAAGGATTAAAAATAGTACACCTATATATACACCTATATAATAAAAGTCTACTTTAATCTTAGGGGACCACAATTTATATTCAGTCTGATATCCACTGAAACATTGTTTTGCAGCATGTGACTGTGATACAAACAGAGGTGTAATTTTTGAAAATATAATGAACCAATGTTCACAAACTGAGTGCTTCTAGATGTGGGAAAAATAATAAAAACTACAATAATGCAGGGAAGAGACAATCACTTTAAGAAATATGATTAGTAGGGTATAGATAGAAGCTTATATTAAGGGAAAAAAGAAGATTCAATTATAGTTCAGATAATGCCATCACGAGGGAATGACATAGAAACATTTGAAACTCCTTGACTGGGAAAATAGTAACATTACCTACTAAGTAGAATTGTACCTCTTTTTCTAGAATAGTGAATAAAGTACTAAAACTAAGAATAATAAATTTTAAGTAGCTTCACCTTCTAAAGATAGAAGAGGAGGAAGTATAAGACTCATCCCTGCAGGACTTACCAAGAGCAATAACAATCACTATCACAAAATACAGGTTGAGCATCCCAAATCCAAACATTCAAAGTGCTCCAAATCTAAATTTTTTTTTTTTTTGAGACGGAGCCTCGGTCTGTCGCCCAGGCTGGAGTGCAGTGGCACGATCTCAGCTCACTGCAAGTTCTGCCTCCCAAGTTCATGCCACTCTCCTGCCTCAGCCTCCCAAGTAGCTGGGACTACAGGGGCCTGCCACCATGCCCGGCTAATTTTTTTGTATTTTTAGTAGAGACGGGGTTTCACCGTGTTAGCTAGGATGGTCTCGATCTCCTGACATCGTGATCCACCCACCTCGGCCTCCCAAAGTGCTGGGATTACAGGCGTGAGCCACCGCGCCTGGCCAAATCTAAACCTTTTTGAACACAAATGTCACAATCAAAGAAATGCGCACTGGAGAATTTTGGATTTTGGAAATTTGGAATAAGGATAATCAGTAAGTATAATGAAAGTATTTCAAAACAAAAACATCTGAAATTCAAAACACTGCTGACCCTAAGAATTTCATATACAGGATATTCAACTTGTAGCATATTTCTCATTTCTCTCATTTTCATGTATATAAATATAGCATATATAATATATACATCTATATCTATCTATACTTATATCAATGTCTATTTATGTTTATATACCACAAATATATAAAGATATATATGACACATCATATCTACATAGATATATGTATCATATGTAACATATCTATCTACATTTATATTAATATCTAGAATAGATATATAGATATAGGTTTACATATAGATAAATATAGAAAGAGATTAATATAAATAAATGTACACAATGTGTATTAAAGAGAAAGAAAAATGTCAGAAAAAAAATGGAGAGAATTGTTAGTATGCCAAGAAAAGAATGTGTTCCTTCCCCTGTCTTTTCTACCATGTGGTGGCTTTGACCATCCATAAAAACCAAGTGAACTGTTTTCATGGTAATCACACCTAGGATGAATGCTGAATGTCAGCATAACCAGTTTATTTCTTTTTGATAAGATTTTTTTAAAAAGGGAATGGGGTTGGCAAGCATTACAGCATTGCAACAGAGAGTTGAAGTAGGGGAGAAACATGTACTGTCAGTATTTGGGGCAAGGCTGTGAGTCCTCCATGAGCCTTGAGTATACTTGAGTTTGTGCCACTTTGCTACAAAAGTTGATTGCTAGAGAGAGGTATTCAGCAACACGAAGCAATAGGACTGGACAACCTACCAGGGCAGCTGAGAGGCAGTTTGGAAAAGCTGTCCCAGAAGGCATCTCTCCAGTCAGGGAACTAGAAAGTATGGAAGCTTCTTTAGGATTCCTGTAGAACCCACTCATAGGAAAGATGTAAGTGACCCAATGGAAAAAGGAGGCATCTACACATTTAGCCTGTAGTTCATCCTGGAGGCCAAAACTCAAGTGGAGAAGGGGAAACCAAAAGATAATGGCAAATTGTTAGAAAAAGATTCACCAACACACACACACACACACACACACACACACACACACACACACACACACACCTGTTTTTGTTGAGGTTCTCCAGAGGGACAGAACCAATAGAAAATATGTATATACAAAAGATGGTTTATTAGGGAGAATTGTCTCACATGATTACAAGGAAAAGTCTCACAGTAGGCCATCTGCAAGCTGAGGAAACAGAAAAGCCAGCAGTAGTGTCTCAGACCAAGTCTGAAAGCCTAAAAACTAGGGAAACTGACATTTCAGCCTTCAGTCTGCGGTGGAAGACCAGGGAGCCCTGGGGAAACCACTGGTGCTTCCCAGAGTCCAAAGGCCGAAGAACCTGGAGTCTGATGTCCAAGGTCAAGAGAAGCAGAAGCAAACATCAGGCACAGAAAGAAGAAAGAGACAGCCAGAAGACTTAGTGAAGCAAAGTGATCCCACCTCTCTCCACCTGCTTGTTCTAGCAGGGCTGGCAGATGATTGGATGCTGTCCGCCCACATTGAAGTTGGGTCTTCCCCTCCCAGTCCACCAATTCAAATGTCAGTCTCCTTTGGCAACATCCTCATAAACATACCCGGAAACAATGCATTACCAGCCTTCTGGATCTCTACAATCCAATCAAGTCAACACCTAATATTATTCATCACAAAACCCATGTGTCAAGCACATACACACACATCAGCACAAACAAACAAGGGACACTAAAGTTCAACTGAGAGGGGAAAACTGAGCGTAAGTAAGTGCTTCTTTTAGGCAACAAATGGGATTAGAATGTACAGGTTATCATTATGTCTCAACATTTTAAAATCTGTTCAAATTGTTAAGAGCTGGTTTATGGAGGTTGTGATGAAGGGAGACGAAACAAGACCACTTCTTCATCTTTTCTAAATGCAGACAAAACCAGCTCGCTGTGCAAACCGCAATAGTCAAGCTAGTAAGTCCACTAATGAGACTGCTGCTCATTTACCCATTACAGCTTTAGTTTATCTTTATTTCACAATGGTAATGTTGTTAGAAACCCCATCATTGCTCTTTGTAAACTTACTAGTTAACTGGTTGTGTCTCCATAGAGAGTGAGAAAAAGTTTGGGTTGTATGTTATATTTCTACATCTGTCTTTGGGGTACAATTCAGTGAGAGAGCCATTGTTTTCACAATCTGGCTCCAACCACTCACGTCACCCCATCCCCATGTCTCCCCAGCCTCCTAGTGAACTCTAAATACCTCACTCATAATAATTACCCTTCACAAAGTTGGTCAGTCAAATAATGTTTGGGATAAAAAAAGTGGGTAGTGTGGTAGGAGAAAAACAAGAAGCCCAAAGATTGCATGTGACAGATTGAAAAAAAATCAGTCTCTCACTTGAAAATAAAGTCATTTTTTTCTGAGAATTGTTTATTGTTCAATTTCTTGGAATGTATGAAGAAATACTCCAATAATCTACTCAATGATAGAGTAAATATTAAAGTAAATATCTATATACAATTGCAAAAAAAAGCAAAACCAAATTGTGATTAGACTAGTCACATTATACCTGTACACCACAATCAAATAAAATAGGTTAGTTTTAAATCAGATACACACAGTACAAGCAACTCAGTTTTCCCAATGTTATGAACATTGGATTTCAGCAACATAGTTTGTTCTAATATTAAAGCTGAATAATTTGATTAGTAATTTGTAAAGCAAAATACGTCAATTTTTTACCTCTTGAACATATAGTTACAGAAACATGACTCATTTCTAATTTCAATTCAATATTATAATGTATCCTTTGCCAAAGATTTCCCATTTGTTTCTCAGTGGTGTAAGGTGTTCATTTTAATTTAGAAGTTGTTGAGGGCCTAATTATTTTTCTCCTTCTCTTTCTTTTATAAAGCAAAAAAAAAAATCCTCTAAATATCCTAGGCAACATAGCAAGGCCTCGTCTCTACAAAAAAAAAAAAAAAAAAAAAAAAAAAATTTAGCGAGACATGGGCACATACTGCTAGTCCCAGCTACTCAGGAGGCTGAGGTGTAAGAATTGCTTGAGCCAGGGAGGTCAAGGCTGCAGTGAACTGTGATCAGCACTGCACTCCAGCTTAGGTGATAAGAGTGATACGCTGTCTCTCAAAAAAAAAAAAAAAAAAAGAAACTTTTCAAAATATGAGTTTAAAATGTCGGTATTTTAACATGTATGAAGTATAAATAGTGGCAATATGTTGGAACATTTCAAATAAACTCAGTAATATCACTTTCATATTTTAATACATGCATTCTAAATATAATCTTGTCATATAATTGCTTGCACTTATATAAATAGCATAATAAATCACGTTAAGAAACTGGAATCAAATGAAAACAAAACAAAACCTTCCAATTTTATTAGTTAGCAATAATTAATCAAAAAAAGAATAGACTCTTTAAAAGTATACCCTTATCCGTATCAAATAAAAACTACCACCTCCAAATGATTGAAGATTTTTAAGGACATTAATTATAATGTATTGAAATAGTTCAGTAGTTTAAGTTGACCAGATTTATTGCACAGTTTCCACAATGGTTTAAAATTTTGCAAAGGATTAAATGCCAAAATATAAAGCCACAAAATTAGTAACATTAGTTTTATGTCACACTTACTCCAGAAGAAAATGGTCTGGTCTTAGTTCCGGTCCGGCAGAGATCGCGGAGAGACGCAGAACGCAGCCCGCTCCTCCAGGGCCCTCCAGGCCCTCCGGCCCCGGGCCGGCGGGTGAACTGGGGGGCCTCGGGACAGGCCGAGCCCTCTGCCCTGCAGATACCGGAGGCCTCTGCTGTGGCTGCCCACTGGCTGTGCCCAGACCTTGAAGCCGCAGCGAACCTCTCTTTCCCACCCCACCTCGGTGACTGATGGCGGCCGTGGCGTCTCCCAGCCCGGACCCCGCCGGCACCCGGGTCTCCCGACCCAAGCCTGCTGGGCCTCGACGAAACCCCCGCAGAGCCGCCAGGACGCAGCGCCTTTGGGCGGCGCCGGGCGTGGTGGGCCGGGAAGTATGGCGGCCGCTCGAACGCCGCGTGGCGGAGGCCATTAAGGCGTGGACGGCCCGGGAAGGCGGCCTAGGGAGGCAAGCAGGCTCGGCCGCCTCTTTCGGCCACGGAGCCGCGCAGATCCGGTTCCCGGGTGACCATTCTGTCGCCATTGGGCGAGACCTACCTAGTCCTGACGACAACGGACAAAGGCCTTAAGGGGCCTGAAAGGTGAGCGAAGTCCCGAACGACGACGGGTGGAACGGTTAGCGGCCATCGGGCGGTTGGTCTTCATTCTACCAGACTTTGCTGTCGGAAGAGAGAAATGGTAGAATGACAGGCCACGTTTGGCCCGTTGGAAATGCCCACCACCCTCTGGGAAGATTTACTGGCCGTTTATGGAAGGCCTGTGTATATAATATGAAAAAGCTGCTCTCAACTCCACCCCAACCTTTTAATAGAAAACATTTGTCACATCTAGCCCTTCTAGATGGAAAGAGGTTGCCGAGTTATGATAAAAGAGTTAGAAAGTTACACATCTTGTAAATTCTCATTTGTTTAAAAGAAATCGTAGAAAATACATGTCTTCTGGAGATGACTTTTGGAAATGGAGTTGTTAAGACGGCCTCTGGAAGCGATACGTTCACGTTTGTTAAGTGGGTTAGATGACGTGGAGCTGGAAGACCTGAGAAGGAAGAGAAGAAGGTTCTATGCTAGACTGGTCATATTTAGAAGACATTTTCATATTCTATCCATTGTTTTGTGTGCATTTTATTCCTCACTACTGTGTATATAGTTGACAATGCTAAGCTTTTTTGAAATGTCTCTTCTTTTTAGATGTTCTGAAGTGCCTGATATGTTAAAATTAGAGGTAGCAAAATCACATTTTGTAAATACCTTTTTGTTACAATTCATAGGAAATATTTTTTGGGGGGAATGGCCAAATCACCTGTTGAGTAATACTCATTGTGTTTGTGCAGTGGTTCAGGGGAGGAGAGAGGAGGGGGAGGTGCAGAGAGCTCTATGCCATCCTGTTTACAGCGAGGCAAGATGAGTCATTATGTCTGTGCATTTTGTTTTACTTATCTGTGTATATAATGTACGTAAAGGACAGACGAGTCCTAATTGACAACATCTAGTCTTTCTGGATGTTAAAGAGGTTGCCAGTGTATGACAAAAGTAGAGTTAGTAAACTAATATATTTTGTACATTTTGTTTTACAAGTCCTAGGAAAGATTGTCTTCTGAAAATTTGATGTCTTCTGGGTTGATGGAGATGGGAAGGGTTCTAGGCCAGAATGTTCACATTTGGAAGACTCTTTCAAATTATAACTGTTGTTACATGTTTGCAGTTTATTCAAGACTGCTGTATACATAGTAGACAAATTAACTCCTTACTTGAAACATCTAGTCTATCTAGATGTTTAGAAGTGCCCGATGTATATTAAATGTATAGGTAGTAAAATACCACTTTGTAAATATCTTTTTGCTAAAATTCATAGGAAATGGTTTTGGAAATTGAATTGTGAAGCCACCTTTGTGAGCAGTATAGTAATGTCTATACTTGTTCAATGGTTTAGAGGAGGTAGGAGGGAAGAAATTGCAAAAGGTAATATACTAGTGTGTTCATACTTGGACATTTTCAGACACCATTTTTCTATATGTTTTGTGCATTTTGTTTTGCTCTGTATATAGTATATATAATGGACAAATAGTCCTAATTTTTCAACATCTAGTCTCTAGATGTTAAAGAGGTTGCCAGTGTATGACAAAGTAGTAAAATTAGCATATTTTGTACGCTTTGTGTTGAAATTCATAGGAAAACTTGTCTTCTGTAAAGACTTTTGCATAGGAATTTGTTCGACCATCTCTAAGCATTACACGTGCCTGTACTTGTCCACTGGATTGAAGGCAGAGAAGGAAGGGAGGAGGGAATGATTCAAGGCCAAAATGGCCACATTTAGAAGATACCTCAGATGATAACCATTGTTATGTGTGTGCAATTTTATTTAACAGTGCTGTGTATGTGGCGGACAAGTTATATGAAATATCTAGTCTTTCTAGATATTTGGAAGTGCTTGATGTATTTAAAAGTGGTAGTAGAATAACACTTTGTAAGTAGCTTTTAAAAACTGATGGGAAATGCTGTTTGGAAGTGGAATTGTTGAACCACCTGGGAGGTGGGAGGGAAGAAATTGCAAATGGTGTTTTGCCATTGTTTATTAGAAAATTTCAGCTTAAAAAAAAATGGTCTGGTCTCAAGGATAGTTGTTTGCAACTTAGCTCTTTTATAATAATGTAAAAAAAGATTTGTCTTTCTTTATTTTCAAAAGCTGACTTTATATAGATTCTAGCTTCTGACCTAAATCATTTCCTTCATATAATAAACTTTTACATGAAATAATACTTTCATTCAGTCGATTAAAATAATTTTCCTACCAGCTAGTAGAGTGCAACGTGTAAAAATCTACAGTTAAATGGGATCAAATCAGACAGTACAGATTTCCTAGACCATAAAATCTATAAAAATCAGAAGCAATGGATTTAACTCCCAAATTGTTCATTTAAAGATCTAATTATTTGTGTTTGACATTAAAATAAATCTTAAATAAACATAAGCACTTTTTTTTAGGAACAGTGTTATACTTGTTATAGTACTAAATGTAGTCATCTTCTACTGGTAGTTGGATTATTCTTTTACTCACCACATATCGATATTTAAATCACGTGCTTAATTGGTCCTATTTAGCTTTGTTTCATCTTATTAGTTACAAGGTGATATTTATCAAATGACCTAAACCATTATTCAAATGTATTTAAAAAAAACAATTGAGACGTTATAGTTTTACTATTGTAAACTATATTAAAATAGACATTTTCTATGTGATCTATTTGGAAATTATTTTGTTGGAAAAATTGTCATGTAAGTTCCAGAAAAAGAGACATTTTACTCTTCAAATTGTAAGAGTAATAACAGACAGCCACATTCTAAATTACTCTTCTATACACATTTCCTATTTGACAATTCTACAGCCATTAAATTAACTAATCATCTTCCTGGGGTGGGAATTTCATGCTTCAAATATGGGTTGATTAAAGATTAGTGTTCCTGGTGGTTGGTCACCTGATTCATCATTAGATTTGAAGAGCTGTGGCTTCTACGATAAATAAACACTGCAAAGCATTCTGAATATTTTAAATGCATGGTTTGTTTTCCTGAGCTCCCTGTGTTTGAGATTGCTCTGGATGCTTATGTGTTTTTTTTCCCCTTTGCATCATCCTCATATACTTTACTTAGCACAGTTGGAAAAAATATAATCAAAACTATTTTGACTAAATTTTAATTTAAAATTAGACTTTAGAATAGAGGCATTTTTTACTTTTACTTTTGAAAGTAAATATATCTTAAAATTGTGTTTACAAGTTGGATAATCAAATATATTGCATTTTCAGGTATAAAGAAATTACTTTTCTTGAAATTAACTTGAGAAATCTTCTACATCCCCTCTTTTCTTATTAACTGTTACAAAACAAAAACAAAACTTACGTAATCTTTGAAAGTCATACACTAAAGCCTTTAGGAAAGAATGTACCAAGCATAACTATTTTTTCTATTGCCATCTTTTATATAATTATATAATTTTATAATTTTCTTAAGAAATCAGATGACAATTGAATACATTTGGGGTGTATGACTTGCCATTTTAATATACGTATACCTTGTGAAGTGATTAGCATAATCTAATAAACACATCCATCGCCTCACATAATTACCTTTTTTGTATGTGCCATGAGAACACTTCAGATCTGCTCTTAGCAAATTACAAATACGCAATATGTTATTATTAACTATAATCACCAGGCCGACAGTAGGTCTCCAGTAGTTATTTAGGTTGTAGCTGAAGATTTGTACCCTTCGTCCAATGTCTCCGCTTTCCCCCAAGCCCTCCATTTCCCTGGTAAATGCCATTCTATTCTTCATTATTATGAGTTCAACTTCTTTTTTAAGATTCCACACATAAGTGAGATTATGCACTATTTATCTTTCTGTGTCTGGCTCACTTCACTTGGCATAATCCCCTCGAATTTCAGCTGTGTTCTTGCAAATGGTGGGGTTTTCTTCTTTTTTATGGCTCAATAATGTTTCATGGTGGAAGTATACCAATGTTTTCTTTGTCGACTCATCTGTTGATAGATATTTACATTGTTTCTACAGCTTGGCTGTTTGAATAATGCTCCCAGGGGAATTCACATGTCTCTACAAGATTGTGGTTTTATTTCCTTTGCATACACAGCTAGAAGTAAGATTAAGGTATCATACAGAAAATCTATTTTTAACCTTTTGAGGACTATCCATACTGTTTTCCATAATGGCAGTACCAATCTACAGTCTGCCTGTAAAAGACTTCCCTTTTCTTTCCATTCTCAGCAACATTTATCTTTTAGGTTTTGATTAGCCATTCTAGCAGGTGCAAGGTAGTATTTCATTGTGATTTTAGTTTGCATTTCCCTGATGATTAGTGAAGTTGAACATCATTTCATATACCTGATGGACATTTGTATGTCTTTGGGACAATGTCTATTAAGACTTTTTGCCCCTGTTTAATTTTAGATATTAAATTACTTACTGGACATACGATTTACAAATATTTTTCCCATTTCATAGGTTGTCTATTCATTTTGTCAATTGTTGTCTCTTATATGCAAAATGATTTTTAGTTTGATGTTGTCCACTTGTTTAATTTTTGCTTTTATTGGCTGTGTTTTTGAGGTCAAATCTAAAATATTATTGCTGAGGCCAATGTCAAGGAGATTATCCCCTACATTTTCATCTAGCAGTATTATGTTTCCAGGTTTTATATTTAAGTCTTTAATCCATTTTAAATTAATTTTCATGTATAGTGTAAGAGAAGCATTCAATTTCATTTTTTTTGAATGTGGATATCCAGTTTTGCCAACCTACTTATTGGACAGTCTATCATTTCCCCATTGTGTATTCCTGATTCATTTGTAAAAATTAATTATTAACCATATGTGTGTGGTTTTATTTCTGGGGTCTCCATTTTGTTCCATTTTTCTATGTGAACTTTATAGCTATACACACTAACATTAAAAAAGAGAAACATCTCAAGTATATAACCTAGCATTACATCTCAAGAAACTAGAGAAAGAAGAATAAACAAAGCCCAATGTTAGTAGAAGAAAAAAATAACAAAGATCAGAGCGGGAATGAAAAATGTAGAGTCTAGAAAAACCAAAGAAATAGAGACTAGTTGGTAAATGGAATAGAGACTAGAAAAACAATAGAAAAAAATCAAATCAATAACTTGTTATTTAAAAATATAAAAAAGATTGACAAAAGTTTAGGCTAATAAAAAAAGAGAAGTCTCAAATGAATAAAATCAGAAAATAAAGAGGAAACACTATGCCTGAATCCACATGTATTAGTCCATTTTTATGCTGCTGCTAAGACTGGGAAGAAAAAGAGGTTTAATGGACTTACAGTTCCACATGGCTGTGAGGCCTCACAATCATGGTGGAAGGCAAGGAGGAGCAAGTCAGATCTAACATGGATGGCTGCAGGCAAAAAGAGAGAGATAACTTGTTCAGGGAAACTTCTGTTTATAAAACCATCAGATCTTGTGAGACTTACTCACTATCTTGAGAACAGCATGGGGAAGACTTGCCTGCATGATTCAATTACCTCCCACTGGGTCCCTCACACAATACGTAGGAATTAAAGATGAGATTTGGGTGGGGACACAGCCAAACCATATCACCAAAGAAATGCAGAAAATAAGAGATTACTATAAACAATTACATGTCATCAAATTGGATAACTTAAAAGAATTGAATAAATTCCTAGAAGCATACAACCTGAATAATGAAGAAAATCTGAACAGACCAACAACAAATAGGGAGAGTGAATCAGTAACAAAAATCCTACATCTAAGCAAAGCCTAGGACCTAATAGTTTCATGGTTAAATTCTATCAAACCTTTAAAGAAGAAAGAATGCAAATCTTTCTCAAACTCTTCAAAAGAATTTAAGAAGAGGAAATTTTTCCATACTCATTTTCTAAGTTCTGCATTCCCCTGATACCAAAGCCTAAGACATTGGAAGAAAATAAAATTAGAGACCAATTCCCCTGATAAACATAGGTGTAAAAATTCTCAACAAAATACTAGCAATCTGAATTTACCAGCACATTAAAAGGGTCATATCATGATTAAGTGGCATTTAATGCTGGAATGCAAAAATGGTTCAACCTATGCAAATCTATAAATGTAATCTACCTCATTGACAGAACCATATGGTCATCTAAACAGATGCAGAAAAGGCATTTGACAAAACTCAAAACACTTTTAGGATAAAGAAACCCTCAACCATAAATCATATAATGAATGTACCTCATCAAAATAAAAGCTACATATGACAAAACCTCAGGACTGTTCACAATAGCCAAGATATAGAAACAACTTAAATGCCTTACCTTATATAAAAAGATAAGAAATGTGGTAAATACACACATATGACAGAATATCATTCACCTTTCAGAAGAAGGAAATTTTGCAATATGGAACAACATGGATGAACCTTGAGGATGTTATGAAAAAATGTGAAATAAGCCAATCACAGAAGGACAAATACTATACAATTCCACTTATATAAATAAGTATCCAAAGTAGTCAAATTCATAGAATCAGAGAGTGGGATGTTGGTTGCCAGGGACTGGGTGGATGAAGAAATGGGGAGCTACTAATCAAAGGTATAAACTTTCAGTTAAATAAGATGAATGAATTCTAGAGAGCTGCCCTACAACACTGTACCTGCAGTCAACAGTACAGTATTATAGACTTTAAAAATTGTTAAGAGGTTAGACCTCATAGTAAGTGTTCTTGACACAACAAAATAAAATTTAAAGAAAAGAAATGGTACCATGTTACCATTATTTGAAAATGGAGTCAGATATAAGAAAAAAAAAACCTCATCTTTTTTTTATTTTTTTGAAAAACATATTGGTATCATTAGATACCAAGAATGATATCTAATATCATTTTTGATATTAGACTTTGATATCATAAAAAATGGTTTTTATCATTTTTTAAAAAAATCTATTGGTATCATTCACCTGTGTTTCTAAAGACAAATACACATTATTTTATTGGAATCCTCTAAGGTATTTTATTTTCATTTTAATTTCCTGTATAGACTTTCATTAATATGCTCATTTTTTCCAAGACTTCAATATATATGTCTTCAATCATTTTCAAAGTACTATTTACTTACTTCTAAATTGCCAGCTGATCTAAGATGGCATTAGATGCTACAATATTACTATACATCTTGAACTTAACTTTTTCCAAAATTAGATAACTTGAAAATGTCAGCATCCCAACAAGAAACAGGTGGCATATTGAAAAAGGGGATAGTTGAAGACAGTGTAATGAAAGCAATCTATACTAGACATGAGAAGTTTTAAAAAATAGAATTAAGACTAATAGGAAAATTTTATTACCCTTAAGACTGAAGGGTAAATGTAGAATGAAGTTGTCCACATTATGCTAGGGCAGAAGCTACAGCAAACAGTAAAAAATAGTCACTATGGCATAAGATTTACCAAGCAGCCACTAGCAAACCATGGCCTACCAAGGAGAGGAACCAGGGTAGCATATACCCTACTTTTCTCTACTCATATCTCGCCTTGGCTTAGAAAAGCCACAACGAGAGGTCAAGGCACCTCAGTTGAAGCAGTGCCTAGAAGTTAACCTTCTGAATGTCAACATCAAGGAGGTTTGAAAGTGCATCGATAGTGAAAATAAAGTACAAACAATCAAACAAATAAATAGTAATAGCTATATGAATCACTCAGAATAAAAGATATAGGCACTTTGGGAGGCCGAGGCGGGTGGATCACGAGGTCAGGAGATCGAGACCATCCTGGCTAATGCGGTGAAACTCCATCTCTACTAAAAATACAAAAAATTAGCCGGGTGTGGTGGCGGGCACCTGTAGTCCCAGCTACTCGGGAGGCTGAGGCAGGAGAATGGTGTGAACCTGGGAGGCAGAGCTTGCAGTGAGCCAAGATTGCGCCACTGCACTCCAACCTGGGTGACAGAGCAAGACTCCGTCTCAAAAAAAAGAAAAAAAAAAGAATAAAAGGTATAGTATAATCTGTTTGAATACACATTAGGTAAATAGAACATGATTGTTTGAAAAGGACATCTACAAAAAAATTAGTAAATTATAACCTTAATCTAAGTATACCTTAGAGTATACGTTAAACATAGATGTTGTAAAAATATGACATAAGGTACATTAAAATCTAAGTTTGTATTTTAAAATATCTAATAGAAAATAGAAAATGTTTAAACTTTAAATGTAAGTTATTTATAATATTTTACTAGTTTTTTTACACTGAAACTATAATTAATTATCAACTGTAAATTCATTTAGCATATTAGGAGCTAAGAAATGTGAGCTTTTAGACAAAATTTTTAGGTTTTCCTTCCCTTAGTTTCTAGAACTATACAATGGATAAATACTAAACAGAATATTCTGAATAAATTTAATTTAAATAGGCTTGTATTAAAAATAAAATGTTGTCATACAATATTTAAACTATGATTAACATGGGAAAAGCCAGAACATCATGTAAGTTTAATTGTTACAAACTATTTTAATTATAAACTAAATACAAATAGTTCAGATTTCCAGCACTTAAAATTAAAGAAAAATAATTAAAAATAATTATACATCAGTGAGGTTGGGCGGGGACAAGATGGTCCAGTAGAAGCAGCAGGAATCAGAGGCTCCCATCGAGAAGAACCATAATACATGTGAATCCTGCACTGGCAACTGAGGTATCCAGGTTCTCTCATCAGAACTGACTAGGCAACTGGTGTGACCCACGGAGAGGAAGAGCCATGTGGTGTGGCAGCCCAGCTCAGAGCCACATGGGGTAGGGGGGCACCCACCCCCCAGTCAAGAGAGGCAATGAGTGTGCTACCTAGCTGGGGAAGCTGTGCTTTTTTCACAGAACTGTACAACCCACAGATCGGAAGATACCACTTGGTGAACCCATGCCCCCGGGGGCCTAGGGTCCCAACACCAGAGCCACACAGATTCTCAACAGCCTCTCAGCTATAATCTGCTTAAGACTTCCAAGATCCTGCCGGGAGGGTTGACCAGCACCACAGCTGCAGCTGCCTGCTGTCTAAGCCATTTGAGCTCCTTTGGGGAGGGGCAGCAGCCAGCACTGGGACTGATAGCTGCCTAACACGCTAAGCTCCCTGGGCAGGGGAAGGGCGGCAGCCCCTTCTACAGTTCCAGGCTGTGCTTTTGCCCTGCTGGAGCCAGGGAGGCTGGACAGCTTGGTCCCTAGAGATGCCCCCCACAGCCCAACACACCAGCTGTGGCAGACTACAGACAGCACTTCTTCAGGACTGACCCTGACCCATCCCTCCTCACTGGGCAGGACCTCCCTGCACGAACTCCAACAACTCCAGCCAGGGATTCAGGGACAGAACTCTGATCTCCCTGGACCTGAGCTCCTAAGGAGAGGAGTGGCAGACTTAGCCTTTCCTACTGGTAGTTCTGAGGAATCCAGGCAGATCAGACAAGTGAGTTTCCCCACAGCAAAGCACACTCCGTCTCACCAAAGGACAAAGTGCTTCATTAAACGGGTCCTGTTCCTCATGCCACCCAACTGGGTGAGACCCAACAGGGGTTGTCAGACACCCTATACAGGAGTGATGCTACTGAGATCAGGTTGGTACCCCTCGAAGTCAGAGATCCCAGAGGAAGAAGCAGGCACCTACCTTTGCTGTTCTCCAGCCTCCTTGAGTGGTATCTTCAGGCATGGGAGCGAACCAGATGAATATGGCCTAAAGTGAACCCTCAGCAAACTGCAGCAGCCCTACAGAAGAGGGACCTGATCATTGAAAGAAAAACAAATACACAGAAAGCAACAACAACAGCATCAACGACAACAACAAAGTCCCCACAAAAACCTCATCCAAGATTCAGCAGCCTCAAAGATCTAAACTAAACAAACTCATGAAGGTGACAAAGAATCAATGAAGAAACACTAAAAACCCAAAAGGCCAGAGTGGCTTTTCTCCTCCAAGTGATTGTAACACCTCTACAGCAAGGGCACAGAACTGGTCGAAGGATGAGCTGGACGAATTGACAGAGGTAGGCTTCAGAAGATGGGTAAAAACAAACTCTGCTGAGCTAAAGGAGCCTGTTCTAACCCAATGCAAAGAAGCTAAGAACCTTGATAAAAGGTTAGAGGAGCTGCTAACTAGAATAACCAGTTTAGAGAGGAACATAAATGACCTGATGGAGCTGAAAAACACAACACAAGAACTTCATGAAACATACACAAGTGTCAATAGCCGAATCAAACAAGTGGAGGACAGGATATCAGAGTTTGAAGACCACCTTGCTGAAATAAGGCATGCAGAAAAGATTAGAGAGAAAAGAATAAAAAGGAATGAACAAAGCCTCCGAGAAATATGGGACTCCATAAGAAGACCGAACCTATGATTGATTGGATTATCTGAAGGAGGCAGGCAGAATGGAAACAAGCTGGAAAATACACTTCAGGATATAATCCAGGAGAACTTCCCCAACATAGCAAGACAGGCCAACATGCAAATTCAGGAAATACAGAGAACACCACTAAGACACTCCACAGGAAAATCAACTCCAAGACACATAGCCATAAGATTCTCCAAGGTTGAAATGAAGGAAAAAATGTTAAGGTCAGCCAGAGAGAAAGGCCAAGTCACCTACGAAGGGAGGCCCATCAAACTAACATTGGACCTCTCAGCAGAAACCATGCAAGCCAGAAGAGAGTGGGGGCCAATATTCAGGATTCTTAAAGAAAAGAATCTTCAGCCCAGAGTTTCATATCCAGCCAAACTAAGCTTCATAAGCAAAGGAGAAATAAAATCCCTTCCAGACAAGTAAACTGTGAGGGATTTCATCACCACCAGGCCTGCCTTGCAAGAGGTCTTGAAGAAGCACGAAATATACAAAGAAAAAAGTGCTACCAGCCACTGCAAAAACACACCAAAATGTAAACACCAATGACACTATAAAGTAACTGCATCAACTAGTGCGCAAAATCACTAGATAGCATCATGACGAGATGATCAAAGTCACACATAACAATACTAACCTTAAATGTAAATGGGCTAAATGCCCCAATTAAAAAATACGGGCTGGAAAATTGGATAAAAAGTCAAGACCCATCAGTGTGCTATATTCAGGAGACCCATCTCACATGCAAAGACACACATAGGCTCAAAATAAAGGGATGGAAGAAAATTGACCCAGCAAATGGAAAGAAAAAAAAAACGGCAGGGGTTGCAATCTTAGTCTCTGACAAAACAGAGTTTAAATGAACAAAGATAAAAAAAAGACAAAGAGGGCATTACATAATGGTAAAGGGATCAATTCAACAAGAAGAATTAACTATTCTAAATATATATGCATCCAATATGGGAGCACCCAGCTTCATAAAACAAGTTCTTAAAGACCTACAAAGAGACTTACACTCCAATATGATAATAGTGGGATATTTTAACACCCCACTGTCAATGTTAGATAGATCAACAAGACAGAAAATTAACAAGGATATTCAGGACTTGAACTCAGCTCTGGATCAAGTTGACCTAATAGATATCTTCAAAACTCTTCACCCCAAATCAACAGAATATATATTATTCTTAGTGCCACATGGCACTTATTCTTAAATTGATCACATAATTGCAAGTAAAACACTCCTCAGCAAATGCAAAAGAATGGGAACCATAACAAACAGTCACTCAAACCACAGTGAAATCAAATTAGAACTCAGAATTAAAAAACTCACGCAAAACCACAAAATTACATGGAAATTGAACAAGCTGCTCCTGAATGACTCCTAAGTAAATAATGAAATTAAGGCAGAAATCAAGAAGTTTGAAACCAATGAGAACAAAGAGACAACATACCAGAATCTCTGGGATACAGCTAAAGCAGTGTTAAGATGGAAATTTATAGCACTAAAGTGCCCACATCTGAAAGCTAGAATAGTCTCAAATCAACACCCTAACAACACAATGAAAGAAGCTAGAGAAGTAAGAGATAACTAATCCAAAGCTAGAAGAAGACAAGAAATATCTAAAATCAAAGCAGAATTGAAGGAGATAGAGACATGAAAAACTTTCCAAAAAATCAATGAATCCTGGAGCTGTTTTTTTTTTTGAAAAAATTAACAAAATAGACTGCTAGAAGAATAATAAAGAAGAAAAGAGAGAAGAACCAAATAGACACAATAAAAAGATGATGAAGGGGATATCACAACTGACCCCACAGAAATACAAACTATCGTCAGAGAAAACTATAAACACCCCTACACAAATAAACTAAAAAATCTAGAAGTAATGTATAAATTCCTGGATGCATACATCTTCCCAAAACTAAACCAGGAAGTAGTCGAATCCCTAAACAGACCAATATAACCCCTGAAATTGAGGCAGTAATTAATAGCCTACCAACCAAAAAAAAAAAAAAAAAAAAGCCCAGAACCAGATGGATTGACAGTCAAATACTAACAGAAGTACAAAGAGGAGCTGGTACCATTCCTTCTGAAACTATTTCAAACATTAAAAGGAGGGACTCCTCCCTAACCCTAACTCATTTTACTTATTTATTTATTTATTTATTGAGGTGGAGTCTCACTGTGTCACCCAGGCTGGAGTGCAGTGGTGCAATCTTGGCTCACAGCAACCTCCACCTGCTGGGTTCAAGCAATTCTCCTGTCTCAGCCTCCCAAGTAGTTGGGACTACAGGTGCGTGCCACCATGCCTGGCTAAGTTTTTGTATTTTTAGTAGAGACAGGGTTTTCACCATGCTGGCCAGGCTGGTCTCAAACTCCTGACCTCATGATCCACCTGCCTCGGCTTCTCAAATTGCTGGGATTACAGGCGTGAGCCACCGCACCAGGCCTCCTAACTTATTTTATGAAACCACCATCGTCCTGATACCAAAACCTGGCAGAAACACAACAAAAAAGGGAAAACTTCAGGCCAATATCCCTGATGAACATCGATGCAAAAATCCTCAATAAAATACTGGCAAACCAAATACAGCAGCACATCAAAAAACTTGTCCACCACAATCAAGTTGGCTTCATCCCTGGGATGCAAGTTTGGTTCAATATATGCAAATCAGTAAATGTAATCCGTCACATAAACAGAACCAAAGACAAAAACCACATGATTATCTCAATAGATGCAGAAAAAGCCTTTGATATAATTCAACATCCCTTCATGTTAAAAACTCTCAATAAACCAGGTATTGATGGAACATATCTCAAAATAATAAGAGATATTCAAGACAAACCCACACCCAATATCATATTGAATGGGCAAAAGCTGGAAGCATTCCCTTCCAACACCAGTGAAAGACAAGGATGCCTTCTCTCTCACCATTCCTGTGAAACATAGTATTGGAAGTTATGACTAGGGCAATCAGGCAAAAAAAAAAAAAAAAAGAAAGAAAGAAAGAAAGCATATGCAAATAGGAAGTCAAATTGTCTCTCTTTGCAAATGACATAATTCTATATTTAGAATACCCCATTGTTTCAGCCCCAAAACTCCTTAAGCTGATAAGCAACTTCAGCAGTCTCAGGATCCAAAATCAATGTGCAAAAGTCACAAGCATTCCTTTACACTAACAATAGACAAACACAGAGCCAACTCATGAATGAACTCCCATTCACAATTGTTACAAAGAGAATAAAATACCTAGGAAGAGAGCTAACAAAAGATGTGAAGGACCTCTTCAAGAAGAACTACAAACAACTGCTCAAAGAAATAAGAGAGGACACAAACAAATGGAAAAGCATTCCAGGCTCATGTATAGGAAGAATCAATATCGTGAAAATGGCCATACTGCCCAAAGTAATTCATAGGTTTAATGCTATTCCCATCAAACTACCATTGACATTCTTCATAGAATTCAAACAACTACTTTAAATTTCATATGGAACCAAAGAAGAGCCTGTATAGCCAAGACGATCCTAAGCAAAAAGAACAAAGCCGGAGGCATCACTCCTGATTTCAAACTATGCTACAAGGCTACAGTAACCAAAACACCACGGTACTGCTACAAAAACAGATATATAGATAAATGGAACAGAACAGAGACCTCAGAAATGACACCACACATCTACAACCATCTGATCTTTGACAAACCTGACAAAAAGAAGCAATAGGGAAAGGATTTCCTATTCAATAAATGGTGCTGAGAAAACCAGCTAGCCATATGCAGAAAACTGAAACTGGATCTCTTCCTTACACATTATACAAAAAATTAACTCAAGATGAGTTAAAGACTTAAATGTAAAACCCAAAATCATAAAAACCCGAGAAGAAAACCTAGGCAGTAACATTCAAGACATAGGCATGGGCAAAGACTTCATGACGAAAACGCCAAAAGCAATTGCATCAAAAGCCACAATTAACAAATGAGATCTAATACAGAGCTTCTGCACAGCAAAAATAAACTGTCATCAGAGTGAACAGGCAACCTACGGAATGGAAGAAATTTTTTGCAATCTACCCATCCGACAAAGCTCTAATATCCACAATCTACAAGGAACTTAAACAAATTTACAAGTAACAAACAAACAACCCCATTGAAAACTGGGCAAAGACATTTCTTAAAATAAGACATTTATGTGGCCAAAAAACATTAGAAAAGCTCAACATCACTGATTATTAGAGAACTGCAAATCAAAACCAAAATTAGACACAATTTCATGACAAGCAGAATGTCAGTTATTAAAATGTCAAGAAACAATAGATGTTGGAAGGCTACAGAGAAATAAGAACACTTTACATTGTTGGTGGGAATGTAAATTAGCTCAACCATTGTGAAAGGCACTGTGGTGATTCTTCAAAGGTCTAGAACCAGAAATACCATTTGACCCAGCAATTCCATTACTGGGTATATACCCCAAAGAATATAAATCATTCTACTATAAAGACACATGCACATGTATGTTTATTGAAGTTCTATTTACAATAACAAAGACGTGAAACCAACCCAAAAGTCCATCAATGACAGACTGGGAAAAGAAAATATGGTACATATACACCATGGAATACTATGCAGCCATAAAAACAAATGAGATCATGTCCTTTGCAGGGACATGGATAAAGCTGGAAGCCATCATCCTCTGCAAACTAACACAGGAACAGAAAACCAAAGAAGACATGTTCTCGCTTATAAGTGAGAGTTGAACAATGAGAACACATGGACACAGGGAGGGGAACAACAGACAGCAGAGCCTGTTGGGGGTTGGGGGCTGAGTGGAGGGAATCTAGGGTACGGGTCAGTAAGTGCAGCAAGCCACCATGGCACATGTATACCTATGTAACACACCTGCACATTCTATGCCTGTATCCCAAAGTAAAATAATAAATAAATAAATCTCTGCATGAAGTGTATCTTATAATATATTGTGTGTCTGTGTTATTCCTTTTAAAATGTATTCACTCATTTATAAAAACATGTTTATGCATAGTCTTATTCAGGATGAATTTTGATGGTTATAAAAATCATCTTTAATAATATGTAGCTTATATATATGTAATATTTATTAAAAATAAACACATCTATTTTTTGAGCCTCTAAATTTGTTGCTGCCCTTCATGTAATATTCCCTCAGTCTCTAGAATTCTCTCTGCTTTCCACAAGCATATGGTAGAGGAATTAAGGATGGAGAAGAGCTTAACAAGTCAATCCATCCTTTTCTTATTCTACTTTTCTCCACCTCTTATGAATAATTTCTTTCTTATTTACTTTTGAAATATTTATAATGTAGATATCTATATTGTAATTCCCTTATTACATTGGCAAAGCGCTCCTTAGGTGTTGCTGGAATATGTCTTTGTGTATGTTATTAAGAAAATATTGTTGAACTTCATTTGATAAAGCTTACTTAGTTGCATGTGTGTTGTGAGAAAAAGAATAGGTATTATTTCATTCTAATTAATTTTATCTTAACATGATTATGGAACTGCAAACTCCAAGACTTGAATCAGCATGAGTAAAGTGTTACTAGGTGAGTGAAATATTAAATGCATCAAAGTCATCAAACCATCATTTATCTGTGTGTTTATCTCTTCAACTGAAATTTGCTAGCATTAACAAATTGTGTGCATTTTTATGTAAGCTCCTTTTCACTGAACTAACCTTTCAAGAGAAAATTGTTCTCTTGCTTTTTAAATGAGAGAGGTAGATCGAGTGAGATAGACATTTATTATTTAAGAATAGTAGAACTTAATGATAGACCATGAGCAGAGAGTCTATTCAGGCAGAAGAGGGAGGACAAAAAGAGGAGAATGCTTAGACTTTTTCAGGTGTTTCAATATACATATTTTTAATCTGTAAGGACAAATAACAATACCTTTGAGAAAATTATATGACAAGTTATAGGCAAAAGTTTTAAAACAATGGCTGGAAACTTATTAAATATATTTATTGTGTATTTTTTTGTTCATATTATTTTTGGTTTGTTATAGCTTTTTCCAATAGAAAACCAAATATTCCATGAAGTAATATTTTTTCTGGGTAAAAAAATTATGAAATGTTTTAAAATTAGTATTAATAATTTAATTAAATTGTTTAAGTAAAATTTGTCATTTTAAAATGTAAAAGCAGATTTTTTTTTCTGTTTTGAAACCATATTATTTATAATTCAAATTCAGGTGTTTCTTTTTTGAAACCATATCATTTTGTTTAGCATTAAGCTAAACAAAACGTGGGACTAAGATTTCAAATAGAAGAGAGCCCTAGATAGATAGTGTATTAGTCTGTTCTCACACTGCTAATAAAGACATACTCAAGACTGGGTAATTTATAAAGTAAAGCAGGTTTAATTGACTCACAGTTCCACGTGACTGGGGAAGCCTCACAATTATGGTAGAAGATGAAGAAAAAATCCACGTCTTCCATGGCAGCATGCAAAGAGAGAATGAGAGACAAGCGAAAGGAGAAACCCCTTATAAAACCATAAGCTTTCATGAGACTTATTCACACCACAAGAATGGTATGGAGGAAACCGCCCCTATGATTCAATTATCTCCCACCAGGTCCCTCCCACAGCATGCATAAATTATGGGAGCTACAATTCAAGATGAGATTTGGGTGGGGACACAGCCAAACAATATCAGATGAGATCACCATTTTAGAGTTACTTCTTTCCAAATTCAAGAGCAGTAAGATTTTGAGGCATAAACAGATGATTTAGTAGAACCATCAGGGCAAAACAGGAGATCAGGATCCATCAAATAGGTAGAGTCCCATTACACTTCCTCAACTTTCAGCTGAAACTCTGAAAGGTAATACTCTAGGAGTGAATGTGAACCTGAAATAGTCATCTTTTCTAGGACAAAATAAAAATTTCATGAGAATAGAATTTCTGACTGGATATAGTTGGTCTGAAATTGCTACATTAGCTACCTCAGTGACTTTCAAAATAAATGAGTACATTATTAAGTGCATCAAAGTCATCAAGCCATCATTCATCTAGGTGTTTGCCCCTCAACGAAAGGATGTATTTTATTCTCTTAAACATTGCTTAGTACACCAAAGAGTTTTTCTTATGTGATAGATATCTATTAACATTTATAATATTAGAAACTAAAACAGAATTTTAAAACTATAGTAAATTTATGTACACATAACAAGAAACCCACCACATGTTAACGCAGATAACATACTTTATTAAGAAAAATGTTTTCGAAAAACATTTTCAAAAATCACAAGTGAAAAGCACTGCATTATTTTACATTGGTTGAAATATCTTTAAAGTCTGATGTAATAGATGACTGATAGACTATATTTGCTTCTGCATTTGATACGTTGTGGAATCACATTTCATGTAGTTTAAAGAAAATGCCACTGTACACTCATGAGAGAATGAGTGTAAAATGTTAAAATCCATCTTGGTATTATTGTGACAATCATTTGAGCCTAGTGGCCCTCTTGACAAATATCTGCTTCCCCATAGGTTGCCAACCACATTTTGAGAGCCCTGCTCTTGTTAGCGGCCCGACAATAGCAAACATAGCTCTTCTCTAGAGCAGTGTTTCTCAATTTTTCTTCGTTATCAACATTCCAAGAAGCATTTTAAATATATTTTTGCTAATTACACTCTCTTCATGAAATTAATACCTAAAAGGAATAATATTTAATTTGGTAGGGGTGAGCATTCCAGAGCCACAAACCATTCTAATATCTAAGGCATTTTGTTCACACCCCAAGAGATGATACTGCCCATACTATGATTGTAAGCTCTGGAGAAAGTCACTGTCATTCAGTAATCTCCACATTTTACAAAATTATTGAAAACTAGCTACTAGATAGATAACTAGTTGATGACAGATGAGATAAGTAAATATATAGATTACCAGACGAAATAGAAATAGATTCACAGAGGATCCAGTTAATATAATAATACTTTAAAAGACACAAATATTAACAATAGAGCAATCCATTTATTCAACATTGAATGATATTGTGAACTTTTGTAGAAAAATGAAAACAATTAAATTCAACAAAAATTACTTCCATATCTAAATATAATTTAAAGAGCATTTATATGGAAAATAACCAGTAAAGACTGTTAATAGGATGACATGAGGATGCTACTTTTAAGAAAACTTTAAATTTTGAAGTAAATATAGATTCACAAGAAGTTGCAAAAAATATAGAGATGTCATATGTACTTTTCACCCGGTTTCTCCAAATGGTAACATCTTGCATAATTGTAAAACAGTATAACCAGAAAATTCCCACAAGCAGAATACATAGAGTTTATTCAAACTTCATAAATTCACATGTAATCTTTTGTACACACAAATGTGTATGTATTGTCCTATGTAATTTCATCACATGTGTATGTTCATGTAACCACCACCACAATCAAAATACAAAGCAATTCCACTAATAAAAGTCTCCCTCTTTCTTTTATTCAATTGCCACACTCACCCTCCAACATCCTTAACCTATGGCATCAACTAATCTTCACAAAAATTTTGTTATTTTGAAAGTGTGATTAAAAGGAATCAAACAGTATGTATCCTTTAGGGATTGGACTTTTTTTTACTGACTGTAATTCCTTTTTGATAATGTTCACTTTTTGAAACTTTAGGTTCTCTGTTGGCATTTGCCAAATGATGACACAATATAAAAGGCTGAGAATTAATGTTTTGTCCTCGAAGAGAACTGAAGAGGGGGCAAGTTAGCTAGCAAAGTATTTTGTGGCCTAATGAAAACAGAAATTGACGAAAGATAGAAATTGACAAAATTGACCCTAGGAGGGACAAGAGCCTGAGAAAAAGTAATGAATAACAACCTGCTTTGGCTGATTCTCCCCATAGGGCTGTGGTTAATTATGAAGTTTCATGAGATAGGAGGAGAAGCAACTATGTAGGGAGCTACTGATAATTACAGCAAATAGTAGGCTGCTAGCGATCTAGCTGTTCTGAAGAAACAAGTGTTAGAATTCAGGACTAGCCAGGGGTGGGAAAAATGTGGACAATAAATACACATACATCTTAGTGAAAGGTCATGAGAGCTATGCCCTAGGAACAGAGGCAAAAGGAGTTGACAGAAACTTCCCAGAGTTACAATCTATATTTGAATGAACTCTATCCCCAGTTGGATCAAGGTAATCAGTCCTTAGTCTGTCTGCATAACAGAAGAAAAATGGGCCACATTTTATTCACCCTGTCTACCACTGATGGGCCATTTGGGTTGATTCCATGTCTTTGCTATTGTGAATAGTACTGCAATGAACACAGGCTTGCATTTATCTTTATGACAGAATGATTTATATTCCTTTGGATATACTCAGTAATGGGATTGCTGGGTCAAATGGTATTTCTGGTTCTAGGTATTTGAGAAATCACCACACTGTCATCCACAATGGTTGAACTAATTTACACTCCCATCAACAGTGTAAAAGCGTTCCTATTTCTCTGCAACCTTGCCAGCATCTGTTGTTCATTGACATTTTAATAATCACCATTCTGACTGGCATGAGATGGTATCTCATTTTGGTTTTGATTTGCATTTCTCAAATGATCAGTGATGTTGAGCTTTTTTTCATTTGTTTGTTGGAGCACCATGGAATACCATGCAGCCATAAAAAGGAACAAGATCATGTCCTTTGCAGGGGCATGGATGGAGCTAGAAGCCATTATCCTCAGCAAACTTAACACAGGAACAGAAAACCAAACACAGCATGTTCTCACTTGTAAGTGGGAGCTGAACCACTTGAACACACAGACACAGGGAGGAGAACATCACACACTGGGGCCTGTTATAGGGGGTAGGGGGAGGGAGAGCATCTGGAAAAATAGCTAATACATGCTGGGCTTAATATGTAAGTGGTGGGTTGATAGATGCAGCAAATCACCATGTCACACGATTACCTGCGTCACAAACCTGCACATCCTGCACGTGGACTTTAAATTAAATTTAAAACTACACGGGGAGAAATATACTTTCTAACATTCAATTAATAAACACACACTAGGCAAACTAAGAGACAGAAATGATATTACGGAAGAACAATACAATAAAAAAAAAACAAGCAGACCTGCAGTTGATGTAAATATGGGAGTTAGTGCATAAAATAATAATGTATTTAGTGTGATTCAGTTAGGAGTTGGAAGGTTAGCAATAATTAAAGTGATTAAAATGATAAAATAAAATATATGAATCTTTAAATATTATTTAAATAATCAATTAATAAACATAAATATACAGATGCAATATGTTGTTTTTAACTATAGTCACTATGACATACAATGGGTGTCCTGAGTGTATATTTAGACTTGACATAAAATAAACAGATCTATATAAAAATCAAGATTCTAGACTCAGCACAAGAATGAAAATTATTAAATTAAAATGTAAGGATTTTCAAAGCAAATTTATACACAACATAAGAGATTCACAAGATAATAAACTACTGGTAATACTGCTAAATAAAATATAGACAGCTAAAATCACCAATACCAAAAATTAAATGGAATTTTCCTATAGATCTTCTAATTTTAAATTTACAGGTAAAGGACAAATTCCTAAAATATCTAGATATAGATAAGCAACACTGCTTTTACTTTTCATTTGGCATGCCACTAAATATGCCATTTGCCTCAAATGCTCATTGATATGTATTTAGTTACTGACAAATAAAAATATATTTATATTTCTAGTATATAACATGATGCTTTGATAATTGTATACATTGTGGAATAACTAAATCAAACTAATTAACATACTACCTTGCATACTTAAAGTTTTTTTGGTGAGAACACTTAAAAAATCTACCCTCTTAGCAATATTCAAGTATACAATATGTTGGTGTTTACTATAATCACCATGAGGTACAATGGATCTCCTGAGCTTATTCCTTCTATCTAACTGAAATGTTGTATACCTTGATTTTCCTAAATCTCTCTACCCTCCAGCCTCTGGTAACCTCCATTCTACTCTGTACATATTTTTAAACATATAATTTCAACTTTTATTATAGATTAAAGGGTACACATATGTGTTTGTTACATAGACAAATTGTGTGGCACTGAGGCTTGTGGTTTGTTCCACTGATCCCGTCACACAGGCACTAGGCATAGTTCTTAACAGGTGATTCTTCTGCCCAATTACCCCTTCTCCTGCTTCATCTAGTGGTCCCCAGTCTCTATTTTTCACATCTTTACACTAATATGTATTAATCATTTTGCTCGCACTTATAAGTAAGATCATGGTATTTGGCTTTCTGTTCTTGAAGTAGCTTGCTTAAGATAATGTCCTCCAGCTTCATCCATGTTGCTGCAAAAAATGTGATTTCATTATTTTTAATGGCTGCATAATATTCCATGGTGTACATGTACCAGATTTCTTTTTTGTCCAATCCACTGTTCATGGGTACCTAGGTTGACATTATGTATTTGCTATTGTGAATAACACTGCAATGAACATGAGGATGCATGTGTCTTTTTGATAGAATGGATTATTTTCCTTTGAGTATATACCCAGTAACGAGATTGCTGAGTTCAATGGTAGTTCTGTTTTAAATTCTTTGAGAAATCTCTAAACTGCTTTCCACAGTTGATGAACTAGTTTCTTTCCACTAGCAGTCTACAAGTATTCCTTTTTCTTTACAGTTTCACCAACTTTTGTTGTTTTTTGACTTTTTAATAATTGCCATTCTGATTTGTGTAAGATGGTATCAAATTGTGGTTTTGATCTGCATTTCTATGCTGATTAGTGATGTTAAGTAATTTTTTCATATGTTTGTTGGCCACTGGTATGTATTCTTTTAAGAAATGCCTGTTCACATCCTTTGCCCATTTTTAATTAAACTTTTTATCCCTCATCAACTCTGTTCTTTTTTAATTGAATTTTTAAATTGACAAATCAAAATTGTATATGTTTATTGTACACAAATATCCACTTTTTTCTTCCTAATACACTTGCCACTCTCTGGCATGGTCATCATTTATTTTTTTAGGTGCAGTCACGTGCTGTATAACAACATTTCAATTAACAACAGACCACATATAGGACAGTGGTCCCATAAGATAATAATGGAGCTGAAAAATTCTTATCATCTACTGACATTGTAGCCATTCTGACATCTCAGTTCAATGCATTACTCACATGTTTGTGACGATGCTGCTGTAAACAAACCTACTGCACTGCCAGTTGTATAAAATTATAGCACATGTAATTGCGTACATTACATAATACTTGACAATGATAATAAATGACCGTTACTTGTTTATATATTTATTATGCTATACTTTCTATCATTATTTTAGAGTAAAACTTTGAAAAGTTATACTTTTCTGCTTATAAAAAAACATTAACTGTAAATCAGCCTCAGGCAGGTCCTTCAGGAGATATTCCAGAAGAAGGCATTGTTGTCATAAAATATGACAGCTTTATGCATGTTATTGCCCTTGAATATTTTCCCGGGGAACAAGATGTGGAGGTTGAAGACAGTAATATTGATAATCCTGACCCTGATTAGGCTGAGGTAAATGTGTATTTTTGTATCTTAGTTTTTAACAAAAAAGTTTAAATATTAAAAATATATAAAAATGTTACAAATACAAAAATAATAAGGATATAAAAATAAAATATGTTTGTAAAGCTGTACAATGTGTGTTTTAGGATGTTATTACAAAAGTCAAAGATTAAAAATAAAAAGTTTATAAAGAAACAATGTTATAGTAAACTAAGATTAATTTATTATTGAAGAAAGAAAAATTTCTAAATAAGTTTAATGTTGACCCCATGTACAGTATTTATAAAGTAGACAGTAATGCCTGGGCCTTCATATTTACTCACCACTCATTCAATGTCTCACCCACAGCAACTTCCAGTCCTGCAAGCTTCATTCCTGGTAAGTATCCTATACAGGTGTATCGTATTTTTTATACCATATTTTTACTGTACCTTTTCTAGATTTAGATATTTTTAGATGCACAAATACTCACAATTGTATTATAATTGCCTACAGTATTTAATACTGTAGTCTGCTGTACAAATTTGTAGCTTAGGAGCAATAGGCTATGCTGTATAGCTTAGGTGTGTAATAGGCTCTCCTATCTAGTTTGTGTAATTTTACTCTACAGTGACAAAATCGCCAAAGAAGACATCTATCAGAACATATTCCCATCATTAAGCAACACATGGCTATATTATGATTTTTTGTTATAGAATTCTCAAATATATTATTGTACCATGATTTCTTCCTAAAATATGAAATGATATTTAATGTCTTCCCTCAATAAAAGACAAAGAACTATACTGAGAAACCATCTTCTTCCACCTTCCCTTCGCAAATTTTATGGTATGCCTTTAATTTTAATTCACCCCTTGACTTTTATTTGATCACAAAGATTATTAATAAGCTGTTTACTTTTAAAACAAAATCTCTGCTTTATTATCTACAAAATTTAAAACTTACTCTTTGATTGCTGTTCAGTAAGGTAGTGGAAGCCTTGTGTTCCCCATTATTTTCTATCTCCCACTTGCAAATATGTCAGCCATACTATTATATTTATAATTAAACATATATAATAGTTACATTACTTTATATATTTTTATATATTTTGTTATTATTTTTATCCTGAGAATAGAAAATCAGTTTGAAAGATTTTAATATTATTTTTAACTTTTAATAGTTTAAATATTAATATTAATTTTAATATTGTGTTTACATTCTGCACAATCAGGCCAATTCAATCTATCTATCTATCACAAAAGCCTTTTATCAATATCACTCAGAGAATGTCTTAAGCATTGAGATCTAACAGATTATATTTTCTCACACTTCATCAATTGTTCAAAATAGCTTAATGCTGTTTCCCACTTCCCTATCCATGATTTCTTCTCTTTGCCCCTTTTTCTAATCGTTAAATAATCATTAAGATGCCTAAGAGCATCCAAACTGTAAAAAATTCTACTGATCCTTCCATATGAATCTGCTATTTATGCTTGCTATGCAGCCATCATTTTATGATTCTTGTTGAACTCTTGTGTTGAACTTAGACACCCTTTTGTCCTGAGGACCAGTTCTTTGTGTAACTAGAAATAAGAAGTATATATGATTAATTTTTCCTAAAATAATATTAATTTTGCATTAACACAATTGCTAATCAAAACGATTAACATGATTAATTATTAACATGATATTAATACAATTAAAATGATTCTTACTCAATAAGCTTATATTTTGTTATCAAATTTATAATACCAACAAGCACCAAATTCTCTAAAGGATTAAAAAACGATCTCTGGTGATCTGAAATATCCCAGTGATATATGTGGGTATTCTGTTTTATTCCTATTTTTTAAAATCATGGGTTTATCCTGTTCTTGCTTTGGTGAACTTAGTATATGTACAATCTTATTTTGGCCCTGTATTTGAACTTTCCTTTGAGATCTCCCCATCTTGGTATTTTTACTCTAGTTAAATGCATTTTCTCCAGTTTTCCTTCCAGTCCTTCTTTTCCTTGTCCCTTGTTTTTAATAATATCTTATCTCTGAATTTATTTTAAAATATGTTTTAATAAAAAAATCATGGATGCTACTGAAAATTCAGTAACTTCATCAAAAAAAAGTGATACCAGGAGGGCACAGTGGCTCACGCCTGTAATCTCAGCACTTTGGAGGCCAAGGAGAGTGGATCACCTGAGGTCAGGAGTTTGAGACCAGCCTGGCCAGCATGGCAAAACCCCATCTCTACTAAAAATACAAAAATTAGTTGGGTATGGTGGCATGCGCCTGTAGTCCCAGCTACTCGGGAGGCTGAGGCAGGAGAATCACTTGAACCCACGAGGCGGAGATTGCAGTGAGCAGAGATCACACCAGTGCACTGCAGCCTGGGTGACAGAGCCAGGCTCCATCTCAAAAAATAAAAATAAAAATAAAAATAAATAAATAAAGATACCGTGTTTCTATATAGGAAGTTTTAATATTAAAAAGATAGAAATTCCCTCTGAGTTAATTGATGAGTTATTCAGTTCTAGTAAGTATTTTCACTTTGATTTTAAGGGCTGAGGAAGCTAATTATAAATTTTATTCAGAAGGATTGTTCAAAAGAGTAGTTAGGAAATTCAGAAAAGCAATGTGGGGAAGCAAACCATACCAAGCTTTTAAATATAATATAAAGTCTGTGTAGTTAAAGCAGTTTAGTATCAACATCAGAACTGACAGGCATACCAATGAAATAAGATAGAAAACCCAGAATTAGACAAATTATATTTGGAAATTCAGTGTACACTAACAAGGCATCTCAAATCAGTGAGGAAAAGATAACTGATGTTTTGATAACTAGGTAGTTCTAGAAGGAAAAACTGGATCCATGTCTCATCTCTACATTAGCATATATTGTAAGCAGATTAATAAATAAATGTATAAAATTTCAGTTATGAAGTTTCTATAAAAATTAGTAAATAATGAGTGAATTCTTAGAAATGCACAAGTAGTAAAATTTAATAAGTATTCAAAATTCAGCACAGTAATGGAAAATGTAAATTTGATTATAATAAACATTTCATCTCAAAAACACCATAGATAAGAATGACAAATGACAAACCGAAAAATAAAATTGCAACTTCTTTGAAACAAAATGACTGTTAAATTTATAAAGGGCTTCTAAAATTAATCAGGAAAAAATCAACAATGTATCATAATAAAAGAGCAAATAGTATGAATATTAAATGCCAGAAAAGGAAATGTCAGTGGCTCTTACACATATGACAATATGTTCAACTTCAATAATAATAAGAGAAAAGCAAATAAAACTTCATTTAAATATCATTCATTATCTCTCAAGCTTTTACAAATCTAAAGTTCGAAGCTGTAGATCACAAGGACATTTATATATCACTATGGAAATGCAAACTGGCATATCACTCTTTAGGGGAGATTTGGCAATGTTTATCAAAATTGTACATTCCTTTATCCTTTGAACCAGCAAACCTATTTCAGAATACCGGGAATCTATTCAAAGTTAAATTGACAAAAAATAGAAAATGACTTATGAACATTCATTTCAGCATTATTTAAAATAGCAAAAGACCAGAAACAACCTAAATGCTGTTTAGGTTGACTGGTTGGATGAATTATGTTGCTTAGGAAACTGAGTAAACAATGAAAAATCAAGAAGTATGCTGTACTGCTGGAAAATGGAATAAACTCCATAATTTACTAAGTAGCTAACTCCAAAATATATTGTTCAATGATGAATGCAATGTAGATAAAAGTATATATAGTGTATATTGAGAAAAGGAAATAAATCTTGGGACCCCAAGATCACTAAGCTAAAGGGAAAAGTCAAGCTGGAAACTGCTTAAGGCAAATCTGCCTCCCATTCTATTCAAAGTCACTCCTCTGCTCACTGAGATGAATGCATATCTGTTTGCCTCATTTAGAGAGGCTAATCAGAAACTCAAAAGAACGCAACCATTTCTCTCTTATCTACCTATGACATGGAAGACCCCTCTCAGCTTCCAGTTTTCCCGCCTTTGCCTCAAGTTGTTCCACCTTTCCAGACTGAACCAATGTACATCTTGCACATATTAATTGATGTCTCATGTCTCCCTAAAATGTGTAAAACCAAGCTGTGCTCTGGTCACCTTGGACACATGTCATCAGGACCTTCTGAGGTTGTGTCATGGGCGCATGTCTGGAACATTGGCGAAATAAACTTTCTAAATTAACTGAGACCTGTCTCAGATTTAGGGGGTTCACATTTTGGTAACCTCAGAGGACTTCTGAGTGGAGATGCCCCTGACCTTTGACAAATCTCCTATCAGTGCTTGTTACCAGTGTAACGCCGAAGGTTCTTGCCAAGCCATGCCAAAGAATTGATGTGGCAGCTGTCCGCGGCGAGTGATAGAGACACGGAATGATAGAAAAAGCTGTAGGCTTTATTGGGCAGAGTGAAAGTACAAAGCTTCCACAGCGTGGAAGGGGTCCTGAATGGGTAGCCAGTGTTGGTTTTGGGTGATTTCCTTTTAAACTCTTCAAGGAGGGAAATATGTGCAGCAGGAAGATGTTACCAGAGTGAGAAACGAGGGCAGTAAATTATTTTGTGACATGTCTAAGATTTTGAGGAAAACCAGAATTGCAAATTAGGTTTTATCTACTTTATGACCTTGTAGCAGCATGGCAAAGGAGACAGGATCTTACAGGACTTTACAAAGTATGTTTACAAGGAATTGGAATGGGGAGTATAGATAAGGTCTGCCGGTCACAGAAAAAGGGGAAGTTAACATTTCTTTTCCTTTAGTTTTGGGGGACGGGGAAGGGAGAGAGAACACAGGGAAACTTATAGCAAGCTTTTAGCTGTTTATAGCTTTCTTGAGGAAGAAAACACATGCACAAGTCCTGGTGTTAGGAATATTTTAAGCATATATCTTCAATATTATTCATCCAGGACTGAAGTAATTCCTGATGCAGGAAATGAGTAAGTTTCACAGCTTTCTGAGCCCCTACTCGACCCAGGAATCCCAGCTGGCACCTCCTCTCACTGGTATGGCTCAAACCAGTGGGAGAATTTGCAGAGGTCTGTGAGCATCCCCTCCAGAGAATCTCTGATCTCCAAAAATTTGGTCAAGATCTAAAGTTTATTTTGCTGTACACCTCCCTTCTTTTCTGGAGTTTTACTTGCTCCCAACAAGGAAGGCGAGACTTCCTGTATCCATCACAATGAAAGGCAGGTAACTTCTTTATGGAGTTTGAGCTCCCTTTCAGCAGGGAAGATGAGTTTGAGATCTCTTTTTTTTTTTTTTTTCCTGCTTCTAGGATGGTAGAAAGCAGTCTTCAGCCTGAGACCCATCCCTAGGTAAGTACCTGAACTGGGGTTTTGTCTTGGCTAAAGTTTAACAACCAGCTAGTCTTAATTTCTACTTACCATTAGAGCACCCAGTGATCATATTGTGGGGTTTTTATTGTTGTTATTTGTTCTGGATTTTCACCCATCAGATTTGACCAATTTTACCTGACTTGGTCAAATCTGTGTGAGAATTCCAAGTTCTGGGTAACAAAGCCTCTCTAATTTGGACAAAATTCCTCGCAACTGCAAAGGAGGAAAAACATGCACTTAGTTTCTGAGTTTTCGTCTTGTTTTTTTAAAAAACAAAAGTTCTTTCATTTACTTTTCTTCCACCCTGTACCTCCTGCCCCCTTTGCCATCTGTAGTACCAAAAAATCTAAAGGAGTCATATAATGACTTGAACCACTTTAAAGAATTCACCTGTTTTGGGGTATTCTGTTTTCTTGGTGGAGTTTCAAGAGTCATGGGCAGCTTCTTCTTAGGTCTAAAGCTCTGTTTTCCTGTATTGCATGACTTGGCCTCTTTGGCTTTGGGGATCACAGAGACTACCTTGTACTGTGAGAGGATTTGACCTTGGCATGTGTAATGGCAGATGAGAGCTACAAAGTAGGGGTGGCTGAGCAGGAGTTTAAATAAAGTGGTCTTGGCTGTTGTCTTTTTCTCCCTCCCAGGAAGTTGTTGTTTAAGGATTCTAATTCTAGTCGGGAGATACATTCTAAGGAGTCTTCTCTAACGCTTTTTCTCCCAAATTACTCTCAACTCGGCTTGTCTATGTGCATTGGTGTGAGGTGCTGAACTGCTGTTTTCAAAGCTAAATGAGAGATTGAGTTTTCTCAGCTCCAAAGAGAAAGGGCATTTGTTCCTCCCACCAAAAGGCACCCCTGGGTGACTGGGGACCTCGTGGGAGTCTCTGGGGTTTTTGAACCCCCACAGCGTGCAGCAGCCCTGCAGGGAAATCCCCAACAAAAATTAATTCAAAATAACAATAACAAAACCCCCCACTTGTCCAGGAAATGCATATAAGGGCTGATCACCTGCCATTTTGAGTCTTCTCTGAGGTCACAGACCTCTGGAGAGAGAAACTGAGACACATAAGAGTGTGGAAATGACTCAGTGTTGGTACACTGTGGAGTCCTGCCCACAAGCAGCACACATTGATCCACCACACAAAAATGCTAGGCCATAGCTCAGTTCCTCCTTTTAAGAAAAAGAGTGGAAAACAATCTAAGAATGAGGAGAAAACAAGGAGAATGACCCCCTTTCAAGCACTCCATAGGTTTTATGGCACTTCCACTTGCCAGAGTTTATGTAAAATGGAAGTAATATGGTCTTTGAGTACACTTACATTAAAGTAAAAGAGCCCTGAGGTCGACCTGCAAACTACAGACTTCCTAAGTTCTCTTTTTCTCTATTTTTCTTTTCTGCCTGCTTTAAATCTGCTGTTTTCTATTAAGATAAAAACCACTATTTGGATTCAAAAGGTTATTCTTGCAAGCCAGTGAATTTGCATTTATCTCATGGCTAAAGTTATGGAGTAAAAGATTTAGGATCTGTGTGTGTGTGTGTGTGTGTGTGTGTGTGTGTGTGTGTGTATGTGTTCATAATTTCTATAATTTTATGTTCAATTGGCAATTAAACTCATTTTAATTTCCCTCTAGCATATCAGAATTTTTCTCACTGTATCTTATGATGTAAATCTTGCTCTTGGATTTTCACCTGAGTTATTTCCTTTAATATGCAAATTTAAGGCTATTTAGCTAACAACTACCTATGGTAGTAAAACAGGTTATCAAGACTTTGAAAGTTTAAGGAAAAAAAGTTTATCATGAATCTATAAGATGTATTTCTATCAGCATGCCTAATACATTTATGTATTTATGTGTTGTTTACACAACATTTCACTACCGGAAAAAAGGAACTCTAATTAATTGGCTTAAGAAAATAAAAGCACTTGAATCAAATACTTTATCAGGAAAAGGGAAAAGACTACTCAACTGCTTTTTCAAGTTAACGTAACTTAAGCAAAATCTTTAATAAATAAGCTAGATTTAAAATTATTGGTTAAGTAATGTTAGAAATCTCTTAAAAATTGCCAGCAGACATTGTTGTTTACATTTAATCCAGCAATTTAATACTTATTCTTGCCAAATAATATAATGTGTCAAAATTTGGCATAGGGTTTGCAAAAGTATAATCCCAGCCCAAAGCAGAATGATCTTTGCTTGTGTAATCTTTAATAAATAAGACATTTATTTCTTAACAATAACATTGGTTTTATAACAATAGCTACATCTTGAATTTAGTAAGATTACCATAACTTCTAATCTTGTGGCTTTAGGCAATCTAGTCCACAGGCAGTAAGATTTGTTTTGAGAAGGAACTGTTACTGTCTTTGATTCAAAGCTAAAGTATAAATTAATTTCCTCCCAAAGTTAGGTCAGCCTAGGCCCAGGAATGAACAAGAACAGCCTTGAGGTTAGAAGCAAGATGGAGTCAGTTAGGTCAGATCTTTTTCACTGTCTCAGTTAAAATTTCACAATGGCAGTTCTATAACTTTAAATAATGACTATCACAGTTTTCACAAATTATGTAGGTAAATGATTAAAATAAAATAATTAGGTAAACGTAACAGGATAAATACATGTAGAAAATGTCATAATTTAGAATCTAAAGTTGTATTAAATTTAATAATAGGTATTTCATTATATGGATATTTTCCAATAAAATAATACCCTATATACTATAAAAATATATTATATATTATAAATATCCAAATTATTTTATATATTATAAAAATATATCTATATATATTTAGAAAATATTATTTCTAAAAAACATGTCTTTTTTAAAAAGGTGAACCATTTTTTCTATTTCAAAGCTTATTTAAAGCTAGGTAAAAACTAGGTAAAAGAAACCAGAAAATAAGAGAGATGTAAAGAAAATTATAAAAATAGTGAATTTTTTGGTAAGAAAGGTTAAAGAGAAATACTTTTATATGAGAAACAATATTATATGGTAGATTTATTCCTAGAATAAAATGGTTGTTTAAGCAAGAGGTTATGTTCAGGACAAATAAAAATTTCAAGCATGTCATGAAGGGTCTTTATAAGTCATAAGTCACAATGAGAGGATTTATTAAAAAAAAAAAAAGAAACCAACAGTGAAATTTTCTTAAGGAATTGATTTACTCTTAATAAATTATGGGAGATTTTAATTTTTTTCACCCAAGTTTAACTTTTATTGCATCTCGCCACTTTCAGGTTTTTCTCCCCTTTTAAAGGGCGCAAAATGATAATGTTCTCCTTCAACTCATTTTCAGCTCATATAAGTCTTTTTTCCTCAATTTCTGTTTGTTGTGGTCTGATGCTAACAATGCTTTCTTAAATGCCCAAAGGAAATGTTTTCTTCAACATAATATTCTGTTCAGTGCACATGGTTTTTATTTCTGCCTTTCAGTAACTGGTCTAAAAGATATTTCATTTTATCAAAAACAATTCCTATGCCATTATTAAGTTTTGGTTTGCTTAGGAAAAAAAACTTTGATAAAATTTTTATCTTTAATTAAGGTTATTAAATCTGTGTATCTTTCTACATGTGCTTTTAAAGTTCTTGTGACATTGAGTTACAGGGCTTTGACTCCTGGGTCTAAAAAGGACTCCAAGTCCTGCTAAACTGTAAATACTGAGAGCAGTTAAAGCCTCATCTTCAGACCCAGTAGAAGATGCCAATCAAAATAAACTGCATTCTTGAGACGCAGGGCCAAAAATAAAGCAATTCAACAACTCAAGATCCAGGGACTCTCACAGAAAAAGTGGGCGTGTGAGATTGTAAGGGCTGATCTTGAGATTAAAATAAGTTCAGTTTCTGTATAAAGTAGTCATTAATGTCAAAGGACACTGATGCAAGACGAGCATATGGACTCATCTCAAATTAACAAGGTTTTCTTCAAACTGTAACTATTAGCCCTTTGTCAGATGGGTAGATTGCAAAAATTTTCTTCCATTCTGTAGGTTGCCTGTTCATGCGGATGATAGTCTCTTTTGCTGTGCAGAAGCTCTTTAGTTTAATTAGATCCCATTTGTCATTTTTTGCTTTTGTTGCCATTGCTTCTGGTGTTTTAGTCATGAAGTCTTTGCCCATGTTTATGTCCCGAATGGTATTGCCTAGGTTTTCTTCTAGGGTTTTTATGGTTTTAGGTATTACATTTAAGTCTTTAATCCATGTTGAGTTACTTTTTGTATAAGGTGTAAGGAAGGGATCCAGTTTCAGTTTTCTGCATATGGCTAGCCAATTTTCCCAACACCGTTTATTCTACTATAATGGCACATGCACACGTGTATTTATTGTGGCACTGTTCACAATAGCAAAGACTTGGAACCAATCCAAATGCCCATCAATGATAGACTGGATAAAGAAAATGTGGCACATATACACCATGGAATACTATGCAGCCATAGAAAGGATAAGTTAATGTGCTTTGCAAGGAAACCATCATTCTCAGCAAATTAACACAATAAGAGAAAACCAAACACCACATATTCTCACTCATAAGTGTGAGCTGAACAATGAGAAGACATGGACACAGGGAGGGGAACATCACACACCAGGGCCTGTCGGCAGGGTGTGGTTCTGGGGGAGGGATAGCATTAGGAGAAATATCTGATGTAGATGACCGGTTGATGGGTACAGGAAACCACCATGGCACATGTATACCTATGTAACAAACCTGCATGTTCTCCACATGTACCTCAGAACTTAAAGTATAACTAAAAAAAAAAAAACTGACTTTTTAATAAAGATTATAAAGGTTATAAAAGGTTTATGGAGGTTATACCCTATGGTCGAGATTAAAATCTTATAGATTGTTTATAAAATTTCAAAAAACAAATTTAATTGGCTTCATGCTGTTTTTATTAGGTTTCATTATTTAGAAAATTAAGTCTACTCTCTCAAAGAAAGAAAGTTTTTGCCTTTTTAAAAAATCCTTGAGTTATTTATTTGGTCAAATGAATAACTTATTTTACAGTGACCTGTGACGTCAAGTGTTTTAAATCTTTGATATTTGACAGACTTTCCAAAATTAAATAAAAAATTCTGTCTTTTACTAACATAATTAATCCTTTAAGATATTAGGTGCCCTAAAGTCCAAAAATGACATAATTTGGCTTATTTTGTATCAAGCCATTGACAAGAAACATTGTCAAATGTGAAATGGTGTGTGGTTTTCTTTGGGCTGTATTTGTATAAATATGTTATTGGTTTGTGTTCAAAAATTATGCAAAACTTCTGTAATTCTGATGGTACTTAGTGCATATTGTACATTATCAGTAATAATTATAATTGTTATATACAATTATTGTGTGCCACAGAGATAACAATTTCCTTGTCAATTGTGTTCTTGACTATGGCTGCCCTAAAACTTTTTCTCATGCATGGACAATTGTTTTCTTCTTTTGGTTCTCTTTAGAAGTTGGTTTTATAATCAGCTATAAAACTCTAAAAGGTCCTCTTGAATACAAGTTTCTGATAACTTTTGAGATTGCTACATCAGAATAGAATAAAAACTTTTAGGACTCATGGAGAACTGAAATATTCATGAATATCAAGCAGAACAGTAATGAACCACGTGGACTGAACTAATAGAAGTTTGAAGTAATCTTTTTGACTTTTTGCTTAAAAAGTTGCTGATCCTTTATTATTATTTTTTTTTTCAGAGTCAAGGAAACTTTTCTTTTGAGCTATTAACAGCTTTTAATGATTTCGTATATTACTATAAACAAAATTTAGAACGTATTTGTTTCTCTCTACCTGATTTCTCCAGAATTTGGAAACCATTTGTGATTATTCTTAACTTATGGCAACATAGTTATTTGCATAAGTAAAATAAGAATCTGTTTTCATTTATAACAGGACATAATTGGAAGAACTGGTTATTTTACTGAAGCTTTGACTGGAATGTTATGGTTTCCTTTATGGAATCAAACTTGACTTATGGATCAGATAAAAGCCCCTTGGGAAAACTGGCCTCATACCTTGTCTACACAATCCCTGTACAGGGTTCCTGATCTATGGTAAGTAAAGAATGTCACTGTCTGACAGACACAGAAGCCCCAAGTTTATCTTGGAATCTCAAAAGGAGAGGAGTTCACCCAACTCCTAGCTATTTGATGGTACAAATCCATGGCTGGCTTCGGCTTTAAAAATGTCTTATCTGAAATTTCTTCTATGGAACAAAGGTCCATCAAAGCCAATTTAAAAGCCTATGCAAAAAATAATTATTCTTGCTGCACTGTATGCAAATAATCAGGCCAAGTGTGATAATTCAAATCAGTCCTACCATGATTTGTTTTTAGTAAAAATGAGAATGTCATGCTTGAAAGCAAAAGAATATTAACAAATATGAGGGTCTATATAAGATATAAGATATATAAGCTAATATATAGATGTTACATTTTGACTATAAAGAAGAATAATAACTATAGTGAACATAATAGAATTAAGTATATAATTTCTCATTAGTTCACAATAGCACTTCAAAGAATATTACCTTTGGGAGGTTGTTAGAACACCAACTCATCACTCTGAAAGTTGGGTAATAAATCAAGCATTTTTCTGTCTTTGTTTGTTTCAGGGTATTAAAATAGTTGATGAGAATATTTTTTCCTATTTAGGAATCAAAAATAATAAGTGCATAAGGAATTCCAGAATTAGAAAATTAATGTATTTTAACAATGATAAATAATGAATACAGGAATTAATCATTAATGTTATATAAACCATTCATTGAAAGGTTGGCACAATGAAACTGCATGAAATCACTAGCCAGTCTTTACATCACCAATGGAGGGACAAATAAAAATGATGGAACAAAGAATCAGCTATAAATTTATCTTCTCAAAACAATAAAAGCAAAGAAGTACTTGGATCTAATCAAGTCTCTAAGTGCCTATTAGTTAAGAGGAATAGGAATGAATTGGGAACATACTAAATTACATGAGAATATAAAAAAAAAATTTCAGATTGTAGAAATCCATCTACATTTACAAACATATACAATTTCTTTAACAAATAAATGGCATGAGGAAAAAAGCTCATGGAGAAACAGTTGTAATTTAATGAGCTCTATAAGACATAGCAACCAAACACAACATGTGTTCTTTTCCGGAACCCTGGTTTGAGAAAACAATGGCAATATGTATTAGATAAAACTGATTTGAGATAAAATATGAGGGTTGTTTCTTTGGCATCACAATATCTACTCTAGAAGCAGTGGATTCCTCAAAGAAGTGTGTTAACCTTCTTTTGAGAGTATTTCTCTGATTTTACCCTAAGAATAATTTTGATTTTGACTGTGCCTTCAATTAATCACCTTGATTTCCATTTTTCCTTTTTTCCATAGTGTCCATAGTGCTCAAAATTTGAGAGCTTTGCTATAAAATAGAGCTGTTAAAATTTTGTGAATGTGCCTTATATGGGATCTCCTGCAATGGATTATTAATCAATATAATTCAAATTTTCTCAGAAATTTATCAATATCATTGCTCCGCTGATATTCTCTATTACTTTCAAATGTTTTAGAAACATAGATGCTATGTAAATTTTAAATCTGTCATTTCAATTGCAAAAGAAATGGCATGAAGGAGTTATGCTTAATCTATCATGTGTAACCCAAAGTCTCATTCAATATTTCCATTTAGTTATATTTTTACTAAGTGTATCTACAATTCTATATATAAATTATTTATCTGGCTACCATACAAAAGTTATTTTAAATTTTGCATTTTGAAATTCTCACGTTTTCAACTTATTTTCTAAAAAGCAATGATGAAATTTCTTCTTTCAATACGAGTTGCTGTGGATAATCTTCAAAGATGGCTGTCATCAGTTCCTCTCTTCTCTGCATACATATGCTCTCACTCATATGAAGAAGCATTTGCTTTCTCTATTCTGGAAATCAGCTGCCACGTAAGAAATATACCATCATGAGACCACCATAGTATGAGCTAGGGCAATCTAACTGCCACATAAAAAAGTCACCCATGGAGAGAGGGGAAAGAGCTGAATAACCCCCAGTTGTTTCTGCCCTTCCATCTGAAGCACCAGACACGTGAGTGGAGGAGCTGTCTGGGATATTCTAATCTCGGCAGTAATCATAAAGAACCCAAGTGCAATCCAGATTGAAGAAACTGGGAAATAATAAATTTATGTTATTTAAAGAGACTATATTTTGGGATGCTTTGTCATATCATAGCATTATATATCAATTATATTTTAATTGCATTTACTGTTAATTCCAAAATAATATTAAAAATAGTGATAATAGTAAGCATATTTCTCTCACTTCTGAAATAAATTGAAACCCTTTTAGTATTTGGCCATTATGTACAATTCTAGCTTTGGTATTAAATAATATAGCTTATTTGTTCAATAAAATTTGCATGAAAGCTGCTACATGTTAGTTACTCTTCTTGGATTAGAAAAGATTTTCAGTATACAACACAGATATCTTAGTTTATATTTCTTTAAAAGCAGAACCTGAGACAAGAACTTAGTTGCAGATAATTTAGTAAATACTCTGAAGGAGGAGTGACAGAGAAGAGCATTAGATAAGTAAGAATGAAAAACTGATATAAGGCTATATAATCCAGGTCACTGGTTGTAGGCAATGAGAGCATAATTCTGCTAGGAATCCAAAGGCGGAGGCTGGAGTTTTTATCCACTGACTTCCATCTTTCATTATTTGAGGGTTACCTTTGGGGTCATTAACTTTACTATATTTATAGACTGTATTTATGCAGACTATTCTCAGCTTTGGGAAAGGTCCTGAGTACAAAAAGCAGGGAAACATTTGTTTTGGTCTTTAGATAATAACAGGAGTTTGAGTTCCCCAGTAGCTGTCCACTTCCACTGTGGCTGAAATTGAAAAGGGCCAATGTGATGTGATATTGAGTATCAAGTGTGAGGGCTCTCGGAGGTTGATTACGCTATTACACAGTAAATTCTTTTGATTATGCTATTACACAGTAAATTCTTCTCTGTCACATATTTTGAAACTGGTGGCTGGATCTAAGCTCTGAAAATATCAAAATGTTAAAGAAATAAACCACAGTATCTGCTGTTATAAGTGGCCGGAAGGCAGAAATTGATATCCTGTTCATCTCCTTTTCTTTACTGTGTTTCCATCTCTTCCACGAACTTGGCCACTGTAGCAGCTATTCTGGATTTTCCCTCTTGTGGAATAAACCAGGCATGTTTGCCTAGTCCTAGTCCATTTTTGATGCAATAATTGCTTATTCAATCTCACTGCCAGGGACACATCAGTTGATCCCCTGAGATCTAGAGATAATGACCTGCCTTGATTCTATAGAATTATAATTAGAGAAAATTGTTCATCTTAGTATTTCAAAATAATGATGCATAATTTTGTCTTCCAATGTAGTAATTCATTCATCTGATTCAGGTCTACTGGCATAAGAAAACTAATACAAAAATTGGTCATTCCTACTTTTACTTTTTTGGTCTCTCAAGGAAATACAGTATATTTTGCATCCTAGAGACTGGCACCCACTGCAGTGTACCTCCCCTGAGCTGACATCCCTGCTGAAACTTTAGTATACCATTTCATTATCTTATTAGGCTGGGTGTTGCTGATAAATATGATATATGGTTGGAACTGAAGACCCCCATCATTATATGCTTATTGTTATACCTCTTCTACCATAAAAATGCATTACTTGGCCTCAAGTGATATTATGCAGGACATTACATAATTAACTTGTGCTTTCAGTAATTAGGCTTTCTGTAGGCCCCCAAATCATAGTATTAGCCAAGGCATTGTGAACAAAAAATATAAATACATTTTAAAATAAGAGTTTGTTCAGCAAAGATGAATTATGACCCACTTCTAGAATTGAAAATGTCCAGTAACTGACTTATTCTAAGTGGTTGCTTGCTCTAATGTAATGAATGGAACATTATCAAAGGCTTAATCCCAGTCTCTACTGCTTACAGGTTGGGCACATAGCTTCAGTTGTCCAGTGGCCGATGTTATGCATGATCTCAGGCAAGCATTGAAGCAAAAGAAAACCAAAGATGTGCATAATTTATTTCTACTTTTCTAGGTCCATCCACATGTCCCTTCTTTGTACATCTGATCTTTCTGTCTTACTCCATCCAGGTCTATGTGCAATCAGGTCAGCCATTCATCCATGTCCAAGCATTTAAACACATTGTAATTCCAATAGATTTCCTACCACATAAATGGAAATCCAAATGTGATGCTCATAGCTTGGCCCACGAGGAGGATTACCCCTTCACCAAAGTCCTTTAAGGCTAATTCTCATTATGATTGTGTGTGCTTAATGGTCCATTTATCATCTAGCACTATTATATTCAATTAATCCATCCACAAACCAGGTACAAAACTTTTCCTTCTTCATTAGTTGATCAAAATGAATTCTCCATGAGGTCACGGTGTGATCAGAGGAAGGGATTACAAAGAAACAATGGCTGGTGACATGAGGGTCTAGATCATGAGTGCCTCTGGATATACTTTGAGAAGATCCAAAATGCATTATTTTATTATGGGATAGACTGATTCTTGGTGCATGATGGAAGCCATTGTCTCATAATCTCTTGATATTCTAAGATCCAGCACTCAGTCTCTTCTAAGGTCTTGTAGAACATCAGAAGCAGCATTTCAAATAGCAAGGCATTATCTGCTGCAGAGAACATGGCCTTGATAATGAACCCCAGTGGTTTCTGCTGCAACTCTTCTACAGGAGGTTTCTCACAGGGTCTTGGCTACCATGTGTACCTCTAGCACCATACTATATCCTAAGGGGAAGGGCCATTTTCACTGTAACCTAAACCTGCTGCAAAGCCCTCTTCTTCCAAATGACCCACTTAAAAAATATTTTCTTCCAAGTAATCTAATATAGAAGTTTTTGTTTTGTTTTGTTTTGCTTTTTTTGTTTTTTTGTTTTGTTTTTTTTTTGACAGAGTCTTGCTCTGTCGCCCAGGCTGGAGTGCAGTGGCACAATCTCGGCTCACTGCAAGCTCCGCCTCCGGGGTTCACGCCAGTCTCCTACCTCAACCTTTCAAGTAGCTGGGACTACAGGCAGCTGCCACCACACCTGGCTAATTTTTTGTATTTTTTAGTAGAGACGGGATTTCACCATGTTAGCCAGGATGGTCTCGATCTCCTGACCTCGTGATTCTCCCGCCTTGGCCTCCCAAAGTGCTGGGATTACAGGCATGAGCCACCACGCCCGGCCCTAATATAAAAGTTTAAGCAACATTCCCAAAAGCTACAGATGCTGTTTCCAACAGCTAAATATATTTACAAAATCTTGTATCTATTTCCTAGTAGTAGGTTATGCAAAGTGTATAATATAAACTTTACCTTAGAATGGATGCCCCAGAATGCCAGAGACTGTTGGACCCTAAAGTTTTGCTCCCATCTATGTTAGTGTTATAGCTTGCTAAGACATTCAGGGCACTTGCCACTTTCTATTCACTAGGTTCAATTAGCACAATGCCATCAATTTATTGCATTATCATAGCATTTCCCAGAATGGAAAGTTGATCAAGTCCTTTGTGGACTATACTCTGTTGGAGTGCAGAGGAATTGACATATACCTAAGACCTAGGAGAAGATGTGTGTTCACACACTTTTCCTGTGCTCCTGCTAATACTGTCTTTCCACATATACATAAAATGTTTTTAAAAATCTACTAAGATCAAAAAGGACAAAAGAACATATTTTCCAGACTATTGCCACATATAAAGTACTAAAATTGATCTGTTCCAATAAAAATCCCAAATCTAGTATAATAAGAGTAAATTGGATTCACCCTTGGTTAAGTTTGCAGCAGTCCACTGTCATCTACCAGCTCTTTATTTTTTTCCAGCGACCTTACAGTTAAATTAAACAGGAGAATAAAGAGAATAGCTACCACCACCAATTCTTTAATTGTTTGAAGGTAGTATGAATCTCTGTAATTTAATTCTGATATTAAGTATTGTTTCTGATTTATTGCCCTGGCTAGGAAAGTGTTGGGGAAGCTTCAAGGATTTATATTTGATCATACTTAACGTGCAATACATAATGAATCCTATGATTACATATTACTACAGAAATCAGGTAACCAATGTGCAGGTTCTTTGAGCAACTAAGTCTATGCATCTCAACTATGCACTCAGCATCTGGGGAGATAACCATGGACTGGAATCTGATTTCAATCATGTGTCTGTTAAGTACTTGTTCTTCATGAGCACTCAATCTAACTGAAGAGGGAATTTTGGTATGCTTGTATCAATATAACCTCAGACTTCAAGTCCAACAGCTCTTAAAAGTTCTGGATAGTGTTTTTTTCTTTGTATACATTCACTATGGTACATGGCTGTAGGTTCTTAATATTTGTTATTGATACTTATACTGTCATTGTAGAGTCCTTCCTCAAGTTTGTTATGACTCCACTTCAACAGATGGGCTCCGGTTCTGAGAACCAACTCAGACTGGGTAGGTGGGTGAGAAATTGTGGGTTTTCATCGCAGTAGCTAATGCCAGTCTTCTGCTTGCTAGTTCAGGATTTATTCTAATTGCAAAACCAGAAACACCCTGATTGCCTATCCATTTCACCCCTAGGAAAATCACAGTCTGTTATATATCATAAGAGACTCTCACATAAAAGACATCCTGCTTGTCCCTCTGGCATTGCTGCTAAATTCAGTTACCATACCCACATTATTTCTAATGAATAGATGTCACCACCTAATCTGAGATATTTGAGAATAATATTGTCTCATTAGCATTTGGCAGACTAGTTTCATGGCACCTTTTCCTACTAACAACTCTGGCCAAATCATGACAACAGTCACTGAGACGTTGGATGTCCTAATCAATAGTGCATGCTGATAGCCTTTGTGAAATGAGGACAGCATCTCCAACTCATCTACTAAAAGCCATCTCAGCAGCAACATTTAAAAAATTCCTCTCCTGGTGTTCTTGTCTGAACCTTAAGTTTGGATTCACAGGAAAATGATTATCTCAGCCACAACTCCCACTTCTGGTCAAAAATTCTCAAAATTCACTCCCACACACTTTCCCTGTTCTCCTGCTAATATGTGTTTGCCAGGACTTACAAATCTTCAGGGAGTAATCTGACTCTAGTGATTGGTCTGGAAGTCTTAAGAGAGATAGGAACAGGGTAAGAGGAGGACAAGCATCATCTTCAGGAACTTCTGCCCAGATTAGCATTTCTAATGTCTCCAGACAATGAGTGGCTACTGTTCTCCTATTAAGAAGAGGATTTTGTTTGTTTGCTTTTGTTGATCTGGATGTTTTAGGAGAACTTTAGAATTAGGGGGTTTTTGTGACCCCTTCAGAACATCCCCATTAGATGTCTAAGGGAACTACTCCTGCCTAGGAGGCCCCTGATTTTAACATAGGAGTCACGTTGAGCTTGGCATACACTTCCTTTGGCAACTCTGCAGGCCTTAAAATTAAGTTGTGTGTCTGGTTTTTAATAATCTGCCTTCTGATTGTAAAAGATGAGGGACTCTGTAAACTGTCATGGAGGGATTCTGGATTTCACTGGTGACTTTGAGATAATAGTTGGCTGACATGAATCTGCCACTTGCTTTTTTCAAGGCTTTTAAGGTAAGTTGACAAAAATTATCTAATTCTACAATATTTATAATTCCTGTTGCTCTAAAATTGTTAAACTGTTGGAGTTTCTGGACAACCCAAAACTTTTCTTCCATATGTGATTCGATGGACTAAAATTTAAAGTCTTTGTAATGTTGAAATAATAGCATAACAGAAGAGGCGTCACTACTCACTTATTAACAATAATAGGAACCTGTTGTCATCTAGCCAGTAAGGTCCAGTTCCAGAATTCCATAATGATGGTCTCTTTCCTAAAACTAGTTTATTGCCACTTATTTTAGTTTGGGTTCCCGACAGTAATTTATGAGACAATGACTTGGGTGCATATCTCAGTCCCACATCACCTATTTGTTTGAATTTGGAAGGTGATCCCATATAGGAATGAGGAAATAGAAAGACTGAGAAAAGGCATAATACAAAGCTAATATTAGGTTGTATCTTGAGGATTTTTTTTTTTTTTTTTTTTGGCTTTGGAAAGAATAGCTCAATTCTGGTAAAACTATTTGGAAGCATAAAGAATGATCTTAAAAATTGCCCATCCTTAGGACAAGTCCTGGACCTACATCCACTGGCTCCTATCCTCTGTTAGTTGAGGATTTCCCTGGAAAACTTAACTTTCTTATGCTTCAGTGTTGATCAAGTAGGCTCCCTAACTTTGGAAAAGACTGTGAGATTTAAAAAAAAAAAAAAAGCAAGAAATTGATGGTAAGAAGTAGAAGTAAAGTAGTGTCAAAATGATTGAGCTCACAGGAAGTTGTACAATGTAGCTGGGGCTGATCCCAGGGCAGTCTTAGAGATGTGAGGAGATACAAAAAGTAACATTTTTGCATGGCAGTTGCAATCCAGAGAGCAATTAATTATAAGTCCATCTCTCGTTTACTAAAAGTATGTAATTTTTGTTTGAGTATTTTAGTCTTAATTTGAATTTAATCAACATACTTTATCAAAAATATATGTATCACTAATAAGATGACTATACATTTTTCTTTTAAATGAATGGTATGGTGCATTATATCACCACAATTACTAATGACAATATGTCATAATCAAAATGAAGACAACCTGAGAATTATGTACTCGTGTTGAGTCTATAAGAGTGTCATTGTGAAAATATTTTAAAATGATTTCTTCATTAACACAATTTTGTAACACTTAGCACTTTCTTGGTTTTTGTTTTATTTGTTATTGTTTGTTTTTGTCACACTTTTAGTAACAGAACCATGGCTTTGGAAAAGGTAATGCAAAAATATCTTATTGCCTGAAATGGTAGGTGGTAAAAGTGAATATAATAAAACTCCCCAGGATATTTTCAGTGTCTTTAATCAATATACATAGCTTTCTTATTGCCTTTCCGTATATTTTGATACTGTATATTTTTATTTGAAAACATTAATTTCATTTGTTTTATGAACACTATTTTTAAAGTGTGTAAACCGCTCATTTATTTTACTTTTTTCTAGGTGTTTCTGATTTTTCTTTGCTTTCACTTATAATTAATTTAATTTCATTTATAATTAATTCTATTTGTGTTTTTATTTCACTTCATTTTGTATTACCGCATTTTTTTGTGGAGACAAAAATTTAGGTTTTCAGATGGTTAGATTTTGGCATTTATTTAGCAGTTTAGTTATTGAGCATTTACTTAGTAATGGACTTTTAACATTTCATTCATTTCTAATTTTATTTTTATTCATCCATATATTATTCTTTACGATGTAATTGTTTATAATTTTTAACTATTTTGGAAAAAATTTCATATATGTATTCCCATTTTGGTGTATTTAGAAATTTTAGATATTATGGCTATATATTTTTTTCTGAGTGAAGATTTAGCCTTAATACATGGCTATGTAGCTAGTGATTTTAAATTGTAATGTTTTTAAATCTTAAATTTTATCTTTTAATTATTTTTAACAAAAACATTAAAATTATTTTCTGCATATGTCTGTGTGTGATGGAATTTTTTTAGTTTCAAAAATAGTTATTTCTTTGTTTACTTTTAATTTTCAGATTTAGCCTCTTTGGTTCAAGGGCAAATTTCAATATTTCTAATATTCATGTGCTCTATTTATTCTTTATTTTATTTATGTAAACATTTTTACAGTTATTTTTACTTATTTAAAGTGTATATATTTTTAATTGTATTCATTGATTGAAGTAAGATATGCATATAATATAAAATTTTCCATCTTTACCACTTCATGTGTATACTTCAGTGGTAATAAATATATTTATATTCTTTTTTCCCTGAATTTCCCTTTCTCCTTAGCCTTCTTAGACTCGTAACCATCATTCTACTCTCTAGCTTCATGAGGTCCACTTTTTTAGATCTGACATATGAGTGATAGTACACAATATTTGTCTTTCTATGCTTAGCTTACTTCTCTTAACATAGCGTAGTGGCCTTCAATTTCATCCATTTTGTTGCAAATCATAGAATTGTATTTTTTCATGGCTAAATAGTATTCCATTGTCTCTATGTACTACATTTTCTTTATCCATTCATCCATTGATGGACACTTTGGTTGATTCCCTATCTTGGCTATTGTGAATAGTGCTGTAATAAACATGGGAGTGCAGCTATCTCTTTGATATATTGATTTCTTTTCTTTTGACTATATACTCACTAGTGGAATTGCTGGATTATATGGTAGTTCTATTTTCAGTTTTTTGAAGAACATCTATATTGTTCTCCATAATGGTGGTACTAAAATACATTCTCACCAATAATGTAAGATGGTTTCCCTTTCTCCACATCCTAACCTACATCAGTTATTGTCTGTGTTTTTGATATGGTACATTTTAAGACAGGCAACATCATATCACATTGTGGTTCTGATTTAAATTTCTCTGATGATTAGTGATGTTGAGTGTTTTTTAATATACTTATATTAGGTATTAGTATGTCTTCTTTTGAAAAAAAGTCTATTCAGAAATTTAGCCCATTTTTAAGTTGGATTATTTGAGTGCTTTTGCTTTTGTTTTTTTGCTATTGAATTGTTTGAGCTCTTTATATATTCTGGTTACTAAGCCCTCATCAGATAGATACTTTGCAAATATTTTCTTTCGCTTTGTAGGTTGTCCCTTCACTTTCTTGGTTGTTTCCTTTTCTGTGTGTAAGCTTTTTAGTATCCTATTTTTTTTTTTATTTTTGCTTTGATTGACTGTGCTTTTGAAGTCTTACACACAAAAAATTTTTCCCAGGCCAACAACCTGTGGCACTTCCCCTGTGTTTTCTTCTAGTAGTTTCATAGTTTAAGGTCTTAGATTCAAGGCTTTAATCCATTTTGATTTCATTTTTGTGTATAATGAGGAACAGGGGTCTAGTTTTATTCTTTTGCACATAGTTATCTAGTTTTCCCTGCACCATTTATTGAAGGGACTTAATTATCCCTATTATATGTTCTTGGTGTCTTTGTCCAAGAAGAGTTGGCTGTAAATGCATAGATTTTTATTTGAGTCCTCTATTCTGTCCCATTGGTCAATGTGTCTGTTTGATGACAGTACCATGCTGTTTCAATTTCTATAGACTTATAGTAAATTTTGATGTTAGTTGGTTTGAGGCTTCCAGCTTTGTTCCTTTTTCTCAAAGATATTTTGGCTATCTGGAGTTTTGGTAATTCCAGATAAATTTTAGAACTTTATTAATAATTTCTGTGAAGAATATTATTATTTTGATAGGTAATGTATTAAATCTATACATTGTTTTGGGTAGTTTTGTCATTTTAACAATATTAATTTTGTTACATTCTATGAGCATGAAATTTCTTTTTGTGATTTTAATTTCTTTCATCAGCATTTTATAGCTTTCTTTGTATAGATAATTCTTTTTTTGTTAGATTTATTTGAAGTTTTTGATTTTTATAGCTATTGTAAATGGGATTACTCTCTTGATTTCTTTTCACATTGTTTGTAGTTGCCATATGTAAATGCTACTGATTTTTGTAGGTTGATTTTTTTATCTTGCAACTTTACTGAATTTGTTCATCATTTCTAAAAAGTTTTAGTGGAGTCTTTAGGTTTCTCTAAGTATAAGATCATGTCACCTGAAAACAGAGATAATTTGAATTTTTCCTTTCCAATTTGGATGCCTTTTATTTCTTTCTCATACCTAATTGCACTGGCCAGAGCTTCCAGTACTATATTAAATGAAAGTGGTAAAAGTGGGCATCTTTGCTTTGTTTCAGTCCTTAGAGGAAAGACCTTCAATTTTGCCCCATTCATTATGATGCTAGTAGTGTCTTTGTCATATATGATACTTATTATTTTGAGGTATTTTCCATCCGTAACTATGTTGGTGAGGGTTTTTGTCATATAAAGGGATGTAGAATTGTATCAAATGCTTTTTTGGCAACTGTTGAAAAAATTATGTAGTTTTGTTCTTGATTCTGTTAATATCATGTATTATGTTTATCGATTTGTATATGTTAAAACATTTCTGCATCCCTGGGAGGAATCCCACTTGATCATGATGTATTATCTTTTTAATGCGTCTTTGAATTCAGTTTGCTAGTATTTTACATCTATGTTCATCAGTGATTGCATCAGTCCGTTTTCACACTGCTATAAAGAATACCTGATATTGGGTACTTTATAAAGAAAAGAAAGTTTAATTAACTCACAGTTCCCCATGTCTGGAGAGCCTCTGGAAACTTACAATTATGGCAGGAGTGGAAGCAAGGCACATCTTATATGGTGGCAGAAGAAAGAGAGCACTCGGGAGGAAGTGCCACACTTTTAAACCATCAAAACTCATGAGAACTCATTATCACAAGAACAGCATGGAAAAAAATCTGCCCCTCATGATCCAATCACCTCCCATCAGGCCCTTCCCTAAGCACATGGGGATTACAATTTGAGATGAGATTGGTTGGGGACACAGAGCCAAATCGTATTAGTGATATTGGCCTGTAGTTTTCTTGTTTGTTGTATGTCCCTTTCTGGTGTTGGTATCATGGTAATTCTGGACTCATAGAATGAAGCTAAAAGTTATTCCCTCCTCTTCAATTTATTTGAAGAGTTTGAGTAGGATTGGTATTAGTTTATCTTCATATGGTTGGTAGAATTTGGCAATAAAACCATCAAGTTCTGAGCTTTTTTTTTTTTTTGAGACTCTTTATTATAGTCTTAATCTATTGCTTGTTTTTGGCTTGTTGAGATTTTCCATTTTTTCATGGTTCAATCCTGGTAGGTTTTACGTATCTAGGAATGTATCCATTTATTTTAGGTTTTCCAGTTTGTTAGTGTATACTTGTTCACAATAGCCTCTAATGGTTTTTTGTATTTCTGAAATCTCAGTAATTATGCCTTCTTTAACTGTTTTTCACTTTATTTACTTAGGTCTTCTCTCTTTTTTTCTTAGTCCAACTAACGATTTATCAATTCTCTCTCTTCAAAGGACCAACTTTCCATTTCAAGAATCTTCTGTATTATGTTTCTAGACTTAATTTCATTTATTTCTGCTCTGATCTTTATTATATCTTTCCTTCTACTAATTTTGGATTTGGTTTGTTTTTGCTTTTCTAGTTCCTTGAGGTGTTATTGTTAGCTTGTTTATTTTTACTTTTTGATATAGGCATTTATTGCTTTAAACTTCCCTGTCAGTTCTGCTTTTGCCATATCGCATAGATTTTCTTATGTTGTATATCCATTTTCATTTGTTTCAAGATATTTTTAAAAATTCCTTCTATCCCTATCTGGATTAGATAAATTTTAATATTAGTACAGTGTTAGCCTCTAAGTGTTATTATTCTTTGTTTTATTTAAAATATTAATATAAGCTCTAATCCCCAAATCTTTGACGTTTTGGTACTATGTTTATGTATATTATGTGTACCTGTGTCTTAGTCTATTTTGTGCTGCTATAACAGAATACCACAGACTGGTGAATTCATAATGAACACAAATTTATTGCTTTATGGCTCTGGGGGATGGGGCATCTAAGATTAAGCTACCAACAGCTGTCAAGGGACTTCTTAACTGTGTCATGCCATGGCAGAAGGGCAAGGATGGGGTGGGAGAGAGAGAGAAAAGACAGAACTGAAATATTCATCTATAAGGAATGCACTCTTTAATTAACAGCATCAACCCATTTATGAAGGTAGAATCTTCACAGACTTCTGAAAGGTTCTACCTCTTAATACTCTTACAATGGAAACTAAACTTCAGCATGAATTTGAGAGGAGACAAACATTCAAACCACAGCAATGTGTTGCTGTTCTTGTTTTTTCTTTTTCCTCTTGAAACGATAGTGGTAATGGAGATAATAAAATGTAGAAAATTATTGAAAATATATTATAGAAAATTACTCCTCTGACATTATTCTAATTTTTCCCGGAGAGAAAAAATATATTTTATTATAATAATTTAGCATTTTATTCAGTATCTAGGGGATTATAAGTTATCAATCGTGGCAAAATCAAAAGTACATTATTATGATTCTTCTGTAGGAGATATCAGACTGAGAGGTTTTTGTGTATTTGTTGTTTATTGGTGTTTTTTTTTAACTTGTTTCTTTAGTGATGTGGAGTGCTACGGGCTACTTATTTTACCTCCAATTCATATGTTTAAATTTTAACACTCAGAGGGATTGTATTAGGTGGAGCTCTTGGATATTGACTAGGTCATGATGAGATGAACACTCATTAAGGAGATAAGTGCCTTTATAAAGGAGGTCCTAGAGAACTTCCTCATCCCTTCTCTCATATGAGGGAAAAAGACAGCCACCTATAAAGAGCAAAAAGACAGCTACCTATAAACAGGAAGAGGGCCCTCAACAGACTCTGAATCTGCTGGCATCTTGATCTTAATCTTCTCAGCTTCCAAAATTATAACAAATAAGTGTTTGTTGTTTAAGCCACCCAGTCTATGGTATTTTGTAATTGATGCCTGAACGGACTAAGACAGGAAAGTTGTCTAATCACCTTTTACTCTTCAACGCACATCTTAATTGTAGTGAAGAAGTCATTTGTCTGATGAGAACACATGGACACATAGAGGGGAACAGCCTACACTGGGGCCTTCTAGAAGGTTGAGACTAGAAGGAGGGAGAGGATCAGGAAAAATAACTATGGGAGTTAGGCTTTATACCTGGGTGATGAAATAATCTGTGCAACAACCCCCCATGTCACAAATGTACCTATGTAAGAAATCTGCACTTATATCCCTGAACTTAAAATAAAATTTAAAAAAATAATAAGTGATTTTGGCTGGGCACAGTGGTTCACATCTGTAATCCCAGCCCTTTGGGAGGCCAAGGTGGGCAGACTGGTTGAGCTCAGGAGTTAGAGGACAGCCTGGGCAATATGCAGAGACCCCCATCTCTATTGAAAAAAAAAAAGTCATTTGTCCAGTCTATAATTTATTTTTTAAATTTAGTTTTTGAATTTATTTGACTTGCTGATAATTTTTTTAATATACTTTAAGTTCTAGGGTACATGTGCACAACGTGCAGGTTTGTTACACATATATATGTATGTGCCATGTTGGTGTGCTGCACCCATTAACTCATCATTTACATTAGGTATACCACTGGTTTCTCCTCCTCCTCCTCCTCCCCTCTTCCTCCTCCTCCTCCTCCTTCTTCTTGCCTGTTGCTGAAAACAAGTAAAATCTTTAAGAACCATTCAGTCAAAGAGTTGTCAAAAGCTAGTTGGCCATACTTTTTTTTTTAACTACATATACTTCCAAAGGAAACGTTATAAAATGCATAACATTTGTTTAGACACATGACAATGGAAGAGTTGATTTATAATAAGCACCTTATTTTATATTTATGTAGTGCAAAATACATCACTTACAGAAAACACACACATTCACCTCAAATTCTGTTTAATTGTATTTCCTGATTCATAATGCCTTTCATTTTAGCAGATTGTTTAACAGTTTTGAAATGTTAAAAAAGTGTTCCATTGAAAGTTGATCATACTTTATAAAAATTAAAAAAATATACAGAATATTAAGAATGTTCACTGCCCAATAGTGTGAAAGTCACCTGCAATTGCAATTAAAATTTCATGGTTATACTTTTGTTTTAACTGGATATTGAATGCTAATCTTCACATATATTGTATTCTACTAAAAATTTTTATACTCATAATTTGGGAATCTTATAAAAAGTATTATAATAAAACTTAAAATATTCTTTCACAATTGGGAATGAACACTAAGTGGGTAAATTGGTATTGAGGCAGGATGGGGAATAAAGAGAGGTTGCTGTCCTGGTAGAATTGCCCTGGATTTATGTCTCCCATGTGGCAATGTTTAATAAGACTTTCTCTTAAAAATACTATTTTGATACTAATCCCTTAAATATCATTTATACAACAGGGAAAAATGGATGAGCATACCATAAGGATAAATGGCAGCTATTGCGATAATCAACTGGGAAAAGAAAAACAAACCTAATTTTCTAACACTGTCTAATTGCAATTATATTTTTAAAAAGGTGCTTAACTATATCAATGTGTTGTAATTAGACTAAGAAATGGAGGAGGGAATTAATGACAGAGAATAAATGTATAAAATTTCTAGTTCTTAATTTTGATCATGTATAAGAATCACCTGTAGGTTTTCTTTCTCTCTTGCTCTTGCTCTGTGTCTGCAAAAGAAGAGCGAAGAAGAGTAACTTAGACCCCAGGGATGATGTTATTTTTCTTATGAAAATCAGTTTATTAAAATCTCTGGAAAATAAACTTGGGAGTTCACGTACACAACCACATGCAAAGGAGTTACTTGTATATTTTTCTCTAACATGTAAGTTGACGCCTACTGAGAAAACGAGATTTTTCTATTCATGCAGGAAGTTTATGTTTGATATTTCAACTCAATCAATTGTAATTAAATTGAGACTAATTAAAATGGGAAATCAAAAACAAGTGAATTGACAAGTTGAATCATTCCCATAAGATTAAGAAGAAATTTAAAATTAAAAGTAATTTTCTCAGGCAAAGAGAAAGTTATCATCATTATAGGTCAATTACCTAAGGCATTCTTGAGTACTTTTATTGTAAGAAATAATGAACATAGGGGTCCACATTGTTAAGATTACAAAAAGGAAAAAAAAATGGCCAAGAAATTAATTTTAACTTTTGGTTCCTATAATTATGAATATAGTACATATTTATTAAACAATAATCTACCCATGGAGATGTGCCTAAGGCATCTGCAATTGTGGCAGAATTAAAGAGCTGGTGATACGAGGTATTTGTAATTGAAAAACATAATTTTAATTTATAGATATTCAGATATGTCTACATCAATCATTTTTAAGTAAATATAGAAGCATGTTTGCTTTGTTTTCCACTGACCTTAAGAGTAAAAACAAGGCAGGGCGCGGTGACTCACGCCTGTAATCCCAGCACTTTGGGAGGCCGAGGCTGGCGGATCACCAGGTCAGGAGATCGACACCATCCTGGTTAACACAGTGAAACCCCGTCTCCACTAAAAATTAGCTGGGCGTGGTGGCCGGTCCCTGTAGTCCCAGCTACTCGGGAGGCTGAGGCAGGAGAATGGCGTGAACCTGGGAGGCGGAGCTTGCAGTGAGCAGAGATCCAGCCACTGCACTCCAGCCTGGGCAACAGAGCAAAACTCCGTCTCAAAAAAAAAAAAAAAAAAAAAAAGAGGAAAAGCAAGGGTTCTGATTTTTGGTTCTCTACCATGTTGAAAAATTACATGTGAGTTTTTTAAGTGAAAAAAATAGTAAGCAGAGCCATATAAATTTGCTAGTTTTATAAATTGAAATTGATCAAATAGTACCAATTTTATTTAATTTAACCTATACTATCAAATTCAATTTGTCTAATCTCCCCCAAACGACAACAGGGGCCCAGAAAAGATTCGAATTTTTTCTGAGGTTGACAGTAATTCAATAACAGGGTGGAAATAGAAGTAGGACATTTTAACGTCTATTAAAATACTCTGGCTTATTCCACAAAATATCAAGTAAAAACTTGTTTATAAATCATATGCTGGAGTGAATACCTATGAGTTTGTGTGCATAAAAAATATGCTGGGAATTTTTAGACAGCTAGTCTATTTCTACGTCAGGATAAATTTTTCTTAAGCCTAAGGATATAAATTCAGGTGGGGCCACATGCCTCCTTCTTTTTTTTTTTTTTTTCAGAGTCTTGCTCTGTCGCCAGGCTAGAGTGCGGTGGCACAATCTCGGCTCACGGTAACCTCCGCCTCCCGGGTTCAAGTGATTCTCCTGCCTCAGCCTCCCGAGTAGCTAGGATTACAGGCGCCTGCCACCATGCCCGGCTAATTTTTTGTATTTTTAGTAGAGACGGGGATTCATCATGTTGGCCGGGATGGTCTCTATCTCTTGACCTCGTGATCCACCCACCTTGGCCTCCCAAAGCGCTGGGATTACAGGTGTGAGCCACCCCGCCTGGCCACAGATGCCTCCTTCTAATCAAGATGTTTAAAGAAAAGGCAACTACAGGACTGGGCATGGTGGCTCACTCCTGTAATACAAGCACTTTGGGAGGCTGAGGCGGGTAGATCACCTGAGGTCAGGAGTTCAAGACCAGCCTGGCCAACATGGCAAAACCCTGTCTCTACTAAAAATTCAAAAATTAACCGGGCATGGTAGTGGGCGCCTGCAGCTCCAGCTACTCGGGAGGCTGAGGTGGGAGAATGGCTGAATCCAGGAGGCAGAGGTTGCAATGAGCTGAGATTGTACTACTGCACTCCAGACTGGGTGACAGAGCGAGACTCCTTCTCAAAAAAAAAAAAAAGAAAAAAACAAGGCAACTCCCTAGGATTTCAAGTCCCATGCCTGGATCCCACTTGTCACAGTCCTAGCCAAGACTCCGACTGTGACTTTGTCCCGGGTTAATGCAAGGCCTCCTAACTTTAGCGGCCCTCTCCTGTTTCTTTCAGGAGCAGCTTCAGCAATATGTCTAGAATGAAAATTCGATCACCCTGCCCCCAACACCTACACACACTCCCCTTTAAAAATGTGCCATGACATTCCTGTGCTGTTAGAAATAATTTTAAATTTGCTATCATGGCTTTCAAAGCCTCATTATCTTTTCATACATTAATCTCAGATTTCTAATTTTTCATTTCTGGATGCTTCCTGCTACTGTTCAGTTACCCACAGACACCACACAGAGTACAACAGATACAGTTACACTGAACTTTTTAGTTTTTCAAAATGTGTGTTGCTCTCTCTCCTATTCCATTGTCTGCACAATTATTCCTATTCTCTTTGTACAACGTGCTTACTGCGTCCTGCCCAGAATATTTGGAGCATTCAGTTTTCTGCTAAAATGGCATTTATTTCTCAGATAGCTTCTGTGACTCCTCAGTGAAATCCATGGGCTGTGTTTTCTATTGCTCCTTTAACAAATTACCATGTATTTGGTGGCTTAAAACAATGCAAATGTATGATCTTACAGTTCTGTAGATCAGAAGTATGACTCATTTCTAATTTGGCTAAAATCAGGGTGTCAATAGAGATGTGTTCCTTTCTCAAGGCAGTAGGATAGAATTCATTTCCTTGGCTTTTTCAGCTTCTAGGTGCTTCCCTCATTCGTTGGCTGGTGGCCCCATTTCATCTTCAAAACCAGCAATGGAGGATGGCATTTTCTTCTCACAGTGGATGATTCCAGACTGACTCTCCTGTCTCTCTCTTTCATTTATGAGAACCAGTTTGATTACATTGGACCCACCAGAATAATGAAGGATAATTTTTCTGTTTATAAATCAGCTCGTTAGCAAAATTATTTTCATCTGCAAACTTATTTTCCCATTGTCATATAGGATAACATATTCCTCACTTTGAGGAATGAGAACACGGATACTTTGTCCACCACAGGCTGCTAACAACACTGCACCTTCATGACTGCTTACATCTCGGGTATCAGAATCACCTCCCACTCACTATAAGCCAATTTAGTAAGAATTAGCCAATTTTATTTATCATTTTAGCCTTTGTTCTTAGTACGTGATGTCTTATATAATGTAAGATCACACTTAATAATTAAATACACGTTGTAAATAAAAAGCTGAGTAATCCTGGGAATATTCCTGAAAGATATTGAGTGCCTGGAACTGTGACTAAGAGATATATTATTATTTCCTAGAGAATTTTAGATTCCAGAGCTTATTCCTGGCTTTCTTATTTTATACTAGGGCTAACTTCTTCATTATCATTATTTTGCCTTGTATCCAAATAATTTTATCAAAAACCACATTGCTTTGAAATATGTTTCTTCTTTTCACTCAAGTCCCTGACTTGCTTCTGTTCTTGATTCCCCTTTGCCCTCCATTTTTTGTTCATTTATTGTGTTTCAATAGAGTAGGAACTGAGAGAAAAGCGTGATAAGACAAAGTGCTCAGAGCAGGTAAAGGATAAATACAGTGGGAAGGAAAGACACGTTGGGGGCCTCTGATTACTGTTCTATATTCAAGTACAGTTTTCCCTGGGAGTCTATGGGTCCCCCCATCCACAGATTCAACCAACTATGGATTGGAAGTAGTTCTTTTAAAACACAATACAAATAATGACACAATAATACAAAAATAATACTACTTAAAAATACAGTGTAACTATTTATATAGCATTTACATTGAATTATGTATTATAAATAATCTGGAGATGATTTGAAGTATACCAGAGGATGCGCAATGGCTATATGCAAATGCTGTGCCATTTTATATCAGGAACTTGAGTTTCCATGGATTTGGATTATCAATCCAAATCAGTAACCAATCCTGTGTATATGAAAGGATGACTTTCATCCTTTCTGTAACCTATCTTGTGTATATGAAAGGATGCCTATATTCTACTTGTGATTTAATTATTTTCAGATTTGTATTGGTATCTAATTTCACTATAGAAACTTTTGATGAAACTTTTTTATAGGCATATATGTATTGACTTTTTTTCTATAAGGCCTTTTTTGTATTTTGTCGTAAAACATTTTTTCGTGTTTTGCCCAGTATTTGAAAAAATTTTTTATTTTGTTTAATTTAAATTCATACTTATCACTATCATATCCATTACCAAAGTAGAATGTATTTCCAGAAGATGATAATGACGAATTTATATTCATGCAGTTCATATATAATCTGAACAGAACTGTGTCCACAAATTTACCGAGACAATAGCAACTGTATTCATTTCTCTTGTATGATTTTAGTCACTTCTTTTAGGCCATCAAATTTGTCACACATGGTTAATTTAGCTTTAACTTCACTACAAAATAGTATTAGTGGAATAGACATGGTATAATGTATTTTAAGCTCCTCATGCCTTACTTACACTAACTGACACATTAACGTTCATTCATTTTATTCAATTTGTACAAATGCTTTTGTGGCCACAGAAAGGCTGAGGAAGAAATCCGATATGTTTAATACCTATTATCTGTACTTCCTGAGATTCAACTACATGATATTGCAAATTTTGATATATAAATCAATGTCATATAGCTCCAATTAATAAATAATTATTTAAATTTCAAGAAATATATGAGGCACATCATATAAAACAATAGAACACAACATTTTATGACACTGAACTTTGTGAAATTCTAATTTTATGGGATTTCACCTTTCACTTACACAATTAATACATTTATTTCCCTCCCCCAATCATATGTAGTCATCGCGACCAGACACTATATATTAGGCAATTAAATTTTCCCAAGAAATTTACCTTATTCCTTACACTAGCTCAGTTAACAGTGCTATTACTGATATTTTGAAGCTAAATAAACCATAGCTTCTGTAGATTATATTATTAAAAGTCATACATTAATAAGTGTCTGATTTAGGCTTTAAGCCTATTTTATTTCATAAATCACAATTAAAATCATCGAGTCATAGAGAGCATTTCCAGATATCAAGACTTTTTTAGAATTGCAGCTTAAGTAACACTCTTCTTTAAAAAACAAAAACAAATGAAACCTATTTGTGTTTTAAGTTTTACAATAACTGACATTTAAGTTTTGCAATAACTGACATTATATATCAAAATATATAGATTTTATCAACAATGTTTGAATTTCCTTTTTTCTGAAATTAAGGTTTTTTTGTTTTTTTGTTTTGTTTTGTTTTGTTCTTGAGACAGAGTCTCGCTTTGTCGCCCAGTCTGGAGGGCAGTGTAGCGATCTGAGCTCACTGCAACCTCCACCTCCCAGGTTCAAGCAATTCTCCTATCTCAGCCCCCTGCATAACTGGGATTACAGGCACCCACCACTATGCCCAGCTAATTTTTGGATTTTTAGTAGAGATGGGGTATCTTCTTGTTGGTCAAGCTGGTCTCGAGCTCCTGACCTCAGGTGATCCACCCACCTCGGCCTCCCAAAGTGCTGGGATTACAGGCTTGAACCACCGCACCCGGCCAAGATTCTTAATGTAATATGTGTGTATGTGAGAAAGACAGTGAGGGAGGTTGTTGGGAGAGGGTTTTGTGTGCTTGTATTTTCTTGCCCTGCATCCATTTTCCTGTTTTGGTAATAGTTAGTTTCTTTTGAAAATCATCCCTCTTCATGCTCATATATGTAGTCCAAATGGGACTGAAGTCCTGCTCATCCTTGCTACAGAGGCGGGCTCATGGCCTTGCACTGGTCTGTTTATTTTACAACCTAGCCATGGTACTTGGTTTGGGGATGGGTCTGGGTCTACACTTAATCCAGTGAGAATGAGTTGCATGAAATCTAATTAAATTTGAGTAAAAGTATTTTTTATTGTGATTGTAAGATGCATAGATTTGAGTTGTGACACCACATAGATAGTGCCTAAGAGTGAATACTACATGGAAGTAGAGGAGGAAAATCAAACACTGTTTGAACCTTTGGGTCCAGGCATTTTTGAAGATAACTAACTTGTTTTTATATTTTCATTTCTCAATAAATCTATTTGCGTAAGCCATATAATCTGATTTGTCAGAAACTGTTTTATTCTATTGCCGATTTGTTTATTGTATTGCAAACTCTAGCTAGCTTAATCACACAGAAATATATTACAGATTATTAAGTTTAGAATTTATGGAATAGAGAAGCAAAAAACTTTGAGTCTCCCCATCAGGAAAAGTGACTTTACTATATCATTGCCCAACTTGCAACCTCCATGGTGATGGAGACTGTGTACTAGAAACTCCACTGCGGCATCCCCAGAAAAAAACATATGTTACTACTGCTCTACTTGAAAAGAGATGGCCTCTTCCCAGATGAATGTTATCTCACATTGCTCGATTTTGCATTTATATCTTGTGTGTCTACTCTGAGGATCTTAGCTTTGAGAAAATATTGGAAATGTTTTTCTTTCCTTTCCAGACTCTATGGCACAAAGAGGCACTACAGAAAATCCCAGAATTTATTCTGACTGAAGCAATATGCAACTGGCAAAACTGGCAGCTGAAAGGATCCTGAATCAGAAGGTAGTGTGACCATCAACATTTCTCCAGCTTACCTTACTAGCTCAATGTTACACTCTGAGAATTACCATATTTCAATTCTACATTGGTACAGAAAATCTTAGCATGTATGATGGTGTTGTTACCCAATTTTCAGTAACTTATGAAACTTACGACATTTTTCTTTTTTGAGACAGAGTTTTGCTTTTTGCCCAGGCTGGAGTGCAATGGTGCAGTCTTGGCTCACCGCAACCTCCGCCTCTAGGGATCAAGCGATTCTCCTGCCTCAACCGCTCGAGTAGCTGGGATTACAGGCGCTGAACACCGCACCTGGCTAATTTCTGCATTTTTAGTAGAAACAGAACTTCACTATGTTGGCCAGGCTAGTCTCAAACTCCTGCTCTCAAGTGATCCGCTTGCCTCGGCCTCCCAAAGTGCTGAGATTACAGGCATGAGCCACCGCGCCCAGACCCAAAGCTTATGACATTTTTGTAACTCATCAGGGATACCTCAAGAGGTAATCAGCTAAAATACTATCCATTGGTGGCTGAGCACAGTGGCTCATGCCTGTAATCCCAGCACTTTGAAAGGAAAAACAGTGTGGATTGCTTGACAACAAGAGTTCGAGATCAGCCTGGCCAACATGGAGAAACCACTTCTCTACTAAATATACAAAAAATTAGCCAGGAGTGGTGGTGCACACCTGTAATCCCAGTTACTTGGGAGGCTGAGGCACAAGAATCGCTTGAACCCAGGAGGCAGAGGCTGCAGTGAGCTAAAATTGCGCCACTGCGCTACAGCCTGAGCGATACAGCAAGACTCTGTCTTAAGAAAATATCTATTGGCTTACCTAAGAATGTAGAATCACTAGCGGCTTTATGTTTCTTAAAAGAAACTCTGGAAGAGCCATTCTAGCCTTCAGTTCATTTCTTTCCATTCCTTAGAATACAGGCCCCCAAACAATCCATAATTACCCAGTGTAGACTTAGACAGGCAAGGTTTGTGTGACTTTCTCAACCACACACACATTTTCAAAGGAGTGAAGCATGTGGTATCTCTATTAAATATTACAAAGTGTCAAAATTACAGGGTATAACTATGTAATTTGTGAAACATATGCTCTGTTTCTATGTTTTCATTAAAATTATAAAATCAGAATTTCTCATTATAGTATGAAATATAAACACTCACTTGGAATAAGTTGCTAGCACAATCTGGTTAGGAGCTGCTGTGGTTTTCGTGGTTAGAGGCTGTATTAGCTTGTTTTCATGCTGCTGATAAAGATATACCCAAGACTGGAGAATTTACAAAAGAAAGAAATTTAATGGACTCACAGTTCCACGTGGCTGAGAAGGCCTCACAATCATGGCAGAAGGTGAAAGGCACATCTCACATGGCAGCAGACAAGAGAAAAGAGAGCTCGTGCAGGGGAAATCCCATTTTTTAAACCATCAGACCTTGTGAGACTTATTCACTATCATGAGAACAGCAGAGGAAAGACTTGCTGCTATGTTTCAATTACCTCCCACTGGGTTCCTCCCATAACACATGGCAATTCAAGTTGAGATTTGGGTGGGGACACAGCCAAACCATATAATTCCACTCCTGGCCCCTCCTAAATCTCATGTCTTCACATTTCAAAATCAATCATGCCTTCCCAACAGTCTCTCAAAGTCTTAACTCATTTCAGCATTAACTCAAAAGTCCATAGTCCAAAGTCTCATCTGAGACAAGGCAAGGACCTTCAACCTATAAGCCTGTGAAATCAAAGGCAAGTTAGTTACTTCCTAGACACAATGAGGGTACAGAGGTTGGGTAAATACAGCCATTCCAAATGGGAGAAATTGGCCAAAACAAAGGGACTGTAGTCCCCATGCAAGTCCGAAATCCAGCTGGGCTGTCAAATCTTAAAGTTGCAAAATGATCTCCTTTAATTCCATATCTCACATCCAGGTCATACTGATGCAAAAGTTGGGCTCCTACAGCCTTGGGAAGCTCTGCCTGTTTGGCTTTGCAGGGTATAGCTTCCCTCCTGGCTGTTTTCATGCAGTGGTATTGAGTGTGTGCAGCTTTTCCATGTGCACAGTGCAAGCTGTCAGTGGATCTACAATTCTGGGGTCTGGAGGATGGGGTCCCTCTTCTCGCAGCTCCACTAGGTAGTGCCCCAGCAGGGACTCTGTGTGGGGGCTCTGACCCCTCATTTCCCTTCCTCCCTGACCTAGCAGAGGTTCTCCATGAGGGTCCTGCCCCTGCAGAAAACTTCTGCCTGGACATCCAGTCATTTCCAAACATCCTCTGAAATCTAGGCAGAGGTTCCCAAACCTCAATTCTTGACCTCTGTGCACCTGCAGGCTGCACACCTTGTGAAAGCTGCCAAGGCTTGGGGCATGCACCATTTGAATCCATGGCCCAAGCTGTAACTTGGCCCCTTTTAGTCATGGCTGGAATGGTTGGGATGCAGGGCACAAAATCCCTAAGGTGCACATAGCATGGGGACCCTGGACCCAGCCCACAAATCCATTTATTCCCCCTAGGCCTCCAGGCCTGTGGTGGGAGCATCTCCCATGAAGACCTCTGACAGCCCTTGGAGACATTATCTCCATTGTCTTGGAGATTAACATTCAGCTCCTTGTTACTTATGCAAATTTCTGTGGCTGGCTTGAATTTCTCCTCAGAAAATGGAATTTCCTCTTCTATTGCATTGTCAGGCTACAAATTGTTCACACTTTTATGCTCTGATTCTCTAATAAAACTGAAAGCCTTTAACAGCAACCAAATCACCTCTTTAATGCTTTGTTGCTTGGAAGTTTCTTCTGTGAGATACCCTAAATCATCTCTCTCAAGTTCAAAGTTCCACAGATCTCTAGGGCAGACACAAAATGCCACCAGTCTCTTTGCTACAACATAACAAGAGTCACTTTTGTTCCAAATCCCAACAAGTTCCTCATCTCCATCTGAGACCACCTCAGCCTGGATTTTGTTGTCCATATTATTATCAGCATTTGGGGCAAAGCCATTCAACAAGTCTCTAGGAAGTTCCAAACTTTCTCACATTTTCCTGTCTTCTTCTGAGCCCTCCAAACTGTTCCAACCTCCGCCTGTTAACCAGTTCCAAAGCCACTTCCATATTTTTGGGTATCTTCTCAACAACACCCCACTCTACTGGTAGCAATTTACTGTATTAGCCTGTTTTCCTACTGCTGATAAAACATACCTAAGACTGGGAAGAAAAAGAGGTTTAATGGACTTACAGTTCCACATGTCTGTGGAAGCCTCACAATCATGGTGGAAGGCAAGGACAAGAAAATCATGTCTTACATGGATGGAGACAGGCAAAGAGAGAGAGAACTTGTGCAGGAAAACTCCTATTTTTAAAACCATGAGATCTTGTGAGACTTAATCATTATCACTGGAACAGCACGAGAAAAACTTGCTCCTACATTTCAATTGCCTCCCACCAGGTTCCTTCCACAATACGTGGCAATTCAAAATGAGATTTGGGTGGGGATACATTCAAGCCATATCAGAGGAAAATATGCTTTAACTTATAGTGATACTTCATGACAACCCACAGAAGCATATTTGTTCTTCCAGCCCTTAAATATTTTAGATTACCACTCTCAAGAAGATAGGGTATATTTCCTACTTCTGTTTATGTCAATAGCCAGCCATCCTTTCCTCATTATGTTTAATCCATGCTAAAATTCTGATTGTTACTCTAAATTTATTTCTGGCTTAGGGCCTTGTCCTGTCCATTTACTTTGTCTGAGTCCAATTCTACCTACCCAAACAGATTTGACCTCTGGCTCCCAGAAACAATTGTCTAGTTTTATTTTTTCTATTTTTATCACTATCTGAAATTATGGAATTAATGTGTATTCAAATTGTATATTTTCTACTCTGACATCAGCACCCAATCTAGTTAAGAACAGGACATCATCTTTCTTCAAAACTGTGCTAGTGGCTGGATTACAGCACATATATTAAGAGGAATTTGAATAGATATTTGTAGAGCAAGTGATAGAATAATTTTTAGAATGAAAAAATAAAATTTTAGTACAGTTTTTGAAGGTTCTGAATGTAGCCATCTAGAGAACTTTTTAAAGCTCTAAATTTTCTTATTATTTTCCTAATATAGAGTATAGAGACACACCTGTAAAAGGAAGATGATAAGTTAGCCCTAGATGACCCATAATTACCTAAATAAATAATGAATATTAAACAATAATAATGACCTGGTTTATGAACATTCCACTTATTCCCTTAATGATGCTTCTGTTATTTAACTGAAATGGACATCCTCCCTTATGTTATAATTAGGAGCAAAGGACTGATTAGAGAATGTACTCACCTCTTTTAAGAGATTTTCTTGTGAGCATATTTGTCCCCATTCGTGATACTTTAAAAAGGCTAATGAATGCAATTTAAGATAGTGTCTATTTTCTATTTATTAGTTAATATGGTCTTTTTAAAAAGTGTATAATGTACAACCTAGTTTTGCCCTCGTACCATACATATCAAAACAGTGTTGTGCTTTTTTTATAAAATATACTTCTCCTCCAGATGAATATATATTTCTACCTTCTCCAAAACTATACCCTTATCTGTCTACAAACATATATACCCAGTTCAACATAATCCATGTCTACTTTAAATTTTTTATAATTTTCAATACATCTTTGTAGTTTTTAAATATTCTTCATTATTTATTTCATCATAATTTTTGGATTTATCTTTCCTTTAAGATTTATCAATCATGATTTAAGTCAAGATATGTTGATTATTTCTTTTTTATTTACAAACATGGCCTTCAAGTTCCCAGAGAAAAGACATATTATAAAAAAAAATTTGTGTGTCCTAAAATCAAGCATTTTTAGGCAGTTATTTTAAAGAAACTATATTTACTCAAGAAAAATAAACAAAAATGTTTTTACTTCTAAATAGCTAGAACAAATGTTTTTGATAAATCTTAGCAGATTTAGAATAAGTGCAGAATAGACTGTCACTTATGATTTTACTGAATCCAAATATTACATAGTAATCTCATAATGGGTAAATAGAAAAAACTGTGTTTCACAACTTGATTTATTAACATACTCTAATGATTTAATTAGAGTATATTTATACATATAGACATAAATCTTATACAATACATGTACAAAACTTATAGAAACCATCAAATTATTTTTAATAATTGAGTTCATATTTTGTAATATACTTGGATTATTTAATGTAAAAATTGAAATTTTTTATTTTTCCATTAAAAGGAAGAGTAAGTGAACTAAAATTTAGTTAAATAAAATGTTTAACAAGCTGGATAATTTATACTAGTGAATGGGTTATACTGATACAGATAAAGAATTAGTCACATGCATTTAAAATTTTAATGTTTTTAATTTATTTTACATAAGCTGTACATTATATGTAATATTTATTTATTTAATTCACTATAGGCTTGAAGGCACACAAATTTTATATATACTTTAAATAAACAATATATGACATATTCTGCAATGATAACATATGTTGATTTTCTCATATGTGTCCTGGTATTTAATCCACTAACAAAATTAAGATAAAATCGTAGGTAACTTTATTTTTGTAGTATTTTAAAAACACAATTAAGTATATATGTAATAAATTTTATTTTAAAAATGTTGCAACAATTTCTAGCCACTAAAGAGAAGGCTTTTGTTATTTTTATTCATGCTAGTACCATTCAACGTTCATTAATAGCATTTGTTCGAATACATTTATTACAGAACTCCTCAGTTTGAATCCAGGCTCTATGCCAGGTATTGGAATACAATAAGGAGCAAGACAGAAGAATTTACCTGGTAGCAGGGTAGGAAGATGACCATCTTTGCATCAGAATAACTATAGTAGTGTAGACAGGAAGTAAAGTGCAAGTATATCTTGAAAGAAAACAACATTATCTCTGTGATTGATACATGAAGTGGTCATCTCAATATGATCAATTATGTTTGGAAAGAGAAATTCACTCAAACATATAAGAATGGACTTTTAGTCTCACTTCCCTTATCCTAGTCTTTGTGTAATCTTGAAAGTGACACAGCCTTTTGTGGTATTTTTCTGGGTTGTAAAATGTGAAAAAAGATTATTCCCATCTCAAAATTACTATCAGGATTAAATGAAAGAATTTGCATAAGATATTGATCTGCAGTACATTATTTCAAATAACTCAAGCACACACATACATATTTGTAATATATATATATGAAAAAAGGCAGATAATGTCATTGTAATCTAGGTGATAGAAAAATTATGAAAATACTAAATGATCAATTTGTTGGTAGATTAAAATCTGAGCACTGAATTTATTACGGTGCAATTTTTGGTTAATCTTTTTCTTAGAATTTGAAATTTAACCTTTTTATTCTTCCCCACAGTGAGAATAAATGAGAAAATGAAATCTCAGGGGAACTTCTTTGATTTCCTGCTTCAGATCTTTTCTCTGTGTTAGGGATCTATATTGCATAGTCTTCTTTTGATCTCTATCTGAAAAGGCCACTGAAAACAGGTAGAAACTTTGGTATGAAAAGTGCTATATGGACACACACCAAAGTTTAAAGAAGAGTGTAATAAGGATATTCCAGCTATATTACAACTATGTTAAGTCCAATTAATGTTCTTAAAAGACTAATAATAGGTCTCCTTATATATTCATCATCTCCCATTATACATTGGCATTAGATTTATAATTATATAAGATTTTGCCCAAAGACTAAAGGTCAAAAGTAGATATAGAAAGCATCTAATGGAGAATATTAGATACCAATATTTTAAAATAGCCTTTAATGATGATAGAAAAATTAAATAATCCTATGTAAAATGGGTCAAAATTAAAAACACAAATTCCACAGAAAATGATGCAAATATCTAACTGACACATACAAAGTCTTTATATAATTAGGGAAAAGATTATCAAAAATATTACAATATCAATGAATAATTCGGAAAATCAAGCAATGTAATTATATCCAGTGCCTGTTAAAGCAGGGCACATGGGAGTCCTCATACATTACTGGTGGAACTGTAAGATGCTATAGTGTTTAGAAACATTATCCAGGAGGATATTTTTAAATAAAATTAAATGTGCTAATTATATGCTCAAGCAAGTAATATTATTTTTGGAAAATTATTCTGCAGAAATAAATTTAACTGTAAACACAGAATAAACACACAAAATCACATGCACCATATTTGGCGATAATAAAAACTAGAATTCTCACATATAGGAAAATTATTGAAATATATTACATAAGCATATAATGAATTAATATCAGTAAAATATGGGTTAATTTTAAAAAATAGTTACTACATGCCTCCTTTTCTAAAAATAGTTACTATATGCCTCCTGCTTTCAATAGGCCCACCATTTGAGGCCTTGATTATACAATAATGATTAAAATAAGTGGTTGAACTGTAAGGCTGTACCAATACTGGTTAGTGTGAGAGCATGCAATATCTCATTGCCACAGACATAGGGGGGTTCACGTCTACTCTCAGGCTCTGCTCCAATGACCTCCACTAGGGGCTCATGAGAAAGAATGAGGTTGGGGGCAGGTTGGGAGACTGGAGAAAGTTGGTTCCACAGAGCTGTACTGGAGAAGGGGAGCAGCTGCTACTGCAGAAAGGAGAAAGTCTTGTTTACATCATGTTTCCTCCAGGGAACAAAAGCTTTAAACTGCTTGGACAGGAGCAACAATCTTGTTATTCTGAGAGAACAGGAGAAGATTTACTATAGCTGGAGAAAAAGGAAAAGAAAAAAGTCCTCTACCCCTGGGAAAGGGAAAAATTACATATCTGCCAAGAGAATCAGAAGGCTCTTAATGATATGAAAGTGGCAGAAACCCTGATGAAACCCCACATCTGAGACTTAGTAACAGGATCTGCCTAAGACTAAGACTAAAACTGGACACCAGAGAAAATTCACCTTCTTCAACCCCCACCAGGTTAGCCAGCACCAATTAACAAACAATAGCAATCTATAGCTGTGGGAGGGAAAAAAGAGGATAGAACGATGTCCTCTCTAGGTACAAGCACTTGATGAAGACCTAAAGCTAAGCATAGTGCAAGAAAATCCTTTAGAAAACCACAGCCCACATTAAGCACATGGTGACACTGAAGATATTTGAAGGTAATGATGCAAGGAAGACAAAGACAAAATCCCAAACCTGCTCAACTTCTGAGTAGTGGGAAAAAATTAATCATGATCATGGCTAAGGAAAACAACTGGGATTAATATGTTAAAGCTGCTAGGAAGGCAACACACATAAACACATGAGAAATTTCAGAATAGAGATGGAAAGTATAAGGAAAAGAAAAATTGAAATGTGAAATATGAAATCATGGCACCATCACAGTAAAAAAGACCACAATTTATCAACACGTAAATCTGCAAAACTAGGAATTTTCTTCTATTTTCATCCTTACCAACTTAGAACTCAAATCTGTCCCAGTGTTGCCATATATATTACCAAAACCTTGGTAACCAGTTACTATTATTTTTTGGCTAAATCAAGAGTCAAGAAACATTTTCTAGAAAGATACATACAATAAATATTTAGGCTTCATGGATCACTGGGTATTTGTGGCAACTATTTAATTCTGCCATTAGAGTGAAAAAAGCAGTCATATACAATACATACAAAAGTGAGGATGGCTACTTCTTTAGTTTGAATGTGCCCCCCAAAAGTTCTTAATTTGGAATTTCATTGCCATTGTGGCAGTTTTAAGAGATGGAGCTTATTGGAAGCTATTAGCTCCTAAGGACCTCATCTTCCTAAATAAACAAATGCCATTTTTTCAAAACTGGCTCTGTTATCGTGGGAGTTCCATCGTCTTTTCCTCTCTGTCTCACATACTCTTGCCCTCTCTCATTCTCTCTCACCCATCCATTTTCTGCCCTTCCACTATGGGATGACCTTTCCAATTGCCAACACCAAATGGTAAGAAACTCTTGGACTTCCCAGCCCTCAAAAGCATTGGCCAAATAAACTTCTGTTCTTTATAAGTTGCCTAGTCTGTAGTGTTCTTTTATAGCAGCAGAAAACAGGCTGAGATGGCTACATTCCAATATAATATTATTAACACAAACAGTCAGTGTGTCAGATTTAAGCTACAGACCATCACTGGTGACCCTTGGCCTAAGCTAAAATGTCCTGTAATGTGTACCCCATAGAACTACAGATCTTTATTTATAAAATATAAATCTGATAATGTTGTTTTCCTATTTGAAATACATCAGTGGTTTTTCATATACACAATAGTGGACAAAATAAAGCCTCTTCTATTTCTACCTATATTTCCAATTTACTATAATTTTGTGTATCACTGTATTAAAGAAATTGTCTTTGTACAACTAAATCCAAATGTGGTCTCCCTAGGTATTCTGTTTCTCAGAAAATTGCTTCCCACATAATGCATAGCACAACCCATCACAGTATTATCATTTGTTTATTTCTCTCTATTTTTATTTTCACCATTCTAAGATAAGGTGCAAGAGTGAAGGGATTAGGACTAACTGTACAACCCTGGCATCTTCAGTTTCGAATACGTGCTCAGCGAACATTTGTTGAATGCATGAGTGAATGAATGAACCACACAGAATAAGAGATGACAAGTTGAGTGTCGTAATAGGCTAGGGATTGACAACTAGATGATAGATCTTCAAATCTCTCACACAAACAAATGTGACTTAGGGTAAAGCTCTCAGAGCTAGCCTCAGTTTAGAAAACATTTGCTCTATCTTTGTCACATAATACACCTTGTTTCACTTTTTTTTGAGAAAAAATACTGGAGTAAACTTTGAAGTGTTACAATGATGCAAGATTTTAAGCATTTGTTTGTTTTTTGATCTGTTGTTTTTTTCTCTTCCTTTCTCATGTAATTAAGGATTTTAAATGCCGTTTTGGCACAGGATGTCAGAGCACAAGCATGGTGAAGAGGAATCTGTGTCAGCAAGAAGGTGGAAGAGATATGACATTGGTCAAACAGAGAATTGATAAAATAAGAAAACAAGTTGAAAAAATAAAACCAGGTGCCAAATTTCTCAAAGCCAGAGAATGGATTAAAAATATCGAATGGAAATAAACAAGTATGAAGCCTGATGATTAAACTGGATGTATCAGTAATGAAATCATGGAATCTAAAAAAAATCAATATAAATGTGTATGTATGCATATGTGGAGAGAGAGAGACAGAGAAACAGACAGACAGAGGGAGAGGCCAAGCAACTGGTACAAGTGATACCCTAATCGCAATGAGGACACTGAACCCCCAGATCTTGGTTCTCAATAACATGCTCCATTGAAAAGAATGAGGGCTGATTCGGGAGCTGGTGCAGAAAAATTACAAGATGATCCTGGAATATATATTGTTAAAAATTAAGACAATGTTGAAAGGATAATAAGGTCATCCTGAAAGATTAAATTGTTGTCAGTTTGAGAATTTAAATAATTAATGGCAAAATGGATTACCACTCATTGAATCAAAGAGAAAAACATGAGCCCATATTGTTATAAATAAGTAAACGCATATATTGAAAGCTTAATTAGAAACATAGTTTCAAAATAAACTCCCCTAAAATACCTAAGAATGGTAAATTTGTAGAGTGTTTCTTTCTTTATAGTAGAGGAGCCAAGCTAGCTTTACCTTAATCAAGTGATCAGTGTGAATATCATCAGGACAAATAAAAAACATGCATCACCTGAGAGCTTGTAAAGAGAGCACAGCATCTCTTTGTGATATTTTCACTAAACATGCATACCTTGAGTCTAACCGTGAGAAAGGAGAAGACAAATACAAATTGAGGGATATACTATAAAGTAACAGACTTATAATCATCAAAGTGTGAAGGTCACATATGTCCAAACAAAAGGTAGAAAATTTTCTGTACTGAAAGAGCATAAACAGATATGTCAACTGTATGGAATGTTTCACTGTAAAGTGAATCCTGTTGCTAGGAAGGACGTTATTGAGATAGCCAGTGAAACTTAAATAGGGTCTAGGGAGTCGATGGTAGTAATGTATTAATGTCGGTTTTCTTTTTTCTTTCTTTCTTCTTCTTTTTTTTTTTTTTTTTGGAGACAGTCTCACTCTCTCCCAGGCTGGAGTGCAATGTCGCCTAGGCTGGTACGATCTTGGCTCATTGCAACCTCTGCCTTCCAGTTTCAAATGATTCTCCTGCTTCTGAGTAGCTGGGATTACATGTGTAAGCCATCACACCTGGGTAATTTCTGTATTTTTAGTAGAGGTGAAGTGTCACCATGTTAACCAGTCTGGTCTCAAACTCCGGACCTTAGGCGATCCGCCTGCCTTGGCCTCACAAAACGCTGGGATTACAGGCATGAGCCACTATGCCTGGCCTTAATGTTGGTTTTCTGATATTACTGGTTGTATTGTGGTCATGCAGCATAGGAATTTTATTTGTGGAAAATACAAACTAAAGTTGGGTAATGGGTCTTTATGGTGGCAACTCACACTTAAATGTTTCCAGGGGAAATGTCTTTGTATTATATTTACGTTTTCCCTAAATTAGTGGTTGATTCAATCTTTTTAAATCATCAAAGTATATAAAAGCCAAAAGATAATAAAAAAGATTCATGAATTTGGCAGAAATTCTATGGTATAATTTCTTTACAGGGGTTTCTTTCAAAAGTGATGCAGAGCCAAATAACTTTAATTTGTCTAAGGGGACTGGATGGTGGGCCATTCTTCTCATATTGTTTGATACAAGGGAGTTTGTAATGAGGATGGAGGAGCTTGTACTCATCTGTAACGAAGAACACATTCCATAGTTTAGTTTTGACTTCAAGCAACATAAAATTAGTCCATTTTCACGCTGCTGATAAAGACATACCCAAGACTGGGAAGAAAAGGAGGTTTAATTGGACTTACAGTTCCACATGGCTGGGGAGGCCTCAGAACCATGGTGGGAGGCAAAAGGCACTTCTTTCATGGTGGTGGCAAGAGAATAAAATGAAGAAGAAGCAAAAGTGGAAACCCCTGATAAACCCATCGAATCTCATGAGACTTGTTCACTCTCAGGAGAATAGCGTGGGAAAGAGGGGCCCCATGATTCAATTACCTCCCCCTGTGTCCCTCCAACAACACTAGGGAATTCTGAGAGACACAAACAAGTTTAGATTTGGGTGGGGACATAGCCAAACCATATCAATGGATTTTATCACCTTATACTTTCTACTGCTTATAATTTCCAAATATTTCAATCTTCTTTGTGTCTATTTAATACATATTTGAATTTTAAAAAACTGGTATAACAAATTTATCCAACGTAATTTAAGAGCTATGTGCTTTAAAAATCTCAAAAGTGACTATTTTTAAAAGGCAAGTTTGTATTTCTTCTAAAAGATGGTTCATACATTAAAGTTATCTTAATAAAGATTAATACATTCTATTTATATGTTCACATGTCAGTGTGACTAGTATTACTTACCATTTTGACATTTGATTATATTATTCCGTCATAGTTAAATCTGTAATAATTTCAATATATTTAGGGTCAATTTTATTATTTTTGAAGGAACCATTTTACTTGAAATATTAAAATGAAGAGAAAAACATGATCCAATAGGAAGAAATTTGCTCAGTATTTTGTGATGAAAGCAATAACTTTCCAAATATAATGTATATATTCTTATAATTTTGTCTTAAAATTATCTGATCACCTAAACAAAAAGCAAAACCAGTGATTAAGATTATTAAATTTAAAATTTGATTTAAAATTTTTCCAGAAAATTATAGGGTACAGGAAAATATAGCAATATGAAATAACATATATGAGGCATACAAATGTAAATGGAGTAGAAAGGAAGAATTGTTGTCATTTTGTCTCTTTAAAAAGGCTTGGGTTTAGCCTATTCTTTCTACTCCTATTATGACAAGGCTTACCTGATCATGGATAGTTACATGTTTAGCTAAGTGTCTCAGCAGTTCACATTTGGGCATAAATTGTATAAATGGAAGCCAGTTGTGATGGTTTATCCCTGTAATCTTAGTGCTTTGGGTGGTTGTTGCAAGAGGATTGCTTGAGGCTAGGAGTTCTAGACCTGCCTGGGCAACATGGCAAGACCCCATCTCTATAAAAATTAAAAAATTAGCTAGACTTGATGGCACACCTGTATTCCTAGCTACTTGGGAGGCTTAAGGGGGGAAGATCTCCTGAGCCCAAGTGTTCAAGTCTGCAGGGAGCTTTGACTGTGCCACCACACCACACTCCAGCCTGGGTAAAAGAGCAAGATGCTGTGTCAAAGAAAATAATAATAATATAATTAGAGATATAATCTTACCTGTACATTCTTACATGTAAATTTGCCAGTGTAATCATTATTCAAGTCATTTATGGAGGTGATATGGTTTGGCTCTGTGTCCCCACCAAAATCTCATTTCAAATTATAATCCCCATGTATTGAGAAAGGTACCTGGTGGGAGGTGATTGGATCATGGAGGCACTTTCCCCCATGATGTTCTCCTGAGAGAGTTCTCATGAGATCTGATGGTTTAAAAGTGTCACTCTCTTCTTTGCTCTCCCTCTCCTACTGCCATATTAGATGTGCCTTGCTTCCCCTTTACCTTTTGCCATGATTGTAAGTTTTCTGAGGCCTCCTCGGTCATGTGGAACTGTGAGTTAATGAAACCTCTTTTCTTTATAAAATACCCAGTCTCAGGTAGTTCCTCATAGCAGTGTGAAAATGGACTAATACATGGAATTGGTACTGAGGTAGTAGGGCATTGCAATAAAAATACCTGAGAATGTGAAAGTGACTTTGGAACTGGGTAACCAGCACAGGTTGGAGCAGTTTGGAGGGCTCAGAAAAAGACAGAAAGATGAAGGAAAGTTTGGAACTTCCTAGAGACTACTTGAATGGCTTTGACCAAAATACTGATAGTGATATGGACAATAAAGTCCAGGCTGAGGTGGTCTCAGATGAAGATAAGGAACTTGTAGGGAATTGGAGTACAGGTGACTCTTACCATGCCTCAGCAAAGAGACTGGCAGCATTTTTCCCCTTCCCTAGAGATCTGGGGAACTTTGAACTTAAGAGATATCATTTAGCATACCTCACATAAAAAATTTAAAAGCAGCAAAGCTTTCAGAATGTGACCTGGCTTTTTCTGAAAGCATACAGTCACATGTGTTCACAAAGAGATTGTTTGAAATTGGAACTTATGCTTAAAAGGGAATTAGACCATAAAGGTTTGGAAAATTTGCAGCTTGACCACGTGGTAGAAAAGAATAAACATTTTCTGGGGAGGAAATCAAGGCTGCAGAAATTTCCATAAATAACAAGAAGAAAATGGTAATAGCCAAGACAATGAGGAAAATGTCTTCTGAGCTTTTCAGAGATCTTCATGAAAGCTTCCCCCATCATAGGCCTGGAGGTCTAGGAGGAAAAAAAATGGTTTCATGGGCCAGGCTCTGGTTGCTCTGTGCAGTCTTGGGACAAGTCACCCTGCATCCCACTCCTCCAACTCTAGTTGTGGCCAAAAGGGGCCAAGATACAGCTCAGGTTGTTGCTTCAGTGAGTGCAAGCCTTGGTCGCTTCCGTGTGCTGTTAGCCCTGTGGGTGTGCAGAAGACAAAAGTTGATTTTTTGGAGAGTCTGCCTAGATTTCAGAGGATGTATGAAATGCTTGGGTGTCCAGACAGAAGCCTGCTGCAGGCATGGAGCCCTCATGGAGAAAAGAACCTCTCCTAGGGTAATGCAGACGGGAAATGTGGGGTTGGAGCCCCCATTGGGGCACTGCCCAGTGAAGCTCTGAGAAGACGGTCACCATCCTTCAGACCCCAGAATGGTAGATTCACTGACAGCTAGCACCGTGTGTCTAGAAAAGCCACAGGCTCTAATGCCAGCCCATGAAAGGAACTGTGGAGGTTGTACTCTGAAGAGTAAAAATAATCTTCTTTGACTGATTTCTCAAAGGGACAGAGCTGTCCAAGATATTGGGAGCCCACCTCTCACATTAATGTCCGCTGGATGTGAGACTTAGAGTAAAAGAGAATTTTTTTGGAGCTTTAAGATTTAATGAATGCCCTGTTGGGTTTCAGTCTTGCATGGGGCCTATGGCCCCTTTGTTTTGGCCAATTTCTTACATTTGAAGCAAGAACATTTACCCAATGTTTGTACCCTTATTTTGCCTTCAAAGTAACTAACTTGGTTTTGATTTTACAGGCTCATAGGTGGAAGGGACATGCCTTGTCTCAGATGAGACTTTGGATTTGGACTTTTGAGTTAATCATGAAATGAGTTAAAACTTTGGGGAACTGTTGGGAAGGCACTAGGAGTCTTGAAATGTGAGAGGGACATGAGATTTGGGAGGGTCCAGGGGCAGAATTGTATGATTTGGCTGTATGTTTCCACCCAAATCTCATCTTGATTTGTAATCCTCACATGTTGAGAGTGAGACCTGGTGGGAAGTGATTGGATCATGGGGGCAGTTTCTCCCATGTTATTCTCTTGATAGTGAGTGAGTTGTCATGAGATCTGATGGTTTAAAAGTAGCATTTCCTTTTTGCTCTCTCTCTCTCCTATTCCCATGTAAGATGTGCCTGGCTTCCCTTTCACCTTCTGCCATGATTGTAAGTATCCTGAGGCCTCCCAAGTCTAATTTTTATAAATTATCCAGTCTCCGGTAGTTCTTTATAGCAGTGTGAGAATGGACTAATACAAGAGCTTAATAAACAAGTCAGATTTCTAAAGACATTAAAGAGTTAAAGCTACATGTATAATATTACATGTATATAATATTATACTTCCAAATTAGAGGATAATGTATTTTAAGTAACAATATTTGGGGTCCATTTGTGCCGATTCAGTTTATGTACTCTGATGTAAGACCCAGGCATCAGTGTTATTATTATCTTTTTTTTACAAAGCTCCAGATAATGCTAAATTTAGCAGGTTTGGGCAGCAATTACCTAGGAAAAGCAACAATATTTCATCAGAAATCTTCAAGGAAAAGCAAGGGTCAGTGATTTTCAGAGTGTTTTGTGAAAATTTGGTTTTAACGGCAGCACCTGAAATGATATCAGATGGAAGATTAGGAAAGGGAGAAGCAAGTATACTCCACACCCAATTTATCCTAAACATCAATAGCCTTTTGTGTGTGTATATTATTATTTTTCCTTCAAAAGCATTCTCCTACTAAATATGTTTAAAAAACACTAATGTAACTTTACCCAAGAGAGTCCTAGAGATGCAAAAAATCTTGCCAAGATCACAGAGATAATTTAAAGTGCTCAGAATATGTTCTGTTGGGAGTTCATCATATAGTTTTTTTTTTATCATTCTTGCAGTTCAAATTTAGTAATTATAATTATGTTAATTATTTCTGACTTTGGTCTTAAATTAAGTTCATATAAATCAAAAATGATCAAATATTTGAAGAATGGCTGTCTTGGGATTCTCTGAAAGCCAAAACACTTGAAAATATTGGCCTCAAGTCAAACGTTACTTATTTAATATATCCTCCACCTAGTGTCAGCTAGATGAAACTGCAGTCACATGATGATGATGCTAGAAAGCCTGTAATTTTATTAAGTTCACATTCAAAGTTATTATTAAGATTGTTTAGTGCAATCTATTCAAATTATAGATGGGGTTGTACAAGTTAATCCTGTTTTCTGCAAATACTACACAGGTATGTATTATTAGTCACACGTAGAAATAGATAAACTAGAGCACAGTTATACTTTCTGTTGGATAAGTAGAGTGGCATGTGTTACTAACTCCAGAACTTCCATGGACTAGCAATTTGCCAATAACTTTAGTGTAACTCACTCAGTAAGTGTACCTGTACATATCCTGCTTAATGAATTATTAGGGAAGAGAAATTCAACCCATTTTTATAATATAATGCACTGAATTCTGAAAGTTAATATTCTCAGGGACATATATTGATTTTTATTTATTTCTTTTTCAACTTTTATCTTAGGTTTAGGGGTACGTGTACAAGTTTGTTATATAGGTAAATGGTAAACTCATGTTATGAAGGTTTGTTGTACACATTATTTCATTACCCAGTTACTAAGCCTAGTAGCCAATAGCAATTTTTACTGGCTCTTCTCCCTCCTTCCACTCTCCACTCTCAAGTAGGTCCCAGTGTCTGTTGTTAACTTTTTTGTTTACATGAGTTCTTATTATTTATCTCCCACTAAAAAGTGAGAACATGTAGTATTTTGTTCTCTGTTCCTGTGTTAGTTTGCCTCTTCAGCTCCATCCATGTTCCCGCAAAAGACATGATCTCATTCTTTTTTATGACTGCATAATATTCCATGATGTGTATGTACCACATTTTCTTTATCCAATTTGTCATTGATGGACACTTAGGTTGATTTCATGTCAATGTTATTGTGAATAGTACTGCAGTGATGATTAGTGTGCATGTGTTCTTATGGTAGAATGACTTGTATTCCTCTGGGTATATACCAGTAATGGGATTGCTGGGTCAGATGATAGTTATGTTTTAGCTCTTTGAGGAATCACCATGCTGCTTTCCACAATGGCTGAACTAATTCAAACTGCTACCAAGAGTGTATTAATGTTCCTTTTTCTCCACAACCTCACCAGCATACTAATTTTTGACTATTTAATAATAGCCATTCTAGCTGATATGATAGAGTATCTCATTGTGGTTTTGATTTGCAGTTATCTAACGGGCAGTGATACTGAGCTATTTTTCATATGATTGTTGGCCATATGTATATCTTCTTCTGAAAAGTGTCTGTCCATGTCCTTTGCCCACTTTTTAATGGGGTTGTTTTTTACTTGTAAATTTGTTTAAATTTCTTATAGATCCTGGATATTAGACCTTTGTCAGATGCATAGTTTGCAAATATTTTATCTCATTCTGTACATTGTATGTTTACTCTGTTGATAGTTACTTTTGCTGTACAGAAGCTTAGTTTTATTAGATCCTATTTGTCAATTTTTGCTTTTTTTGAAATTGCTTTTGGTGTCTTTGTCCAGAAAGCTTTGCCCACTCCTATGTTCAGAATGGTATTGTCTAGGTTGTCTTCCAGGGTTTCTGCAGTTTTGAGTTTTACATTTAAGTCTTTTTTTTTTTTTTTTTTTTCTTTTTTTTTGAGACGGAGTCTCGCTCTGTCACCCAGGCTGGAGTGCAGTGGCAGGATCTCGGCTCACTGCCAGCTCTGCCTCCCAGGTTCAGGCCATTCTCCTGCCTCAGCCTCCCAAGTAGCTAGGATTACAGGCATGTGCCACCACCCCTTGCTAATTTTTTGTATTTTTAGTAGAGACAGGGTTTTACCATGTTAAAAGATTTTTTCCCAGTACTTTAATAATGAAATAAGCAGTATTATTTTTGAAAATTTTATTTTCCAACGCTTTGTTTCCACCCTATGGGAAAAAAAAAATCAGTGATATTGTTGAAGTCATTGATTAACTGAATTTTTATAATTAAATTTTAAATAATTTTGGCACTGTGTTCACAATTGTCTGAGAATAATGATAGTTACAGATAGTTACATTTCTTGGTCAATCTATCTAAATTTGATTTCTTTTTATTTTCTTATTACAAACACTGAGACCATATGTAAATTGTTTAATACTGGTAAAATTCATAGATTGCTAACATTCTTAAAATTGCCTGATTTCAGAGAATAAAAGAATTGCTGATGAAATTGTTTTCTGTAGGTTATTAATAGATAACTAGTTTGTTTTCAATACAGAAATATCCTTTTGTCTCTGAATGTTCTAATAGTTTTTAAAAACCACAAATTTATGTTAACTATCAACACTGTCTGCTTACATTGAGATGATGTTAGACTTATTTTTAATAATATTAACTGGGTGAATACATTCAGTTCTGCGGCAAGTCAAACTTGCACTTTTAGATTAAAATAAATTTGGTCCAGATTTTTTTCACAATTTTGTGTATCATTGCATTAGATTTGCTAATATTTTCTTTGGGATATTTCATCTATCTTTAATAATTAAAATGCCTTTGTCAGGTTATTAAATCAAATTTACATTGGCCTCATAAAATAATATCAGTAGCATTCAGTTCAAATTATTTTATGTTTATGTGGTGACTAAATTTTTCATGCATAAGTTATTCATGTGTTTTGCTTAATTTCCGAACACATGGGGATTTGTTTGTTTATTTATTTATTTATTTATTTATTTATTTATTCATTCATTTGAGACGGAGTCTTGCTCTGTCACCCAGGTTGGCGTGCAGTGGCGTCATCTTGGCTCACTACAACCTCTGCCTCCCAGATTCAAGCGATTCTCCCGCCTCAGCCTCCCGAGTAGCTGGGATTACGGGCACCCGCTATAATGCCTGGCTAATTTTTAAATTTTTTGTAGAGATGGCTTTTCACCATATTGGCTAGGTTGATCTTGAACTTCTGACCTCAGGAGATCTGTCAGCTTCGGCCTCCTAAAGTGCTGGGATTACAGGCGTAAGCCACCATGTCCAGCTGGAGATTTATTTTTTGGTTAACTTTTTTATTTTTCTTCTATTTTAATTCCATATATAGAGAGATCATAGCACATATTTTAAAATATTTGTAATTAAATGGGGCTTACTCTGTGGCCAAGCAAATTGACAGTTAAATATTCTGAGTACATTGAAAAAATGTACTTTTCAGTTGTAGGACGCATTATTTCATATATGTCAAATTTTGTATTAGGCTGTAAAATCCTACATCTTTTTAATATTATAATATGCTTGCTGTAAAAATTTTTGAGAGAAGTATGTTAAAAACTAACTTTTTATGGGCTTGAATATTTATTTTAGTTTTCAAATTTTGTTTTCTGTATATTAAGCGCATGTACATGCAAAATGAAATATTGTATTTCCAGGTAGAATTAAGTTTTGATCATTAAGGTGCAACCTTGCTTTTCCCTTGGTTAAATCTTTCTCTAAAGCCTTCTTCATCACACTTACAAGAGTTAAACTAGCTTTCATTAGTGCTCACATACTATATATGTTCGATCCTATTTGTTTTCCATTTTTCTTATCTTGTAGTAGTTGGTTTCTTATAAATTACGAAAGGTTAGTTATTTCTTTATATTCCCTCTGGAAAACATTTTCGATTTAATTATAAAATTTACTTAATTGAATGGATTATAATTACTGATATATTTGTTTAACATTTGCTTGCTATTTACCACGTCTTTACCGTATGACTTTATTTCCTTACTCTAATTTGGATTGTTAAATTGCTTTTTACTTCTATGTAGTTTTGTAGTTATACATTATTTTAAGCTTCTTAATGAGGTTAATTGTAGATTTTAATTTGCCTCTATAGTTTTTTCAACTTACTGGGTAATTAAATGACAGCACAAAATTTCTATTCGAATTTCCATCCTCCCATTGCATATGGTACTATTGTTTATTATTATATCTATCTATCTTTGTGTTTATACACATCTACTGTGCACCTATGTGTATGTGGGTCGTGTTATGTGAGTGTGCATTAAACTCCACAAATCTGTTTTGACAGTAGTACACATTTAGAAGTAGCACATTTTATACTTTCTGCTGCCCTTTATTTTATGTTGCATCTCAAAACTTCCATATTAATTCATGTTTCTTCTGCCTAAAATAAACCATTTAAATAAACCATTTAAAACCTCATAGTTATATGAGGCTAAAAATAAAAAGTTATCTGGTTTTGTCGATATTTTGTTTCGTTCGTTTTTGAAGGATACTGTCAATAGGTATAGAATTTTAGGTTGATAGTTTATTTCAGTACTTTAAATATTTTATATTACTATTGTCTGTGATCTAATTTTGAATGGCAATTAATAAGCTGACAAACTCATTTTTTAACCATTTGATGGAAATCTGTCCTGTTCTTCTATATGATTTTATGAGTTTGTCTTTGGTGTTTTGAAGTTTTACCAGGGTCAACATGAGGGTAAGGCACGTGAGGCATGTAACCTGAAGTTATAAGTGGGGGACTCATTCTTAAGGCCATGCAAGTGGACACACCTTTTTCTATATGTGAGTACATATGTGTTGCATATACACACATATATAGTCTAGCTTTACTAGTTTTCAGCAGGAGAATTATTCTGAACCACCTACCCTACCATTGTCAAATTAGATATGGTATAATACTCAAGATTTTTATATCATCATCTATAGTATTGTTATTAAGCGTGCTGTTGTAGTTACTTTTATTACCATTACATTTATTTTGATAACACTCAAAGTGAAATTGTCAAAAGTTTGATTCCACAAAGTGTTATATTTTGGATGAGTGGACCCTTCAAGCAGACATATTATTCATAGGAAACCAGTTCATGCTAAGACAGTCTGAAACAATTTTAATTTTAGGTGCACAGACAAAGGTCCAACACACAGAAATAAGATTTGTCTGGTTCCTGCAAAAAGATAAAGAAAGTGAAGGAGGGAATTGAAAAAATGAATTGAATGGTAATTATCATAGGGGTGTTTTGGGGTCCTTGTGAGTTGTTTAAGGAAAAAAAAACAAAGACAAAGACATTAAATTCCCTTAAACTCTTTTTTCACACTATGGGGGCTAGGAAATATGGCTCTCATCTGACCTTGTAAACATAGACAACCGTTTTGGTACATCACTTGCATTACTGCTAGTGTGCTCTAGTTTTATATTTTTGTTTGCTTAACATTCCAAGCTAATCAGCTGTTGATCACTGCTTTCCCATTTTCAACACTTATCCCATCACTGCTCTCATAATCTGACTTGTCCTAGGTATGCCGATCTGGACACTCCCATTCTACTAACATTAAGAATCTTCTGCAATAATTGATTTTACTCTTTGGTCCTAAGTTCCCAAATTGGGCCATTTAATTGTTACCAACGTCCCTTACACTGTTGGCAGTTTCTCCCAGATTAAATTATTTCATTCTACTATAAATTCATGTTGTACTGTTCCCTTAAACCATCTCTATTCAAGGTAGCCCGATACTATAATCATATTTTAATGAAATCCACATGGCTGAAGGCATTACAAATAGAGCTGAGTATATCTTCAAAATAAATTATCTGAAATATCTAAATAGAAAACAAAGATAAAAAGGATAGAAGATGAGAAAACAAAAAAAGAAATAAAGAATAAACTGCAACCTGGTGTCCCTTTAAAAAATATCTTGAATCCTATTGCATGCCTAGTTCCTAATACAGAAAAATTTCGGAGGAAATTTATACATCATTGGTCACTCTTTCTCTTTGTCCAGGTACTCTTTCTGGGCTGAACATTTTGCTTTTTCTGTCGTTTGGCATTACACTGACTCATGCTCTTTTTATCCATTTCTTTCCCCTGGAAATGTTCCTTTGGTTGGCATTTCAGGATTTCAAAACTGTTAAGCGATCCTAAGTTTACTCTAAAGACACATTTATTTCTCCAGACTCTTTTGTGAAATGAGATCACCACAGCCATATAACTGGATTTGCTTTATCACTCAATCAATACTCCTTTCACAGAGAGGTGGCCGGAGAAATCTCAGGGAAAGCAGTGACTGTAAGGGAAAATGAGTTTGAATAGAAACGGAGGCACAAGGGCATAGAGAATTCTCTCTACAGTAATCTAGAGAAATAAAGAAATATAGTATGAGAATCATTGCACCTACAAAAGTTATCTCTTCTCTATTTTTTAACATCTTACTTTTTGTACTCTGTGTATATTTATTTATGATTCTTACATCTATCCAGTGCTGTCCCATTTATTTCCTTTTCTACTTTATTTTGCTGTTGTACTGAAGAGATCATCAACTCCAATTTGTCTCTCTGCCTTAGTTACACTTTTCTTTTTAGGTAAACTCTTAAAAGTTAACAGAAGCTAGAAATTAAATTTAAAATGTTTAATATAAATATATTTACATGAGACTTCCAAATACATGCATGTTTTTATATAATTTTACAACTCTGATTGCTGTGAAAGCATTATTATTAATTGTATTAATAATTCTATATTATAAATAAGAAAACATAGATGTTGAGAAAATTACTTATCATTCAAACAACTTGAATAAAAAAAGGTAAGTTATAGATTAAAACCCCTTAGTATAGTTTAGGGGTTTTGATTAATTTCTCCAAAATTTATGGTATTCTTGTGTTTTATTCTAAAGCACAAACAAATAAAAAGTAAAACTAATTAATAATCTTATGGCAAACAAAAAGTGTTAGTTTCTCACTATATCTATTTCAATGTCTTTCAAACAATTTAAAACATCAAAAAGTACAGGAGCATTTTCTTCAAAAGCAGGTAACTATACTCTCATTATTATTATTTTTTTCACAACTTTGACAGTAGCCTTCTACACTGAACTTTGAACCATAGACATGTATAGATGTACAATTTTAGGTGAATTCTTTGAAACTAAAATGATGTAAACAAGAACCACAACAAAAGTTTAGAAATTAACAAAATAAAAGAGCCATTTTCTCAGTACTTTGAGTGAGTTTGGAATTTTGACTACTTTGTGTTTGAATATTTGTTTGAAATGTAAAATTTTGGGGTTATACACAGTTTAAAATTCAGCTAATTCATTTATAATTTTAATTAATATTTTGTTACAGCAAAAGCAAATTCAATTTACAATAATTTCATTGGTTTTTTTATTATTCCATATTTTAAGGTTAGCCAATCATGCCTTCTGCTATAAACTAATTATGTAACCTCTAATGGAAGTCGGAATGAGCATGCATTTGAAACAAAGACTATTGTGATGGTTAAATTTATGTGTCAATTTGACTGGGTCAAGGGATGCCTAGGTAGCTGACAAAACATTTGTATGTCTGTGAAGGTGTTTTTGGGAAAAAAAATGACAACTGAATCAGTAGATTGAGTAAACAAGTTCTGCCCTCACCAATGTAGGTATTATCCATACATATGCATTGTGTATGTGTGTGTGTATTCTATGTTTAGTTTTCACTTTTCCCAGAGAGAACAAAATCAAGTCCTGAATAGAATTCTAAAAGATATGTATCTACAGATATTCCTGAATATGCCATTTAATCATGAAAAATATTTAATGTCCCAAGAAAGTCTAGGTATATATTTTTTTCTACTTTTATTTTAGGTTCAGAGGGTACATGTTCAGGTTTGTTACATAGTTAAGCTGCATGTTGCTGAGGCTTGGTGTACAAGTGATCCTGGCACTAAGAGAGTCACTATAGTACCTGATAAGTAACCTTGCCACCCACACATCACTTCCCTCTCTCCTCCCTCAAGCAGTTCCAAGTACCTGTTGTTCCTATCTTTGTTCCCATGTTTATTCAATATTTAGCTTCCACGTACAAGTGAGAACATGCAGTATTTGGATTTCTGTTTCTGCATTAATTCACTAAAATATGGGTCTCCAGCTCCATCCATATTGCTGCCAAGGACATAATTTCATTCTCTTTTATGGTTGCAGAGTATTCCACGGTGTATATCTACCATATTTTCTTTATCCAGTCCACCATTAATGGGCATTTTGGTTGATTCCATGTCTTTGCTATGAGAATAGAACTCCTATGAACTGCTATGGGTGCGTCTTTTTGATATAATAGTTTATTTTCGTTTGGGTGTAAACTCAATAGTGGGATTTGTGGGTCGAATCATAGATCATAGTCCTATTGTAAGTTATTTGAGAAATCTCTAAACTACTTTCCATAGTGGCTGAACTAATTTACTAATTTACATTTCCACCAACAATCTGTAAACATTTTCTTTTCTCCACAGCCTCAGCCTCACCAGCATTTTTTTTAAATCTTTTAACAATAGTCGTTCTGACCGGTACTAGATGGTATCCCATTGTGCTTTTGATTTACATTTCTCTAGTGATTAGTAATATTGAGCATTTTTTCATTTGTTGGCCTCATGAATGTCTTCTTTTGTGAAATGTCTGCTCATGTCCTTTGCTTATTTTTTTAATGGGGTTATTTGCTTTTTCTTGCTGATTTGTTTAAATTCCTTATATATTGTGGAATTAGACCATTGTCAGATATACAGTTTGCAAATCTTTTCTCCCATTCTGTAGGTTGTCTGTTTACTCTGTTGATAGTTTCTTTTGCTGTACTGAAGCTCTTTAGTTTAATTAGATCCCGCTTGTCGATTTTTGTTTCGGTTGCATTTGCTTTTGGAGTCTTTGTCATGAAATTTTTGCCAGAGCCTGCACCCAGAATGGTATTTCTTAGCTTGTCTTCAGAGATTTTATTGTTTTAGGTCTTATATGTAAACAATAACTATCTTGAGTTGTTTTTTTATATGGTATAAGAAAGCAGTCAGTGTCAGTCTTCTGCATAGGGCTAGTGTAGGCATATTTTAATTACGTATATAGTAGGTATTATTAGTAGTATAAGTAGGTATTACTAGTATTAATATTTGATATTTACTACTCAAATAAATTTTGCTCAAATTTTCAATACGAGAAAAATAATATTTTTAAGTCTTACCAGGCATAATTGTGACATTTCTCTATATAGTTTTCCCCTTAATGTAATGTATCTCTTTCCATCTGTTTCTAATATTAATATTTGTATTTAGCATTATTTTAGAAAATAAATTTAGTTGTACGCTTGGTGGTTGTTTTCATGGTATGTTTATTTTTTGTTTTCTTTCTTTTTCTCCTGACTCTCTGTGTTTACCTTGAATGTTGATGATCATATGTACTTGTTAGGAAGCACTTGATTATTATTCACGTCTTGTGACAAATGGCACATTATGTGAATGAATGATTGTTTCTACATTTAAATAGTTCCATTAGAAGTAATAACATATGTAATACAATGTAATACAATATTGAACTAATTTCAAATGATTGTTTTAAGCTGCCTATAAAAAGAACAATTACTACTTCTCTTTTTTTTTTTGAGACGGAGTCTGGCTCTGTCGCCCAGGCTGGAGTGCAGTGGCACGATCTCGGCTCACTGCAACCTTCGCCTCCTGGATTCCAGAAATTCTTCTGCCTCAGTGTCTCAAGTAGCTGGGACTACAGGCACACGCCACCACGCCTAGGTAATTTTTGTATTTTTAGTAGAGGCTGGTCTCGAACTCCTGACCTCGTGATCTGCCCGCCTCAGCCTCCCAAAGTGCTGGGATTACAGGTGCGAGCCACCGCACCCGGCCTACTTTTAAAATTTCTATTTGCCAAAGCAAATTATGATTTTTTTTTTCTTGAACCGTTCTAATAGATTTTATCCATTTGATTAGGTTCATTTCAATGAAAGAGGAACCTGGCAATACTGTATAAAGTGTTTCTGTGAGGTCCCATGAAGAAAGAAAAGATCAGGAAGAAAATAACCTTTATTTGAAACCATTATGTTTAAAAATAGTTCATTACAATTTTAATTATTCATTTACCAGAGCAAAATTCTAGTATTATGGCATTCTGTCAAGTTCTGTAATTTTAATTAAAAAACTATTTTAGAAATATCTACTATGTGTAACTTCACTTTGTATGGAATCTGGATGACACAGGATTCATAAGCCTTGGCCTGTGGAGAGATTGCAATTGCATAAAACCATGTATAAAGATATTCAAAGGATATTTTAAGGATATAATTTAAGTTCTAAATGGATAACAAAGTACATGTAACCACAATTAAAAGGAAGAAGAAATTGATCTCTGATCCATTGAGATGAGAGGATTTCAATAGATTAGAGCAAGAGCACAGATAAAGCATAAGTAAGCTAAAGGAAAATACAGAGCATAGAAGGAAATAGTGTCAGTATCTCAATAACCAAGGTAAGGAGCTCGAACTTAACCTAATAGGACAATCATTTACAGAGTAGGATCAATCATAAAAGAAAGAGTGCCATATTCAAATCTGTTAGGTAAATGTGGCTGGCAGGTTTATATGGCAACTTGGCTAGACTGTAGTCCCCAGTTTTTCACATACAAGCATCCTTCTATTTATTGCCCTTCACTTTATTGTGCTTCACATATACTGCATTTTTTTCATATTAAAGGTTTGTAACAATGCTGCAGCAAGGAAGTTTATTGGTGGCATTTTCCCAATAGCATGTGTTCATTTTGCAGCTCGGTGTCACATTTTGGTAATTTCCTACAATATTTCAACATTTCTAATGATTATTATATATGTTATGGTGATCTGCAATCACTCATCTTCCATGTTACTATTATAGTTGGTTTGGGCCACCACAAACCAAACCCATATAAAATGATTAACCTAATGAATAAATGTTCTGTGTGTTCTCACTGCTTCACTGACCGGTCATTCCCTCATCTCTTTTCCTCTCCTTAGCCCTCCCTATTTCCCGTGACACAACAATATTAAAATTAGGCCATTTAATAATATAAAATAGTCTCTAAATGTTCCATGGAAAGGAAGAGTTGCAAGTCTCTCGCTTTCAACTGAAAATCAGAAATGATTAAGTTTACTGAGGAAAGCATGCCAAAACTCAAAGACAGGCCAAAAACTAGATCTCCTGCATCAGTTAACTACATTGTAAATGCAAAGGAAAAATTTTGGAAGGAAGTTAAAGTGCTGCTCCAGTGAACTTTATGAATGATGATAAAACCAAAGAGGCCTATAGATGATATGGAGAAAATATTAGTGATCTGGATAGAAGATGAAGCAAGCCATAGCATTCTTTTAAGCCAAAGCCTAACCTACAACAAGGCTCTATTCTCTTCAATTCTGTGAAGGCTGAGAGAGGTGAGGAAGCTGCAGAAGAAAATTTAAAGATAGTCATAGTGAGTTCTAGAGATTTAAGGAAAGAAGCTGTCCCCATAACATAAAAGTACCAGATGGAGCAGTAAGTGTTGATATAGAAGCTGCAGCTAGTTATACAGAAGATCTAGCTGAGCTAAATGATGAAGGTGTCTACATTAAATAACAGATTTGTATTGTAGATAAAGCAACCTTCTGTTGGAATAAGATGTCATCTGGGACTTTGATAGCTCAAAAGAAGTCATTGCCTGGTTTCAAATCTTTAAAGGACAGGATGACTTTCTTGTTAGCGGCTAAAGCAGCTTGTGATAAGTGGAAGCCAATGCTCATTCATCTTTCCATTAATCCTAGGGCCCTTAATAATTAAATTTACTCTGCCTGTGCTCTATCAATGAAACAACAAAGCCTGGATAATAGCACATCTATTTGTAGCATGGTTTACTGAAGATTTATACCCATTTTTGAGATTTACTGCTCAGAAAAAAAGATTTCCTTCAAAATATTACTGCTCATTGACAATGCACCTAGTTACACAAGAGCCCTACAAAGAGATCAATGTTGTTTGCATACATAACACACCATCCATTCTGCAGCACATGGATCAAGGAGCAATTTTGACTTACAAGTGTTATTAGTTAAGAAATGTACTTCATAAACCTATAGCTGCTATAAATAGTGATTCCTCTGATGGACCTGTGCTAAGAAAATTGAAAATCTTGTGGAAAGAAGTCATCGTTCTAGATGCTATCAAGAACATTCATCATTTATGGAAAAAGGTGAAAACATCAACGTTAACAGGAGTTTGGAAGAAGTGGATTCCAAACCCCATGGATGACCTTGAGTGAGTCAAGACTTCAGTGGAGGAAGTAACTGCAGATGTTGTGAAAATACCAAAAACCTAGAATTAGAAGTGGACCCTGAAGATCTGAATAAATTGCTGTCATCTCATGATAAAATTTTAATGGAAGAGGAAGTGCTTCTCATAGATGAACAAAAGGAATGGTTTCTCTAGTTGGAATGCACTCATAGTGAAGATGTTATGAACATTGCTGAAATGACAACAAATAGTTTAGTGTATTACATAAACTTAGTTAATAAGGAAGTAGCAAGGTTTGGAAGGATTGACTCCATCCAATTTTGAAAGACGTTCTATTGTGGGTAAAATGCCATCAAACGGCATCACATGCTACGCATAAATATTTCATGAAAGGAAGAGTCAAATAATGCAACAAACTGCATTGCTTTCTTATTTTAAGAAATTGCCGCAGCCACCCCAGCCTTCGGCAACTACCATCCTAATCAGTCAGTAGCCATCAAAGTTGAAGAAAGACCATACATCTGAAAAAGATTATAACTCTCTGAAGATGACAGTTAACATTTGTTAGCATGAAGCATTTTAATTAAGGCATGTATGTTCGTAGACAAGATGCTATTTCACACATAATAGACTATAGTGTAATCATAACTTTTATATGCGCTGAAAAACCAAAAAAATTGTGACACCTGCTTTATTGTGATATTCACTTTAATGTGGTGGTCTGAAACTGAACCCACAATATCTCGAAGTTATGTCTGTAAACCAATATGCGTTTATTGCTGTGAAAATATTTTGTATATGCCATTAACGTCTACAATTGGTTCACTTTAAATAAAGGAGTTTATCTCCGGTAATCTTGGTGGTCCTCATCTTTTTCCTTTTTTTCTTTTCCTTTTTCTTTTTTTTTTTTTTTTTGAGTCAGAGTCTCACTTTATTGTCAGACTAGAGTGCAGTGGCACGATCTCGGCTCACTGCAACCTCTGCCTCCCGGGTTTAAGTGATTTCCCTGCATTAGCCTCCTGAGTAGCTGGGACTACAGGCATGCGCCACCACGCCCAGCTCATTTTTGGTCTTCATCTTATCAGATGAAAAGCTTAATGACAAAGCTGAATTTCCCTGAGGAAAAATAAATTCTGCCTCAAGACTGCAGCACAAGCACCTGCCATTGAGTTCCCAGGCTGTTTTTGGCTTGTTTTATAGAAAGTATACTGCTCATTCCCCGTCATAAGCCAGTTCCTTGAAATAAATCTCCCTTATGCCTATTCTCATTTCCATAGACACAGAGAACCATTTGACAAAATCCATCGTTCATTACTAATACAAACTCTCTTAAAACTAGGAATACAAGGAGAATGTATGGAAAATCTAATGAAAACACCATCCTCAATAGTGCAAGACTGAAGGCTTTCCCCCTGTGATATGATTTGGCTGTGTCCCCACCCAAATCTCACCTTGAATTGTAGTTCCTGTAATCCACACATGTCGTGGGAGGGACCGGATGGGAGGTAACTTAATCAGGGGGCAGTTACCTTCCTGCTGTTCTTGTGATAGCAAGTGAGTTCTCACGAGATCTGATGGTTTTATAAGGAGCTTTTCCCCGCTTCAGTCTGCAGTTCTCCTTGCTGCCACCATATGAAGGACATGTTTGCTTCCCCTTCTGCCATGATCGTAAGTTTCCTGAGAACTCCCCAGCCCTGCAGAACTGTTAGTCAATGTAACCTCTTTCCTTTAAAAATGACCCAGTCTCGGGTATGTACTTATAGCAGTGTTAGAACAGACTAATACACCCTGAGTTCAGAAACCAGGAAAGGATGTCCCTTCTCACCAATTCCTAAACATTGTCCTGGAGGTTCTTGCTAATATAGTAAGACAAAGAAAAAGAAATAAATGGCATCCACTTTGAACAGTAAAACCGTTCTCATGTGCTGGTGATGTAACTATCTGAGTAGAAATTTTTATGGAATCTACCAAAAAAGTAACTTTAGCAAAACTGCAGTTGTTACACGAATATATTAATATACATTAATATTTAAACATATCAATATATAAATATATTAACATATAATATATGTAACATATTAATATACAAATATGCAAAATAAAATAAATTTTATTTATATATATTATCAATTAAAAATAAATAATTCATAAATAAATATAAATGAAAATATAATACAATTTAAAGTAGCATAAAAAAGAAACTGATAATCATAATAAAATGTGTCCAAAACATATGAAAGCATGTGTCCACACAAATAATTGCACATTTATCATGTACACATTTATTATATGTAATGTGCAAAAACTGAGAGCCCGAGTGTTCATCAGTAGGTTAAGGAAATCCAAATTATTGTATATTTATACAATAAAATACTTTTAAGCCATAAAATAATTGACTATTGATGTATGCAAAAGTGTATGAATCTCTAAATAATTGTGCTCAAAGAAAACAGAAACCGAAAAGTGTACATACTGCTTAATTCCATGTATTTAAAATTCTAGATAATGAAAACTAATCTATCATCCTAGAAAACAGATTAGTGGTTCCTGTGAATATACGTAGGTTTGAGGAGGGACAGGAAGGAAGGATTACAAGGGATACAAAGAAACTTTAGAGAGTGATGGATATGTTCATTATTTTTATTGTGGTGATGATTTTAAAGGTATATACATATGACAAACCTTACCAAATGTCCTTAAATCAGTGTTATTTATCAATTGTATCTTCATAGAGCTGAATTTTTTTAAATTATACTTTAAGTTCAGGGATACATGTGCAGAACGTGCAGGTTTGTTATACAGGTATACACGTGCATGGTGGTTTGCTGCACCCATCAACCTGTTATCTACAAAATTTTTAAATAATCTAGGAGAAGCATAAATAATAAAAATATAAAGAAGTGCTGAAATTGGGAGGCATGCCTATGAAATAAATTATTTTTAGAAGTACATTTTTAATTATATTTTTAGAAAATATATAGTTATTAAACGCAGCAATCTTATTTTAAGTGTATTATTTAAAATCATGGCAGAACTGGAAAATGTTGCTTTCTATTAAAAGCTTTTTAGTATCTTTTTGCATTTTATGTTGTTTTATATATTTGCACCTATATGCATGTCTTCCTTTGACCTATGCAAACACACATACATATAAGCATTTAAGTTATTATTAATGGTTTATATTATTCAATTATTTATTTGATTTATTATTGACTACTCTCAACATTTGTTGCATGTGGCGACCTACAGATATAAAAATGTATATTTCACAGGATTCTTTCAGCTAGAGTGATCATGGGACACAATTCCTACATCATTTGAAAAAGTTATTGGAAAGGACTTACATAGTAGCTTTCTAAATTGAAGGCTAGATTCAAAAGGTACACACCATTGTGTTCTTTGCTATTTTCCTTCTTCTTGCATATCAAGAACACTCCTGATAGCCTGATCCACTAAGAAAGCCTGGTTCTGCCGGGCACGGTGGCTCACGCCTGTAATCCCAGCACTTTGGGAGGCTGAGGCAGGCAGATTACATGGTGAGGAGATCAAGACCATCCTGGCTAACATGGTGAAACCCTGTCTCTACTAAAAATACAAAAAATTAGCCGGGCATGGTGGTGTGTTCCTGTAGTCCCAGCTACTTGGGAGGCTGAGACTTGAACCCGGGAGGTGCAGGTTGCAGTGAGCCGAGATCGTGCCACTGCACTCCAGCCTGGCAACACTGTGAAACTGTCAAAAAAAAGAAAAAAGAAAAAAAAAAAAGCCTGGTTCTATTGAGATTCCTTGTCAAGCATTTTGCATACATTTTTTACATGAAGAGAGAGAGAGAAAAAAGAAATCATAACCTTCTATTTTGTCTGTCACTCATATGTAGTTTTATTGGCACATAAAAGTGAATAAAATTTTTAGCATATGCCCAACACACACATATATACTACATGCATTACACAATAAAAATAATGGTTTGAGTAAGAATACCTGGAGTCCAGCCCTGGATCACTAATTACATAACCATGTTGCATGTACACTGTTGGTGCTCTATGCGGTTCCCCTTTATCAGTCCAATTTACCCATTTCCAGCTGCTGTTAAATGTCCGATAAAATCTGAGATTCTCATCCTTTTCCAGAAAATTTACTGACTTGTTAATTTTCAACCCAATGGGAGCTGCCTTGTTCAAGAATTATGCTGGTTGTGTGAGTGTGTGTGTGTGTGTGTTCAAGGCATCCCGAGTACTTGCCACTTCCTCTCATCAGGTGTAGTTAACATTACACTATCAATTTAGCTGTTCAATGTGATTTTTTGCAGAATATCCAGGTGATTTAGGTCTACTGTAAGAAAATCCATAAAATTATACTGGAGTCTTCCACAGATGTGATATTTCAGAGGACTCAGTACTTTTGTGGAATACTGGGATGTCCCTTGAAAATTTAAAGACGAGATAGTGCCATTTGTACTTCTTACCACTCAGAAAGAAACACAACAAATGGTAGACCTCTTTGAGATTCGGCGACAGTGTTTTGAACACTTGGAAGACAGGGCTGTAAGTAATGATCCATTTAAATCAAATTCCATTGAAAACTGCATGCATGTGGCTTTGAACAAAAAAAGTCCTCTACTGCAAGTCCACACTACAGTGTAAGCAGCCATTATTCATTGAGCCATATGAATAAGTTGATCCCATGGTCTTACAGCTGTCTCTGGTGAGTTAGTCTGTTCTTGCATTGCTATAAAAAAATCTGAGACTGGGTAATTTATAAGGAAAATCAATTTATTTTGGCTCTCGGTTCTGCAGGCTGTGCAAGAAGTGTGATGCTGACATCTGCTTATGATGAGGGCTTCAGGAAGCTCATAATCATGGCAGAAAATGAAAGGAACGCAGCTCATGATCTGGTGAGAGCAGGAGCAAGAGAAAGAGAAAAGGGAGGTCTCAGAATCTTTTAAACAATCAGATCTCCTTTGAACTAATGAGTGATAACTCACTCATCACCAAGGGGATGATGCTAAACCCTTTATGAGGGATCTGGCCCCGCGATCCAATCACTTCTCACCAGACCCCACCTCCAACATTGGGAATCATATTTCAACATAAGATTTAGAAGGAACATCCAAACCATACCATCCAGTAAGAGATGAGGCTGTGTGAAGCCAATGACAAGGCTTAATAGGACAGTTACACACTGACCCTTAGAGTATGGCACAAGATATTGACATCTCTAGAAGATAATTATACACATTCAAAAATCTTGCTACTATACCCTCTTAGAAACTTGCCATCAGTTCTCCATGCAGCCAGGACTGCTCATTAAAAGTAAGTTCAGATGAGCCCATAAGGCATCCATTGTAAAACAGAGTGATACATTTAAAAAGTGGCCCAAGAGGGCAGAGGTCACATGGAAGCTGGACATGCAGATCACAAAACTCCTATGTCATCCTGCACTGTTACACTGATACCTCTCTGTTAGATAACACCTATGGCCTCATTGAGATGTCCTATACCTAGATGATGGAGGATGAAAAGCTCAAAGTTAGTGCAAGGATGAATTAGCTCAGTATGGGTCTGCATGTCATGGAGTGCTGCTGCACAATTGTTCCAAGTAGGCGTGGCTCTGAAAGCCTATGGAGAGGAATATGCCCCCAGCAGGCAGAATTTGAGCAGTGTACCCGATCATCCACTTAGTGTGGAAACAGAATTAACCTGGGGTAAAGATATGCACGATTATAAGGGCAGTCTGGGGAGAAGTCACAAAGATGTACCTGTAAACCATAAAATATAGTGTTCAGATATCTGCATCACAGCTCAATCTCCATCAGAGAGTATGGAATCACCAAGTGCACGTAACACCTCAGCCATTAAATGCTAGCCGGTCTTTGTCCTTAAGTATTCCAGTGCTTGTACCATGAGATCATGGAATAAATAGTCATGGTGGCATAGAGACTGTGTATGGGTCCAGCAGCATGGCTTCTCTGTCAAGCTAATTTGATCTACGTCTGGCTGCTACTGAGTACTTCATCTGCCAGTAACACAGGATGGTGCTCAGTCCATAATAAAGCACACATAGAAGACAGCAAAGCATTTGGTGTCAATTTGATTATAATGAACTCATTAGGATCTGGAAAAGGCAGTGATTCATCTTAAATGTGATTGTAATGTACTCTAGAAATGCCTTTTCCTTTCTTTGCGCTGTTGTTCAGCCAGCACCACTATTTAAATACGTATACCATGTCTGATCTACCAACATGGAAGCTCCTCTAACTAAAGTTTTCAAGCCAACGATGCTTTATAGCAAACGTGCTGCAGTGGTGTGCACATGACCACAGTTCAGCCACAAACTACACTATCTTGAAACTGCTTCTCTGATAAAGCAGGGGAAAAGCCTTTTGAAAAAAACAGTTGAGAAGCCAGCTTGAAAATGAAACTACAAGAGGATGTGATTCTCTCATTCAGAATGTGGTATAATTCTTAAACCGGTGGCCCTGACATAGTGCTTTGTTTCCAGCAGATGGAATACATCAGTCTGGTCATGAAGGAGTAGAAGTATCAGTGATCCCACTCACCAGTACACCCAGGGACCACCTGAGGCATTTGTGTTTCCTGTTCTCTCATCATTATGCTCTCTCAGTCTAAAGTGGGTCACTTCCACAAGGAGATGTAGTAAGAGTATCACTAGACTTAAAGCTATAACTGCTGCCTGGAGATTTGGGGCTCTTTGTTCCAGTAGACCAGCAAGTGCAGAAGGAAGTTACCATACTAAAAAAGGTAATGAACTGTAATCCTCACAAAAGCTGTTGTTACATAATGCGGGCAAGGCAAAATGTACTTAGAAGTCAGGAGATCCTCTGGGTATTTACTGGTATTCCTCTGCCTAGTTTTAACTGTAAACAGTCCAGTAAAGCAACACCACCTAATAAGTGCATGGTAACCAGAATGTGGAACCTTCAGGGGTAAGGTCTCCTACAGCTCCCCACAAGGCAACTACGTAGACCAAAATAAGTACTAGATGAAGAGACTCTTGACTGGATAGCAGAAGAGGTACATGATGAATGTCAGTTATGGCCTTGGACCAACTGCAGCAGTGCATGCTGCCATTGACTGAACTAATTGTTATATTTAGAGTTTTCCAGAAACTGTGGCTTACCAACATCTTAGAGAAGCCATGTTTAGATGCAACAAATCAAATGTGAGAAGCCAGGAGACCTGAGGCATACAATGAGTGACTGTGACGGAGACTAATGGTATCCCATTTGGATTCCCTGTACTGGAAGAGTTGTATCTCAGCTGCCTTGGGAGTTTGTATCACAGCTGCCTCCTATTTCAGAGACTTATTGTAGTCTAAATAGAAGCCACTGGATTGCCTGATAGGTTATACTCCACCGTAGGGGGCAGGCTGCAGTCAGTGAATACTGAAAACTTCCCTGGCCCCAAGTTCAGACTAATCAGTGGGACAATTTGTCCTGCAGAGTCTCTGATAGGATGAGACTGAGGTAAGGTGTCTAGGAGTCCACATGCTGGCTCTACTCATATCATCAACTTCCAGGAAAGAAATCATAAAGGTGAGGATTGGAATTGGTAACTCACACCTGACCTTTCAGGTGGCTTTAAATATATGTTTTTAAGGTAGGAAAATAGAACATTATTTTTTAATGTTTTTAGCTTGTGTATATATTTTAATTATTTAATCAACTGTATCTGGATCTTAATTTGTACTCTTGTCCAAGACTTTGCAAATATTGGGTTGAATTTAGTATTTTATTCACCAATTGAGATCTTAATTTCTAAGGTTGAACCTTGGTAACATCTTTGTATAAGGCACAATATTACAATATGTCCAAACATTCTGTAGGTACAATATTCTTTCCTTTTTCTGTCTTTTTTGACTAAACATTTTTTATGAAAAACTTACATGCCTGATTTTTGAAATGTATACTAACTCATATTTTCTAAAGCAGATTTCATTTTGTTCTATACTGTCCTTGCTACTAACCTCATTATGTCTGTGTATCATTTTATTGTTTTTGAAATAGTTTGTAGCACCTCTCTATTTTGTATCTTATGAGAACCTTATTAATATTCCATTTACTTGCACTTCGAAATTCTTAATTAAAATGCTAAATAGGATATTAAATCGGATGGAGGTAAAGAGTGACCTCTGTGACAGACCATAAGACAAGCTACTTGACATAATGTATTGCTATTTATCATATTTTTGATATATTACTTCAGATAGTTTTCTGTATCTGTAAAATCAATTTATTATATTCTTAAAATAGAGTTTTGTTTGAAAACTCTTCGTATGAACTCAAGGTCACTATTACAAACTATAAAAACAGAAATCTTCCATTTTACAAAAATCATTAATTAAAATATATGATGAATACATGTGTTAATCAGGTTACAATTTAAGATACAGCCTGCTTTTGGAACACCATCATTAGCCATAATTAATAATAAAAGCATCCAGTTGTAATTGAGTATATTATGTAAGTAGGATTGTTTGGGAAAATATGAATGGCTTATCACATTTGGCTAAATCCATATATATAATGCTAATTCTTTCTTTTTAAGTTTACTTTATCAGGACACAGAACTTAACTTGACAACCAGAGTCTTACATTTAAAAATACCTGAATAAAACTCATTCACTAACTCAGAAGAAATTTGAAAGACTATGAAAATCGTTGAATACAATATAGAAGTTTTTATTCCAAAACAGTGAAAAGGTGAGAATGTTTTATATATCAATATAAAAATTGACCTGAAGTACCCATGACATTGAATATATATCTTTTGAAGGCACATTATTCTCCTTGTTTAGATATTGAAGTATTTTGTTTTTTCTCTCCCTTTTTTTTTTTTTACTAAAACCACACAAGTAATAATTACGGAGGACATATTTTCTGGTGTCTATAATTACTTTTTAATTATAATTTGGGGCCATAAGCTACCAATAATTTTATACTCTTTCTAGTGTTTATTGGTCTTTTAATATTTATAAAATATACCTCTTAAAAGATCTAAGATGTACAAAATGAGTTTAACTAGACAGGGATGAGAAGAAAAATGTTGCAAGACACAACTAAGAATCGACACCTGGAAACATTTATCCAAAAATGGTTAATTAAATATTTGCAAAGTATAATCTTGTAATCAAAATGAATGCAATTAAATCAAAATTTAAGTGAACCATAGATTTAGAGAATTCAACTCACAATTATAAATTATCGAACAAATGTTCTGGGCCACAAATATTGGAGAATGTGAACACATATATTTTCAAAAGCTTATCCTTAATATTATGAAATGCCATTAAGGCATTCTCCACTTTCAAAATATGTAACGTATTCAACAAATATTTATTGAAGATCTTGATACATGAGGCTTTTTTGATGAGTGATGGACAAACTAATGAGTGAGTAATAAAAACACAATTATTGCACTTATAAAAATTGAAATGGACAAACGATTGTAAACTGATGGCTATTATAAGAATTTCGAGAGTGAGAAGTGTTGGAAATATAAGCAGCATAATTAGGAAGTGATTGAGGAATTGAAGGAGGTTCCTTATTTAAGGGATTTGGGGAAACAGATTCCTCATGATGAATTTCACCAAATGCTTGGAATTTAATGAGTTGCAAATGCGTATCTTAAAATGGACGGATCCATCCACTATCTTATGAGGAATTTCAAATTAGGTCCCCAAAACAGTGGAAGAGCCTCCAGAATGCTGCTATGATTCATGCTGAAAATGATTCAGAACTTGGCAAAGAAAAAAGCAACTAACTTCAGTTAGATTACAAACTTAAATTGTGAAACGTTATTTTACACAATGAAAAATGAGGATTATAATAATGGCTTTAAAGATAATTAGACCTATGTTGAATTGTGGTTAGATATCCCTTGTATGTCTATCGTTATATGCAAGCTAATACTGTAGATATGTATGTTTTTTCCCTATGTTTAAGTATTATAAATATAAATAACATTTTCAATTTCATCTTGACACCATTAAATGTGTCAATTCAGTGAAAAGTATACATAAAAATATTTATGTCTGAAAGTAAATATATTGAAACTAGGTACCATAAAAATGGAAATTCAGTAAAAATGTAATATATATTCCAAAACTACCCAACCCATCTCTTTGTAAACTCTATTTGATTTCTCTGTCTTTTGCCACAAAAGTAAGAAATTATACAATAATAATAATTTGCAATCTTGAGTGTCAAAAGTATAGGCTTAAGAGTTAAGTATCTACACTTAAAACTTACTGCATGTAAAATATTTTACCAACCCAGTAAGTTCTTTAAGTCAGGTACATAATTAAAGTAACAGACATTTTGTTCAGGTTTACTGAGTCTTCCAGTTACTCATCCAAATATAGGAGTCAGTTGTAAAGTAATCGATTTTTTTGCTGTGGAAAATTAGTATATTAGTGGTGGTCATATATTTATTGACTTTATGTCTAAATGGAAAAATGGAAGGCTAGTCTGCATATTAAAGTATAGTGAGAGAAACTACAGAGCTTGACCATTCCCTTTTAAAACAATTATTTACTTCATCTCTTTACCATGTGAGTATAGCATCCAGAGTTTGTATCTGACACCTAAATGTCAATTTAACCTTCAGGCTTCACAAATTTCATTCACATTAAACTACATCCCTTAAGTACAGAATGTCACAGGGTCTAATGCACGCTCTAGATCTTTAGTTACAATCACCCTGCTGTTAGAAAAAATATATAATATTACAGTGTTTATATTGTGGGCATTGAGGGCATAAATAAATTATATTTCTTAGATGAGTCACTTAAAAATAAGCATGTTCAGTGAGTACTAGTTTTGAGCCTATAAAGCAGCAAAAAATGATTGGAATGAAATCAGGGTATGGAAAGATCAAAATGAAAGTTCAGGCTAAATGATGGCTTTTTTCATTCAAGTAAATGTCAGATATCGGTTTCTGAACACTGCCCTGATTTTTAAGAAGTAAGTCATGGATACAGTGGGTAATATGATGAATATAAAGATTATAAAACTTTGGGAATTAATAAAATTCTTCGTTGCAGAAAAGAGGGCGATTACTTTTTGCACAGGGGACCTAGGGGTCATTCAGAGAGGCTGGCTTTGGAAGTGTAGCCCTTTCAGTGGCATTTCACTCTATAATATTTAAAAAGCCATTTTTACAGACCGGTTTCTTTAGCTGAAGTCAAGTGGAATGCAGAAATAGTTCTACAAAAAAAAAAAAAAAAGTCAGAAGGGATATACTTCTTTCAGTATTTACTTTTGTTACAACCACCCACAGAATTTTATCCATCTGAACCCCAGGAGCAATTTGATGGTCCCTAATCAGAGAAGTACAAGTGAAACAAGTGAAGCAATAGAACAATAACAAAGGTTACTGGCTGGCCGCGGTGGCTTACGCCTGTAATCCCAGCACTTTGGGAGGCCAAGGTGGGCGGATCACAAGTTCAGGAGTTTGAGACCAGCCTGGGCAATATGGTGAAACCCCGTGTCTATTAAAAATACGAAGATTAGCCTGTCGTGGTGGGGGGAGCCTGTAGTCCCAGCTACTCGGTAGGCTGAGGCAGGAGAATATCGCTTTAACCTTCGAGGTGGAGGTTGCAGTGAGCCGAGATCACGCCATTGCATTCCAGCCTGGAGGGCAGAGCAAGACTCCATCTCAAAAAAAAAAAAAAAAAAAAAAACAGAAAAGGTTACTAAGCCAAACTTCATTTCCAGCATACATGCTAGGTATCCTGGAGGTAATATATATTATAAACCATCAGTATCAGATCGTAAGTTGTACAGACACCAAGTATGCAGAGTTGCCCAGACATGCTTGCATTTCATTTCTAATGCTTCTAAGAGTAATGTATTACTGCATTTACAATCTTCATAGGATTACTGATAATTTTGATCATTTTAGTCTAATAAAAGTGGAGTTTTATGGCTCATTTTAATTAGGGTGGATAATCAGTATTCCCTTCTTTATTACTTTTAAGCAAATATCAGCAAAACAAAACAAACTTGAAGACTGACATGTACTTTATAATCAAGGATTATCCCAGAAAACACAAAAAGTTTATAAGTAAAATTCAGAGTACCGATTTCACTAGACTAGACATTATGCCTCCAGAGCAAATACAGTTACAAAAAACCCTTAAAAAATCATTGCTTTATGCTTCCATTTAGTTTAATATAAAATTTAATGTAATTTTAAGAGAAGATGGCTTAGTTTTATATTTATGACAGTTAAAAAACACCAGCCTTTGTAAAGCCAAATGCACACAACAATACCTAACACTGTCCAATAGGATATACGCGAAGGTTAATATTAGAATCCCAACTCCAAATGGTTTGAATAGGAATACATTAATTAGCTCACTTCAAAATCTGGAGGTATGGCTATTTAAACAATTGTTAATTCAGAAGCATTAAAATCAGCATGCATTATGTAGGGTTCGTTGTTTTGTTTTTCATCAATCTACTCTGCCGTTCTCAGTATGACAAGGGTGTGGACAAATAGAAGCTCTCCTTAGAAGAAAGGAAACAAATGCTAAGTAGATAATCATGTATGTCTTTCATAATAACAATACTAGAAACAGCTGGTTTATTAGGAAAAACTTTGTGAATCAATAAACTGATTCTACTCCTCCTACAAACCCAATAAAAGGAAAATATAATTATTTAAAATAAGAAGGTTAGACATATTTCCCACTGAAGAGATGGCCTAGCATTGATTTTTGTTTGTTTTGTTTTTTGAGATGGAGTTTTGCCCTTGTCACCCAGACTGGAGTGCAATGGCATGATCTCAAATTACTGCAACCTCTGCCTCCCTGGTTCAAGCAATTCTCCTGCCTCAGCCTCCTGAGTAGCTGGGATTACAGGTGCCTGCCATCTCGCCTGGCTAATTTATTTTATTTTATTTTATTTGTATTTTTAGTAGACGGGGTTTCACCACGTTTGCCAGGCTGGTCTTGAACTCCTGACCTCAGGTGATCCGCCTGCTTCAGCCTCCCAAATTGCTGGGGTTACAGGTGTAAGCCACCGAGCCCGGCTGTCATTGATTTTTTTTAAAGCTAGTTGGCCCCAGAAAGTAGGGCAGGATTCGAAGGTATTTTTAATAATATCCTATCTGTCATAAATTTGAAATAAACTGAACTAAAATATATGTGAGTGATTTGAACAGAGCTGATATGCCTCCACTTTTGACTTTAAATCCAGACTATTATTTTTTAACCTTTGATTTTAAACCTTTAAGAGAAGCGTTTTATGTTTATATAGCATATTCAATTTAGAGAAAAAGACACAGTCTATAAATGGATTTACTAACTATAGGCTGTGTTTTGCACTTAACTATTCACCATTATATTTCTCTTTGAGAGTTTTAGGGAAAAAAAAATGTAATTTCTCCCAGTACTAAAATAAACCCAGTCATGTCTGTTGGGCTATTTGGAAGCTATTCAATTGTATAAATTAACACTCAGTAACAGCTTAGAATTGCCCCAAAACATTTTAACTATAGAAACACATAAAAAGTTTTTTGCTTATATCTAACGGGAGAGAGAGTAGCAGAGGAGAGAAGAGAGGAAGGAAGAAAAGGAGAGAAGATGAGAAAAAAAAGCAAGTAGTGTCTTAAATGGGAGAAAAAGTGATAAGGAAATAGTTTAATTTATTAAAGTCAAAGTTCAATAAAAGTAAATTAACTGCTTTAATATGTAAAGTATTTTAACAAATGAATCACAAAAGGCTGTGAAGTTAATTATGGATCCTCAAAATGCATATTTGAAAAGAATTGTCTACTTTGGATTAGAAATACATAATATTTATTATTGTAGTACCAGAATCCTCATCTTTACTCAAGTAATTCCCTAGGCTTTTTATATAAGCAATAAAAATTCTAATACATTGCTGTTTCTGAGATTAAAATAAAATCCAGTAGTTTTGAATCAATCAGAAACAAAATCAAATACCTCTTAGATTTAATTGTGTGGGTATTATCTTAAAGAGAAGCAGGGTGACGCATTGAAAAGACTATATTTTTTCAGCATGCAAACCTTGGTTTAAATGTGCTACTTGTTATGTAAAAATTGAAAGAAAAAAGAAAACAATTTTCTTTGGTTAACAAATGTGAATTTCATTTATTTATCTGAAAAATTACAATAATAAAACTTATGTTTTTGACCTATGTATATGAATATGTGAATATATATATAAACACACATATATACCTGTGTGTATCAGACAGAATTTATGTGTTTCATGTATAGACAGAAGTTTGTACATATAAAAACAAAAATTTTATTCAATAATATGTTATTTAAAATTAAAATTGATTGTGATTTGTATTAATCAGTGCCTTAATATTCACAGCTTATTTTCATTCATCCATCATACCTAATAATCTTAAAATTATTAGAATATGTATATGAAATTAAAAAAACTCAATGTTATCCAAAATTTGCTACACACATACAGGAAAAAAAGTTAAGAATCAAGAACAGCAAACCAAAAAGCAAGCAGTTCAGTATAACCTATTTTACATAATTCTACTTTATGTAGACATAAAAAGATCAATTCTTTTTAACCAACTTAGCTTCTAACGTGGTTAAGAATACATTTAGGAAATTCTAAGTAGCTTGATATATACCTACTGAATATTTATTTCCATTCAGTTATAGTATATATTTGAAAATAATAAGGTCAAAACTATGCTAGATGTTTGCCACACATGATATATTAGTTCGTTCTCACATTTTTATAAATAACTACCTGAGACTGAGTAGTTTATAAAGTAAACAGGTTTAATTGACTCACAGTTCCACAGGCTGTGAAGGAGGCATGGCTGGGGAGGCCTCAAGAAACTTGCAATCATGGTGGAAGGTGAAAAGGAAGCAAGTACATCTTCACTTGGCGATGAGAGAGAGAGAATCCAAAGGCAAAAGTGCCACACACTTTTAAATAACCTGATCTCATGAGAACTCACTCACTATCGTGAGAACAAGGGGAAAATCTGTCCCCATGATCCATTCACCTCCCACCAGGTCCCTCAACATTGGGAATTACAATTTAACATGAGTTTTGGGTGGAGACACAAATCCAAACAATATCATATAAGAATTTATAAATAATGTTTTCTGATTTAGATAGCACTGAATTTAATTAAATACTAAATAAAGATATCTGACTCTTTGGAAAGTTTATTTTTAGTGTTAGCTAAAATTCAGAGAACTTGCTCCATAATAATTGTAATTTTTCCAGGCAGGATGCACTGCAGGCCTAAATTCCTTATGGTTGATCTTAAATAACTCTGACTTGTAATTCAGATAATTTAAGTGGAAAACAAATATTGAGTCAATATTCTTTCCCTATGATGGTTGACATAATTGATCAACACTGAACAATGAAACAGCTTCTTGTTGCCTGGAGGGTATGACATATGCAAAGATCCACCTCAATTCCAGGCTTAGGTACCTGGTTTAAGCTCACTGTTTATAAACATAATAAACAAACGCATAAGCACTGAATTTATTTTTATGTGATAGGCCAATTTGGAGCATTTGATTTCTGTAGAGCATGATTCTCATGTTGGATTTTATAGGTTAGAAAAGCCAATGATACTGTAGAGCATTTGTAGGATGTGAGTAGGTATTCATTTTAACTGCAAAGGACTTATATTAAAGTCTGCTTTCATCTGTATATAACTCTCCTTCTTCCTCCAAACTATTGTAGAAACAAACCTGTAAAGCCTAGGTAAGTAATGGATATATATCATTAATATGAATCTGTTCTCTTGGGAGATTTCTAAGTTTTATGTTCCTTAAACCAAAATAAAGCCTTCCTTTACTAGGATTGTGGAAAGACATACACACACACACACACACACACACACACACACATACATATATACACATTTATACATATATATACACATACATCTCCACACTGTTGTCCTACTCATTCTCTCATTCTCTCTCTTTCTCTCTCATATTACTGCAGCACATATTTGTTGAAAACTCCTTGCCTAACATGAATACTGTATTTTAAATTTGGTAGACTCTGCAAGGCTACCATGAGAGCATCATAAGAGCCCTAACTGTTCTGCCAGTTTTAAGTGATTCTCAAAATATTGGGTGGGTCATAGACAACCATAGGTCTCTTTAACAATCACTACATAATAGATTATTTTCTTGGCTTCTATTGGCTCTAATATAATGTGATTGGAATAAACAATTCTTAATCACTATGTTAATCAGCTCTGCATGCTTATCAGTCCTGAAATATGGTACTTTTTGAAAAGCCAGTCTTGGATTCATAATCACAGGGTCAGTTCTTTCTTATATGATATTTTATGGATTCCATTTCATGTTGAATAGAGAACCTGAAACTTCCTAAGGTAATTATGGATTTGTCCAGATAAATAGCTTTGATCTCTAAAATCTAAAATCCAAAATTTGGATCAGAGACAAATCTAGCATAGATTAGAAAATTTGACCAAAGTATTACTGTATATTAATAAGCCCCCACATCTGAATAATATAATCTGAAGAATCTAATTGAAATCTTATTTACCAAAACATTCAAATTCCAGTCTCATTTAGCTATTGGTTTACTAGGCATGTGACCCCAAATCTTAGAACCAGAGAAAGCTGAGATGACTGTATTGGCCTAATGCTATATTTAAATGACAGAGTTATAAGCTCAGTTTGTTTACATAGATAGAATGCCCTTGAAAAACAGTAACAGATTTCATATAATTAACCTTTATATCATATGTTTAGGCAAAACGAGTTATCATGAGATTCAGTCAATTATTCATTCAATATATACATAATTAATGCCATATGTAGCGGGTATTCTATTGACATTATGGCAATTAGATATGGAGTAATTATTACATATTTATTTCCTGATTTTTATTATGAGACAATATCTCAACCAAGTTTACAAAAGTGACATTTATCCAGAAATGGAACACAGATTTTTCAAATCACAACCAATAGCCGACTTATGTCCCATTTCAGAAACCCCGCATCTTCAACGAACATTGAGCAAACATCACTATCATATCAGCACTTTTCTTCATGCACATAACTTAAATAGAGAAATACTTTAGTGTCTCTGGAATATAACTCTTCACAAAATGCCAATCTTTTAATATACTTCCTGGAAGCTATAATTGTATGTTACCATTCTCTGTAATTCTTATCTAATAAATATATGTTTTTGTTACACTGTAACTACTAATCATAATAATGGGAAAATGATGTGTTAAGGCAAGGTTGGAATTAAAAACTGTTCTTTCAAAGACTGTGGTGGACAAAAACTTCTTTTCATTCTATTTATTTATAGGCCCTTCTTTCAGCTTTTATGTGATAGACAGAATAACGGCCCTTAAATAACTTAATGAGTGAGAAATAAGTGCTGTAGGACAATCAAGAAGAAATTGAAGCAATATCTAGAAAGATTCTCACACAAAGAACTAGAACATTGTGAAGATCTGCATAGGTAATATCAAACCCTTAAGGAAAAATGATTCCTGTCCCATATAAACTAATCATTCTTTAAAAAGAGGATACTCTTGCTACCAGAAAAGAACAGTACACTGAAAGAACATTATAAGGTCCTCTAACTTGGGAAGATGACTTCAAATTTGTTAACCAAAATGCTGGCAAATCAAATAAAATATTAATATAATTTATGAAATAACCTCCATGATCTCATTAATTTTCTAATTCTTATAGGCTCAGAGCAATAATTGCATTATATTTTGTAACCAGTTTTCATACTACATATGTTGTTTAATCTGTAAGTATATCAAATTTATGTTTTCAAAGTTAATAGAAAAAATTATAGAATTGATTTTTTAGAAATTCCTGCTGCAAATAGTTATCATTATTAGTACTTAATATAGATCATATTTTTTAGTAAAATAACAAAGGTAATTGGTATGTGTTCTAAACTAAAATCATCTAACCTTTTTGTATAGAGTTTGCCTATCAGAACATAAAAACAAATATTCAAACAGCAGCAACAACCAACAACAACACAAAGCCAGTAAAATACAGCAAATATATTTAAGAAAGGGCAGTTATACCTGCTTTAGAAAGTTATTTTTCGGAGGGGAGGAGCCAAGATGGCCGAATAGGAACTGCTCCGGTCTACAGCTCCCAGCCTGAGCGACACCGAAGACGGGTGATTTCTGCATTTCCATCTGAGGTACCGGGTTCATCTCACTAGGGAGTGCCAGACAGTGGGCGCAGGTCAGTGGGTGCGCGCACCGTGCGCCAGCCGAAGCAGGGCGAGGCATTGCCTCACTCAGGAAGCGCAAGGGGTCAGGGAGTTCCCTTTCCTAGTCAAAGAAAGGGGTGACGGACGGCACCTGGAAAATCGGGTCACTCCCACCGGAATACTGCGCTTTTCCGACGGGCTTAAAAAACGGCGCAGCACGAGATTATATGCCGCACCTGGCTCGGAGGGTCCTACACCCACGGAGTCTCGCTGATTGCTAGCACAGCAGTCTGAGATCAAACTGCAAGGCGGCAGCGAAGCTGGGGGAGGGGCGCCCGCCATTGCCCAGGCTTGATTAGGTAAACAAAGCAGCCGGGAAGCTCGAACTGGGCGGAGCCCACCACAGCTCAAGGAGGCCTACCTGCCTCTGTAGGCTCCACCTCTGGGGGCAGGGCACAGACAAACAAAAAGACAGCAGTAACCTCTGCAGACTTAAATGTCCCTGTCTGACAGCTTTGAAGAGAGCAGTGTGGTTCTCCCAGTACGCAGCTGGAGATCTGAGAATGGGCAGACTGCCTCCTCAAGTGGGTCCCTGACCCCTGACCCCCGAGCAGCCTAACTGGGAGGCACCCCCCAGCAGGGGCACACTGACACCTCACACGGCAGGGTACTCCAACAGACCTGCAGCTGAGGGTCCTGTCTGTTAGAAGGAAAACTAACAAACAGAAAGGACATCCACACCAAAAACCCATCTGTACATCACCATCATCAAAGACCAAAAGTAGATAAAACCACAAAGACGGGGAAAAAAAACAGAACAGAAAAACTGGAAACTCTAAAAAGCAGAGCGCCTCTCCTCCTCCAAAGGAACGCAGTTCCTCACCAGCAGTGGAACAAAGCTGGACGGAGAACGACTTTGACGATCTGAGAGAAGAAGGCTTCAGACGATCAAATTACTCTGAGCTACGGGAGGACATTCAAACCAAAGGCAAAGAAGTTGAAAACTTTGAAAAAAATTTAGAAGAATGTATAACTAGAATAACCAATACAGAGAAGTGCTTAAAGGAGCTGATGGAGCTGAAAACCAAGACTCGAGAACTACGTGAAGAATGCAGAAGCCTCAGGAGCTGATGCGATCAACTGGAAGAAAAGGTATCAGCGATGGAAGATGAAATGAATGAAGTGAAGCGAGAAGGGAAGTTTAGAGAAAAAAGAATAAAAAGAAATGAGCAAAGCCTCCCAGAAATATGGGACTATGTGAAAAGACCAAATCTACGTCTGATTGGTGTACCTGAAAGTGACGGGGAGAATGGAACCAAGTTGGAAAACACTCTGCAGGATATTATCCAGGAGAACTTCCCCAATCTAGCAAGGCAGGCCAACGTTCAGATTCAGGAAATACAGAGAACACCACAAAGATACTCCTCGAGAAGAGCAACTCCAAGACACATAATTGTCAGATTCACCAAAGTTGAAATGAAGGAAAAAATGTTAAGGGCAGCCAGAGAGAAAGGTCGGGTTACCCTCAAAGGGAAGCCCATCAGACTAACAGCGGATCTCTCGGCAGAAACCCTACAAGCCAGAAGAGAGTGGGGGCCAATATTCAACATTCTTAAAGAAAAGAATTTTCAACCCAGAATTTCATATCCAGCCAAAGTAAGCTTCATAAGTGAAGGAGAAATAAAATACTTTACAGACAAGCAAATGCTGAGAGATTTTGTCACCACCAGGCCTGCCCTAAAAGAGCTCCTGAAGGAAGCGCTAAACATGGAAAGGAACAACCGGTACCAGCCGCTGCAAAATCATGCCAAAATGTAAAGACCATCGAGACTAGGAAGAAACTGCATCAACTAACGAGCAAAATAACCAGGTAACATCATCATGACAGGATCAAATTCACACATAACAATATTAACTTTAAATGTAAATGGACTAAATGCTCCAATTAAAAGACACAGACTGGCAAATTGGATAAAGAGTCAAGACCCATCAGTGTGCTGTATTCAGGAAACCCATCTCACGTGCAGAGACACACATAGGCTCAAAATAAAAGGATGGAGGAAGATCTACCAAGCAAATGGAAAACAAAAAAAGGCAGGGGTTGCAATCCTAGTCTCTGATAAAACAGACTTTAAACCAATAAAGATCAAAAGAGACAAAGAAGGCCGTTGCATAATGGTAAAGGGATCAATTCAACAAGAAGAGCTAACTATCCTAAATATATATGCACCCAATACAGGAGCACCCAGATTCATAAAGCAAGTCCTGAGTGACCTACAAAGAGACTTAGACTCCCACACATTAATAATGGGAGATTTTAACACCCCACTGTCAACATTAGACAGATCAATGAGACAGAAAGTCAACAAGGATACCCAGGAATTGAACTCAGCTCTGCACCAAGTGGACCTAATAGACATCTACAGAACTCTCCACCCCAAATCAACAGGATATACATTTTTTTCAGCACCACACCACACCTATTCCAAAATTGACCACATACTTGGAAGTAAAGCTCTCCTCAGCAAATGTAAAAGAACAGAAATTATAACAAACTATCTCTCAGACCACAGTGCAATCAAACTAGAACTCAGGATTAAGAATCTCACTCAAAACCGCTCAACTACCTGGAAACTAAACAACCTGCTCCTGAATGACTACTGGGTACATACGAAATGAAGGCAGAAATAAAGATGTTCTTTGAAACCAACGAGAACAAAGACACAACATACCAGAATCTCTGAGACGCATTCAAAGCAGTGTGTAGAGGGAGATTTATAGCACTAAATGCCCACAAGAGAAAGCCGGAAAGATCCAAAATTGACACCCTAACATCACAATTAAAAGAACTAGAAAAGCAAGAGCAAACACATTCAAAAGCTAGCAGAAGGCAAGAAATAACTAAAATCAGAGCAGAACTGAAGGAAATAGAGACACAAAAAACCCTTCAAAAAATTAATGAATCCAGGAGCTGGTTTTTTGAAAGGATCAACAAAATTGATAGACCACTAGCACGATTAATAAAGAAAAAAGAGAGAAGAATCAAATAGACCCAGTAAAAAATGATAAAGGGGATATCACCACCGATCCCACAGAAATACAAACTACCATCAGAGAATACTACAAACACCTCTACACAAATAAACTAGAAAATCTAGAAGAAATGGATAAATTCCTCGACACATACACCCTCCCAAGACTAAACCAGGAAGAAGTTGAATCTCTCAATAGACCAATAACAGGATCTGAAATTGTGGCAATAATCAATACCTTACCAACCAAAAAGAGTCCAGGACCAGATGGATTCACAGCTGAATTCTACCAGAGGTACAAGGAGGAACTGGTACCATTCCTTCTGAAACTATTCCAATCAATAGAAAAAGAGGGAATCCTCCCTAACTCATTTTATGGGGCCAGCATCATTCTGATACCAAAGCCTGGCAGAGACACAACCAAAAAAGAGAATTTTAGACCAATATCCTTGATGAACATTGATGCAAAAATCCTCAATAAAATACTGGCAAAACGAATCCAGCAGCACATCAAAAAGCTTATCTACCATGATCAAGTGGGCTTCATCCCTGGGATGCAAGGCTGGTTCAATATACGCAAATCAATAAATGTAATCCAGCATATAAACAGAGCCAAAGACAAAAACCACATGATTATCTCAATAGATGCAGAAAAGGCCCTTGACAAAATTCAACAACCCTTCATGCTAAAAACTCTCAATAAATTAGGTATTGATGGGATGTATTTCAAAATAATAAGAGCTATCTATGAGAAACCCACAGCCAATATCATACTGAATGGGCAAAACTGAAAGCATTCCCTTTGAAAACTGGCACAGGACAGGGATGCCCTCTCTCACCACTCCTATTCAACATAGTGTTGGAAGTTCTGGCCAGGGCAATTAGGCAGGAGAAAGAAATAAACGGTATTCAATTAGGAAAAGAAGAAGTCATATTGTCCCTGTTTGCAGACGACATGATTGTGTATCTAGAAAACCCCATTGTCTCAGCCCAAAATCTCCTTAAGCTGATAAGCAACTTCAGCAAAGTCTCAGGATACAAAATCAATGTAAAAAAATCATAAGCATTCTTATACACCAACAACAGACAAACAGAGAGCCAAATCATGAGTGAACTCCCATTCACAATTGCTTCAAAGAGAATAAAATACCTAGGAATCCAACTTACAAGGGATGTGAAGGACCTCTTCAAGGAGAACTACAAACCACTGCTCAAGGAAATAAAAGAGGATACAAACAAATGGAAGAACATTCCATGCTCATGGGTAGGAAGAATCAATATCGTGAAAATGGCCATACTGCCCAGGGTAATTTACAGATTCAGTGCCATCCCCATCAAGCTACCAATGCCTTTCTTCACAGAATTGGAAAAAACTACTTTAAAGTTCATATGGAACCAAAAAAGCCCGCATCGCCAAGTCAATCCTAAGCCAAAAGAACAAAGCTGGAGGCATCACACTACCTGACTTCAAACTATACTACAAGGCTACAGTCACCAAAACAGCATGGTACTGGTACCAAAACAGAGTTGTAGATCAATGGAACAGAACAGAGCCCTCAGAAATAATGCCGCATATCTACAACTATCTGATCTTTGACAAACCTGAGAAAAACAAGCAATGGGGAAAGCATTCCCTATTTAATAAATGGTGCTGGGAAAACTGGCTAGCCATATGTAGAAAGCTGAAACTGGATCCCTTCCTTACACCTTATACAAAAATCAATTCAAGATGGATTAAAGACTTAAACGTTAGGCCTAAAACCATAAAAACCCTAGAAGAAAACCTAGGCAATACCATTCAGGACATAGGCATGGGCAAGGACTTCATGTCTAAAGCACCAAAAGCAATGGCAACAAAAGCCAAAATTGACAAATGGGATCTAATTAAACTAAACAGCTTCTGCACAGCAAAAGAAACTACCATCAGAGTGAACAGGCAACCTACAAAATGGGAGAAAATTTTCGCAACCTACTCATCTGACAAAGGGCTAATATCCAGAATCTACAATGAACTCAAACAAATTACAAGAAAAAAACAAACAACCCCATCAAAAAGTGGGCGAAGGACATGAACAGACACTTCTCAAAAGAAGACATTTATGCAGCCAAAAAACACATGAAAAAATGCTCATCATCACTGGCCATCAGAGAAATGCAAATCAAAACCACAATGAGATACCATCTCACACCAGTTAGAATGGCAATCATTAAAAAGTCTGGAAATAACAGGTGCTGACGAGGATGTGGAGAAATAGGAACACTTTTACACTGTTGCTGGGACTGTAAACTAGTGCAACCATTGTGGAAGTCAATGTGGCGATTCCTCAGGGATCTAGAACTAGAAATACCATTTGACCCAGCCATCCCATTACTGGGTATATACACAGAGGACTATAAATCATGCTGCTATAAAGACACATGCACACGTATGTTTATTGCGGCATTATTCACAATAGCAAAGACTTGGAACCAACCCAAATGTCCAACAATGAGAGACTGGATTAAGAAAATGTGGCACATATACACCATGGAATACTATGCAGCCATAAAAAATGATGAGTTCATGTCCTTTTTAGGGACATGGATGAAATTGGAAATCATCATTCTCAGTAAACTATTGCAAGAACAAAAAACCAAACACCTCATATTCTCACTCATAGGTGGGAATTGAACAATGAGATCACATGGACACAGGAAGGGGAACATCACGCTCTGGGGACTGTTGTGGGGTGGGGGGAAGGGGGAGGGATAGCATTGGGAGATATACCTAATGCTAGATGACGAGTTAGTGGGTGCAGCGCACCAGCGTGGCACATGTATACATATGTAACTAACCTGCACAATGTGCACATGTACCCTAAAACTTAAAGTATAATAATAAAAGAAAAAAAAGAAAGTTATTTTTCATACACCAATAAAACACATATTACACGATACATTGAAACACAGGTTCCAAAATCACTTGCTTACTCCTAGTCATTGGAGGTAATTGTATTTTTTAAACACTAAGTCTAAATAGCATTTACGAAGAATTTAGATACCTATAGAAATTTTTGAAGAACTTAACGATGCTCACTATTTAGAATGAACCAAAAGACGCATCCAACAATGACCTGATTTTATGGGAAAAGCCCGGAGGAAGCACAAGTTTGGTTCAAGGAAACAAAAGGGGAAGGTAGGTGTCAGAGAAGATTCTAAGATAATCAGCATCTAGTATTCTGATTGTCTTCTTCTATAACACAATCATCATCAGATTTAAATCTATGTTTCTCTGTAGTGAAGAATGTATAATAAAGAGTGAATAAAAATTAAAATTATCTCTTTGAGTAAAATATTTTGGCAACAGTGAGGTTAAAAAACAAAAATAGCTGTATCATCAGAAAAACTGGCAGAAATGCTTGAAAATGGGACTCTCTACAATGAGTTGGAGTTTTGGAGGCAACACAGCAAACTGAGTCATTCTATAGCAAACACAACCTAGATACACTATTGTACTGTTAACAACAATGGATACTGAGACGAGCCTGAGAGTAAGAGGTTGGAAGCTAAATCACAGCCCAATAAAAGGTGAACTTCCTTCACACTAGAGCATGTTACATTGTTCCTAAAAACTCACTTGTAGCCCTAATTTTTAGCCCATGTTTGGTAGATACTGACTAGACCACTAGACCTACATTTAAAACAATCTAAATGCATAACATTTTTTTCCATTATGAGTCTATTTTAACCATCTATGATGGAAACTTCAATAATATCATTAAATTTTATTTTATTTTTACCTTTACTGTTTTTAAAACAGGCTATGGCAGTCAAATATCAAAGTTATAAACAAATTGAGTAAAGTTATAGGATCCAAAATCAACATACGAAAATTGGTAGCATTTTTTATACACCAACAGCAAACAATCTAAAAAAGAAATCGTAAACGTAATTCCACTTACAATAGCTACATTTAAAACAAAATACCTAGGAATAAACTTAACCAAAGAAGTGAAAGATTTCAATAATGAAATGATAAAATGTTGATGCAAGAAATTGAAGACACAAAAATTTAAAAGTTATTCCATCTTCATAAATTGGAAATATCGATATTGTTCAAATGTCTACATTACTAAAAACTCTCTACAGATTCAATGCAATCTTTATCACAATGCCAATGACATTCTTCACAGAAATAGAAAACAATAATATTAAAATTTTTATGGAACCACAAATGACCCAGAATAGCCAAAGCCATTCTCAGCAAAAAGAACGAAACAGGAGAAATTACATTATCTGGCTTAAAATTATACTATAGAGCAATTCTAACAAAAACAGCATGATGTTGGCACAAAAACAGACACATAGATAAATGGAATGGGTTCCAGAAAAATATCCACACACCTACAATGAAATCATTTTGAAAAAGGTGCCAAGAACATATATTGGAGAAAACACAATCTCTTCAATGCATGGTAGTGGAAAAACCGGATATCATATGCAGAAGAATGAAACTAGACCCCTATCTCACCATATAAAAAAATAAAAATTTATTAAGGATATAAATCTAAGACCACAAACTATGAAACATCTAAAAGAAAGCATTGTGAAAACTCTCCAGGACATTGGTCTAAGCAGAGATTTTTTTTTTGAGTAATATCTCATAAGCACAGGTAACCAAAAAAAAAATGTACAAATAAGACCATATCAATTTAAAAAGCTTCTGCACAGCAAAGGAAACATAGTGAAGAGACAACCCAAAAAATGAGAAAATACTTGCAAACTATCTTACAAAAAATTAGTAACCAGGATACATAGAGAGCTCAAAAAATTGAATAGGAAAAATCTAATAATCTGTTTCAAAACTGGGCAAAAAATCTGAATAGATATGTCTCAAAAAAAGACATACAAATGGCAGATAGGTATATGAAAAGGTACTCAATACCACTGATCATCAGAGAAATGCAAATCAAAACTACCCTGTGATATTATCTCATCCTAGTTAAAACGACTATTATCCAGAAGACAGGCAATAATGAATGCTGGCGATAATGTGTCTGAGGTAGAAAAGGGAACCCTCATACACCATTGATGAAAGTGCAAATTAGTATATCCATTACGGAGAACAGTATGGAAGTTCCTCAAAAATCTACCAGTAAAATCACCATGTGATCCAGTAATCCCACTGCTAGGTATATACCAAAAAGAAAGGAAATCATTATGTCAACAATACAGCTGCATGCCCGTGTTTATTGCAGCACTATGCACAATAGCCAAGATTTGCAAGCAACTTCAATGTCCATCAACAGATGAACGCACAAAGAAAATGTGGTATGCATACCGAAAAAAGTACTATTCATCCATAAAAGAAAATGAGATTCTGTCATTTGCAACAACATAGATGGAAATTATGTTAAATGAATTAAGCCACGCACAGAAAGACAAACTGCGTGTTCGTACACTGTTGTGGAAGCTAAAAATTGAAACCACTGAACTCATGGAGATAGAGAGTAGAAATGATGGTTACCAGAAGCTGAAAAGGATAGTGAGGTGGGTGCGGAAGTGAGGATGGTTAATGGATACACAAATATAGTTAGAAAGAATGAATAAGATGTAGTATTTGAAAGCACAAAAGAGTGATTACGGTCAACAATAATTTATTGTACACTTTAAAATAACAAAAAGAATATAGTAAACACATCTTTGGGATTATTTCCTCTCTTTAAGAATGCAAAGGGTTCCCAAGACCAAAAATTTTGAGAACTGTTGTTTTAAAAAAATATATTTGCTGAAAGAATTTTGTGCGCAAAAGATTAAAACAGCCACAATAAATGACATAATGTAAGAATGCATAGATATTTTGCTTGATACTTGCATTAATGATACAGAGAATGTTTTGTTAAAAGGCTGTGATATCATTATAAAATGATTGGTATTAAATATAAAATGTAGAATTAACCTACCATAAGAAATACACAGACTCCTATACCAACTGAAATACTCCCGCAACTGACGTGATAAGTGAAAGTACTTTTTAATATATGTAGATACTTTACTCTTAAAATCATAAATTAGATAATATCTTTACAATCATTTTAATATTTTTATTTATTTTAATAAATATACCACACATGATATATATTTACCCTGATGTGATTATTACACATTGTATGCCTGTATCAAGATATGTCATGTATCCCATAAATATATACATCTACAATATACCCATGTGGTATATAGTTATCAATTTTAATTGTAATGGAAATTTTAAAATGATATTTTAAAAATATTTATTTATAAATTAATTTTAATATACCAATAATCCTATTACCTACTAACATAACACATTTTAAAAACTATCTTTTATACAGCAACAAAACATTACTAAGAGGGGCTGGGTGCGGTGGCTCATGCCTTTAATCTCGGCACTTTGGGAGGCCAAGGCAGGCGGATCACCTGAGGTCAAGAGTGCAAGACCAGCCTGGTGAAATCCCATCTCTACTAACGTTACAAAAATTAGCCGGCCATGGTGCCGCATGCCTGTAATCCCAGCTACTTGGGAGGCTGAGGTGGAAGAATCGCTTGAACCTGGGATGTGGAGGTTGCAATGAGCCGAGGTCATGCCACTGCACTCCAGCCTGGGCCACAGAGCAAGATTGCTTCAAAAAAAAAAAAAAAAAAAAAAAAGAAAGAAAAGAAAAAAAAAAGAAAAAGAAAAAGATAAGAAAAAAATTACTAAGAGGAATGATATTGTTTTACATTTTTGAAAATGTGCTTGGCCAGTGCCCTAGCGCACGCCTCTAATCCCAGCATTTTGGGAGGCGGAAGCAGGCGGATCCCTTGAGGTCAAGAGTTAGAGAACAGCCTGGCCAACATGGTAAAACCCTGTCTCTACTAAAAATACCAAAATTAGCCGGGTGCGGTGGTGTACGCGCACCTGCAATCCTAGATACTCGGGAGGCTGAGGCAGGAGAATTACTTGAACTTAGGAGGCGGAGCCAAGATCACGTCACTGCACTCCAGCCTGGGTGACAGAGCGGGACTCCGTCTCAAAACAAAAGAAAAGAAAAGAATAGAAAATCTACTTCAATTCTGCTCAATACAGGATAACTTGATTCTTATATCCGTTTGTGCCTTCAATCTCTTACAAAAGGTGTGTGAACTGAAGGATGTAAAGGATATTCAGGAAAAGGAACAGCAATTTATAATCTTTTGTGATCATTGTAGATATTTATCTGATATAAGCTAAAACTAGAGAAGTGGAATCTGAAAATCCATACTCAATTATATTGAAATATATTGAAATTAATATGTCTCTTCCTCTGTGAATGGATCTGTTACCCATGTACTTTTTTTTGAGATGGAGTCCTGCTCTGTCGCCGAGGCTGGAGTACAGCGGCGCGATCTCTGCTGGCTGCAATCTCCGCCTTCCGAGTTCACGCCATTCTCCTGCCACAGCCTCTGGAGTAGCTGGGACTACAGGCGCCCGCCACCACGCCCGGCTAATTTTTTTGTATTTTTAGTAGAGACGGGGTTTCACCGTGTTAGCCAGGATGGTCTCGATCTCCTGACCTCGTGACCCGCCCTCCTCGGCCTTCCAAAGTGCTGGGATTACAGGCGTGAGCCACCGCGCCAGGCCTACCCATGTATTTTTTTGTCATTGGTTACTTTGGAAAATATTGAGCAACTTAGTTAAACAGTTCTTTCAAAAGTTGACCTCACATTTTAAAATATCACCATTGATTTCAAAGAAATCAATCAAAAACGCAAATTTTATTTTTAAGTTTACTTATCAAAAATAAAAATTTTATTTTTAAAGAACATTGAAATGTCATTAGCTCACAGTTTCCAAAACTTTAATTTTTTCCCAAGACATTTATTATTTCATTAGCAAGGAGCACAGAAAATAGCTTTCCTGGAAGATAGTGGCTCATTTTATATTTTCAAGAAAATATTTGTAAAATACCATAGTCTCATTTATCATTATTTGTCAAGTCATTATTTCAGTAAAACTGGTCTTCCTTGAAAAAAAAAAAAACAGTTTCTACTTCAGCTTGCAACGCAGTTACACCTAGATACAACCAGCAGAAGTCTTTGAAGTGTACTTCATAATTCTTAACACAGAAAGTTGGAAAGATGTGCACACAAGGTCAAGACATAAATTATACTCTGGTTAGATACATCAGTGGCTTTCTTGTTTCTCATTTGAAAAGATAAAACAATATTTGAGTTTTTAAACAAAGATCATGTTTATGTTTAATGTAGAGATCGCAGATGTGTTAATTTCATCTTGTATCAGAATCGTTAGACATAGATGATGCAAGTGTGGGTTAAGAAAGCAAGTCATCTATCTTTTTATTTTTTCATTTTATTATTATTATTATTATTTTAATAGTGACAAGGTCTTGCTCTGTTGCGCAGGCTGGAGTACAGCGGCACAATTATAGCTCACTGTGTCCTTGAATTCCTGAGTTCAAGAAATCCTCCCACCTCAGCCTCCTCAGTAGCCAGGGCTAAAGGCACACACAGCAATACCCATTAATGTCTTTACTTTTTGTAGAACTGGGGTCTTTCTGTTGCTAGGCTGGTGCCCAACTCCTGGCCTCAAGTGATCCTACTGCCTCAGTCACCCAAAGCACTAGGATTACAGACAAGATCCACTGTGCCTGGCCTAATCTCTTTTTTTACACAAAATATCTATTTTTAATTATGTGAAAATATACATAAAATTCTGAAATAATACCCTTAAATAAAAGTATTAAAAACATTTAAATACATTGCAAAATGAGAAAACTGTATTTATTGTTGTATTTTTCACAGGCATATGAAACACTGGGATTTTTAAATATTTATTTGATGATAACGAGGTTACAGAGATAATTGTTATAATTAAAAATAGCTAGTAAGAGCACAGTAAGAACTCTGAAAGAAAATTGAGTTAATCATTAAAAAATTATATCTCTCTATTATCTCTCCCTCTATCCAGCTGCTATCTCAGAATATTCTAGGAAACAGAAATACACATAAGAATACACAATTTCCAATACTTCACCAACTCCACACATCATATGAGCAATTAAACTGTCATGTCATGTAGCTTTTTAGAAAACTCTAGTTACAATTTTGAGACAATAAGAGTTAAAACAAAAAATAATATTTAGTATTATTGTGAAAATAGATTTGACTTTGAGTCCGTCTCAAAGGATTCTGCCTCACACTTTGAGAGCCAGTAGTTTATAAAATGATTTCCATTCTTAGAACATTCAAATTTATTTTATTTCCTAGGAAATTGTTCACTTTGTAAGCCTCTTTTTCCTTTCTATGATATATATGTCTGTGATATGAATATAAATAAAGGAAAAGATACACATTTCAAACAGTCTCAAACCAGGGAAGTCTGCAAGCATAATATTTTCTTATGCAGGTGCAAAATCATCTAATCTCTTGGTTTTGTATTTTCAGATAATTAAACTGTACTTTAATATTTCACATATGATTACTTTTCTCAATAAGTCTTATTTTAAAATTTTATTTTTTGAAATGAAAGTGTAAAATTTTGTATTCATTATAGAAAAAATGAATAACAGAGTATAAATAATAATGTTAAAATTATCTGAAGGCTCAGTATGCACAAATAATAAATTGTAATGTTTCATGGACTCTTTTAACATCATATTACATTATGTACTTATTATATAAAATAGAAAAATAACATCCATTTTAAAACACTGTCACAGTCTAGGTGTGTGTCTGTCTAGGTCTATGTATGTGTGTACAAATGAATACATTCTCTTATCTTCATATTAAACATAATACTTTGTTACTATAATTTCTATTATTTTAATTGTTCTAATAGACATATTTTGTTTCAGTAAAACATTGTTTTAATTTTTGTAAGGCAATAATATATTTAAATACATGGTAGCACAAATATTCTGCATTTTTCAAACATGTTTGGTTTCTACTATCTTTTTATGCCTCTATTGAGTTTTGAATAACATTACATAATTGATAAATATATTAGAGTTATGGTAATATAATAGATCTATACAGACATTTGATTCAGAAATATTTATAGTATCATTTAGGCACGTGTTCAATCACGTTGTTCTATTATACTTTGATCAGTACTGTATATCCATGATGGAAATAACTTCTAGGAAAACCCTCCTATTTAGGTTATTCTAATGAGTGAAATATTCATTCTATTTCAGTTTATACCTTTTTATAAACACATGTAAATTTGATCTTACTGATAATGTAAATGAAAGCTATTGGCTTTTGTAATTATATGTTATAAAAAGTAATGCACCAAAATTTTATAATATTATATATGTTATAATGATATTTTAGCTACTTGTATTCTTTCCAGGTAGACAACCAAATAATCGGTTAATTAGAACAACTAGCCAATATTTATCAATCTTATTCATTGTTCTTCTAGTTTTTCCAGGACATCATTAAATAATTGTCATGGGCACTCTTTTCTTATTTTCAATTTTCAGTAGATTGCTGCTATTAATTTGCCATTAAATAGGCTCCTGTTTAATAGATTAATTTAATTATTATAATACTCCAGATTGTCTTTTAAGTCAAATTATCTTTTCCTTTTTTTCTAAAATAATCTATTAACTTACGCTTAAATGTCTTTTCGGAAGTTCCTTGATCATATGTATCATGTCAGTAATTTCCTGATAAAGTGAGGTCATCACGTTGTATTTCCCAATGGACAGCCTGTGAAGCTTGAACTTGGCTTAGATTTAATTTATGGTATTACAGTGAGAGTCCTTATTAAATCATAACCTTCACGTAGGTTAAGATTTGGCCAATTAAATTTTTACCTTTAGCATACATTCTTTGAATTCAGACATGCACTACAAAGGAGGGAAATCCCTAAAACGATTGCCTCATTTTCTAATTACTTGAATTGATCAAATACATGAGAAAATGCAATCCATTGATATACTGCTCCAGGGAATCTTACTTTTTGTGTTGCTAACTCTTAGTTTAATTAAGGGTTCTATAAATCTCACTGTTCCCTAGCCCTGCTCAGCATTCTTTTCCTTGGATATTGCTATTTCTGAGTAGTTTAATTTAAAAGGACTCAGCCACAGTTTGTCAGGTACTGTTATTCAATATTCCTCAAGGAAGAAATCAGAGCGATTGAAAATTAACTTCCGTTGTAAAAAGATGGCTACTCAAATTTCTGGTTAGTACAATCCTGATACTGTAAATCAGGGGCAGAATGTCCCGTGTAAACTGATGCTTTTCCCTTTGTTTCTGCTGAATTCCACGTGCTGAAATTTATGTACAATAAAGTGCAACACAAATGTTTCTTTTTGATTTGCTCTGTAGTAAATTGTTTATAAGAATGGCTCCAATTATCCCACTCCCTGTAATTGTGCCCCTTGCCATTTGATTTTGCAATGGTTTTTTAAATGAAGAAAATGACTCTGCTCCACCCTTTAAATCTAACCAGACCTTATAATTTAATTCAGTTAATAAAATGCGAAGTTGTAGCGTTCCAGTTCCAAACCACAGTTTTCCAATATCTGAGTGTTTCACCTCTCCCTTTGGATTCCTTACACTACCATTGTAAAACTACTGGAGGAACCCAGTTTTCCAGGCGTGTGGATTCTCCACCAGCATTCAGCAGAGCTGCCAACAGGTAACTCCAGACACAAACGAGAGCAAAGCAGAAACCATACAATGTCACACAACTTATTGCAACAAAGCTAACTCCAATTTTGGATATTCGCTCACTACTTTAAGTCTCAAACCTCCCTCTCCCACTTCTGCCTCTAATCTGGGAAAGCTGATGAGATTATCTGTGTGTTCCCTCCTGTGGAACTGCCAGGAAATCAAACCATATAATCCCCTGCACACAGATGGAGAGCTGGCCCTGGCCCCACTCTGTGCCCACCATAAAAACTCCAAGCAGGCTCCTTTCCATGCACTCTTGAGCCATTTTTAGGCCAGTTTCAAACTTTTCCTGCCCTGCTCTCCCCCAAAAGCCTCATTATATGAGTAATAGGCCTTATAATATTCTCTTGTATGCTCTATTATCAGTCTCAACTTAAAAATAAATGTTGGGTGGGGGAGGGTTGCATCCTGTGTCTGGAAACTACATAAAATAGTCATAGAGTCGTAAGCCATAAATAAGTATTGCTTCAAACCAGATGTTATTATGATTTAATTTTCGAAAAGATATTATCCTGAAGCTTATTGGATGTTTTTGTTTTTGTTTGCAGTGTTGTGACGTTTCTGTATATGAGTATGAGGCATGCATTTCAGTAATAAGCATTTTAAAATGGCAATGGGGGACATTTCATGAATAGCTGTCAGTTAAATGTCACTATTAATGAAAACCTCAACATTAAAAAGTTGAGAAAATGTATTATTTATTACAATATATACCTATTGCCATAAAGTTAATACTTTAAGTCAACACATATTTATTTTCATAGTTTTTGTGAACAGGATTCAAGCATTGGTTTATCTACTGGGGATGGACTTACTTTCAGTCTCACTCAGGTTATTGGCAGTAGTCAGTTCTTCGCAACTCTAGGATCAAGGGCTTTATTCTCATAGTGTTGCTTGTTCCTTCCAGGTTTAGATATAAAGTTGATCAAAATATATTTATTGAATGAGCAATAAGAAAGTGTTTCATTAATAAGGAGATGTTGTGATGTTTTCCTTTGCTCTTCATCAGAGTCTTTCTTAGTTAAAAACACTTCTGTAATGACATTTCATATTTCCTGGGTGATTAAAAACAAGTAGGGTGAGGCAGATGTACAAACAGGGTGGTCTGAATTATCTTAGCCAAGTCTCAGGACATAGGGGTAGTTTTCTTGCATGATCCATAGCATGCAAGAAACATGATTTGGTGCCAGCTCTTGGGAGAAGGTCATACCTACTCCAAAGGGAAGAATAGCTCCAGTAGATGACAATGGGAAACAAGAGGTGCACCCTCAATGCTAGTTGGTGATGTGCAGATGCAGCTTCAGCTCCACTGGGCTCTGACGCTTGATAAATCTTGTTCAGCAGCCTATCCTTGTCTCTATTCTTTATTCCTTTGATCACCTGAGAAACTCCATTGTTGTCAGCTCCTGCTGTGACCTCATCTAAAGCCATGACCCATTTATTTCTCTTCATGTCTCCCAATCTACAAATCCCTCATCTAGTCTCCGGTGGAACAGCAGGGATAGCTAAAGGTATACCTTTATTTTCATTTCAAAAGAATATATTATTTCTTGGTATTTTATGGTTTATTTTCATGAGCTTATGTAGGTAGTCAAAATATCAATATTTATGGCTTTAATCTCCACATTCTCAGCAAGTCAACCATAATCCATCTAGAGCAAGGTGAGTAGAACATCATTTATAAAGACGTTCAGGAATAGCACAAATATTAATATTTTAGGATACAGCACGAATGCATTAGTTAATACATGGATGGGTGAATAGATGATGAGAAAATGATAATGAAACACAAGTGTTACATAAATATAGCACATGTTCAAAATACAGCTTGATACTGAGTAAACGATAGACAATGTGGAAACCAAAGCTTGGTATTCTTTTTAATTTTAACAACATTAAAGCATTCTTACCCTCTGATAGATATTTGCCAAGAGCTCTAGAAAAATTATATTTTCATAGGTTGTCTGCCATTTAATTTATTCAAATTTTGATGTTTATTCTGCTATTTCCACTTATACTTTAAGAAAGATATTTGATTACGTGAATTGCTCAAAGTTTTAAACAGACTGAGGGGAGCATCTGTCTGAAATTAGAGGGCCTTTTGCTTTATTCTGCAATGCTTTCCACTGTTCTGTCATATTCAGTGGGATACATCCAAAGTTGGTGAATCAGAAATAGTGGAAACTGTGAATACAATGGTCTTGAATCAAAGTCATAAATAAATATATGTTCTAAACGTAATTTAACAAATTTATGATTGCATCTTTGGATTCATCTCATAATATCTTCTCAACTAACACATTTAACAGACTAAAATTTATCAAATTAACTGTACTTATGTTGCTAACCTAATTTACCAAATACCTTTGTAATACTTTTCTTTCTTGTAGTTGAAATTATAGTGCTCTCATTAATGAATGTATCAAAGTAAATTTCCTTCAGTGATAAGGAACATGATTGCGCAATTTGTTATAACCATTTGATTGTTTTATAATAGAATTGGTATATAATGAAGCACTCCAATAATTACATAATTTACACTGGTGAAACTGCACATTATATTTTCTACTATTTTGAAATGGCATAGAAATAATGTGCATAATTTACACTCATATGATTACTTCTACATGTAATATGATGCAGAGCCCCAAGCTGATTAATTTTTTCTTGCTTTACTATCTAGAACGTGGTCAAAGTTTTAGTGAATTAATTTGACCACCATTATGTGTAATGGGCTGAAGTTACATTAATCTACTAAGTGATATCCCCATCAAAGCTTATGAAGAACTAATTCATCTGAATCAGAACTAGCAAAATTGATTATATTTTCAACACAAAGAATGAACACCACGCATGAGTTTGTAACTTAAAAATTAAACTTCACCCTCTGTGTGTGTGTGTGTGTGTGTGTGTATGTGCGTCTGCATGTATCATTTTTTTCAAATCATCAGTTAATTTTTTTATCGAGTGATAGGAGTTGGAGAAGAGTGGTGGGTAGCATTTATTATAAAGACTACATAATTATATTAACTCAAGTGTAACAAATGTCTAAAATGTACTATTATTAATTTTAATGCATAATGAAATATAAATTACAACTTCATGAAGAGAATATAAGAGATCATTTTAGATTCAATTTTGTAACCGTTTCAGATTCATTAATAATCCTTTCATTGAGAAGTCATAAGCACTGAGAATGTACCCTTAGCCAGAAAAATCATTTAAACTTTCTTTGTTCTTAAACTTTGTTAAGGTAAGCTCTCTCTCTCTCGCGCGCGCGCACACACACACACACACATACATCGCATACCCTACATAGTTTCTTAACATGAATGACACTTTACCAAAGGTGTAAATTACATATAATATTATTTCTGATACTCCTGAAACTATCACATCTTGTAAGATTGTGCACTTTTTATTTGAATGGTTATTTAAAGCACTTTCAGAACATTTAAATATATGTCCTATATTTGAAAAAATATAGTCAGTAGGAGATGTATGGTTTAAGTTTGAAAGTCAGTGTGGTTATGATAAACAATGTTTATAGTGGTGTTACTTGCATGCCGAGTGTCTGAATTTGACACAATTGCTTTCAGTCAGATATTAGGCATATTCCTCAATTTATGCCCAAACATACTCTGTTGTAAATCACTGATACATAAAATAAATTGAAGACATTAAAACATGAAATCCAAGAAAAGAGTAAAGTTTGATTGACTTACTAAAATAAATTGTAAGATTTTGTGTCACAAAGATTATAAATATGATTAAATAATAAAATAAGATATGTACTTGATTTTCCTATTTTCACATAATCTTTATTGAAATTTTAAAAAGTAAATATTACTAATTGGGAATTAAATGTTTATTACATATCTTCAGAAATAATTTGCTTACATTCTTTACTTTCCCACCAAAAAATTAATTTTTAGAGACTGAAATTTATTTCTCATGCCTCTTTTTCTCTCTCCTTCACTTTTCACAGACATTTTCTAAGTTTTTTATAAAACCATGATAATATTATATGTGTAAAGTATTATCTTTTGAACTTGTTCCTTTTTGCCATTGGAAAAAAATGTCCTAGATGTTTACTTGTGTATATAGGTATGGATAAAATTCATAACTATGGATGCCTAATTATGTATACTAAAAATGTGGACAAAATTGTGATCTATGGCTGCATAGTTTCCATACATGGTAATTCATTCAAATATAATACTGTTGATGGACATTCAAGTTTTTTCTAGGTTAAATATTAATTTTATGACTTATGAGACCCTATGAGGCCAACATGGATAATTATCTGGTTTCCTGAAAGAAGAGCTCCATTTAATGCAACAGAGCTGTGACACATTGACATTCTGTGGCTTTGGCCCAGGAGTCTACGAAACCACTGGCCTTGCCCTGCTCTACTTGGCTTCTGCCGCATCTCTCCCTGGGAACCCTGACCCACGGGATGGTTTTGCCTCCTAGAGGCATATTTATCTTTCTTGGCAACATCCCATCATTTCCTCAATGAATTTCTGGTTTTTGCAACACACCATGTCCAGTACATTTGCAGCATTCTTTGTTTTGAAGAATTCTTATAGTGGTGACAATCAATACACTCTATTTTCCCTGACTCTTTGAAATACTGACTTTTGGTTACCTGCAAAATAAACTATAAAAATGAAATATATTAAAAAATAAAAACTGAACCCAAATACTGCAGGATTAGTTTTGTCATCATGAACCTACCTGCTACGATTGTTCCCACTTTCATTTGTATATATAAAAAGTCATAACGATCTCAACCCACACACCCAGCCCTACATGCACAGACTATCTATAATAAGCTAAAAAGAAGTGACCTAGTAGGAAAGGAGGGTCAGAGGAGGAATGCAAAACATAACAAAGCTGTATTTGCCCAAGTACCCTGTAGGAACCTGGATGACATGTTACAAAGTAATTAGCAAGCAGCAACATTTTTCAAAGATGCCATTATTCACAGATATTGAAAGGCTGAAAAAAAATAAATCAACTTTTATATGGGAAATAATTATATAAAATTATATACACATTCAAGTCATCAGTAACAGTGTTCACTCTGGCTTGATTCACAAGAAGATTATATTCTTTTTACTCTCAAATGAAAGACTGAGGGTGATTGCAAAGGTTAAAGGGAATGAAACTTCTGATATGCTAGAAACAAAAGCACTAGTGAAAATATTAACTCCTTTCATATCTAAAGCTGTTATAGAGGCATTACTTGTTGAGCTCTCACTGCTATTCCTCCTCAAATATTTTGCAAATATCTGAAGAGAAGCAACCAAGATAAGTGAAGAAAGTATGGTATGAAACAGACTTTCATAGCTACACTTTTAAGGTCCTAGAAACAGACTGTTTTAAATATAGTCCTCCTTGAGAAATTTGTACTTTTTTGGAGAGATTCATAAGGCACACTGAAATGATCCTAAACCAGAAGTTACATAGTGTATTTGACTACTGTAGATGTGGTTAAGATTTTTAGAGAAAAGCTAGCATTTTTTTCTACTTCCTTACTTCCCAGTATTCTTACTACTACACATGATCACAGCTTTTACTAATCATGTCTCTAGAGAAGCTATTAAACAAACAAACAAAAAAGATCACTCTTACTTCACCTGGCTTGATTCTTGATTGCAGGGTAGTTTCCCAACAGAATGGTGGAGCAGTGAGGGCCCTATGTGTATTACCAATCATATTTAATTAAAGAAGAGAGAACCCAATGGGAGAAACACTAGGAAAAGCTCTAGCTACTCTACCAGACCAGCAGAGGCTCCTTGGGGTGTTCAATTTCCCATCAAGAACAGCCGGCTGTTGTGATCAGCCGGCTGCAGATCACAACAGGAGGGAAACCCAAGAGAGACCGCTGCCTGATCGGGGCTAAGAATCTGAAGCAGTATCAGGTAATGCAGCCTAATGCAAAGAAAAAAACAATGTGCAGGGAAAGTAAAAGTTAAAAAAAAAAAGTTGATTTTGACATTAACACAGAAAAACCTGTCCTAATTGCTGAACAAAGGAGGAAGGATGCATCTCCAGAGGCTGTGGCGGCATGGCTCTCCTGTCATACATGGTTTGTATGAGGCAGCATGAGTGCTGGATTGTAACTTAAGAGTGAGAAATGACACCAGTTGTGGCAGCTATTTATGCATTGGCAGAAAATGTATAAATAGGACAATTTAATTATACAGGAACTTCAAAAATTGTCTAAACATGTTATACATCGAAATTTCATCTTCTCTAAAGATAGAGAAAAAATACCACATCTACATTCTGAAATATAAGAGGGTATATTCAGAATCATGGAAGAGAACTAAGTACACAAAGTTAATCATCAAAAGGCACTCAACAGATGACTAAGCTCACCATTAAGTTCACGCACTGGCCTATGCACACAACCAGTGTACTGGATCTTCTTCATAATCTCCAACATTAACTAGTTAAAATTTTACACATAGTAAATCAGCTAACTATTCCAAAAACCTTTGAACTATTTGACTGTAACTATTTTCAGATGAGATATCAGAAGCCCAAATAATGCTAATGCTAGCAGTTGTGCGGTAAGAATTAGAGCTGAAATTAAACTCAAGCTTCAGAATATTCACCCTTCTCCACAGCACGTATCCCACTGCTTTGAATGCTAAATTGCAGTAAGAGACAGGCTAAGTATAAACATTTGCAAACATTCCCCCTCCCATTTTCACAATTCTATAACATATAAATATGAAATCATATTCCAATAACATTCTTTTATTTTAATGTATGTTATTTGTAGAACATTTAAAAAGAAATAGAAATTATACTTCTATAATTCAGAGATAGCTCGTTTAACTTTCAATCTGTTGTATTTTCTTCCAGACATTTTTTAATTTATTCTTTTCTCTGAATTGAAAATATCCTTTCTTTACATTAGAAAAAATATTCAACTGAAATGATCATTCTATTACATAAATTTGAAGTAATTATATATTCACAGTTTTAGAGAAGAAACTGAAGTTATCTTAATCTGAATTAGACATTTGTATTATAGTTTAAGAAAATCGATGTTGATATTTGTTAGATTACATTCTAAGACTTAGAATGACATCTTATTTTAATTTCAAAAATTCTTTTTTCTTGGGTGGTTATTAGGAGACAAAAATAACCAAATGTCTAAACAGAATATAAATGTGCACAGCTCTGTACCTAACAGCTCTGTACCTCTGTCTGTTCCATGTTTAGCTAGACAATGAATTTTTTTATATGTTTTAGTTTTTTTAATTTTTTGTTTGTTTTTGCTTTGTTGACACTATAGTCGAGATTGAAAAGGAAAAGCTGAAAGTTTTGCCTTTATGAATTTGGTAGGCAATGGAAATGATGAGTGTTGCTTAGAAACCTAAGTGACAATTTGTGGCAGGGTGGTGTGGAAAGGTCTGATCCAGCAAGCACTGTGTGCAATCCAGCACTGCCCTCTCTCCTGAGCATGGCAGATTTAAGAGAGTTCAGACAGAGCACACTTGTCGTGGAGTTGGGGTTCAATGAGGGACACTATTAGCAGTGTCTTTTCAGAGGGTCCTTCAGGCAGCCTCTGAGGGGTAGGCATCAGTCACAGAAGGTGACTAGCAAAAGCATCATGGCAGAGACCACAGGGTTAATGGTGGATGGCAAGCTGGAATGAGTCATCCCAAGGGACCATCCAAAAGCAAGAAGTGGTGGCAGTGCCAAGAAACAAAAATCATGCTGGTGGAAATACCACTTCATTTAAATTAAAATATAGTAACTAAATTTAAATTAAATACAGTTTATTTGAGCATTAAAAGTAATTTCATATGCATAGATTTTGATAACAAGATGTAAAATCCATGTATATGGGTGACTATGTAATATTTTCTATAAAAATAATATTTTTCTGTATACTATTTCATTACCTTCTTTTATTTTACTTAGTAATATAACATGAATATTACATCACACCATTAAATCTTTGAAAATTTAAATGCAAAAAAAAGTTGATTTTGTCATACTCCCTTTACCTGAAACTCTGTTATCATTTTTTTCATTTCAAAAGGAGACCAGACATTGGGCATAAATTTCAGTTTCTTCTTCTTACAAGATGTACGGTACTGATATTCCCATTTTGAAATTTGCTGAGCTCATCCAAAATAGCCAGCAATTACCTCCCTGCCTCTCAGGGCATCTTTCTCCTAGTCATGGATATTTTTCTAAGGAAAGGGCAAGATAAGTGTCAGCTCTCAGCAATTTAGTATGACCCTGTATATATTTTTTTCCATCAAAAGAGATTCATTTACTGAATTGTTTCTTAAACTGTAAATGTATACGTGGATGTGCCAGAGAATAATAGAAGTCATAGGTTAAAGCTGGTGCAATTTCTTGGGTCGTCCATTGTAATTTTGGTTGGTAATAAGATGGTAGAGGAAAAAAAAGGATACTTACAAACTTTCTGAGTTGTGCCTATGTTTTGTGATCACTTGGCATTCTTGAATATATTTTACCTGAACTCTGAAGAGATGCCAGAAGGCCTTGGAAGAAATACACAGCTTAGCCTCCACCACATGGGGGGAGGCAAGAAGAAAGCCAGAAAAGAAGCTCATTAAGTGACCCTAAAGATGCCTGGACTTGTGTAGTAGTTGTGATTTAGGATCTGTTTTATCTTCCTTTCAATCATCAATCATTTTTTAATTAAATCTTATCCTTTGCTTGGCTGTGAAGAACTAAGAGAAAAGACCAGTTCTACACCTAGGATGTTTTAATAAAAAGAAATTGAGAAAGAAAACACATAAGATATATTACTTAAATATATTGATTTAAATTATTCCTTTCTGTTAGATGATCCTAATAATTTTTATTTATGTCACCTTACTTTGTTTTAAACGCATCACTCTCCTCTGTTAGCAACAATAAGAGCATCCACAATTTCAAAAGGATAATCATAAAGAATGAAGCTATTTTCCTTACATGGATTTAAGGAGAATAAGAATATTAATAAAGAGAGTAGAAAATATTCACTTCTGAAAAACAGGAAACAATAAGCCAAGATTAATTTGAGTACTATCCAACAAACTAAAATCTTAAAGATCTGTTTTTCCAGTGCAAAGGTTTGGGAAATTTATAGAGCTGAAACTTTTTCAGCTCCTGATAGGCACAGCACTTCAATGCACGTTGCAGTTAGGCAATCCTGTGCATTAATTAGAAAAGGTCAAGCTGTGCAAAGGAAATGAGTGCAGTTCGCATGGGTGAGAGCTTAGAAAGTACAAGCTGTGACAATGAATTCCAAATCTGAACTAATTACCGGTGGTTTCTCCAAATAAAATGATACTGAATGTTCGAGCATGCTTAAGAGGAGACTTCCCACCTTGGTCAAAAGTTTAAAGAAAATGAGATTTTTTAAAAAGTGATTTGTAGCTTTATATATCTTTTTTAAAAAACTTATACTTTATGAATTTAATACTTTGAAACAAAGCAGTTCATTATTTCTATTTTTTTGATGAGGAAAACAAAACTCAAAGGAAATTGGCAACTTGTCAGGACCTCACAGTTTGTAACAGAATATATGAAAACTTATCCTCTGGATTTTTGACGTATTTTCAAATTATAATATGTATGAAAATCAGCATGGTAGTTTATTGGGGTCCCACCACACTCATTAATGTAAATTGTTATAGAGAGCTTCAAAAATTTTAGATAAAGCTACTTAAAGTCATATAGTTGCTTTATAAGGTGAATATTTGAGGACTATCAAGTCGATATTAAGCCAATATATTCTTATTTTCTGTAATTTTTAATTATCCTAAAAGTCTTTTGTCAAAAATCATGTGCGGTTGACTCAAACCTATACAGCTTCTTCAAAAATGTACAAAGTCAGACACTCCCACTAGTTATGAGGAATCCATAGAGTTTGCTCTCTGTCCCAAACTTCCCCCTCAGGGCAGAGGAACGGGAATATGATATAGGGAAAGTCTTCCCCCAAATTATAAAGGAGACCAAAAAAGATAATCTTGTCTCTTCCCACTGATAGAGAGTAGGAAGCAAATAATCAACAAGGGGTTAATCAGAATCTTCTCCCGGACCCCCAACCCTCAGGGTTAATATCCAGATAAGTATGGAAGATCACCTGAAAACAGTTACAAGTATGACGTAGAGGCTTAGAGTTTTTCTGCCAGTGATTCAGTAAGAATGAAGGCTTAATGTATTAAAGTGTCTATCCATTACGTATAATAAAATTTCCCAGGCACCTAGCATAATACTAGTACCATTCTTTGGAGAATTGAGATAATAGTCACAAATATTTTTCTCTGTTCTGTGGTTCAGATGAGAAAGACTAGTTTCTAAAGGCTTGCCATTAGACCGAGAGCCTCAAGGCAAAGAAGGAATGTGCTTATTTGGATAAGATAATGCTGTTTTCGTCTCTGAGTTGCTCTGAATCATCAGAGCTTGCCACCAAGAGACGCTGTGTTATTGCGATGAACACTGGACATATATTTGCCCTAGGTCTGGAAGAAGAGCCTGAAAGAGGAGAACCCTTAAAGACTGAGGGCAATGGAAGAAGAAGTGCTGAGTAACAAGGCATGACAAAAATTCTGTGTTTTGCCAGTGACTTTGTGAGACAAGTGAGAGTACAAGCACGTTTAGTGAGGCTGGAAGTCAATGTGCAAATGTAGGTGGTAAGAAACACCTCAACAAGAAAACAGTCTGGTTTTGAAGAAGTTTTTATTGTTTGTTGTTACTGCTTCTACTGCTGCTACTCTTTTCAATTAAAGCAAAATCAGTAATAAAATTAATACTAATTATTAACAGATACACAAGCTCAAGTTTGCATTCGAGGTTCAACTTATCTGCATAGGATATAAGAGTAGTCCACCATTATCAAAGACCACTCATTTTCTGGTTGAATAATATAAAATCCCTTAATTTATATATATATGATTTGTCAAAAATCATGTGTGGTTGACTCAAACCTATACAGCTTCTTCAAAAATGTACAAATTTTTGTGTATATCTATATATATATACACACACACACATATATATACACACACACACATATGTTATATAAAACATAGATATATACATAGCATTTAATAGTGATCATTTAATCATTTTTATTACTCTTCTTTGTACTTTTCCAAATGATCCTGTTTTATCCTAAGTTGTAGAAACTGTAGCTGAATAGAGATATTTAGTACAGCTATAATTACTAAATAAAATTATATGATAGTCTAATGTTTTCTATATATTTATATGTCTTTCTTTTTTTGCTAACTAAAACTCAATTAACGTTGATAAGTCATACTCACTGCTTCCAGACACTAAGTTGCCAGATGTTTCTTTTTCCTCTTTATTGTATCTTTTGCTGTAAATTTTTTATTTAAAAAACCCTGAATATGTCCCAAAACTATCAAATTTATTTTCAATTTAAATTTTTCCCTGAATGACAGAATGTATTTCATTCTGTTGTTATTTAAAAACTCATGAGGTATGCTTACTTTTGTTAATTTCTAATAAAACTGTAAGTACTGAGTCAATAACAGTTTTCTATAAATGTCATCTTATATATCCATACAAACATTTTACTCCCATAATAAATATAAAAACCAAACTATCTTCTACCTCTCATTATTTAGTGGTTATAATGCTTCATAGATATCTGACGTACTTGTCATAGATCAAACAAAATAAAAACAAACCTCTGTAATTGCAGTTTATTGTCTGATTCATAAAATTAAATTGCTCAGTGGTATTAGCTTCTCTTAGAATAAAAACTTCAGCCAAATTAAATTTAGCAGAGTTTAGGACACAGAACAAAGAGATGTTCAGACAGCTCCACCCAGCAATGTGGGCAGGCAGTATTTATGGACAGAATAAAGAAGTGACACACAGAAACAGCTTGACTGGTTACAGCTTGACATTTGCCTTATATAGACATGGTCTTATTAGTTGGTGGCCTGTGACTGGCTGAAGCTCAGCTGCTGTGATTGTCTGAGACTCAGCTATTTGTTACAAGAATATACTCTTAAGTTAGGTTACAGTTTGTTTACACACTAAGTTGGCTTTTAGTTTACTAAGTATAGAGACAGCTTTAGACCAAACTAATTAACTTAACAATTTCCCCCTTTTAGTCAGCTTCTCAACTTTGAGACAGTGACAAAAACCAGGCAAATTGACATTACTCTCTGCCACCGTCAGAAAGACAGTGTAGAGAGTACAGAATTTAAATTTTACAGTATTACAAATTCTCAGTATAGAATTTAAAATTTACAACGTCAGGTCAGTTGAATATCTCTTTAAGTTTTCGTTGTGTTCTCATGAATGCTTATGAGACCATTTGATGTATAATGGCTGGCTGCATACAATAATTTAAGACTTGAGAGGATATGGCGAATCAGGGAAACTACTATACTGGCTATCAGAAACCTAACACTAACAGACTAAAATGTACTTCTTAACAGGGACCCCCAGGAATTGAACCAATCAAAATCAATCATATCACAAATCAGCTGGAAGAGAAATCTACTTGTATAGACCAAGCAGCTTGTTTGTTGATTTCTTGCAGTTGAGTTTTTAACCATACAAGATGTATTTATTCAATTGCAGCAGGAAGTGTTAGCTATCACAGTCCCCCGTTCAGCTCATAGTCCAAGGCAATCCTGATATTGAAAACAACTTTAGCAATATAATTTTTTTAAAGTTTGCTAAGCAACTATAGTCTTTGCAGTAGAGTCAGCTATAGCAGATAATGTTTGAAATAGATTTCTAATTATACATTTATTTACATGTACGCCAAGCCAGGGAAGAAGATTCTCCACCAAAGATGCCCATTTAAAGGGATTTATTCCTTCTGACAGTTTCCTTTTTATTCCACAGTAAAAATTAAGAGGTGTTGACCAATGTTTAATTTCCAGTTGGTTATTGAGTGACGGATGTGCTTTTAGAATTTCTAATCCACATTGGTCGCTTATTTTTCACTTACTGAGACACACAGTTGCCTGCACATATGGTAGGTTGTTAAATTCTGTACAAATAATAATATATCCTAGACAGGCACAACTGACAGTTCCATGTGGGATGCCTTCTTCATTGGAACTCACCAGTAGAAATTCTCTAGTAGTATTTATCCAAGCCTCCGTTATCAAAATATTGCATGGTTAGAGACTACCAACAATTAAGGGGTTATGTAATTCATAATTTTTAGGAGCATGATTTTTCTTGTGGTATAATTTGTCAGTGTGGAACAGAGCCTGTTTATTAATGGTCCCACGTATTTTTATTCTCCCTGTAATAAACTCCAGAGGCGACAAAATTTTACCTTTATCTCCTTAGGTACTTTTGGCTAGGCTTGAGAATTAAATTGTTGTTTGTAAAGATTTCCCTCAGCCTCAACTTTTCATTCTTGATAATAAGAATGTTACTATCTTCCGATATAGGGAGGACATCTTTCACATGATAATTTTATCTTATTTACATCTATTTAACTCACTTGTTTTTAACAATTATGCTAGGATTGCTTATGAAGATGAGACATTAGGCGACTACCCATTTTCTCTCCCCTTTTTCTTTTTATTTTGCTGACATATTTTGTAATACAGAAGCAACATAACTTATTTTACCAGTACATCTAGGCAGTAAAAGTCCTGTGTCTGTATTAGCTTTTTGAGAGAGAATCACCCTCTGTCACCCAGGCTGGAGTGCAGTGATGCAATCTCGGCTCACTGCAACCTCTGCCTCCCAGGTTCAAGAGATTCTCGTGCTTCAGCTTCCCAAGTAACTGGGACTACAAGCCTGCACCACCACGCTCAGCTAATTTTTTGTATTTTTAGTAGATACAGGGTTTCACTATGTTGGTCAGGCTGGTCTCAAACTCCTGACCTCAGGTGATCCACGTGTCTCCAACTCTCAAAGTGCCAAGATTACAAGCATGAGCCACTGTGCTCGATCAACCCTGTGTCTATATTCTATTTAATGTTGACAACCTTGAAGATATGCCTGTTTTAATCAAACCAACATTATCCTTATTTGCTGTAAATGATCCAACTCGCATGAACTTGAAGAGCATTTGGATTAGTTTTTGTTTTTCTGAAAGAACAGTTTATATAAGCATATGTTTTTCTTTAAGCCAATTAAATGGAACTCCTTTACAATTTGATTTTGGCAATATCATAAGAAGATAGAAAAATATCACACATATATGTCATATGTATAGATATAATAAACATATAGACAGAAACTGATGTTATAGATTGCATTCATTTTAGCCACGTGCCAGGTACAAGAATACAAGCATTTTGTGTCTAGACTCAGCATATACACTGTAAAGTTCATGTTTGTTTATTTGTTTATTTTCTTTCTTTTTCTTTCTTTCTTTTTGAGACAGAAGTCTCACTCTGTAGCCCAGGCTGGAGTATAGTGGCACGATCTCTGCTCACTGCAATCTCTGCCTAACAGGTTCAAGTGATTCTCCTGTGTCAGCCTCCTGAGGAGATGGGATCACAAACATGTGCCACGACACCGAGTTAATTTTTGTATTTTTAGTAGAGATGGGGTTTTGCCATGTTGGTCAGGCTGGTCTCAAATACATGACTTCAGGTTATCCACCCACCTAGGCCTCCCAAAGTGCTGGGATTACACGCATGAGCCACTGCGCCCAGCCTTATTTATTTTCAAGATTGAATGACAGACAAATCAATTTGCTTTCCAAGAATGAGTTTTGGAGCATAGCAAAGATTATGACAATATGAGCAAGGGGAAGAGAACATAGTCAGCAGGAGTTTGAGAAGTGAGGTTTTAGTCAATTGAAAGATTCCCATGGGAGATGCAGGATCAACTAGAGAAAACGGAGATGACTAAATTTTAAAAACATTTTTATAAAAATCGTCCGTGTGTCAATTAAACAGGTTCAGACACAGAGACTTTTGGTCTTGATTTGAAACCTCCAGCACAGAAATATTATACTTTCTCTCTGATGGATTTGTTGATTACTGTCCCAGGGGTAAAACCTTTGGGGGCTTTCTCAAGTGGGGAAACAGTCCAGGCCAAAGGGAGTGGTTCCATCAGATTGCTGGTGTAAGAGTGGACAGTTTTTTATCCAATGACTTGGCTAATTACAATAAAGGCAGACTTCTCAGAGAACATGTTCTTTAGTTGAGATCTCTCAGTTTGGGTTAAAAAATATCTATGAGTAGATTTTCTTGTTCATGTAGCTGTTTTAGCTATAATGACATACACCTGTTTGTCTTTGGTAAGACGTTTCCTCATTGTGGCCTCTGTAACTCCAAGTTACTTTTAGTAGAGTTTACCCATTTCTCTATACAAGCACAGGTTTTGAGTCTATGTTCTTAAAATGAAATTGGCTGGAGTTGCAGGTGAAAAAGTTTCACCATCCTTTGATACAGATAAACCCATGATTTTCTTTCTTTTGGCAACCTTATCTACCTACTGAACAAAGTCCAGTTTCTCTCTCACCCAATCAAATAGTTGAAGCCTCCCTACAGACCCAGTCTTGTTTCTGTTGTGACTTCCAAATTTAGTCTGGATTAAGAATACTCTAACTCAGAATGCTCAAAACGCAAGCTTGTGGAGTTCCAACCTGAGACAGAGTTTGCCCACGACCCCAGTTGCTGTAAGAGAGCTACAGGCACAATTGACCCAGCGGTACCTTTACTTACTTGGCCACCTGGATCTCCTGTGGGTCACTGAGGTCTACTTTGGATTCCACTTATAATGCCAAATTGTTCAAAGAAAAGCCTTAGATAAATTAAATTTAGCAGAGTTTATCTGAACAAAGAATCAGGCAGGACTCAGAACAAGGATAGGTTCAGACAGTTCCACCTAGCAATGTGGACAGACAGTATTTATGGACAGAAAAAGGAAGTGACATACAGTAACAGTTTGGTTGATTACAGCTTGACTTTTACCTTAAATGCACATGGTCTAATCCGTTGGCAGCCTGTGATTGGCTAAAGCTTGTCTGCTATGATTGGCTGAGATTCAGCTACTTGATAGGTTACAGTTTGTTTACATTGTAAGTTAGGATGCAGTTTGTTACATACAGAGATAGTTTTAAGACAAATGTAATTTTTATTATGGTTCTATCTTATACTTTTAGTTTATACTACATATGCACTTCAGAAAAACAATTTCTATTACTAATTTTTGCTTCAAACCAATGTAAAACGAGTATAAAGGAAAAAGAACAGTAAGTATTATTACTAAAATGTCAAAGTCATACTTGTAGAACATGAGGCAGTTCTGAAAGCTCTATGATATTGAGAAACATACACTGATGAATAATATTTATGGAATAATTTTTCTTACACTAGTATTTTTGTGGCTAATAACTATCAGTATTCATCAGTGGGGGATACTCAAACAGTACAATGATCTGCCAATCAGCTGCTTGGTGATGTCAGAGGAAAAGATGATTTAATCTGGCACATATATATTTCACATATTTAATGATGTGAAATAATTTAATTAATATAAATTTTAATCCCCTTGGATATTTTTATGCTTTTCAAAATACACCTTGAAGGTGTTCACATTCCCTGAAAAGACTCCACTGCACAACTTACTTTAGTTAACCTTGAATAAACAGAGTGAAAATTGTCATGTAATTTATCCATTATTTTTTAATATTTCTTTTTATTACTATTAGTTCCATTATGGTTTGGCTTATTTTTATGACTTAAACCTTTTTTTTTTCAGTGCAACTGCTGTGTTGTGGTATGTCTTCTGTTAATAGAAACTAGATAAGTTATTAATAAATGGTTTTTTGAATTTAATTTTTTGATGAAAACAGCAAAGTAAATATTGGTCTTTAAATGCTATCAATTCAAATAATAAATAAGTCTTGAGTTAGAAATAAATAATGTAAACCAATAAATAATTTTATTAGTGCAACTACTTTATAAAATAAAAATAAAAGCACAACTTTGAAGGTTAAAAATATGTAATATTATTATCTCAAAATTACAATATATTGGTTCTCTGATTCTTTCAGTCAACATTGCACTATATAACATATTGTCAAAATCATCAAAATTAGAAGAAAGCAATCAAAGTTCCAAAGTAATCTTCCATTAAAGTGCAGTGACCTCTCATTTGATATAATAAAAGTATAAAACAATATCCAGCAAGAAACAAACATTCTAACAACAAAAAAGGAGTCCAAGGTTATCTGTATTCTTCAAACCTGATTTTTTGAAAAAGTTACATCACAAATTTATTTAATTAGATGCCAAAGCAATCATAAATATACTGTGTGTGTGTGTGTGTGTGTGTGTGTGTGTGTTAAAGGGAGAAGAGATTATAACTTATTTTTTACAAAAATTAACTGTACAAATGACAATTTGGACACCCAATAATATTAATGATGTAAAATATGCAGAGGTAGGTAAATTATTTCATATTTGCTTGCTGGAAAATATTTCAGTTTATAGGCGATTGAAATAACTAATTTGTAGAGCTTGAATCAGTACTTCACAGATCATTATATATAATAATGTTTGAAAAAAAATGCCTGGAAATAATTCAGTGCTGTTCACTAAAATTTTATTCATGAGTCCAAGAAATTTCTGCTAATGGTCAAGTGGCTTGATTAAACCAATGTTCTTGAAGCTCCAACACACATATCATATACACACATATACATACCTACATTGAACAAAATTTTAAAAATACTTGAAGACCCTGGAGGGTGACAAAATTCAGTAGAAAGTAGAATATATCTATATTCTACTTGTCTAAGTTAGAGAGTAAAAAAGTGAATAAAGATAAACTCACAAAAAAGAAAACTACCATTGGTGATAACATAGTTATGCCACTTCTCACCTGAGGACATTCCTCATTCACTCCTCACAATATAGAAGGCTGGAATTCAGTCAGAAATGCACAGTGTTACTACTGTTAAAAGTTGGAAGACAGAGTTTAGGGCTCTAAGGACACCTATATAATAGGAGGAAATTCTGGAGAAAGTTTTTGTATAAATTAACCACTGGCTAATCCCTGAAATTCACACAGATATAGTAAATGCCCAGGTTAGTGATGGAGAACAATGGGTGGAAGACAGAAATAATTGAGTAAATATTTTAACCACTGCCCACTACAAGGAAGATAAACCACCATAAACTGTCTGATATAAAAATTAAATTAAAAAATGGGTACTGCTTTAGGGAAAATAAAAGAACCCAGAATTATTAAAATGTATCTTTGACACTATTGTAAATTTGTTCATGGACAGACAGGAAATTATGTTCATAATAAAGGATAGCTAGGCTATCTTAGAAAAACCATACAAACAAACCAAAGAAAATTATAAAAATTTACAGTAAAAGTGTTCTAAATAAAGCTTACTGAATTAAATTTATAGATTATTTCAATGGTAGATGATTGATTTAGAGAATTAGAATATAAAATGGTAAAAATGATACTCTCTGGAAATAAAAGAAACAAAATATTTAAAAAATCACCTCACTGAAAAGTTGGTTCATATCAAGTAGCCTCCAAAATAGGTATGAAGGAGAAAGTTGCTTAAAGGAATAATGATATGGCTTATATTTTTAGAAAAGTATACATTTTAATACTTATGCATTTTATAAATATCTGCTAAATGTACTTGGTTTATAGTCTTCTTCATACCTTCAGTTTGTTTATTTTCTGCCTAATTATTTGTACAAGTATTCAAAGTATGGTATTAAAATATCCAATTATTATTTTTCCTAAATTATAAATTTCTCCTTTCAATTATGTTAGATTTTACATCATGTATTTTGGGCCTTATTTGTTGGGAGCATTTATATATAAAGCATTCTATCCTTTTGATTGATTCACTTACTTATTATAAAATGTCTCTACTCATCTCTATTAACATGTTTTTGTTTAAGAAACTATTTTGTATGATATTTGTATAGCTATACAATTTTTCTCATGCTTATTGTTTGAATGGTATGTTTTTTCCATCTTTTAACGTTAAAACTATTTGTATCTTTAAATTTTAAAAAGTGATTATTGTAGAAAGCATATGTTTCAAGCTCGTGTTTTAAAATTCAGTCTTACAAACGCTGTCTTCTGATGGAATTGTTTAAAACATTTACAGTTAAAAACATTTACAGTTGGATTTATGTCTTCCATTTTACATTTTTTTGTTTCTATAAGCCTTATAGCTTGTTTTTCCTTGATTTGTCTTTTACTGCTTTCTTTTGCGTCAATTGAATATTTTTATCATAACGCTTAATTTTTTAAACTAAACTTTATTACATATTTGAGTTATTAATATTATTTAGTAGCTACTTTAGGGCTTATCTTATAAATCTGATCAAAATCTATTTCATATTTGTAATAAGATAATTCCAGTGAGATACAGAAATATTATTCTTACATAGATATATTCCCTCTTCTGAATTTTTGTATTACTATTGCTATGACTATTACGTCTATATGTTACAAATTCAACAATAAAATTTTACAATTATTGCTTTAAATCATTTTATGTCTTTTAGAAACATTGATCAAAGAAAGGCTTTAAGGATATGTTTATAGATTTTGTTACATTAACTTTTATTTACCATCTCTTGTTGTCTTCATTTTTCTTGTGGGTTCAAGTTATCATCTGATTTCATTTTCTTGCTTTGCTTTAGCTTTATTCCCACCCATATCTTTTATGCTTTTCCTATTAAATATATTATTTTTTCTATGTTTTATAAGCCCAATGCTATTCTTGGAATGTGACCCCTCTAAAATTCAAGTTGAAATTTTGTCTCCATTGTAGTAGTGGTATTGAAATATAGGGCCTTTAGGGAAATGATAAGTCCTAAAGGGTCTACCCTCATCAATAAATTAGTGCCTTATAAAACAGCTTGAGGGAACTAGCTCAGGCCCATTTTGTCCTTCCATTACTTCTGCCATGTAACAACACAATATTCATCCCCTACAGAGGTTCCAGCCACAACACACCATCTTAGAAGAAGAGACGCCAACTCCTTCCAGACAGTAAACCTGCCAGCACCTTGATCTTGGACTTCCCAGTCTCCAGAACTGTGAGGAATAAATTTCTATTGTTTACAAATTACGTGATGTGTGGTATTTTATTACAGCAGCACAAATGGTTTAAGGCACCCACCAATAAAATTATATACATATTGTTTTATTCAGAGCTTTTAAATCAGTTAGGATGAGATAAAATATGAGATTATATTTTATTTGTAATTACATAATTACCACTACCAGCACTAATATTTAATTCATGTGGATTTGAATTATTGCTGGGGTCACTTGCTTTTAGCCTGTAGAAATGCCTTTAGTATTTCCTTTAATATACGCCTACTAGCAACAAAATTTCTCAGTTTTGTTTCTCTGTAAAGTCTTTGCTTCCTCTTAACTCTTGAAAGATAGTCTGCTTTGCAATAAGCTTCTTGGTTGACAAATTCATTTTCTTTTTTTAGCACTTTAATTTAGCACTTTAATAGATTGTTGTATTGCCTTCTGTTCTCCATTATTTCTGATGAGAAGTCAGCTATAAGTCTTTTGAGGGCTTCCTTCTATTTATTGAATAATTTTTATCCTGCTACTTTCAATATAGTCTTTCTTTTGTCAATTTTACTGTAATTCTGTACATTGTTTTATACTTATTCTGCCTGAAGGTCATTGACCTTCGTGGATATATGGATTATTGCTTTTAATCAAATTTGGGAAACTTCAGCCATTATTATTATTATTATTTTTTAATGAGTTCTCTCTATCCTCATCCCCTAATACTCATTCCCATTGTGTGCATATGTTAGTCCACTAGAGTGTCTCACATCTTTCTCTATATTTTTCTTTATTCTTTCTTCTCTCTGTTAGTCAGACTGCACAATCTGTTGGCTTGTCTTCAAGTGTGATGATTCTTTTACTAGTTAAATCTCCAGAGCTTTTATAGTAAAATTTTCATTTTAGGTATTATACTATTTAACTCTAAAATTATAATTAGTTTTTAAATAATTGAGTCATTTTTGATATTTTCTATTTCATAAGCCATTATCATCATATTTAGTTCTTTCGCTGATGTTTTCTTTAGTTTTTTGAACATATTTATAACAGCAGCTTTGAAATTTTATTTGACAATCCCACCTTCTGGGCTCCCTGAAACACAGCTTCTATTGTCTGCTTTTTATTGTATATGGGTCACACTTTCCTGTTTCTTTTCATGTCTCATACTTTCAGTTAAAATGCAAACATTTTAAGATAATATGTTATAGTTGCTCCCTTCTTTTAATTCTGGGGCTGTTTTTAGTGTCCTTTGCTTGTTTATTTATTTAGCTACTTGGCTGGACCACTCCAGGGAAGTCTATTACCCTCATTGTCTGAAGCTCCTGATTTTCCTCATCCCAAGGTATAACCCTTACCATGAGTACAATTGCCTTGGGATGACAGTGGTTTTAATGGGTTATCTTTGATGGTCTTTTCCCCTGATATCTCTGTAAAGCTATCTGCCTACACCACACTTTTAGGCTCTGCTACTTGCCAACTGATTGTTGTTTTTTACTAAACACTGTCCTGTGGCTGAAAGTGTTCCTCAGTCTGATTCAATTACATCTATTCATTTTGTGGAGCTGGTCTTCGATCCCAGTTTTTGAGTCCTATTCCAACCCCAAGAGGGCTCTTCTTAGCTGTCTCTTTATCTGATTATGGTAGCTTTCTAATCAGTCTGTAATTTAGCTTGTTGTTCTCATGGAACTACTAGCCTTCTTTTAATTGCTTACCAGAAAATTTCTATCGTTTCAGAGTACTCCCTTAGGTTTGACCTTCCCCATACTCTGCCACAAATAAAGTTAATTCTTCGGGAGAGTTTCAGCAGCCTCTGCTTGTAACAGTCTGCTTGGGCTAACGAAACATAATACTAGAAAATGGGTATAAAGAACAGAAATTTATTTTCATAGTTCTGGAGGCTGGGAAGTCCAAGATCAAGGTACTAGCTAGTTCAGGCTCTGGTGAAAGATTTATTTCTGGCTTGCACATGGCTGCCTTCTTGCTATGTCTTTACATGGCAGAGAGAGACAGAAAAAGAGAAAAAATAGTTCTGGTGTTATTTTCTCTTCTTATAAGGTCACCAGCCTTATCACTTTAGACTTTCACCCTAATGACCTCATTTAATCTTTATTACCTCCTCACAGATCCTATTTCTGCCTACAGTCATATTGAGATTTAGGAGTTAAACACGTAAAATTTGGGAAAGGGGCAAAAACTTTTAATTCATAAAACTGTTCTTACAGCCTGAATGTCTTACTGGACAAAATATCTGAGCCACTACTCAAGAACTGGGAATGAAGACAGTAACCCACTTGTTATGGAATGATGCACTGGCTTTATAAGCAGTGTCAGGTGGGAACAGTAGCCTCTGCTATCAGTTTGCATCTTCCTTCGTGGAAACTGACTTACTAGAAATTTGGGGTGATAGTGATTGGAGTCTGATTATTTTCAGCTTGCTCTGTCTGGGGTAGAGTCTATCCTCTTGTTGTGCCTCTTATATGTGCCTACCTGAAATAGAAACTTGGCACCATAGAGTTAGGGAGATGAGAATTGCTTGCGGCCTACTTCTCCTGGGGAGAAATTAGTATTAATAGTTTTAGACTGGGAGCTGGAGATAGAGCAATTCTAGTATTATTGCATACATCTCAGGGAAAGACTGCCATCATATTGAGCTGACAGAGGTTGGGGAAAAAGTGGGTCATGACTCAAATGCCAAAAACTTTCTATTCTTTCCACTTAAGGACAATATATTACATTAATAGCAGTATGGTAAAAGCTTATACAAACAATGTAGAAGATTATGAAGAAATTACTTCTACAAACAAATAAAAAACAAAATGATGACAATTTTGTCCAAGCAAAAATATCTAAGCCCAGTATTTGAGGGCCATCTATGTTTAACTTATTATACAATGAAATCTGAAGGTTTACTCAAAGAAAGATGATTTTCTATTATTTTTATAATCATATTTAAAGCAAATATCCAAATCACAGAGAGTGCTAAAAAACACTAGTATCATTTTAGTAACCTCTAATTGTGAATTAACATTAGCTAAGGTTTATTAGAAATAAAAGGTAAAAATTAAAAACAACAAAATATAAACTACATGCATATTGACACTTATGAACAATAGAGATCTTGGTGGAAGACTACAATTAATAGCATAATTTACATTGATAAGCTTCATTATCAATATTATATTTATTAGGGTATAGTAGGTGTGTTATTTAATTTTTTCACGATCTATGGTACATAGATGGCTAGAAATCATTAACACTCATTCTGAGAATTATGGAATATTGAAAGACACAGATCTATGGACTCTCAAAATGTAATGTAAGCTATTATTTTGGAAATGTTGCTAAATATATACAGCCATAACTTGAAGATATTTCAGGTTTCCCTCCACACCACTGCAATAAAGCAATATTATGATAAAGCAGGTCAGACAAATAATTTGGTTTTCTAGTACATGAAAGTTATGTTCACACTATCCTTAGACTGTTAAGTGTTCAGTTAGTATTATGTCTAAAAAAAACCCAAAATACATACCTTAGCTAAAAATACATTACTGCGAAAATTGCTAACAATTATGTGAGACTTCAGCAAGTCATACTTTTGCTGGTGGAGTATTTTGCTTTCATGTTGGTCACTGCTGACTTGGGGGTGGTGGCTGAAGCTTGGGGTGGCTGTGATAATTTCTTCAAGTAATACAACAATGAAGTTTGCCACATCAATTGAGTATACCTTTCATGATAGATTTATCTGTAGCATGCATCAATATTTGGTAGCATTTTACTGTTGGTAGAACATCTATCAAAACTGAAGTCAATCCTCTCAAGCCCTGCTACTGGTTTAGCAACTAAGTTTATGTAATACTGTAAGTCATTTGTTGTTGGGGGAAGTCAGGGACTCTGAATGGAGGGACCAGCTGGAGCCATGGCAGAGGAACATAAATTGTGAAGATTTCATGGACATTTACCACTTCCCAAATAATACTTTCATAATTGCTTACTCCTGTCCTACTTTAATCTCTTAATCCTGTTATCTTCCTAAGCTGAGGATGTAGGTCATCTCAGGGCCACTATGATAATTGTGTTAACTGTACAAATTGATTGTAAAGCATGTGCGTTTGAAAAATAGGAAATCAGTGCACCTTGAAAAAGAACAGAATAACAGCGATTTTAGGGAACAAGGGAAGACAACCATAAGGTCGGACTGCCTGCGGGGTTGAGTAAAAAGAGCCATATTTTTATTCTTGCAGAGAGCCTATAAATGGATGTGCAAGTAGGGAAAATATCACTAAATTCTTTTCCTAGCAAGGAATATTGATATTAATACTCTGGGAAAGGAATTCATTACTGGGGGGAGGTCTATAAATGGCCTCTCTGGGAATGTCTGTCCTATTCGGTTGAGATAAGGGCTGAGATACGCCCTGGTCTCCTGCAGTACCCTCAGGCTTACTAGGGTGGGGAAAAAAACCTACCCTGGTAAATTTGAGGTCAGACCAGTTCTCTGCTCTCAAACCCTGTTTTATGTTGTTTAAGATGTTTATCAATCAATACATGCATCACTGAACATAGACCCTTATCAATAATTCTGCTTTTGCCCCTTGCTTGTGATCTTTGCTTTTGCCCTTTGCCTTGTGATCTTTGTTGGACCCTTAACAGGAGTTTCTGATTTTGCCCTTGTCCTGTTTCCTCAGAAGCATGTGATCTTTGTTCTCCTTTTTGCCCTTTGAAGCATGTGATCTTTGTGACCTACTCCCTGTCCTTGCACCCCCTCCCCTTTTGAAATCCTTAATAAAACTTGCTGGCTTTAAGGCTCAGGCAGGCATCATGGCCTTACTGATACGTGATGTCATCCCAGGCGGCCCAGCTGTAAAATTCCTCTCTTTGTACTCTTTCTCTTTATTTCTCAGCCAGCTGACACTTATGGAAAATAGAAAGAACCTATGTTGAAATATTGGGGGCTGGTTCCCCCGATATTTTGTTGTCATTTCAACACTTTTCAGAGCATCTTTGCCAGGAGCAGTTTCCATCTCAAGAAACCACATTATTTTCCCTTCAATCAGAAGCAACTTCTTATTCATTCAAGTCTTATTATGAAATTGTAGCAATTTAGTCATATCTTCAAGCTCCACTTCTAATTCTAGTTATCTTGCTATTTTCAACCATATCTGCAGTTACTTACTCCACTAAAGTCTTCAACTCCTCAAAATCTTCCATGAGGGCTGAAATCAACTTCTTCCAAACTCCTGTTATTGTTGATATTTTGACTCTACCGTCTTCTTAATGACACTTAGAATAGTGAATCCTTTCCAGTAGGCCTTCAATTTAGATCCATCAGAACAATTACTACTTTTGGTAGCTATAGCCTTATGGAATGTATTTCTTAAACAATAAGACTAGAAAATGAGAACTATTCCTTGATTTCTGGGCTGCAGAATGGATGTTGTGTTAGCAGGCATGGAAATAACATTAATCTACTTGTAAATCTCCTCCAGAGCTCTTGTATGATAAGGTTCATTGTCAATAGGCAGTAACATTTCAAAAGAAATCTTTTTTTCTGAGAGGTAGGTCTCAACAATGGGCTTAAAATATGCACTAAACAGATGTGCTGTCATCCAATCTTTATTGTTTCATTGATAGACAACAGGCAGAGTAGACTTAGCATAATTTTAAGGGCTCTAGAATTTTCAGAATGGTATTATAAATAAGCATGTGCTTTAACTTAAAGTCTCCAATTGCATTAGCTACTAAGAAGATAGTCAGCCTGTTTTTTAAAACTTTGAAGCAATTATTTCTCTTCCCTATGAATACCCTAGATTACATAAAAGGCAACTTTACTTGCACTAAAAATATATTGTTTAATGTAATCACCTTCATCCATTAGTTTAGCTAGATATCCTGGATAACTGGCTGCAGCCTCTACATCAGCAATTCATGCTTCACCTTGCACTTTATGTTATAGAGTTGGCTCTTTTCCTTAAACCTCATAAACCAAACTTTGATAGCTTCAAATTTTTCTTATGCAGATTCTTCAGGTCTCTCAGCCTTCATAAAACTAAAGGGAATTAGGGCCTTGCTCTGCATTAGGCTTTGGCTTAAGTACACGTTGTGGGTGGTTTGATCTTTTCAGACTACCAAAAACTTCTCAGTATTAGTAATAAGACTGTTTCACTTTTTTATGATTCATATATTCTTTTTTTTATTTTTTAGATGGAGTCTTGCTCTCTCGCTCAGGCTGGAGTGCAGTGGCACGATCTTGGCTCACTGCAAGCTCCACTTCCCAGGTTCATGCCATTCTCCTGCCTCAGCCTCCCAAGTAGCTGGGACTACAGGGGCTCACCACCACACCTGGCTAATTTTTGTATCTTTAGTAGAGACGGGGTTTCACTGTGTTTGCCAGGATGGTCTCGATCTTCTGACCTCGTGATCCACCCACCAACTAAGTAGAACTTTTAAGTTTCTTCAAGAACTTTTCTTTTTTATTCATATCTTTGCTAACTCTTTGACACAAGAGGCCTATCTTTGGTCTATCTCAGTTTTTGGCATGCCTTTCTCACTAAGCTTAATTATTTCTAGCTTTTGATTGAAACTGAGAGAATATGACTCTTCCTTTCACTTGAATATATAGAGGCCATGGAAGGGTTATTAATTGGCCCAATTTCAATGTTGTTGTGTCTCAAGAAAATAGGGAGGGCTGAGGAAATGGAGAGCAAGAGGGGAACGATGAGTCAGTAGGGCGGTAAGATCACACATGACCTTTATTGGTTAAGTTCACCATCTTTTATGATGCTCCAAAACAATTACAATAGTAATATCAATGATCATTAGTTACAGATCCCCATAAAAGATACAATAATCATGATAAAGTTTGAAATATCGTGAGAATTACCAAATATGACACAGAGACAAGAAGTAAGCCTATGTTGTTTGAAAACATGTTGTTGTTAGACTTGCTCTACCCAGGGTGGCCACAAATCTTCAATTTGAAAAAAAAATACACACAAAGTGCGTTAAAGTGAAGTGCAACAAAATAACATATGCCTGTAGAGGAGCTCTTTCTATTTATTGTTTATTAATATTATGTTGTTTTACTATTATGCTTTAGTATACTGCTTTTCTTATTATAGAAATTTTACTTAGAAGACATTCTTCTTTGTTTTTGACTATGTTAGGAAATAACTAATGGGTTGGATGCAGAAGTAGTTTCTTTTACTTTTTCTTTTTTTTTTTTTGATAACATCTTACTCTGTCACTCAGGCTGGAGTGCAGTGGCACGACCACAGCTCACAGCAACCTTGACCTCCCAGGCTCAGGTGATCCACCCATCTCAGCCTCCTGAGTAGCTCTGGGACCATAGGCACAAACCACCATGTCTGGCTAATTTTTTGTATTTTTTATAGAGATGAGGTTTTACCATGCTGACGAGGATGGTCTCAAACTCCTAGAGTGACTCAACCCCCCTACCTCAGCTTCCTAAAATACTGGAATTACAGGCATGAGCCACTGTGCCCAGCCCAGGAGTAATTTCATTTCATTTCTTTTCTTTTCTTTTCTTTTTTTTTTTTTTTCTGAGCTGGAGTCTTGCTCTGTCACCCAGGCTGGAGTGCAGTGATTTGTGCTAATTTAATTTTAGAGAAAGATTTGAAGTTGATAGGTTTATTTAGAACTGAGCATGACAATTTGCCATGGCCAGGTGAGAAGATGTTCAGATATATGATGATGGAAAACAAACAAAAACAAAAAAAAGAAAGGAAAAGAGGAAAGTATCATTAAATAGTAAAAGAAAAAAGCAAGCAATCATTTAAGAGCAGAGAAATGTCAAAAATATTGAGTAAACATAAGCAGTTACCCATTGTTTAATATTATTAAATCAAAATATCCAAAAAACTACTGAATATAGCCAAGCGGTTTATTTATTAGATACTATGGAATATAAAATGAGAGAAATATATGTGTTTTTCTTTTATTTCAAGGTAGCAATTTATGTTCCATTTTGATGAATTGGTTTTAGACTGATTAGCTCTTATCTATTAAAACTGATTTTAATTAATTTGAAATTTTCTACTTTAGTATCAATGTATCTTAGCAGATACTTTTTGCCATTATAAATTTTAAAGTTATGATATAACTCTGACTTTTTAAAAGTAAATAAGAAAGCTATTTGATAAATAGAAAAATACTTATATAAGGAAATCTCAATATGTAATTTTTATTTTATTGAACAAGAAAACTAATTATTAAAGATTAAAGCACATGAGTTTAGAAAATTTGTCATCAGCATTCAACTGTATTCACTTTAAACAGTAAATTGCAATAAACTTTATAATATACCTGTCTAAGCAGAGTAATTCCTTAAACATTGCCAAACAACACATATATGGGCTAAAAACAGTGTTAGGGCTTTGTAAAATGTCTTTTCTAAAGTTTATAAATGGAAGACCCATTTTTCCATTTTGATTTATTGCAAGAAAATTGTGTCAGCTATTTAAAAGTTATTCTTCAACATAATAAATGCTGTCATCCTATGTAGCACTTTTGCATATAAATGACAACCCTGACCAATAAAGTTAAACTATTTTAATAACAACTTGATAAAGCTTCTACTGAATATAGTTTTAAATGGCCCTTTCATACTTTCAGTTAGCTAAAGGTTTCATAGATGAATATGTTACTATATACATGTTAAACATATTCTGGGAAAGGACTATATTATAGAACATGGGCTGTTGGCAAAACCAACAGGATAATATATTTTATAAGAAACAATTTTGTGTTTATTTAATATACAATATTACTGTTATGAAAATTACAGAATATCACAAGAAATTTATTTGCATATTCCAAATAAAAATAAAGCTTGGCAATTGGGATCGAGTGAAAAATGTAAAATATGTACAATGTTTTATGAATATTTGTGTTTTAAATGACAATAAATATTCTCACTAAAATGCCAGATTATTTTTGTTTTGTTTTTAATTGTTGGTCTGAAATGCTTTTAAACATATAAATCAACTAATACTCCCTGAAAAATATTTTTTTTTTCTTTTTTTTTTTTTTTATTATACTTTAAGTTTTAGGGTACATGTGCTCATTGTGCAGGTTAGTTACATATGTATACATGTGCCATGCTGGTGCGCTGCACCCACTAACTCGTCATCTAGCATTAGGTATATCTCCCAATGCTATCCCTCCCCCCTCCCCCCACCCCACAACAGTCCCCAGAGTGTGATATTCCCCTTCCTGTGTCCATGTGATCTCATTGTTCAATTCCCACCTATGAGTGAGAATACCTACTCATCTGACAAAGGGCTAATATCCAGAATCTACAATGAACTCAAACAAATTTACAAGAAAAAAACAAACAACCCCATCAAAAAGTGGGCGAAGGATATGAACAGACACTTCTCAAAAGAAGACATCTATGCAGCCAAAAAACACATGAAAAAATGCTCATCATCACTGGCCATCAGAGAAATGCAAATCAAAACCACTATGAGATATCATCTCACACCAGTTAGAATGGCAATCATTAAAAAGTCAGGAAACAACAGGTGCTGGAGAGGATGTGGAGAAATAGGAACACTTTTACACTGTTGGTGGGACTGTAAACTAGTTCAACCATTGTGGAAGTCAGTGTGGCGATTCCTCAGGGATCTAGAACTAGAAATACCATTTGACCCAGCCATCCCATTACTGGGTATATACCCAAAGGACTATAAATCATGCTGCTATAAAGACACATGCACACGTATGTTTATTGCGGCATTATTCACAATAGCAAAGACTTGGAACCAACCCAAATGTCCAACAATGATAGACTGGATTAAGAAAATGTGGCACATATACACCATGGAATACCATGCAGCCATAAAAAATGATGAGTTCATGTCCTTTGTAGGGACATGGATGAAATTGGAAACCATCATTCTCAGTAAACTATCGCAAGAACAAAAAACCCTGAAAAATATTTAAAATATAGTTAGGCAGATGACCACAGTGAACCTATATTGTTTCAAATGGAAAAGGTATTATATTTGTACAATTCTCAAAAAAAACTTAAATGAAATGTGGGAAAATTTCTGACATGCAAAACTTTAACTGAAAAAAATACATTTAAAAAAATCTAAAATTTTAATATAGATTAGCAATGTTATCAATATCTCAAGCACTATCACTTCACAAAATATTTTAATTATTTATATATCACAGTTTTATAAGAAGAAAATAAAATGTATTGAAAATCATAAGAAATATCAAGACGTTACAATAAAAAACAAATATTTATTTTATTATTGTAAGTACACATTATAATTAGTTATTTTTACATATTTTTGATACTTTCCAATTTTTCTGAATGAATGAAATGTCTTGTTGTTAAAACAGAAGCAAAATTTGGATTTATATACAATATGATTTATAATTATCATATCATACATTTGGAAAAAAATTATTTAATTTACCAATACATAACCAATAAATTGCTAGTAACAAGGAACAGCTTAATCAGTGTTGAACCTTTTTCAGAATATCCACTGAAGATAAACTAAAAAGTGTACCAGTGTGTCTTTTTCAAAACAATTAATTTAACAGAAACCTCTTTATTATATAATTTTTTAACGAATTAATTATAACAATTTTAACAAAAACCTCTTTATTATATAATTTATTAAAAAAATTGTATAGTTTCACAAAGGAAATCTTCACTATTTCTAAATAACATTCTTTGCTATTTCTGGAAATTGCACAGAAATCATTGCAGAGAATCTTTGTCTCTTCTTTATATTGTTTCTTCTACCAAGTTACAATCAGGTTATCATCTTTTATATTTTCAGACCTTGAACTAATTTTCATATTTGAATACTTATTCAAAATCAAATACATAATAACAACTTAAATCCATTGATTATAATAATTTAAAACAAAAATAATAACACTTTATAATTTTTTAAAATTTAAAAGATAAGAGCAGTTAATATATCTCAAAAAATCGGTTAGCAAAATATAGGATAAAATTGACAGTTTGCTGAGGAGATACCAAAAGCTGCTCTCAGGAACAAGAATCTCAGTTTCAAATTTAACAATGAATTATTTATATATATGCGTATGTACACAGACTCACACACAAACACATATTCAAATATATAACTTAATGTATATATAATATTACATGCACACACACATATATGTAAAATCATCACATGATAATTTGTCTTTCTATATAAGATATATAACAGTGCAACACTTAGTATGTTCCAAATGTTTGTTGGTCAAATAACGTAAAGATAACTTGAAAATCAAAATGGAGGAAAGCAGCACAAAATTTTGACCTTGATATCAATGCTGATAAAATACAGACTTAATTTCTACACACTATTGATTCATTGTTAGAAATTTTCTTGGTTAATACCAGTGATAGCAATAGCCTTATAAACAATGTTAAAATTAAGATAATCTCAAAAATAACAATGGAGTGGCTCAGGCTTGTAATCCCAGCACTTTGGGAGGCCGAGGCAGGCGGATCACAAGGTCAGGAGATCGAGACCATCCTGGCTAACACGGTGAAACCCCGTCTCTACTAAAAACACAAAAAAATTAGCTGGGTGTGGTGGTGGGCGCCTGTAGTCCCAGCTACTAGGGAGGCTGAGGCAGGAGAATGGCGTGAACCCGGGAAGCGGAGGTTGCAGTGAGCCGAGATCGCGCCACTGCACTCCAGCCTGGGTGACAGAGCGAGACTCCGCCTCAAAAAAAAAAAAAAAAAATGGAAATACTGAAAAGAGTCAGTGCATGATAGTTTAAAAACTATGAAATTACAATGATAGAAGATAAAATTTTAATTTTTATTATATTCTGTGTCAACTCTAGAAATTTATCATAAGCAGCTTATCAAAACTTCCATCTTGCATGTCAAAAGGATACATTTTGACATTCAAGGATATAGACTGCACCACAAATTAATGAGTTTGTCTTCCATCTAAGATTTGCCTTCTCTACTGTTTTTATTCTCCTGAAGGACACCATCACCTACACAGATTTACAAGTCCAAAACTTGAGTAAATAAATAATACTGCTTCCTTTTACTCAAACCCATTCCTAATCTATCACAGTGCTCTCTAAATTAACCTCATATATTTTTGAGACATCAAATATAGATTAGTCTGATTCCTCCAGCAAACCATAGTTCAAACTTTCTACCTTACTGTCACAACCTCCTCATAGTTCTACTTACGTCTCCTGTACCCTGTATTTGAACATACGTTAATTTTCCATGTATGTCAGCATATCTTCTGTTAAGATGTTACGTATATAAATACAATGGAATATTATTTAGTTTTTAAAAGGAAGAAAATTCTGCCACATGCAATAGCATGAATAATCCTGGAGGCCATTTTACTAAGTAAAATAAGCCAGTCACATTAGGAAAAACACTGCATCATTCCACTTATAGGAAGTATTTAAAATAATCAAATCATAGAAACAGAGTGAAATGGTGGTTGCCAGGGGACGGGGCAGAGAGAAATGGAGTGTTGCTGTGTAATAGGTGAATCTTCAGTATTTCAAGATAAATAATTTCCAAAGATCAGCTGTACAACAATGTGCATATAGTTAATAATACTTTATTATGCATTTACAAATTTGTTAAAAGGGTACATCTCGTGTTAAATGTTCTTACAACAATTTTTTTTCAGGCCGGGCACGGTGGCTCAAGCCTGTAATCCCAGCCCTTTGGGAGGCGGAGGCGGGCGAATCACGAGGTCAGGAGATGGAGACTATCCTGGCTTACACGGTGAAACCCCGTCTCCACTAAAAAATACAAAAAAATTAGCAAGGCATGGTGGCGGGCGCCTGTAGCCCCAGCTACTTGGAAGGCTGAGGCAGGAGAATGGCTTCAACCCGGGAGGCGGAGCTTGCAGTGAGAGGAGATCATGATCACGCCACTGCACTCCAGCCTGGGAGACAGAGCGAGACTCCAACTCAAAAAAAAAAAATTTTTTTTCAAAAAAAACCCCTCAGTATCCATATCAGCTACCATGCTCTCTGTAATTACTATTGCAGTACACATGACACGTCTTGCTCCTTCTTTTACTGTTTTGGTTTTTTTCCTAATACTTTTCCACACTGGAGCCATAGTGATCTTTTAAAAATACCATTTAGATTGTATGAGTTATTTATATAGCTTGAATAATATTAACCCCTTATTGAATATATGGTTTGCAAATACTTTCTCCCATTCTACAGATTGCCTTTCATTTTTTTATTATTTCATTAGCTATGCAGTAACAGTTTACTTTTCTATAGTGTCATTTGTTTATTTTTGTGTTTTATACCTATGCTTTTGATTTCATATCTAAAATAGAAAAAAACCCCAAATAATTTAGAAAGGGGCCAAGGATCTGAATAGACATTTATCCAAAGAAGACATGCAAATGCATATATGGAAGGTGTTTAACAGTACTAATCATTAGGAAAATGGAAATTAAGTCTACAATATCACCTCATATCTGCTAAGATGGCCATGATCAAAAATTGAAAAGTTAGCAAGAGTTGGAGAGGACATAGAGAAAAAGGAATCCTTATACATAGTTGGTGAAATGTGAACTGGTAAAATATTATTAAAAACAATATGAGGTTTCCTCAAAAAATAAATAGGACTAACATATGATACAGCAATCTCACTTTTGGGTATATATCTAGGGGAATTGAAATCAAAATCTTAAAATAATATCTACATTCCCACATTTATTGCAGCATCGTTTGCAATAGCCAAGGTATGGAAACAACTGAAAGTTCATCAACAGATGAATAAAGAAAATATTTTATAGACATTGATAGGCATAGATACAATGGAATACTTTTTGGCCTAAAGGAAAAAAATTTTGTCATGTGCAATAATACGAATAAACCTGGAGGACATTATGTTAACTGAAATAATCCAGGCACAGAAAGACAAATACTACATATCTTACTTACATGTGGAATCCAAAAAAGGAAAATTCACAGAACAGAGTACAAAGGTAGTTACCATGAATCCAGAATGAGAGAAATGAGGAGATGCTGGGGGAGGGCGGGGGGGAAATAGGGAGATGTTGATCAAAGGATATAAACTTTCTGTTAAAAGATAAACAAGTTGTGGAGATCTGAGAGGCAGCATCATGGCTATATTTAATAATAATACTTTGTATACTTGAAAATGGTTGCTACGTGAGGTGATGGATATGTTAATTAGCAGGATTGTGTTCATTATCTTCCAATGTTTGTATATATCAAAACATCAAATTGCACACCTTAAATATATATAAATTTTGTTTTACGTATTTTATATATTGAGGTTAATTGTACCTCAATTAAGATTTAAAAGAAAAAAGTTAAAGTGAAAATCATATCTAACTCACCAACCAGAAACAACCACTGAGAGTAATTTGAAGTACTTCCATCCAAGTTTTCCAGCTCTGTGATTATATTTTTGTATATCTGTATTAATACAGATACACAGTTATATAAACCTTTTAATGTCTATTTTTTCTCTATATAAAATAAGTACATTTGCAGTAGCAAATTTAGAGGCTTACATAAAAGTTGAAAAAGTAAAACAAAATAAGATTCAGAAAAATCCTCCAAAAATAAAAATAAGAAAATATCACTAGGATCATCTGATTCCTTAGATTAACATCACGTCTTTCGATATATCCTATTTTCCTTTGAAACATATTTAAATTTTTCTATTTTAGCATCTAAGATGTAGGTTAGACCCTGACTTTTCCCAACTCACCTGACAGATGTTGCCTTTCTTCCCTCCACTTCAGATATTTAGTGTTTTGTTTGCTTGTTCATTTCACTTTAGTTTATGTTCTTTTCTTCAAATGCAGTAAGCACTATCCTGTATTTGTAGCTTTGTGCATTCTTCTCTTCCTGTTTAATTTTTTATTCTCCAGGAGTTTTACATGTTTATTAGGTCTTTACATTGTTGGGTTTCCTGTATAATTCTCTGACAAGAATAACTGAAAGCCTCCAGTATGTGCCCTTTTATCATCTATTACAAGAATCTATTTTGTTATGATTCTTTCTTGTGCATTATCTGTTTTCCTTAACAATGTATACATTTGTTTGTGTCATAAATATTATTGCTTTTGCTGACTCCTGTATCCCCAGCATTTAGCACTGTCATAAGCTCCCACTAAAATCTCATTAACTTGATTTTGAATAAATAGGCATAAGAATAAATGTGGGCATTCAGAAGTACCCAGCTATGCCCAGTCCTAGTTTTCTTTCTACTTATAGTCTTACATTCCTTCATTTCAGAAAGTGTTTGAAAGATAAAAGTTGAATATTATTGTACGATAAAGGCAAAAGCCTGTACTGAAATCAACGAAGGGAAGAAACATGGGTCCAAATCAGAATCTTCCTGATTTTATGTCTGCTGGCTTCTGATATCTCATCGTATTTGGAAGAAGGGTCATAAACTGAGACTGACATGAGTGTTTACGATGTGAGCTTTAAGGGATAATGAGGAATTAACAATTTCCTTAGTAGAAAAGCAGACTTTTAATGCAGTATTGAAGATACATTATAGTTTATAAGCATGGATTTGTATGTAGCAATATGTTTGATTTTGAGATTTCCCTGAGTGATGCTCAGTAACCTGAAGAGTTCGCAGAGAAGACAGATTGTAAATATAACCTAGTTTTAGTTTTTCCCCACCACAAGCAGAGCACTGATATTCGAGAATGATTTAAATGACAGGCCTTAGAATTTAATCTGATTTTGAAGGGAATAGACAGCTATGGGATTATACACAGAAGTAGGGTAAAAGGTAAAAGAATCAATGAACTCAGAACACCAATAGATAGAAGATATCTTTGTCTATTCGTGTTGCTATAAATGAATATTTGAGGCTGGGTGATTTATAAAGAAAAGAGTTCTATTTGGATCTTGGTTCTGTAGGCTGTACAAGAAACATGACGTCAGTGTATGTTTCTGGTGAAAACCTCAAGCTGCTGGCAGAAGCAGAAGGAAAGTAGGAATCACATGATTAGATAAAAAGGAGGAAAGAGAGGAGGGAGATCCTAGGCTGTTTTTAATAATCAGTTTTCTGTAAATTAAGAGTGAGAACTCATTACCGTGAAGGTGGCACCAAACCATTCATAAGGGATTCACCCCACCACCCAAACATCTCTCACTACCAACATTGGAGATCAAATTTCAATATGAGATTTGGAGGGGACAAATATCTGAACTATGTCAATAGAAAGCACTGAAAGTGGGGTAAATTGAAGAAAAAAAACACGATTGTTAGGTTAGTGGTGGATAAGTTGGGCCTTCCTGGCCACACCCACTTTCAGTGTGGTCTCAGTTGCCCAGCTGAAGCACTTGCCAGCAGCCACCCCCATTACTTTCACTGGCAGACCCTGTCTAACAGTCAGAGAGCTTCTGCAGGGAGGCTCCCACCAGCTGGCACAAGCCTGCAACCCGCTCACTGTTGCTTCACCACCACTCGTTTGCCTGTAGCTTCCCTCGTGCTTTGCTGGAGTGCATGTGCATACTGACCCCACCACCACCATACTACCAGCATGCACAGGCACATGACACCCACTGCTGCCATGCTGAAACCCTGCCAAAGTACATTTGCTGGCACCCCTCATTGGAGTGTTATTGTTAGCAGACTGGAAACACATTGGCCCCTCCAGTGTAGCAGGTGCTTAACCTTGAAGGGCCAGAGAAAAAAGCTACAGGCTTAGAACCAGCACCCCAGGGTTACAACATTCAGCCCAGGAGTGCTGAACTGAACTGAGCGTTGGCCTCCTGAAATCATTCAGAAATGAAGCCAATTGACTAAATTCAACTTATACCACAGTCAAATCCTCAAGAACATTGAAAAATGTAAAAGTAAAAAGTCCCATTTAAGGGATAGAAACTTCAAACATTAAAGGAACACCAGCCCACGCAGATGAAAAAGAATCAGCACAAGAACTCTGATTCCAGAACCATAAAGTCCACAGGTTCTTCTTACCTCCAGATGACCACACGATCTCCCCAGCAATGGTTCTTAACCAGACTGAAATGGCCGAAATGACAGATGTAGAATTCAGAAGCTGGATGGCAACAAAAATTATCAAGTTTCAGAAGAAAGTTGAAACTCAATCCAAGGAATTCAATAAAAAGATACAAGAGTTGAAAGATGAAACAGCCATCCTGAGAAAGAACCAGACTGATTTTCTAGAGCTGAAAAACTCACTACAAGCATTTTATAAAGCAATATCATGAGTATTAACAGCAGAATGTACCAAGGTGAGGAAAGAGTCTCAGAGCTCAATGACTGGTTCTTCAAATCAACTCAGTCAGACAAAAATAAAGAAAAAAGAACTGAAAGATGAACACAACATCTGAGAAATGAGGAATTCTGTACAGGGACCAAATTTATCACTAATTGGTATCTCAGAAAGACAGGGGGAGAGAACAAGCAACTTGGAAAACATATTTGAGGATAGGATACCGTTCAAAAAATTTCCAAAACCTCACTAGAAAAGTTGACATGAAATTTAGGAATTTCAGAAAATCCAAGTAAGATTCTATGTAAGATAATCACCCCCAAGTCATGCTAGTCCTTACATTCTCAGTATGAATATAAAAGGAGCCAGAATAGCAAAGCAATCCCAAGAAAAAAAGAGCAAAGCCAGAAACATCACATTACCCAACTTTATACTACAAAGCTACAGTAATAAGAAAATGAAAGCATGGCACTGGTACAAAAACTGACACCTACATCAATGGAAAAAAAACTAGAAAACTCAAAAAAGCTGCACACATACAACAGTCTGATGTTCAACAAAGTCAACAACAACAAGCAATAGAAAAACGGCTCATTCAGTAAATGGTGCTGGGATAGCTGGCTAGCCATATGCAGAAGATGAAAACCAGACACCTTCTTTCACCATATACAAAAATTAGGTCAAGATGGATTAAAGGCTTAAATGTAAGACCTAAAACTAGAAAAACCCTAGAAGAAAACCTAGGAAGTACCATTCTGGACATAGGATTTGGCAAATATTTCATAGTAAAGAGTCCAAAAGCAATTGCAACAACAAAAAGTAGAAAAGTGGGAGTTAATTAAACTAAAGAGCTGCTGTATTTCAAGATGAACTATCAACCAGGTAAACAGAAAACCTGCTGAATGGGAGAAAATATTTGCAAACTGTGCATCCAACAAAGGTCTCATATCCAGAATGTATAAGAAACAAACAAATCAACAAGCAAAAACAAATAACTCCATTAAAAACGGGTAAAAGACATGAACAGAGACTTCTCAAAAAAGACATACGTGCAGCCAACAAGCATATAAAAATGCTCAACATCACTAATCATGGGAGAATGCAAATCAAAATCACAATGAGATACCATCTTACACCAATCAGAATGGCTATTACTAAAAAGCCAAAAAATAACAGATGCTGGTGAGTTGCAGAGAAAATAAAACACTTTATATCTTTTTGTGGGAATGTAAATTACTTCAGCCACTATGGAAAAGAGTTTGAAGATTTTTCCGATAGCTTAAAATAGAGCTACCATTCAACCCATTCCATTACCGGGCATATACCAAAAGGTACATAAATCATTCTACCATAAAGACACATTCATACACATGCTCACTGGAGCACTATTCACAATAGCAAAGACATGAAATCAAAGATACCCATCAACAGTGGACTCAAGAAAGAAAATGTGGTACATATACCATGATAATCTATGCATCCGTTAAAAAAAACAGAATTATGTCTTCTGCACAACATGGCTGCAGTTGAAGGACATTCCTAAGTAAATTAATGCAGGGACAGAAAACCAAATACTGCATATTTTCACTTGTAAGTGGGAGTTAAATATAGACTAAATATGAACACAAAGAGGGGAACATGGGCAATGAGGGACCCATAATTAGGATTGCAGCATATAGATTGACACTGCCTAGGTGCAACACCAACTTCACCGTTTACCAACAAAGTGACTTCCTACAAAACTCTTATATTACTTGTGACTAACGTAAGTACTTAATACTGCACATAGGTCAATACAAGACATAATAGCTACTAAATCTCTTAAGTGTTTAAATTATAAGAGGGTAAGCTAGAGATACTTGATACGTAGAGGTTTGATCTAGAGGTTTGCCCCATAAAGCAGTACAGGTAATACCAGCAGGTCATACTCTATCTGCTTATAAAACTGATAGAAATTATTCACATACTTTATTATTACCCATTACTTGAAGCTAAAATTGCTACATATTTTTCAAGAACTGTGGGAACATGCTTGGTGCATAGGGTCAGTTCTAATTCCAAACAATTGGTAGAAAAAAAAAACCTGAATTATTTAATTGGCTTACCTGCTTCCTTTCTCATCTCAAATCTTCAAATCCTCAAAATGCCTTATTTGAAAATGAAACTTGTTAGAATCCAAGAAAAAGATGAACATTGCTGGCATGATGGATGTGCTGGCCTGTAGTGATGGCTCAGGCTTAAACTTCAAGTTTAGAATTTCTTTTTTCACATGCACAAACTCAGACATTGCTCTGAAGGTTAGACACTGTGACAGGTGCCTGATTTTACAAGGTGTTCTATCCCAAGCAAATTATTGCGTAGGAATCTCTACTATATTCATTAGGCTTCTGTATCGCATAAAAATTACCACCTCTGACTTCTTTACCCAATGAAAGAGGTTTTCTGGGAGTGCTTGATGTGTGGCTGAGAGAAGAGAGTGATCTTTTGTATCAGGGATCTGGAGGAATGTAATTGCAGGGCTGCTAGCTATAACTTCTCCTTCCACAGGCTAAAACAGAACAGCCCTGTCATCTAGTTTGAATTCTTAAGTCCCATTTGGTGTCTAGAAAGTTTTACTGTAGTCTTGCAATTCTGTTATTTATACTAATGAGTATTTTTTAACTGAAACAGTTTGAATAGAATTTTTGTCAGCTCCTTCCAAAAATAAAATGCCTTTCAAATAAAAGCTAAAGTAACATTTAATTTAAAACTAGTTAAGTCACATTATCTGAAAATACATCTTTAAATCTTCATATGGAGTTTTATTCATGTCATTATTCATACAAGCATGTCTCCTCCTCTTTCCAACAGATTCTCATTACTAGAATTATCATTTTATCACTCACATTTCCCTCAGACATAATTTCTTCATTACAATATTTAGATGCGTTGTTTATTTTTTAGTCACTTTAGTTAGAGTGTTGTTCAAAAATATTCTATTCCTTAAATCCCCTCTCAAGAGAGGGATTATATTTCTTATCCCACCAACTTTGGCTTGACTGAATGACTTGAAGGGTGAGCTTAGGGTAAGGCAGGTAACACAGGACTGTGAAAATTCAAGATAAGATCCTGTCTTTATTTACAATTTTGATACTTTGTTCATCCAGGAACTTTTTGCCTTAAAAATGCACTGAAACATTTTTTTTTTTAATCCTGCTTACTAAGTTTGTTGGCAGCCCCTTAAATTTTGTCCCCCAGATGAGTGTCTCACTCACCTCATCCTAGTCCCAGCCAAGTTTGGACCATCTGAGTGCTGATGGATATGGCAATGGGCCACTCCTGAGCCTTGGCAGTTAAAGACTTCTTGTGGTGCTGCTGGCTGTCTTGGCCCTCTGCCATCATCATGAGGAGAGCATGTGCTAGAAAGCAGGCTGGTCCCAGGAGGTTGGCAGACACATGAGACAGACCTAGCCCTAAAGACCTGTGATGAAGCAGAAGCCCCCAGCCTGACAAAGACCCCCTGACTCTCTGCAACCCTGCAAACCCAACATTCTCAAAATCACACTCAGAGTCTCCTGGTTCCTGCTGGCAAATATTAACCTAACCCTGCTACTTTTATTTATTTATTTTTCTTCTCTCTCTCTCTGGTAAAAATCTATTTTCTTTCCTTTTCTCTCTTTCTCTCCCTCTTTCTCTCTCTCTCCTTCTTTCTTTCTTTCTTTCTTTCTTTCTTTCTTTCTTTCTTTCTTTCCTTCTTTCTTTCTTCTTTCTTTCTTTCCTTCTTTCTTTCTTTCTCTCTTTCTCTCTCTCTCTTTCTTTCTTTTTTTATTTATTTTTTTGATGGAGTCTCTCTATGCCACCCAGGCTGGAGTGCAGTGGCGTCATCTCGGCTCACTGCAACCTCTGCCTCCTAGGTTCAAGTGATTCTCCTGCCTCAGCCTCCGGAGTAGCTGGGACTACAGGCGCCCGCCACCACACCCAGCTAATTTGTTGTATTTTTAGTGGAGATGGGGTTTCACCGTGTTAGCCAAGATGGTCTTGATCTCCTGACCTCGTGATCCGCCCACCTTGACCTACCAAAGTGCTAGGATTTACAGGCATGAGCCACCGCGCCTGGCCAAAAATCTATTTTCTTCTACTGTAAAAAACAACATCTCACTGGTGGCAATCCAAGGCGATATGAAAAAAGTTCCAGCAGCTTGAATTAAAAGATACTGTAGCTGTTTGAAAGTAAGAATATTTTTAGGTCCTGATTTTATTCTCTACAGAAAGCATGCTGACTGAAATGTTCAGTCGCCAGGGAGAGTCTATTCTCTAATGCCCACTATCGTGTGCCCAAGGAGGATTATGGAAACTGAAGAGTCTTCCAGAAGCAAAATCAAAAGCCATGAAAAATAAAGGTCCAGGTAATATTCTCAGGGAGTAAATCTGGGTCAGTAAAAATAAATAATCCACAGCTCAAGGTAGCAGAACCTCACGTTAACCCATGGATTTTCAGAATTGCTACGGACCATTAAATATTATGTGCTTACCATTGTGATTATATCCCTTTTCTTCACCATTGTAAATCGAGTATGTGGGAAATAGATAATTTTTACTTTTATTTCACAGGTATTGGATCAAAATAATTCTTCTCCAGACCTGACTAAGATTATGAGACCCTGGGCCTCAAGCCTGATACAATGTGACTTTTTTGGTATCCTGCGGAGGAAATGAGTTTAATTGACTTCTGAAAGAAAAATGAATAATTGTTACCAAGACAATGGACTGTGGTAGTGTGGAATATTATTCTTGATTCTTCACATTATTGCCTCTTACATGTGATTGTGACATGCACCAGATGGGAAGATGCAAACACATTCGTGTTCAGCTACTAAAATGAGGGCAAACGTTATAGTGAGCCAGTATTGATTCAATATCTGAAGACATATTTTTCTGTCTACTCACTGTGTTCCAAGATTACCATGAAATTATGTCCCAAGTAGATGCTAGTCCAAGAAAAAAAAATATAGGTAAACATTAAGGAGAGATGATCCCAGTTAAAAGCCTATTACCCAACAACCTCCAATGTGTAGTGGAGCCATCCCAACTAAACTGTACACCAGTGAGGGAGAAAAATAAATGATAGTTGTTGCAAGACATTGAGTTTTGAAGTTGTATATTATGTAGTGTACATATAGCAGTAGCTGACTCAAACACAAGAGTTAACTAAATTTCTATGAGACAGTTTGCTAGTATCAATAGTTATAAGGTTCTAGAAGAGTTGAACCAGGTGGCAGCATTTAACTGTCAAAGGCAAGATGGGTAAAAACTGTCATAATGGGCTGCAAGACTGAATGAAACCAGCTGGTCTTGGCATGCAGGACCAGTGACAGTGAATAACAGAACATAGTGTTCCCAGTGAAAGACAGATGGACAGCCAATGTGGATTCGACTTTGCTTATACAACAACAACAACAAAAATCAAGAGTTGTCAATCAGAGGGCTAAGGTCATTGCCTTCATGAAGGGTTATTATCTCTCACCCAGTCTTTAAAACTGAGCCAATTCTCAGAGCAAGATTGAATGAGAAAGTCCTATGCCATTTAGGATAGAAAGTGAATTGTTCCAGAAAGAATCTATCTTTTTAATATACTTCTTTCTAATTTTTGTATGTAGTAATTATACATGAGATGCTTTGATACAGGCATGATTTTTTATCTAATCCTTCACCAAACAGATCTACAGTTATTTATGAGAAATATTATACATTAGGTAAAGAGAATATTCAGATCTTACAAGAGCAATTGATTAGAAGGTGAGTTTGCACTGATAACAGAGGATCCAAAACACAAGCACAGCTCCTCGCTTAGAGTGGGATAAATGGACGTTATGAAAGGATTCTTGTACACTGTCCCCCTCGCAATGCATCAGTGGTTCCCTGGACCCACCACGTGACCTTTCCCCTGGTCTTTCATTAAATAATATAAAATAATATTTATAGCAATGACCATAATTCTCATGGTAGTTTCAAGACTTATGTAGTAAGATTATGATCAAAACAAGACGAAGCTGAAGACCCAGAAACTGCTCCTTCTTTAGTCAAAGAGTCAATTTATGAAACAAAAATATATCAGATGGTATAGGAGAGATTAATGTCACCCTCAAACTCAAAAGTAACAAGTATTCTGCAAACCCTGGAAAGACTGAGAAATAAACCCTATGAAATCTCAAGCCTCTGCCACATTAGTGACCTTTTTAATATCTAATGGTTTGGAGCCATCTTATCCCAGATATAGAACAAGTTGTTGTATGTTTCAGTTCCCACCACGAAGAGAAACAGTACATGAAGATAGATCACTTTGTATTTTTCAGACAGCACATAGTAAAATTGGGAATGTGGCTTTAACCAGTGACTTAGAGGACTGCCATATTTGAGTGACTGCCAGTGAAAGGAAGAGTTCTACAGCAGGTTCAGGTTTTGATACAAGCTGCACTGCATTCAATAACAAAACCCAGTAGACTCTAAAGTCCTGATATCTGTGGTGGATCGAAATGGCATATGTTGTCTCTGGCAAGCTCTAACAGGAGAGACCTTCTGCAGATCCCTAGCATCCTCAAACAAGACCATCTGCAGCATATTTCTTTTGCCCATTCAAAAAAGCAATGCCTGACAGTCTACTGCACCTAGTCTTATTTATGTAAATAAATGATTTGAACAGAACTACCCATCGTTAGCTAGATGAACGACCAAGGCATTGATTCCATGCAATAATGTATACATTTAGGAGTGGACTTACTCAAGTGTAGAGAGCACACATTTACACACACACACACAAACACATCCACAAAAATAGAAGGTAGACTCTATATATCTACGGAGGGTATTATGGGTTGGATTGTGCCCTGGAAAGATTTGTTACATTGAAATTCTAAACCTCCCTTCCCACAATGTCTCAAAAATGTGACTCGTTGGAAATAGGACTGTGGCATATAAAACTGGTTAAGATGAGGTCACGCTGCAATAAGATGGGCTTCTAATTTAACATTACTGGTGTCATTAGGAAAAGAGAATATTTGCACATAGATATTCACACAGGAAGAATGCCATGTGAAGATGAAGTCAAAGATCTACAATCCAAAGAAAGCTATAGAATGCCAATAAATAACTAGATACTAGAAAAGAGGCATGGAACACATTCTCTGTCACCACTCTAAAGAAATCAAAACTGGGGCCGGGCGCGGTGGCTCACGCCTGTAATTCCAACACTTTGGGAGGCCGAGGCGGGCGGATCACGAGGTCAGGAGATCAAGACCATCCTGGCTAACACGGTGAAAACCCATCTCTACTAAAAATGCAAAAAATTAGCTGGATGTGGTAGCAGGCGCCTGTAGTCCCAGCTACTCAGGAGGCTGAGGCAGGAGAATGGCGTGAACCCGGGAGGCGGAGCTTGTAGTGAGCCGGGAACGCTTCACTGCACTCCAGCCTGAACGACAGAGCGAGACTCCGTTAAAAAAAAAAAAGAAAGAAAGAAAAAGAAAAGAAAAGAAAAAGAAATCAAAATTGTCCAACACTTCAATCTTGGACCTCCAGCCTCCATAGCTTTGAGACAGTATATTTCTGTTGTTTAGGTCACCCAGTTCATAGTCCTTCATTATGACACCCTTAGCAAATGAATAATGGCTTCACTGACCTCTCCCTTTCTCACATCATACATATGGCTTTGTTCATATACGTTTGGCAAATTCCTGTGACTAGTTAATGGACAAGGAGAAAAAATTGGATAGATTACTTTGATATATTGATTGGACCTGCTAAAATTAGTGTAGCCTACCTAATGATAAAGAGATAGTGTCCTATTTAACAAGACTGTAGTCAGAAGTAAAAATACATCAAAAATTCCAGGCAGTGTTGAAGGGCCTGGGTGAATGTTCAGTTTCCTGGAATGAAAAAGATTAGAACATGAAAGAGAAAGTGGTTTGAAGAAGACTCATGGAACTTTAGGCCTTTTCCGCAAGGATAGAGGGACACAATAAGATCAGGGACACAATAACAATTCCATGGAAGCTAAAAATATGTTTGCTACCTGCTCATTTTTCTGGTAAAGATAAAGGATATAGTTACTTTACCAACTGGGATAATTTTCTTGATCTTCATGGGGAACAGGTGTTAGTGCTATATAATCAGAAAGTGAGAAGAAATTCTGTAATGTAGAGGACTTACTGGGGTGGCTGTTGATGCTTCCATACATAGACATAAGACTGTTAACGGTTGTGACAACCATGACCTGTCACAGGAAAAATAATCAAGGCTCAGATCCCTCAGAAATGAAAGCCTCAGTCACTTAACTGCAAAAGCAACCTTGATCAGCAGAAATACTGGGTAAGGGTGAGAGTGAATCTAGAATTGTGGTAGAGGAATAAAATGATGACAATCAATTATGTCCTTATGAATACCTGAAGCATGGGGATTGCAAATTTCTAGTTGAAGGTTTTTTAGAGGCACCATTTCTAGTTGCAATCCTGAAGAGTCACTGACTGGGAAGAGTGAACTCAATTTGGGTGCGTTGAAATGGGAGTAACTGAGCAGAGGTACACCCATTTTATCATGGTTCCTTTTTACCCCAAAACAGTTCCAGTATATTTCAATGGCTTTCTAGCTTTTTATCACTAAAAGTGTTCGCTGTTTGTAGAAATATGTTCAACTGATACACAGAAATATCAGCATGTCAACACCCCATTGCTTATTCTCAACAAATGAGGACCAGAAATGGAACAAAAAAAATCTAGCTCCCTTAGATTTTGGGAGACATTTTGAGCTCAGTACTTTCTTAAAGGGACACCTGTGGGATTTAGTGTCAAGTTCTTAAGGCAGTGACCAATTTATTAACATTCTTTACTAACTTTCCCTTCTTTTTCTCACTTTCTCACTCTTTTACTATGTTACTTCTGGGCAAGGAAACACCATGAAGTACTTTAGTAAACCTTCTAAGTTCGAGACATATTCTTCCTTGTACATTTGATGTTTCTTGAGTTCATTCACTAAATAAAATACTTACAACCAAATCATTGTGTCAGGATCTACCTTTGAGGGACTCTAAATATTGAGAGGCATAAAGCTTAGCTGGAAAACAGAACTAATGCCATGACCACGATTCCATTATTTTATTGCCTAAGATCAGCAGATACGTGAGGTCATGTCTTCCCTAGAAGGATGTAGCAGAATTGGTACTGAAATGATACAGAAATGCTCACAGATATTTTAAGAAAAACAACTTGCAGCTGCTTCTAACTATTGCAATGCAAATGAAAGTGACACTTTGATATCTATTTTCATCTGTTGTGTTTACAAAGACAAAAGAGTTGATAATATCCAGTATTGACAAACGTGTAAAAGCATACTTGTATGCTTATAGTAAGAGAAAGAACTTAATGCTTCATTTCAGAAAGCAATTTTGCTGGCAGTTTGCAATCAAACTAAAATGCTTCAGTCAAGTCTCTCATGTTGAACGTCTATCCTTAAAAATTTGTGTACCTGGCATTTGTCTATTTGTCTTTATTCTACTTTTATTTTTCTCTGCTCTGTTGGAAGCCTCAAACCTTTGTTTCTTCATAGATGCCCCCAGTGGAAGGTATTAGGAGTCTGGGAAATGGGAAAAAGGAATAAGCCCTGTGGCCCTCTCTTTTACCTTCTGGATGTGAATCGATGCAGCCTTGATAGCATAATTTTGCTGGAGGTTACTAATGTTGCTCATCATTCAGTTACTTTAAATATTTCCACACTATTACAGTATAAAAATTGTGTGGGCCTCTAGATTTTTGGAAGGCAGTGGTGGTGTGGTAGAGAGTTGTAGGGTTCTTCCCAAGCAGCCAAGAGGGATGTAGAATGTCTTCCTGCTTCAGCAGCAGAGCAACTAGGCAATCTGTATCTTTTAGCCTAAGGATGGTAGGGGTTCATTGAATGTATTAATCTCTGAATAACCTCAGTTTTTTATTTTTGCTTTCCCAGTTCTTGTGACAAATTTGCAATCAATTCTGTTTTAAATATTCTCTTTTTGAAATACACAGAGTAGTTCTGTTTTCTAGAAAAAGCTTTGACTGCCAGCCTTCCTCTCCCTATTTCTACTTTATTATTCTTCCATGTGTTGGCCCACTTTTTATTCTGCCTTCTCTTTTATTGCTTATCCTCTGAATGTTTGCTTTCCTCAGGGATCAATTACTGGCTTACTTTTCTTTGTGCTATGCACACACACCCTGGGTGACAGAAATCACTCTCCTGCCTAAATACTGAATACTCCCTCATCTTTAACTCATGTCAAATCCCACTATGAGGTCAAGACTGTCAGCTAAAAATCTCCTCTTGGCATTACAAATATAAATATTCAAATTGATCTTATCATCTTCACAGTGTGCCATCAGTATGTTTGTTCTGCAATCTCAGCCAGTTGTTCACATCTATCCGGTTTCTTAAGTTAACATACTGGATTTCTTTCCTTGTGATTTGCTCTTTTTTACTCTCTCACCAAGTTCCATTGCTTCTGGTTGCTAAGTAGTTTTTGAGTATCCTTCCCTGCTGCTTTGTTATTTCCTTCTTGATTTGTTAACATCTTGTCGCAGAATTCACTCTTCAACCCCTCTAATCACCTGCAGCATTTCTACCAGAATAATTCAACAAATTAGAGATTTAATCGCATACTTTTTTTTTTGTAAAGTATTCTATTGAGTTGCCAAAGTCCTTGGGAAGGGTTCAAAGTCTTCTAGTGGGGCAGAAAAGACAATCAAGGACACAACACATATCTCCCTTGCTTGGCTTTCTTACTAGCCACTGCTACCTTTGCACTTCTTGGTCCAGTCTCTTTAAATCATTTGCATTTCCATTAATGTTCATTGACCTCTCCTCTGTAGTGCTTATTTTATCTCTTTTACTTCTGCCTGAAATGTTCTTCTCAATTTCATTTCCCTGGCTAACTCTCAGCCATCCTGGATCATCTCAGGCATTCAGGCATCTAGGAAGTCTTTCCTATGACACATCACTTCTGTGTCGGTACCTCTGGATGCACAAGTTTCTCATAGCCCTTGTTATTCTGCACTTTACTCGCTGGCTTACTGATCTGCCTCTCCTTATAAACCCTAAGCACATTGGGGATTTTACAGCCCCCAGCTCAATATGGAATTTCATTGTAGACATTCAATAAAACTCTTTCATGTTGTTGTTTCTTTTTTAAAAAAATTTTGGTAATATAACTTCATTGTGTTTTTAAAATTATGGTCATTTTCATACTGATCATTAGTTTTCCTATTTAATGAATATGCTATATTTCAAAGTGATAATATTTCCTTTAAAACCAGAATTGATCACTTTTTCTTGTATGTCTGCCTATAACTGCATACTGAGAAATAAATTTCTGAGGTGGGTAGGGGGAAGATTTTTACCTGAGCCACTTCAATTACCAGGCCCAAAAAGATATTTATAATGTGACAGTAGTCACATCTCCCTCCCACCTTGAACACAATAATTACTTCTTGAAGCCACTTTCTATGTGGGCTCTAAACTAACTGATGCCAAGTAGCCATAAAATGCCGTGTACTAGAAATCATGACTCATACCCTGTAGTACAAAAATGTATAGCCAACCACTAATCACTGTTTTTTTCTTAAACCAATGAGAGTTCCTCTCAAAGAACTTTGTATCAGCCCACTTCCTATCCTCTTTTGCATTTAAAAACCTGCTTGTAATAAAGGCCAAATAAACGACTTTAAAGTATGTCCCTAGTAGCTCTCTTTATTTTGGTTCAGGTAAACTGTTTAAAATTATATTTTGTGGCTTAGCTTATTTCTTTTTGGTTGACATTCTTGAAACAGCAAGAAGGGTTCAAAGTGATCCCCCCCACCTCCAGCTACAAACCGTCAGACATTCCTTCCAGATTCAGCACCTACCCAGCTGTGAACCCCTTGTGTTCTTGCAGCTTGAAAGGAATAGCTGAATGTAAGGGATGAGTCTTACTCTTTAGTTGGAGGTTTAGACTTTGCTTGAGCTATTCTTTTCAAATCTCTTTTCTTAAAATGGAGGATTTCCACCTTTGCCTAATGGGCAGCACATTTGAGTTTCAGGGAAATTAAAAAAAAAAAGAAAAGAAAGAAACTTGACTTTCACTGTTTCTGCCTCACATCAGAATGGTCAAGGTACTGGGTCAATCTACTGGCAATTTGGTGGTTTAACTTTATATAGCAGGCTTTTAAAATTGCAACTGCTTTCCATTGCATGAAATTGGGACTTAGGTTCTTATTTGTGACCAATTTTTATTAATTCCAAACAGAAAAGTGCATAAAGGTGAGTTATGTCACCTCAAAACTATATTGGACAATAGCTTCCCCTGACCCAGTTGGTTTATGTAGGTGACTTAGGGACTTTTCAGAGTTTTCAAGGGTGTTTTCCAGGATGTGATGTGACCTCATAGGACATGCCTCACCAGAACATTTTTTAAGGGATGCTTTTTTTTTTTTTTTTTTTTGTCATTCAGGTGTGTATAATGTAAGGATTTGTCCCCCATAGCTTAGGCAACCCTTCTTCCCTGTGGCAATTGGAGGCAGTCTGAGACATGTCAGAGAATGATTCCTCACTCTTGGCTGACACCAAAAGAGTGATGCTCATAGGCACCACACTTCCACCCAGAACGGACTCCGGGACGTGGTCACAGCCGAAAAGCTCCTTAATTATTTTGAAAATCTAGCTTCAAAATACGAGTGGCCTTATAAGGTACACCCTCTTTTAGAAACAACAGTTGGCTTTATGTACAACACTTTGGAGCATCCTCTTGTAAATATCTAGGAAAACAGACCCACATGAACCAGGATAATCATAGGCAGAAATGGTGAAAATGAAGCTCTTTTCAAATGCCTAAAATAATTTATTTGTGGGCACAACTATAAAGAGCTGGCTTTATCGCCAGACAAATTGAGTAAGACCCTTACTTCTAATGGCACCTAGAAGCTTCTAAATTTTTTTCTGAGAAAATTGCTTATTCAAGAGGTAAACAAAATGATACCTGATTCTATTTCTGAATTTTATGATGCTAAAGGCCTTCTCTCTTCCACCTGCAACTGCTCCTCCTTCTACCCCTGTGCTTTTATACTCTCTTTTATCTAAACTCCCTTGCCTTGACTTGCCTTTCCTACAATCACTACCTGAGGAAACCCCCAAGGTATCTTGCTACTTCCCTGAAACTTCTGTTTTGGCAGCCTCTTTCAAGGTAAAACCCACAGGAAGAGGTGAGCTTACTATTTTGTATAACCCCCGGAAAAAAATTGAACTAAAGTATATCATTTTAAGATCCATTGGGTTTCTGAAATATTTGATTTAATTGTCTGGACTTGTTCTGACCTTTATTAATTAGTTCATATGCTAATATCAGAAAGCAGGGACACTAAATGGTTAAAAAAGGCTAACTGAAATAATCCTTAAGAGGGTTTAAAAAAAAAGCAGAATGAAGCAGACCATGAAAGGATTTACACTTCAGCTGTGTCTCTTCATGACGCCATTCCCCAGGTCTTTCCTAAAAATACAGATTAGAGGAAAATTCAACAATGTACTCAAAGACCAGGCAATTCTGTGCTTGATTATTTTGAATGGTTTGAAAAATCCTTTAAATTGTATCCCGGAATGGCACTGATGCTAGCCTCAAAGATTATCTGAATTATTCCCTTATAAATTCTACTTTCTTCAGTGGCTTACATGAGGACTTGGTTATCTTTTTTAAAGACATCAGCTTGATTGGGTAACTATATAAACCCATGAATTAGTAATCGTGAATTACTAATAATACAGATAAACTTTCTGAAACTATTCAAAAAGAAGAAAAAAGTAAGTCCTCAAAGATTATGTGTTTGAAACTACAGCAGTGAAACCAGGCCTTTTAAGAAAAGACAGGTGCCTCCTTTTAATGATAAAAGAGATGTTTGCTTCTATTGCAAAAAGCCTTGCCATTTTCAAAAAAAGGTTGTAGAGAAATTAATTGACAGCAGAAACAACACAAAGACAGGATCCTGCAAGTGAAGAGGGTTGTTCCAAGGACCTGGTTCTTCTGACTAATATCCAAGGAGAAATTGACTTTTTTAACAAATAAAGAGCAGACACACACCCTTATGGACACTGGAGCTAGCCTTTCTGTTCTTAACCCTATCATTTAAACTGTTCCCTTTCATGAAGTAAAAAGAGTATACAAATGGTAGGGGTGCCAGGCATAGTGGCTCACATCTGTAATTTCAGTGGTTTGGGAGGCTCAAGCAGAAGGATCATTTGAAGATAGGAGTTTGAGATCAGCCTGACCAACAAAAAAATAGCCAGGCATGATGGCACGCTCCTGTAGTTCCAGCTATGCAGGAGGCTGAGATAGTAGGATCTCTTGAGTCCAGCAGTTCAAGGCTGCAGTGAGCCATGGTCCTGCCACTGGGTTCCAGCCCTGTCTCTTAAAAACTAAAGTTTAAAACAGAACAAAACAAATGTATCTAATCAACCTGTGACTTCACATAAGTCCAAACCCTTAGAATCCCAGGTAGGCTCACTTAGTGGCCTTAATTTCTTTCTGGTTAGTACCTCAGCTCCCATATACTTTTAGGCAAACAATTTTTGGAACTTTACCATGCATATATTTTTGTTCCCCCAATGAGGGAAATGTATTCAAATTGGAACAGAAGGAGCAAACAAAATTACTACAAAACAATAATAAAACTGAAATATTAGGTTGGTGCAAAAGTAATTGCTATCTTGGACTGTGCATTTTAAATCATTATAAGTAGGCTCAAACACATCTTTATTAATAAAAATAGGAACCATTACGATTAACATATTTTTGCCAACAAGAAATAAGTTCGTTTATTCCTGCAGTGTAAAAATCCATGCTTGAGGATTCGATGAACTCTTGGGAAGCATATTCTGCATCCTGCTGTTTGTGGAAGTGTTTTCTAGGCAAAAAGTTGTTGAGATGCTTAAAGAAGTGCTAGTTGGCTGGCAAGAGGTCAGGTGAATATGGCGGATGAGGCGAAGCTTCGAAGCTCAATTTTAAGCGTTGTTTGTGCAGTGTGCGGTCAGGCATTGTCATGGAGCATAATTGGACCCCTTCTGTTGGCCAATGCTGGCTGCAGGCATTGCAGTTTTCAGAGCATCTCATCGATTTGCTGAGGATAATTCTCAAATGTAATGGTTTTGCTGGGATTCAGAAAGCTATAGTGGATCAGACCGGCAGCAGACTACCAAACAGTGACCATATTTTTTGGTGCAAATTTGGCCTTGGGAAATGCTTTGGAGCTTCTTATCTGTCCAACCACTGAGTTGGTCATCACTGGTCATTGTATAAAATCCACTTCTTGTTGGACATCACAATTCGATCAAGAAATGGTTCATTGTTGCTGTGTAGAATAAGAAAAGACAACACTTCATTTTTTTTTTTTCACTCAGCTCATGAGGCACTGACTTATGGAGCTTTTCCATCTTTCCAATTTGCTTCAAATGCCAAACGACCGTAAAATGGTCAATGTTAATTTCTTCAGCACTATCTCTTGTAACCGTAAGAGGATCAATTTCAGTGACTGCTCTCAATTGGTCATTGTCAACTTCTGATGGCCAATCACTACACTCCTCATCTTCAAGGCTTTCATCTCCTTTGCAGAACTTCTTGAACCACCACTGCACTGTATGTTCGTTAGCAATTCCTGGGCCAAATGCATTGTTGATGCTTTGAGTTGTCTCCATTGCTTTAAGACCCAGTTTGAACTCGAACAAGAAAGTCACTCGAATTTGCTTTTTGTCTAGCATCATTTCCATAGTCTAAAATAAATATAAAATATACAAGTAATAAGTTATTAGCAAAAAAACTTAAAGCAAGAAATGCTCATTAAAATGATGAATAACATACCACATTTATTTAAGCACGTATTCCAATAGCCAATGGCAAATTTCAAAAATGCAAAAACAGCAGCAATTACTTTTGCACCAGCAAAAGTGTTGGATATAAACACAGATCCAACAATTTCTTTTTCTAAACTTGGACTAACAAATTACACTGATGACTTACTAAAAATTCGCAAGACTACTTATGATCCTTATCTTTCACTGATAGTGGTAAAATAGATTCAGCAAACCTCATTCAAGTGGAAGTAAACTTAAATAAACATTTATCCAATATGAGTCAATACTTGTTAAGGCCTGAAGCAATTGAAGGAACCAAACCCATAATAAAATATTATATAGAAAAGGACATAATTACACTTTGCACTCATGTAATACCCAGATCCTTCCCTCAGAATGTGGGGGTTGAAACTTTGTACAATATTTCAGACCTATAAACAACATTGTTATTACTGACTGGATGCCCAAAGCATCCAGTGGTATAAAACCTCTATTCTGTTGGTATTCTATTGATAGCAATTCTTTCTGAAAGTGGGATATTTACTGCAGTTGATTTATGCAGTATTTTCTTAAGTATTCCAGCAGACTCAGAGAGCTAATACTTGTTTGCTTTTACTTGGGATGACCACCAGTACACCTAGGCTGTGCCACAAGGTTGCACTGAGAGCCCTACCTATTTTTCTCAAATATTGAAATCTGACTTGGCTGACGTACATTTCTTAGGGAGATATATGTTCATCCAATATATGTATGATCTTTTCCCTTGTTCCCTGAATACGCAAACCTGTAAGAATGATAACATGATCTCTTAAAACAATTATCATATAAGGGACATAGCCTTTCTGGAGAGAAACTCTGATTTCGCCATGCTGAGATAAAATAATTAGGACATTTGATTTCTAAGGAAGGATTGCTCATAAACCCAGATAGAAATAAAGGCATTCTAGCCTTCCCTAAGCCCTCAACAATAAAGCAATTTCAAGGCTATCTGGATTGGCTGGATACTGTCAGAACTGGATACCTAATTTTTGGTAATACAGGCTTTAATCACCCTCCCGAAAGTGGATCAGTGTGATCCTCTTTTTTGAATTCCAGAAAGGCTGAAAACCACACAAATTATCAAGGATAGTCTTACAACTGCCCCTGCCTTAAGGAATCCCAATTACAGCTTTCTGTTTACCCTGTTCTTTTATGAAGATCAGAGAAATGCTTTGGGAAATTGACCTTTTGTATATTATAGCCAATAAATTGAGGTAATTGCTAGAGAAATGCCACCTTGCTTAAGAGTGATCTTTGCTACCACCTCACTTTAAAACTGTTGAGGAAATAGTTTTGAAATCTTATCTCACATCTGTTTCCTACTCAATGGAAACCATTCTGCACTCACATTATACCCAACATTACTCTGTTAATAGACTTATTTTCCATGAAGTTCTTCTTTCCTCACCTTAACATAACTATTTTCCCATGTAATGATCTTAATCTTTGTTTTTATTTTCAGCTCTTAATTTCAGGGGTACACATGCAGGATGTGCAGGTTTGTTACATAGGTAAATGTATTCCATGGTGGTTTAGCACAGATCAACCCATCACCTTGGTATTAAGCCTCGCATCCATTATTTATTTTTCCTGATGCTCTTCCTCCTCCCACCCCAACCCTCCAACTGGCCACAGGGTGTGTTATTCCCCACCATATGCGCATGTGTTCTCACAGTTCAGCTCCCACTTATAAGTGAGAACATGCAGTGTTTGGTTTTCTGTTCCTTCATTAGTTTGCTAAGGATAATGTCTTCCAGCTTCATCCATGTCCCTGCAAAGGACATGATCTCTTTCATTTTTATGGCTACATAGTATTTCATGGTGTATATGTACCAGATATTTTTCATCCAGTCTATCATTGATGAGCATTTGGGTTGATTCCATGTCTTTGCTATTGTGAAAATTGCTTCAGTGAACATATGCGTGCATGTATCTTTATAGGAGAATGATTTATATTACATTGGGTATATACCGAGTAATGGGATTGCTGGGTTGAATGGTATTTCTGGTCTAGGTCTTTGAGGAATCATTACACTTTCTATCGCAATGGTTGAACAAATTTACACTCCCACCAACAGTGTAAAAGCATCCCTTTTTCTCCACAGCCTTGCCAGCATCTGTTGTTTCTTGACTTTTTAATAATTGCCATTCTAACTGGCATAAGATGGTATCTCATGGCAATTTGATTTGCATTTCTCTAAAGATCAGTGATGTTGAGCTTTTTTCCATATGTTTGTTGCCTACATGTATATCTTCTTTTGAGAATGGTCTGTTCATATCCTTTGCCCACTCTTTAATGGTTTTTTTCCTTGTAAATTTGTTTAAGTTCCTTATAGATACTGGATATTAGACGTTTGTCAGATTAATAGATTGCAAAAGTTTTCTCCCATTGTGTAGGTTTTCTGTTCTCTCTGATGATAGTTTCTTTTGCTGTGCAGAAGCTCTTTAGTTTAATTAGATCCCATTTGTCAATTTTTGCTTTTGTTGCAAATGCTTTTGGTGTCTTTGTCATGAAATCTTTGCCCATGACTATGTTGTCAATGGTATTGGGTAGATTTTCTTCTGGAGTTTTTATACCTTTGGGTTTTACATTTAAATCTTTAATCCATCTTGAGTTGATTTTTGTATATGGTATAAGGAAGGGATCCAGTTTTAATTTTTTTGAATATGACTAGCCAGTTCTCCCAGCACCATTTATTAAATAAGGAATCCTTTCCCCATTGCTGTTTTTGTCAGATTTGTCAAAGATAAGTTGGTTGTAGGTGGTCAGTCGTATCTCTGGGTTCTCTATTCTGTTCTCTTGGTCTGTGTGTCTGTTCTTGTACCAGTACCATGCTGTATTGCTTAATGTAGCCTTATAGCATAGTTTGAAGTTGGGTGGTATGGATTTTTTGTTTGTTTTGTTTTGTTTGTTTGTTTAAGCCTATGTTCTTGTACTGGTACCATGCTATATTGGCTACTGCAGCTTTACATCATAGTTTGAAGTCAGATGGAATGAATGTTTTTTCTGTTGTTGTTGTTGTTTTGTTTGTTTATTAGGACCTTCTTGGCTATTCAGGCTCCTTTTTGGTTCCATATAAATTTTAAAATAGTTTCTTTTTTAATTCCGTAAAAAATGTCTATGGTTCTAACCATTCTTTTGTCTTTGCCTATTGATGAGATGCCACATTATAACTGCATCACCTTAATTGACCGTACTATCACTCATAGACAGGGCCTAAAACAAAATACAGATAATGCTGATGTAATTTGTAATTTTGTTCACTGATGATTTATTTGAAAGATGAATCTGAAAATTATTGGGCTGATTAGACCATAGTGCCTCTAACTGAGGTTATAGATTATACTCTATATGTTATACTTTCCAGATATAAAATTATCTAAACAGAAAGTATTGCTCACCCTAACTCATGCCTATTAATTGGCAAAAGATAACATAACTAATATTTACACTGATGGCAGACGTGCCTTCAGACATGCTATAATTTGGGGATGCTTCAGAGCAACAGGGATTTCTGACCACTTCAGGTAAAACCATCAGAGCTGGTAAACAAGTCTCTGACCTCTTGAAAGTACTCTTCTACAGGTTGGATGTTTGTCCTCCAAACCTCATGTTTAAATTAGATCCCCAATGCTGGAGGTAAGCACTAATGGGAATTGTTTGTGTCATGGACATGAATCCCTCAAGAATGGCTTGATAACATCCTTGGAGTAATAAGTTCTTGCTCTTATTAGTTCCCAGGAGAGCTACTTGTTTAAAAAACAAACAACAACAACAACAAAACCCTGACACCTCCCCCATCTCTCTTTTGCTTCCTCTGTCACCATGTAACCTCTCTACATGCCAGCTCCTGTTTGCCTTCTGCCTTGAGCAGAAGCAGCCTGTAGCACTCACTAGATGCCCAGCATTCTAGCCAGCAGAATTGTGAGCCAAATAAACTATTTTTTAAAATAAAGAAATCACTGAAATTCAGATATTACTTTATAGCAACACAAATGAACTCAAACACAATCCAAAAACAGAAATCTCTGGCTATCATCAAAATTCCTGGTAATTTAAAACTTGATATTCCAGAGAACGAGGGTAATCAGTTTGGTGACATTGTAGCTAACAATGCAGCCCTGAAGGTTACATAAGAAAATAGATGTCTTGAAATGTCCTTACAGACTTATTATTCATTTTAAATGTTATTAAAAGAAGCATAAATAGGAGCTCTAAAGAAGGAAATAGACCTTTGAAAAGTAAACGAGGGAAGTCTTCTACAGAAACAGGCTTATTTTATGGACCTAATGATAGAACAGCGCTTCCTTCAGGGCTTCAGTTACCCTTTTTTAAAAATAATTACTATAGTTTAAGTTCTGGGATACATGTGCAAAACGTGCAGGCTTGTTACATAGGTATACACGTGCCATGGTGGTTTGCTGCACCCCTCAACCCGTCATCTACATTAGGTATTTCTCTTAATGCTATCCCTCTCCAAGCCCCCCAACCTCTGACAGGCCCTGGTGTGTGATGTTCCCCTCCCTGTGTCCATGTGTTCGACTCCCACTTATGAGTGAGAACTTGTGGTGTTTGGTTTTTTTGTTCCTGTGTTAGTTTGCTGAGATTGATGGTTTCCAGCTTCATCCATGTCCCTGCAATGGACATGAACTCATCCTTTTTTATGGCTGCAAAATATTTCATGGTGTATATGTGCCACATTTTCTTTATTTAGTCTATCATTGATGGCCATTTGGGTTGGTTCCAAAATTAACTCAAGATGGATTAGAGACTTACATGTAAGACCTAAAACCATAAAAACCCTGGAAGAAAACGTAGGAAATACCACAGGACACAGGCATGGGCAAAGACTTCATGACTAAAACACCAGAAGCAACGGCAACAAAAGCCAAAATTGACAAATGGGATCTATTTAAACTAAAGCGCTTCAGCACAGCAAAATAAACTATCATCAGAGTAAAGAGGCAACCTACAGAATGGGAGAAAATTTTTGCAATCTATCCGTCTGACAAAGCGCTAATATCCAGAATCTACAAAGAACTTAAACAATTATCCCTTTTACAGTATGCTCACTAGCTGACTTATTAGAAAACAGACAGAATGATAGCATGGGGAAAACAATATTATTAGAAACAATCCCCTACTGTTGCTCAAAAGTTCATTCTTGCTGTAATGCTTGTCCTAAAAATAATCCTGGAAAATCCCTTCATGCTTCATAGAAACATTTCTTTTACCTTTAGGATCCTTTGTGATATGGCAGTTGAACTTTAACCAGCTGCCTCTATCTCAGTGTTATAGATAAGTTCTGGTGCTAATTTTTATGTTCTCTCCTTGGAGTGAAGCATTCCATGCTGATGAGCCATGACCCAAGCAGGTGGTACGTTGTTATTGGAAAACAATTCTTTCATGAGGCATTCAATCTGACTTCCATAGTGGCCAAGGAACACACAATTTACTGGTCAGGTAATTTGATCCATTTACAACATTTGGCCTATATTTCAACATTTCCATTATGCCTATCCCCTCTAATCTTCTGGAGTGGTGGAAAACACCAATGGTGTAATAAAGATTCAAAAAATTCAATTAGTGAAATAACAGTAGTCCTTAACCTGACCTGGCCAAAGTTTCTCCCATTGGATCTCTTCAACCTGTGACTGACCCGATATGGTTTGGCCATGTTCTTCCCCACATCTCATCTTGAATTGTAGCTCCCATAATTCCCTTATGTCGTGGGAGGGACCTGGTGGAAGGTAATTGAATCATGGAGTGGGTTTTTCCCGTGCTATTCTCATGATAGCGAATAAGTCCCATGAGATCTGGTGGCTTTATAAAGGAGGGTTCCCCTATACAAGCTCTCTTGCCTGCTGCCATGTAAGATGTGACTTTGCTCCTCATTCACCTTCAATCATGATTGTGAGGCCTCCCCAGCCATATGGAACTGTAAGTCAATTAAACCTCTTTCCTTTATAAATTACCCAGTCTTCAGTATGTCTTTATTAGCAGCATGAGAACAGACTAATACACACTCCATTTGGAAAACACCAGCTCTCTCTCTTTAAAAGAATAATAGGAAGGCCCATGTCTCTAGATAAAGAAGCTTATGAACCTGTGTTCTTTAAGGGTGATCTTTTTTTTTATTGCTAAAGTCTCACAAAACTTCTCACTAAGAACACCAAATTAATAAAAGATTTCTTGAACAGCTAGCTCCATGTAGAAAAAGCCATAAAAAAAATCATGTCCTACAACCTGGAGATTTTGTTTTCTAGAAATGACATCAAATAAGATTCTCTTCAATCCCATTGGAAGGGACCATATCAGGTATTGTTGACCAATTTCTGTGTCACTGAACTTAAGGGCATTGACTCATGAATTCGTCTTTCTCATTTAAAAAAAAAAAAAAGGCAGCCCTACCAGAGTGGACATCTGCCATCACTGGAGATCTTCAACTGAAGCTGACCTGAAGTCTTCCTGACCAGAATGGCAAGCAGCTGACATCTACATTAGACTGCCTCTGCCCGGGATACTGGATCAGGATTGTATAACCAATTCTTCACAATTGTAATGCCTACCACAACTGAAATATTCGGTGTCCTATTTTCGAATTATTTATGCTTTTTGGGTTTCCTTCACACACTATGGCTATCCTCTCTTGGAGGTTTTGGCAAAATTGTCTCACATATAGTTCTTTTAATATATACTATACTTGTACTATGGCAATGGTTTGTGTGTATATACACATATGGTACATACACACGCAAGTGCCTACAATCAGATTATGTTGTATATACACATACAAATGCCTATTAATGGTTTGCGTGTATGTACACAGGCAAATGCCTATAATCAGGTTTCGGTTTTTGCTTTCCCTAATAAATCTGACTACAACATCGAGGAATAATTCTTAGAAACCATTGCAACTTCTGGAACTTTGACAAGGTGCTGGGTTTGCTACCATAAACCATAAACCCCCTCCCCCCCCCTTTTTTTTTTTGAGACGGAGTCTTGCTCTGTCGCCCAAGGCTAGAGTGCAGTGGCACGATCTCGGCTCACTGCAAGCTCCGCCTCCCGGGTTCACGCCATTCTCCTGCCTCAGCCTCCCGAGTAGCTGGGACTACAGGCACCCGCCACCACGCCCAACTAATTTTTTGTATTTTTTGGTAGAGACGGGGTTTCACCGTGTTAGCCAGGATGGTCTCGATCTCCTGACCTCGTGATCTGCCCGTCTCGGCCTCTCAAAGTGCTGGGATTACAGGTGTGATCCACCGGCCGCATAAACCACTTTTAACCACAGTGACACACTGGTATGTCCTATTCTAAATTTCACCAGTATTACTGATTGTACTCATATCACAACTTAGAAGCCATACAAAGCAGAATCTGTTTATTGAATCTGGCTGACTCATCCCAACCCGCTTGTCCTATGTTTCAGTTTAACTCATCCGAATCTTGTTTTCAAATGATTGTGTTCTTACTCAGAAATGACAGTTAAAAAAAAAGTCATAATGCTGTTAAAAATTAAAAGAAAAACAATCCCTTGTGCTATGAGGACTCAATCTAACCTTGCTCTAATGTTTCTAACTCATGGTTTAATAATGCCCCCAACTATGTACTCAAATATAATACTCTCACCTGCGCTCCATCAGGACTTATTTTCACCCGTGGAGGAGATCACCATCCATGGGTCTATAAATGTGTAAGGGCATGGAATTACAAATAGCACTGTCTCTTAGGATATTTGGCCACCACTCTCTGTATGTATAGCTTTGAAGAAACTCAACAGTGGACTGATTTCCTCAAACTTTTCTGTAGACATGACCACCAATGTATTTTAGACAGAGATTCTATTTCGAGGAAAATCTGTTAATTATCTACCTGACCATCAAGAAAATAGCTCCATGAATTTTATTGGAAGAACAGTTTTTCCTTGGTGGGGTGTTTTTTTTTTTTTTCGCATGAACAATATTTAGAAATATTTTTGTAACCTCGGGAAATATTGCTGATGAAACTGCTGCCTCCACTGCAGCTCAAGAAAAATCTACTGATTCGCTGGCTAAGGTTGCTCTAGACAATCACATTGCCTCAGATTATATATTAGCTAAACAAGGAGGCATACGTATGGTGGGAAATACTTGTTGTGTATACATACATACTTCTTATGAAGCAGAAATTCATCTAGGAAAAAATTTAAGAGAAGCCATTTGGTTACAAGTCTCTAAAGAAGAACCAAAATTGAATTTTCTTCATGTTATTTTTTAGTCGGCTCCCTAATGGATAGGTTCTTTGTGTTGTTCTGGCCTACAAAGTCTCTTTCCAATTGCAATTCACGTTTGCATTATATTTCTACTATTCAAACTGTTGGTGCTACGGATAGCTCATTGCATTACTTCTTCCAAGAAAACTAAAATCATGGTATTCCAAAGACTAGAGATAATTCAAGTGACAGCAGCTATATAAATCAATGACTTGAGCGAGTCTCATTTTTGTTAATCTGTGATGCCATCTCAATTCAGCCTTAGGGTGCACTTGAAAAATACCTAATTGAGATAGCTTCTCTTCTTCCTTGATGTGGGACAGGACTATCCAGGAGTGAGCCTTTCCAGCAATGAAGGACAATTTGGCACTTGAACTTTGATAATCAATGCTTCTGAGAAGAAAGATTTTGATCAAAAGAAACTTGAGGAAGAAAAATGAGAAAAAAAAAGAAGACTTTTTTTTTTAATCTGAGGAACTTAATCCCTTTTAAATTATCAGATTTGGAGAAGCATTTAAAATGTGAGTAGTCACATCTGCCTCCCACCTGGAGCTAAATAATTACCTCTTGAAGCTACTTGCTATGTGGGCTCCAGACTAAGAAGTGCTAAATAGCCATAAAATGCCATGCACTGGACATCATAACTCAGGCCCTACAGTTCAACAATGTATACCCAATCACTAATCATCCTTTTTTCTATAAACCAGTGAGAACTCCTGTCAATCAACTTTGTACCAGCCTGCTCTTCATCCTCCTTTGCCTTTAAAAATCTGCTTGGAGCAAAGGTCAAATAGATCACTTCCCTAGGCAATTTGGAAATGTGTCCTGAGCATCTGTTCTCACTTTGTTTCAAGTAAACTCCTTAAAATGATATTTTATGCTGCAGCTTTTTACTTTTAGTTCAACATGTCTCAGTAAACATTTTTAATATTCTGGAAATTCAGAAAGATACAATTATGAGTTCTTCCATTTTGTAGACTGCTCTTGGATACATAATTAATTCATTTGAAAATAGTAATAAGATAATTAAAAGCTAAATTCTGAGTCTATGGTAACAATTTCATAAGGAACACAAAGGAGAATTTTTGTAGTTGGCCCATCAAAGCCGAATTTGAAGCATGCTATTTGCCAGGCATCAAACCTAGAGGATATTATGTAACTTCTTTCTGAGTTTCCTCATCTGTGAAGTGGGTGTAATTATTATGACCTCCTCAAGGATATTGTGAGGATTAAATAATATACTGTACATAAACTTGTCAGACAACTTTGGCACATAGCCAGCATTCAGTAAAAAATAAATGTTATTTTCATAAGACTTGAGATGGACTTAAAAATATATTATGAATTGGTTAAACATAGGGAAAAGAAAAGGAACTCCAAGGAGAGATTGACTCATGCAAATAAAAGCTCTTAAGGACTGCTGCAAACCAAGGAGACAATAATTCCAGTAGAGGGTGCAATTGGAGAGGAAGGGAAACAAATATGGAGAAATGGGGCATCTCAGATTCGGATATACAAGACAGCTGAGCCAGAGTGCTTACATTTCACAAGATTGGTGATTGTTTTCCAACATTTTTTTTAAGTAGAAAATAAAATCACAAGGTTTAAGGAGGGTTGTTATCCTGGCATTATAAAGACTGCATATTTCTAACTGTAAAAGAAAGAAAAGAAATATTATAAGACTTGAATAATTGGTGCAGACTGTTTCTTTGAACAAGCAGCCACACTATTTACCCTGAATCACGAGTCCCTTAATTGTGGGTTGTGACTTTGTGCTAAAGGGCAGACTGGTATGTTTTCTCCTTAACTGCGAAATTCTTCACTTTTATTATTTCTCACTTGCACTTTAAAACCCTGTAAATGTTATATTATTACACTATTATGTAACACAGTAGCTGTTATCTCTCACTTCTCTATAATGATCTATGCAAGGCATCTTCTGTCAAATAAGTCAGGACCTCTTGCCAGATGAGAGTGATTCATCAAAACTGCTGAGCTTTTTCATAATCATTATTCTCACAGTGTATTACAAAGGGCCATTAACGGCGTTTAATTTTTCAGGTTGGGTACAGCATGGCAACTTTAGTTTATGTTTCACTGCTTCTCTTTGTAAAGAAATCAATCGTTTTAAAACTGAACTACTCATGACAAACATGCTAGATTCATTAGCATCTGCCCTGGTTGTCTGTATGGAGGTTATATTGCAAACCTGATTTGCATTTTTATCTGCAAGGAGCACAAGGTTTGAACTGCCTAAATGTTTACTTAATTATTGCTCCCATTCTCTTCCACACCTATTTACCTCAAGCCCTCCACAAGCAGAGAGCAAGACTAATTAGTATCTAATTGATACTTTTTCAATAGTGAAAGAGAATCACTTTCAATACAAAGAATATCAGTATACGCTGTAGGGAACACTTAATCAGTCATAATAGCAAATATGGGAGTATTTGTTAGGTTTCCAAAATGATGTATTTTAATTAAGAAGCACCTGGTTGTCTCTACTAAATTTTACTTCTTAAATAGGAAGAGTTTATACCACTCATTTATTTTTTTACACCTTTCCTGGGAGATTATTTTGCAATCACTGAGGTGTTGCAGATACAAAAATGAATAAGATAAGATTTCTCTCAAGAAACCGTTAACCATGGGAAAATCAGACTCAGGAAAAAAAAATAATGCAATTACAAGGGATGATAGATTTGTACTGAGTATGGTGGAATCGCAGGAAACAGCAGACTAATTCAGTCTAAAGAGGTCAGGGATAGATTCCTGGAGGAGATAGCACATGAGCCAAAGAGAGTGCTGCTAATTAGCCATCAGTCTGAAGGGGGGATGGAGAAAAGACATTGAAGTGAGAGAAGAAATCACAAGCATAGCTAGCAATGTGGGGAACATATTCCAAAATTGTATTGCTGAGTATATTTCATGGAATACATTCAAGTTGCATGGTATTTTTCACCATTTACCACCATTCTTTAGATACGTTTATCTACAGAAAAGTGAAATGTTTCCATAACTTTATATAAAAGATGTTTACATATTAAGTAAAATAAAAATAATGTATTTTGCCTTTCAACAAAGATTACACATGAACAACATTCTTTTGTAAATAATTTTCTGTGCTCCCTAAAGTTGAAATGACGTCCACTGCTCACCTCAATATGCACGTCCTTGAACTCAGAGGACTATATATATATATATACACATGTATATATACATGTATACACATGTATATATACATGTATATATATGTGTGTATATATATATATACACACATACACACATACACATCTATATCCATATAATGGATATTTATATATAGATGTGTGTGTACACACACACACACACACACACACGTACTGAGTAAACAGTAAAGAAATGCATTGATTCCAGAAGAGGGTGATATTGGAGAGAGGAGTGAAGCAAACTTCAGGACTTGCAATCATTGCAGATCTGAACAGACATGGAAAATGAGCTTACATTATTAGACCTGAGAAAATTTCCAGTTGGTGGCCAAAGTTGATTCTTGACATTCATATTTACCACAATGAAGAGCAATGGTTTTGTGTCTGTACTGATATATCATTTGTTTCATATTTTTAAAATAATAAATAAAATATAATTTTTTAAAGAAAATATTTAAAGGCCCTAAGAAATATAGAAGTCCAACAGCCAAAGATCGCCAAGAACACTACTGTATTTAAAGTTAGGCCTAGTTATGTATCAGCAGCAAAAACAGTAAAAGTAAGTCAGAACTCAGAACAAGATACCACCCAAATATAGCACCTTAATATTTTAAGTATTTTAAGCTGAAGGAAGCTGAGAAAACCACAAAAGCAGAAAGGTCTCTCTGAGCTTCTCCTGTTCCCTCTCTCCTGAAGAGAGCAAACAAACAAACAAACAAAAAAACCTGGAATTTCCTTTGCCCCTTCTCCCTGAAACAGACTATAAAACATAGGAAGGTCACTCTCTGACAATCTCCCTTTCTTCTTTCCTGAAGAACCTCATATTACAGGTGTTCTGCCCTATACAGGATGGGAAGAAATATCACACAGAGACACAGAAAAGAATCTGAACAAATAGGCGTTGATGAGTTTTTCCCAGTTTACTGCCATTACATCATATCCTTTTGTCCTCCAGTCATACTTCTTCTGCATTGACTGTCCGCAAAAATATATGGATCTTCATTTCTGAAGGCCCTCACCTAAAATGTGTATTAAATCAATGTGTATATTTTTCTCTTTTTATCTGTCTTTTGTTTTAGGGTTCTCAGCCATGAACCTTATGATGAATAGAAAAAAATTTTTTTTATCTCCCTTAATATACCAGGACAGTCTTGAGAAGAGGAGGTTTAGAGAGGTTATTTATAGGATTTGGAATTGGGCTGTGTGGTTACAGGGAAGGTTTAAGGAAACCAAGCATATTCTAGATTGAGAAGAAAACCTAGGTAATACCATTCAGGACATAGGAGTGGGCAAAGACTTCATGACTAAAACACCAAAAGCAATTGCATCAAAAGTTAAAATGGACAAATGCGATCTAATTAAACTAAAGAGCTTCTGCACAGCAAAAGAAACTATCATCAGAGTGAACAGACAACCTACAGAATGGGAGAAAATTTTTGCAATCTATCCATCTGACAAAGGGCTAATAACCAGAATCTACAAGGAACTTAAAAAAACTTACGAGAAAAAAAAACAAACAATCCCATCAAAAAGTGGGTGAAAGATATGAACAGACACTTTTCAAAATAAGACATTATGAAGCCCACAAACATGTGAAAACAAGCTCATCATCACTGGTCATTAGAGAAATGAAAATCAAAACCACAGTGAGATACCATCTCACACCAGTTAGAATGGTGATCATTAAAAAGTCAGGAAACAACAGATGCTGGAGAGGATGTGGATAAACAGGAACACTTTTACACTGTTGGTGGGAGTGTAAATTAGTTCAACTATTGTGGAAGACAGTGTGGTGATTCCTCAAAGATCTAGAAACAGAAATACCATTTGACCCAGCAATCGCATTACTGGGTATATACGCAAAGGATTATAAATTATTCTACTATAAAGACACATGCACACGTATGTTTATTGCAGCACTATTCACAATAGCAAAGACTTGGAACCAACCCAAATGCCCACCAATGGGTGTTTATAGACTGGATAAAGAAACTTTGGCATATATACACCATGAAATACTATATAGCCATAAAAAAGGATGAATTCATGTCCTTTGCAGGGACATGGATGAAGCTGGAAACCATCATTCTCAGCAAACTTACACAGAAACAGAAAACCAAATACCACATGTTCTCACTCATAAGTGGGAGTTGAACAATGAGAACATATGGACACAGGGAGAGGACCATCACACACTGGGGCCTATCAGGGGGTGTGGGGCAAGGGGAGGGATACCATTAGGAGAAATACCTAATGTAGATGACGGTTTGATGGGTGCAGCAAACCACCGTAGCACATGTATACTACCTATGTAACAAACCTGCACATTCTGTACATGTATCCCAGAACTTCAAGTATAATAATAATAAAAGAAAATAATCAAGACCCAACCCAAAAGCACACTTACCATCTCTACAAATATTTGCATTTTTATCTTTTATCTAAGTGGAAAGTTTAGGTAAGGATGAACCATTTATTCAATTGAATTGATTTAATTTCTGGAAGATGTTTGTATGTTAAACAGTGAATTTATAACTATGATTTTATAGTGTTCTTGACAACCATTTGGTATGAATCATCAACATAAAACATGAAACAGGATTATCCAAAAAAATTCTTCTAAGGTTTGTAGTAGGCATAAATATTTCCCTAATGGAGTCACTGGGTTCAGAGTGTTAACAGTGATGGATAGTGATATGTGAGAGAAAGTGACAGAGGGCGTTCACAAATCTCCAGAGGTCTTAATTTATCTTGTGAAATATATTATGGATGTCAATGATTGATAAAGGTATTTCTCAATTTTTTTTAATATAAAAGTTTACCTGTTGACAGTCATTATTCCAGACCATGCCTAAAACCGGAGTATGCTTCTTTTAACCTGAGAAATACACAGACATTAAACATAGTTATATTAAGATATTTTAATTATGTATAATTAAAATGATTTCACTTCTCTTTGGGATATCTATTTTCTCTAATCTTTGTCTTAGTTAACAAAAGAGCTCTCACAATCAATATGAAATAATTAAATTCTGAATAATGTTAAAGAAAGCAAATAGTATTCCTATTATATGAATTTTGTATCTGGGGCAGATGCTATTTACTTGGTTCATAATATGTATGTATGTACACACATCCATATAATGGATATATATAGATGTGTGTATACACACATCCATATAATGGATATATAGATGTGTGTGTATACACACATCCATATAATGGATATATATAGGTGTGTGTATACACACATCCATATAATGGATATATATAGGTGTGTGTATACACACACACACAAACACACACACACACACACACATACATGTAGAAAAGAAGTAAATGTTTGCTTTTCCTGTGGCCATAGAATCTTAGCGGTTTTATTTATCTTTATACACAAACAAACTTATTAATCTGAATTTGAAGCTTGAACCTGAGAAAGGCAAAATTTAAAAACTAATTTTAAGAAAGGATACGATATGAACATAAATAATAAATATTGATATATAAGAAATTGTCACAGGCAATATTTTGAAACCCAGGAAGCATATCAATAATTATAAAAAATTAATATTTATTTTCTACATATAAAGAACTTTAAATTATTTAATTAAATTACAGCCTAAAGTCTCAAATGAAGTAATCTTAAATTTTCATTATTTTATAAAATATTACTTCTAATTTTACATTTATAAATTTTTAACACTACTCTCAAGATCCTCCATATAAATCTTGTGTATAAGTATTTAAACATAAGATATATGTTGTATTTGTTTTATAAATTATTATAATGAAAAATAATGTAATATGAAACACTGTAATGTAAATAATTATAAGTATAAAAGTAGATAGTAATGTGAAAGATTATACCTTAATTGAAAAAAATAATCAGTATATCAAATAAATAAAATAATACAAATATATAATATTGAATATGACATCTTAATGAACTTCAACTTCTCTCGAAAGATATGAAAGCTTATTATGAACATAATTTTATATTCATTTTAATTATTGTACTTTACATAGTCTCAATAATTTATGTTCATTAACACCTTTATATAAAGTAACCATAATTGATTTTCTCCAGATGAACAGAAAACAAGAAGACAGGAAATTTAAAACTATGTAGTTATTTTTCTCCTGCGTGTGTAGGAGCACACACATCATATTATGTCTGCAAATTTCAAGGTGGCAAAAACAAATATATATTAAACATCATCCAAAGGACTGTGAGCATTTTCTTAATTTTTAGCCACTCTTTACAGATAAGAAACAAGGTAATGAAAACTATTTTAGAACACAGAGATAATTTAGTGGTCAGCAAGTCAAAGAGAGAGGCTTCCCCAGAATCCAACCATGCTGGCACCCTGATCTTGGATGTCCGGCTTCCAGAACTGTAAGAAAACAAATGTTTGTTGCAGTTTGTGGTACTCGATTATAGCAGCTTCAGCTGACTAATACAATTGGAATGGGTTATAAACCGGTTTTTATGATTGCTCAATACTGTAGACAAATATTACTGTCTTTTCTAAAAAGTAGGAATTCCTTTTTCTTTCTTAGTTATTTATGTAGGGGAAGCCATCATCAGTTGTCCAGATATTCAACTCTGTGTTGATTCTCCATGAAGACAATATTCATTTGTAGAGATCCTATATTTAGTTTGAAAGTTGATAAACATGATTTCATTCTGTTTTTATTTTTGAATTGTTTATTGATTTTTTTGCTGTCCAGAGACTTTTAAAATTCTGGGTAATGGATGCATTTGACAACAACAACTAAGCTAAAAGCATTCAGAGAAAGAACAGAACATACTCTGCATTTTTCAGACTTCACCAAGAAAGTCTTAATGATTCCATGAGTCTACCTTACATGGATATGTTACCTTGCTTTGAAACTTGTGTTAGTGTAAAATTTGAGTTGCCTTTCCTTTGGAAAGCCAAAAAGATCAAGAAAAAAAGTCAGAATATTTTATTATCTTATTATCTAAAATTAATTTTATTTGATGTTTGGCATCCTGAGAGTATCAGATATAAGAATAATGAGAAAAAGTAAGATAAAAAAGATAAAGAAAAAGATGGAAAGAAAGCTATGAAAATAAGTGGTACCAGGTTTCTAGGAGAATTTTGTGTCTAGGGAAGATGCTATTTACTTGTTTCATTTGGCGATTTATTTTGAGGGGCTTAGTTCTGCCTTCAAGTTCACATTAAACAAGAATTAATGAGGTTAAAGCATTTAAAATCATAGTCATCAAACTTAAAAGAGGCCAATACATAAACCAAAATGCCAGTTTAGCGATTTAAAATGACTGATGTATGTCAACTGCCAGACTTTGCCAATTATTGGTTTAAAGCTCTCTCTGCATGTCAGAAGCTAAAACTACAAATTAGATTAGTAAGTAGGTCTAGAGCGAGATCTTTTAGGACATTTTTCCATCAAACTATTGACAGAGAATGAATAATATCATCTACTTGAATTGCATTTTTCTCTAGACAGGCAGATTGTATTCTTAAAATTAGAACATTCCATATTGCCAGAAACAGACTCACATATTCTAAAAAATTGATGCTGTTTTTTCCTAGAATCCATGAACTAACTCTACAAATCTTTGATTAAAACATAAAGTCATGTTTATATCCATCTTATGATTAATTACAAATTAATTTAAAAACTCAACAATAAATTATCAAGCACCACAATTACTTTTGCACCTACCTAATAATTCCCGCCTCAGTTGATTGACAGGCAAGTTTGCAATATGATATTTAATCTACTATATAGAAATAGAAAAGAAGCAAATGAGAGACATAATGAAGGAACAGTTCATTAAGCCGAGGAAAGTCTTCAGCCCTTAACTGCAGGTACTCTCATGTTATTGAAAATAGCCATTCATATATTAATTTTAGATTCAGATGAATGCCTATGGTACTATCCAAGAGATGTCTAGGATTATTTCTGAAAATCAAGGAAAACACATCTACTAGATTGCAGTAATTCATGAAAACAATAGAAACAGAATGGTAAACAGGTAGATTTGAGTATGAAAAATATTTGCCTCTGATTTCATGAAATATTGAACAACATGGACCAGATAATTAGGGAATGAATTGAAATTGAAAGCCCCTCAGCGTGAACTTACTGCAAAAATAAAAATGCAAAAAAAAACTTTTAAAAGATGTAAAGACAAATGATTCACAAATGAATGAAAAATGGTTTTGTGACTTGAAAATTGAAGAAATGCACATTAAATAAGGACTGTGGTATCATTTAAAATTGAATATTAAAAATAGTATTGCCAACTTTATCATTATTTTGTTCCTTCTGATCTATATTTCACACCTCATTCTTCTTTGTCCACAAACACTAATCTGTAAGGCTTCTATCAGAGGATACCTTTGCTCTCTGGCTTCTAGCTCATTGGCAAGCATGGGGAATTGACTGAGGTTTAAAGCAAGAGAGAAGAGGGAGGTTTCAGTTTTTATTCCCCCCAGCTCCTGTGTTGCAGAAGGGAGACTTTCTCTTGGCCAGCTTAATTCAGAGTGCAAATTAACAATAGTCGGACATTTGGATTTCTCTGTAGGCTAGAGTAAATCACCCGACAGATTGGAATACTGCTACAAAATCAAAGCAATGATGACTATGTTCAGAAACCAGGAAATTGGAGTGTCATTTATTACTGTCTTGTTAAATTCTGGTCAATGTAAAACTGCAGTAATCCAGTAAATACTAGAGGAATGATTACCAAGAACTCAGCGCAGAACCACAGCATTGAGGTTCACCCAGCTAGGTAAAGGACCCCCAACCAGACACACCACGAACCCAATGTATAGGAAAGGCTAGCTACAGAAGTAGCCTTGTTTTATTTTATTTGCTCATGTTTTCTTTGTTGTACACAATTTTGTACGAAAAAATAGTGAATTACCTCTTAGGTTACTTATTAATTATGATCCAAATGTCACCATCACTGGACAATGGAGAGATTGAGGAGATTTTATGTATCTCTTATCCGACAAAATGAATAAAAATGTATGTGGAGGGGCAAAAGGACTGTATTGCTGAGTATCTCTTTAGATCCACTTGTTAACCTCCTTTCCTGTGTCCTTCCAATCTGAGCTATATGAACAAAATAAAAAATTGGCTCTTTCTGCTTTCTGGCTTCCTATTAAACAGTTAGTCAACATAGTCTTCTCTGTCACAGATTGCAATAATCTCCCTCGTTTGCCTTTCCAGACCTCAGGTGGTAGTAGAGCACAAGTATTACTCTCCCTGGTATTCTGTCTCTAGTAGTTTCCTCACATGTGCCCCAAACCATTGTAAACAGTCTTTTAATAAACTCAGAGCAAAGAATTCTTATGTAACCTTTCTGTATTCCTTTTATTCTACTTGAGTTCTGATTGATGAGCTGTAGCACACAATATTTGGAGGAGTGTTGATTTGGTAATATTACAACTTATTGCATTAGTTATAAATTATTACACAGATTTCAGAGGGCAGTTTGATCATTTGTATTCAATTAAAAGTATTAGTAAGGCTAGGCTAAACTGTGATAATAAAGCATTAATTCTTTCACTCTATTAACGTGGATTCTTTCTCAGTTTATTTGTGTCTTCTTCAATTTCTTTAACCAATGTTTTATAGTTTCCTTTGTACAGATCTTTCACTTCCATGGTTAAACGTATGCTTAAGTATTTTATTCCTTCTGGTGCTATTGTAAATGGGATTATTTTCTTAATTTTTTGTCTAGATAGTATATTATTAATGTATAGAATTATGACTGATTTTTCTATGTTGATATTTTTATTCACAACTTTATATCCTGTGTTAGTTTTAACACTACTTTTTTGGAAACTTTGGAGACTGACATATAAGATCACGTCATCTGCAAACACAAATGTTACTGTTTCCTTTCTGATTTGGATTGAGTTGAATGCTTCTTATTTCTTTTTTTAAAGGCATAATGTCATGCTTTTATTGGAAGTATTTCTTTCCTATGTAGAGTTAAATATCTCTTGTTCCTTCCAACTTTCATGTTAGATTCATGAGACACATGCACAGATTTGTTACATGAGTAAATTTTGTTTTACTGGGGTTCGGTATACAAAATTTCACCACCCAAGTAATGAGCATTGTACCCGATAGGTAGGTTTTCCATCTTCATGCTTCTCCAAGCCTCCATCCTCAAGTAGGCCCAGTGTTATTCACTCCTTTGTGTCCATCTGTACTCAAAGCTTAGCCCCAACAAATAAGTGAGAATACATGGTATTTGGTTTTCTGTTCCTGTGTTAATTTACTTATGATAATGGCCTCTAGCAGCATCCATGTTGGTGTAAAGGACATGATTTTGTTCTTTGTCATGGCTACATAGTATTCCATGGTGTAGATATATACAATTTGTTTATCAAGTCCACTGTTGATAGGCATATAGATTGTTCTATGTCTTTGCTATTGTGAATGGTGCTGTGATGAACATACACATGCGTGTGTCTTTATGGTAGTAAAATTTGTATTCCTTTTGGTATATATACCCTAATGGGATTGCTGAGTCGAAAAAAATACTTGTATTTTGTTTTTAAGTTGTTTTAAGGTGATTGTTTAAGTTCTGTTTCAAGTTGTTTGAGAGGTCTCCAAACTGCTTTCCAAAATGGCTAAAGTAATTTACATTCTCGCCAACAGTGTACAAACATTTCCTTTTCTCTGCAACCTAGCTAGCATCTGTTATTTTTTGACCTTTTAATAATAGCCATTCTGACTAGTATGAGATAGTGTCTCATGGCTTTGATTTGCATTCCTCTAATGATTAATGATGTTGAGTATTTTTTCATATGCTTGTTGACCACTTGTATCTCTTCTTTTAAGAAGTGTCTGTTCATGTATTTTGCCCATTTTTTAATGGGGTTGTTTGTTTTTTGCTTGTTGATTTGTTTAAATTCCTTATAGATTCTAGATATTAGAACTTTGTCAGATGAATAGTTTGCAAAAATGTTCTCCCATTCTATAGGTTCTCAGTTAACTCTGTTTATAGTTTCTGTTGCTGTATAGAAGCTCTTTAGTTTAATTAGATCTCATTTGTCAATTTTTGTTTTTGTGGCAACTGCTTTTGGAGTCTTCACTGTTAAATCTTTGCTACGGCCTATGTCCAGAGTGGTATTTTCTAGGTTTCCTTCTAAGGTTTTTATAGATTTAGGTCTTCCATATAAGTCTTTAAGCCATCCTGGGTTTTTTTTATTATATGTCGTGAAAGTAAGGGGTCCAGTTTCAATCTTCTGCAAGAGGTTAGCCACTTATACTAGCACTATTTATTGAATAGGATCTGCTTACTCCCTTGCTGGTGATTGTTAACTTTGTCAAAAATCAAGTGGTTTTAGGTGTGTGGCTTTATTTGTGGGTTCTCTATTCTATTCCATTGCTCTATCTGTCTGTTTTTGTGCCAGTAACATGCTGTTTTCACTACACTAGCCTTCTATTATTGTTTGAAGTCAGGTAACGTGATGCCCGCAGCTTTCTTTCTTTCTTTCTTTCTTTTTTTTTTTTTTTCCTTAGGATTGCTTTGGCTATTTGGCCCTGTTTTTGTTCCATGTGGATTTTAGAATAGTTTTTACTAATTCTGTAAAAAAAATGCTGTTGGTAATTTGATAGGAATAGCATTTAATCTATGAATTGCTTTGGGCATTATGACCATTTTAACTATTAGGTTGATGCAAAAGTAATTGTGTCTTTTTTTCATTAAAAGTAATGGCAAAAACTACAGTTACTTTTTCACCAACCTAATATTTTGATTCTCCTATCAATGAGCATAGAATTTTTTCCTTTTGCTTGTGTTGTCTTCACTTTCTTTTAGCAGTGTTTTGTAGTTCTCACTGTAGAGATCTTTCACCTCTCTGGTTAGCTATATTCCTAGGTATTTTATTCGTTTTGTGGCTATTATTAACGAGGTTTTCATCTTGATTTGGCTCTCAGTTTGGATGTTATTGGTATATCAAAATGCTATTGATTTCTGTACATTTATTTTATATCCTGAAAATTTGCTGAAGTTTTTTTTATCATATATAGGAGCCTTTGGGCAGATACTATGGGGTATTCTGGGAATAGAATCATTTTGTCTGCAAAGAGAGATAGCTTGACTTCCTCTCTTTCTATTTGAATGCATTTTATTTCTTTCTATTGACTAATTGCTCTGGCTACGACTTCTAGTAATATATTCAATAGAAGTGATGAGAGTGGGCATCCTTGTTTTGATCTGGTTCCAAGCAGAATGCTTTCAGCTTTTCCCTGTTTAGTATGATGTTGGCTGCAGGTTTGTCACAGATGCCTCTTATTTTTTTGAGGTACAGTCTTCAGTGTCTAGTTTGTTGGGGGTTTTTAACATGAACTGAGGTTGGATTTTGTCAAAAACCTTTCTGCACTTATTGAGATGATCATGTGGTTTTTGTTTTTAGTTCTGTTTATGTGATGAAAGACATTTATTGATTTGCATATTGTTAAACCCCCCTGTATCCCAGAATAAAAGTCCACTTGATCATGGTGAATTAGCTTTTTGATGTGCTGCTGGATTTGCTTTGGTTGCATATTCTTGAGGATTTTTGTACCTATGTTCAGCAAGGATATTGGTTTGAAGTTTCCTTTTTTCACTGGGGCTCTGTCAGGATTTGGTATCGGAAAGATGCTGGTCTAATATAATGAGTTAGGGAGAGGGAGACATGCTTCCTTCTTGAGTTTTTGGAATAATTTGAGCAGGATTGGTACCACATCTTCTTTATATGTTTGGTAGAATTCATTTGTGAATTGGCCTGCTCCAGAATTTTTTCTGGATGGTAAGTTTTTAATTACTGAGTCAATTTCAGAACTTGTTTTGGTCTGTTTGGTGTTTCAGTTTCTTCCTTGTTCAATCTTGGAAGGTTGTATGTTTCCCGGAATTCATCCATTTTTTTTTCTAGGTTTTCGAGTTTGTATCAGAGGTGTTCATAATAGTATCTGAGAGATTTTTGTATGTCTGTGGGATCAGTGGTATTGTTGCCTTTGTCATTTCTGGATTGAGTTTATTTGGATCCTCCCTTTTTCTTCTTTATCAGTGTAGCTATATGGTCTATGTGTCTTATTTATTCTTTCAAATAACCAAAATTTGTTTTCTTTGTCTTTTTAATGATTTTTGTACCTCAATTTTGTTCAGTTCAGCCTCATCTTGGTTATTTCTTATCTTCTGTAGCTTTAAGATTGGTTTGCTCTTGTTTTTCTAGTTCCTCTTGGTGTGATGTTAGGTTATTAATGTAAGATCTTTCTAACTTTATGATGTGGCCATTTAGTGCTATAAACTTTCCTTTTAACACTGATTTAGCTGAGTCCCAGATATTCTAGTATGTTGTATCTTTGTTTTCAGTAGTTTCAAAAAACATCTTGATTTCTGCCTTCATTTTATTGTTTCCTACAAGTCATTCAGCAGCAGATTGTTTAATTTCCATGGGATTGTATACTTTTGAGAGCTCATCTTAGCATTAACTTCTATTTATATTGTACTGTGGTCTGAAAGTGTGCTTGGTTTGATTTCATTTTTTAAAATTTTGTTGAGAATAGCTTTATGGCCACGTGTTCGATTTTAGCATATGTGCCATGCGTAGCTGAGAAGGAGGAAAAAAAAGGATTTTATTTCTTCTTCATTTATGAAGCTTAATTTGGCTAGTTATAAAATTCTTTGTTGGAATTCCTGTTCTTCAAGGATGCTGAATATAGGTCGTCAGTCTCTTCCGGCTTGTAGGGTTTCTACTGAAAGGCCTGCTCTTCACCTGATGGGGTTTGCTTTGTAGGTGACCTGTCTCTTCTCTCTAGCTGTCTTTAATATTTTTTGTGTGTGTTTATCTTAGTGAATTTGATGACTATGTGTCTTTCAGATGGTCATCTTGCATACAGAGTATGTGCCATGTACACTCTGTTGTTGGGTGGAATGTTCTGTAGATGTCTGTTGGATTCATTTGGTCAATGTGAATTTTATCTTCTTAATATCATTGTTAGTTTTCTGCCTTGATGTTCTGTCTAATACTATCAGTGGGGTGTTGAAGTCTTCCATTAAGTCTCTTCGTAGATCTTTAACAACTTCTCTTATAAATCTAGGTTCTCCATTGTTGGTTGCGTATATATTTAAGATAGTTAAGTCTTTTTGTTGAATTGAACTTTTCACCATTATGTAATACCATTTTTCGTCCTTTCCAATCATTGTTCCTTTGAGTCTGTTTTGTTTGAAATAAGAATAGCAACACTTGCTGTTCTTTGTTTTCTATTTGCTTGTTAGATCTTTCTCCATCCCATTACTTTGAGCCCATCGGTGTCACTGCATGTGAGACCTGTCTGTTATAGAGCGAATAGAGTTTTCTCTTTATGCAACTTGCCATTCTGTGTCTTTTAAGGTGGTGTTTAGTCCATTAATATTTAAGGTTAATATTTCTATGTATGGATTTGATCCTGTCATTGTGTTGTTAGGTTTTTTATGTACACTTGATTGTATAGTTGCTTTATAGTGACAATGATCTATGCACTTAAGTGTGTCTTCACGGTGGCTGATAATACTCTTTCTTTCTCATGTTTAGCACTCACTTAAGGATTTCTTATAAGGCAGGCCTTATGGTAACAATTTCCCTTGGCATTTGCTTGTCAAAGAAAGGATTTTATTTCTCCTTCACTTATGAAGCTTAGTTTGACTGGACATAACATTCTTGGTTGGAATTTCTGTTCTTTAAGGATGCTGAATATAGGCCCTCAGTCTCTTCTGGCTTGTAGACTTTCTGCTGAAAGACCTGCTGTTAGCCTGATGGGGTTTGATTTGTAGGTGTCCTGCCTCTTCTCTCTAGCTGTCTTCAATATTTTTTCTTTTGTGTTGACCTTAGTGAATTCGATGGCTTTGTGTCTTTGGGATGGCATCATGCATAGTATCTCAGTATTTTTTTCCTGAAATTCCTGAATTTAAATATGGACCCCTCTAGTCAGTTTGGGGAAATATTTGTGGACAATATTCTCAAATGTGCTTTCCAAGTTGCTTGAACTCTCTCTCTCTCTTTCAGGGACACCAGTGAGTCATATGTTTGGTCTCTGTACATAATTTCATATTTGTCAGAGGTTTTGTTTACTTTTTAATTCTTTAAAAATTTTTTTTTCTGCCTGAGTTGAGTCAATAAAGTGGTCTTTGAACTTGAGATTATTTTCTTAGTTTTGCCTATTTTACTGTTAATACAATTGTATTATGAAATTATTTTAGTGAACTTTTCAGCTCTATCATCTTAAAGTGGCTATTTTGTCTTTCAGTTATTTTTTATTTTTTTTAATTTTTTTTTTTAAGACTGGGTTTTACTCTTGTCACCTAGGCTGGAGTGCAATGGCATGATCTTGACTTACTGCGACCTCCGCCTCCAAGCAATTCTCCTGCCTCAGCCTCCCAACTAGCTGAGATTACAGGCACCGGCCACCATACCCAGGTAATTTTTGTATTTTTAGTAGAGACAAGGTTTCGTCTTGTTGGTCAGGCTGGTCTTGAACTCCTGACCTCAGGCAATCCACCTACCTTGGGCTCCCAAAGTGCTGGGATTACAGACCTGAGCCACTGTGCCCAGCCTGTCTTTCAGTTCTTGAATCATTTTACTGAATTCCTTAAATTTTTCCACTTTCTCTTGAAACTTGATAATGTTTATTGCCATCCAGCTTCAAAATTTTGTTTGTCATTTCAGCCATTTCAACCTAGTTAAGAACCATTGCTGGAGAGATAGTGTGGTCTTTTGGAGGTAAGAAGACACTCTGGGCTTGGCATGGTGGTTCACGCCTGTAATCCTAGCACTTGGCGATGCCAAGGTGGGAGGATCTTTTGAGCTCAAAAGTTCAAAACCAGCCTTGGCAACATGACGAAACCTTATCTGTACCAAACACACAAAAATTAGCTGGATGTGGCAGTGTGTGCCCATAGTCTTAGCTACTCTGGAGGCTAAGGTGGGAGGATCACCTGAGCCCAGGAGGTCATTGCTATGGTGAGCTGAGATTGTGCACTCCAGCCTGGGCAAAAGAGCGAGTCCCTGTCAAAAATAAACAAACAAAAACACACTCTGTCTTTTAGAGTTACCAGAGTTCTTGTGCTGGTTCTTTCTCATCTGTCTGGACTGTTGTTCCTTTAATTTTTGAAGTTGCTGTCCTTTGAAAGGTGCTTTTGGCTTTTATTTTCTTTGATGCCTTAGAGGATTTCTGTGGCATAAGTTGGGTTTGGTTGAATGGCTTTGCTTCTGGGCAAAGGGGGCCAAGAAAAAACTCAGGGGTTGAGCAGGGCCTGGGATTACACCCATGGCTTTGTTCTCTCTCCCTTCAATATTAAGCATCTGATGCACTGGAATGGAGTAGGTGTTCCTGTCCCTGACAACAACAATCTGATGGTGAGTTCTTGCAAAAGCACTTCACTGGGGCAGTGACAACTGGGCCTACATTCACATATGTGTGTGCTGGTGGATGTAGGGTATGAATGACTTTTATTTCATTATCTTGTCTAATCATTGTGGCTAGGACTTACAGTACTTTGTTGAACAGAATTAGTGAGAGTGGGCACCCTTGTTTTGTTTCTGAAGTTAGATAAAAAATTTTTGGATTTTCACCATTGTGTATCATGTTAGCCATGGACTTGTCATATATAGCCCAAATTATCTTAAGGTAAGTTTCTTCTGTATCTAATTTATTGAGAGTTTTGATCATGAAAAGATGTTTAAATTATTACATGCTCTTTCTGCATCTACTGAGAAGATCTAATGATTTTTATCTTTTATTATGTTAATGCGGTATATCCCATTTTTTGTTTTGCCTATGTTGAACCATCCTGGCATACCAGGATTAAATTCCACCTGATCATGTTACGTATAATCATTTTAATGTGTTACTAAATTTGTTTTGCTAGCATTTGGTTGAGAATTTTGGCATTTTGCGTATCAGGTATATTGGAATAAAATTTTCTTTCATTTCAATTTCCTTCTCTGGTTTTGATATCATGGTAACACTGGCCTTGTACAAATAAATTTGGGATGTTTCTTCCTCTTTATATTTTTTGCAGAGTTTAAAAAGGATTTATGTTAATTCTTCAAATGTTTTGTAGAACTTAGCCTTGAAGTTATCTAGTTTGAGCTTTTCTTTTTGTTCAGAGATTTTTGATTACTTATATAATCTTCTTACTCATTACTAATCTGTTTAGATTTTCTAATTTTTCATGATTCAATCTTGGTAGGCTGTATGTTCTTAGAAATTAATCAATATATCTAAATTATTCAATTTATTGGCATATAATTTTTCCGAGCAGTCTCTTGTGACATTTTGTGTTTCTTTGGTGCTAAAATGTCCATACTACTTAAAGTAAGCTACCTAATCCGTGCAATCCTATAAAAATTCAAATTGCATTTTTCAGAGAAATAGAAACATTTATATGGAAGGAACCACCAAAAATGCAGAATAGCCAAACCAATTTTGAGCAAGAAGAGCAAAGCTGGAGGCATCATACTTACTGAATTCAAATTATATTACAAAGCTATACTAATCAAAAACTATATAGTACTGAATAAAACAGGAAATTAGACCAATAGAATAGAACAGAGAGTCCAGAGATAAATACATGTATATACAGCCAACTAATTAAGACAAGAATGACAAAAATATATAATGGGTAATGGATAGTCTCTTTAATAAATGGTGTTGAGAAAACTGAATATCTGCATACAAACAAATAAAATAACACTTATGTTATACACAAAAATCAACTAAAATCGGTTAAAGACTTATATATAAGACTTGAAGCAATAAAACTCTTCAAAGAAAACAGGCAAGAAGCACCTTGACATTGGTCTTGGCAATGATTTTTTTTATATATATCGCAAAAAGAACAGGCAACAAAAGCAAAAGTAAACAAGTGAGATTAAATCAAAGTAAAAACTTTCTACACAGAAAGTTTTTAACAAAATGAAATGGCAACCTAGTAAACAATGGAAAATATTTTCAAATCATATATGTGGTGAGGGTTAGTATCCAAAATATACAATGAAATTATACAACTAAATAGCAAAAATCCACCGATAAACCTGTTAGTAAATGGGCAAAGTATCCGAAAAGACATTTTTCCAAAGAAGACTTACAAATGGCCAACAGGTATATGTGCTCAACATCACTAATCATCAGGAAAATGCAAATCAAAACCACAATCAGCTATCACCTCACACCTGTTAGAATGCCTATTATTAAAAAAAAAAAGACAAGAAGTATTGGCAAAGATATGGAGAAAAGGGATTCTTGTACAATATTGGAAAATTGATATAGACATTACAGAAAAGTATAAGGAGATTCCTTAAAACTTAAAAAATAGTATTACCATATAATTCAGAAATTCCATTTCTGGGCATAGAAATCAGGATCTTGAAGAGATGTCTGCCCTTAGATGTTCATTGCAGCATTATTCATAATAGCAAAGGTAGGGAAACAAAATAAAAGTCCATAGATGGATGAATGGATAAGGAAATTGTGATAAATACATACAACAGCATATTACTCAGCCTTAAAAACAGAAAACTTTGCCTTTTCAGATAATACGGATTATCTTAAACAAAATAAGCCAGACATACAAAAATACATTCCACATTAACTCACTTAGGTATGGAATCTTGAGGAATCAAACTCAGAAGCAAATTGTAGTATGCTGGTCTTAAGGGGCTGAGGTAGAGAAAATGGGGAGGTAGTGGTTAAAGAGTGTGAAGCTTCAGTTATGCAAGATGAATAAATTCTGGGAATCTATAGAACATAGTGCCTATCACTAACAATACTGTGTTGTTTATTTCAAATTTGCTAAGATAGTAGATCCTATATTAAGTGATCTGTTAAAAAATAAGAAAAAAAAAGAAACAAAGTGAAACAAAAGAAAACAATAGTAATAAAGAGGATGAGAGAAATTTTTCAGGGAGATAGATATGTTTATGATCTTGATGGCGGTGATGGTTTCATGGACATATTCTTACCCCAAAACTCAATGAGATGGGGACATTAAATACCACAGCTTTTAAAATGTCTATCCTATCATAATAAGGTAGTTAAAATATGCAATTCAAAAAAGATACCCCAAAATTTAGTAGCTTAAAAAACAAGAGGGTTTTTTCTTAAGTAAATCTTCTGGGCAGGTATATCGGCCAGCAGAATACTCTTCTGCCTTGTCATCCAAAAGCTAAACCCACAGCGGCTATGAAATTCAACAGATGCCTCCAAGGTCACTTTGGTTGTTACCAGGCCAGTCATTCAAGATGGACAAAGAACATGGAGTATCATACATGTGAGAATTTATGAACAAGATCTGGAAGGGGTACCCATCAATTCCTCTAACTGGTGATCGAATATAAATTAACCACATGGCCATTCCTAATTGTAAAGGAGGATGGGAAAAATAAACTAGTTTTATTATCAATAAATAAGAGAATATATATCAGTCGGCAGTTAGCAGTCTTTCAATTCAAAAAGGTTTCTGCAAAAACATTGAGTCTCACAAATATAGGTGCAGATAATGATATATTTTAATTTTTATAATAGGAAATTGGAAACAAAATACTTGTTCCACTATTGATTATTGATTAAACAATTATAGCTCATATTTTAACAAATTATTATGGAGCCATTAAAACTTACAATTTAGAATATTTTAAAACATGTCTTGTTGCTATATATTTATGTATTCCAATACTTAAAATATTCAGTATATATGTGTTCATCTTTAAAGATTGAAAAGAACTGGAAAAAAAATATGAAATATGCTGATTTCTATGTGTGGGTTTTTGTATTTCTGTAAATGCTTCTCTGTTTCTAAATAGTTTTACAATGATTGTGTATAATTTTTAGAATCAAAATGAAAAGTGCAAAATTATTTATAATAGTTATATAAGCATGCCATTTGAACTACTTTAAATAAAAATAGGTAGAAAATTATTTTTACAATGAAAAATTATATTTTTCCCCATTCTCACTTGTTGGAAAAGAGGAACAGATTTTCCTCCCACATGTGAGAAAAAAATCACCTTGGAAAAAGGCAAAACACGCGACACTTTCGTGCAAACCAAGACTTTTTCAGAATAATGTCAGGTTCTGAAAACAGAAGTTTGTAATAGAAAGTGTTTAGTAACATTAATCATAGCATTTGGTACAGTCTTTCCCATAATGTCTAAACATTTATTTAAAGCTTTTTTAGAGTTTTAAAAGTACCTACATACCGGGTGTTTTTTGAACTTCATATTAAAGTATCAAATATGTTAGTTATTTATTTACAAATGTTCAAGGATTTTAATGGTATTAATATGTAAATAATTGCATTAAAAATAGACCTCCAATACTATTTATGCATCTTGCTATTAAAATTCGGAGAAATCTTAAAAGTTGCAAAAATTCCACTTTCTTTTCTTTCTTTGTGCTTTTCTAATGTGGCCTACATCCTCCCAAGCCTTATAGGATTAAAATTTTCTAAGCAGGGACAAAACTTTAAAGTGCAGTTTTCTTTCTGTAGACTTTGTAGCAGCATTTCTGAGGTAGCCAATTCAAATAATTTCTATTTCTTTTCAATGTTCAAGAAATAGTCAAAATGAAAAGGAATGAACTTAAGTAATAAATATGTATGTCTCTGTAGGCATGTGTGTCCATACACTTACATATATATATATTTACATATTTTATTCATATACATGAAACGTAGCAAGAACTGATGCATGTAACTGAACCTGTCAAACACTTCTGATTGCCACAGTGGTGACATTGTCTGATATAATCAAGAATAATTTTACCTTTTCTCAGTTAAGTATACTTCACATGGCTTTTGTCACTGAGGAATGACATTATCATAAAACGATGAATGTCATTGAAACACTTTTTTTCTCAATAAATACATTACTATATATCACAAATAGATAAGGATTTCACTATAATAGTATCATTATCAAACCTAAAAGATTAAACATAGTCCATTCATATTCTATAATGACAGTCCATGTTCATGTTTTTGAAATATTAAAAATACATTTTTATATAATCCAGATCCAAATGGGGTCCATCATTTAGTTTATTACAGCCTCTTCTTCATTTAGTCTGGTTCATGCCTTTTATTTATTCATTCACTGTTTAAATGGGCTCATTTATTCTTTAAAATTTCTCACTTTCTGAAATTGTATTATTTCATTCTCATGATGTCATCTAACATATTCCTCCATTGCCTAAGTTTTTGGTGAATGTAAAGTTAGATTTAGAGGCTCAGTAAGCTCTGATGAGGTCACTATGAGTTTTCAGACAAGCAAGAAAGGGTATTAAGTTTACTACCTTACAGGAGTAAGCTTTAAAAGAAATGAAAATTCAAAGAATATCCTTTGACAATTTTCAAATAGAATATGGACTGGTGGGGAAAGACAGTAAAAACACATTTATTCCTAATTTTTTAAAACCAAAGATGTAGTAATGGCTGTACAGAGCACAAGTAAATGGGATATAAATTAGTGTGACTTTTTCTGTCCTCCCGTTTCTATCTGGGGACACTCTTCATACGGGTAATGTCTTGTCAGAGTTGGAAACACTGCCACATTCTTGTCTTTCCACAATCTTTTCATACTCCAGGTTGCAGCATCTTCTTCAAAGATTTACACTACTAATCTCTGCACTTCTCTTAAGTAAATATTATACATATTAATGTTTTTCTATATCTGCAGCAGCACAGCATCAGCGAGGCCATATCCTCTCAGCAAAGGCAATGGGATCCCTTCCCAGGTGACCCTGAACAATCTCTGCCTTTCCAGGATCCCAGATAGCCCATTTCTATATAGAATTCTTTAGAGGCAGGGGAAAAGTGGTAACATCAGGCACATCCAATCTGAATGTAGCTGGGCATGCTTTTAATATAAACCTGTTGTATAGTATTTTAAAGAACTAAATGAGACTATGATGGATTAGCAATTCATTTGCATAATGCATTAAGATGAAATTTTCCCTGTTTGAGACAGCAGATCAATTCAACTTAGTACCTAAAAAATAAAATGGCAAGATAATAGACCTGACAGAAATAAAACAGTGATGTTAGCTTTGCATATGAGACTATTCAGAACTTCTGATTTCTGTCTGCACAACACATTTGTTAGGTGTCAATGGAACATTCTATTCATTTCATTAGAACTTTTGGATGAAACTCAATTTTCATTAAACTCTGATAATAGTCGTATGAATAAATGTGGTAGCTATTAATATTTTGGTATATGGATTGAATCTAAATATAAAAAAGACTGCAGTAACCCAATATTCAATAAATGTGGCATGCAGTCAGAGACAAGGCATTCACACATAAGATTCCTGTTGGATCAGATGAGATGCATTATTTTTAACTTTAAAATTCTAGGAATATATTATTCTGGAAAATATCTAAAGATATCTTCACAAATTTGAATATGTATTAGTAACTCAGATACCTCTTATTTCTTTTTTTTTTTTTTTTTTTTTTTTTTTTGTTGAGATGGAGTCTCGTTCTGTAGCCCAGGCTAGAGGGCAGTGCAGTGCAGTGGCACGATCTCGGCTCACTGCAACCTCCATTTTCTGGGTTCCAGTGATTCTCCTGCCTCAGCCTCCCCAGTAGCTGGGAATACAGGCACCCGCCACCATGCCCAGCTACACTTATTTCTTTCTTAACTCCAAAAATGACTTGTAGTTTATAGTAATCTATCAAATATACATATAGAGTGTGTCTTTCTTGAAAATAAATAGTACTCCTTAGTGAAAATTCATTTTTATTATACCTACTGAAATACAGCATCATTAAGTATAGCATCAGGACATTTTTATAATCATATTTCAGTTATTTAGCCATCAACTTTATTATCAATATTTGGTTGGGGAAGATGAGATAATGAAAAAAACACAGCAACTAAAATGTGACAAACTGTATTACTATTTGATAAAAATGAGAAGGTAATATTTCTCTAGACAACTTTTATATATCTGAGCAGTTTGTTTGTCAGTCTATCTAGTGTTTCTGCCTCAATTCCCTCATTGATTTACAAAAGCTACTCTGTGTTATTTTGAGAATTCTCCCTACCACCACGCCCCCTGTAATGCCATTGGTGTTGACCCTCCTACCTCCGCCCACATTAGGAGCGAATATGTTACCCTAGTCTGGTTCACTCGCGTACCAAACCTCAGTGAAAAGTGATTGGGAAAGTAAGGCATGGCAGGAACAAGTCCTGTTCCTTTTCCTCTTTCTTGGCACACATGAAGGTATATTTAGCCATATCTCTTGTGTTCAGGTGGGTCCATTGATTGAAACCTTTTCAAGCCAGTAAATAGTGCTTTTCCTGTAGTTCCTCTCTCTTCTCTGCTGTGGAGACATTTAAGGGCATGAGTCGTAAGTTGAAGACGACATGACTGCATCAGACATGACTTGAGCAACAAATAAAACTTTCTCGTGTTAAACTACAATAAGCTTGGTGAGTGTTTACGACTGCAGCAAACCTTAGCTAGTCTAATAGAGATGAGTATGCAACCCTAGGTCAATGAGACTTAGTTCAGAGTTGTTGTTGGAACTGTTGTAAATATAAGCAATCTGCTTCTACTGATATTGTCAAGATCATAGACGGTGAGCTTAAGGCTACTCGAGATCAGCTTGCATGGTGTGGAAGACTCAGTCCGAATTTAGAAAGCACAATAGAAATCAAAGCTAAGATATAGAGATAAGCACATGTTTTTCTTAAATCCTTTGAATATCCAACTGTAGCCATATTGGGACATTTGAATTATTTAATCCAATACATTCTTTTTATCCTAAGCCAATATGAGTTTTCTGTCATTTGCATTTTGAAGAATTAAGATTGATAATGACCATAGACGTTTTAGTAGATTTTCTACAAACTTGCTACACCCATATTTTAACCTTTGAAGATAAGGATTCCCATTTGATTGATTTACACAGTGAACACAGAAACGACAGTGAATAGAAAAGCTTATTTTTTAATTGTCCCTTATTTCATACCCCACCACAGAGTCAGTATGATTGTGATCCTGGTTTGGAGTTTCGTTTCTCGATGCTACTTACTTTAAATTAACTTCTGGATAGCTTTTGTATGTCACATTTTGTGTGAAAACACATGAACACACACACGTAAATACAGAGTTGTAATATCACTTTAAAAAGTATAACTTTAGAATAATATTTAAATCCTGAATTTTTAGACAATTATAATACCCACTTTCATGTTGAAAACATTTTTATTCTTTGAATCATATTTCTAGCTATGAAAATATCACATACCTGCTGAGCTCCAGAAAATCTCTGCTCTTTAAGAATCAATTTCACAAACTTAATTTTTCTTGTCTTCTCAATTTTATTAGGCTAAGTCTTATAAGCACTGGGTTAAAATTAAACTACAAAAACTTTCTGAATCTTATTTTTATTGATTTCTCCATACACAGCTTTAAAAATGGCTACTATATACACTGTGAAAGAATTTTGGCCTATATATGAACACTCTAATAAATTATTTCTATTTAGAATTATCTATGTGATTTTGAATCATAGAATTCTCAGCTTAATTTAGTGGGCTATATTAAGATTTAAATTTTCTTTGTAATAGATCACAAATCAATTTATCCCAGAATAATGGCATATTTGTTTTACTTTTATTATTTTGTGACTCCAACATAGGGTTAAACGTAAAATAATATTTTCTAGAGAACACTTATTTTAAGGACAATGTATTTAAAAATACAGACATATTTTCTACAGGAATAAGCTTATCAGCTAATGTTTTTCTTGAATCATAAATTTTCCAGACTTTTTATAACTACGTCTCTGCGTTAATTTATTTATTGACCTATTTAATAATCATATATAACTCCAGGATACTGTAAACTACTGATCCCATTTATAATAGATTGCCTCCAGGCTTACCTTAATACCACTGAAATAATTTCACTAACACTAGAGAATAATTGCTTGTTTTTATCATCAGTTCTGAATACTATCAGGTAATAATGTAAATAACTTTGATCAGCTATTTCAGGAAGCAAAACCTCATAGTAGATTAACTAAAATTCCAAGATTTTTTGTTCATGTGGACTGCTTACTGGCCACAAATTATGTTACAATTGTTTCTATTAACTTTTCTTGCTGTAGATGCTAACAAAGAGGTCTAATCAAATGTAACCATATAAATAAGTCAAATTAGTTATCTCAAACAACTTGGAAGCTATTAACTTGTCTTGCTGTAGATGCTAACAAAGAGGTCTAATCCAATGCAATCATATAAATAATGCAAGTTAGTTATCCCAAACAACTTGGAAGCTTCTGCCAAGGTTGTAAAATCAAACTTTTTGTCTCCATGTAAGTCATGGCATAGAATATTATACAAAAAATAATATGTGAAGAGCTCTTTCATATTATGGTGCCATTTAAAACACAGCAGGGCATGGTGGCTCACTCTTGTAATCCCAGAACTTTGAGAGGTGGAGGTGGGCAGATAGCTTGAACCCAGGAGTTGAAGAAAAGCTTAGGTAACGTAGTGGGACCTCATCTTTATAAAAAATAAAAAGTTGGCTGGGTGTTGTGGCGCATGTCTGTAACCTCAGCTTTTTGGGAGGCTGACGCAGGAGGATGTCTTGATTTCAAGAGGATGAGGCTGCATTTTGCCACTGTCCTCCACCTGGGGCAACAGAGCAAGATCTTGTCTTAAAATAGAAAAAAAAAAATGGCCCATGGCTGAGTATGGTGGCTCATGCCTACAATCTCAACACTTTAGGAGGGGCTCATGCCTGTGATCTCAACACTTTAGAAGGCCAAGGAGAGGGGATTGCTTGAGCCAAGGAGTTTGAGACCAACCTGGGCAACATAGTGAGACCTCATCTCTATTTAGCCTGGAATGATGGTGTGCGCCTGTAGGTCCAGCTACTTGGGAGGCTGAAGTGGGAGGATCACCTGAGCCTGGGAAGTTGAGGCTGCAGAGAGCTGTGATTGTGCCACTGCACTCCAGCCTGGGCAGTGAGATCCTGTTTTAAAATAAAACTGGTTCATTATTCGACAGTTTTTCAACTAGAAGAACCTCTTTCACGATATTGATTCTTCCTATCCATGAGCATGTGTTTGTGTCCTCTTTTACTTCATTGAGCAGTGGTTTGTAGTTCTCCTTGAAGAGGTCCTTCACATCCCTTGTAAGTTGGATTCCTAGGTATTTTATTCACTTTGAAGCAATTGTGAAAGGGAGTTCATTCATGATTTGACTCTTTGTTTGTCTGTTATTGGTGTATAAGAATGGTTTTGATTTTTGCACATTGATTTTGTATCCTGAGATTTGCTGAAGTTGCTTATCAGCTTAAGGAGATTTTGGGCTGAGACAATGGGGTTTTCTAAACATACAGTCTAGTCATCTGCAAACAGGGACAATTTGACTTCCTCTTTTCCTAATTGAATACCCTTTATTTCTTTCTCCTGCCTGATTGCCCTGGCCAGAACTTCCAACACTATGTTGAATAGGAGTGGTGACAGAGGGCATCCCTGTCTTGTGGCAGTTTTCAAAGGGAATGCTTCCAGTTTTTACCCATTCAGTATGATATTGGCTGTGGGTTTGTCATAAATAGCTCTTATTATTTTGAGATACATCCCATCAATATCTAATTTATTGAGAGTTTTTAGCATGAAGGACTGTTGAATTTTCTCAAAGTCCTTTTCTGCATCTATTGAGATAATCATGTGGTTTTTGTCTTTGGTTCTGTTTATATGCTAAATTATGTTTATTGATTTGCGTATGTTGAACCAGCCTTGCATCCCAGGGATGAAGCCCACTTGATCATGGTGGATAAGCTTTTTGATGTGCTGCTGCATTCGGTTTGCCAGTATTTTACTGAGGATTTTGGCATCTATGTTCATCACAGATACTGATCTAAAATACTCTTTTTTTTTTGTTGTGTCTCAGCCAGGCTTTGGTATCAGGATGATGCTGGCCTCACAAAATGAGTTAGGGAGATTCCCTCTTTTTCTATTGATTGGAATAGTTTCAGAAGGAATGGTACCAGCTCCTCCTTGTACCTCTGTTAGAATTCATCTGTGAATCTGTCTGGTCCTGGACTTTTTTGGTTGGTAGGCTATTAATTATTACCTCAATTTCAGAGCCTGTTATTGGTCTATTCAGGGATTCAACTTCTTCCTGGTTTAGTCTTGGGAGGGTGTATGTTCCCAGGAATTTATCCATTTCTTCTAGATTTTCTAGTTTATTTGCATAGAGGTGTTTATAGTATTCTCTGATGGTAGTTTGTATTTCTGTGGGATCAGTGGTGATACCCCTTTTATCATTTTTTATTGCATCCATTTGATTCTTCTCTCTTTTCTTCTTTATTGGTCTTGCTAGTGGTTTATTAATTTTGTTGATCTTTTCAAAAAACCAGCTCCTGGATTCATTGATTTTTTGAAGGGTTTTTTTTGTGTGTCTATCTCCTTCAGTTCTGCTCTGATTTTAGTTATTTCTTGCCTTCTGCTAGCTTTTGAATGTGTTTGCTCTTGCTTCTCTAGTTCTTTTACTTTTGATGTTAGTGTGTCAATTTTAGATCTTTCCTGCTTTCTCTTGTGGGCATTTAGTGCTATAAATTTCCCTCTACACACTGCTTTAAATGTGTCCCAGAGATTCTGGTATGTTGTGTCTTTGTTCTCATTGATTTCAAAGAACATCTTTATTTCTGCCTTCATTTCATTATGTACCCAGTAGTCATTCAGGAGCAGGTTGTTCAGTTGCCATGTAGTTGAGTGGTTTTGACTGAGTTTCTTAATCCTGAGTTCTAGTTTGACGGCACTGTGGTCTGAGAGACAGTTTGTTATAATTTCTGTTCTTTTACATTTGCTGAGGAGTGCTTTACTTCCAATTATGTGGTCAATTTTGGAATAGTGCGATGTGGTGCTGAGAAGAATGTATATTCTGTTGATTTGAGGGGGGAGTTCTGTAGATATCTATTAGGTCTGCCTGGTGCAGAGCTGAGTTCAATTCCTGGATATCCTTGTTAGCTTTGTGTCTTTTTGATCTGTCTACTGTTGACAGTGGGGTGTTAAAGTCTCCCATTATTGTTTTGTGGGAGTCTAAGTCTCTTTGTAGGTCTCTAAGGACTTGCTTTATGAATCTGGGTGCTCCTGTATTGAGTGCATGTATATTTAGGATAGTTAGCTCTTCTTGCTGAATGGATCCCTTTACCATTATGTAATGGCCTTCTTTGTCCCTTTTGATCTTTGCTGGTTTAAAGTCTGTTATATCAGAGACTAGGATTGCAACCCCTGCCTTTTTTTGTTTTCCATTTGCTTGGTAGATCTTCTTCCATCCCTTTATTTTGAGCCTATTTGTGTCTCTGCATGTGAGATGGGTCTCCTGAATACAGCACACTGATGGGTCTTGGCTCTTTATCCAATTTGCCAGTCTGTGTCTGGAGCATTTAGCTGATTTACATTTAAGGTTAATATTGTTATGTGTGAATTTGATCCTGTCGTTATGATGTTAGCTGGTAATTTTGCTCCTTATTTGATGCAGTTTCTTCTGAGCACAGATGGTCTTTACAATTTGTCATGTTTTTGCAGTGGCTGGTACCGGTTGTTCCTTTCCATGTTTAGTGCTTCCTTCAGGAGCTCTTTTAGGGCAGGCCTGGTGGTGACAAAATCTCTCAGCATTTGTTTGTCTGTAAAGTATTTTATTTCTCTTTCACTTATGAAGCTTAGTTTGGCTGGATATGAAATTCTGGGTTGAAAAATTCTTTTATTTAAGAATGTTGAATATTGGCCCCCATTCTCTTCTGGCTTGTAGAGTTTCTGCTGAGAGATCCGCCGTTAGTCTGATGGGCTTCCCTTTGTGGGTAACCCGACCTTTCTCTCTGGCTGCCCTTAACATTTTTTCCTTCATTTCAACTTTGGTGAATCTGACAATTATGTGTCTTGGAGTTGTTCTTCTCAAGGAGTATCTTTGTGGCGTTCTCTAGTAATTTGTAGATTCAGTGCCATCCCCATCAAGCTAGCAATGGCTTTCTTCACAGATTTGGAAAAAACTACTTTAAAGTTCATATGGAACCAAAAAAGAGCCTGCATTGCCAAGTCAATCCTAAGCCAAAAGAAAAAAGCTGGAGGCAGCATGCTACCTGATTTCAAACTATAGTACAAGGCTACAGTAACCAAAATAGCATGGTACTGGTACCAAAACAAAGATATAGACCAATGGAACAGAACAGAGCACTCAGAAATCATACCACATGTCTACAACCATCTGATCTTTGACAAACCTGAAAAAGACAAGAAATGGGGGAAAGATTCCCTGTTTAATAAATTGTGGGGGGAAAACTGGCTAGCCATATGTAGAAAGCTGAAAATGTATCCATTCCTTACACCTTATACAAAAATTAATTCAAGATGGATTAAAGACTTAAATGTTAGACCTAAAACCATAAAAACCCTAGAAGAAAATCTAGGTAATATCATTTAGTACAAAGGCATGGGCAAGGACTTCATGTCTAAAACACCAAAAGCAATGGCAACAAAAGCCAAAATTGACCAATGGCATCTAATTAAACTAAAGAACTTCTGCACAGCAAAAGAAACTACCATCAGAGTGAACAGGCAACCTACAGAATGGGAGAAAATTTTTGCAACCTACTCATCTGACAAAGGGCTAATATCCAGAATCTATAAAGAACTCAAACAAACTTACAAGAAAAAAACAAACAACCCCATCAAAAAGTGGGCAAAGGATATGAATGGACACTTCTCAAAAGAAGACATTTATGCAACCAACAGACACACGAAAAAATGCTCTTCATCACTGGCCATCAGAGAAATGCAAATCAAAACCACAATGAGATACCATCTTGCACCAGTTAGAATGGTGATCATTAAAAAGTCAGGAAACAACAGGTGCTGCAGAGGATTTGGAGAAATAGGAACGCTTTTACACTGTTGGTGGGACTGTAAACTAGTTCAACCATTGTGGAAGACAGTGTGGCAATTCGTCAAGGATCTAGAAGTAGAAATACCATTTGACCCAGCCATCCCATTACTGGGTATATACCCAAAGGATTATAAATCATGCTGCTATAAAGACACATGCACACGTATGTTTATTGCGGCACTATTCACAATAACAAAGACTTGGAACCAACCCAAACGTCCATCAATGGTAGACTGGATTAAGAAAATGTGGCACATATCCACTATGGAATACTATGCAGCCATAAAAAATGATGAGTTCATGTCCTTTGTAGGGACATAGATGAAGCTGGAAACCATCATTCTGAGCAAACTATCACAAGGACAAAAAACCAAACACCGCATGTTCTCACCCATAGGTGGGAATTGAACAATGAGAACACTTGGACACAGGAAGGGGAACATCACACACCAGGGCCTGTCGTGCATTGGGGGAGTGGGGAGGGATAGCATTAGGAGATATACCTAATGTAAATGATGAGGTAATGGGTGCAGCACACCAACATGGCACATGTATACATATGCAGCAAACCTGCACGTTGTGCACATGTACTCTAGAACTTACAGTATAATAAAAAAGAAACTAAAGCTGCATCAGTTAAATGTGTTCTCTAAATGGTTTGAAGAGTAGCCTTAATTATTCTCACCACAAAAAATGATGTATGAGGTGATAGACACATTAATTAGCTTGATTAACAATTTCACAATGTATATGTATATCAAAAAGTCACATTATACATTGTAAATATATACAATTTTTATTTGTTTACTATACTTTAATAAAGGGATGTAATAATCAAAAAAAAAAGAAGAAGAACCTCTTTCAAGTAAGAACCTGATCTGGTGTATATCATATCCTCTTATATACAAGGCTCTTAAAATATACTTTGAAATATAGTTATCTATAATAAAGATACACTAAGTCTTGATTACAGGTAAGCCTACTTGGAAAAGATGTATTCACTGTGGCTAATAGAAGTGTGAAACATTATCAATGGATTTTTTATTGCACAACCACACTGTTGTGGGTACAGAGGAAGCCAAAGAACACTTAAAGGCATCTAGCTCATATGCAACAGCTATACCACATGATGGAGTGGATCAATATCAGAAATGGCAGCAATGAACTAGTAGTCACCAGGGCTTTCCACAACTTGCTTATGGAGTCATTGGGTGACTTTTCATTAGATTATATAAGACAGGAGTTACAAATACAAATGCCTACTGTAACCAGATTTCCTAATTTTCAAGGGCAGCAAAAAAAAAAACCCCATAAATATTAATATATATGGAATTTCTCAAATTGAAAATGTGCCCTATATTTATTTTATATACTGTATGGGTCAATGATTTATAGTCTAAATAAAATTCATTAAACAAGATTTTTCTACACACGAGTGTTCAGAGCTTGGTTTAGGTACCCAAGGGTCTTAAGTCACACAAGGGAGATAGCATGAAAGAAAAAGCATGTTGGAAATGTACCTACTGACAAGTTAACATAGTTTGTGACCAAGAAGGGCTTAATGTTTTCTCAGCTTGACTAAAATTTAGACAGGCTTTTTCCTGACTTTCTGCCCTGACCTTCCATTTCTTAGAGCATTTACTTTAGAAAATATGTAAATTTTTTCTCTGCCCCTTGGAGATGTAAATCTTTTAAAAACCTCTTGTCAGTTTTACTACCCAAGAATAATTTTTAAAGAAGCTGGAAGTCATCCTTTTGAAATGCAGTCATCAAAAAAAAAAAAATATTTCCCCTGTCTGCAGGAGGGTAGAAGTGTAACTTTAATGGGTACCTACTGGCAAATACAAAAGGCCTAATCACAGAGAAAAACATTTGCAAACCAAAAAAAGTGAATAGGTCTAACATATCCCATTGATCTACCTCTCCCTAAAGTTCTGGGATATGTTTTCCATAACTCACACTAGTACTTAAAAATCCTCACGCTTTACATTTCAGTGGATTAATTTCAAAGTGAGTTATGTTCCCTTCTCCCATTGCAATAGTCTTGAATAAAGTCTTTCTTGCATGTTTCACTTTCTTCAGTGGAATTTTTGATCTGACAATGGGTTTCAACACTTGAAGCTTAATTTAGAGATATAGGAGAAATGTGACTAATTATACTACAGGCAGGATACAGTCATTTGTACAGATTACACATTGTAATTACCTGTGTACTAACCTATCTTACAAAGGAAGGAGTGGCCTAGTTTTTGGCAATATCGCTCACAAGTAGGGAATGCCACTGACAATAGACACCCAATACATGTCTTGTGAGTGAATGGAATGTGATATAGATAAATAGTCCTGCCCAATCCATCAAGTTAGTTACTCTCTGAAAATAAAATGAACTGAAATCAAAGAATTTTAAATAAGAAGATCTGGAAGTAGTATATTGTAGAGGGAAAATGCATATGTTTTAGTAAGCCACATGTTAATTTGAATACAACTGTATCCATTTATCAGTTACATAATCACAGGCAAAATACTCTCATATACTATAGAATGTTCATATGTAAATTAGGGAAACAGTAGCAACACTTGTCAAATATCCTATAAGGATACTCAATATTTAGTAGTTTTTTATATATTATAAAATATATATTGCATACAGTTTACTATTCTCAATTTATTTTTTTCTAAAAGTAAACATTCTAAAGAACACTATACTGACTAATACTGGAGTAATATATTACTATTTTGAAAAAAAAACCTAACGTATATATATTAGAATTTCTCACCATTTGGGAATCATCCTGTTTCTAATCCTGCCAGAGCTATTGTTTTTGTTGTTATTCAAAAGGACAACATATTTTTCTCTACCATGTGAATTCCTGTTCATACTTCAAAGACTATATTGACTACCACATCTCTATTAAATCAGTAATTAAAGTCACTTACTCTGTGTTCTCTTGATGTCTTTTAAATAGTTTTTATATGAATGTCGTATTATTGCACTGTACTTATGTCTTCACTTTTCCATATTTGATTAAATATAGATGTTCTTGAAGGTAGAAACCATGACGGTTTCATTACTGTTTCTTGAAGACTTGTCATCTGTGTCTGACACATAACAGATACTCAATATAGAGTTGTTGATTGGCTGGCTGACTAGATGGTTGAGGCTATTTTTCTCAATTTCTGTTCCAAAGTGAATAAAACATGAAGAATTAAGAGAAAACCTTAAAAAAAACAAAATTATTTTACACTTTCCAAAAATAACAATTCTAGTAAAGATAAATGGTTGAAATAATAAGATTTGCTTGATTCAAAATCAGAAAAATATACGAAAAACACTTTATTGTTGTTCCGTAACGTATCTTTATTTATCGTTAATGGGTATGACAGACGCAAAGGAGAGCATATGTACAAACACACACACACTTATACATACACACCCTCTCACTATACCATTGTTTGGTCAAGTATTCTAATGGTATAAAATTGTTATATGTCTCAGGAATATTACAAATATTTCTATTTGTTTGGTTCCACAAGTTATAGTTTATAAAGATAGAATACTTCATGGTTTTGAACAGAAACAAAAATGAATAGCTTTAAAAATGCTAGTATTGTTTGTGTTATTTCTCTGGGCCAAGCATAGCTACATATTTTCCATTCCACTTAATCTACACATTAACCATGTATAGTAATTTCTATTAGGTTTTCATACTGTAAAAAAATTTACAATTAGAAACTTTGGCTCAGTTCCCTCAAGTAACTTGAGGTGAAATGCAGATTTGGGTATAAGGATCTACGAATAGAAAGCCTATGTTTTTAAGTACTTACTATCATCTTGATAGTAGACACACACAGATTTTAGAGAACTTTGCAATTTGTAGGTAGAGGATCTCATAAAAAGGCTGAATACATTGGCATTGTTTAATAACGTTGCCTTTAGCAGGATATGAAAAAAGCATGCATGTATCTGATGTGTAGGTATTATGTTAAAAGATCACTGTGATGAGCGGGCGAGGTGGCTCACACCTGTAATCCCAGCATTTTGGGAGACTGAGATGGGTGAGTCGCTGAGGTCAGGAGTTCGAGACCAGCCTGGTGACCATGGTGAAGCCCCATCTCTACTAAAAATACAAAAATTAGCCAGGCGGGGTGGCGCACACCTGTAGTCCCAGCTACTCAGGAAGCTGAAGCAGGAGAATCGTTTGAACCGGGGAGGCGGAAGTTGCAGTGAGCCAAGATCACAATACTGCACTCCAGCCTGGGTGACAGAGCTAGACACTGTCAAAAAAAAAAGAAAAAAAGAAAAAAAGAAAAAAATCACTGAAAATATGTTTTCAGTATTCTTTACTTCAGAAGAGGCCAAATCTAGGAATAATTCAGATTTCAGAGAGAGAGAATAGTAATTTTCTAACAGAATGAAAAGGGATTGCAACTTTGTTATACACAAGGCACTGTAGATACTTTGTGTATATAATTTCTTTTATAGCAATCGCTTTTATTTTTACATTTAATAGAGAATTTCATGTGGATTCATTATGTTTTAAAGAAGAGAAAGTGAGTGAGAGAATAAGAGAGACTAAGAAGAATTATATGATCCACATTAAAAGCTACCAAGTTAACGACGAAACTTCATTTTCTTTAGTACTCTAAAGAATTAGAACCACAGAAATACAAATCACACCTTCTTAATTAGAGCAAATTAATTACTAAAAATAATAAAAACAATTTGCCATAGTTTCATTTTGCCTAAAATTGCATATTAGTTTCTATATGCATTTCTAGCTGGAAATACAATATCTGTTTATTAACATTTGTTGCCAAGTACTGTATATCGTCCATAATTCTGGGTAATTAAATTCCTGAAGCATGCAATACAGCAAACTTAATAGATTTTATGCAAATTGTTATATAACAAAATAAGACCAGATGGTACTCATCATAGCAGAATCTTTCCATAACAGTTTCATATTTTTGTTAAAATTAAACAAAACATAAAGGCACTTCTGACTTTTAACTTATTTTAATTCATTCCCTATAACTATTTTTTAACCATTCTCCTAACTGTTTGCACCACATTATGATACAATTTCAGTTTTAACATTCTTTTGATATTAAGTAAGTTGCTGTCTTTGACTTGTTATCAGGATCTATGGGATAAGTGTGAATAACATTTTCATTGTAAAACAATCTACAAGTATATAGAAAGAACAAAATTCAGCTTAGGATATGGCTCAACCACTGATGCATAAACAATACCAAAATGTTGTTATTAGTGTTACATTTAGATTTATTAATGTATAAAATTGGTATATAAACAGAAATACATATATATATTTACTACTTATTTTATCAATTATTTTCTCCTTCTACATTCAAGGCACATAGAGTTAATTGCTCAAGGAAAATTAATGCAGACAATACATTTGAATTCAGTGCACATTTTCTTTAATTCTATGATTTTGCTAATTGGTTTATACAGACACACAGAGCACTGCATTTTATAATTACATTGAACTTTTATTAACTGTTTTGCAGAATTAGAATAGTGGGAAAAAAGTAATGATTTCATAGGAAATTCACTTGTACTTTATTTAAATTCATGAAATTATTTAGGGCAAATGTTCATTTTTGGCATGAAGAAAGAAAGCGGATATAGTTGTGATAGTTGAAGTAAGACAGAAGAAGAGCACTTGGTTAGTCCATTGACTTCCTAAAAAGCAGCCTGGAAGAGGAGCATGAGATGTGTATGTCAGTGGGAACACACAGGGTGAATCTGCTCTTTGTATAATAAGGAGTTTAATTTGAAATGTAACAGTGAAAAACAAGGAGTAAAGCACATGTATTTTTATAAGACACCAGAGAATAGCTGAAAGAGCCCTATTCATGATTTTATTTCTCAGTGGAGAGATATAAAGGGATCCTCCATTGTGCCTGTATTATAAGATACATTTCAGAAAGACTTTTAAAACTTAAAGTGAGCATGAGAATTGAAAATAAACAAATGAGCGAACAAACAGCAAAGTGGTTTACACATCATGTTGAAAAATTTCTTGTCTATCATTAATAAAGTTGGCATTACCACGGTAAAATGAAATTTTAAAATAACAATAGAATATTTTAAAATACATAACCACTTGTACATTAAGTTAACCTTAAAATATATCCACTTGGTTGAATGGAAAATTATTCACTTTTTAGAGATTATTTAGAAACTAAAATAAAAATCTGTATGTTTTAACTGATTTCACAGAAATAGATTTTTTTGTATTATGAGCAATTGAAAACAAATAGCAGAGCACAGTCATTTGGCTATCTATGAGGTTACTATTCAGAATTAATAGTGTTGATTAATATTAACAATAACTTCTCAGAGACAGAAAATTAAAGATACTTTTAACAGTAGCATTCAAAATTATATAATAAACACATAATTAATTAACAAAAATAAGTAGGGTTTATTGATATAAAAAATCTAAGGTATGAACCAAAATTTTATTTCCATAAATGGAGACTAATGAATAATTTGCAAGTGAAACAATAAGTGGTTAAAAGATTAGATTTTCCTAATTTACCTAGTCATATAGCATAATTTTATTTGAATATTGTATTTCCTCATAAGCCTTAAATTTAAATTTAAAATTCATATGAAAAATAAAATGGATAAAAAGTAAAAGATTTTGTGTAAAATTTGCCTAAATAATATCAAAGTTTTATCAATCTTCGTTAATTAAATCATTTTGATATTGGCTCAGCAACAGATATGCAGATCAATGAGCATAAAACAATTTATTAATTAAAGAAAAAATGTATTAGAAAAAATATATTAGGTAAAACTGGCACTTCAAATTAGAGGAAAATATTATCGTTTCAGTAAATGTCATAATTTACAAAGGCTAGTAATACAATTGCTATTTCTCCTCTGTCAGCTTTCCTTTGGAATAACGATATGCTCTTATTCTTAAAGCCTAGAATCTTTTTTGTTACATTGGAAGTCTATTCCCTAGAAGCCTTCCTATGCAAATGATGGTGCAAACACAGTTTTCATTAGTATTTTTTGTTTGATCATTGTCAGCCTTTTGTCCAACTTGAATATTGTAATATATAGATATTTTTAGCAGCCTCTCTTGTCTCTTTAACAATGTTTTATACTAAACTTTCTTTACTTTTAGTTTTACACTTGAATATTAGAATATTTTAAATAGTTGTATTACACACACACACCCATACATGTATCTTTAAATTGTATAGAAAAGCTTATTTTTTTTAATAATCTTGGCATTCCACTCCTCAGAATTCTAAAGAGATTTGTTTTTTAAATTATTGAATACATAATCAAGCCACTAGGGGTGGGAGAAAGCCTTAGGCTGAGACATCTTGAATATACTAATTATTTGAAATTTAAAATAAAATGGCCACAAAAAATACATGCTTCCTTAAGTCTTAATCAATTTTTACTGTAGTACATAAATGTGTAGATACATCAAGTTTATAAACAATGCTTAAAAATTTAGTAACATAACAGCCAATCTTAGATCATTATGAAAAAATAATTAAAAAATAGAAGTATTGTGACCAGAGCCCTGAGATCTTTAAAACATTGTGGTCAAGTTGCAGCAAAGAACAGCCTGGAAGTGCTCATCATGGAAGAAAACATCGACTGAAAGTCCTTCTGTTAGGTTCTGTCAGAATACTTTCAAATCAGTTCTGCCAAGAGCTGGTGATTTTTGAGTGGCTAGATCATAAGTAATTTTATTATTTACTATAGTAGAAGTTTGCAAACATTATATATTATGCATTTGGGAATTAAGTAAACAAATGTGACACACACACAAATAACCTCAATTCATTTCACATGACATATATAAATATTAATGTAAAATGGATCAGAGACCTAAACATAAAAAATAAAACTATAAAACTTCTAAAACAATGTATGTGAGAAAATACTTGTAACCTTGAGGAAAGCAAAGACTTCTTAGAAAAATGAAAGAATAATCTTTATAAAAACAAATCTGTGAATTAGATTTCATAAGAATTAATAACTTCTGCTGCTCAAAAAATTAAGAAAATAAAGAGACAAGTCATAGATTGGGAGAAAACGTTGTTAAAATAATGGTATTTAAAATATAGAAAGAAATTTCAAAATTTAGTAATAAAAAAGCAAAAAAAGCTAATAAAAGGGGGATCAAAATATTTGATTTGTCTGATTAAAAAATTACAGAAAAAAGACAAACATATCAAAAGATGTTCAACAACTTTAGGAATTAAGGAAATGCAAATTAATATCAAAATACAATCCTATGACATTCCTACAAGAATAGATCCAATTGATGCAAACCAACAAACAAAATTCACCGTTTCAAGAGCTGGCCAGGATGAAAAGGCAACTGAGAATTCCACATATTGTTCGAAAGAATGCAAAATTGCATACCAACTCTGGAAAATACTTTGTAATTTCTTATAAATTTAATTATACTTTTACCATATGAACTATGGATCCCACCGCTAGGTATTTAATGAAGAAAAAGGTTTCCACAAAACCTCAGCAAATGTTTATGACAACTTCCAGCATAGCTACAAAAATTGACCCAAATGTCCCTAAATCAGAAAATAGACAAATTCTATCTACCCATGAATAAAAATAACAAAAAGAAATGAACTACAGACATGTACAACAAAAAAGAATCTCAAATTCATTATGCTAAAAGAAAGTAGGCAAACTCAAAAATTTGTGTAAATATCCTCAATAAAATATTAGTAAATCAGACCCAGCAATATTTAAAAAGAACCACATTTCATGACCTACTAGATTTATTCCATTTCTACTAGTCTGGTCCCTTCTCTGAAAGCCAATCAATGGAATCTACCATGTCAGCAGACTAAAGAAAAAAAATTATATGATCATATAAATGCATCCAAAAAAGCATTGACAATGAACACTCATTTATAACACTCTTAGCAAACTAGGACCAGAGGGGTTCTTTCTCTACTTGATAAAGAATGCATACAAAACATCTACAACTAGCATCATACTTAAGCATGAAAGACTTAATGCTTTCCCTGTAATATCGGGAACAAGACAAATATGTCCCCTTTCATTCAACACAATGTTGGAAGTCCTACCAACTGTAATGAGACAGAAAAACAAATGAAAACTAAAGATGTTGTGACTAAAAAAAAGGAATAAAACTCTCATTATTTGAAGTTGTCATGATTGTCTATGAAAAGAGGAAAAAGAGAACAACAAAAAACTTTCAGGCATTAAGATGAAGAAAAAACTCACTATTTGAGCATGTCACAATTTTCTATGTTAAAAAGAAAAACAACTAAAACCCCTCATTGAACTAATGAGTGAGTTCAGCAGGGTTGCAGGTGTAAGGTCAATACACAAAAATCAATTACATTTCTACATATTAACAATTAGCATATGAAAGCCAAAATTTAAAACTCAATAGCATTTATAATTGTTCCAAATAAAATCAAATATGTAGGTTATATATAAACTTAACCAAACGTATATAATCTATGTACTGAAAATTATATAAATTACTGCTAAAAATTTAAAGAAGGGCTAAATAAATGAAGAGACATAGTGTATTTATGTATTAGAGGACTGATTATGGTACAGATGTTGATGTTTAATAAAATTCTTTTTTTTTTTTTGAGACGGAGTCTCACACTGTTGCCCAGGCTGGAGTGCAGTGGCGTGATCTCAGCTCACTGCAACCTCCGCCTCCCAGATTCAAGCAATTCTCCTGCCTCAGCCTCCCGAGTAGCTGAGATTACAGGCTCCCGCCACCATGCCGGGCTA